>NW_026623126.1:2872636-4308955 GCF_028827405.1 Penicillium crustosum | reverse complement strand
TTCTGCTTCGCAACCGCTTCGCAAATGATTCGCAAGTGATTCCAACTTACCTCACCTGTCTCCTCACTGATCTCGGCTCAAATCGTCGATTTATGCAGTTTCCGCAAAACAGCCTCTGTTCTCAGAGGTCATGTGACGAATCATGTGACCTACGTCCCTCATTCCAACCAACTCTCTGAAGTGTCCCTGCTTCTGCTTCGTCAGAGCTTTGGTGAGCCCATCTGCTGGCATCGCAGCAGTTGGTACCCAGTCCACATATACTCGACCTGCGCTAACTTCTTGCTTCATCCAGCATCGATTGATGTCAACATGCCGGAGCTTCGTATGCATCGCGGCCCCTTCCTTCGTCAATAAATCGACAGTTTGCTGGTTGTCACACATGATGGATAGTGGGTGATCTGGTTCGAAGCCTAGTGCATTAAGCACTCGTCGCCACCACTGTACGGTTTTTCCTGCCTCTGCTAAAGCTAGTAGTTCGGCCTCGGTAGTCGATGTGGTGACAGTCTTCTGCTTAGTGGCCTTCCAATCGATTGGGCCACCATATAACTTGCAGATATACCCTTCGGAGCTCTTTCGATCTTTATGGTCTCCGAACGACGCATCGCTTGCAAATTCAACTGATTTCGCCGCCATCGTCAGGGTCGTATCTCGATTTCTAGGTTGTTTGTTTGGTGTTCTGATGCCGTATTCAATGGCCCAAAAGCGTGTCTCATAGAGATACTGTATGATGCGATCGACTGCATCTATATGCTTTGGTCCTGGATTTGTAAGGAATTCAGCCACTTTGGAGGTTGCTTTTGCAGCATCTACCCGGGTAATGGTGGTGGCATACTGCGCAGATCCAACCTTGGCCTGGAAACCATGAATCTGTTGCGGTGATGCCACCCCATCATAGGGTACTAGAGGCTCAATGCTCAGTGGGGACCCTATTTTTCTCTCTGTGACGAGATTGTATTTGTGTGCCATGCTCTCGATGTAGCTATCTTGGCATAACCAGAGCTTCTTCTGCTCTCTATCACGTATAATACGTATATTCAAGAACCAGCTTGCATCCAGTTCTCGAAGCTCCCATTGCTTCTTTAGATTTTGATCTAGTAAAGCGGCTTCTTTAGCCTGTTTGGGGTGATTGACGATGATGATATCGTCCACGTAGAAAAAGACAATAATGCCTTTGGTTGTAAAGATGCATGGATCTTCTTCCACTGGGGTAAGGCCTAGTTTTACTAGCACCTTTGTAGCTTCTTGCTGCCAAAGCCTTGGTGACATGCGCAATCCGTAGAGGGCTCTATGCAGGAGCCAGCACTGATTTAGTGCTTCGAAGCCTGGTGGACACTTGGTATAAACCTCGCTTTCTAGCATTGAATTCAGGAATGCGGTAACCACATCTCTCTGAATCATATCTAGATCAAAGGCGGCAACTAGTGCGAATACTGCTCTCGCTGTTTTGACAGCTAGTGTAGCAGCTCTCTTTTCTTCAGTTGACATCCACTGTAGATCTCCTCTCACGCAGATTCTTGCTTTGAACTTCTCGAGCATACCATCTGCATCAAATTTGTATGTAAATACCCACTTCAATGGCAAGATCTGGGTGCTCTTTTTGTTCGGTAATGCAACCTGAGAGAAGGTCTCTTTAGCCTTTAAGGTCTCAATTTCAAACTCCGCAGCTGCCTTCAATTGCGTGGCAAAGGGATGGATTTTTAGCCGCTTCCAGTTCTCTGGTGGTGGAGGCATCTGATCTCTATGCAGTCTGTTTTGCATATTGAGCTTCTTCGTAATACCTGTTGTAAAGGCATATAGAAGGCTTGGTGGCTCGGCTAGCTGTTTCTCGTCTAGCGATAGATATGCAGTGTAGTCTGGATCTGCCTTTGGCTTCCGTATTCTGGGGCCTGAGATGATGTTAGATTCATCAATTGACGCAGAGATCTCTCTAGTAGGCCGATCTTCTGGCTCTGGAGTAGGCGTATACTGCATCTCTTGTTGCAATTGACGCTCTATCTCTGCTTCATCTTCATCATATTGATCTCCCTCTCCCCCTTCAGCTTCGATCGACTGTATGACATTGATCGGATCTGGCGAAGATAGCGAGGTAGGAGATCTCTCATGTGGCGTACTCTCAATCGTAGCAATCGACGATAGTGCTCTTTGTGGTGAGGCTCTCTGTGGTGACATAGGGAAGCTCCCAGGGATCTGTTCTTGATCCCTTACCTCTATCATTGAGATATGTTCTACCACTGAAGCAGGGCCTGCCATTGAAGCCGGTGTTAAAGGTAAAACAGGTGTTTCCTTTAAAGGGGGGACCCTTGGTGTCTCCTCCCTACTATCTAGAGTTTGAGCTTGCTCCACAACTCTAGATTCCTGGATTTCTTCATTTACCGCCTCTGGTGCAGTACCTTGTTCTCGGTTTTCGACGTCATCATTGAGAGTTATGCGAGCAATTGACATCGGCATACGCATCTCTATGCTCAATTCTGACTGCGCTTCTTCCATTGAGAGCACTTGGGGCCAGTTCTTAGCGCTTAGTCCATTTGTCATAGTACTAATTGCATCTTCTTCTTGCGGTAAAGGCTTCGTTTTAGAGTACTGTCTCGATTCATCGAATACAGCATCTCTTACAACTTCAACTCTGCCTATGCCTGCTCGCCCTTTGTATGGAAACCAGATCTTGTATAGGCTCTTTGAAACATAGCCTACAAGATAGCCGATCTCTGCTCTCGGAGCCATCTTGTTAGATTGTACTCTCTTCAGAAGCCTTGAGTACGTTAAGCACCCATATAGCCTCATATTCGACAGGTTGACAATTTGATCTTTTAAGCCATCTGGAGCCGCATAGCGCATCAATTCCTTCCATGGTATGATCCACTTACCATCCATCTTTGTAGGGGTACGATTCATCATATATGCAGATGCATACATCGTCTCTGGCCATAGATTGTGGGGTAGGTTCGTACCATTGAGCAATGCTCTGCCGTTCCTTACTATCATGCCTCCAGATCTCTCTGCTGGTCCATTCATCTCTGGCAAGCCAGGTGGTGCATGCTCAATGGTACACCCTTCGTCTTCAATCATAGATTCAACCTCATTGCCGGCGCTTCTCTCATTATCATAATGAAATACCCTGATCTCGATTTTCAACCAGTTTCGGATCAATGCTAAGAATTTACGAACTGCCATCTGACACTCGCTCTTCTTTATATGGGTAAATACGAAGTGACACCTTATTCCATCGAGATAGAAGTGCGTCATCCATATATGACCGTTGTAGGCAGGCTGGTTTTGTACTAGATCGAAGTGTACTCTCCCTAATATACCATATGCCTGGCCTATCTTCCGGCGAGAGATTTGCCTAGGTGCATCTGCCAATTGACAAGCTTCACATACCTGCATTTCTTTGCCTGGGTTGCTTGCAATAGTGATTCCTTCAGTCATCTCTGCCAGTTTGACAATTCGCGCCTTGCCAATGTGGCCTAATCGACGATGCCAGAGCTCAATTGAAGCCTCAGATTTTGGCTCCTGATTGGATTTCTTAGTGGCAAACGTCATTTCAGGCTTCAAATCTGATGCCTTTTGGGTTATAAAACCCCTTGTCTGGGTGAGCCATGATAGCTTCTGATCGTGGTAGATCTTATAGATCTGACGATGGCCATCAATTGTCTCAATGCAGTTTGCTCTGAGATTCATTAATAGGCCCCCCTTCATCATCAATCCATGAGATATCAGATTACTATGGAAGTTTGGCGAGTACCTAGTTTGAAATAGGTTCATCTTAACGGCGCTTCCAGTGGTAGGGTTTACACCATAGATGACCACAGTGCCTATACCGGCCACCTTCGTCTCTGTATCTCCCACTTTGACGTTGCTCTGTACGCTTTTAAAGGTGCTAAACAAGCTCCGATTGTTGCATACGTGGATTTGAGCACCTGTATCAACTACCCATCTGTCTTCTGTAGGTGTAGTTGTGGCTTCAAAATCCTTGATTTTTGTTGACATAACGGTGTCAATTTTGACTGCGTTGGTTGTCAAGAAGCCAAAGGCTTCATCGTCGAGGGTTGTATTCGCTTGCTCTTTAGCAAGGGTCCCCCCTTGGCCTTCTGCATATGCAGCTCGCTTCTTGTCGACAATTGCCTTCCATCTAGGATTAGCCTTCATGGCCTTCTCCCACTTCTGTTTCAATGCCGGTGAGGGCTGGTAATTAGCAGGCCTTCTATCTTCATAGATTTCCCAGCAGGCCCAAGGCATATGAACTCTCGATTTTACCCTGTCACATGGACATGGCCTTCTTTCTAGGCCATCATTCCTTGCCTCTATAGGCTTTGCTTCTTCATTGCCTTGCCATGTCGAGAAAGCAGCCTTTGAGATGCCTCTTTGCGCAGCCGGCCTGCCATGGGTAATCTTCCAGTGGGCTTTGTACCGAGTCATGATTTCGAAGAAAGGGATGTCCTGATTATCCTGTACTCTGAGAGCCCATGTTTCATAGAATCCAGGCGACATTATAGAGATTGCTTCAAGGAATTGATTCGTGGCATCCTCTGCTTCTGGCATCCTTGCCTTCTTACACGATTGGTAAAGCGATTCCCAGTTTAGAAGCCATTTCTCGATATCGGTGTTCCGATCTAGGCCTCTATCTAGGTTCCGCCACTGTTGACGGAGCTTAGTTTTGTATGTAGGATCGCTCTCTGGTGCAAATCGTTTGTGGAGATTGAGCATCAGCTCCAAAGGTGATGGTATATCAATGATAAAGGGCTGGTAGGGAGTATCAACTGACTGCCTAATTGCCACCGCCACTAGATCTAATGCCTGTAGTTTCGACTGATAGGCTCTGTTCTCTGCATCCCAATCTGCTTTTAGGGATAGCCTCACATTGAACCAGTGTTCTGGGTATTCTTTTATGGCATCTTTGACAGAGATGATCTCTTCAGGTGGTTCCAATTTAGGACGTTCTTCCTCCTTAAGAGACGGATTGCATTGATCCCATACTTTATATGCAACTGCAATTGCTTTAATATATGAGAGCCATGCATCCCATGATTCTGTATCCTTCAAAATGACGCGGGAGGAGGCCGCGGAGAGGCTTAACATGATATTCATTATTGTCGATTTTCGTCGATGAATCTGATCTTCTTCGAAGGAGATAGGGGTGCTTCGACGATTCAGGGGTTGACCGTTGTCAAAACCACTGTGAATCGGCGACAGCTAGGTAAAAGATGGTCTATATGTTGTAGACAGATCTTAATTGGAACGAAACCGGGCTCATAACTGACAGAAATAGACGGATACGACAATGTATGGTAAATCTGACATATGTAAATTCTCTAACTAACTAAAATGACAAGATCCGCTCTTTTCCAATCTCGGCGGACATAGCTGATTAAGCAATGTATGTATTTTTGTATGGTACCGTTATCATGACGGTCCATTGATTTCCCGGTTTGTAAAGACCTGGTAATTTCAGCATGCATAAATGCATAGTACTTGACACTATACCCAACTACTACATTTCAGACTATATTCTCCCTTAATAAGCAGAAATTATACTTATATAGTAGTAATTAACTATTAGAAGGACCAATTGGTATCTTTTTTATCTTAAAACAGATATATGGCGTGGTCAAATTTGTGGGAGTAGGCGATGGTCGGAAATGCAGAAGTTCGGTTTGGTCCAAAATGCAGAAGTTCAGTTCAGATGATAACTTCTGCATTTTAGACCAAAGCTTCCCTTTTGGGAATTTTCGACCAAACGCTAACCCGATTCGGAATTTTGAACCAAAGCTACCGATCCAGTTGACAAACTTCAACCCCTTCCAAAGAATTAAATAAAATAGATAAAATTATACAGGCTTCACATATAGGTTTATATATACTATGAGTTTGTCTAAAAAATATAAAAGATATAAATATCATAGAATAGAGGCTTTAATATGTGCCTATATTCGGCTAATAGACTTGGTTGAATTCGAAAGCAGCTATCAATAATAATATACGTTGCTCTCCAATCATTTAGACATTATTTTCTTCCTTATATTTCCCTGAATGTGTTATCAGTAAGTTCTTTGAACAGAAATAGTGCATTAACTAAAAAAACACATCTATTTGCGCAATGTAATCCTGAAATTGCACCACAGCGCCAAGAGCTGCGGCTCCCATTATAGAGGCATGTTAATCTTAAATCCCAGCTCTATATCCTAATACCAACTTAATATTGATGCAAGGTATCATGGTTCCGAGAAGCCAGTGGCTGCCCCTTTCAAGGGGCCGTGAAAATATTATCGTGACTGCCGGGTGAAGTATTTACGGAAGCGATTAGAGGGCGTGTGCCAACAAAGGGCGCGATTATACACGATGTTAATATGCACCTTCTCAGTATCAATATTGCGGTACATATCACGGACTGGAAGCTGGGTATTATCAAGCAATTGCTTATTGGGAACCCATTAACTAGGAGGAGACGGAGATCACCTAGATTTCATAGCTTGTCTTGCTAAAAGGCAAGAAACCGGGCTCCTTGATTATTGAATTCACCTCACCGTATACTCTGAACAATGCAATCGATACTAGCGCTCTCTGAGACTCAGAGGTTCCTATCACGGTCTTGTACGACTGTGCTGCGTGTATACGATAATGCCACAACTGACAAAGATACAACTACATAGGAAGCACCTATTCCAGCGAAACAAAGTATATCCTTTGCGCTGAAAAGTATAAATCTCGAGAATATTAGCACAAAAAGGATGCAACTCTCAGTGAACGAAAGTGCGCTAATTGCGGGGACGGTTGAAGCGATACCCCGACTTATCAGAGAGATAGAGAGAGAAAATGGTTATTGCATAGTCAAGCGAGCGACGCCACCGGGTGCCAGTATAGCTCTCAATCAGGTAGGCCATGCAGGCGATGCCGGCATCCACAACAATGGGATCTGGGAGTTCAGCAGGTAGCGGCTACGGGACTTCTAAAGAAGAAAGCTGTAGAAATGGAAGACAAAGCGTATCAAAGGCAACAAAGAACTATCATCATCGAAGGATGCCAAGATGTAGGAGGCCCGGGAGCTACAATAGGAGCTACAATCAGCGAAACCACGCACAGGCGTGAAAACGCAGTGAAACACCAAGGCGCATAGTACTCAGCCGGGCATTGACGCTATAGTCAGCGACAACTATGAGCAAAGGCCTCGTTAGGACATTCATTGATGCACGTAAAATACAGAAGCAACCAAAAGGTCAGCCATGCATTTTCGAAGATTAAGACGCAGTATTTCCAGACACACCATCGTCGTCGGCGAATACAAGCCATAGGTGCTATCTCAAACTAGCGGAAAAAGACGTATGTCAACCAGTAAGTAGAAGGCCACCGGCAAGGGACCGCCACCATATTCAAAACTGACGTAGCAACGCACACAACTAGCTCTCCGGGCAAGAACAAACACACTCTCGACGACGAGGTCAATGGTCAATCTCAAAATGTCGGCCCCATCGATAAAGTTCACTAACAGAGCAGGTATCCAGGAACAGAGAAGAGCCATCCAATTCACCAAAATGGGTACAAAGACAAGCCCAATAAATAATACGCCCTTCGCCATCATTCAATGCAACACCCACCGATCAAGAGATGTTGCCATGGCAAACCTTAACTAGTGCAGCCAGGGGTCATCTAAGCGGATATAATTACAGTACAAGACCCATAAGCAAATCCATAAAACAAAATCGCATGCTATTCACTAAACCAGACACATGAATTGCGCTTCCCGTCCAGCGCAGAGGTAGGTAGCAGAGCAAGTGTGTGCATATATATCTCCAAAAGAGTTAGCACTGACCAGGCGCACTATGCACTGTGTAAAATTTGCCAGGAAGTAAGGATTCAAACTGGAGTACACCGGATCTGCCTATTTAATATATATAACGAGTGCGGTACCATGAGTATAGTGAGACATATCGGAAACTTGCTAGGTAACACCTGGCAACAGAATACCATGATTGCCGGCGACTTCGATCTACACCACTCCGCGTGGGAGGCATCGAGGCCACATAAGATACAATATGCTACAAGCTCATTGATATATGTGATGAGACTGATCCTGACCTGTGACTGGAATCTGGTATGATCACGAGGGACTATAATATAGAGCAAACGCTACTCTTCCGTACAATAGATCTCATCTAGAGACTGGAGGTATGCAAACTAGCATTAGACTATCATACGGATTCTGATTAGCTATCAATTCGTATGATATTCGACTGCGCTAGTGAATAAGGCAAAGAGATGACTTTAGAAGGCCATAGACACCGACAGATTGGACGTCTTTGTGGCAGAGAATCTCCCAATACCACCGCAATAAACAACCATCCTAAAGGTTGCCGACAAAGTGAATCATATGACCGAAATCCTACAACAGGGTACGCACGAATCGACACCATGGGCTAGACTGAGAGTGCAGTGAGGCTGTCAAGTATTCTCGCTACATGTTGTGTCAGTACCTTGCGATACAACGAGGACTAGGATACGTACAAACTGGCTAAACATCAAAAAGGGTATAGTCATCAAGGCTGCTCTCCCACGCGGCTTCAGAAATTTTATAGAGGAAGCAGTCAGACAAGGCGTCCCGGGGTTATAGAAAGTAGCTATGTGGGCCAGAAGCTGAGGCCAGCCACAGCAAGGAAGCAAAATACTAACATGAGGTTATCAAGTAACTAACTAGTAGCTTGACCTTAGGTAACCGAGAATAGACTAATTATAGATCAGAGTAGTGGGATGTAAACTACAGTAATAATAGAGTATCCCCTGGATCTGGATTGTACTACTAGAAGGGTTGGATGATATCGGAATGATAGAATGAAGGTTCGTACCTTGTGATTCGACGGATACAATTAGCCGGAAGGAAGGAGATATATAGGGGGATGAAAGCAAAGAGGCTTAAGTAGGATTGGAATGTATCTTGACTCTCCTAATGTTATACTCTTAATAGGGTATTTGATCTACCTAGCATATAGTTATAAAAGGATGTTTAGACGTCAGCCAACGCCTCTCATCAACCATCTCATTATCTCTTCAACTTTACATTACTACCTACTATCTATAACCTACATACCTTCCAAACCAATACCTATCAAGATGCGTTTCACTATTGCCGGTCTTCTCTCCCTGGCTATGGCCGTGGCTGCTATCCCAAGCCCCGAAGGGGAAGCATGCTACCAGTAATCCTGGTAGCGTCGATGTCAGCCCACAATGCGGCAATCAGATCTTCGCCTGTTGTTCGGACATCTATATCAGCACCGAGAAGAGACAGTTGGACACACTTGTTGCTGGCCTTGTTGGTACCGTTGACGGACTCCTTGGTACCCTAAGCATGGGCGGTGATACTAAAAACTGCTACAACCACAAAAACCAAGGCGCAGTATGCCAAGGCACTGTCGCCTGCTGCCCAGGCAATGGCAACAAGGTAACCTACTCTCTATTATCCTCGTTTATAGTCTCATACTAATCTGGTCCTTTTATAGTGCGTTGCTGTCTCTGACGATGCATACAAGCACCATGACTAAAATGTTATCTTGTTCTCGGCGGGTGATGCTGACTCGGCGTCTCGGGGGTCTTAGGGGTCTCGGGGGTCTCTTCGAACTACCTTTGTTGATTGTTCAATTTGTTCTCAATAGACAATCGTCCACTCCTTTTGTACTTGGTGGAATTCGAAAGCATTAGCTATCAATAATAATCTACACTGTCGTCTTTTTATTCATTTTCTTTTCCTCCTAAAAATTTACTTTAGGATCATTCTTTTCTTAATAGTTTCCTATAGTTAGACTTCCGCACTCCAGTGACTGGGGCCCCAGAAAACCCAGTTCAGGCCCAGTTCGACCCAGTATTTGTATAAAAGGGATCTTGGCGATCATAAACCACCTAAACCAGCTGAATTATGTACACAATTAGTTTGTTTGTATAGTTTGTAACCTATGGAAGACTGCCTCTATATCTAAGTGAATGGTAAGTTGTAACTATCATGGCATGGTCCACTATATCTTTACAAGTAGCAGATAAGATTTGACTAGACCCTAGAGCTGACTTACTACTACATGGTGAGGAGAGAGCCAAATCCATATTAGGTATGCTTACAAAGTCAAATGTTCAATACTCACCCTCTCTATCTTTAGTGTTAAGAAGTTGCATGCCGATCTCCGGCTCCACATCATGGTCGCATTCTATCATCTCGGCTCCCTAGCCGGAATCAGGGGAATTTCAATATAAAACCCAAATATGCAGGTAAGACGTTAAAATTATGCGAGGGCAGTTCGATCTATCTTGCTTTCTCTTAATTTCCGATCTTCATGATTGGCCGGATAAAGTAGCCGTGAATTAGATTGCCCCACTATGTGGAGCAATTTCTTAACCCAGGGGCGTGGCTGTCACATTGCTAGGTGGATCCAAACACATGTTCGGCTGATAGGTGGTTACTATAGCCAGCCAATAGATGCGTTTAGGGGCCAGGCACACTCCGAGCACTTACCCGACATTCTATGAACTCCTTTCTCAGATGCGTAGAACAGGTGCGGATAAAGCTTAGTCATTTTGTAAAGAAATCGCACATATTTCTTCGGACAAGTTTTAACCTTTTGCGGTGCTGTGTCGAGGAACGTATGTCGCTTCTAGTGGGCTGATTTACCTGTGGACTTAATTACGAGTTATTTCATCAACCAAAGTGCTCTTTCACACCTTGCGTCAAGCTGCTTTATGTCATGGTCTACGGATCAAATAGATACGTCCTACTATGTTTTTTGTGTTCACGCTTTCAAGGTGCATAATTATTACCAATAACCCGAAAGACTCTTTCTCCCAGCGCCTACCTAATATATTGAAATAGACTCGCTCTTCGGTGGTGGAGCCGAAGATTGGATAATCATTTAGGCGTCTGGGGCTATTTTGTACTTCCCTCAATAACATTCGAAATTCTCTTTGGTGCTTCACGTGAACAAGGGTTTTCTATAGCTCTTGACCATCCCATAACTCCTCGTTTCTATCTCATTCTGTGTCACGTTATTGATCACTCTCCACTGTGACCTTGCAGTCTTGGAAATGATCTTTCTATCTGATATAGAAGCCCCACGAACGATTTGAAATGCCAAAAACGAATGCACCGCAAATTGCGAGCGACGAGATCAGACAACTACATTCATATTTTGGACCTTCCGGATTCCTCAATCTTCCATTTGACATACGTCGAATTATATATTCCTTCCTAATTCCTCGAAAACAGGTGATTCGTATCACTCGGTCAATGCTCGCTTGTGGGATCGAGTCTTCTGACAATGACTCCGACTTTTTTAACTCCCACCACAGCAGGTTAAACGTCCTCCATCTATCAAGGGAAATCAGCGAAGAGGCTTTGGATATTCTTTATGGGGAAAACCTTTTTCAAGTCTTTTTGAATGGAGATGGTGAAGGGGACCTCGAGCACAATTTTACCGAAAGAAATCGACACAGGATTCGCAATTTGTTGGTCTTAATGACTGATCGTGGTGTATCCAGCACACCTAACATCCCTTTATGGGCCTCACTTCTTCCGAACCTGAAAGTGTTTCAAATTATTGCTGAGCAGCCGATGGAAGCAAGAGCATATTGGAATGCTCCTACCCTCGAGCAAGACTTGAACGATTGGGTTAAGTGGGCCATGACCTACTTCCACTGCTTTCGTCAATACCTCGGGACTGCGACAAGGGTGGAGTTGGATGATGATAATAGGAAAGAGGCAAGATCTTTAGCTGATGGTTATTTGCCTCTAACCTATCAAAAGATTCGCCATCCGCGGGGGGATTTGGTTTTCCGACGTGGTCAGCACTCTATTGAATCAGGATATTAGGGCGAAGATGGTGCTATGAAATCGTATGACGTCTAGCCTCTGACGGGTCACAGAAAACAATATACAAGCTTCAAGGTACTGGGTCTGTATGTGTATCCGTGTATGTAAAGTTTCAATGGGACCACTCTCTGATCCTCTATAAATCAATCCATCAAAGTTGAATTAAACTGTTGTAGTCTAACTACTTGCATACTGACTATGCAGGCACTTCATCCAGCTGAAGCAAGAATTCGAGTCCAAACGCAGAGTTGGGATCACTCCCAAAGATTATACAGAGGGTAATCGTAGAGGGTGTGGAATCAGCCCCTTCCTATATATCTTGTAAAATTCTTAAGCCTATACCCATATATAGGAAATATATAATGATTGCTATGGGGTGCGCCCGACATCTTCCATGTCTTAACCTTCACTTCTTACTCTTCACTCTCCCCTCTTCAATCTATATCCTCTCCTGCATCACTGCATCAGTGTCAATTGATAGTGTGGTTCCCCTGGCAAGTTGATCGGCGTGCTTGTCTACTCTGGCTAAGTTTCTCACTTCACAGAATCATCCCCCATCATTGACCAAGACACAATGTCTTCTACACCTAGCTCTATAGTCGCTATGACTATTCGTTTGTCGTTATCGTTGTTTTTAAGCCCCACATACTCCTTTGTGAGTCTCCCTATGCAGGATAGAAAGAAGGATGGGTTGAGGCAGGATCCTTTGTTGGGCCATGACGCAAACAACGCAAATATAAATTGAAGGATTCGATCCAACTACCTCTTAAAGTAGGCAGTATCAGTCGGGAGAACATTGCCTCCCTGAGGTCCGATCATCGCAGTAGTAGTTGCTGCTAGTGCCATATCAATACCGCTGAGCTCAGTAGTGTATACTGCCTATGGGTGAGCTAGAAATCTGTGCCCAAATAGTGTCTTTGTGATGTTGCTCTATGTCAAAGGCTGGCAATCGATGCGCCAGTGTGTCCTACAAACATGTTCCCGTCTATGAAAATTGTCGCGGCATCCTGTTGGGAGAACGTAGATTCGTGGCTTGTGCGTCTTGAGTGCCACTTCCTGGGTCTCAACGGCACGTGGAATTTGTGGTTCCTATGGTATAAGAATAAATGCCCGTTTTTCTTGCGATGCTTTGCTCTTTTAGAAGTGTAAGGGGTTTTCCAATCAATTTTCTCTATCGGAGCCTATCTACCGGCCCGTCGGTTTATCGGTTTGCCTAGCTGTCTGTAATATACCCATCTCAGGCTGGTGAAAATTTAGATAGCTTCTTCTTCGACTGTTTGTAAAAGGGGTAATTTAATTGGTAAGAGATGACGTTCGACATCGAGGGCCCCGCCGGTTTAAATCCACGTCCTTTTTATCTAATAGAGAATCGATTACGTTGCTTTCTTGTCTTTGGTCTAAATTATGATATGAAGAGAACTCAGCCAGAGTCGACAACTAGGCCAAACCGGCCAGAACAACGTCATAATCAGTTGAAACTGAGGCAGGGGAGGGTGCAGACAGAAAGAGAGTAAGGTGGAGGGTGCACTCCTGTAGTCATTATATGTTATTTCTTATATATAGGTTTGGGGATCTGTGGGATTTTCCGGGTTATAGGAATGAGCTGATTCTGCATTCTTGACAATTAGCTTCTGTATACTCTGAGAGCGATCCCACTCGGCGTTTGGCTTCGAGTTCTTGCTTCAGCTGGATGAAGCGCCTGTATAGTCATACGCAATTAGTTAGACTGCAACAGGTTAATTGAGCTTTGATTGAATTGATTGATTGAAGGAGGGCCTGGGAGACGACCTCATTTCATGCAATTTTTTATCAATCATGTAGTGTTCTATTATGTGACAGAAATAGACAATATGACAGTGTATGCAAAATTACAACATGTAAAATTATCTAACTACTCCGTAAATTGACAAAATTCGCTCCTTTTCCAATTTGTGAGGACATTGCTGATTAAGCAATGTACAGTGGTGTTCCATGAGTATTTGACCTTGGGTACTTCGGGTCCCACCTTAGGATCTGACCGCCATTCTAGACCGCCTACTGTATTAGTATATTAAATCTCGCGCGTCCTAAACACGCTAGCATATGCGCTGTATATTAACGCGTTTTGAAGAGATTTTCGCACTGTTTTCTTATTCTATATACTAAAACATGCCTCCTATACGTGGGAAAAGAGGCCCAGAGCTTGACTGTCTTACTAGAGCTAAGATCTGTGAACTGCATAGTACCAATGGTTGGGGTGCAACTAGACCTGGCCAGGAACCACGGGTGAACCTCACGAACCTCAAGGAGGTTCACCCACCCGGAGGTTAAGGTTCCATGACCTAGAACCTCCGGGCGGTTCTATCTTGGACCGAACCTCATGGAGGTTACCCGCGGGTGAACCTGAGGTTCAACAAGCATGACAAATAGGTAAAAAACGTGACTTAGGGTCAACTACATAAATTATGTAGAAATAGGCTGTATTCTCTCGTAATTATAAAACAACACTTCATTAATGTATGCCCTTGCAGGAGGATTTAGTGCATATTATGGGTTCACTGGCTCAGCGTCGAATTAGGGTTTCAACTTTCAATCATCAATGGTTTATATTATATCTATAGTTCAGTGTCGGGTTATAGTTCTCAAGAGTCAAGATTCAAGTAATCAAGCTATATACCCATCTAGTAGTCTCGACTTCTTCCTTATTCTACCGGATGCACGATGCTGCGTATCAGGGAAGTCAGGTAAGGGTGATGCCCTATTCTTATCTAGATCCGCAAATTCATCGGCATCAGATTCTTCCTCATCGTCAGAATTAACCGCAGGCCGCTTTCCAGCGGCGACTACTGAGAGTAGCGGTGCGTCCGGGGTTGCATCAAGACATATCTCGACATCCTCCTCATCATCACTAATAGCCTCGAAAGCATGTGTCTGGACATCAAGTGCTTCGGTCGAAGCGGCTATCTCATGGTCTAAAAGATACTCTTGGAGAATCAGCCGCTGCTCCTCCTTGATATCGAATCTTGTTGTACACATGTATAACATAATATCGCGAACAGTCTCTGGGTTTAACGACCCCCGGCGGTAGTGGCATACATCGCGGGCAGAGTTAAAAAGACGCTCAACTCCGGCACCAGTCGCTGGAATTGACATGATATCACGGGCAATGCTTGCAAGAATAGGGAATTCCCTCTGATGATCTTTCCAGAAGATCCGAATAGATCCTTTAATAGTTTCTAATTAGGTAAGGTTAGTTATATGATTTATAAAGTAGGCTTACTTACTTACCACTCTGGAGATATTTGGTGAGCTCGTCGTACTGCGGAGCAGTTAATCGTTGTGAAGAATCGCCGTCAAGAGCCTTCTCAAGCTCCGATTCAGTTGTGAATAACTGGCTATCAGATTGCATCATCTCTGATGGTATACGTTGGCTGTATCTCTCAAAAAAAGACTGAAGACTCTCGCGGTATTCTTTTCTATAGTCCTTTCCTGTCTTAGGATCTGGGTCCCAATCACTTGTTGAAAAGAACTCCATCTTGCTCGACGGCGCTAAGATCGTCCCAATTGCATAGAGATTGCCTTCGATACCATCTGTCTCGCCGTAGTATTTCTTCAGTTTCTCTTTCGCAGCATCGAGGGAGGAAAGCATTAGCTGTTTCCAGGGAACCTTCTTTCGACGAAGCTGACCCATTGATCTTTCAAGATGATCGAAGAGCTTATTGTAAATCCTAAAGACAAGGTGGATACTCGAGTCTTTAGTACGACAAACTAGCGTAGTGAGCGTGAAAAAGGGCTGAAGAATGCAAAGTAAATAGTCAATCTGTCGCCACCCCTCTGCACTTAATGTAAAATGGTGTTGATCATAGTCGGAACAGAACTTGTTGAATGCGATATGAAGCCTCTTCGCCCGTCGGAGCATTAGAAATGTCGAATTCCACCGTGTACGAACATCTTGGATTAGAAGAAGCCGGAGCGTATTACTAGGCTGGGTATTTAGGAAGGCTTCCTTACGTTGAGGGCTTCCGTTGATATAAACCGCAAGACCTCGGACCTATTAGAAATCAGAATAGTTAGTGTTATTGAATCATAATTCATGATTTCTAAATAGAAGCATACCTTGTTCAGAGTATCGGCGATCTCATGTTTCTGCTGGCGCGCACGAAGTAAACGTACACGATCATCAGACCATTCTATCTCGGCGTTATCATTCTTTGGCGAAGCCTTGATTTTACCAAGTAAATCAACTAGACTTAATTGAATAACATGCGCAAGGCAAGGCACTTGGACAATCGTAGAATCCGTCTCCATATGTAGCTTCTTGATTGAATCATTCACTGCTGCGATAAGTGTCTTATTGTTAGACGCATTATCAGTTGTCACCGCCAGCACTCGGTCAGCGATTTGGTGCTTTTGTAGGATCTGGATAACTACGTCCCCGAGGTTCACGCCAGTATGAGATCCAGAAATTGGCTCAAACCCAAGTAGGACCTCACGATACTCCCATTCCTGGTCTAGAAAGTATCCTGTGATAGCCATAAATGCGTGCTTGAATGGTGAAGTCCAGCAGTCAAGCGCAATCGACATTTTTGCACCAGATGGCAGCTGTTGTAGTGTCTCTTGTTGATACTCTGTAACGAAACCCCGGAGGCGGTCGCGAATCACCTTTCTTGATGGAACGCTCGGTAGTGTAGGTGCTAGCCGTGCGTAGGAAATGAGATCATGGAATTCTTGGTGCTCGACGAAGAGAAAGGGTAAATGTGATACAGTGATTAGGTTTAGAATCTTCTGTTCCCATGTTTGTTGGGTAAAGAGAGGCGCTGGTCTTCTCTCGGCCTAAAATATAGTGAATTTATTATTAGTATTGATATTGAGTATAGGCTATTTCGAACATACCGCGTCGCTAAGTAGTTGCTGGATATTACCCTTCTTCGTAATTCGCTGTCGACACCTTGGCCCATCAAGATGCTTCTGCATCGATGAGTTTCCAGTATGATTTGTAGCTGGATGCGTAAGAACTGTACGGCACCGATTGCACATAACGCCAGGCTTTCCATCTTTAGTATGTGCAACTTGTTGAAACCCAGTCCAGCAGTCTGCGCGACGGCTGACCTCCCAGTTTAGCCGCTTCTTCTTACCAAAATCAGTTTGAAGCCACCACTTAACGAATTCCGCGGACATGTCGGTAGTAAAGACGATATACTCGTTAATACTATCTGGCTTGATTCGCGTAAGGGTGTCTAGGGCCCGAGGTCCTGCACGAGATCGGACTTGGTTGTCTAGAAGGTCTGGAAGGTCCAGAACTGAATCAAACTGGCTTTCGCGTTGGTATAGCGTATCGTCAGGGGTAAGGTACTGTAGCGCGTCTAGCGGTAACCCTTCGAAGCTAGATGATGCGTAGCCGTAGCCGTCGGTAATCTGAGACATGATAACTTTAGTAAACCAGTACAACTTAGGGAAGATAATAAGGAACTCACTAGTTATTCTGTAGAAGTTACGGGGTCTTCTTGGGGCATCTGTTTATCCCTGTTCCATAATGCTTAAATTGATATATCAACTTTTATAAAGCCCTATCTATATCTGATTCGCTAGTATAGTGGATCACTATAGAAACGAACCTCAATAAACCTCAACGAACCTCAATAAACCTCAATAAACCTCAACGAACCTCAATAAACCTCAATAAACCTCAACGAACCTCAACGAACCTCAATGAACCTCAACGAACCTCAACGAGAACCTCAATGTAGGAAAAATAGAATGTCTAAGTCTAACAATTGGGACATTTAATCCGGATTCACGGTATATCTAGACCAATTAACATGAATTCTAAAAGACAAAGTAATAGAAGAAGATATAATGGTTTGAATGATATTAAAATGAGGGGAATTAAACTGCATCTTTATAGTTTTCTTAAAGAACTGTAGTTCTACTAATAAAGATACACATACTTTACAGTGTCTGCGATATATATATCTACAACTTTACATGCTATTTTATCGATGACCTCTATTGACCACCCACCACGTCGATATCATCGGATATTACCTATAATTTATAGGTGACCACGCCTCCTATTTACTTTTCAATGACTATATCTTTATAATTCATTATATTGATAGAGTATTCAGTGGAAAGTCTATAGTTTAACGGAACAGCTGTAAAAAACAGAGATGAATCATCAATTTTATCCAGCCAAAAGAGGAAAGGCGTCAAGAAATTATGTATATGCAGGTTCATGCGGGTCGATGGAGGTTGAACCTCAAAGAACCTCTGGAGGTTAATGGGCGGTTGGAGGTTAGTAAGGTTGGAACCTCACCTCAAGAGGTGAGGTTCGAGGTTCCGGGGTAGGGACCCATGCGGAGGTTCAAAGCCAGGTCTAGGTGCAACAACTATAAAAAAGAAGCGATTTCCAGATATTCCACGCTCAACTATTCAGTATACTCTTACTCAAGAGTCAAAGCGTCAAAAGCAACAGTCTTTAGCACGCTCAGGGGGCCAAGGAAGCTTACTGAAGACGACCGTGACCATATATATGAGACTATACAACAAAACCCGTCAATCTTAGTCGCAGACCTACTCGCAGAGGTCGATTATAAGGTTAAACGTACCTCAATTTGGCGGCTGACCTATGAAATGGGCCTTCGAAAGTGGCGGAAAATGCAACGGCCTACTTTAACACCTCTATCTGCTGAAAAACGCCTTACTTAGGCGCGAAGATATGAGCACTTCACTTCTGAGGATTGGGCCCGTGTGTATTGGTCTGATGAGTGTACTATTGAACGTGGTATCGGTTAGCGTCGAGAATAGACATTTACCCGTCCAAAGGACCAGCTTTAGGAGCACGAAGAAGAGGGCCATCAAGTCCAAATGATACCAACCCGTGGAAAACAGATTAAACAGATGTTTTGGGCTGCCTTTTCTGGTCTTCCGCGACGCTCTGGTTTAATTCCATTATTTGGTGATCCTCAGTCTCGCCGCGGTGGTGTTTCATCTCGGACTATTGAAGAGCTTTACCGGCGTGTTCTTCCAACACTTCTTAATAGTATTGATCAAGATGCTATTTTTCAACAAGATAACGCACCGGTACACACTGCCTATATCATTCAGGGGACTCTTAATGAGCTTGGATGTGATATTATGGAGTGGCCTCCCTATTCGCCCGATTTGAATCCAATTGAGAACCTATGGGCGCTCCTAAAGGCCGAAATACTGAAGCGACACCCTGAGCTAATACAGCTCCCAAATAACGAAACTACGCTTGATCTACTAGTCGACGCTGCCCAGGAAGCTTGGGAGGGGCTAGATATTGAGATGTTTAAGCATCTATCTGATACTATGCCTCATAGAGTTGCTGATGTTATTAAATATGAAGGTTGGCATACTAGCTATTAAATTGGATTGAATTTTCGAGGTTTCTGCCTGGCAATATTAAAGTGGGCCTACAAAGTGGGCCCACGGCCGAAGTACCCAAGGTCAAATACTCATGGAACACCACTGTATGTGCTTTCCAAGGTTTGTATGGTACCGTTATCATGGCGGTCCATCTATCTTCCGGTTTTGTAAAGCCTTCGGTATTTTCTACATGCATCATGCCTGGTACTCGACATTTACATCAACTGCACTTGCGATTTCTATGGATATTTTTGCCAACAATGTGAATATAATACATATAGACTATTCAAAGCCTTTCTACCGATGGTCATAATCTTCGTTTAATCCCGAACCAGAACACCGCGGTATCGCATCTTTCCATCACGCAGAGTCTGCATAGCAGCTTCGACACCGTCTTTGGTCAAGGGGAAGGTCATTGTAGTCGGGCTAATCTTCTTATCCGCAGCAAACTCAACCAATGTGCGCAGACTCTTGCGCGACGCAACAAGCGAACCCTGGATACGGATACCCTTAAGATTCATGAACAGAAGGGGAACAGGCGAAGGAGCAAAATCGACGGTCAGAGGATAGATTGAGCCGTGCACATCCATAAGCGGGATGAGGCTAGGGTAGTCGACGTTGGCGCTACCGCAGAGCAATAGGTGGTTCACAGGCTTGAAGTCCTTCAGTTCCTCGCCCTTGCGGAATACATGGTACTCAGAGGCCCCGAACCCGAAGGCCTCCTCACGCTTCGCCTCCGAGCTGGACAAAACAACGACGTGGCACCCCATCGCCGAGGCGAGCTTGATAGCCAGGTGGCCAAGACCACCGACGCCCATGATGGCCACGCGGTCCGTCGGCTTGACGCCGTATTCCGTCAAACAGGTCCAGACGGTGGCGCCAGCGCACATCAAAGGCGCTGCATCGCCGGAGTCATAGCCATCCGGGATGGGAACGACGCATCCGGCATCCCAAACGACACCACCGCCAAACGAGCCCAAATCGTGGTCGTGTGAGCCATACTCCTTCTTCTTCTCGCAGTATTGGTCCCAGCCTGGTTACTATTAGCATGCTGTGGATCTTATTTTGGGGTTGGAATTCGTACCCGTCAAGCACTTGTCACAGTTTCCACACACGTAGTGTGTGTATCCGTATCCGACACGCGCTCCAACCTGGACATTGGTGACATCCCGGCCGAGCTGGCGAACGATACCGACACCTTCATGGCCGAGAGCTATCCCGGAACAGAGATAGTGCTCGTCTGTGCCACAGAGACCGGAGTGTGTTGTCTCGATGTAGACCTCGTTGGGTTGCAAGGTGCGGGTGGTCTTATCGGCCACAATCTTTCCCTCCTTGGAGCCGCGGAAGACCTCAAAAGTGACGCTCATTATGACAGTGTGTGAACGTGATTTTGCAGGAAAACAAATTAGTGTGGTGTGGGATAAGAGGGCAAGACCGATGGCAGTCCTTTTAAATCAAATCGCTTCTCCAACTTCCGAGTTTTACATGTCTGGGATTTATCAGCCTGGTCCCTGAGCTGTGCCGTTTCCCGTCGGTTTTCAACATGAGAGCGCCAATGAAGTCTCTGCTAGGTGTGGATCAAAACGATGATCAAATGGATTAAAGTTGTTCTGTACCATTCTGCAGCACGTAGTGTAGATCGGCCAGTGGCCATCTAGCTTAATCACTGCTATTGCCGAGACATCCGACCGTCTTCTCGAAGGTCTGTGGAACCCGTCTGGGAATTTTATTTTAAGCTAAACCACAGAGGGTTCCCTCCGAGCAGAGTCCCCACTAAACCAGATATTTGAGATGGCGCGCCGGGTGGAATTCCCCCGAAGTCAAAGCTTGTCGGAGACTTTTGACCTTGGGTCGGGTTTTACTCGGCATAGATATTATAATCATTGTGCTTTATACTCCGTACCTTGAGGGAATGACAGGGAATTTTGCCACAACCTTAAAATTCGTTCCGACTCCATGGAAAACTCGGTGCTTAACCTAAATTCTTCAGCGACGTCATATGTACCACGGATATACTACATCTTGTGGGAACGGGGTCTTTGACAGTACGGACTACTACATCTGATTGCGAACTTGAGTGTGGTCTCTTTTTTTTTCTTCTAAAATGGTAGAAAATATAAAACAAAAAGGGACGATTTTGGCTTAGCATGGTTAAAGTCAGATATGTGTGGGTGCTGAATATTCCTTGAGCGCGCTAGAGATTGAGACCCTCTTTTGTTGACAGAAACATCATACGATCCTCCTCCGATAATCACTTTTCGTGGATGATTTCCACTCCGGTTCCCACTGAGGGCGGATGTTGTCGCGGATGAGCGCCTTTTCCCTTGTGGGTAGTGGGCGGGAAAGGTATGGCCGGCCGAATTGCGTCATTGGAGATAAAGCGCGATCCCCTTCGCTTGGCTTAGACTCGGGGGCTGCGTGCCGCGTGTAATATGGTGTACATGATAGTAAGTCAGATTTGTTGCCGAGTTTTTGGATTGCCTTCGGGGTTGATATGCTATCACAAAGGATCGTGGCGGATGTTAAGACTTATTATTGTTTGATCCCTGATGTACAAGCTGTATTTAAATTGAGCCGAGGATGTAGAATATGCCAATTATTCTCAGCCATATGAAGAGACCACCAATCCAGCGGCCCCACATGGATTTGTTGGAAATCCATCATCTCCAGGTCGTCATCGGGCGCGATCATGGCAGCTACTAACTTTGAGTGCCCTTGGCGACTGGAAGGTAGTCCGCCCTCCGAGTAGACGACAACGTTGGGTTTCGACCGTACAGCCTCGACCCGCATTTTGCCACTTCTCAGTCTGAACCGATCTCGACCTCGCTGAAACGCTCCTGTAGGGTGTAGCCATTGTGAGAGGTACGTCTACTCGGACGACCAATTTTAGGGGGAAAGGGGGGGGGACCCTTCATGTTGACCTTCACGCCTAACGAAAGGGAATCCGATCCCTTCACTTGGGTTGTAGATAAATGGGTTTCATCTAACAAAAGAGAAGAAATTATTATTGGATTTCGTGGCAGTGGGCGCAGATACAACGAATTATTGCATATGGGAGGCGAAGGACCAGGCCAATTTCTACAGCTACAATTAGGTTGTGGACTGCATGGGCGCTTCTCAGAACGTCGACCATATTTGTTAGAGGGGAAGAATTTCCCGTTCCATTTGTACAATATTTGACAACACTGCGAGCCCGAAAAATGCTTTCCTCGCACAGCTGCTCTGGCCGCAAAGGTACGCGCATGAAGTTGATAGGTTTCTATCACATAGTACTCATTTCCATGGGGGATGTGCACATCATGAGGAAAGGCTGGGAAACTGGGTAAACTTCGGCATTACGACAAAGAGTGTCACGGTCAAAATGTAAGGTGCAACCGACACTGGACAGCTGCTTTTATATGCATTGGCCCACATGCACCCTTAACAAGGAACGATACAATGACAGCCAGCTCACTGGGCTACATTGGGGCTCGATGCGCCAGGCTGCTGAGCTCAGCACCAATTGATGATACAATCGCTATCGAGAATTTGCCGATGGAAAAGCAAAAGGTGAGCGCTTCTTGGTGCGGAGATGGGAGTTGTGACCTGGAGCGGCGAATCGGGGAAACTGATAATCCGTCTCGCCGCAGCTGCCAAGAGAGCGGTACGTCAACGAATCAGAGAGAGATGGGAGCGGGAGACTATGTTGTACCTCCGCAAGCGTTTGGTGCAGGCGCCAAACAAGAAACCCCTCCGGTTGTACGAAGGGCTGTCGAAGCCACAGTGTGCTATCTTAATCCAGATGTGTACAATGCGAATTGGCCTTCGCTACTTCTTATTCAAAACCAAGGCAGCCGAGACCGACCGGTGTAATTGTGACGAGGGCCCGCAAACACCGAAGCATATTCTCATGCAATGTCCGAACTATAACATGCCGCGGACGAAACTGCGAGAGCAGTTGTGGGATATTGGGATCAACGAGATGGATTACAACAAGATCGTGTCGAACCCGTAGGCCACCCGCTACGTTGTCCCACTTTTTCAATGCGCACATGGTGAGGCTGGAAAGGTTCTGGCCAATGGAACTCCCCACAATTTGCAATACAAAGTACGGTCATCACCTTAGATAGTCCATCGGGTCTATGAAACCACAGATGCAAGTGGAGTCTTTGTGCCGATCGCCACACTATCAGCAGCAACTGTTGAATTAGCTGGCAGGTTATCGTCGAGAGGTAGATTTATCATTTGGTCATGGTCTCAGTATCTCACTTCCCGGCCTTTGGTTCCTGTTTCTGTGGCAATGTCCCTAGTATTTACTATTGGGTTTCTATTTTCGGCTCACTTGAGAGTTTCAATAATCACTGGAGTACATGAAACGCAGCCAAATGCAGAAGGAAGGGGAAGGATGAGACAAATCTTGGAAACCTTGGCAACTTTGAAATGATATCAACACTTGTTCTGGCCCAACGATAACTGCCCGAGTGGACCTCGGGAGTCAGTGGCTCAACTTTAAATGAACTAATCAGTCCCCTTGGGCCCCCGGGGCCCCCATTTTGGGGTTTAGCCTCAAACCCAAACAGCGATCGACCGGATCCCCCATTCTCCCGACCCCTGTCTCCATTCTTCTCAAAAATCGGAGATTCAGTCCAAGTTCACTGTTCAACTCCCTGCCCATTTTCCTATGAACGGCTTCGGCCCACAGCATAGCTCATCAATTTGAGCATTTTCAACGCGACCAGGTTTCTATACTCGTCGCTGGCTCGGTCTTCCCTGTTCACTATTATGACGGATGAAACAAATATGACAGGCGAAACGGGACCGGTCGAGGTGTCTCGGACAATTGCAATGGTAATTGCCGGCCTTTTCGCCCTGGCATGTTGGAACGTCCTCCAAATCCTGGTTTCCATTTTCAACACCTTCCAACGCCGTCGCGGCCTTTACTTCTGGAGCATGGTGATCGCTACCTTGGGAATTCTTCTTCACGCTCTTTCGACATTCCTTCGTTACTTCGCTCTCGCCCCCAATTTCCCTATGTGTGTTTTGATCTGTATCGGCTGGTACGCCATGGTCACTGGCCAGTCTGTGGTGTTGTACTCCCGTCTGCATCTGGTCACGAACTATGATTGTTACTCCCGCTGGGTGCTGGGCATGATCATCTTCAACTTTTGTGCCTTGCATATTCCTACCACTGTTCTCTTTCTTGGCATTAATCTTGATGTCGAAAGCTTTGTCGGCCCGTTTGATATATACGAGCGTATTCAATTGGCTGGATTCGCCGCTCAAGAGACGATTATCAGTGGTTTGTACATCTGGGAAACTATGACTAGCCTGAGGCCCGTTTTGGTGATGAAGGGCCGTCGCGGTCAGAGAGTTGTTGTCAACCTCATCATTGTCAACGCTCTCGCCGTTCTGTTGGATGCAGCTCTCCTGACGACAGAGTATACCAACCACTTTGACGTGCAGACTACCTTTAAGCCAGTGGCCTATAGTATCAAGTTGATGCTAGAGTTCACGGTACTTAACAGTCTCCTTGTTGTGATCCGCACCAATCCATCAGTTATTGAAGACGTCGAACAATTACATGATGACCTTCACATCGACTCACGCTGGGGTGGGAAGCACCCCGACAATACTGCTGCTTTTGTCCACGATCCAGAAAGGTCTGATCAAAGTGACCGGGGGTTCCAAATATCGCCCGTACGATCACATTCCTCTTGGGTTTCGTTTGATCATCACGTCGGGCCCGCTTGAGAGGTTTCTGTACTATCACTTGTTTCAATATCATGTGTTCGTCAAAATACCCCTGAGATTCATTATATTACTTTGGCTTAGCCGTGGTCCTCCTTTATCCGTAAAAGAGTTCATCCTAATGGACTTACCCGTCAATGCTCTTCTAGTATCCAAGATCTAGCTGATGTTGAATTTTCAGGGTCCTGCACCAAACTATATGAGTGGCGTCCCTAATACTCTGGTCCCGGCATGGCGATCACCTCGCATTTTACGGGTTCGGACTAAAAATGACCCACGGAACCGGCAGCTCTACCCGTACATTGACCTAGCACCGACTCGTTGGACAGCATTTCCAGATGGTTGACAAATTCGAACGGGGCAGAGATGGTAAGGAGCTTGATCTGGAGAGATCTAGAAAGACCTATCACTTGCAAAGTCTGCTGCCACTGTCCCCGATTCTGTGAAAGCCGGCGAGGAAAAGCTTTTACTGCACGGGATGACATGTCCATGCCATTCTCTGCGCCTTGGCTTCCTCTCCAAGATCTCGGTTATTGAAAAGTCTTAGATCGCAAGACCAACATGCCCAAGTACATCCTTAGCGGTGTCGGTGGAAATTGGTAGGTAGCATTGTAACATCATATATATACATATGGCATGCATTTTCGGAGTAATGGATTGGGGCCCACATATCAAGACCCAGACCTCGGGATGAAAGTGTTGAAAATGTTGATAGGTAACTTGGCGTGGATCTTCTTTGAAATGAAAAAAAAAAAAAAAAAAAAAAAATTGGAGTTCTTGGCATCGCTTCGGTTCTTCAATTCCTTTTTTTTCTTCTCTTTTTTTCGTCCTTGGATTTTTGACAATTGGAATTGTATGTGGTAGTTCCTTGTCAATATGGGTTTGAAGCCATATTTTGGCCTTCGGGGAAATGCCCTTCTCCGCGCTGCCCTTTTCTTGGTCGTGTGCCCAACCTTTACTTGCTATGGGTATAACATGGGAGTGACCGGTGGTCTCTTAACGCTCGATGCATTCAATTCACAATTTCCCCGAATGGACACAATTCATACTCACGGAGCTCAAAACAAAGAGAACTCACAAATGCAGGGTTGGTGGCCATCGGACAAATTGTTACTACTCTCTAATTCGAAATCTCTCTTTTTTTTCTCTGACAGGCACCGTCATCGCTCTCTATACCGTTGGAGGTATCTTTGGCGCCCTATCATGCATCTACCTGGGTGACCTCTGGGGTCGGCGTAAGGTGATTTTCATAACCAATTTCGTCAGTATCATCGGCGCCATCCTCATGGCAGCATCTTTCGATTTTGCTCAATTTATCGTCGCAAGATTGGTTCTTGGTTTGGGCATCGGTGGATATGTGGCGACGGTCCCGGTCTGGCAATCTGAGATCTCGCCAGCGCACAAGCGAGGATCCAACGTCGTCACCGATGGCATTTTTGTTGGAATTGGTGTGACTCTGGCCCTGTGGATCGATTTGGGGTTCTACTTTGTGAAAGGCAACTCCGTCTCTTGGCGGTTCCCTCTCGCCTTCCAAATCGTCATGCCGGTCATTACAATGGTTTTTATCACAATGCTGCCAGAATCACCCCGCTGGCTCATTAAGAATGGACAGGTGGAAGAAGGGCGCAAAGTACTCGCGGCATTGCTCGATCTCGACGAGCATGCGGACGATGTCAACGAGAACATCCTCAGTATCGAGACATCTCTTGCCTACTGCCCGGGATCGTGGACGGACATGTTCAAAAACGGTGAGCAGCGACTCTTTCACCGCGCATACCTCGCTGCCACGGGCCAGATGTTTCAGCAGATGTGTGGGGTCAATCTGATCACTTATTACGCAACAACTATCTTTCAGCAGTATCTTGGAATGAATGCTGTGGACTCTCGCATCCTCGCGGCTGCGATGACAATGATGCAACCCCTCGGTGGGTACATTGCCTATTTCACTATCGACCGTCTCGGTCGCCGCCCTCTCATGTTGTGGAGTGCCGGAGCCATGACAATCTGCATGGCAGGCCTCGCTGGCACGACCTCCCCCGCTGCAGCCAATAACACTGGAGCTCTCGCCATGGCCGTGGTCTTCCTATTCTGCTTCCAATTCATCTTCACTGTGGGCTACTGTGGTCTAACCTTCCTCTACGCCGCGGAGATGGCACCTCTACAGGTCCGTGCTGCTGTGAATGCGGTATCCACTGCCACCGTGTGGGCCTTCAGTTTTATGATAGCTCAGGTAACCCCCGTTGGTTTCTCTACGATCGGAAACCGTTACTATATCATTTTCGCCGTTGTCAACGCGGCTATTGTGCCCAGTGTGTATTTCTTTTTCCCAGAGACGAAGGGGCGGTCACTGGAAGAGATCGACGAGATTTTCGCGCAATCCAAATCTATCTTTGACCCACCTCGTGTAGCTCGCGCTATGCAAAGGCGTGCAATGCAGGTAAGCGAATCCAACTCCAACTGTGGCGAGAATACCGCGAATGCCGTTATTCTCAATGAAGAGGTCAAGGCTTGAGAGGCCGTGAAAAAACATCACTTGGAATGTCCTAGTGAGCCAAGGAATTTGTAAATATGGTCTTTTCTTAATTCGTTTGTAATCATCACTCTGTTCTTTTTTTTTTTTTTTTTTTTTTGAGCAACTGCACCTTCATCCAAGTCTATTAACTACATATCTATGTCGCAAGCCTCAAACATTATGTACAGGGATTCGGAGACAAAGGTGACAGCATCTACATTCAGAAACCTCCAGCAGTGCTCTCTGAGCAAGATGAAGAAAAGAGCACGATTCTCACAAGCGACCATGTTCTCCGAATATATCAGTTCGAGTTGAGAACAAACGCGCAATGAAACCAAGTCTGATCGTGTGCCCATGAGCCTCCGTTCCAGTATGGTTATCTACATCCCTCACTGCAGTTGCAGCCAAGAAGATCACATTCTTTGATTTTTCCCCCGGTCAATGATCAATTCAAATTCAAAAAGTTTCATATATCCACTCACTTCCTTTCCCGCAAAATGTATTCGGCTTCAATCCATCAACGCATAGTTTCTTGCAGATTTTAGTACCCAAGACACCTGTCGAGCAGTGTCTCCTGCCCACTCCATGACAGCACTCGGCCATTGAAAGATGTGCTATTGCAAGGAAGAGGAGGCAAATCGTGAGAACTCTAGGTACACCCATAACAAACATCTTGGAAGTCACTAAGGAACTAAGGAGGTTAGTTGAATAGGATTGACCTCGAGAAATACTTGTATATATATATACCAATAAAAGTACAGTGCAGAAGGTCTTATCAAAGATCGGAGATGTTTTTCTTGGTTTCTGGAAGGGTCAAAAGTGAGATGATTTTCTTTTCCATCTTAGAGGTAGTCTCTGCCTCTTATTCTGTCTCCCCTGCCGTCCCCTTTCTGGGGGATTTGACTATGTATTATCGTACTGAAAGATCCACAGCTCTAGAGGTGAGCGATATCATCGAAAGTATGTCAACACAATAAAAATCACCCCAAAGATGGAATGCGATTATACGCAGAACCCCTATAACTTTCGAAATGCCTGCGGGAATCCCAATGAGGACATTGTTAGAGACACTGGAAGCAAAAGAACTCCATTTCAAGGTACAACATCTACCTATTTTCTGTGAAGACACCCAGTGTCATAAGAGCAAATTTTGATGCAAATGGGACGGTATTCGATCATTCTAGCAGAGTTCGTACTATTGTTGGATCTTAGAGGGAAAAAAGACATACCTTGTAACACTTCAGAGCTCTCATTTCAATCATTAAACACGACCGTGACCTTTTTTGTTCCAATGGAATTCTGTTGGCATAAGGCCAATTCTACATAATTCATGTCTTGATCATCACTCTTCGCAAGGCTTCACATCATACTCTACGTCAGTCCGAATAATATATTTTGCCCCCTTCCTCACCCCTGTACCTTCATGTAGCAAGGCTCCATTCGACTCCCCATGGGGGAATATCGCAACAGCTCCCATCACAGGTCGTACTGGGTATCCATTCAAGGTTCCCTCCCGCGGGGCTGGCATGAAGAACGTCGTCTCCCCGCCCTCAAACTCATCGTTGAGATATAGTAGGAAAGTGTACATCGAGCTCTGCTTCTTTTCCTCGGGCGAAGAGTCATACACGTATGTGTCATCCGGGAGAATACCGGACGGTGGCCAGGCTCCGTCAATGTGGCAGCGATATTCGGCTCCGGGGACGTACCTATACACACGGAAGCGACGATTGATGCCTCGGACCATGCGGCCGTTGATCGAGGGCGGCACATATGGGGAAATTCGCGCCCACAGCATGTCGTGGAACGTGGTGTCGATGATCCAGTAAAAGTTGTGGGCCAGGATGCTGATGTCTCCATCTTCGCGAAGGGGCGCGTCCGGTAGGAAGTTGACAGATTCACCAGCAGCAATGATCGCCCTGCATTCGGCGGCGGAAAGTACATTGAGAGCGAGGCCTAGGCCTGGCACGGCGGGATGGGCGTGGTAGCTTATGGACGGACCCACGGGAGCTAGTGGAACGGCGTTCGGGGCGGTGGTATAGAGGATGGCGGGATGGTGGTTGGGAGGTTTGCGGAGCGGGCCAGGGGTTTGTTCGATAATGCGGAGGGCGGATGGAGACTTGGGCGCCTCATCCAGGATGGATTTGTCGAGGACTGAGGCGTAGACCTGGAGTGGTGCTGTCGAGGGGCGTAGGTCCCAGATGGACTGGAAGGCGATGGGATTGGTCGAGTCAATAGCGGCCGTATTGGTGTCAATCGGGGTGCTGACGCGCAGGATGGCATCAAGGACACCGAGGATTTCCATTTCCTTCACACTGCGCTTAACGGGGACATGGTCTTCTGCTTTGGGCTGTGTGGAGAGGCCGCTGACGACATCCAGATCTCGTACCCAGCGACACAACGCTCCGATCTTGGGTTGTTCCCCCCGAATCCGCATCTCAGCGAGCAAGATCCTAGCTTCGATGTATTTCTCGTCCGCCAATGCACCGGTTATTCTAGCTGTCAAGTTGGCGCCCTCTATCGAATCATCTGATTAGTTAGAGTCCTGGGGCAGGGAAAAAGCGGCATACCGGCGGTGTTGACACCCGTAGTGCATGTCTGGCGGAAGTTATAGATCGCGACTCGGAGATCCTTGCATGCCTTCGACTTTGTCAGGCTGGGATATTGTGCAAGCGCTGTGAGCGTCTCGATTGTGATGTCGAGTTCCTCGTCCGAGACGACGGCATTGAGATGTGTGGATTCGAGAGGTACTCCATCCGGAGGTGGTGTTAGATCCGGGACTGCCTTGGGAAGCTTTTGTGGAAGGTCGACCTGTGCGTTGCGTTTGCGCTTGGCTGCTTTGGACTTGCCCATTGCTTCTATATTTAGACTGAAGAGTTCAAGTGTTCACAGTTTCACGGAGTGCGTCTTCGGATCTTCTGAGTCTACCGATATTTTGCCCGAGAATTCCGACCTCATGATAATTACTAGGATTATGTAACATCACGGAAATTTTCCCGGTCCAGCCCCGGGGGCAAGATTCATTCGCCACACAATCCAACCTGTCAACATCTCGCATTCTGTTTATATATTGTGTATGCGTACCAAAGGTTCATCCCAAGGGTTTGGAATGATCTTCAACGGTTATTTCTAGTGAAAATCCTTACACATTCGAAGATATGTAGAGACATGTGAGCCGCATACTCAGGGAAATCCTTGAGATTTCATCCTTGGATTTTCACCTGGGCAAGGGCACCTTGAATTGAAGCCTTCGTCACTACAACCTTCACCTATGCAGGGCCATCCAATCGCGATTTTTCCAGAGGATTCCGCTGCATACCCTCGCCATGTCTAAGTTCTGCGAGGCTTTTATGATTACATCTATATGCGACTCGGACATCAGGAAGCCATGTAACCTAAGTAACAACACTTGAAGTCTATAATCCGACTTGTTCATAACCTACAATTAGACAACAAACAAAACGATAATTGGGGTATCTTGTTCGGCCTGCTAAATATACGAAGGAATAGAAAGAATAGATATCATGGGCCCCCGTGCTCCTCAGTTTCGCGAATGATGGAATTTTTGCTTGCGTCGACCTTCTCATGTACAGCACGCGTCTTTTGTTTTGTTTTCGTATAACCTTCAATTCCAGCGAGCATAATATAAGACTTGCTCATCGAAACATGGGACATATCAACACCTTGTTGCTGTAGGGCATGGTGGAATGCTCTGAAGTTGGCAGCTGGAGGGCGATAATGACCACTGAACAAGTTGGCCTGTAAGTTAGCCTGCCCTTTCGAGCAATGATAGAAGCCAATGAATGAAAGCTTTGATTGATTGAACTCACCTAAGTGGTGCCAGACTTCGAAGTTGGCCGTGTTTGATCTTGACCATACCAGCTGCTGCAATACGGGCACCTCGAAGAAAAGATGAATGCTGAAAGGCACCTGATTCCTTTATGCCAATGTACAAACGAAAAGACGTATCCGCAACCTAAGGCTGGGTCAGTGTTCATTCAACAACCACAAATTCACACTTAACTTACAAATAACCACATATCTTCTTTCTCCGAGGACTTTCCCAAGAGTCGCTTAAATGCAACAGCAGGGTTTACGTACGCCAAATTTTTCATCATCTTCGTAGCTTTGTAATCTTCAATACCGGAATTCTTCGGGTCTTGATTTGAAAGGACATCGTCAGGGTTGTGTCTTGCAGATGTTGTTGATATCGATGATGAACATGATGAACATGATGCACATGCGGAACATGATCTTGATGGTGCTAAGTCCCAGGTGGAATCTGGTTGCAGGGTTGTGGAGTTTCCATTGAATTGAGGCACATCATCCTCGATTCCCACAATTCCTTGGAGGCTATCTTTGAAACGTGTAGTATTTGTCCACACTAGTTCATTGTTTTTGGCCCAGCGGAAGAGCCCCGTCTCGTCTACCGTCACCATGTAATTCATACGTTCCTCGCGAGTGAGATAGCGGACCTGTTCTTTCTCAAGTCTGTCTCGTGAACATTGTGGAAGCTCAATGTTTTCTCCCTCGCCATAGTCTAACCAGTAGAAGAAGTTTTCGTTTGATGGTGAATTCCGCCAATACGTGTGGTACCAGTGCAGATTGCTTCCGTGCCGATGTTTGAGATCAACCATTTCAAGAAAGTATTGAAGATGCATCATCTTAGCCGTGGCCCCCGCTGCGAACTCTGTGTTATGTTCTGACCGAGTCCCCGTGGATGGCGAAACTTGCGAAACACGATCGTCGCCGCCGACGCGCCTAGCGACACTAACCGCTCGTTGCCAGTTTCGGCGAGCTTGATTGAAACCATCATTGCTGGGTGCCACACGAGGCTCGGGAGGTCGATGAAGTTGGCGCCACTGAGCTTCTCGAAAGGCCTAGAGGGGCCAGAGAAACAATATTAGATTCGGTCGGGTTCGCGCAGGACACACACACACTTACCTCAACCCATCGTGTGGAGGCAGTCAAACTATGTCCGCACAGCTCTCGTCGTGTTCGGTGACCACGATAAATTCGCTATTGATGCTCAGGTAGTCAGCGAAAATCGACAACGCCAGGATTCATATGGTAACTGTACCTGAACCGTCCGCGCAGCGTGTTCCTTATCGATGACGTCAGAAAAGGTCGAAGTCTCCGGGAGTTTAGTCATGGAGAAGTTATAGGTTGGAAAGGAGGATATTCAACCATCAGTAAGTCGAGAGTCAAGAGTCAAGAGTCAAGAGTCAAGAAGTCAAGAAGTCAAGAAGTCAAGAAGTCAAGAAGTCAAGAAGTCAAGAAGTCAAGAAGTCAAGAAGTCAAGAAGTCAAGAAGTCAACAGAGATGCGGTTCATTAAAGCCCAGGTCCATACAGAGTAGATGTCCATGGGTGGGGGAAGGTCATCTTTGTCAGCCCTCATCCTCATTTTAGTGGACACCAACATCCATAAACTATTACAGAGTACAGTCAATAATATACAAAAAGATAAAAAATATAATAATTGGAGAATTTAACAGACCCCTCATGACGAATATCCCTTCTCCCCCCTCAGCAAAGAAACCAAAAAAAAAAAGATCGGTATAGATCCCGAGACTAAGAGATAGATGGGAAATTATTTCCCCATTTAGGATCCGAAGCCCCACAATGGGCAATCTATACCATCTTGTTCATATATTGCGGGATAACGCCCCGGTTACCCCTCGTGAGGAGATGTGAGGAGATGTGAGGATTAATATTGGAGCTTATATTACATATAAATGGGGTCAACATTTGCTCTAAATTATTTTATTGACCTCAATAATACCTACTCCGTACTTATTTTCCATCTCTCACCATGGCACCCTCTCTCCACCCTCTTATCGACAATGGCATCACACCAGGCTCAAGTAGCTTCTCTGGTGGAAAGCTTCACTGCCACTGCGCCTCCGACCAGGTCGAGATCACCTTGAAGAGCAATGTTGCCCACAACCATGCCTGTGGCTGTTCCAAGTGTTGGAAGCCATCCGGTTCTCTCTTCTCCATTGTTGGAGTTGTACCTCGAGATGCCGTCTCGGTGACAGCGAATGCCTCGAAACTTTCGATCGTGGACAAAGAAGCTACCATTCAACGCAATGTCTGCAAGGATTGTGGTGTGCACCTCTTCGGGCGCATCGAGAAGGACCATCCGTTCAAGGGTCTCGACTTTGTACACGTGGAGTTATCCGATGACAAGGGCTGGCAGGAACCACAATTCGCCGGTTTCGTCTCATCCATCATTGAACAAGGTTCTCACCCCAAAGAAATGGATGAAGTGAGAGCCAAATTCAAGGCCGTCGGACTGCAGACATACGACGTGCTGTCGCCAGTGCTGATGGATCTGATCTCCACTTTCACAGCTCAGAAGTCCGGCATCAGATTTGCCAATTTGTGATCTAGAAAAAAGTATTATGATTCATGTACTTAAAAGGGTGGGTGTTGATCGAGGTGGTTGGAGTTGAATTCAGAGGGGATTGTGGAAAGGAGTATACTTGAACTTCAGTCAAATAGTGTATATCTCAAGTTATGTTATCGTGAAGATTGGCTCTCACTTTGGTAGATTATTGTAGATTTTGAAAAAGAACATGCATCACTGCCTGAGGCCTCCAATTCGTTCTCCAGAGAAGAGATCTCCCTCTACCATCGGCACTTTTCATAGTCACTTACTCACTACAGCTTCGATATCATCATTCCCTATTGGATTCAAAAACATGGAGTGTACTTTGTGATTTTAACAAGCAGGTTTCCTCAGATCCCAGCTGAATGATGCATCTTGAACCGATCATGTTCTTCATCCCTTGTTCATTCTCTTATCAATTGTCCTATCTCGTTCCCTCAATGTAGCGACAAGTCTGCAGATTTCTTTTGTACGGGCTCTGATCAATCCATCCTTCTTACATGCGCGCTTTGAGCTTCTCGGCCGTTTCCTGAAGTGGATACTTGTGGTGCTTTGTTTTGCTACGGACGCGTTCGCCGTCTTGAGGTGTGATATACCGAGCTTCAACTGCGGGGTTGTACCCCAACCCAGAGACCCTGCTAATATCTTCATCTGGAATAGGACGGCTGACCTGTCCATCGGCACGTTTATAGATCGTTACCACCACTGCTCCCCCTAGCCCGAGATTGTGCTGCAAAGCGGCATCAGTGCCAGGGACCAAACGGTTGTTGGCCCAACCGCGGAGCTGCCAAGTGAGTTCTGCACACTGAGCTAGCCCCGTGGCTCCTAGAGGGTGACCCTTTGAGATCAGCCCGCCAGATGGGTTAACAACTAGGCCGCGACCTCCATACGTGATGTCCCCCCCGACGGACCATCTCATGGGCTTTTCCTGGCTCCGAAAATCCAAGTGCGTCAAGCAACAGAAGCTCGTTTGTGGAAAAACAATCGTGCAGCTCGCAAACCCCGATATCTTTTACTCCGACACCAGCCTCCTGCATCGCCAGCTGGGCAGCTTGGCGCGACATATTGAACCCGACGAGGTCTATTGCGCTTCGGGAATATACCTCTGGTCCATCGGTCAACAGCCGTTGGCCAGCCATCAGAATAGCCTGGGATTTGAGGTGAGGTCGTGCATCCAAGAACCGTTGGGAGACAATGATGGCCGCTGCAGCACCATCACTCGTTGGGGAGCACTGGAGCTTGGTCAGGGGTCCATAGATTTGTGTCTTTGGGTCCAAAATCTGATCCAAAGAGTATGCAGTTCGGAACTGGGCGTACGGGTTTCGCTGGGAGTGTTCATGCGACACCCGAGCAATTTCAGCGAAGTCTTCCGCTTTGGCGCCATATCTGTTTACATGATCAGCACCAAGTCGAGATGCAAGTCTCCGGGCACTCTACTTGTCCATGTACTCCTGTCCGGCATTTCCAAAATACTGGGCATTTCGAGGGCTTTGGTGTTTACCGAATGTGTCCTCCATCATTTCGGTCGATGGACCCAATGGACTCGGCCGATCGTCCCATACACTCTTAATTGAACCCGGGCGCATCTGTTCGAAGCCGACGACGAGGACACAATCAGCTTGGCCTCCTTTGACCAGGGTACGTGCAAGATGGAGACCAGTGGATCCAGTGGCACACGCGTTGTTTGTATTATAGATTGGGATCCCCGTCATTCCTAGCTGGTACATGATCCGTTGACCAGAAGTCGTGTCGCCATAACAATAGCAGGCCACACCTGCCTGTACATCATCGTATGTGATATGCGCATCGATTAAGGCTTTGACTGCTGCCTCATATCCCAGTTCTGGATCTGTCAGGATAGAGAGACATGAGCAACATAGTATATCGGCCAGAGACTACGTGGCAAGGGATAATCTCACATTCACGAGTGCGACGCGGTTTCAGGAACTGAGTCATCCCCACCCCCAAAACGTATGATTGAGACTGAGATGCCATGGTAAATTGTGAAGACTCGAAGTTGTGAAACTGAACTTAGTCATTATTCACCTTCCAGGGCTACATTCATATATAAACAATATTTAAGCTCGTTAGTAGCCGAGCTTCCGAGGTACGTTGCCCTTTTCCCCTCATCACCCTCATCTCTTTTAGCAAGGTCATGAAGCCGACTATATGACAATCTTGGTCTTTTTTTTAAATGATGCATTCTGCCTATACAAAGTGTATATTGATTCCTGTATAGCCTATTTAAATCGCATAAAGCTTTCCCCACAACTCCGCAATTGATATGTATTGCAGGCTAATGATCGCATGAGTACCTACGAAGAAGTTAAGGGACTTGATCATCGAAATATTACTTGTGATTATTGTGATGTACATCGATTTAGATACGTATGAAATGGCCTGAGGCACTGTTTACATATGTGCTATGATGGAATCCTCACAATTCCACTTGCAACTACAACTGTCAGGTTGCACTTGATATTCCATACATTCCATATAGTCCATATACACCGGATACAAATCAAAAAGGTACCTTTTGTCTTTGAACCCCTCTTTCTCAATACTTCGCTCTTTCTCGGCGGTTTCTGAACATCCTCGGCCTCCCCCGCACCAGGAGCTTTGCTATCAAAATGCCGACATGTTGATTCTAGATTTCAGTCCCAGTATGTTTCATAGCAGATTCCCTTCAACATGGCAGTTCTCACATACGTACGGAGACTTACTGGGCCAAAATTCCTTTCTAACGTCTCATGTAGATCCCACGAATCCCTCGATTGCCGCCTCTTAAAGCAAGAAGTGTGTCACGCTGCATTCGATTACGAGCATTACACGCGCGTGCGACCGAATTTCTTCAAAGCCAAGATCCCGATCTATCCGAGTCCCAGCGAACGGTGCGAGAATCTATTTCGAAAATATGCTGGGATTTCCCGGACAGTTACTGGGCCCAGGTAGACGAGTCGCATCGATTTCCAACCGAACTCTATGAGGCTTTGGCAGGCCAGGGTTGGTTGGGTATCTGCCTGCCACAACGCTATGGAGGCTCTGAACTTGGTATTTCGGAAGCAGCAGTAATGATGCAGACTATTGCGGAGTCAGGGGGAGGCATGACGGGTGCGTCGTCTATCCATATGAATATCTTTGGCTTGGAGCCAGTTGCCAAGTTTGGGACCGAGGAGCAGAAAGAACGGTGGCTCACTCCGCTCATTTCTGGTCACCACAAAGCCTGCTTTGGAGTCACGGAGCCCAATACGGGCTTAGATACCCTGCAATTGCAGGCAACCGCGCGCCGGTCGGGGGATGGCTATGTGCTATCGGGACAAAAGGTCTGGATTTCCACTGCGCAGCGAGCTGACAAGATCCTCATTCTGGTGCGCACTACACCACGCGACCGAGTGAAAAGGCCATCACAGGGTCTGTCACTTTTCTACACAGATCTACAAGTTCCTCAGGTCCAAATGACTGAAATACCAAAGATGGGCCGGGCTGCTGTGGACACAAACTCCCTGTTCTTCGATAACTGGCATGTCTCAATGGAAGACCGCGTAGGAGAAGAAAACGAAGGATTTCGAATGATTCTTCACGGAATGAATGCCGAAAGGATTCTGATCGGCGCAGAGGCTCTTGGGCTAGGATTTGCTGCCTTGCGTCGTGCGGCTTTGTATTCCAATGACCGACATGTATTTGGGCGACCGATCGGTCAGAACCAGGGAATCCAGCATCCCCTGGCGGACAGCTGGATGAAATTGGAGGCGGCGCGTATGATGATCTACCAGGCTGCTCGACTTTATGACCAGGGATACACTGGTGGTGAGTATGCCAACGCTGGAAAATACCTGGCTGCAGAGGCAGCCTTTGAGGCCTGTGAGCGAGCCATACTCACACATGGCGGGATGGGATATGCGAAAGAATATCACGTTGAGCGATATCTTCGAGAAGTGTTTATTCCTCGTATTGCACCTGTTAGTAGAGAAATGATTTTGAACTACATAGGGGAACGGGTGCTTGGTCTCCCAAAGTCATACTGAGTGGGATAGTTTTGGAAAGCCTCGGGTCTTCAATTAAACCAGAGCTGTGCAAGGCCTGACATCACGTTCAGTAGATATTATCATAATTTGAGAGTTCCATCGGTGAATTTCGGTGTTTTGCTACAATATTGGTTCGGCAATCTACCCCTCTAATGCCTTTTTAATGCGGAACATCTCAATGACCTTGAAAGCGGGGATGTTTTTATAGATCGTCGTCAACCATATATGCGGGGGTAATCTCATCACTTGAAAGGAACATTTTTCTATATATATATTTTTTCTTTTTGCTCTCAGTACTACATTAAAAAGAGCAGATATGACAACAACTAGGACCATTCTCAAAGGCTGCCCCTTGGTTAGGACGACTACCACACAAGTGTTGGAGCCTCGTAAATATGATATCCATTCAGCATCATATTTGGGGAATCCCCAATTCCGTTGCAGTCACGCTTCAGCATATGCCCATGGTCCCTTGTCGGGGATTCGAATTCTTGATCTGACGCGTGTTCTCGCGGTGAGTTTCTGATATTCGTACAAGTTTGGAAATGATCAATGACTGAAACATGCCAGGGACCATTCTGTACACAGATTCTCGCTGACTATGGCGCCGAGGTTCTCAAGGTTGAAAATCCTAAAGGGGGTGTACGTCCCTGGCTATCTTTCTTTGCCTATTTGGGTAGATTTGATACTTACCAGGGATACAGGATGACACTCGCTTGTGGCGAACGGCAGCAGAGAAAGATATTTGGAAACTCACGGGCAAAGACATGTCTGCATATTTCTGCGCAATTAATCGGAACAAAATGTCCATCACCTTGAACCTCAAACAAGACAAAGGCCGGGAGGTCCTTTTTCGACTTGTCAAAAAGTCCGACGTGGTGTCAGTAATCCCACTCAATCTTAATTGAACAATTTCCCGTACTAAATTTAGCACAGAGTAGAAAACTTTGTTCCAGGAAAGATGGATAAGATGGGCATTGGATACGAAAAGCTACGAGAAATCAATCCGCTTATCATACATGCAAGCGTCTCTGGTAAGTGCTCTATCACCACTGATTCATATCCACTGTAAGCAAGGAGTATTCCTAACTTTAGTGCCTGCTAGGATACGGCGCTAGTGGCCCATATTCCCATCGTGCAGGTTACGACGCCATTGCTGCAGCCGAAGCAGGCATGCTACACATCACTGGCGAGAGCAATGGACCCCCAACACGGCCTGGTCTTGGTCTCACCGATATGAGCACCGGTCTGTACCTGCATGGGGCAATTCTTGCCGCGCTTTATGCTCGCAGGGATACATGTCGGGGCCAGAAAATTGATGTGTCCTTATTTGAGAGCCAGGTATCGTTGCTTTCTAATGTAGCAATGTCCTGGCTGAATGCTGGCGAACATGCGAAGCGCTGGGGTACAGAGCATCCGAGCATCGTCCCTTATCAAGCTTTCAAGACAAAGGACGGCCACCTGGTTCTGGGAGCTACGAACAATCGCCAGTTTCAAACCCTTTGCCGTTTGATGAAACTATCAGGTTTGCCGACTGACCCACGGTTTGTTGATAACAGCTCTCGTGTCCAAAATCGGGCCGGACTAAAAGGAATACTTGAACCGATCATAAACGCTAAGGCGACAAAAGTTTGGCTGGCTATCTTAGAGGGTAGTGGATTACCGTATGGGCCTGTGAACACGATAGAAGAAGTGTTCTCACACCCACAAACCGCTGCGAGGGACATGGTTTACAGTCTCCCTCACAAGGCATCAGTGTCAGGGCAGATCAGAGTACTAGGTTTGTGCTTCATCAGGGCCAGACGTTACATACACTGATACAGGTAATCATTCAGGAACCCCTGTCAAGTTTAGTGAGACAAAGCCTCAACTTCGAAGATCGCCACCAAGTCTAGGGGAGCATACAAATTCCACGCTTGAGAGGATGGGATTTTCACCCAAGGAGATTAGAGCAATGCGAGAACAGGGCATTGTATGACGATCCTACTGGGTAATTGGCCAAACTACATACATAATTTTATGTGACCATTGTTCCTTATTCCCATAATTTTCAGCAATAGCAAAAAAGAAAACATAAAAGCAAATTGACTGGTAGGCCTCGAGAGCCCAAGTTACAGTGTTGAGTGGCTGGCGCAAAGGATGCCGCAGCAAAATTGACCGAGTCCAACGTCACTCGTCACAAGAGTTGGCGTAGCTGAGATAGAATTACAATACTCATGGCTAGCTGAGATAGCTAGGATAATTCAATGAACCCCAGTTCGTGCCAATTTCCAGGCCATCATGCAGGCCGAATTGAAATCCTGTACAACAGTTGGTTAGTGATCTCCAAATACCATCGTCCCTGCTCCACCTCTCGGGTCGAGGTCACAGCTGTATATAGTCATATGCAGCAATTGTGAAATTGACTGCATCAGGGAGTTTTGACTGGGAACAAATACCTGTATTGTTTGGTCGCCAATAATTTCCCCGCACTGCACGAGAGATCGTGAAAGGCGTCGTCATTTGTGAGCTGAGCTGTGCGCTGATGCGAGGCTTGCATTAAAATGTGACAAGACAGCATTCGTACCAATATGTGGTAAGGGGTCCAAGGTCCCATTCGATGTCGATCAATAATTGCTTTTTATGGAGTCTCTGGCTGATGTGCTACCATCGCAAGGTGAAAGAAATAATATAAAAGCACTCACTTCGATCCAGTCTCCCAAATAACCCTTTCCCTGATAATTTCGAATGCACCTCTTCGGGCGATTGAGAAAAAGTTCTTCGAAACGAAGTATTGCTTCAACAATTTCAATAATCTCAGCATCAGATAAAATGGCATCTGAATCATCTGCCCACGAGTACTACCAGATTCAAGCCCGGTTTCCGGCCAACGATTCTAATCCTGATGATGGCATCAACCGCAAGGTCTTTGTCCGGCAGGATATTGATGAATGGAGTAGCAAGAAGTCGAACAAAAAGCAAGTTGATCTTTTCATTCTAGCTCTGGACAATTTCCAGAAGTTAGATCCCAAAGAAAGACTCTCGTACTTTCAAGTGGCTGGTAGGTCGTGCCTCCAATTTATGAGCTTCTGTTTACGGTACTTGACATGTATTTGACCAGGTATTCATGGACAACCCTTTGTACGATGGGATGATCCTAGCCCAGAGCCCATGAAAAATGGCTACTGTTTCCACTCTCATGTGATATTCCCAATTTGGCACCGGCCATATGTGCTGCTTTTTGAGGTAGGATGACCTCTTATCTGAGACAAACTGGGCGGTACTGACTCCATTCTAGCAAGCCGTGCAAGACATCATGATCAAGGAGATTATCCCTCAATTTCCGGAAGCCCATCAAGCCTCATGGCGTGAACAGGCAGAGTCGTGGCGTCTTCCCTTCTGGGACTGGGCACGAAACAGTCGTGTCCCTGACTTGGCAAAATACCCTACCATCACTGTTGCTAGACCCCAGGGTGGATCGGTTCGAATCAACAATCCCCTGTTTCAGTTTCGCATGCCCACGGACAAGCCGATGCGAAGCGAGGGTGTCGGTACTGAAAACACGTGGGAAAATGACAGCGAACAGGAAGAGTACAAGAATGTACGTATATGTAGGATCTAGCCAACGTGGAAAACAAACGAGCTAACTCATTAGTTCGGCAATGCGATCGGAACCAGCCGTTGGCCGGATGAAGAGGACCAGAATCCAAACAGTGAGGGCTGGCGACATGGTGTAGTCAATAACCGAAAAGTGGCAGATGCCTTCAACTCCCACGAAGGATACAACGACAAGAATCATGGTCCTGCGGCTGAAATGGTCTATCGACTGCTCACTGTTCCCATGGACTACACTACCTTTGCAAGCACAAATCCCACCTCGAAAGATCAAAACGTTGATGAGGACTTGAACATAGAATATGTGAGTGTATTTATTTGATACATCACATCACAAGAACTAACCAGAAATTCGCCCGAATAGATCCACAACAATGTGTAAGTACTTCATCACTCCTCGAGTGTCATCGCAGGGGAATTTCCATGTCAACATCTGCTGTATGGTACTCTCATTTGCTTCAACACTAACAATATTGTTTCAAAGCCACGGTTGGACGGGCTCTGCAGGACATATGGGAAATGTACCAGTTGCCTCTTTTGATCCGTTGTTCTTCTTGCATCACTGGTAAGTATACCCCTTTCGAAAAGCTAGTAATGAAACTCCGATCAACAATTTCTTGCAGCAACATCGACCGTCTATTTGCTATTTGGCAAGCTCTCAACCCGGACAAATGGATGGATAACATACCTGCCGACAACACTACCATCCTTGATTCATTCGGCAAAGAGCACCTCGTGAATGGAAACACGCCTCTTCAGCCATTTAGGCGTGATGCTGAGGGGAATTATTGGACCCCTGAAGGAATTAGATTTCCCCCCAATCTAGGATATTCCTATCCAGAACTTCCACGATGGGAGACTAAATACCACCAGGAGGACGGAACATTCAACCAAGTTTTGTTCAAGGAAAATATCACCACCATCGTTAATAAATTGTATGGCGTATCGCGTGATTTGGCATTGGATCCCAAAGCTCCAACCCCGGAGGGTGTTGAGGCAATTGACGGTGGGCTCAAAATTCCCGACTTCGCCTTCAGCGTTCGCTTCTTGAAGTAAGTTACCCTTGAGGAATACATGCCACAACAAGAAGTGATAGCTAATTATTCTAAATAATGTAGATATGCGTTGGGAGGGCAACCTTTCTGGGTCAAATTGTATCTCGCCCAAGAGGACGGCATTCAAACCCCACTAACAGACTTGATCGCCGAGGTTTACAACTTCAGCCAAAAGCCCGAGTTAGATGGTTCTTCGGTCTGTGGGAACTGCACAAAGGGACAAAAGTCGCGTGTCAAGTCAACTGCTTACATTCCAATTACCCCGGTTCTCTACAAGCTTATCAGGGGTGGACGGAAACTGAAGTCGTTGACTCGCGACGAGGTTCTGGCGTATATAAGAAAGCGCGCGTACTGGCGGGTATTCAAGGCAAGCAAACCCTAACCATTGACTCTCACATCCTCCTGGTATGAAAATCACTGACGGTTCGCAGAACGAGAAAGAATTACCTCGCTACGACGTTGAGAAGCTGGAGCTAGAAATCATTGGCAGCAGCAATGACACCAAGCACTTCACCAACCCCGCTATTCCACCAGCCTTTGAAAACTTCAAGAAAGAGCCTACCATTACTGGCGGTGCTGATGGAGCGCTGGATCCAGAGCTGAAGCAGGCGAAAATTGACCCACCAGCTCCCCGGTAAGCTCCCACCCCTACAAATGAAGGGATAGACATGAAAACATGATCGCTAACTCCAATCAGGCCGAAACGACCAAGAGCGAACCTACCACTCCATGGCAGTCTTCAATTCCAGCAGACTCTCAAGGCAGATAGCGTCATTCTTCTCGAGTCGTCAAGCGTGGATCCTGTCACACCCGACAATGGCATTGACATGACCCAGATTTCAATCATGGATGCAGAGAACGACACCATCTTCCATATCTCCATTCGCCGAGCCCAAGGTCAAATTATCTTCAATGCCAAGATTGGTGGATCATGGGGCGAGGAGGAACGAATCAACATTGCCCGTCGCTTCGACAGTGAAGATGGTGCGACAATTTTGATTCACGACCAAGGAGAGGGCTTCGAAGTTTCTATTGACTGGGTCCATGCAATTTGGTTTGCGAAACGTGCCCAGGGCAAGGCAGCACGATCAATTCGTTATGAACTTGGTAACGAGGAAGGAACTTCAGTTTTATCTGATGATCTTGAAGTGCGCACCTATCCCTCGATGAAAGCTTTGTTCCTTCAAAAGCATGCTCATGAGGAGGAGAAGTAGCCATCTGTCGTTGATCTGCAGTTTTATAGTGGTACTAGGGAAGCTAGGAATATTAATTTGATCAAATTAAGAAAAAGCCTCGGTATCACAAAATTATCATTGTCTTAGTGTATTGGTTAGCTACTGCAATTATAGAGCATTTCGCTTTCAGTGCCAGACCAATCGATATACCGATCAATACTTGTGGGTTTACTGTTTAATGTATATATCGCCGCACTTCGTTCGGTGTTATATTCAAATGTCTTTACAGTGATATTGATAGTAGTAACATCTTTCCTCGCCCGAGCTTTCGGTAGTATCGCCTTTAGTGTTACAGCCATAGTACCTCTATTCTTCCGCTATACCGCAATTATATTATGTTATACTATCGACGTGCCAAAGGTATCAGGTAAATACGAATAATACATAATCATTTTATAAGGAGCAAAGCCGCACTAAAGACCTCCAATTGCATTTACGAAGGTAACGAAATTGGGTTCTTTCGCGGAAGATGTACTTTTTCAGTATAGAAATTTTCGTCTAAACTCTTCATACATGGAAATGAAGCCATATTTATGTATTTCCTTGCTTCCTGTAGAACCATTCATTCCTTTCCATGAGACTTGCTTTTTCTGATGAGAACCAGAAAGCCTTGTAGGCAATGAACGGTGTCATTCCTAAGCGCTGTGTTGCCCATGACTCTATGGTTCGCACATGGATTAATGAAGGCGACGATGCATGAGAAGCAGTCTGAATTGCAATATCATTTCTTGATTCCAGTATTCTCGAATTTGTATGGTGGAATAGGTAATAGAGGCGTCAAGCTGCATCGACGCCGCTAGTCTCGATTCCGTAGGAGTCCGGAATTCTTGGCGTGCAAGAATTGACATGTCGCAAAGATGCAACGTATGCATAAAATCAATTAAGGCTTAGCGTTGAACAACTCCAAAGACATGTTAATTATGACAAATTAACTTGGATCTTCAACACGTTAGAATCGAGGGGGGGAACGACGACAACGAACCGACAGGCCTCGCGGCAATATATCTAGGTAACTATGGAACACGATAGGTATGAGCTAATGACGAGAATCGATGCTGTCCCACGAGAACTTAGTCAAAATCGACATATGACAATTACCAACTGGCTAGGCCAACGTTACCGTCAACTACAACTGAGGCAGGATGGCGGTAGGGGGCACATAGAGAAGTGAGAGATGGAAAGGTGGAGGGTCCACTCCACAACAATCATTATGTAACGATTTACTATGCATGGGTTTGGATTTGTGGGATTTACGGGGTACAGAAATGGCTTTATTCCACATTCTTTTACGCATTAGCATCTGTATACTCTGGGGGAGATCCCATTTGGCGTTTGGCTTCAAGCTCTTGCTTCAGTTAGATGAAGCGCCTGCGCAGTCATATGCAACTAGTTAGACTGCAACAGGTTAATTGAAATCCGATTGATTGATTAATTGATTTATAGGTGACTGAGCGCTGCGAGTGGCACTCCAGGCACTGCAACGGATGAATCTTTCCCCCGCCTGATGCTGCCAAATTCTATGATTTACGGCGAAGGACGTGCTCTTGTAAGCTTTTGTTGTTATCGTCTATCTGCGGTTTATGGGTATGCAGTACCTACTTTTGAATTCATTGCTTTATTTGCGTCATCATCACTGGGTATGGGACTGTAGACACCTACCTTTAGTTTAAGGCTTGAACAAACATGACTATAAGCATAGAAAAGCGCGTTTGATATTGGAATAATGCCTTTTGTTCTTTGTATATAAATGATTCTCCGCGATCATAATGCTTGGCTAGGTTAAGGCCAGTAATAAATCCCAAGGTCAACATCCCTCTTCAGTTTAGGATCCACGCGCAGATATCCAAGCTTTTTCAAATCGTCAAATTTCTGGGTAACCAGCTCGGCCACAATCCCCCCCAAACAGAGCACTCCCTTGCACGTTCAAATGGGTATTGTCCGCTGGGTTGAGGTTGTATGTAAAAGCGTTTTCTGGCCCGATTGCATTGAGGTATCGGGTGCTAGCTTCATTCAGGTCAATATACGCAGTATTTGAGCGATGGGCAGCAGTGATGGTGGCCATAGTCTCATTGGCGAGACTCATGACGATACGCGGTGTCCCTGTTGAGTTATCGTAGTTGCGCCGAGATAGAGGAGTGACGAGAATCGGTGTAGCTCCAGCATCAGTAGCCTCAGTCACGAATCTTTCAAGATTGCTGGTGTATTGTGACAATGAAATGTTCGCAGCTGGCTTTTGGTCGTTGTGCCCGAATTGGATTGTCACAAATGGATGATAGTTGTCTCGAATTTGTCTCACAGTCGTTAAAACATCATCCCAATCACCCCCATCTCGAAAGCTAACAGTAGTTGCACCGTTGTGGCCGAAGTTGCGACCAGAGGCTCCTTTAAAAAGAGTTGTGTTGAGAAACCCGTCTCCCCATCCTCCACCGTTCGAGGATTGAGTAGCTGTAGTGCTGTCGCCCGCCAGAACAAAGAATGGAGACTTTTGCAAGTGTTTGAAGGTACTGGAAGGATACGCCTGAACATAAGATATGATACTGAGGAGAGCTACTCCGGTTGTTTTTAAGCTTATGCTCATTGTTGTGTCCCTGGATGTAATCCTGTTAAGTTATGGAGAATCAGAATCATTTGCACCAAAGACATCTTTGATATGAACATATAGCACTCCGACGTGGGGGGAATAGAGTCATTTCTCCCGTTGGTGGAAATCTGTTGACGCAGAAAAGTAATTTGCGGGGTTTTGATGAATCAAGTGACGACATTCCAACAGATTCTCGCGGTCAAATGTCCCGAAGGTAGTATGGCCAAGGAACAACATCTTCGAGGAATTCTCCGTTGGCTTTCTTCCCAACCCGAGGTCCGTTGTCGGATCTTCTTTTCAGTTTCCCCTCCCCGTTGTGTTGCCTTTTACGGTCATTGAGTACGATTTGGCATTTTGAGCAAAGACTGCTAGGCAAATTCCGCAAAATGAATATGCATCTGCATTTCAATTCATAAATCCTCCTTCTTTCTTAGAATACCTCCATTCTACCAGCCCCGCGTTAGCTCAAAGCTGCAGTGTTTCGGACACAAGCTCCGCCACTTTCACCAATTCCTCGTCATGCATGTTCCTACCAACGAGCTGCACACAGCACGGAGCCCCCTCGATATCATCAGCCACATCTCATATTCCAAATCAGCATTAGGTTCACCAATCATAATAGGTGATGGGTGGAAAATATAACACTTACAGGGGGGTTTGTAGTTCACACTCCGAATGAATGCCTTGTCGGCGCTCTTGTCCGCCTTCCCATGCGGAATGATGCAGCTCGGGTACTGAGAAAGAAAATTAGTTCAGCCCCGTAGGACTAGAGAACGTGAACTTACATCCATTACATTCCAAAGGACGGTGTAGGGCACAAAGCCAAACAGATCATGGGGTTGGGCGGTACCTTGATAGCCGGGCATGATAATAGCGTCGACTTTTTCCTGCATAATGAGATTGCGGAACTCTTCCTTGATGTAATTGCGCTCCTCGTTGAGGCCATACAATCCTTCAAGTGTCAATGGTGCATACCCATATGGCATGTAGCTATGGTGCAGCGATGTCGATGCCAAAGCAGGAATGGTGGGTTCCCCACTGGCAGCAATGTGCTTAAATGGAGTCTGAGCTGGGTCCATCGAGTACATGCGAAATGCCAGTGTACAGGCATCTCGAATAAGCAGGGTTTTCAGGGGAATGATCTTATTTCCAGCTTCTTGGAGCTTTTCAGTTACTTTTGCAAGAGTTCGCAAAACCGGTGGATGCAGAGGGAAATGGGGATCCTCCTCGATGAACCCGAGTCGCAGGGCGGACTTGGAGGAAACGATGCGCCATGGCGAGAACAAAGCCGAAGAGTCAAGTTGCCATGGGTCTGCATTAGTCACTAGTCTCATAAACAGCTCCAAATCTCTGACTGATGTTGCCAAGGGTCCTGCACAAGCTTTGATCCCAGCCAAGCCTCCACGAGCAGAGCTAGTCTGTCCCCCATATGGAATGCGGTCCGCGGAAGGTTTCAATGAATAGATCCCATTGCAGATAGCCGGGATTCGAATGGAGCCAGCGATGTCTGTACCAACACCCAACACCGATCCTCTCATAGCAATCAATGCCCCTTCTCCTCCAGTCGACCCTCCAGCGGTAAGATTCGATCGATGAGGATTGAGGGTCCGACCGAATACGAAATTGTGCGAATCGGCGGCCTAATATTTTGAGCAATTGTGACAGGTTTAGGATCGTAGGAGCACTCACCATCATTGTCTGGGGAACATTCGTCTTCACATACGGGATGGCTCCCAGGTTGAGCAGAATCTGAACTGCGGGAGAAGTCGAATCCACGGGGCCATTTTTGATAAACGAAGTAAATCCAATCGTTGACGGGATACCATCAATGTTGAAGCAATCCTTTATATGACATCAGTAAACCGTAAACCCAAATTCGTTGTCCACAGTTGTCGACACACCTTAAAACTGATGGGCAACCCATGCAAAGGCCCTACAGGTGTCCCTGTTTTAGATAATATCTCATCCAAATCCTTTGCGCGCTCCAAGGCACGGTCAAAGAAAGTCTCTGTGAGGCATCGAGTCTGTGGGCTCACTGTAAGAGGATGGTCAAACCTTTGAAGGATATGTCAATCATATTAACACATACCACTTGCTGTGCAATCGCAGCGCGAATGCAAAATGCTTCAGTGACCTCATAGGCAGAGAGCTCTTGACAATGGATCTTGGCGAGCAGATCAGTTGCATCATATTTCTCGGTTATCTCGAGTTGTCTTGCCGACAAGATTCCCGACTGGCGTGGAACATCTAGTACATTCATGCCAGATGTCTCGGATATTTGGGTCAGTTGTTCCGGAATTCGCCATTCAGTTGGGATTTTAGCAGCATCCTCAAGTTGCTTCCTGTGCACAAGGACTTCCCATGGTTCGGTCTCCATTGTTGAGTGTGTGGTATTGTATGTTGAGAAAAGATGAAAGAGAACAAAGAATAGAGAAAGTCGGAGATGGGGAGAAAAGAGAAGGAAAGTGAAAGTGAAAGCGAAGTCGGAAGATATTTATATCCAAGGCGAAAACGCAGAAGCCAGCGCATCAAACATGTGGGGATACAAGAGAGTCAAGTAAATTACTCGAATAAGGTTCACACTGGGAATTTGATATCTAACTATTTCTCTGTTCCCCCTAGACTCCTTTTCTTGTTGAGCTCATATTACTCGTCGTGCGGAGCATTACCACCCCTTCTATTATAGGATCTACAACCTAGCAAGCTCAATGTAGACCCAAAGTGATATAGCTAATTTGACCTCGGTAGAAATCTCTGGATCATACAGTAGGGCACTCAAAAGTTTCTTCTGAGTCTATCGCATGGCTATCCGAGCCACGTATGGGCCGGCAAGCCTCGGGAAAGCTACATGTCGACACTTATGTTAAGGATCCTGGTAAAAGGCATGCCTATCAAGGCTTATCATCAGTCTCGTGTCAAACGCCACCTCCTCAAGCACGCCTTTCCATTATCATTAGTTCCATATTTTCATTAATAAAGCTTACCAGCTGAAATAAAAATCTTCGCTACAATCAAAAGTCGTTTCCAGGAGAACGAGATCGTACGTGCCGTCAGGTACTGTCGCCCTGGTTTTTGCAACGCTTCAGCCCGGTCCACCTTGCTGCCCGAGTGCTATCAATACATTCATGAGCTCCCAAATCCCATGAATACTTCTTCTGGGAATTTCGGGACAGAACGAAAAGCAAGTACCTGAGTTTGGGTTAGTTATAACCATTCACTTCAACGTTGGAAGTCGATTTGATGCAGCATCCTGGCCTCCATTCCATGCCCCACCGATGTGACCTGAGCCTAGCCTTGCACTACGAGACAGAAGATCCGACTGCGACTGTGACAACTTCTCCAACAATCCCCACGGCCAGCCACAACTGGACTAGCAGACGTTAGTCCGGTACGCTATACTGGGACGATGGTGAGAAAGACATACAAGGATCGGCCTATACCGTACACCCTGGTAATGTGATCCAAGAAGAAAACGCCATATTCCTCGAGTTTTAAAAATTTCGCACCTGAATCGGGTAGAGTGGACAGTGTGTCTTCGCTTAGACGAGGCCCTCTGGCCTCTTTGTACATGACACACTTGTGGGAATTTGGATGGCCCGTTTGCAGGTTTCAAATTCATATTTGTAGAACAACTCGGTGTGATACAGTCGTAAAAGTTATATAATGAAGTTCTATTGCACACCAGCAATGTCCCTCCTGATATTTTCTTTTGCATCTCTTGTCTGCCATCGTTTTCACGGTGATGATTCCAGTCAGCAGATAACGGATATATCCAGGGTTATACTGAAGAACTGATGAGACGCATATTTTCTCTCCTTTGCCTTCGGACAATGTTTACAATTCCAAGCTTTGGCTAAGTAGTATGTCCGTCGGAAATAACTTGGAACTCTCAAGGGTCCGACGAGTCAAATGCGGCCAACTCGGCCCACTGATGCTCCAGCTCCCGCATTATCCAGGAAGTGCGCCATCCTAGCACTTTTTCCACTCGACTCAAAAATTGCAATGATCCTTCCTGTTCGACTACATTCCGAAGACAGTACCCAACTAAGGACAGGTTAGCAGGCAAGAGGATCGAGGGATATGGAGCGCACACGAACAGCGATGTAATAAATGTGATGCCATGAAATAGGCATTCTCTACGTTTTCGTTGGACAGTGATAGACCAATAACCATGACAAGATGGTCAGCAATCGTTTTCTAGGATCAGTATTAGCCTGCAAATATAGTTTCCCAGAGCTTTGGTTTGACTACCTCCTGCACACGCCTTGTGCGGGCCCTTTCGTAATCGCTCATATTGTGCGATGGAAATTCAGACAAGGTGAGGAAAATACATGCCGAGTGATAATACTGCATTCCGACCACTTCGGTTGCGGTTAGTAACTTTAGGTCGCATTTTCATTACTCTGAAAACATACCTGCCGGCGGCGATATCATCCATATCACAGGGAAAGGCCGGCCATCAGCCACGCTTGATTCTTGGTATCGAATAGGTTGCCAGGTTGTGGACTTTGCTTGATTCCACTCGTTCACGCTGTCCGATATTTGGCGCCAGGTATCCCGTGCCACAATATGTCCAGGGGCATCGCAGCATACTTGTAGGATGCGAGCACAATGATAAATGATTCTATTAGCGCAAGCAGCGTCATCATGGCGGTGAAACATTGACGAGCGCTCGTAATTCTGCATATCGAGTTGTAAAGGTTGATACTGTACTACCGATGCATAGATAGCTTGTCGTAAAAACTGCCAGCTGATTGCCTCTGCCACTCCGCCAGAGGATGCCGAGCGGGTCATGAGATTCACCAAACGATTGGACCCAAGCAGATGAAACTGTTGGTCAGTGTTAGTTTCCAGCTCCTCATATATACGAAGAATCACGACCGCAATGAGCATGTCCTCGTCACAATTTGTCTCGGCTTCATCCAATGCTGCGATTAATAATTTCAAACATTGACCGTGATAAGCTGAGGCCTCCCAGTCACTATCGTTGGCCAAAATCGCATCATGTCGCGCAGACAAAGCCAGGATGGCTTGCAAGACCATGTTATTCTCCAATGCCCGTCTTGGGACTTCGGTGCTGAAATGTGAATGGATGTCACAAATATCCGCCTATGAAGGTTAGATATGTAACGCTAAGAAGAGACTCGCTTGTAGCTCACCCAGGGGGCTAATTTCTGGATAAAGTGGCGCATCAGCGATGCCTCCCTTAATGTCAGGGTGGATCCATTGTCTGACAGCAGACTGAGTGGACTGTTTGTAGTATCCCGGTGGAGTCGATTCTCATAAACTGGGCTGCGAGCTTGAGCCTGATATGTGGTCGCCGGGTGAAAATCTTGAGTCCATCCACTGCGACTATGTGATATCGGCTCTGGTGCTGGAGTATATTGTTCCAGAGTACCATGCTCATCCCCAACTGATTCTGGTTCTGGCGTGTTGTATTGTTCTACGGCGCTATGTTCGTCCCCAGCCGATCCATCATTTGCCTCAAGGACGAATGTCACTAGATAAGATTAGTGCATGACCGAAATCATAGGCTCTGAACTCCTACCGGGTTGTGACACGTCCACCCAAACTTGTTCTTTATCCCAATCCAGTTCGAATCGAGCAGTGGCACCATTATTTTTCTGGTAAACGTGGTGGACAGGCTTGAACTGGAAGCGTGGATCAAGATGGCACGCCCGACCAAGTCGCAAACATGGAGTGCAAGTTGATGCACCAGCGGGAATCACGCATCGGATATGTCGATGACGACACCTTCCACAGCCCTTGCCTACTCTCATAGAGATATCAGCTCAAGGTGGCTGTTATCGAGGTTCATCTATGTAGAACCTCCCAACATGATGCTGGGGAAGGGTTCCCCGCATATGCTGAGTCATCTTTTGGGGAAGCTCCAAGAAAGTTTTCGACTTCCATGGTTTGCCACTCCCCGGTACTAACCTTAACCTTGGGAAGGACCTTGGGCATAGAATCGAGTCTTCAAGGATTTTTTTGATATGACAATGTTCCTCTCTCTTGATACCTCCGGAGTTCCAGTGATGTCAGTCCATGCGGGCATTTTGAACCAGACCGGGCCGCCAAGGGCCAAGGGCCGCCAATTCTGTTGCCTACTTTGTACTCCGACACTACCACTCCATGCGGAATAGCAGAACAAGGGTTGCAGTACATACTCCATCCACAAAAATAGCAACACCGCTCTGTGGTATTCAGCGACGATTTATCCAGGCAGATGGGAATGATTTTTTGCAGGCTGAACTCGCGCATCTGGTCTCCCGATCCGTGTCTTGGAACGGAAATTGCATAGGCAGAGCGATCCGCCGGTGGGCTATGGGTTTCGGATATGGATCGCCAACCAAAAAATCCAAAGTTGGCCAATCAACAATGAACAGACCCCGACGATCGGCAGTCTTGATGCTCAATTGATATGCAAAGTGCAATTGGCCAAGGCCGGAAATTTTCGACTCCGCCTCCTTCCATGTTATTGACCTTAAAACTGCGAATGCCCGGTCCCTTCGCGCAAAACCATTGAAGGTTTGTCGTGTCAAATAAGTAACTGGGGATTCGCAGATCTCCCCGTACGGATGATTGTAATCTACCTTCTGCTGATTGCCAATGCATGGCAAGGAGCGGTCGCTGATTCTGATGCTTGTAAGTAATGTATTGCTTGTTTGTCTTGCCAACTGTGTAGCTCATTCCCTATAGGTTCAAGCAGCGTGACCATCTCAAGTCAAAGCGATGCGGACAAGCTGAGCAGCTGCGACACATTTGACGGAAGCATTACGATATCCCCTTCTACCAGCGGAGTAATCACCATCAACAATGTCGAGGAAATTAAGGGCGCATTAATTGCTGAGGGTGCCTCAGAGCTCACAGGTCTTCTAGCCCCTGATTTGGACAGTGTGAAGGGAGGTATCACACTGAGTAACCTCAACTCACTCACTACCATAACCATGGGCGCGCTATCACAAGTTTCTTCGGGCCTAATCATCACGGGGAATCCGAACCTGAAAACACTGGGATTCCAAGATTTAGAAAAGGTTGAAGGGCAGTTGGATTTGGCGGGATCTTTCGACAGGTATGATCATTGCAACAGTCATCAACTCCTCGCCGTCTAAGATACTGATGAATATGCCAGCGTATCGCTACCTTCTCTCGAACAAGTCAAAGGTCGGACAACAATCATAGGCAGCAGTTCCATGTTATGCAGTGTGTTGGACAAATTGAAATCCAACAGTGTCTTCAGAAACGGCTACACTTGCTCTAGTGGCTCGTCTGGTCTAAGTCCAGGAGCCAAGGGCGGAATTGCAGTGGGTGTCATTGTGACTGTCCTGCTCATTGTGTTGCTCCTATGGTTTGTGCTTCGGCGGCGGCGCCAGAGAAAGAGAACTAGAGGCGTCCAATCAACTATTCCACCTTCATCAACCGTATCAACTGTCGTGGGACCTGATGAAAAGGCCCTCATTTCTCAAGGAAGTATCTCACCTCAAGAAGAACCATTACGTTCAAAAGAACCGCAGACCCTCTTGCCCCGAAAGCCAGTGGGATCGGCAATATTGTTGGATGGTCGCTCAGTCTATGAGGTCCCGAATGGATCCACTCCAGTCCATGAATATCACGAGTTGGACGCAGGACCAGTCTTCAGCTCTCATCAACGGCCAATACACGCGAACTAAGATGATTCTCATGGATTGATGAGCAGAGATGATTTCGGCCATGAATCACCAGCCGTGAGATGGCACAGGCGACATAACAGGCAGCCTTTTGCAGTTATAGATATACCCTTGAGACCCTTTTGTCAAATGCAAGATGTAATAATGATTTTTCTCTTTGTTTCCGGATTTCAATGAAGGCAACTGTTTACGGCAAAGTGAATATGACCTACAATTCTGCATCTACCTGGGCTTGTGTGGTCTTTAGGATCCTCGTATTTGAACCATACCATACCACCGGCGCCCACTTCGTGACCATGTCGTCAGGAACGCAGTCTATAGGGACAGCTTGTGTTTGAACTCGGAGTCTAGTAGCACACGATAAACGTATCATATCAGAAACCAGGCATTCAACAGGCTTAGGCCAAGGCATTTATATGTCATGGGTAGTTTATCTTGGTCGGTTCATTATTGAGCATGTTATCTAGATATATCGGCACTAGTGCAAGCCTGTTGACACTCTACAAAACACACCGATATCTAAATATCATCCAACCAGCCGTCGCCCGGAGCGATCAGCGAAATCAAACACTCAGAATGACCTTGTGATCGGCAGCCTTCTCCTCGGGCTCGCCGAAAATATCAATGTTCCAACGAGGCTTGTTGGCAGTATAAGGAACGTTGTAGCGCTTCCGGTTCTGGCCCAGAGCGCTGACTTTCTCAACCTCCTCGGGTGTGAGTTCTACCTCCTTGAAGTTGTCACGAATGCGTGAAGGCGTAACCGACTTGGGGATGACACTGTGTCCGCCGACCTGAGACCAGGCGAGACTTGAAGACTGTTAGCTTTTACGGCACAATACCACAGAAGAGGCGGGGATAATCTTACATAACGTGTGCGGGGCTGACTTCCTGACCAGTGCGCTTTGCAACAGATTCAGCAACTTCCTTGACCTCGGGGCGGGTAATGAGCAGGGGAATATCGAGCATGTTGTTGCCAAATGCCTAGAGATTGGGTTAGCGCCAAGTTTCTCTGCCATCAACCAAAAAGAAAGGGGGGGCGGATAGATACGCACAGAGTAGGCAGTGATGTGAATTCCCTTCTGCTGGCAGTACTCAATCAGGTCATTGCTCTGGAGCACGGGGTGGCGCTCGATCTGGTTAGCGGCAGGGACAACACCGGTGCCTTTAATGAGAGCCTCGAGCTACAGGAGTGTATTAGCTCATGTATAGCGAGTTCTGGAGCAAGGAGGATACGAACATGCTCAATCTTGTGGTTGGAGACACCGATGGAGCGGGCCTTGCTCTTGGGGAGCTGGGTCATAGCTGAGAGGAGTTAGCTATGTCTGATTTTCCCATCCACACAAGATATCCACTTGCCCTTCCAGGTGTCCACAATAGAAACACCATCGTCAATGATCACATCACCACCCTCGACGGTGCTGTTGGCAACGAGTGGGAAGTAAGAATCGCCCTTCTGGAAGGCAACGGGCCAGTGAACAAGGTAAAGCTTGGTCTGTCAGCAATAGCCCACGACGGTCACTGGATGGAATAATCATACGTCGAGGTAATCCAACTCCAGCTCAGCAAGACAAGCATCCAAAGATGCCTCGACAACCTCCGGTCGGTGCTGGCTACATGCAGAGTCAATAACTTTATAGGGTAACGGTGTGGTTTGAGACATCGTACCTATTCCACAGCTTGGAGGTCTGTAGAATGACATGTCAGTTGCTGAAATTATGAAACATCCCAGGTATGGATTAGACTTACAATAAAGAGATCCTCGCGCTTCAGACCGGGAACATCTTTATAAGCACGCTTGATACCCTCCGCAACCTCACGCTGGTTCTGGTAGCTGTGAACAGGTGGTAAGTATATCGCAATTGTAAGGGGCGGCTTCTTGCGATTAAGGAATCGGTGCAGCATACATAGTTGCCAAATCCTGAGAGGGGGTGGGGGGTTAGCGAATAGTTTGAAGAAATGATCGATTTACATGTACATACCAGGTGGCGGTAACCAGCCTTGAGGGCCTCATAGACAGCCTCGCCGACCTGGCCAGGGGCAGACTGCCAAGTACCAAAGCCCAACTGGCTGAATGTGGGATCAGTGATGTCGTCTTTCAATATTTTCTGCAGAATATACGCACGGGATCTGGTGGCCGGAGTTGAGAGTGACTTTCTTGCCGAGAGACATGATGTTTATCAGAGATTAAAGAATAATTGGAAGGGAAAGAGGAAAGAGGAAAGAGATGGAAGATGTCCCAACTTTTAACTCTCTCTCGTCTATTCTCCGGTGGGGAGTGGGGAGCTTGTTCATCCCACGCCCCTCTCGGAGTAGACCCCGCCGAGGTACACACAGTACATACATATATGTACGGAGTAGTAGAGTACTTTTAAGAATGTCATTTAGATTCATTTATTTCTAATTCATAGCTTATGGGCGTATTCTATTGGCATATATACTATGTAACTGGCCTACTACATAATGTATATATAATACTACTTCCACCTAAGCATAGGTGACTATGTAGTTATGTATATATAAGGACCTTGGAGTCTACAACATCGAACTCCCTACCACCCCCCGGCGGGGTAATTTATGATGTCATTCTGGATGTGAAATCAATGACTGTATTCTTTTGCATACATAAAGACACATCGTTGGCCATTGAATCCCTCTACAGGGGACCGGCTTCGTCGTTGCGATCGCTCCTGGTGCCGAGAATGGGACAATATTGGAGTCCGATGTCACCATCACGGTCGTTTTGTCCTTTCTAACAGAACTTGCATCAAATCACATCAAATTCCCAGTCTTCATTGTTCTTATAGATGTCCAGAAAAGCGAGATCACCCCCAAATTAAACTGCTCTACTGACCCATAAAAACCCTCAAAAGTTCCGGATAGTTAGGGGTACCCAATCCAGTCACTGGATCCCAACCCTCGGCCGCAGAGAAGCCATCGGTATTGCAACCTGCATTCGTGCCCTTGGTCACGTCAAAGAACGCCTCCGGGTGAGTGTACAATACAGGGTTGACAAAGCCAACAGTGGGCTTGCCAACGGCGAGTCGCTCCTCGTTGATGCGAGTGAGGATTCCAGCGAAGACAGGTGCAGAGGCCGATGTCCCACCAATTGACACGGCCGTTCCTTTGTTATAGATGATAACCTTGTCACCAATAGCAGAAACATCCGGATACGCACGTCCGATCCGGTTGTAGATACCGTTATTCTCACCGAAGCTGCTGTTGTCCACACTCTTATAATATGGGTATGAGGGCTTGGCCTTGTCAAAGTAGTCGGCAACAGCCTGGGCCTGATAATCAGGCGCCTTGTAAATGTTACTGAAACCGCCACCTGACGGGAACCTAGTCACAGCTTGCTCTTTGTGGTCCCCTGGCGAGGAACCCGTGGGGATTTCAGTAGCTCCCACCGCAGTCAGGTATGGACAGGAGGCAGGGAAATCTGGGGCAAAGATTCTACCATTTGGACCAAGACAGTTGCTGGGGGTGGGATCGCCTCCACGTCCAGCCACACCAGAATCACCCGACGCGACCACCACTGAAACTCCCATTGTACCCAGCTTCATAAACTCAGCACATTGTCGCCGCTGATATGAAATGGGAAGGTCTGCTTCGGCGGAGCCATAGGAAATCGAGATGACCTTGGGTGGGTCGTACACGCCACATTGCAGAGAACCCTTGTATCCCCCGGCTGCAGGATCGGGGTATGGAGGGTCCAGAGGCGAGATGGTACTGCAATACGAGCCGTCAATGGCATCCAAGAACGTGTTGAGGAAGCCACTGAAGGTGTATTGATTCTCGTAATGCATATCATCGGTTTGGAAAAGGATGGAGTTCTGTGGCCAGATAATCGGGTAGGAGATTTGGAAGTCCAGATCGGATTCAGCCCCAGCATTGGAAATGTGTGCAGGAGCCTGGCCGCCATCAACTGACTTGAGAGTTGGGTGTGTGCCGTGTGGTATTTTCCTATAGGAAAGTCAGTTCGAACTCCAATAAAATCGACGAAATAGGATGGAGGGCGACATACGAGTACAAATTGGCGAAGAACAAATCTAAATCTTCCTGGGCGTAGACATCCCCGATGCCTTCGAATATTCCCAATTCATTGCCTTTCGTGGCAGAGTGACCCTCACTGATGTTATACATCTCTGAGGGCTTGTCAGGATATTCAGCGTGTGGGTATCTGTACTCGGATCACTTACGTTGAATGCATTGGGGCGTAATTGCTTGGGAACAAAGGGACGAAGCTTCGCTCAACAGCTTCTCAAGTGGTAGGAGGATCGGCTCAAGGATAGGTGGAATCCCATCGACAAAGCGTTTCTGCTTATCGGTCGATCTCCGAACACCAGTCACCTCCCGCAGAGAGATTCCAGGGGTGATATAGTCGACGTGCTCACGTACAGAGTTCGGGAGATGATATCTGTGGTCAGAGGTCAGCGAAACTGTAGATCCAATCCAAATGACAGCCTTACTCGCGACAGGCCACGTGCGATCGGCCCGTTTCAGCATGTGAGTAGACATAGTACTTTGTGTGCAGCAAATTCTCGAGCTCCTCGGCATCGGCGTCAAACTGGATCCATTGCTTGTTGGTCGACTGCGTGATGCGGTCTTTTGCAATACCAGCCGACTCTAGCCAAGAACGCACATTGTTCACGCTCTTTTCATTCGGGGCAAACAGGTCGTGCACTTCATCGGTGGACAAATGCTGTCCGTAGCGGCTCGAGGATGGGTTAGATCTAAAATAGTCCACGTCAGTTTCAGACGATGAGGGGTGCATGGCGTGGCGCAAATTCATACAAATCCATAAGTAGGTCATGGCCATAATCTAGGTTAGACTGGGTCAACCCGATTCGCACAGGTAGTGACACATTTCCGTCGAGCTTCTTGCCTTCAATCCAAGATCTTGGAATGAACTCACGACGCTCGTGTACTTGATAAGTATGAGCTGTTGGCACTGCCATCACACTGGCCACGAGGGCACAAATTATTATGAAGCATTTCATGTTGATAATCTTTAGGAGTTTGTCAATTCAGCTTCCAGCTTCGAAGATCAAGTCAAAAAGACCAACGGCGGACAAGATACTTTATAGTGTATCTCGTCTTATAAGGTGGGCCTGTATGGGGCTTTCAGGGTCGATCACCATTAATTCAATTGGACTGAGATCACCCAAGAGGAAAGACAGCCAGTCGATCAATGATGCTAAGACCCTGGAAAATCTAACAGGGTAAGAACAGAGCTTATCCTGCTTCTCATTAACTTTGTCTTAGCCTGTGAGTATCTCGCTAGGTGCTGAACAGCGGGGTGAAGTTGCTCGGGCATTCATCTAAAAAGATAAACCCCAATCGACCCCCTCGGAAGGTTAAGGCAAGTCACACGGGGTCCATGTGAAGATCATTAACACGGAGAGTATGACCCTTCCCTAATGGGGTTGCGTTCTTCGGCGACTTTTTTAAAAATGGCGTCGTTAGAACCCATCAAGTCGACGAAATTGAAGACATTTCGAAACATGTATCTTTGTCGTCCGTCGGAGTCCAGAATCCATTGGTTCCGGACGTCCGAACGAGATCTTAGCAATTACAGTCCGAGATAACCAAGGGCTGCCTCGGAAGTACAGGCATAATCTCAGGCGAAAGTAAAAAGATCATCGGGGTTGTACCTCGGGAGAAAACTACCCCTGAGGGATTGACTCGCAACCAGGCGATGAAAATGCAACCATCGCATGATTTGACGCAGAAGGCTCGAAGGCTGTCTGGTGGAAGTGTGGAGAGTATTTCTTGAAAGAAATTCCTCTGTCGAATCATAATGAAAAGGTTTCACGTTATCATTTGATGCCGAAATGAGGTCGACGATCACGATGCACCCCTGGACACTTTCCGCAGTTCAGGGAGCTAGATGGAGTTATACATTCTGAAATGTGGTGGAAACAGGAATAGAAGAATTGAATTGGTCTGAGACTAAGCCCAAGCTTAAATCAGAACTGTTGGTGTTAAAGGATCATCTTTCCTTGAAATTCAGACAGCGGAATTATTGGGGATACTTGCTCACGTGGTCAAATGTTAAAGGCCCAGTCTTATGCACTCTGCATACCTTTTATCAATTTACGATTAAAACGACTGGTTGCTATTTCGACGCCATGATCACTACGGGGAAGAATACTTGCATCGGGTCTTGCATCGCAACTGTCATCCACCCACTACGCGGGTGCCTAAACTCCGCATATGGAGGATGATCTCATGAGTGGTATTAAAGAGTTGATACAGAAGGCCACCCCAGGCTGCGTGGCTGCAACGTCGGTGGAGGAAACAGAGTTGCATGCGCCTTCTGCAGACATAAGTCATGCGAGCAAAAGATGATAGCTCGAAGGCTTTTCATGTGCGCGGAACTTGATTATATCGGATGGCATTGCCGTCGAAGTCAAGTGCTGATGATCAGCGGGGAGCCGGATAACCCAATGTGAAAGAAGTCCTAGAAGCCCCAGAAATCAAAGCATTGCAAAGAACGTGGTTTCAAGGCCGGTTTGATGGACTGGTGGTCGAAAGGTCCAAGTGAAAATGGCGGCATTTCTGCCGCGTCAATAAGGGGGCGTGATTGGAAAATTCTCAACCAAACGGTTCAGCCGCACAGTCTCTGGTCCATGACACTTACACGGGTCTGTTTCAACTGCCGTGCCTTATTCGCATTGAAAGACGGCTTCAAACAAGCGATGTGATTTTTGAGAGCACAATTTCCCCTCGATTTGGGATGAGCAACCATTCACGATCCACACCATTTCCATAATAAATCCACCAGCTGCTGCCGATGCAAGGGCTTGGCGATATAATCGTCCATGCCCTTGGCCAGATACGTTTCTGCATCTCCCTTGAGGGCATTGCCCGTCAATGCGAGGATAGGCACATCGAGTTTCATACGTCGAATGTGCTCTGTGGCGGTTATTCCGTCCATGACGGGCATGCTAATGTCCATCAGGATAACATTATAGGTCAGAGGCTTCTGTTTGACCATACGCACTGCCTCTGCTCCATCCCAGGCAGCATCGACGCGCTGGAAACCCAGGCTGCTGAGAAGTTTCAGCATGATAAGTTGGTTGACCTTGTTGTCTTCGACTAGAAGAATGTGTTTGTGTGGGGCGATCTTCTGCAGCGAGGCGGAATTATCCAACGCCTCGGGTGTACGCGGTTGCAACTTCGACTTCACTGGAGACACTGGCGAAGTGAGGCGAGCCATCTTAGCTGTCATCCAGAACACACTGCCAGGACCGTCGGGGTTGGCATGGAATCCAACCGCTCCGTCCATCAATTCAGCTAGGCTCTTGCATATCGACAGACCAAGGCCAGTGCCCTGGTATCTTTTTACGGCTGTATCCGCGAATCGCGTGAAAGGGGTAAAGAGGGTGCTTGTGGCATCTTCAGGTACGCCGATACCAGTGTCCACTACCTGCGTGGAGATCACATACATATCAGGGTCCTTTTCGTCGATGGTATAAGCAGCATGAACTCGAACATGACCATTCTCGGTAAACTTGACCGCGTTGGCGACCATATTTTGCAGAACTTGGCGAAATCGCAGCGGGTCACCTTTGAGGTTTGGAGGAAATCCTTCGCTAACAGTGCCCATGATTTGGACACCCGGCTTGAGCGCCGGCTGACAATTTCGAACCACAGCAGAAATCACGTTGGGGATGCTGACAACGTCTGGGTTCAAGGGGAAGGTTCCCGACGATAGCTTAGAATAATCTAGCACATCGTTAATGACTTGCAGCAGGATCGAAGTTGAGTCTTCAAGGATGCACCCGAATTCCCGCTGGTCATCAGTCAACTCGGTCCTCAGTAGCATTGTCAAAGCCAAGAGCATTCCGTTCATCGGGGTGCGTAACTCGTGGGACATGTTGGCCAAAAATTCAGACTTCAGCTTGGCAGATTCTTCGAAGGCGTCAATCAAACGGGCCTCAGTCGCTCGGCGTTCGGTCATGTCGCGGGTGACTTTCACAAATCCGACATGGCTGCCATTCTGATGGATGGCGGTGATCATGACATTGGCCCAAAACCGGGTGCCATCCTTGCGGTAACGCCAGCCCTCATCCTCAACTTTTCCTTCTTGTAAACAGACCTCCAACTCGCGGGCGGGCTTTTTCATTTCGCAGTCATCGCGACCGTAAAAGACGGAGAAATGCTGACCCATGATCTCGGACGATGTGTACCCTTTCAAAATGGCAGCGCCCGAATTCCACGTCCGAATATAGCCGCGCGTATCCAGCATAAAAATAGCATAATCCCTCACCGTATTGACCAAGACTTTGTAGGTTTCGTTGAGATAGATTTGTTCGCTCATGGAACTCGACCTGTTCCGTTGGCGTTCGGTCCGTTGGGCTTCGAGGAGTACGTAGATCAGGACGTCATCCTCAAAGATTGGCGTCACGCTAAGTGAAAAGAACGCGTCGATTTGTGCCACGTGAACACGCTTGATGACCTGCACTTCGCGAGTTGATATGGCAGTACCGAGGGCACCACTCAGAGAGGCGATATCGGGAGCCGGGAGGACGGAGGGGGGCAGATCGTAGACATTCGTTGCCAACAGCTGGTCTCGTGGGCGCTTGAAGATTTCCACATGACTGTTCGACACTTCGATGATTCGCAGGGCGCCGTCTAATACGAGGGTTGGTTTACTGGAGAGGGTACGGATGTTAATGGATGTTAATGGAATAATTTTGAAGGGATATCCTTCTCGGGATTCCAGGGGGTTCTCACGGTGTAAATCGATAGATGCGACTTAAAGAGCCGGTCACAATAGGCTGTTCAAGGGCTTTGTTCTCAAGATTCACATCACACTCGGCTGGAGGAGTGATCACCATAGCGACACTGTTTATAGGACAGTCGATTTTCAGGTGGAGCATCTGATCCACAGGCATATTGCTAACAGCCTGGGAGGAAGTGAGGATGTCATTCAAGGAAGGTTTTTTTTTTTTTTTTTTTTTTTTTTTTTCGGAATTTTGAATCAGATCTAGGGATAATATATGGGGGATTAAGGATGAAATGAGAACTTTGAAACCGGGGGCAATTTGGAATCCTCCCCCAAGAAAAAGAGCTGAAGGGAGAGAGAGAGAGAGAGTTAAGAGTTAAAGCAAGAGGAAGATGAGTGGAAGATGAGTGGACGGGAGAACGGGCTTTTCATTCCAGGCCAAAAGGTGGATAACAGAAGAAAAACAGGATAGATTAAAAATATTTGAAACTATTGAAATTATTGAAACAATTAAATCTATTCTAGGATACTTCAGGGTAGTTAATATTTTCTATTACTTTTATATGGAGTACAAAGTAGTTGCAATATCAGCCTAGGGTTAAACCTCTTTTCCCCTCCTTATATTGTATACCTTAGTATACTCCCCTTAAGTATATACTCTTAGTATACTCTTAGTTACATACTATGTACAACATATCCTCATATCCGCATATTCGCATATACGCACATCGCTACGTAATTCTCTGTTTCCAAAAATACAATGAGGGGCAACCTTGGAACGGCGATAACTCGGATATATTGCGTACTTTAGTTCTCTGGATGGAGTATGGAGTACTCGGCCTCCGTGCTACTAGTATGTACATATGCCAGATAGTCATGGACGGAGTTCTCCGTACCGAGTATGATAAAAGAGACCTTTCTAGATCACATTTTCACGCTCAGCCCTCTCCACCATCTTGACCAACGCATCGGCAATCCCATATGAAAAGGCATACCCACCACCCCCAAAGCCATAGGCTGACAGCACCACCCGGTTGCCCTTTCGCTCCGACTCGAGACGGAACCCTCCTTTTCGGGAGGGTCGGATCCCAATAATGTAGCTCACCTTATCCGCAGCTGGCTGCTCGGGAACAATTTCAGGAGCTAACCGATGCGCGCGTGCAATCTCATCCCTTGCGATATCCATATCGACTTCGGGTGACCTGGAGAGGTTAGCTTTAAGAGAGTTCCCCAGAGTTTCGGCATTTTCATACAGGTTGCCTTGTTGTTTCACTCCACCGAGGACCACCCCGTTCGACAAGGGCCGAGGGATGACATAAGTATATTCCTTGCCGTTTCGAAAGTGGAGTGTGTGGCACTGATCAGTGGCCAGAAACACATTCTGCCCTCGCTCCGGGAAACAGTTATCATCTTGTACATCCGTCAGGGTTTTACTGCCCCAACCGCTTGCATTGATGAACACCCGTGATTCGGGGAACATCTCATACAGCTCCTGGAGAGACTCGACACGTTGGCGAATGAAGCGACCCCCAAGAGACTCAACCTGTTTCTTAAGATAAGGCATATGTCTCGTGGGATCTGTGACAAGCGTTTCGTAGGCCCAGGCACAGTTGAAATTGGGAGGGTATTCACCAGGACTCATCTCACGGAACTAATCAATACCGATAATGTCAATATCAATCAAGCGGGAATCGCATGGAGGACAAGGTACCTTGGCGACCACCGTCTTACCCCATATCGCGGAGTCAGGGGCAGGTTTCTGTTCGAGGTATTCTCGTGCGTTGACAATGCTCACCCCTGCCTCGGGACCATCTTGTGCCATCTTGAGTAGAATGCGATGCGTGACAGCTTGAAGGTATCGTTGATCGGGAGTAATACCTCCAGCGGCATGCCATGCCGCTCCTGCCCAAGCCGATGCATAATAAATATTCTGGTCTCCTGGTAGATATTCGGCCACCAATATCACTGGAAATCCATTCAGCAGTAATTGCCGAGCTGTCGCACAGCCAATGATCCCCGCACCGAGGATTACAATGGGCCTTTGAGGAAAGGGCACCTCATCGGTATCAAGATGGTCGCACTCACCCATTGGGAAGTGTGTACAAGGTTCAGGTGATGAATGATACCACAGAGTTTCCCGAGGTCCTACGTAAGTTCCCGGTGGAACTGGACCAGCCTTGGAGAGAAATTCCAAGGCAATCGAATCAAGGGTTTAAGTGTGGCTTCGAGTAAATAGTGAATATGTGTATCTTCAAATCGCCTAGAAACAAAGGGAAAAGGGGAAAATCCACACTCAACCATTTAGGGTTTCGAACTTTTAAGCCTTCAACGTGGCGTTGCTACTTTGCTACTCTGCATGTTTAAATTTGAATCGATTAATTGAATTGATCCGATTATTTTACACAAATTCGAAGCTATATCTTACTTCGGCAATAATAAAGTGGGTCTATAACGGCCTCTGCCGACGTCGCATCCCTTCCGTCAGTCACTTTTTCCCTTTCTTATATATCCATTTTACCCATACTATCCAATCCCATCCAATAGAACGGAATATGGGGAGGAAGTGATGTGATAGATGTTCCGATGCCCATTTTCTATTGGTTGTTTTGTTAGCTCACCCCGTGGACATCCCTGTCCGGAGTACTCCGTATCTGGAGACACTTCATGCAGTCATCGGTACCTAGTCGGTCTAACATTCGGCTTAAGCCGACTTAACACTAAACTGGGGCTTGGTGTGTTTCCCCCCTTGCTCTAGGGGAAGTCTAGGGGCTCCTGCGGAGGACCCGGGTTCATGATGGAGACATTGGAAAGGGCTGAGAAAAGTCAGGTGGGTGCCCGTTTCGAGATTGACTCCTCCCCCACATATTTGGTTTAATTGGTTTAATTAACTGTTTCATATCTCAGAACGCTCTTTCCGATCAAGATGGAATTGCCATTCTTCACGATCGGGATGCCGAAAAGATCCTACCCTATGAAGCCGATGATTCGCCCTTCCCGGAGGTGCGGGCTGTCATCCGACCAGTCAATGACTTGACGCTGCCTGTCAGTACTGTCCGCATGTGGACTATTGGTATATTGTTTACTATCGTACGTCTTATCCTTTATGCGACCGAACAATCGGCAAGATAATACTAACCAGCACAGGTCGGTAGTGGACTCAACCAGTTCTTCAGCTTACGACAGCCCAGTGTGACTATCAGTGCTCTAGTGGCGCAATTGCTGGCTTTTCCTCTGGGATGCGCCTGGGCGAAATGGATTCCCCTCGGAATGATGAATCCCGACCGGCATTTCAATATCAAGGAGCATGCCTTGATCACAATCATGGCGAACGTCTCGATCGGCTCTGCTGCTGCCACTCAAGTTATTGAAGCGCTTGTCAAGTTCTATAACATGCCATCGCAGGGTGGGTTTGAAGTCTTATTGTGCATTACCACGCAACTGTTTGGCTTTGGCTTGGCCGGCATGGCCTCGCGCTGGCTAGTAGGTCCGGCTTCAATGCTTTGGCCACAGGTGTTGTCAAATGCAGCACTTTTGACCACCCTCCACTCTCACTCCAATGCTATCGCAGATGGCTGGCGGATCACACGTCTTCGCTTCTTTCTTTATATTTTCATCGGTGGTGCCATCTGGTACTTCGTCCCGGGGTATCTCTTTACAGGTCTCAGCACCTTCGCCTTCATCTGCTGGATCGTGCCATCCAATGTGGTGGTGAATCAGCTCTTTGGACAAACCACCGGACTAGGGATGTCGGTATTGACCTTCGACTGGGCCCAGGTGGTCTATGCCAATCAGAGTCCTCTCCTTGTTCCCTTCTGGGCTGGGCTTAATGTGATGGGATCATTTGCGCTCTTCTTCTGGCTCGTGTGCCCCCTCGTTTACTACACCAACACCTGGTATTCCGCACATCTACCGCTGCTCAATTCCAACACCTTTGACAACACTGGAATTCCATACAACACCAGTCGTATCATGGGCTCGGGCGGGAGTATCGACCAAACTGCTTATCGAAATTACTCGCCCATGTTTTTACCGGCTGGCTATGCAATCACATTCGGTGTTGCCTTTGCTAACTTAACAGGCATCTTCTTCCACACTGCGTTGTATCATGGCAAAGACTTGTGGCGGCAATGGAAGGGTACCAGCAAACAAGACGTCCATGGTCGACTGATGTCTTCATATCGAGCCGTGCCCTGGTGGTGGTTTGCTGCAGTCACTGTCCTGATGTTTGTATTGAGTATTGTGACCAACGAGGTGTGGCATACGGGCCTACCGGCATGGGGTGTGCTTGTGGCATTCGTGTTACCAGTGGTCTACTTTATCCCTGTAGGAGTCATCAAAGCTCTCACAAACATCAGCAGTAACCAACTGAACCTGCTCACGGAATTCATTGGCGGATATGCCTTCCTTGGACAGCCAGTGGCCAACATGGCTTTCAAATTCTATGGCTATGTCGCTGTTCAGCAAGGACTCGAGTGAGTTACATACTGTTCCAAAACAAAATTGACATAGATTAACACCACCTCAGATTTGTCGCCGATATGAAGTTGGCTCATTATATGCACATTGCCCCACGGCTTCTGTTTGTAGCGCAAGGCCTGGCCACACTCATCGGAGCCATCGTTCAATGTGGTGTGACAGTGTTCATGATCACCAGAATTGAGGGCGTGTGTACCCCCGAGGCCGAGGGGAATTTTATCTGCCCTCATGGAAAGGTCACATACTCTTCATCTCTCATTTGGGGTGGGTTCCATTTTATTGTCGATGTTCTGCAATCATATAGCTAACCAACCTTCCAGGTGCTGTTGGTCCTGGTCGATTATTTTCTTCCGGGGAGATATATAGCAATCTGCTTTGGTTTTTCCTGGTCGGACCCGCCGTAGTAGTCATTACTTATCTTCTAGGTCGTCGTTGGAAATTTGCCAATTATGTCTCCTGGCCCGTCGCTTTCGGTGCAATGAGCCAAGTCCCACCTGCTACAGGTATCAGTTTCTCCTCATGGTGGATAGTCAACTTGATATTCAATGGCGTACTTCGTCGCCGCAAGCCTGCGTGGTGGTCGAAATACAGTATGTTCATCGTTTCTCCTTCATTGTTGCTTCTTTTGCTGATCGTCCGCAGATTATGTGTTATCTGCCGCTCTAGATTGCGGTGTTGCAGTCGCGACGGTAATCATCTTCTTTTGTATAACTCTCCCAGCTGGTTCGTTGAGCTGGTGGGGCAATACTGTCTCGAAAACCACAGCCGACGGTAAAGGCACGCCTTACATGGGCTTGCCAGCGCGTGGATACTTTGGCCCTCCGAAGGGAACTTGGGAGTGATCAGGAACGCTTGATCACGACTTCATTTTGGCGCCTTTCTACTTCCATCCATTGCTGTAACCTAATTGCTGTGTGGATGTTTCCTCTTGTTTATAATATACGATAGGGTGGGCATACAGGCGTTGAAAATAGTCTTTGGGATACCTCAGCGAACTGGGCTACGGGGGGGGAAGGGGCGGGTTGGCGTTTATTCTCATGTATCGTTTCTCATTCCTCATAAACTAAAACTGGCCATCAAACTTTGACCGACCGACCGCTCACATAGACTTTGAAAATGTTCCGATCATCTCCAGTCATCACAAACTTCTCAAATATCACCTGAGTGGTATCTTCATCTTCGACTGGGCTCATCACTCCCAGTTGATCAAGATCGGTGGTATGAACTTCGAGCGCATCGAACTCTTTACCAACAGCAAAATTACCGACTCGGTCATCGAGACCACACACTTGCGCGCCACCCAGAGTAGCGAGAAAGAAGCCCTCGTGCAAGGAAAGCGCAGGGTCCCGTCCTTGTGTCAACATCTGCTGCGCATTCGACACAATGAAGGCCTGTTTCATGGCATCTAATATGGATGACGAGTAGCCACCGCCACTATCAGTTCCCAGGCCCACCTTGATACCGCGGCGGAGATACTCTCGTATGGGTGCTACCATAAAATCTTGCATAGTGGTGTTGGCGATTGGGCAGTGGGCAACCCCACAACCAAGCTCTTGAATGCGACGCATCTCTCCTTCTTGTAGAAAGATACAGTGAGCAAGAATGGATCGATCATTCAACAGACCATATCGTTGATAGAGGTCGGCTTCCGTGTCAAACTCCGGGAAGAGCTGACGCGTGAACTCGATCTCTTGCTTTGCTTCATTGAAATGTGTTTGTATTGGAATATCGGGATGTTCACGGGCGATGGCACCAATCCCATCCAGGAGTTCCGGTTCACAAGATATCGCAAAGCGTGGCGTCAGTATTGGTTTCACCAGATGGTATTCCGGATCAAGTTTCTGAACATGGTGAATGAGCTCACGCGTTTCGTGCAGTGAGTCGGACACCGACGGATCCCGATACCAGTCCGGGGCATTCCGGTTCATGTTACACTTGCCCACGAGAGCGCGTTGTCCTTTTTCGAAGCAGACATCAGCCAAAATTCGAGTTGCCTGTCCATGATGTGAGCCATAATATGATGCGGTGGTAATGCCCTGCTGCAAGAATCCCGTCACACAAGAGGCATACATGCGTTTGGCATATTCTGGATCTTCAAACTTGGCCTCATGGGCAAAAGTGACCTTATTCAACCAGTCGAGCAAGGAAATCCCTCTTCCGACACCACGCTGTGCCCACTGAGGTGCATGGTTGTGGGTATCAACAAAGCCGGGGCACAGGAATTCCCCACGCTTGAGATATTTCACTGGGAAGACGTCGGGTATATGGCCATTTTCTGAGACAATGGAGTTGATCTGATCCAGTTCCACGTTTTCTTGTAATGCCTGGATCTTGCCGTCTGTTCCCACAATCACAATGCAATTCTCCAGGATCTCGAGCTCATCCAAACTGCGGGAATGAATTACCGTGCCGTGAAAAGCGAGGGGGAGCCCGGAGGTCGGACTGACATTCTTGTCGAGTTCTTCCATGATACACAAGAAGAACGATCACCTATATCTATTCTGAAATGATGGCTGGAGTCCTGGATAATATAGAAACGAGATGAAGATGGAAGAGCGCTAGAGTGAGGGGGAGGGCATTAATAATCGGCATATGCCCAGGTGCCCAGCTACTCAGCAGGTGGAAGCCTGAACATCAAGAAATAACCCGTGATTGCGACGCTCCTTATTGTTCTAGCAGAAATCCAAGAAGTAAGCCTGCTGTGCTTCGAATCTAAATAGTATATTTCTCTCGATTAAGTGGGAGTCTTAATTGTCGGTATCGATTCGACTTGTCTGTTTTGAATTTTGACAAACTCGTAAGGTATTAACATGAATATAAAAAGTTTGGCCCGATGGAAAACTCCGTCTACCTCCGATAGACTACGGTTTAAATACAAAAAAAGAGATTCGTTCAAAGGGTATAGTATGATGCCATCTCCTCTTGGAACCAATTGTAGGAGTAGAAGAGTTGTTCCGCCATCTGGGGATCGATCATAGGGACAGTCCCGCTGCCATCTACGAGTAACACATCGTCAAGAACTGGAGCGAGTGGGACTGGAGGTGGAGGGGGTGCGGCCAAAGACATGGGGTGAGGTGGGAGGAGTGCAGGTGGAGGCGGTGGTTGTAGTTGCGGTTGGTGCTGTGGGTGATGGTGATGTTGCTGCTGTTCTAATTGCTGCTGCTGATATGCCATTTGGCTGAAGATCACTGTGCTCTGATGCCGGAATGTCTCTGCCAATCGGTCCACCCCAGGCCGACGCTTGCCAAATTCTTCCAAGAGTACGACAACGGCCTGAATGCCACGTCGCATCGTCTGTTCTTCAGGGTGCCAAGGGGAAGGCTGGGACTCGCGCAATGAGCGCGCATTCTGCTCAAGGCACCACAGGATAGTGATACCTGCAAAATAAACTTGACTCAGTGTTAGCCAGATCCATTTCAGCTTGCCGACTGAATAGCTGTCCCAATATGATCGAATGACTTGGATACTAGATTCGCCACAGCTGATGATACTGGTTATGTCGGGTGTCGGATTGCGGGGGCTGGGGCGGTACATCAAGAGAAGGGTCGTGTAATAAAGATAATCGTAATAAGATGTAGAATAGAGAAGTGCGGATGGGTATACGGGAGCCGTCATGCGCCAGTCATCAACCTCATGTCGGAACCGACTGAGCGTGGCGGTAGCTTCTTGGGGTGACAGTCGTGGTAGGCTGCTATATACTACGGGCGAAACAGTCAGATAAGAAAAAGCAGACAGGATTCCCAGACTTCACTTACAGTATTGATAGATGCGCGAGAATATCCGCCGCAGACGTGTCACCTGCAAGGGTATCGTCATCGCGCTGGCACCAGGCGCTTCGGTTTCGTCGTCGTTGAGTTCTCGCAGAAGACCCACGCTAATATCATCGTCGGCAATTCCTAATGGCCGACCCAAGGTGCTAGCGATGAGACGATCCAGGTTGTAAAGACTCCAAAAAGCGCGCTTGGCCATCTCCTCCTCGGCAATGCTAGGATACGGCCGCGCTTTGTGCAAACCCATACTAATCGACAACCTCATCGTCGCGCCCAACACATGCCAGATGCTGGGGCCAGCAGTCGCAAACATGGTATACAAGGCCAATCCCAGCAGTGCCCGCACAGCCGGCAAGTCTTCATTTTGCAATGCCAGTGGGAGGGTCTCCTGGCTGGCATGGTAAAATTCAGCTGCTTGGCTCGGGTCGGCAGACCCAATCAGAAGCGAAATGGCAATGACGATATGATAAGTATGATGCGTTTCCGGCGACGGAACACCACCAGTATAGATATGGCGCAGATTGGCCATGAACTCCGGACGAGACAAGAAGGGGTATTGGTATCCCATGCTATTGAAATATTGTCCGGATAGCTTTTCCGCTTCCTCTAGCGACGACAAGCGCATGACTCGCGGCGCGGAGGAAGGCCGTGCGACCGACGGTCGGCGATGCTCCAGCTGATCGCGAAAGATCTCGCCGATGTTGGGCAGTTCGGTGCCTACCCCTGTCGATGCCTCTGAGGGTCCTGCAGTCGCAGAAGAGCCACCACTGCCGGCAGGGCTCGGCATTGAGGTCGGACGATTACCCCCGGTCGCAATCATAGCGGGCACCTGATACCACCAGTCCGGATCTCCCTCGCCATCGACTGGTGTTCCCGTCGGTAATTCCGCCACAGAGAGGCCCGACTTGCGGCGGACGACCTCCTCCAGCCATTGTACCCTTTTCTGCAAATTCTCTAGTTGATCTCGGGGAACGGAGGCGCTAGCGACTTGGGGACCGGGCGGGGGTATGGTGCATCGGACTCCGGCGCGGGTGCAGGCGGAACAATTGGGGTAGCGAAAGTCACATTTCTTCTTCCTTTTGCGACAAAAATCACAGGCAGTCGATACTCGTTTGCTGCGAACGTGACTTGAGACATCTATAGACTCATGAACAGGAGGTGGTTGAGGCCAAGTTGGGGTATAAGTATTAATCGAATCCAGGCGGAACTTCCCCAGCTGATCGCGGAAATCCTTATTTCCAGATGTGCTCATGGTCGGGGGTCACTTAAACTATCCATTTCCCACATCCACCAATTGTCATTGAAGTAAGCACACGTTCATCGTACTGTACTTTGTATTGTTGAAGAAGGGAAGATATGAAAAGTGGGGAGAAGAGCTTAGCCCCCCGGGCCCGGTACTTTCGCTTACATAGGCGAAGGGCCGATGGCCGAAAGAGTTATCATTTTGCGAGATTACTTGTACTTTGAATGTTTTGTTCGTTTGCTTTTTTCTATTTTAATTCAATTATTCTATATTATCTGCGTATTGATACATATATCGGGGATTATATCTTGATATTCCTGTTTCATCGGGCTTATCTTGGGGATTTCAGGGTTACTTGGCATTTTCTCGGCAGTTGAATCCATCTACAACATACTATAAGGTCTCTGATCATATGGAGGTTGAATTATTGAATGAGCCATCTAGACAATCTGATACCTTACAGGTGTATGTAGAGTCTATTCATTTTACCAGGTCCCCCTAAACCGCGGTATTCCCGGGATGCTATGTACCAACCAAGTGCAACGTTGGAAGATTAAAAGAAAACATACAGGAACTGATCTACAAGAATCGATCTACATTGTACATGCCTGAAGTAGGATAAGAGAAATGGACCCTCATGTTTCCATTATACAACCTTATACTGCATGATATCCTCGTATTGTTGTATGGTCCCCGAGGTTGCAATTACATGAAGCTTCATTCATTGCCTGGAAAACACATAAATAGGCCCTCAGTTCCTCTCCCAAACTCTTGATCACTGATTCAAACTGACTACACTCTCTACTTACTCTTTCAATCTTACTCTCACTCTCACCATGAAGATTAATGCCCTCCCCCTCCTGTTCGCCACTGTTGCCAGTGCCAGTGTCCAGGGCTTCGACATATCCGGCTATCAACCCAAAGTGGACTTTGCCGGTGCTTATGCAGCTGGTGCCCGCTTCGTTATGATCAAGGTAGGCTTTGACTTTCCCGAAGTTATTACGGATCCCTTCTCTGCCATGATACTAACTATATCAGGCGACTGAGGGTACCAACTTCATCTCCAGCTCTTTCTCGAGCCAATACACGGGTGCCAGTAGCGCAGGTCTCATCCGTGGAGGATATCACTTTGCCCAACCCGGCAGCAGCAGTGGTGCTGCACAAGCCACTTACTTTCTCGCCCACGGTGGCGGTTGGTCCGATGATGGCCTGACCCTGCCCGGCATGCTAGACATTGAATACAACCCGTCCGGCGCAACCTGCTATGGGCTCAGCCAATCATCCATGGTTGCCTGGATCAAGGACTTTGGAGAGACCTACAAGAAGACTGCAGGTCGGTACCCTATGATCTACACAACCGCCGACTGGTGGAACACTTGCACTGGTGGCAGCACGGCATTCAGTCAGGACTACCCGTTAGCTCTGGCTCGATACAGCACTTCGGTCGGCACTATCCCCGGTGGCTGGCCTTTCCAGAGCTTCTGGCAGAACTCGGATGCGTATAGCTTCGGAGGTGATTCGGATATTTGGAATGGCAATGAAGCCTCTCTGAAGACATTTGCCAAGACCGCTGCTTAAAGCAATTGGTCTGATGACAATTCCCCACAAGATAAACATGTATCTATTGGATTATGGTTCATTTTATGCAGATCTTTGTGCAGATCGCCTGGTTTTTATCTTTTTGGCAGCACTGGAATTGACTGTCCGTATATACCAGACAGACCCTCTTACAGTAATTGACGGCAAGTTCATATGCCCTATAAACCCTTGTCGCTACCAAATCGGCATCAGACTATCCATTGCCATGCAATTTTGTACCCAATTTTCATACACCTGATATTGACCTTAAGTGGATACAACCTTGGAATGTTGTAACTAATGACTCATTCTTATTCATCGTGACAGGCTGTATGCACGTGACTAGGATCTATATCCATTGTGTATTTATACCATCCCTTGTCGAGACAATTTACTACTCATGGAGCCAAGAATCAAGCGGTAATGACTTCTTTCAATTTTCACTCAGATGGTTTTCTTGTGAAAGATCTCTCTGTCGTATATCTTCTACCGACAGCCCTCTTGGGCTTTCTTGTTGTCCTCGCATGGCGTCGGAGGGAAGAACCGGCAATACCGACTGTCAACTCATACTCCGGTGATATAACTTTGAAAAGAGCTCAGGCGAGATTCACATCAGATGCCAGGGGGTTAATCAGAGAAGGGATTGAGAAGGTAAGTTGGATAGTTTTCATAACAAAACACTACGTCTAATGTAGAAACTTCAGTTCAATGGCCCATTTCGCATTATAACGTCTCTGGGCTCTCGGGTTATCCTCCCAGCTTCCTATACTGAATGGTTCAAAAGCTGTCTGGATTTAGATCATCAGGCGCTTGTCCACGATGTATGTTGCCGCCCCCTCTACTAACGAGAGATGGGAATTGACACACGGTTTCATACAGCAATATTTTGCGGCATACCCTGGGATGGAAGGACAGAGAGTTGTCACTGACCCTAGGAAGATTCTGATTAATGTCACCAAAACGAAATTGAACAATCAGAGCGGTCGTATGTGACAGCTTCAGGGCCCATGGTCTATATTGGAGTCTCACTAACATGGTCTTCCATCACAGAGTGTGCGCTGTTTCATGAACATATTACGGAGGCTCTAGAAGAGATTTGGATGGACCGTGACGGTAATTTTGCTCTAAATTTTGCCAAAGTGCTTGATTGACTTATTCTTCAGATTGGCACACCGTTGATTGGTCTCAACATGCAGTCCGCTTCGTCGGGCGAATGTCAGCATCTGTCTTTGTCGGACCGGAACTAGCTCGTGATCCTAAGTGGCAAGAGCTAATTCTAACTTCGACGATGAATACCTTTATGGGGATTCGATCCCTCCGCGCTTGGCCAGCCTTTCTTCGTCCATTAGTTCATTGGTTCTTGCCAGAACTCAGAAAATGCCGTCAGCAACTTCGCCTTGCTCGTCTGATGTTGCAGCCAATCTTCGACCGCAGGGGGTATGGGCAATCTCCCTCTACTAAACCTGATAAGATACAAAATTTTGAGGATACCATACAGTGGCTTGAAGAAATCGCTGCTGGACGCCCATATGATGCCGCTGCAGCGCAAATTGCGTTTGCGATAAGCGCAATGCACACAACTTCTGAGCTACTCAAGCAGGCCCTATTGGATATCTGTATGCATCCAGATCTGATTCCGGTTCTACGGGATGAAGCACAGCAAGCTGTCGAGGAGAGCGGATGGACAACTGCGGGTGTTTTCAAGATGCAGTTGTTGGACAGTGCAGTAAAGGAAACACAACGGCTCAAACCGGGGTCTTTAGGTATGTGTCTACTACTTCTGCCAGCTCATCAATTCTCTCATGTCACGGCACTAAATGCATGCTCTCGCAGCAAATCTTGAGCGAAAGGCCCTGCGAGATGTTATCCTTCCCAATGGCGTGACTATCCCTCGTGGAACAAATGTTGCCGTTGATTCATCTATGATGTGGGATCCAGCAATTTACCCCAATCCATTGTCTTATGATGCTTACCGTTTTCTTCGTCTTCGGAAATCGGGTAATGCTGCGGCAGCACTCGCATCCACGAGCCCGGAGCATATTGCATTTGGGATCGGCAAGCCAATTTGCCCTGGGAGGTTCTTTGCTAGCAATGAAGTCAAGATTGCTCTGGCTAAGATTCTATTGACTTACGATGTCAGGATTCCCGAAGGAACGACACCCAAGATTGTGGAAATGGGATTTGAAATGCTGAGTGATCCAGATGCGAAGTTGGAGGTTAGAAAGCGAAATGTTTTATAGAAATGATATTATAGTAAAAAGTAGTATGTACACTACACCAAACAATAATTATTTCAAGCTTCATTAAAATCAAGGAGGGCTGATACTTATGTACTTAGCATATAACTACATATGTATGTGGTTAGTGGGGGAAACCCCGGGGTACCGATGCGGATTAGTGTCTCTTGACTCACTTCTACATCTTCTTCCGTCATAAGGCTCTGGGTATTCTCTGCTGTCCTTCACTTCCGATTTATGCTTTTTATCTATGAAAAGAATTATGGATCTCATCAAATATGCCACCGAGCTTGATGGGCCAGGGCTTGCCAAAGTCAACGTCCAAAGCTTTCAAGGCCGCCGTCTCCTCGAAGAACTTTTCCCAGAAGCCAGCCTGACCAGAATGCAGGAATACAAAATAGTTGTGGGCATGAAACATCTTGCCAACCCCAATATGCATGTTCTCAAGATCCATGATCCAGTCAGTGGGGAGCTGGCGACCTACAGTCGCTGGCAGTTTCCGGCATCATTTGGTCCGAGTCTGGTCACTCTAAGTGAAAAGGCAGCCTTGTGGGCCAAGGACCCCATTCCACATGCACCCAGACCAATGAATGAAGAAGTTTTCAATGCCTTCAAAAAGCTCCTAGAAGATGGTCGCAAGCGATACACCACAGAGAACGATATTAGTAAGTGGCCCCCACATCCATTCCCGACAAGGGGATTTTGCTCAAATGGATCATCAGTCCTCGATCTACTAGCAACCCTACCGGAATATCAAGGGCGAGGTTTTGGTTCTGCTATCTTGAAATGGGGCACAAACAAGGCAGATGCTTCCCAGTCACGCATCTACCTCGAGGGTACGCCCGAAGGTGTCCCCGTCTACCTCAAATACGGATGGAAGATACTAGAGGAGGTGGTGATGGATTATACACCATTTGGTAGTGTTGGGCAAGAGTCCTTTTTCCTGATGATGAGGGATCCAGTTTCACAATAAGGGGTTCAAGGTTCATTTATAAATCTATATGTACTTTGGAGAGATGAATAAATACCGTTAAGGCACATTTACCGGGGATAGGTTTGAAGTACGAACATACTATTTCAGTGCATTTCAGTACATTATGCACAATTCCTTGTCGACCTGTTTAGATTTTTGTTAAAAAATCATATTGCACCCATGCACACACATGTATATATTTAGTTATAACTTTGTAACTAACTAGTTAGTGGATAAATGAACTGCCGGGCACGTCATTCCCCCAGGAATTTCTCACTTCCCCGCTGTTTCCCCTCGGCTCTGTCTCTCATACCTAAATGTGTATACACATGTATATATAACGATAGGTATTCATATTTGACAATGGCTCAGCTCAAATTTGCAATTCTTGACGATTACCAGGGCATTGCACCTGCTTATTTCAATCACCTCGAATCGAGAGTTGATATTTCCAGTTTCCCCGAAACCCTTGACCCTCGCGATCCTACACAACACGATGCTCTTGTCCAACGACTCCTTCCCTTTGATATTATCTTGGCAATGCGCGAACGAACTCCTTTTGCAGCCAAAACAATTGCAGCGCTCCCAAATTTGAAACTTCTTTTGACCACGGGTACCCGCAATCTGGCCCTGGATCTCGAGGCATTTAAACGTTCCAACGTGGCTGTCGCAGGCACCGAGGGCCGCCCACCCGGTGTGAATTCAACAGTTCAGCATACATGGGCTTTGATCTTGGGGCTGGCTCGAAATATAGCACGCGACGATGCAGCTGTCAAACGTGGCGCATGGCAAGGTTCCCTTGGGACCAACTTGTCTGGGAAGACACTGGGCCTGCTTGGCTTGGGAAAACTTGGGTCACAAGTAGGAAATATTGGCGCTCTAGCTTTTGGGATGAAAATTCTCGCATGGTCCACAAACTTGACACAGGAAAAGGCCGACGAGCAAGCGCATGCTCAGGGTCTGCCGGCAGGGACATTTGCCGTGGCTGCGTCCAAAGAGGAATTTTTCGCACATGCCGATATCGTCAGTGTACACAGTGTGCTATCGGATCGAAGCCGTGGAATCATTGGTGCGGCTGAAATAGCCAATATGCGATCATCTGCATTTATCATCAATACTTCACGTGGGCCCTTGATTGAGGAGCGGGCCCTCCTCGAGGCATTGAATGCGGGCCGCATTCGTGGCGCCGCGTTGGATGTCTTTGACCCGGAGCCATTACCTCTTGATAGCCCATGGCGTACTACTCCTTGGGGACAGGATGGACGCAGTGAAGTTCTACTTTCGCCCCACATGGGGTATGGAGAGGAGGAGCTATTGCGGGGGTGGTATCGCGAAACAGCCGAGAATTTGGAGCGCTGGTTAAATGGACAGGAGCTACTACGTAAGCTGAACTGATGGACAGTAGACAATGAACAATAGACATATAAATATAAATACATTGAGTTTGATCTGACGAGAAGAAAAAGAGGGGGAAAAAAAAAAAGTAGCCGCATGCAGATCAGGAACATTCCGAAAGAGTCGGGATTTTCGAAACAAGAATTGTATGGGCTGATGGTTCCAACTTCTTAAATGATTGACTGAGATAGACGTACATAGACTCACATGGATGTACATGGACTGTACATACATTTACCCTAAGCCCCTGAACCTTTACAAAGTGAAGCCGAGAACGTGGTCATGTTATGCATGTGGAGGCTCACCGAATGACGAATGCGTACGATCACCCGGCTAAAAGTTCACGTTCACGAGTCTAAATGTCTAAAATATCTACAGATTGACTCCTTATTTGAGACAATTAATTGTGTTTTAGGCCTGTGCCTCGGTCTTCCGAGGGGAAAGACCTCGGTTGAAAGGAACAATGTGGGATGTTCTCTACATTTCTACATCTCTACTTAAATAGAACCCTAAGTAATTCCCCCTCATTTTCAATTGCCTCAAAGATCTCTCCTATTTTCTTATTCTGATATCCTATTTATCCTCTTATTCTCATATCCTCTTACACCCCCTCCCCTTCCTCACTCCATACCTCCGTCAGTATGGCCCCATCCGCCGATCCCATTCCCGTGACACCCACCTTTGCCAACTACCCTCCTCCGACCCATCCCGAATGTCTGCGTGTTGAACGCAGTACGAAAGCATTCGCAAGCGGGGCTTATTCTCTCGTTGACCTCCCCGCGGGTGCCGTTTTCGCCAAGATCACTACGGCAACTCCTGGAAAGAAAGCCTACACGAGCGTGCAAACCGGCCGCGACACCCACATCGAACTCAACTCCGACCTAGTCTACTGCAACCACTCATGCGCACCATCATTGGTCTTCGACATGGGCCGCATGGAGGTGCGGGTCGTGGACGACCATCCTTTGAAGGCAGGTGATGCGCTCACCTTCTTCTACCCCAGCACCGAGTGGGATATGGACCAGGCATTCCAATGTACCTGCGGGGCAGGTGACGGGATCTGCAGAGGCTGGATCTCCGGGGCCAAGACCATGTCCGCCGAAGAGTTGGATGGGTATTGGCTTAATGGCCACATCACCGAATTGCTGAATGAGAGCAAGGCCAATTGAGGGGCTGGCACCCCAAACAATTGAAGGACTTGCGCTTATAGAGGATCGAGAAAAGCAAAAAAAAAAAAAAAAAAAAAAAAGATATCCCAAATATCCGATAGAAAATATATACTAGCGTTGAGACGACTAAAATACGCAGACGCTCTATACTTGTCATAAATCTCAACTACCAGCTCCCGCAATGATTGCCAATTGAATCATCCTACGTCGGTCAATTTCCTTCTTCAACATCATCAAACACGTCGCAACAATAACCGCCTCGTCTAGCTCCAGGGACTGTAAGGCAACTTCATCAATCTGCAATTCACCTCCATTACCCGCAGAAGATCGCGACGTGCCAGGTGTCCGAGAATCCTCTCCGCGAACTAGTTGTGGAATCCTGGGGCCCGGAGTCTCTTTACTCTTCCCCTTTACTTCCCCCACTGCACGAAAAACAATCAAATTGACTTTCTGCCCATCCGCCCTTTTTTCCTTGGCATATTCCCATTCAAACTGTTTACGTTTACCTCCAGGCATACCGAAGCGCATTGTGCGGGATGTCCATTTCCCCTCAACAATCACCTCCTCGGGAATGTCACTGGAAGGTTGAAGCCGGTACACAACGGGGTCCCGGTTCGGACCGAAGAAGTATTCGGTTCGGATAAGACTTCCGCGCTTTGGGTGGGACAGGGTCGCATTACCTGAGCAAAGCTTGTCCCGCGTAGAGATGTAGGCCTCGGTGCCGTCTGGATTGTAGATAAATATCTCGGTTTGGCGAGATGGCAGTGGGAGACGAAAAGCGCGAATCCCTTGCGCATTGATGGTTAAAATGCGTGAGGGGCAGAAAGAGGATGGACTCTCAATGAGTGTGCTTAGGGTACTGCTGGATCTCACAGACAAGTCCGAGGAGTGAACCTCCATTCCCTTTGTCTTGGGATCGAGTGTGGTTGTGGTGGTCATTATGGATGTGATTTGGCTCTGGGTGACGACTTGATCTCAGAGGCAGTCTATGTATGTTTGTTTGTAGATATATATATTGTTCTCCAATACGAGACTTGCCTATTTGGGCAACGAACTCTATTCCACTTCATTGGTGCTCGTGTTTCCATGACGTCCATCACCCGAACCACCTCCTTCGCCCATTCGCTACACATGTACTTTTCATGCTGACTATATCTGGGCTTGCTGAGCCTCACTCGTATAGCCCGTGTATAGCCCGCATCTCATCACACTGGGCAGTGAAACAATATCCCCGAACAGCCTCCAAAATTGGTTCCCAATGATCGGCCCATGCATCAACGGGTGCCTAAAGCAAAAAGATACTGTTTTACAGATCTCGATGGCTCTGGCAAGATGCATCTATTTCCGTGGAAGAGCCTTTCTATATAAAAAAAAAAAAAAAAAGCGCCCAAGTCACGGTCACGAATTTAGGGGACTACAGGCATTTCAATTCTCAATTCCCGATCTATTGATGCCGACCCGTTTCCTAATGGGGTATTCTAGACAATTCGGGTCCACTTGGGTGAAGTCACAGCCCCTTTCGGCAAACCTTGGAAGATCTGCACATGATCGTGTGTTCTATTATTTTGGTTTCCGCTCTTGAATCACTAAGAGCCAGATCATTCCATCGAACTGGGCTTGTGGTTTAGTGGTATAATACTCCCTTAGCATGGGAGTGGTCCGGGGTTCGATTCCCCGCGAGTCCATTTTTTTTGCTTTTACTTTGCTATGTTCCTCTAATTGCATTGTATTTGTTGTGGTTCTTTCTTTTTTTTGGTCCAATTCATGGCCATCATCTATTATGTGGACATGATCTATACATCGTGAGGTTCAAGTCTAATATCTATATCTATCAGCTGACACCAATGCCGCTATATCTACATTCCAATCACACTCGAGCCCAGATCTCTTGAGCAGTCAGCAGCGTACTCAACACCATGGTCGATCCAACCACCACATCACCCGTGGGCATCCAGCCCAGAAGCTCCAGCGGGATGAGCAAATCACAGCCATCCACCACGATCTGCTTGACCCGAGCAGAAGCCGCAGTCGGTTTGACCGAGGTAGCCTTCTCAGAGACGGTTTTCCGGCTCTTTCTCTTGCCATTCTTCTTAGAAGATTGCTCCGCGGGACCGACAAGCAGCGCCCAAATAGCCCCGGCAACGGAGAAAGAGAGTGCATAGAACCAGAAGGTATTGGCCTGGTCCATTACACGGTCATTCCAAGGTACTGCGTAGACCCCCATTGCATGAAGCTAGCTCTTCATCAGTTCCTACTCGCCGAAAGAAAAAGAAAAGAAAAAAGAAGGAAAAATTAAATAACATACCGTGGTCAAGTCTTCCAGGACAAAGTAAAGGCCAAAGCAAGTGCATTTAGCCAATTCAAGCATCCCAGCTACAGAACTGAATCCATCCTTGCCCAACAACGCAAACATGCCCTGGAAGGAATCAATGAACCCGAAGAAGCGGAAATATCTCCGCGCTACACAACAGACCCGAGTATCAGCATACATGGCAATCGGAGCCGGGGGTAGGTATAGCTGTCCCTCGGGCATGGAATTCAACTTACTCAATGCCAATTGTAACTTGACCGTGGTTAATTGCACGGCCAGGGCACTGCTCACAGTGAGTGCAGCGATGACCTGGGACACGCATTGGATTAGACGAAGGGTCTTTTCAAGGCCAGCGCCTGATTTGACAAAGCGAGAAAATTGTTGGATCATCGTCACAGCACTGCTATACGGCTCTGGAAACAATATAAAACAATATACTCTCGATGGGATAGGGGTGGAACTCGTGTGTCAAAAGGCTTGGAAGCGGGCTAGTCTCATCTCCACTAGTAGTGTTGCTTATTCAGCCTGTGCATGTTCGAAAACCCAATATATCCATAGATGTGAATTAATTTATATGCAATCGGATATTAATTATTGTTTGGAGTGGTTTATTCGGGGTACTCTGGGCATGATTGAAGTGGCTAGTAGTTGTGTGTTAGAGAGAGAGAGATATATATATAGGGTGACTAGTCTAGCACTACAGAAAAATAAACAAATTACACTTGATCATCTTCACAAACCATGAAAATAAAACAACTGATACGCAAATGAGACAATGCCTTTAAAATAGTAGGGATATATCAGTCCATCAGCTATTCACCGCAAGTAGGTTCTATCAGACCACTCGACAATATTTCCAAGTCTGCTCTACCGCCCTTTGCCGCCTGAGATATCCTGACCCAGACGGTACCCACCAACCTTCTCCCACTCTACTTTCTGTCGCGTGATGGGAAGCTGCCTCCGGAGACCCTTGAACACGCCCTCGGATGTTTGGACAAAGGCCCGGTTCAGCGCTTCCTGGTAATCGCGCTCCGCCGCAGCAATCCGCGAGATAATCGACTCGGCTGATACGGAAGGGATGGAAATGTTAATAGGCTTAGTAGTGTTAAGGGCTACGTTGCCATCTTCGTAGTAGTGCACATCAACGTGGATGTTGCCAGTCAGGGCAGAGGACGAGGAGGAGACGGGAAGTTGGTAAATTGCGCGGAAACGACCATTCCTATCGTGACAGAACGGACAATCCTCCCCAGATGGGGAAGCGCCCACAGCGATTAGTTTCCACCTAAGGTTTTATTCGTAGAGATTGTAATCACTCACCAGAAGTTGTTGGGGGAGTAGCGGTTGGCGACCAAGACGATGGCGATGGCAGAGTCATTCTCAATGGGGTAGACACCATATGAGCAGTTGGGGTAGTGTTCACGGGCATGAACACCGAAAGACTTGAGCAGCGATTTGCTAAACACGGTAAGCGGAATACCACCAAGACTTGAACCAAGATAGTTTCTTACATCAAGTCCGCATGCTCTGACTCCAATGCGTATGATTGTGCCGCAGATGCAGTCTATTGCCATGGTGCAAGCCCGTAAGCCTTCAATGTACCACCCCAGTTGGTCAGATGAAACCTACCTGTGTTGTGTGATCGACCTCGAACGAGGTTTGGCTCTCCGGGTCGAAGTAGCGGTTGTCTTCGAGCTCATTAAATCCACTAATGATGACCTTCCCAGCAAAAGTGTTAGTTCATCACCGACAGAGACCACTCCCGGCGAAACCCACCTCCTGACTTGATCCCGGCAATTTTACCGTTGCGAGCTGCGTCTCGTTATACCGTTTGAATGCAGGTAGAAGGGAGGGAACGATATCCTCCCCATCAGAGGTCAAGGATTGCACATCTAATCAAGTAGTACGGATCAGCATCACCGTTCGTGTAGGAGTCGATGTTGCGGGGTTCGGGACAGGCAGCGTAGCGCTAAGAGGGGGACTTACCGGCGACAACATCTGCAAGCTGAAGAAAAAAAATATCAGCGGTCATCCTTTAAGCTTCAGGAGAACGATGACTAGGAGAGTGGGGGGCTCCTGGATCATTGTTGACGTGCATACCTCTCCTGGCGGGGCACCCTCGATGAAGGCAGAGGCCAGTTCAACAGTGGAAGCCATGGTGTAGAAAAAAATGCGATCGACGGATTCAATATGGAGTAAGAGGTTCAAGCGCAATTGAAACCCTCGAGAGAATTGTCGGAGGTAGCTTGGAAGTGGTGATTGTCTGCGGAGAGAAGGAGAGCTGTCGGAGGCGGAGAGCGATAAGCACGTGGCTTGGTATAGTTAGGTACCTACATCCAGGCCTACGACGTACATGTTTACAATATTAACTATGTAGTTAGATAGTTAACTAGTTATGTAGACTTCAACATCTTGTAAAGTAAAATCATTCACGAAATAACTATGAGGTATCTGAAAAATCGCTAGAATAACAAATGTGTATCTTGCTTGATATCCATATCCAAATAACACCATGCTCTTAAAAACCCTCACAGAAAAAAAAAAAAAAAGAAAAAGATAACCCTTAACCCCGAGAGCGCATGTCGAAGAATATCAAATTCTGTTCGCAAATTCAAAAAGCTGCTTTCAATCAATGCTCATGTTCATAAAGCCATCACTGGCCTCGGTCATCCCTTGCAGGCCTACACGTTTCACACCTCCAGCATGAGAAATCGTTCGATTGCTCGATTCAGAACTTAGTCGTTCCGAGAACGGTGCACCGAGGCCCGGCTTTGGCGGCGGACCCCAGATGTTTGGGCCCGTATCATTGACATTGTGGGAGTGAGTCATTACTGGACTGCTTTGAACACTCACACTGGGCGAGACAGCCCGGCGCTTGAAAAGATTAGGATCGAAGTCATCGTCACGACGCCGCTTGCGACAGATCTCCCCAATAGTTGGCATGCCCGGGGCATGTGGTGTGGATGAGCGGGAACGCTGCTTGAAGGACTCAGCGGTAACAGAGCCGATGGTCGTGGACGGAGTCATATCCATAAACATATCCTCATCTGCTATAGATGAGGGACCTCCCTGACGAGCTGGGGGTGGGGTTCGGTATCGTCCATCAAACGAGTTCCAAAACTCGACGCCGCCCGAGTTGCGACTGGCTTGCTTGCCAAAAGTATCCGTAGGTGCTGTGTCTATTCCCGCTTTGACTACGGAGTCTTCTGCCGCTGTCGAATCAAACGAGGTCGAGGGCTGCAATGATGGGAACTCGCCGAGTGCAGGGGTTGATTCAGGTTCAGTGTCGCGGACCTGCCGGACCACTTCTGCCTCTCGTTTCATATCGCTATCAACTGGAGCACCTTCCTCCATCAAAGCGGCGCGAATGCGCGCAAAGGTCTTGGTTTTAGGCTGTCACTGGAGTTTAGCTTCTAGATCACTGAATGAGAGAAAAAAAAACTTACGAGTAAGCTCCCACGCCGGGTCACCGCGCGACGAATTACACCCAGTGGGCCGCCACCCTCCGGGTGTGGAGTGGGAATTGGGCTCCCGCTCCGCGTTGTACGACTCTCGCTATCGTCGCTCATGTCGGACAAGCGAAGGTCGCGTGTGCCAAGACTGAGACTCTCTCTGCGTGAATGCGCAGGCTGCCCCGGGGCAAAATAACCATTGGAGTGCTCGACACTCTTCATGATTGGCGGAGAGTGAGGGGTGGGACTAGGCTTTGTACTGTTTCCACTTGCGCTGCTGGAGCTGTGACGACTACGGCCTTTGCGAAAGCGCGCGCGTTGGAAACTCATCAAGCTGGCAGCGGCTTGTGAATATCCTCCCATCCACTCGTTGCCTGGGCTCTGCAGATTGCTGGCAAATGGACTTGGCGCACTTATGCGAGTCGGCTGTGGCGTATTGATCATAATATCGTCGCGATCAGCCATCGACTCATCGTCCTCCTCGCTGCTACTCGTGTCCGACTCCATCATATTCACACTCGACATGGAACTCGAAATTGTTGTACGGTCCGCCGGGCCCGATGTTGAAAAAGGTGGGACGGATGTCGCTCCAAGTGATCCGCGTCGCTGGGGTATCGCCATGCCTCGCCCTCCAACGGTGGGAGAGGAATCCGGGGAAGACTCGGCTAGGGTGGAATGGTGGAGGTTCGTACATGCGCGTGAGAAGTCGAGTCCCCGAGACCGTCGAGGGAGAACAGATCCCGGAGATCCGTAGATATGTGATGGGTCAAGTTTAGGAGAAAGAGGGGCGCGGTTTGTAAGTGATGGCGAAACGGCGGGTTTGGAAGGCAAGTTTAGCGAGAGGCTCGAATGCGACGCACTTGATCTTCGAGGTGTTGCGGGGAGAGCGGGTATTGCATTGTCGTCTTTGGTTGGTGCTCGACTGAGATCACCGGTCGATGGTTGAGTGGAGGATGTAGGCCTGGACGTATCGGATAATGAACGCGACTTGGGAGAGCGCGACGGTTCGAGTTGGTGTTCCAGGTCTGTTTGGTGAGGCTGAGCTAATTGTTGACTGAGTTTGCTTTCAAACCCGTGGACTGATGTACTGCGCCCTGGCGCTGAGGGTCGCACCTGCGCCATATTCAAGTCACTTTGATCTGATTTATCGATTCAGAGCAAGGGCGTACAGTGAAGGGCATAATTCGTCGGCACCGAGGCAGGAGAATGGGGTCAACACTACAATTGACGCCCGTAGAGCACATGCGCCGTGGTATATAACAAGATATACACAGTATTCGGGTCGATGTGAGGTCTACATTGCATTGCAGGTCGCTGGCTCTGGGCGGTTAACGAGATCAGATGACAACGCGCTAACCGGATCCGGACACAACCCCTCACATTGTATAGCGTGGGTGATCTATGTATGTATATGGAGTATATGCATGCATAATGTTGTACGATTGTATACTTTTCATGTACATAGGAATATACAATTGAACTGAAAATATAGAATTGATCGACCATTCAATGTTTCTCTAATATACAGAGAACCAACATGCTCATTCTTCCTCGCTCATGCCCTCACGCTAGACTCATGGCATTGCTGATTGGCACCACATGCCATTCCCAATCATTGTATCCATTCTGCAGAGCGGTTCCCTTGATCAAATCCGAATCGCGTGTCTGCCATAACTTAGTGATCACTGCCCTTGTTCTAGCAATGTTCGAGATCGTTGAATCGGCCAATGTTGCCAGGGACCGTAGCACAATCGCTCGTCCCGACCCCGGTTCCATTTCTGATTCCGGGTAGAGCTCATCATCGGATGGGTCAAGCTCCACGGCCGCCACAAAGACTGGCCATGTCACATTAACCAGCGATTTACGGTCAAGAAGGTCTGATACGACTCGCAGGATCTGGCGCACATAACTCTTCACCAAAGGTGTGGTAGGCCCAGCCCCATACAAAGAACAGTGTAAGTAAAGCATCGCAGCCAATCGCTTAGAATCTGCAACCAGACCAAGCATTTCTTCGTCACCCTCTCCCACCTCTTGGACCAAGTTTTCTAGCTGGCGCTCAAGGGACGCCGCACGTAGTGAGAACGATGCCTTGTCCGCCTCGGACGTATTTTGTCTCCTGGTTCGACTCATGTCTGTGATTTTGGCCAGGATCGAGACCAATTCAGGACTACATCCCATCCAAAGATCGATGTTGCGTTCGTCCGGTTTCCAGTAGTCAGTACCAAACAAGACCTCTTTGGCACAAGCTGTTCGGCCCATGACATCCTGGAAGGCAAAGAATTGCTCTGCGAAAGTTGTCACGGGATCCAATGGGGCTGTTGACTGCGATAATGCTATTTGCTGTTTTCTTCGCAGTCGGATTAAATCATTGGCCCCTTTCAGATGGATGATCCATTGTTGATCACACTTGTCCACTATCTCGTATAAACATAGCATGATCATGATAACCAGTACTTCAGGATCCATGGAACATGTCAAAGTTCCCTCCGATGAAAGCCGTCGACGAAGATCTCTCAAAGCCTCTGATTTGAAACGCAGACCGATTGCACCATAGCTTGGATTGCGCCTTGACCAGTGGCATGCTCCCAATGCTTGAATGGCTTTAAAAAGCGTAGGAGAAGCCGATAGACAGAATGGAAGAATCACAGAGGCAAACGGCGAAGAAAATGTGGAGCTGGCGGTTGTGCGAGGGCACACTTGTTGAAGATAGTAATCAAATAGCTCTCCGTGCCCAGATTTAGACAACTCTGGAAACAGCGCCAGAGACGGCGGCAGGCCTGGGTTGAAATTTAGGTTAAGCCCTCTGAGATGTGGGAAGTGTTGTAACCAGGACCATATTTGGTGGTTTCTGGAAAATGGTGAGTCGGAGCTTTGAGCAACCGAAATCAGTGCATTCAACTCGTCGAAGTCCACGTTCACTTCATCTGGGTGTTCGAATGTCGACAGACCGCTGTTTATGAAGCCCCAAGGGTTAATAGTTGGCACTGGGCACCACTCATGCATTTCCGAGGAAACGGAGCCGGGTGTAGGTTGAATTGCGCCGGTTTTGTTCCAAATACCTGCGCGCCCAAATGCCACTCCACGACTGATAAATTCCGATTCCCATTTTAAAACCAGATTCTTTGTGCATGGCAATCCTTTCTCCCGGCAGCGTGTGCAAAGAGGCTTTTTGGTGTCACAGCGAACACGACTTGCCCGGCATTCTTTGCAGCCATCGCGAGATCGGGTTTTCACCGGACCTGTGCGGTCTGCAGCTTTTCTTCGTGGCATACGAGTTACCAATTGTGGATATATAAACTTCACATGGTATGAATCAGCCTGCCAGGGTCAAAGACCGTAGGTTGAGATAGTTGGAAGTTGGGAAAGAAAATTGGAGGTCGCGAGTGGCGGATAAGGGTCTTTGCTCACCCCGCCAAATCTCCATTCTCCAGGTTTAATTTTACTACTGTCCAATGTGCTATGTACTAACTGTACTAACTAACTATGATACACAGGCCAAACAGAATGAATCGAATTGAAGTATTGTACTTAAGCATTCTTTTTCCACTCTGCTGCACAATCGCCAAATGTCACAAATTCAACCTCATCTCCCTGCTGTTTGAGCCACGAAATCATTCGGTCAATCATCCCAACCACATGGGCCATTCCACTAGTATCGGGGTGCAGGATCAAAGGGAAAACAAAGCCCTGCTCAGAATCTTCCTCAATTGATTTTTCGAGAGCTTCACTGTAGAGGAATGCAAATCGCGACTTCCAATTCTGCTCAATGGTGGTCGGACTGACAAATCCATGCGAGTTGGGGGCCGCTGGCAGATAACCAAGAGGTGTCATGTCCTCCATATACCAGTTGCATGGAATTTCAACCAAAGTCTGGGGAGTCCTGACTCCAGGGACAGGGAGGGGCTTCATCCAAGTAGAAGCAGACTGGGAAGGCGAAAAGTCAATGGCCTTGGGCTCTGACACTCGAGGGATAAAGTACAACGACGAATCATGATGCGTGAGAGAGGAATCTGGGCTGAAGTTAGTTTCCTAATAGTGAGATATGATACAAGTAAATCAACATACCGTATAAAAATCCAAACTCTTCAAGAACTTGAATGGTGTGTGTTCGCAATTGATATAATGGCGCTCTCCATCCTCGGGGTTTCTTTCCAGTTAAGTCGGTTGCCAACTGCACACATTTGGCGATGACTTCTCTCTCCTGCGATTCAGTCATTTGACTGGAGCCCTCGTGCGCATATCCGTGACAGCCGATTTCGGCACCCGACTGAACAATTGCTTTGGTTTCTTCTGGAAATGATTCCATTGAATGACCGGGCACAAACCAGGTCACCGAGGAACTAATTCCATGTTTCTTAAACAGGCGCAATAAGCGTGGGACTCCGACTTGAGCTGCAAAAAAGCCACTGCTGTAATCGGCCAGATTGGTTGTAGCCGAAGCACCAGTGCCTAGAAAGCCCGAGACGGCATCGAAATCCACGGAGAGTAGAATTTGGACTTTGGGTTTCCGGGAAGCCATCTGTAATGGATTTAAGTGTAAAATTATGATCGGAGTGAAAAGGCCAAGGGGTTATCAATTTATAAGAAATTCAAGATGAAGTTCAAGTACCCGAGAGGGGGAAAAGACCCGACACTTGGATCCACCCCCGCCATAGAGAATTCAACTTTCACAAACAATATGGACGCATTATTATATATATATATATATGGGAATTAATATGGGGATGAGCATAGACCAGATCATAGATCAGATCATAGAAGTACTACATGTATAGTGGATGGTACTAGGTCCAGCGGTTTTGGTCAAGGGTTTTTTGGTAGAGATGGACCTTCACGACATAGGGCTTGGAGGTACTGTGTATTCTTAGACAGGTAAGAAATCCTTTGACATTAGTTCTATGCTATATGTCTCATTCCAAACCGTTCCCAACATACTGAAGCAAGCCGACATGACCCTCAATCGCCCCGTTTTATTTCTTACAGAATGGGGGAAGTCGACGAATTGACCAGCTATATACTCTCCTCACAGCGAAGCAACCGCTTGATAGATAGCCTAGGACTACCACCATTGAAATTTGACTCCATATTACGACTCAAAGGTTGCATCACGGCTTGACGCCGGTTTGACTGAAGTGGAGAAAGAGCTTCCGCTTCCCATACTACTCAATTCCAGTCAGATGATGCCGCCTGGGCTATTGACCTTACTTCACCTTCGGTAAGCACAAAACCTCCCCGGGGCTGTCAAGTTAGTGATCAATCTTTTAAAAATAATTTCTAAATAGGCTCTCCTATGCCCGTATTCTCCTCTTTCGGCCACTGCTCGCTCATCTCTGTCTATCATGTCCCTAAGCGGCCTTGTCAATGGAAGCCTAGAAGATCATGTGTTACAACAGCATACCACTTTCTGTATAGAAAGTGCTCAAAACATGATCACGCTTGTATATGACAGCACTATCCTAGACCAGTATGGCATTGGCATCCTACCTTGGTGGATTCGCATTTTCTACATCTATATCGCAATTCAACACTTGATCGCTTCAATTCTGCGCCCGGTCATTTTTACCTCTACAGTTCCAGAAGTTTGGGGCTCCGCTATGGCTGCCTCGGAGCATATGAGCCTCTGAGCCAATCGGTCTGTCGACGTATGGCAATTTTTCGGTCTATGTGGCAAAAGGTCATAGATATCAACTATCAAGAGACCTTAGGGGAATGATCTCCCCCTAAGTAGAAACTCAGATTTTCCAGGATATTTTTGAGCACTTGGGCTTTGATATCGATCTACCTACCTTTAACTTCGATAATGCGGCTTGGCTGGGAAACGTGGATTGGAATATATAAAATTATTTACCAATGTCAACGATGACTCTGATGTTTCAACTTTGTTATTGTCATTGCAATTCACATTTTAATGGGAGAACAACATGCATGTTCGCTTGACTCGGCTTCAACAAGTGTACTCTTGTTATCCTCTTGACTGGACACAGCCACATCTAAACTTGGGTTTCCCGTAAAGAAGTTGACCGGTTTGAGACCAACGACCATCTTTTCAGATGGCATCACTGGCCAATCTTCGATTCTTGGATTGTGCGTCGATCCAAATGTGTGCCAAATAACTATGTCTTCGTTTCGTACTGTTGACTTGGAGTCCGGGTCATTTCTCCGCTGAGTAATGGCTGAGTTGATTCCTTCGCCGCCGAGGGACTGCATAGTATGATTCCCGGCTGGAAAAAGCTCGCCATCGTTATAACGAGTGATCCAGATTGCGTGGCTTCCATATTCGGATCGCTTTGCATGGAAAGACTCTGGATGGGCCAGTAGCAGTTGGCTGTAGCATGGAACGAGTTTGAATCCCACCGGCGTACCAGTAATAGGATTGACTTTTGCCTCATTGATGATCTTGAAGGTGCGATTCTTGTTAAAATCAAGATCTAATCCCCCTCATCTGTCACAATCTTTGAATGTGTTGTGTATCCGACCCCGAACGGATTTCGAACGGATGGGTCGTTAAAGGGCAAAGGGTTGGACTCTTCAACCTGCAACGAGTTCACAACACCATCTATCGCAGGATCAATACGAAGAGAGAACAAGTGTTGGTGATATGGCGCAAGGACACCGGGGGCAACAATAGTACCATATCCGACTTCGTCGTCAATGTTGATAGGACTGGTAGACAAGATCCCAGTGGCCCGAACTTCATAATGAATCGAAGCATCTTGGCCAAAGTGGAAAGCAAAGATATACTCATAGTTGCTGACTGTGATGATTGTCTGCAAGACCAGAATACGTGATCTCACGACCGCCGCATTTCCTGTACGGAAGTTTGTGTGCTTCCATAAAATCCCATCGTCTTGCTCATGACAGCAGATTACATTGGGCAATTTTAATGGTTCTCCCGAGGAAGTGCTGTGCCATCCATCAAAATATTTGATCAGTCCCAGGCAATCACATCCAAGGGATAAATTGTTCGCATTGATCCCAGCACCATCGTTCCCAAGATCGAATGCAGCTTTGCGTGGAAACGGAGCACGAGGATCACCATAAGGCACGAACATCTCTGCCAGAGACAGTCGGTAGAAGAGACTCCGACCGTCATAACGGATGTCGTGTAATGTGAGGCCCTCACGATAATTGAAACCCACGCGCATAGTCCATTTCTCCCAAGCCAACAGGTTTCCATGTGACTTGAAGGAAACCCCTTCCGGCTGGACAACCTGGTAGGGCTTGGTGGTTGTGCGCGGTGGTGGTCGTAGACTGGGATGATATTCACTCATAGTAGTGGAATGGATCTTGCAAGGGTCATATGGCCGTGCTTCTTCATGAACCCTTTCACTCTCGGACGAAGGTAAATGATAGACCTTGGTCACCTTGAGATGCTCAGAGACCTCCGCACACAAATCAAGTGGATATGCGTAATAGTTGGCGTCGGGGTTGTCCACCAATCGCATATAAAACCAACACTATGCATCTTATGTTAACTAGGATTAAGACAGTACAAATATCGTCGGACAGGTACTGACCATGCTAGTTCGCTCCGACATATCGTTCATGCCATCAGTGGCATAAGCCCACGGTTCGACAACGACCGAGGCCCCTTCAGGTAGCCTCAACTTTCCGATTTCATTTTGTACCCTTTCATCTGCCATACAAGCATTTTCAACATCTCTCATATAAGCGGAGTCAATAAAAGAGTGTTTTCCCACTAGGATCTCTCGTTGAACGACAGCACTCTGGTCCAGATCCACTAGGAACTCGGTCAATTCGTTTGGCCCTGAATCACCACGAACGATGACTTGGATATGAGCGATACGAGCAGGTCGGGAGATTTGGGGCTGCGCAAGATGTTCTCTTTCCAAGAATGCTATCATCTCTTGCTTTGGTGGTTCTTTCAAGGTGATGACGCGAAAGTTGAAGCTTTTCCCATGGAGTAGCTCTTGGACAACTCTTGCTGCCTAACATATGGTGAATAGAATATTTCGCTTTTGCTTGATATAGAGGACATACCTTGGTAATTTCCTGGGGCCCAAGAGGATCAAAGGGGTGTGTATCAGACATAATGGTGATATTTGGGAAGTAAAGTAAATGGGAATAATGAAGACAGAGTGATTAATCTGAACTCTTATAATTCAATAGGTAAGATACATAAGCCGTGTCATACACAAGCCAAGATAACAGGGAGATGCACGATATTCGCTAAGATATAAGAATAACCGAAAAGATTGGCTGGTCAATCGCTAAGGTAAAGAATAGCCGGCGGACCGGATATCTTCGACTCCAAAGGTTAGAACGGAAATGTTTTGGTCCACAGGTATGATTTTAATCCAATCTTTGAATATGATCATCTGGTTATGTAGTATTGAGCATGAAGACTCGAAGTATATGCTCTAGGCTTGTGTACTACTCGATAATGGACCGACTAACTAGTGGTATTATAAACAGGACCGAAAGAAACAAGAACGATATTATTTGCAATTAATACACAATAGAATCATTTCTAACTATACACATGTAGTCACATAACTAGTTTAACAAGTATGTATGTACTAAGTGGGATGTGGATTTCATCCCCGTTATCTCCCTCTTGCCCCGCCTCTAACTCCTTTCTCCCCTCCAAATTGTCCACTGAAGTCCACTGGGGTATATTCAGAGCAAATATGACTTCACCTCGCACCGTTCTGGTCTTTCAGCATGATGCCAGTCTGCACATTCTTGAAACCACAGTGGTGGCCATTATCCCTTTCAATGACCTCGAAGAATCCAGTCGTGTGCTCTTCAAAGATGCCAGCGAGGAACACCATGTCATTGTCACCGAGAAAACTATTTTCCATCCCCAAGGTGGCGGCCAGCCTTCCGACACGGGTGTGTTAAAAGGCCCATCCGGCACTTTCACAGTCACTGCTGTTCGCACAGATGCCAATGGACAGGTGCTTCACCTCGGTCTCTTCGAGAACTCATCATCCGCTTTCAAAAAGGGCGAGAGTGTCCAGCAGGCAATTGATGTGGAAAAGCGTCTACTATATTCACGATTGCACACTGCCGGCCATGTACTAGGCGCATCAGTTCGACATCTTTTGGAGAAAGAGATTGAGAACTTTGATGAATTGAAGGCCTCACACTTCCCTGACTCGGCAGCATGCGAGTTTCAAGGTTCAATCGACGGGAAATGGAAGGATTCTATCCAGAACAAGCTAGATACATATGTCGCTGCCAAAATGCCTGTTCAAATTGAATGGTGGGATGAAGAGGATTTCCGCTCGCGTGGGCTGGAGCGATTGATACCTGATCGCAGTTTGGTGCCTGCAGGCGAAAAGTCCCGTGTTGTTAACATCGTCGGAGCTGAAGTGTACCCCTGCGGAGGTACGCATGTTGATACGACCGATTTGTGTGGACCTGTGACGGTGAAGAAGATTTCAAGAAAACAAGGAAACTCGCGAGTTAGCTATGCGGTGAAATGATGTTGATTCGGTTGTGCCATGTCCACATTTTGGGAATACCATATAGATAGGGAGTGAGTAGAGCTTGACACAATAGACCAAAATAATGGAGATTTTTATGAGACCTTATTCCGAGTTTCTTTCTACCTCGGCAATGTGATACAGAAAAGTTCTACAATACGTGAGAGCAATGGGAATATGCCAAGACTACCATTTTGTTCCCTTTCAGATGTCTTCAAGACAAGGGTCCAACAGCAAAAGGCCTCTAACAGTGCGAGTAAATACCTCAGGGCAAAAAGGAAATGAGATGATGTCAAAAGTAAGCGCTAGGTTCATCGAGATGGCTCTATGTCTTGAAGCTGATAGTTTCCCTCCGAGGGACTACCGCGTGAAATGAAGGGCTGCGCAAGTGCCTCCTCATCACCCAATTTAGCAAATCCATCGGGTCCAGCAATATCAGCTTTGTCGTAGGGAACGTCGCACACGACTGACCGTAGCGGTGGATAGTAGCGGCGGTATGAGAACCAAGCTATCAGCATGCCCAAAAGTCCTCCACATGTTACATCATATACATCATGTCGATAATCGGCTAGACGGGAGAGGGCGACCATCAAAGCACATAGTAATGGGAAAAATGCAAGTAAGCAGCGTCCAAGATCCGTTCGAGGACGGAAGACATGCATTTGACCACACAAGAAGCTATATGGTCATTGTCAGTTCGAGTGCCCCAGCGTTGTGCGTTTGAAGAACCACTTACAGATATAGATAGCCCAGACCACCAAAAGAGAAGCTGCTATGTCCACTAGGGAAGCTCCTCCATCCCTCTTGTAGAATGTGCTGGTTGGGCTCTGTACAGACAGTCCATGCGACCAGCGCATTGTTCGATGTACCCCGGGAGGGTTTGCAGCGCGATAACAAGTCTGGTCGTGGTCTCCCCGCCGCATTTTTTATTATGTCCGTCAGGAACGAGGTCAACATTAAAGCCACGAATAGCCCGAGTACTGTCACTTGCGTCTTTTGCACACCGGCGCGAAACATTGCGGACCAAGCGAGAATAACCAGGAAAGGAATCAGACCAGCGAATATGACCGACCACACTATTACTCCCCGTTAGAATCAAGGGAGATAGACTGTATTATTGGCAATTGACTTACAAACAGGAACTCGTTCATGGACGGCGAACGGGTACTGAATAGCCTTGTTATCCAGCGAAAACATGCGGTGGAACGGATTCACGAATAATTGAATCTATTGATGCGTTAAAATAAAAAAACTCCCCCATGTGTATGTATCGAAAATTTAAATCATTGAGGACTTACTAGTACCCATCCTGCCACTAGAAATCCCAATGCGATGTAGTCGGCGGCATAGGTGCGTTGCGCAAAGCGAGCTGCAGCACCAGCGAGTCCAACGCGTTGTAGAATCGGGGTTGACCCGTTCCCCGAACCATTGTGAGGCATCCTGCACAACTTCCGAGGACTTCAGAAAGATCTTTAGATCTTCACTGGGAGCATGTTGAAATTGAAAAAAAGGTCAAGTTGACATTCGACACATTGCGGAAGCACAGACCACGTCACCGCCTCTCTCCGCTCTGTCTTTCGCAAACCAAGAGGAACTTCCACTCTGCTCACTTGACTCGCTTTTCTCTCCTTTCACACATTCAGTACCTTCTTGCTGATCGATATGGCCGACGAGAGCCAACAACGAGCCGTGAACACCGCATTTGCGCCCCCGCCCCCCTTATGGAAACACTTTACGCGCGAGAATATCGACAAGGTGGAGCAGATCAAGGCCGAAGCTTCCAAGAAGGAGGATGGACGGTCAAATAAGAACAAGCAATGGTCAGCAGCTGAATTGCGCGCTCTAGAGCTCCCCTCAGAGCTCCGGTACTTGGTGCCGCCCGATATCCCTAAAGGCCAATATAGTGTCTTTGGCGAATTGCAAACCGTTCGTCCACCTACGCCTAAACTCCGTCCCTAACAATACTAACTCTGAAATAGATGTCTACAACCTTGCCATCATTACAGGAACAGGGAATCGAACAGCTCTACCCAGAACCCCCCGCAGCCGGTACCGAACAGAACTCGCAGCCCTCCCCCCCCTCTCAACCACGCATACTACCTTCTCAAGATCAGCAAGTCCCTGCTCCTTAATTTCCTAGAGTTTACCGGTATCTTGTCGGTTTCGCCGGAACAATTCGAATCGAAGGTCGAAGATCTGCGCAACTTGTTCATCAATGCGCACCACCTTCTCAACCTCTACCGTCCCCACCAAGCCCGCGAATCACTCATCATGATGATGGAAGAACAGCTCAATCACAGCCGAGAGGAAATGAGACAAATGGATAAAGTCAAAGAGGAGGTTGAGAGTCTACTAGAGCAGTTGCAAGCGGAGGGCAGTCGCGTGAGTGCGACTGGGTCAGAAGACGATACTGACCAGGCCAAAGCGCTTAAAGAGAAGGCTGATGAACACTCTCGGTTGATCTGGGATCTACTGGACAAAGAGAATTGAATCCAACAAACGGCCTGGCTTTTCTGAATCTGAACAGTATTGCCTTCTCCGAGTCAAATGACTGGCCTTTTCCTGCGCTGTGTTCCAACTGTGACACTGGTTTCAAAGGTCAAATTCGTCCTTGAATACCCCAACGCGGAAGAATCTCAAACCGAGGATTCATCAACATTCAACATCCTACAATATGTCCCTCGGGTGCTCTATCCCAGACGCCTCATGGGCACGCAAGCTCTCACTGGGCTGCTAGATATGATGCCCTAATGTGTCGATTGAATCATCGCGCATTTTGCATCATCCCCAAGCAGATCTTGGACCGCACCAATATCTGGAGGACATTCTCCGATGTACCAACGAGCTGCTACCACCAACCGCACCTCGTTTCAGAACACTGAAATATCTGAGAGAGGCTGACTCGAAATCTCATTCTATACACCTGCGAAGCCAGCAACATGCCAGTGTTCCGTAAATATCTGATGGGAATTCTCGCTTACAATTGCATACTGCATCATGCATGAGATGTCATTCTATTAAGTACTGCTCTGGCCACCTCTACCGAATGCAATCCAAGTGACCGTTCTCCTATCTATATTAATTAATTTTTCGTCAATTCTAAGTACCGTAGCCGATAAACTCCTCACGCTAAATTGCAGCCAATGATCTTGACCCATAAAACATTCGGAAGAAAACAATGCGCAAAAATCAATGGGAGGCGGCGCGCTGCTCCGCCCAGGCCTTGTCAATGGCACATTCGGCCAATCGCTTCAATTCCACAATGAAATCGGCGACCATTTTGAAGTGCACAAGCTCACTTTCATGTAGCTTCCGTGAGAAGATACGTTCAATCATAACTGTGGCGACATTCAATCGGCCCAAGTCTTCTCGCGAATGTGGGTCCAAGGGGTTCTGAAGAATGTTGCAGAAGATAGTGAGCAGCGCGGACATGGGGTAGAAGATAAGAGTCCTAGGACGGATTAGCTTAAGTTCTAGATAGCCATAGCAAGGAACACCTACCAGAAAACCCCGTCGACTACCACATGTTCTGCCGCCTCGAGGTAACATAGACTTGATCGACTGGCCTCTACTGAAAGTGCCATACTTGAACTCACCCCATCCATCATGCCACTTTGTCCTTGCATCCATGCCTTGCATCTTCCACTCGCTTGATGGATGATGGTCATACATAGGTGATAGTTCAGACGCAGCATGACAGTGTTCATACCCATGTTTGGGTCGGAGGTCTCAGAAGAAAAGGACATGGTTGGACGCCATTTAGGAGGGACTGATAGCCGCCATTCTTCTAGCGCGTCATCGAGTTCTCGGATTGACTTGAGCAGCTCGGCATCTGATTTTTGGAGACAGCTGACTGAATATAGCTCTCGATGCGCTCGGGCTTTGATCATACTCAAGCGTAAGTCGAATGGAAATACTGCACCAGACCATGGAGCCTCCTCGTCGTCCACATCCAAGAATGCTCGATCAAGATAGCCCGGCGGAAGCGTCAGCTCACAATTTTCGTCAGTGATCGTAGGTGGCTGACCCGTGCGCAGGGCAAGGTCCTTATCAATCGTGTAGCAAATCCAAAATAAATTCCGTAGTTGTGCATGCTTTTGCTGGCTGCGCGCATCCCTCGCGGTGGCGAGACCGCTAAAAAGATTGCCACCAAGCATGAAGATGAGTCGCGCAGCAATCGCCGCGTAGTAGTTTGTTGCCCGCATATTTCCGGAAGATAATTCGAAGAGAGTCTGATCGATTCACTGGTCAGTTATCGAAATCATGCACCAGGGCGGGCTCACCTACCATCATGGTAACAGCCTGGGCTGCGTCCAGACTGGCAGTCTCTTGTAATACTTGAGGCATAAAGAACTGCGCCTTGGTTGCAAGTAGATCATGATCGACTGGAGCGGTTGTAGTCGCGCTGGCAATGGTTTTGACGTGGGGTAGGCGAGAAGCAAAGGTAAGAAATGCGATGACACAAACTCTGGCACTAGCTTGGCCATATTTGAGGATAGACGTCGACTGACTGTAAGCTTTGTTGAGGGTCTCCTCGAAAAGATCCAGATCTATGATAGGAAAGATGCGCTGCATCACCTTGGAACTCTTATATGCGTGGAAGTACACCTGCACTGTTCTCCAGTCGGGAAGTTCATAGGGATTGCAAGTGTTAGGGTTCGCATTCATGTTCATCAAAACAGTGTTGAAGGTTTGTCCACGCTCTTTCTCCCAAGGTGCTCGGGCTGGACTAAGTTTGTCAATTGCACTATACTGTCCTGTGCGAGCTTTGATCCATTCCTGCCCCTCGGGGAAGAGAAACGGCGTGCCTGTGAGTAGACTGATGGCACCCAGTTCTTTGCCTGCAAAGTGAACTCGCACTGACGATGGATCTTGAAACTGAGTGTTACTTGGCGAGTTGGTGGCCGTCGTGTTGGCTTCGTAAGATTGAGGTGAGTCTTCAGGCACTTTTACCAATTAGCTCTTGGATTGCTCCTCTGCATATTGAAGAGAACACTATACCAGAGATTTGATCGGCCACTAAGTTCTCTGCCAGAAGCTGCTCGATGCGACTAATTCGCTCCGATAGCCGTGAAACTTTGGGGCGTCTTTATCTTCCACGTCAGACACACGAAAGAACAAGCTCGAGGTACAGGCTCACCCCTCATCGTTGACATTTTTTCTTTTCCTCTGCACCACTCTGTCGAATGTGCAGGGGATATTATGGTGACTGCACCAATTACACTGCGGAAGCGCCGCATCACATTTGATCTGGGACTAGTTTAGCGACGAGGTCGAGAGTTGATCAAGAACAAATCCAAAACCTTTCTTTTGTAACAGGAGTCACACGCACGGGCAGTCCGTGTCCGCGGCTGATCATCCGACGTATTAGATGCCGGATACATTATATATCAATGCTTTGATCTCTTTTTTTCCCCAGCGAAATTGGCCATTAAGCTCAAAAGGTTGCCACTGTCTCCGGGGCACCAGGGCCCCGAAAGCCGCTGACGAAATGACCGCTGACTCAGCAAATTGATGCCTCAGGCATAAACGAGTGAACACTAACTAAATAGTTAACAAGTTAACTATGATTGACATTAAAAACTAGAAGATATTTATATCAATTAGTTTATATCGTATCCATGATTACTGAGATCACGTAAACTACAAACCAAAAAAGGGCCATTAAATAATAAATATATTGGTGCGCTCAGGGTATCGCATGTACCCAACCATCAAAATCCCCTTGGACCCTGATCCGCAGATATTCCCCCGTATATAATTTTCTTCTAACCTCTCCACATGCGATTTGACCATCCGCCACCGGAATTCCCAGAATAGCACGGAGTATCTCGAGGGAGATTGAGATAAATGGCAGCCAGCTCACATCACCGTGCATATGCAGAAATCGCACTCTTCATCACCACAGTCACAGCCGAAGCATGGCTTAGAGACTGATTTGATGGGCTTTTTAATGGAGCTACCGGAGCTGCTGGAAGGAAGGATGCAGTCAAAAGGGGTTGAAATAGAGGTGACCGCCATGGTGGAGGCTAGACGCGTAGGATCTATTGAGATTGTCAGTTAGATATCTGGAAAAAAGAGAGAGAGAAAAAAGTACAGCGTACCGTCAAGCAAAGATATAATAAAGCAAAAACAAAAACAAAAACAATATAGGGCTAAAAGCAGTGGGGGGTTGAGGGGGAAGATGAAGGGGAAAAGTTGAGAAAATCAGGTCCCCAGCAGGCAACCATATAACCCTGGAACTTGATATAAATTAATATAACATAACTATGGAGTAACATAACTAACTACATAACTAATTATATTAAATATGTCAACTATGTCAACTATGTCAACTATGTTAACTATGTTAAATATATTAAATGTTCCCACTTAACTTCAACTAAAGAACAGATCTCGACATACAATTTTAACTAAAATTATATTGATACTCCCGTATACTCTTGGCTTGTTTTTGGCCTGGGTTGGGGTTGTCCTCTGCTTTATATTCTCTCCACTCGCACCTCTTCTTGAATACGAATACCGTCATTACTGTTTCCACACTGACCCACTAGAATCTCTTCATCACTCCGGCTATAACCAGTAGTAATATATGACTCGGTATGCCCCTCCTGTACAACACTAAAAGCCGTAGTGTCCTTTGTCAGGTTCCGCATGCGAAAGCGAGCGGAATGTTTGGACTCTTCATGTTTGACATATCTGCCCTCTGAGCTCTCTGGACGCGATCCATGGACAATGGTGCGATATAAGGGACGGACCGTGGGGATGCCAACGCAGATAAGGGTGACCGCCAGTTCAACAGCGGACCAAATTATGAGGTCAACCGTATCCTCTAAAAAAGGAGCACATTTGGAAATTAGTGATATGTAGGGGGACTGAGAGGTTAAGAAGTGGATTACCAGTGTAGTTGGAGCTGGACATCCCGCCCAGTTCAATGGTTCTGATAATCCCGCAAATACAGGCTCTATAGATAAACATTAGTCTATATCCATAGAGGTCGAGGCACCGAAGTGACACACACATGAAGCCCAGACTCAAGCTAATTGCGATGGACATCTTTTCCTTGAATTTCATGTTAAGATTCCAAATGAAGATCCATGGAAGAAGAGCAAAGTAAAAGTCCACAGCAGCACACCAGCCTAGATTGCATGGATATTAGCATATGGCTCCTATAAAGAAGTCAAGGAGATCGAACATACATCCGAGCAAAACGGAGATCGCGGTGACTGGCATAACGGTATGCCCTGAAACGCGAGGGTCATATATAGATTGAGATGGAAGACGCTGGACCCAGAGGGTGATGGCGGTTAATACCGACACAATGAACAAGCTGATCATCGAGAACCATATTGAAATACGATGCCATTGCTTGACAACAATGCGAAGCAGGAAGATTCCCAGCGACAGCTTCGCAATTGCCATTCCTAAGACGGCAAATGTTTGTCCAATCAGTTCGTTATAGACGGCTTTCACGGCTGGGTCTATCTCCAAGGTATCTATGGGTTGTCCAAATCCATGTACACCAGCAATCGTGAGAAAGACGGTATAAAGAAGTAGAAATACCTAGAGTTTGGTCAGCATTCTATCATATTTAGGTAGCCCTGGAAGATCTGCCTTGGTGGTGTTTATAGATGGAATGGGAAAGGAAACCTACCCAGGCCAAATTGAAGACATGATCGTCCACTCCAAGTCCCTTCACGATATAGATTCGTGTATAGAGCCTGAGAGGAATCAGGACAAAAGAGATTAAAGTCATCGCCCACATCACCGAAATGGCACGAACGCCTTTGCCAGCTAACATCTTTCAAATCTTGAAAACCGGTTACAATTTAAAACACCAAGGCCTATAGAACAGGGTGAGGGATCGAAAAATTAGACCACGTCATTGGTGTACAGAAAAGTAGAAAGAAATTCTTTCCTCGACGCAATGTCTCAATAAAGTAGAAAATGTAAATGTAAAAGACAGCTGTGGGTTACCAGATAACTACGGAGTACATATATACAAATCAGACCTGAACCCTATATACTCGGTTCAAAGGTTATAGGAGAATAGTGACAAGTGACAGCTATACTCCCTATGTCTTTTTATTCATTCTCCCGCCCTTTCAGGGTTGTAATTTGTATACCAGCTAATTATGTGATAGCTTATATTATATATTAAGGCCAAGCAAACTACTCCATAAATATCAACGGGTCAGGACCATTTAGCTTAGCAACGGTCAGTAGCGCCCAGTGAGTTCACAAAGCCAATGGGGTTCTTCCAATTGGATATGCCCTACTCCGTATTTCGTACTTTTGGTGCCTTAGGCTATTGTAATGTGTTGACGTGTCTTTCCGGTAGCTCATTCGACCACTGTCACCGGAGGATGTCCCCTTTTGGGGTGAATAAATTATGTGTTTTTCCTATTCAGCTGGAGCTAATGTTTCATCTGATTGGCATTAACAGGGGTTACTTTGGAGCACGGTTGAATCTAGGCCCAGAAATATGGAGCATGGAGGATCTTCGTATCTTCGGTTAACTACTTTGCTGATTCGCATGCTCATTTATACTCTGTATACTCCGTCTACTCAGTATATGCGGCCTTGTGAGGGGTATGTTTTGTCATACTCGCATGTTGCACACCGTACATGGGTCTATAAATTTTATTCAATCTGACAGATCTTCGAGAGTTGATGTGTCCAACTCTGCTGAAACAGTCAAATCTCATTTCACGTATTCCTACAATGTTTGGTTATGGGAATAAAGATGCTGCCACTATACTTGGCTATGGCTTTGTCCTAGCACTCACGATCTGGTATTTAATGACCTATCTCCTCTCACCGCTACGCCGTTATCCTGGTCCCTTTCTCGCAGGTGAGTCGACCAGTATCCTTCTCAAGGCCAATTTGGTAGCAGAGGGAGCCAGTTCCATATTGACCTCACATATTTGGATAGGCTGGACGAACCTATGGCGTATGTTACATGTTCGCCAGGGAAAGTACCATGTGGTCATCCACGAGCTGCACAAGAAGTACGGCCCAGTGGTGCGCATTGGCCCCAACGTGCTCGACCTGGATATTCCCGAGTTGATCAAGACAGTTTACAATATCAAATCGGAGTATTTGAAGGTGGGTCTCTCTCTCTCTCTCTGACCGCGGCTGGTTACTAGTACTGATCATAGCTTGTGATAGACCGAGTTTTATCATGGCAGCAGTGCTAAAAATAACGGCAAAATCATCTACAATCTCTTCAGCGAATGCGATCCTAAATTGCATGCACAACAGAAGCGACCCATCTCGAAACATTACTCCCTGGCCGGGGTGCTTCCGCTAGAACCCCATATCGATGATATGATTTCGTACTTGTGTCAACGCCTGGAGGAGAAATTCATCGATAGGTCCAACCGAAACAAGACATGCGACCTAGGTGAATGGATTGCGTATTGTAAGTTCAGACCCTGCCAACCCATCCTTCCCAGGACTTATAAATCGTCCAGATACCTGGGACGTGGTTGGCAATGCCACATTCAGCCAGCCCCTCGGATACCTGGAACACGGGTGTGACTTTGACGATACCCTACGAATCGCGAATGTGGCCATGGACTACTTCTCCCTCGTGGGACAGATGCCAATTCTGGATCACTTGTTGGACAAAAACCCCATCTACCGAATTGGCCCGCCATCCTTCGGAACCGTCGCCAACATATCAATCCAACACCTCATGGACCGACTACAGAACAAGGACACCGACTATCATGACCCCAGCAAGCCCGACTTCCTAGACAAATTCATCGAGGCCAAGGAGAAATTCCCAGACGTGGTGGACGACTCGCAAATCATCTCATATCTATTGTTCAACATGATTGCAGGAGCCGACACAACGGGCATCACCATTAACGCGGCATTGTACTTCTCCTTGAAACATCCTCACGTTTGGGAGCGTCTCAGAGCCGAGATTCCCGCCTATGACCATACCTCTGGAAACAAGGTGGTATCATACAAAGCCGCCAGGCAGTCACCATACCTAGATGCCGTGGTACGAGAATCATTGAGATGTCATCCCGGTGTCGCCATGCTCCTGGAACGATACGTACCAGAGGGTGGACTTGCCCTCCCTGATGGAAGTGTCGTTCCTGCAGGGTCCATAGTTGGCATGAACCCCTACATTGTGGGACGCAATACGTCTGTCTGGGGCGACGATGCCGAAGAATTCCGCCCGGAGAGATGGCTTCGTGATGAGAAACAGGAGACTGAAGAGGCATTCCAGGAACGTTTGTTGTCAATGAATAAAGCTGACCTCTCTTTTGGTGGTGGAAGCCGTATTTGTATCGGCAAGCACATTGGTCTGCTGGAGGTGTATAAGGTGATTGCAACTCTTGTGTCGCGGTATGATATCCAGTTGGTCCATCCGAAGGAGGATTGGATGACGCATAATAGCTTCTTTGTGCGGCAGACGGGTATTGAAGTGAAGCTTACTCGCCGGAGCTGAGACTCTGTGATCTACGACATGACGCGGCTACAGAGGTACAGATACATGTATGGATGTAGTTTACGCACTTCTACACAAGGGGTCAAGGTTGAAGATCAAAGCATGTAGTCATTGACAGTATATACAGCAGCAACTTTTGAGGGGGTTTCATCAATCATCGCCGCAGTGACTGGGGTATCGTCTAGTCATCTCAGGCTTCCAAGCCATCCGTCTATCCATTAAATAAATCCTTTTTTTGTTCATCAATCCATAATAGAAGCAGCCTGCTTACAGCTGCTCCGCCCAGGGAGCGGCACCAGGCTGCATCTGGTTCAGCCACTTGACAAGCTCAATGAGCTCGGCCCGGCGCTCATCCTCCAACTGATCCTCATCGCCGGTGAGAACCGACTGGAAGATGGGAAGGAGGCTGGGGGTGAGTTCGCGGATGGTGACATCCTCCCACTTGTACATCTGGCAGATCATGCGGTACAGAGGCTCGTTCTCCTCGAAGTCATTCTTCAGGGGAAGAATATTGACCAGGGCAGGAAGAACATCCTTGGTAGGGACACTATCGCGGTAACGCAAGATCATGCGGCTGACACAGCCAGTGGCGTTATCCTGGAGACGCGAGACATTCATCTGAAGGCAAGCCTCAAGACGGGAAAGGATGGTGGGGATCTCCTTGATGATCTCGGCTTCAGCGTTGGAGTGCTGAATCAAGCGGCCAACGGCGTAGGCAGCGTTGGACTTGGTCTGGGAGTCCTCATCGGCGAGGCGGTGAAGGAGCAGCTTCAAGAAGACGGAGGTGAAGGGGGTCACAGCGGCACCCATGCCGTTGATGCACTCAGCGAGGACACCGACAGCAGTGGCTCGCTCAAGAGACTCAGAGCTACCAGCGTAGCGAAGAATGGTCTTCTCGAACACCTTCCAGAGCTCAGCGAAGCTCTGACCCATGGCAGCAGCCATACCAGAGACAACGTCCAGGGCGGTGTCAACAACGATCCAGTCGAACTCAGAAGATTCCTCTCCAGCCTCGAGAGTCTCCTCCTCAGGGCCGAATTCCACCTGGCAGATGTGCTGCTTGGTGATGATATCAGTGATCATCTGGATCACATTGTGAAGCATGGTCTCGTTGGCAATGAGGGCGGGACCGCAGAAGCGCAGGTTCTCGGCCATGTTGCGGTTGATATCGGCGACAGTAGAGCTATTAAGTATCGGTCAGCAATCAAGTCATTGAATCGACAGTGATAAATAATGAGGCAATGGTAGAAGTAGATCTCAGAGTGTAGACTTCGCCGTTTACATCAAGTGCGCCTTTGGCGCATCAAAGTGAGCTGGGTTAAGCGGAAAAACATCATCATAGAAATGGTTGGGCAAAGGGAGAATAAAAAAAAGGTTAGGTGAAACATACCGGTCATCTTCTTCGGTCCACATCTTGACAGTAGCTGTCATGAGGATCTCACCGAACTTCTGGACCTCCTTGGCAGGCTGAACCTGAAGGGGGAGACCAGGCTGCCACTTGGGCATCTGACCATTCTCCTCGGCGATAGTGAAGAGCATGGCGTAAGAGCGGTGCAGAGTGCTGATGGTGCTCTTGCGAACACCCTCGTAAGGGTGCTCACACAAGGGCATCACATGCTCAATGGTCTTCTCGAAGTAGGGCAGGAAAGCGCTGCGGGTGTGGGTGACAAGATCACCGATGACCTCAACAGCAATCTCCTTCTCGAGCGAAAGAGGAGTGGTGGCAGTGATATCATCCCAGTCGTCCTCGTCCTCGAGGTCCACATCCTCAATATCACCATCGTCTTCATCGTCGGCACTTGCGACCTTGACCTTGCGGCCGTTGAAGGTAACCTCCTGGCCAACAAGATCCTTGGCAGCACTACCGAGGTCGACGTCAAGGTCGTTCTCGTCCTGCTCGATGCAATCGTACAGACCCTTCACGACTCCGTCAAGGAAGGGGGTGAAGTGCTCGCCATAGACCTTGGCCATGGCGCCCCAGAAGATGTATGTGCTCTCCTTGAGACGGGAGTGACCGAGGTGCAAAGCTTCCTCAGTAGCGCGCATGAGGGGCTCAACGTACGGCTGGTAACGCTCGGGGCCAGCAGCAGCGGCCATCTCACCCATGGAGTCGGTGACACTGGCACGGAGGTCCAGTTCATCCTCACTGTCCTTGACGGCGGCAAACTCTTGGAGGAGATGCATCGACTCATCGAAGAATGAGAGGAAGGAGTCTCCGGCAGAGGAGGCGAGGGAGCCAAGGGCGCCGGCAGCAAGGGCCTTGATCTTGAAATCGGGGTGCTTAAAGAGGTTGTGCAGGATAGGAACCAGCTCAGCCTGGTAGGGGGAAACATCCTTCTCATCCAGACCATCAACGACAGCATCAATGGCACTAATGCCGGCCTTGATAATGTCAAGTGTAGGGCCTTCCTCCTCACCCTTGTACTCCTGCATAGCGCTGGCCAAGTTCTGGAAGAGCAAGGGCATGAGGCGCGCGTGCTCGGAGCTGAGGTCTTCAACGAGGTCCTCTGCGAGACGAGCGACAGCGTGCAACGAAGCCTGGCGCACCTTAGGGTCCTGATCAGCAAGGAGCTGGAGGACCATAGGGAAGATCTCCTTCATCTGGGTGCTGATGAAGTCGGGGGCACCCTCAACACACATGCCAAGAGCCATGATACCAGCGCGACGGTAGTCTGGGTCGGGGTTGTTGAAGTACTGGCCCAGCGCGTTGAGCAAGGGAACAACAACCTGGCTAGGGGGCAGACTCTGCGAGAGCATGTCCAGGAGGCCAAGAGCAGAACGGGCAGGAGTGATATCATCATCGCCAGGGGCGGCATCACCCAGCTCGGTGACAATCTGGAGGGCGGTGCGCGTGAGCTCCTCGCCAATACGCATACCCTGAACCTTGAGCTTGCGGTACTGAATGGTCTGCATGAGGAAGCTGATGGCCTGGGTGCGGACATCCTCATCCACCTCGGTGTTGGCAGAGATCTGGTTCATCAAGATGACCAGGTCCTTGAGGTGGACAGTCAGCAAAGCAGGGTCACAACCGAGCAGAGTCTGGAAGACTTCGAAAGACTGCATGATGTGGTCCTCCTCTTGCTTCTCGATGGAGTCCTTGAGGATGGCGACCATGGCAGGAACCATCTCCTGGAATGCCTTAACGGGAGCCTCATCCTCCTCAGAGTCGAGGTGCATAGCGAGCTTGCTCAAAGACATGAGAGTGTTGATACGAACCTCAGCACTCTCAGGGTCCCGGATCGTCTTGTTGAAAAGGTTGAAGAGGTCCTGGAACTTCTCCTCAAAGCCTTCACCAAGAGTGTCCAAGATGGTGAAGAGGATATAGATAGCGACAGCGCGTTCTGCGGCGTTGCCATTGTTACCAGCCTGAAGCAGCAGGTTGGGCAGGTCAGCCCACTCGCCGTCGTTCAAATCAATCTTCGCAATAGCGGAGATGATCTGAGCGATGGAGTGCTGAACGAGAGATGAACTCTCGCCCATGGTGGAGCGAAGCAGCTGCTCGCGAATCTGGGGCTTCTGGTCGGCAGGAACCTTCAACCAGTGCTTGGAAACGAGCGAACGGGACTCCACGGAAGAGAGCTGGCGCAGATTTTGGTCCTCATGGCTAGTGCAAATCTGGATGAGGAAGACAAGGGATTCGGGCTTGTTGTAGAACTCCTTTTGCAAGACTCCGGTGGCCTCCTTAAGGTTTCCCTGGGAGGCTACATGAAGGGGTCAGCGAGACGAACATGGGCTTCGACGTTGCAAGACGAACTCACGATCCAGGATAATCTGCAATTGCTGCAGGAATCGCTGTTGATCCATGATGGAAGGGGGGATATAGAAGATTTTCGGGTGATTTCTTTTTTTTTTTCAACGGTTTCAGTTGCCCCAGGTCTCTATCAGAGACTCAGGCCACAGGAACGGGGATTGAGCAGTCTGTCTCAGACAAACAACTCAAAGGGGGTATCACAAAGCAATATTGACAGGAAGAAAAAAAGGAAAGAGAGAGGAAGATGAAGAAGAAAAAAAAGGAGAGTGGTGGGGGGAGAGAAGAAAAGAGAAGAACAGAAAAAAAAAATTTAGGGGAGTGGGCTCGTGCCGAATTGGGCTTAGTGCGGGAACAGTTGTCAACACGCGGGAATTTGGGCAGAGATTTCTTTCAACTCGATTGATATTGGGTTATATTGGGTTATATTTAGCAGGATTGTATTATATTATACATTAAGAAGTACTATCATGTTATGGTGATCATTCACACAATTGGTTCTTACTATAAAGTCTGCAATTGAGACATGATCATTAGTATACCAGCTGTACCTAAGTCAATGGAACCTGCAGGCCATAGAAAAGTATAGAAATGTCCTATATTGAAGATAGAAAAATATAGGGAAAAAGCAATTAAAAAAGGTCCCTTCGCTTCCGAACTCCTCTTCCTCTTCCGTCCATCTTGTTCGATGGTGAGCAATCTGTGCTTCAGCAAAAAGAACACCGGGTTGACAAGTGCTTTGTGATGTACTAGTAGCCGTGCATCCGGTGGTTTCCAGAAGACCCACACACCAATGAAGCCCCAAATAACCGAGGCATCACTTAATATTCATCAGTGTCATAATCATCATGGATTAGCGAGGAGCGGTAACCACGTGAAGCGAGGTTGGCTTCTAGGCCACCGTCAGACGCAGGGTCAACGTAACCTAAATCGGTCAGTAGGGTTCACATTATTCAATGGTGATGGGTCAATTTGTACATACCACCGCCACCAAAGTAGCTAAGAGCGACTGGTAAGAAGATGAGAGCATGTGTAGCGGCAAAAATTACCAGGGCTAGCCATACACGGAAGTAGTAGATCTCGAAGATCTTGCTCCGAGTAAATGCCAGGACGGAAACTCCTAAAAGCTTGGTTACGGTGATACCACTGAAGACACTGCCACCGACATTGACTAAGGCCGTCCATGCTCGAGCATCCTTGCCACGGAATTCGACAGGAACCTTCTCCATAATGGGTCGAGCGGGGAACATGAATGCTCGGGCAATGTGAGCACAGAACTCAACGCCAATTCCCACGCAAATTATCAAGTTGACAAGAGACACGGCGTTCAGGGAGACACCAGCGATCGCCATGGTGCCAATGATATCGACCACTATCATAACCACTGTGGTTGTGACGACAGCACCCGTGGCTATAGACCCCAGTATCACAGAGGTCAAGACGAAGATGATAGCCACGGCCGACCCTAGAAGGGTACCAGTAAGTCGCACAATGGAAACGTATTGATCAAAGAAGATGTAAAACTTGGAATATGGGAAGACGTCGATATTATGCTCCTGTGAGATGCCATCTGCAATCCGGCGAGCTGCAATATACGCCTCGATGAATTCATCCTGGCTCCGAAGGGGTGTGTGACTAGTACGGAAATGGCTGGCATTGATTGTCGTATACTTCTCATCAATAACCAGAGCATTGCTGTAGGGTGCTTTTCCACCGAGGGGACATGAGGCATCGGTGGGAGCATCGATCCATTTTTTGGCATAATGAATAAACTCAGATCCTTCTGGCATTCCCGAGAGAGAGATGTTCCAGGCAGGAACGCGATCCTCGAAACAAAGCTTGCCATTTTCTTTGCAGCAGTCTTGCTGGGGGTTTAACCAATAGAGGAAATCATCAATCCAGCTCGCGGCAGAACCTGCAAGATAAGACACATCCGGACGTTTAGACTCTTGCTCGAGAACAAAGGGCAGTGAATATTCCTCGCAAGTGGTGAACCGTCCACAGAGCTGTCGTTGGTGACTTCGCTCGGTGACATTCACATTCCGGGTCACGAAGTAGACCGGAGGTCCCACGCCAAAGTATGAATCCAGGTCGTTGAAATATGAAATCAGATACGAGTCGCTGGGAAGCGCAATCCGTTGATCTAACCCAAGAGGAACCTCGGGGATAAAGGCTAGACCAGCAGTCAAAAGACCCAAGAAAAATATAACAACCCCAACTTTCACACGACGATCCAGGAGGAAAGGAACGTAGACCCGACGAATAAAGGCCTGCAAGGTGCTCTCCCCATCCTGTCCGTCGTAGTTTTCCTCGGGGAAGCCAAATGAGTTTGCTTTTCGGACAGTAAGACAAGGGATACAGTCCGCACGGAGGCTCTGCACCCGTCTCTGATTCAGAGCCAAGACGGAGATGAACATAGTAATTTGCAGAATGGCATTGATGAAGACAGCACCGGCGGCGTATGCGGCAAAATTCTTGACAGCAGGCATACCAACAAAGACACCTAGGGCAAAGGCCACCGTCTCCGTCAAAGCAGACAGGAAGATGCTAGGTCCGATTCGACTAACTGCTCGGGCAACTCGCTCGTCAATTTCTTCATCGGGATGGCTGATATTGACTCGCTCGAATTCGTGGACGATCAAGAAAATGTTGTCTACTCCAACTGCCAAGACTAAGAATGGGATAACTTCAGCAATGATCAAGGTCACCTTGACGCCCGCTGCAGAGAACAATCCGACCGACGCGGAAACAGACATCAAAACAATGACGATCCCGACGATACCCAGTGTGAATTTAGACTGAACAAGGGCATTGGACGGATTGGACAGCAGAGACCTCCAGGTAACTGTGACGGAACCCAGAGCCATTGAGGCGTAGAGGAACATGATCAGATAACTGATGACGACGATCTTCGCGTCTGTGTTGGTAGACTTGTTCAGTTCCTGCTCCAAACTGACCTCGGAATTGAACGACACGCGAAGGCCTCGCTCGGCAGCTTCTTCCTGGACTACCCCGAGAACGGCCTGGAAAGTGTTCTCCCAATCGATAGCTTTTGCTTCTTCTTCGGTTCCCTGCGCATAGTTATTTACCACCCAGGTCACAATGAGTGCCTGGGCACCCAGAACATCCCCTGTGTCTTCATATCCACCAAGAATCATTTCAGGTTTGAGGGGCTGCGAGAAATCGGGCAGACAACTAGGGTCTCCGGGTGACTCTGTACAGTGGGTAAGTCGGTCCTTCCATGTATCTGGGTCAAGGTTTGAGACAGAACCGCCGAAATACCCAGTGACCGATTGCACGACACAGGCTTCTCCGGTCGGTTTGAAACAAACGTCATCGAAGTTAAGAGCCTGGTCCAACGAGATCACGCGGCGCACACGAGACTCGACGTCAAACCACCAAGTGAGGGTTTCGTAGTCCAAGAGCGGGCGTGAGTCGTTCTCTGGGCGGTTATTCACCAAAAATGCCTGCTCGGCTCGGTAGAATGGACCAAAGCTCTGATCAAAGAAATCCTTCTCCTGGGCGGCCGCAGATGATGGACTCACCCAGAGTCGCACCGGATCTGTTTCAACAGTGAAGCTCAGCCACCCTAGGCTCAGCAGCGCAACTCCGATGACGCTGGCAGATATTGTTATTGCTGGGAACCGCGCACAAGCACCACCAATTCGGTGGAACAAGGCTGACAGCGCAGAGTTGAGCTTGTACACTCCCTGTGACCGTTCCATATATCCTCCACGGTGCATGATTTCCCCTTCGTCTTCGTCGTCGCTGGGTGTGGGATCCTGCAGCAAGCGTACCCGCTCTGGTTTGCGGAACCGGCGCTCCTTGTATGTGACATAGCTTGCGAGAGCCATAACGAACAATAGAAAGATGGAATAAACGAGAATGACGGCAAAGGAGAGACATGGTAGAAGTCCTACGTGGCATATCTTGTGGGGAGAGATGGCGGGCAACTCCGGACACACATCCGGACAATCGACACAAGAGCACCGGAATGATTTGTCCTCGTCATTGCAGGCCTTTGGCTTTATTGACAAAGCCTCCATTCCTTGCGGGTCAGACCCACTAGGCTCTGTGTGGTAGTTAATCTGGAACGGGCTTCCCAGAAACTTCTTATCACCTAAGAATTTCATGAAATGGGTATAGTCTTTCGCACCACCACCAATGAAGTCGATGGCTTTTCCACCCGAAGCACCGTTCTTTACATTCTTGCAGCTGTCGAAGAAGCCGCTTTGGTACTCCTTGGACCAAATATTGTCCAACTCGGTCACAAGTCTTTTGCCAGAGCTGTTTTCTTCTGTCTTGGTGACATTGACAAAAAGCGACTGATCAGGGGAGCATGTAAAGGTACAGAAGATGTTGAAGAAGTTTTCTCGGCAGGCGGGACAGGATGCAATGATTCCCTCTGCTAGTTTGAGGTTACTTGAAAGCGCATCGATCTATGGCTCATCAGCATGATGGAATAATAAATACAGACATGGCAACCTTATTGAAACGACAGGTCAGGATTGCTCACCTGTTCATCTAAACAACAGACCGGGCCTTCACTCCACTTGCTGCCACACAGATTTACCAACTTCTGGCGTACAGCATCTTCTGGTTGTTGCGCCAAGTCATTATCGGGACAGGGTAATTCTCCCCCGAAAATAGACTGCTTTCCACAATGACCTCGAATAGCACAACGGCCCTTTTCGTGAATTTTGGTTTCGCCCTGTGCGCCGACAAGCATGGGCGCAAAAGAGCCCAGCCCAACGATTGCAGTGATAGCCCTAGGTAACCGCATATTGTGGGAAGGGTGAATATGGTGAGAGAAAGGACCCTTTATACCAACCTTCAATTAAGATGGCGAGGGCGACACTTTCAATACCAGAGGTTGGCCATGCACTGGTCGGTCCGTGTGGGGAAGGTTGTAGGCCGAGCTCAGGAGCTGGTGCAAGGAGGGAATGCGAATTCGAAGGACAAATTGACGATGGGGTTTAATACAAAGGTCAAATTAATATCAATAATGCAAGGTTGATAGTGGCTATGATAGAAGAAGCGATAGAGTAAGAGATAGAGTAAGAAAGCAAAGCAACCTTGGAAGCTTTGAGAGTTGAGTGACGTGAAGGCGGAGACCCCCGGTACATTTTTGGTCCCCGCACGGTCACCACAGTCACGCAACAAACCCATGAAAGTACCCAGTTGGCGCTAACGTCAGGCACAAATGATTTGGCTATATCGTGGCTCAAATCACATTGTAGGACTGAATTTCCTCTTCTTGGCATTTAGAACTAGACCCAGATTACTCAAAATACTTTTTTAAATGATTTTCAATATATATTTACAAGAATAGGCGGCCGCTTATGCGGCTTGTCAGTCTTTTTAGTGGTCTTTGTAGTACCTATTTAGGTGTTCTCTTAGATGTATACGAAGGTGGTAAAAAAGCATATTCTGTGCAAGAGACTTTTCTATGTATAACCTTTGACATATCGAAATTTTTGTCGCTCAAAGAGACCCTAAAAAAGGTAGACTTTTGAGTCTACATTGTAAGCCCTAAGATATGTTATTTTGTAATACATACTCATCATTTCATTCAAAAAAAAAACTACACAAGCATAGAAATGACCGACTCCGAGCTGAACCGCATTCTATGAACAGGTACTCCGAGTCTCAAAACAGAAGAGACAAATATGACTGTGTCTGCATCGCCGGTGATTCAGTTAGCGATGAGAACAAATATGAGAAGAGCCCAGAGAGATATCATGAGGTGTCACATGTGAAAAAAAAATTGGCAAAACCATTCGCCCAAGGGGTATCATCACAATCCGGGCCTGGCAACATAAACATGCAACTTAATAGTTGTCCTCTTCCAAACGTTGGTAAACGTGGCGGGTTCGGGTCGGATCCTTGCGCATGGTTTGTCCAGAACCTGTAAATCCCACTGAAAGAGATGAGACCAATTAGCATCCGCCAGAGTTGAGGGGGAAAAAAACCAAAGGAAAATTGAATAGAAAACTCATACCTCGTGCATTGACACCTTCACCGGTGCGGAACATGCTCTCCTTTTTGCCGAATGCACCCTTGCCCTTGCCCTTGGTCTTCGCAGCGAAATCTTTCCACTTATTCTTGCCTTCTTCGAGCTCCTTGTTCGCTTTGACCTTGCGGGGCATCTTAGCGGGACGAGCTAGTCCATCACCGGCCTTGGTGGGTTCGTTGCGAGCCTGGGTAGCTAGTGCGGGGTTGATATCTGCCGCGGCGGAGATCACACCGGGGTGAGGGAGAGCGGGCGAGGGCGATGCCGAACTGCCTGGGGTTCCATCAGCCTTGCGCTTTCGCGAGTCAGTGCCAGAGATGGGTCGGATATCCTTGGCTGTCAAATTTTCCACAGTTGCATATGACTTGAATGTGACAAGGTAGACTGGGTTGGTCGATGAGCCAGTGATGGAGTTAATTTTGGCCGGGTAGAAAGCACGATCGCCGGAGACCCAACGCGCAAGAACAGTGTCATTCACCGAGAACGATACGGGAGTGGTAGTTACGGCGGGTGCCTCCTCCGGGTGCTCGGTAGGTTTGGGGGAAGCGTCATCCTTGAATCGGCTAGCCTTGGGAGCCGGTTTGGCGGGTGCAGCGGGCTTGAGTTCGGCGATTTGGGTTTGGAGAACGGTGATGTATTCTTCGAGTTCGGTTTTGAGGCTGTTTAGTTCCACATTATCAGGGTCTACCTCCAAGCCTAATGCGACAGTTTCCATCTATTGATTCTAAGTTAGTGGCGGGTCACGGCGTGTGGTGACCGTTTGGGGGATTCGCGGTAACTAACCTGTGATTTGCATTCCGTCAGATCTGTCTCCAAGGAAGAGATGTCTGCCATGATGAGATTTTGATTGGTTTTGATTCAAAGAAATGTGCACGATCGTGATCTTAGAAATTGAACCTGTCTGACGCGTATCGGTAGGAAGTGAGTGCGGAGAAATAATTATGTTCTATCTCATGGCAAATTCATCCCTAGTCACGTGAATTATCTTTCCGCCTTTTTCTCCGCCTTAATATACTTCGTATGATTTTACGCCACTATGTACCTAACATGGATTATGTATGTACGTAACTACATACTAAGTACCTAGGTAAGCCTAGTGTGGATCGAGACTTTGACTTAGGGGGTCATGGGGGTAAATTAAGCTATTCTATCTACATTAGTAGACAAGCTTGTTCAGTGTGATGATATCCATGGATGTACGGAGTACATATTCCGTAGGTCCTTATCTTATAGTATTGGATACATCATAGAGAATCCACTTTCTGCAGATCGACGGGGATATGCATGTTAAAAGTCTACATTGCTTTAAAGCCTTTAGAGCTATGGAGTACGGAGACAGTATGCTTCTATACTATAACAACCATGTCCAATTAATTCCCTGTTTTCCTATGGGGGTATAGGGAAAGTGGCAAGTGGCAACGTCATTAAATGGCCTGACCTCGACTCAATCTCGGACCGGAGATTGGGAGAGCCGTGGGGCCAGACCCGGAGAGATTGGTGAGTAAGAAGATACATGTATGTATGTAGATTACAGGTATATTGCCCGCCAAGATATGAGTCAAATAGGGTCATCAGATGAAAATACACTCGGAATTCCGGGAGTAGTAGGAGCAGTACATACAACATACCTAGGTAGTAACCCGTTTAGGGCTCGAGAGAAGCTACTCGAAGTGGAGAAGGAAAAAAAAAAAGAAAATTGATTTCAAAGCAGAGACATCCATAGCCAATCATATCCTTGAAACCATTCACCGCCTGTCCATGATCGCCCTTCTTCCCCCCTCCTCCAATCCCTCCACTCCTCCAGTCCTCCAATCCTCCAGTCATACTCTCTCTTTCATTATTTCTCTTGGATTCTGCAACTTTCATATTTCAATTTCATTTGTTTTCAATCTTTCCATATCAGCCTCGTATTTTGAGCCACACTTTGGCCGTAATTTGACTAGCGGGGAATCTGTCCTCAGGCCCCTCTCGAGAGAGCCGCTAGAAACTCTTCTTCTTCTTTCCCCCTCCATATCCAAATATCGCCCCCCATATCACCTCATCCCCACCATATTTGCAATTTTGACTATCGGTTTTTGCTTACGACTGATAAGGATCCAACATACAATCGGATTGTTGAGATTGTTCACTCGCAAATCCGGCTAAGCTGTGAAGCTATATTGTGAGGATCGAATCATCCTCCAACCCTCGTCGTTTTACGGCATCCATCAATATCTGTTACGGGCGGGAGGCCCGGCTGGACTCTGTATTGAAAATCCATTCAATTTCCCATCTCATCGCTCTTTTTGGTTTCTTGTCAGCCCCTCTATTGAAAACCGTCACAATGGGTGATTACGAACGATTCCAGCAAGGTCTTTACCTTTCCCCAAATCAGCAAGATCTCCTGCTTGCCGCTCTATCTTCCAACAACCCTAGTCAAAAGCCTCAAAGTGGCTCTCCCCCGCTCAAGTCATCTCAGAGCCCCGATGAACATTCCTCGAACGGTCTCAGCGCCCCTCCCTCGGGCGGGTTTGATAATTCCCATGCCAATAATTTCGGATTTGGGGATGACGAAAGCCCTTTCTTGGATTTCACCCCGGACGTTGACTTCGATTTCCCCGGTTCTGCTGACTTGATTGGGGACCTACCGGGATCGGCCGACTACGATATCGGCGGGAAGCGAAAGTCCCTCGACGGAAAGTCGGACATTGAAGGGGAAGAGACCGGAAAGAAACGTAGGGAAAGCGAGGCTAAGAAGCCCGGTAGGAAGCCACTGACTTCAGAGCCTACTACGGTACGCCACTCTTGCTGCACGCGGAAGTTGCTGGGACTAGAGTCGTGAACTGACGTGATTGAGCAGAAGCGCAAGGCCCAAAACCGAGCCGCCCAGCGAGCCTTCCGCGAACGCAAGGAGAAGCACTTGAAGGATCTGGAGGATTCGGTGGAAAGGTTGCAGAAGACATCGGACATGACAAACCAGGAGAATGGTTTGCTGCGTGCCCAGGTCGAGCGGTTGCAGGTCGAGCTCCGTGAGTACCGAAAGCGCCTTTCCTGGATGGCCTCAGGATCAGGAAACGCCATGTCGGCTATGAGCTCGAATTCCATTCCGAGTGCTCATTCTAAGGGAGCCTATGGCCTCCAAAACAATGACTTTCTCTTCGATTTCCCCAAGTTCGGCGATTTGCCTGGTGGTCATCTCTTCAATGGACAGGCCAACAAGAATGACCAATCCAAATCCAATGTCAACACCCCTCAGGCACCTGGTGTCTTGGGTCGTGACAGTCTGAACGGTCCTTTGTCTCGATCGAACTCTCTTACCCCGTCGAATAAATCGAAGTCTCATGGAACTGTTCACAGCGCTACTTCCGCTAAAGCACCCTACTCTGGCTTCAAGTCTTCCGGAAATGATACCTCTACTTCGGAGAATTCTCCGTCGTCTTCGTCCGACTCGCACCAGAGCCAGATGCTGTCCTCAAACGGGACTTCCCCAGAACCAAGTCTGAACTCTCCTACAGATGGGCAGTACCGCGAGTTGGGACCAGGTGATTCGTGCGGCGGGCATGTTACCACCGATGGCGAGAAATCTTTCTGTGCACAGCTTGGTATGGCTTGCGGGAACATCAGAAATCCCATTCCAGCGGTCCGGGATAACAGCAGATCCAAATCCCGAAGTGTTTCAAGCAGCCAGCCCACCCCAATTGATGGCTCAGCCGGGGGCGAAGATCCTCCGGATCTTGGAATTGATTGGTTGGCTCATCAAAATGGCGGCCAGTTTGACCCAGTGCTCTTTGGTGACTGGCGAGAGCCCCAAGATGCAGTGCTGTCTCAGGACTTCGGTTCTTTCTTCAATGAAGCATTCCCTCTACCGGACCTGGGTAGTCCCTCTCACAACTTGTCCGAGGTCGCCACTGACGCGACCCAACCCAAGAAGAGTCTCCTTGCCCAGATTGATAGCAGGCTCGAGGAAGATGAGGTCGTTCCAGGCGAAGACCAGTCGCAGATGCTGTCGTGCACGAAGATCTGGTATGTTCCTGCTCATCTCCATGTTCATCGATTAATTTTCCTTCGCCTTACTGACTTTGTTCTTTTTTTCTTTAGGGATCGTCTTCAATCCATGGAAAAATTCCGCAACGGCGAGATCGATGTTGACAATCTCTGCTCCGAGCTTCGCACCAAAGCTCGATGCTCTGAGGGTGGTGTAGTCGTGAACCAGAATGACGTTGACGACATTATGGGACGAGCCAAGTAGCGGCTTGCTTCCAGAAGGCTCACCATCACCACCGCCCTCAGCACAACTCATACTCGGGCTTAATTCACGATTCACGGACCAACACCAACTCATTGATACTCGCGTTCTTTTGATTTCTACGCATACCCATCATCGATTGTCATTTATGGGAGGAATCCTACTCGGCGTCATGAATACAACACAGGATAAAAGAGGGAAATTCATGGGAGGGGAGAAATAACATCCAATTCAACGGATATTTGATTTTGAGCACAAATCTTTTTTGTCAATGCCCATAGTTGGGCAATCTATCAATGTCCCATCTTAAGGGGACAACACATTCCTTTTTTTACTTCCTCGCCCACATTTGCCTATTTATCCTCCCTTCTTTTTGCAACAGTAATTGCCTTTTGATTGTTTCATTTTTGTTTTGATCGACATCGTTCAGCTTGTTGAAACGGGGGACCACCGTCTCACACTGGTCATGAGATTTAAGCAAATACGGGATGGCACTTCCAATGCCTATTGTACGGAAAGGGACTATGGCGAACTTGATATACTATTTTACTTTCCTTTGCAGCTAGGACAGGATAACTCTGCTTTGCGATGTTCAATGTACTTTTCTTTTTGTACACAATCTATTCCTGAATGGTTCTCTACTTAGTTTCATCGACTTATTTCTACCAGTCCAGATGCTTTTGTACGCGAGAGAATGAGTATGAAGTAGCAATCTCGTAGATCTACAGACTTTAAAAGCAGAGCTATAAGGGTATCGATGTGGTCCACGGGCATAAAACTAAAGTACAAAGAGAAAAGAGGTGAAAGGGTGTATTCTTTTTTTTTTTTTTTTCTTGCTTTTTTTCCCCCAATGTTTTCTGCATCCACTCCTCCCTCTGCAAACGAAAAAAGAACACTGTCTGGAGCTCACCGACGCTGCAATTCGCATTCATGCTCTGTGCCTCCGACCAGACTTGAGAACAAAGAACATAGATATTGAGCGCTATCAGAGTCAAAAAAGACAAAAAAGAAGATTTGCAAATGGGACGAGATAAAAAAAAAGACACAAAAGAATTAGAGTATCAAAGAGGTGTCAAATCGAGGTAATGTCGATGGCCGGGAGAAAAATATGAGACAGAGAAATTTCCGTGTTACCGATCAGGCGTCACCGGATGCGACAGGCTTGTCACCTGAGGGAGCAGGAGAGTCATTGGGGCCACTCTTGAAGCCGCCCCGAGCTCCGCCACGACCACCACGGCCTCGCTCGCCACTGCCACGGCCGCCGCGGCCACGACCACCGAATCCACCACGGCGACTGCCATCGCTGTCACTGGCGCTTTGGTAACCACGCTGAGCGGTAGTAATGCCACCCCGGGTGCTGGACTGCCAGGTTCCAGCATTGCCGACAGCAGCACGGGTGCTGCGATCCTCGAAGAACTTGAAGTTGGGCTTACGTTGCTGACCATGGGGAGTGGGTCCGGGCTTCTTCAGCTCAATAGGCAGGTGGTCCAAAGCCGCCTTAGCCTCTTCGGCGCCCGAGAAAGTCACAACGTGGTTGTACTTGCCGAGCTTTTCGATCTTGGTGATCTTCGATCTGTCCTCCTCAGAGATGAGGTCACGGACAGCCTGTTCACTTTCGGCGCTTGTTACGAAAAGAGCATTTGTAGGCTTCTTTTCGCCCCGGGGTGCAGGTGATTCACTTGGCTTTTCTTGCGGGGCGGTTCCGTTAGTTTCGGCAGCTGCGGTCTTCTCCTCCCCGGCGGGCTGAGCAGACGCAGCAGCAGGTGGCTGTGGGCTGATGGACTTGGGAATCACGGGAACAGGAGAGGCTCTCGGTCCCTTCTGACCCTGAGGAATGGGTGCACGTGTAGGAGGGGCTTGGCCGAACTGGGGAGCGACGACGGGGGCCCGGGCAGCGCCTGTCGGGGCGGGAGAGGCAGTCGTCGCTGGGAGACCGCTGGATACAGGTTGAGGAGCACCACCTGCCTGGGGCTTGCCAGTGCGGTGGGCGAAGTTGAATCCTTGAGCCCGCATCTCTGTCGCGATGCGTCCACCTTCAACCTCCAGTACGAGATATCCGAACGCGGCATCCGCCAAGTTGAAATTCCACATGTTCTTGAATGCACTCTCATCGACTTGTCCAGCAGCATTACCAGCGGCAACGGGACCACCGAATGGATTACCGCCATTGGCAATGGAAGGCATCTTGTGAACAACATCCAGGGCATTCTCTAGGAGAGTCTTCTGTCCATCATTAGAGGAGATAGCTGCCTCAACCTCGGTTTTGACCGTCTCCCAGACATCATTGAATGACGCCTTGGAGGCAGCAAGCTTGCCACGATAGTGGTCCAAGGACGGGTTCACGGAGAACTCATTGTAAGAAGAACCGTAGCGGAAATGAAGACCAGCTGAAATGGAAAAATCGGCCTTGAGCGTAACAGACAACTGGTTCAGCATGCCCTCACGGGCAGGGGAGGCGTGGGTGACAAAGACACGAGTCTCGGAGGGGTCGTAGACACGATTGGCGGTGTCAATGAGTTCGCCCATCTGCAAAAGTGTTGTCCACATGGTTCCTTGGCCGCCGGCAATAGTCGTCTTTCCTTCACCATTGTCGAAAAGCTTATGCATCACGACAGCACCTCCCAGACCCAGCAGACGGAGCTTCACACCGCCGATATCGAGAAGGCGCGAGTTGGCCTCGTCGATAATGTGAAGTTTATCTACCTTGTACTCACCCGAGCGGAATTTCTCCAATACGCGCACGTCTTCGCAAGCACCCCAAACTGTGTAGACCGGGACATCAAGGGTGATGCGTTTGTCGAGAAGCATGGAGAGCTCGGAGAGGGGCAGTTGCTCGGGTGGGAAGCGCTGCTTAATTGACTGCTGGGGAGATACCTGTGCGATGGACCTTTTCACGTTCTCGGGGAGGAGGGGGGGAATATTGTGCCACATGCTTCAATGTCCTATTCGTAGATCCAGGGTTAGCTGATGCTGTCCGGTATATTTCGATGCCTGGTGAGGCGAATGTGTTGGGCAGCAAACACGCGCCGAAAAGCTTGGGAAGAATACTCACTTGTCCGCAATACGCTCAAGGGAAGTGTCATCGTAGAAACCAAAGTCACCGGTGTGAATGATGTGGTCGGCGCGGGCCTGCTTCGCAAGCTCGTTAAGAGACTTCAAGTTGCCTATTTTACGGGTCCAATTAATATTGTGTCACTTTTTGCCAAGGAAGATATTGCCAGAAAGTAATTACCTCGGACATCTGCAATGCACAGGATTCGTGTCGGACCGCTCTGAATCACACGGCCATTGTTGGGGAGAAGCGGCGTGGCACCGGGGACAGGGCCCGCAGCCGCACCATTGGGAATAGGGTAGCCTTGAGCACCGAAGTTGGGGCGGGGCTATAAATGAAAAGGAGGTGATTATATTAGCCAAGCTGTCCAAGTTTTCAAGATGTGGCATTCATCCCGCGCAGTTAGAAGCTGGGGTGCGCAAATGCGAGGGGAGAGGTAAGGTTAGGGAGCAACCTACAGAAGCCATGGAGTTTTTCAATTAAATCGATATGGATGGGAGGATATGGAGTGTGTGATCAAGATGAAGGAGGAGAGAAAGAAGAGGAAGGAAGGAAGGAAAAGGATGAAGGTGGGTGTCGAGGGGAAAAGATGTCGAAGATTCACTTTCTCATCGATGAAGCAGCAGGCGTGACATGAAGATTAGGTAAGCCACCCCTGGGCGGGCCGATAGGGATGCAGAGTACAAACAACACTCTTTATTTATATCCAAGCATAGGGCCTTTGCACTAAATTGATTGAAACTAACGGATTTGAACTCTTTTAATTATTTTGAATACATTTCATTACTCTTACCTGCTAATGGGATAGGGTGTTTCTCTCCCGCTTACTGGCCCGAGTTAGAGTACAATCCCGCTGAGCTTGTTATAGTCTGATATTGGAAGTGAGACAGAGTCTCCTTGCCCAATCATCTGGGGCTAATGTTTTCATATGATCTGTAGAAAACAAAATAATAGAGCTTAATTTCCATCTTAAGGTGTCTCGACTATCAGATATGAAGCTATCCTACTCTATTGCGTAGATGCCTGACTAGTGACACCGTGTATCAAAGTTCTTCGACATGGTTCCCAACGAGATATTGCTGTCTATCCAACATCTGTATGACAGGATTTGAAACTTCTCCATGCTGACATGATAAAGATTGGATGGATCGAGGGCCCTTCAATGCCAACAACGCAAAATGACCACCAACAGTCGGACGGGCCCGACACAAGATAGGAACTCCCGGATCATTTCCGTGCGCAGAAGTTGCAACATACCGATCAGAGAAAGGCCAGGTGTGTTTTCCGTTGGTCATGAATGACCACAAGTCATCGACAAACTCATCCCTGGTGCTCGTCTCAAAGGTGCCAGCTAGCCACATATTCCAATCTGATTTGGCCCAGTCTTGTCGATTATCGAGAGGGACCCCATATTCACCGCGAACTGATGTGAAAAATCTACTTCCCATTTGATAGGCAGCGTTGGAGAATGTTTCAAGACCCAGCAATGCATCAGGGAAGAGATTGTATGGGGTCTTCCAGGTATCTGGCCAGTCAGGATATTCCAGAACGAAATGTGTCTGATCTTTGTCTGTTCCCAGGCCTTGCTGGAAGAAGATATTTGCATGCTCCTCACCGACGCGGGAATAGAACCCATCCCCACTCATCTCCCCAAACGCCTTGAGACCAACTGCGGCCTTGATTGCCAGATTTGTCTCGTTGGCGAGGGGTCCAGCTGCATCATTCGACGACAGCTGATTGGTAATATCAACACTATTTTCCACCAAGTAATCTGCATACTTCTGGAAAACCTCCATGTACTGCGATGTCCAATCGGTATCACCAGTGGCTCGAACATATGCGGCAGCTAAGATAAGCAGATTTCCACACTCCTCAATCGGCATTGGCTCTGCTTCCTGGTCATCATGACCAATGGCATGGGGATAATGAGCGCCAAGGTCATGGATCATGTATGGCAAATGCCAGCGACCAGCAGCAAGGTACTTCATCACGGGTTCCAGCAACAGTCGGATATAATCCGGATCCATGACGTAATAAATTGGGAATGCAGGCATGATCACATCAATTGTGTTGATATTTCCGTCACTAGAAAGCTCCTTGATAAAAGCCAAAACCTCGCCCGTGTCAAGAGAGTCATTGGGAATAGCCAAGTCGATGCCCCCGTACGCTTGTCGGGTCGAAAGAGCTAGGATATCTGCGTACTTGGGGCCCGCTGTGGCGGTCGATAAGGTGGCCAGCTCCCGATCCAGCTCTAAGGACTCTATCAATGCGCTTCTGTAGTCATCTAAGAAGAATGAGAGGGCACTTGATGTGTTCGGGTACTCTGCGCGATAGAAACCCGTGTACGCTTCTCCCAGATAGTTGATGGCGGCTTCCCTCTCGTATCCGACCACGAAGTTCACAGAAAGCCCACCAGTTACTTTGCCAAGATTGTGAGCCAGTGCGATAACACTTCTCTCGCGCCAGATATTATCCTCGCCGGATAGCTCACCGTCCTTCACGAATAGACCTCGTACGTCCACGGGGTTTCCCGAGAGGGCGGACAATTGACTGAAGTTAGAAGGTCGAGAGGCGAGGATTGCTGAACCCCAAAGAGCCATGTCGTCTGCCTCGGCATACAGCGGCGCGTCTTCCACTGCCAGCGAGTAAAAGACTAGACCGTCCTTTTCTCCAAAGTCGCGCCGTGAGCGGTTTTCTCGGCCAGTCCACCTGGCATCTATGTCTGAATACACCTGGATATCATGACCGTGTGCTTCAGATACATGCACTGTCAAATAACCTATTTATTGTCAGTAAACCCAACGAATACATCATCTACTATGCTCTGCATAACCCACTAAAAGGAAGCGACTGTCGAACATAGTTTGACGGCGACACAGGCGACAAGAAATCCAGTGTGACTGCCACGGCACCAGCTGTGAGATTAAATATTGAGTGCGTTGCAGTGAACTCAGCACGACGCACCGTCGCAGGGCGGATATTGCTGGCGTCCGGGTCTGGCACCCCCATCAAACTATATGCCTGACCATCCACACGAACAATCACGGACCAGCCGAGCTCCTGACCAGCCCAGAATTGGGGTTCGGCAGAGGGTAGCTGCTGTACTCGGTCGCTGGGCATCCATGCTGACAGATATGGGTTGCGCACTGCTAGCGGGTAGGATGGTGGGAGGACAGGGTGATGTGTTACAGAACTGGACTCCTGGTCAGAGTAAAAAGAGAGCACTAATGCGTAGAGGGAGCCCAGTCCCAATGAGTTTAGATTAAATCGCATGTTGACATTTGTGAGGCCATCCGTGCACGTGTTGGATGTTGAAGTGTGTGATCAAACACGCCGGGCATATATATTGTAGATGGAAATATAAACAGCTTAGCGGATGCCAGTCTATCACCCTGATCAATATTCAAGGGAAGTATACTATTGAAGTCAAGAAGCATGTATATCGTAAATCGTAAATCGTAACAAATCCCATGCCGATCTTCCTGCGTCATATGGGGGAAACCCCACAGTACTTACGTATCACCCATGGATTGACTAACTATAAATAAATTGTTTTACATAGTTAGTGAACCATACATCATAGCTCTAGGTTCAGGTCCATTTATCTTGCGCAAGACTGTGGCTGAATGGCGTCAATCCTTAAGCCGATGCTTGGTAGAAGAAGAAAAGATTTTGGTATCCACATATTGAACTATAGAACATCATAAAATTCATCTAATTTCATTTCTATATGTCTACAACTGGGCCTTCTCAATCCGTCGCCCAATCTCATCGAAATGAATCTGCTTCCCGGATACCAGTGCCTCCTGAAGGTACGAACCAATTTCAACAGCCTTGACAGCATTGCTCAACTTCATAGGAAGCGGGGTGTTGTCCAAGCAGGCCGCGGTGAAGTCATTAGCCTCCTGGACAAAGGCAGGGCTGAATCGACCCATGAAATTGTGAGGAATTTCACGAGTAATGCCACCGTTGTGGTATAAGTTGACAAAGTTCCGCTGGGGGTTGCCATTCACTGTCAACTTGCCCTCGGTACCAATGATCTCAGTGGTATCCTCCTGGCCGGCGGCCATCATGCGCGAGCAGTAATAGTAAGCAATCTTGCCATTCCAGAACTCCACAATGCCCACAGCATTATCGTAGTCGTTGTACTTCTTCAGCTCTGGTTGGACTGCGGTGATACCGTGGGCAGAGATGCTCTTGGGAAGGACTTCATCCCCAAAGAACCACAGACTGAGATCAATGTCGTGTACAGACATGTCGACAAACACGCCGCCGGACCAGGCTGCATATTCAACATAGAAGCCCGAGGGATCAAACTTGTCACAGGTCTGGCTGCGGATAATGGCAGGCCGTCCGATGAGACCTTGTTCCATCTTGGCGTGGGCATCACGGTACGAATCGTCGAAGCGTCTGGAGAATCCACACATCACCTTCAGATGGGGCTTCTTCTTAGCAGCCTGGACCACTGCCCTGCACTTTAGAGGGAGATTCATCAGCATTCGTCATAATTCCAAGCAGGGAGAAACTCATACCACTTCAACATCGGTAGACAAGGGCTTCTCGCAGAGTACGTGCAAGTCTTGCTCGATAGCCTTGATTGTCTCCTCCGCGTGTACCGAGGTAGCCGTACCAATAGCAACAGCCTGCAGACCAGGATGCTTGAGCATCTCATCGTAGTTGGTGTACAGAGTCACACCATGAGGCTCCAAGTTCACCCTTCCCCATGTGATTTCAGCAGGGTCTGGGGTGAATGCCGCAACAAGCTGTGCACGGGGTGTCTTCTGGAGGAAGTTGATAGCATGGAGCTTGCCAACTCGACCAAGACCGGCCAAGCCAACTTGTAATTTCTGAACTGCCATGGTTTTGGAGGGATTGAATAGGAGAGCCGGGAATAATTGATGTCTTTCTGAACCCTCAGTTTCCTGGGTCTTCGAAGGGGTTTAAATAGTTTACAAAGAAGCTGTCCCATCTGCATCTTGATCAGTATATTGCTTTTGGTTTTAACTCAAGGTAAAAGTCCCCGTTGTAAGGTGTAAGGTGGACGGAAAGAATTGCTAAATGCAATGAAAGGGGAAGGTTACTTAGGTTGGGTTGGGTTTCCCCGCATTTGTTCCCCAGTTACACGATTAACGTACTTATGTAATTATTTTGATGTGCTTTTACTTGGGTGTGTAATGCCAAGTAATTTTACTTTCCAGATATTTCATTTATATGATATATGTGGGTCATGCATACTGCCCCGTGGGGGAACGGAAAGAATTTCCTCCTTGCAAATCTCCGTGGGAAGCTACATGTCTCCAAGAAGAAATCGCCTAGTGGCAGGCTGGTGGGTTAGCCAGTATTCAACTTGAAATATTATGAACATCTTTGCTAATTGACTTGCGCAGCCAACGATGTCGTGGTAAGTCACCGTGGGGTAGGGATCGACGTACAGGGCAAGTTGCTGAACTCCAGGCAATTGCACAGTCCGACACCTTAAATGTAAGAATTGCCGCCAAAAAAGCAATGGGCTAGATAGGCTAGACTGACAAGCATTTAGGTGATATTAGTAACCTGGGTTGCGAACATTGTCAACAAGCTGGTGTGGATTGTGACAGGACTAATATCCGGTTTCGCAATGGCCTCTCATTACCCAAAGAGGCTGAGCTTGCCTTTTCGGAGAGCTGTTGGCCCCAACTGCGTGGCAAAGGTAGGGGATCTGATCATTTTCGATTGTCTAAATCTAACCATGCGTTCCAGTGCGCTTCCATGACGAAACACCCGAGATCGCTAGCCAGTACTCGACTATTCAGGATAGCCAGTCGGCTTTTACCAATGATTCCAGTTGCAGGTTAGTATTCGGGCTGAGAGAAGAGCTTGATAACCCCAGTGGTCCACCGGCACAGCAACCATATCCAAGTAATGGAGTCGATGAAGTCGATGCCTTGGTCCAATTCCCAGCTTCTACTACAGAAAGCGTGTCACCCTCTTTCTCTTCTCCAAGATCAATCCAATCAATCCAATCAATAAATTCCTCTAAGCCTTTGCAACCGCTAAGCGAAAGGGAAGCTATATTATTGAGGAATTTCGTCGAGAATATGGCACTCTGGGTGCGTTATGATCGATGACATACCCGTCTACAGTCACTAATTAGAACAGGCTGATATCACCGACCCTCAACGACATTTTGAAACAGAGGTTTCAGCTCGGGCATTGAAGGAGCCTGTCTTGCGCTATTCAATTTTCGCATTTTCCTCGCGCCATCTTGACCGACAGGACAACAGCGATGTGACAGAGGCACTGCAGTACCACAATCGCTGTGTGCAACTGCTTATTCCAGCGCTCTCTGGGGCTCGTGAGCACATCACCGAGGACATACTAGCTGCAGTCGCTATACTCCGTCAACATGAGGAAATGGATGGTCAGTCATCGATGCGGACAAGTATCATGCGTCAAATAAATGCTCACACAGTCCAGGGGAGGACAATCAATTCCATCTCACTGGCACCACTCATATCCTGAATACAGTATCAACCTTTGGCTCTTCAGGTGGCTTGGGTGAAGCTGCTGCTTGGCTTTGTCTACGGCAGGATATCTATATCTCGCTCACTAGCCAACGGCCTCTGCGGACCAACCTACAAAGCTTCTACCAGTCAGATGTGTTTCAAAGAAATGACGACTTTGCATGGTCAAGCAGAATGGTCTTCCTCCTTGCTAATATTCTCCAGGATGCTTTCACGGACTCCACTATAATACATGGGACAGACCAGATCGAAGAGTGGTATTCCACTAAACCGCATACCTTCGACCCAGTCAGATCAACCCCACAAGGCCCCGGGGCCGATCAACGCCTCCCTACCATGTGGATGCTGCTACCCGTGCATGGTGAGTGGTCCCCATCACATGTGTAGCAGAGTCAAGGCTGACATGGGCTCTCAAATTCTTGGCAGTTATTGGAATTCAATATTACCATATTGCCAAGATTGTTTTGGCGCTTTCCGAGTCCTCACGGGCATCTTCCACCTATGAGAGTTTGCGACATTCTCGAACAGTGGAGGTTTGTTTGAACACCAACATCCTTCTTAGTCGGTGCTCACAATGGATTTAGAAGAATGTACGCCACCATCTGCTCACGGTCCTCGGATTGGCACATTCCAACGCGAAGGCCGAGAACACGCTATTTACTGCACGTCACAGTCTAGTCGCCTGTGAGTTCCCAATGTTGGTTTTTTGAGTATTGAAACTGACTTGGCAGGGGGATGGGTCCTTCGGAATCCCCTCGACCAAAGGGCTGCGGAATCAGTATTACAATCCATGCATGCAAGGACTGGTTGGAATATGAACTCGCTCATCCAAACATTGCGCGCACAGTGGCAAGAGGTGGACGAGAATATGAATTTTACAATATGAATTAGTCAAGGTGAAAGAGAAACAATCAGGATAATTGAGCCGACAGAGAATCTATTCCGCAAAAATACCCGATTTTCATGAGAATGTCCCAGGCTCCAAAACTGCCCAGGTGGGTATACCAAAGGGGCGTGTCAAGGGGAAGATCTCAATCTCAGGGGGACTATCGTTGTACGTAGTCGCACCCCACCCCTTTCTCCAGTGAAGTCATTTAAGTCACCATGACACCTCGTTCTGACTAGTGAAACTTATATTATTTTTCTCATATTCTTCACTTCAAAAAGTCCGTTTTCAAAAAGAAACCAAAAAGCATACACCGAATCTGCGCATTACCCCAAGTTCACTGTCTCACCCCCGCAAATTCAACCTCACGCTAGTGAAAGCGGACCCGCCTGCATTGGCCCTCGGGACATTTACAGTCGACGCGCGTGACAGGACTTGCTTTTGCCCTCGAATCTTCCTCTCAAAAAAATATGAACGCAATTCTCGGGCTATTCCTCGGGCTGGTCCCAGGATGTCTAAAATTCAGTTTCGATTTCAGTTTCGACTTCTCAGATTCCGAATCGGGACATTACTATATACCCATCATGCAAAGTTCATTTTTCCCCGAAACCAAAGAGCACAAAAACACACCAATTCCACCTTCAAGCGCACCCCCGCCTGCTTACAATGATGTGTGCGGCGGTCCCGTTATCATAAACCAAGATGGTGAACCTCAATTCCTATCACCAGAGGAAGAGGTAGAGCGACAACATCGACTACAGCAAGCCGTGCACGAGAAGATGTTAGGGTTACCACGAACGACAAAGTTTGAATGGTACCAGCGAAAATCAGGGATATCAGGAATGTTGGGAACTACCGGAATCGAGAGCGAGGAACTACCACTACCGCTGTATACACCCTGAGAAGATGAGAGAAGAAATGATGTCATATCAAGTGTATTGGTAGAGCCTTGGGTGTTCCCTCCTTGTGCATTGGTTGAGCCTGGACAAGGGAGCAAGGTCCAAACCGCAGTACACTCTATAAAAGACTGCAGGAAGGGAGTTTTGTATGATAATGCACCGAGGGGTTCGCCCTTTTTAATTTTATGGCCGGTATCCACTATTTTTGTACAATGCGTATGTGTAGATGTATACAAGTCTAGTTCCGGAACAGTCTCAAGCCACCTTCCTCCCGATCAACATCATCCTCTTCATCACTGTCACCCTCATCACCTTCACCGAGCAAACCACTGGCCGTTTTACCGAGCAGAGAAGCAAAGAACTCATCTCGTGCGCGCGTGGACCAGGAACCACGGTCCTCGGGGGCCATGAAATTTTGAAGTTTTTCATGCACATTGTACTTCATCTTGCGGCCCTTGGAAGCACGGGTATCAATGTCTCGCTTGACCTTATCGTTGCGCATACCAGTGATCGGGTGAATGGGCAGGCGTGAGGGAAGCTGGTGCAGGTTGTCCAAGCCACTGGTCATGGAATCGGCCGAGGACATGCGCTGCTCAACGAGATCGCGCAAAAGGGACTGGTAGAAAGCTCCGTCATCGTAAAGAGGTTCTTTTTGGTCGGTGCGCGAACGCTTGTTGGATCGTTCTCCGATCTCTGTGGCGACCTGAGCATCGAGAACGGCTGTGATGGTCTGTTGGCGACCGGAGGTAGAGCCGAGCAGTTTGCCCCTGGCATTGGGGAGAGATGCAGAAGTGCCACGAACTTTCGAGGACCACTTGTCGAGAACGGAACGACGGTGGGAAATGGACTCGGACTCCAATTCAGCCATGCGTTCCCATAGCGAGGCGGAGCTGGTGGTAGGCGAGGCGGGGGAGGGTCGCTTGCGCTTTTTGCTGCCTTCTTTGGCGGTAGCATCGGCCAAGGCAGTACGTAAACCTTCGAGAGTCGACCATAATGCCAGCGCAGCTGACTCTGCCGACTTGATTGCCTCCTCATCAACAACTTCCTCTTCGTCATTCATCGCGTCCTCTCCATCGGCTTCGTTCTTCGAACCGAAGACAGCAGCAATACCGTTGATAGATGTCAATCCACTCTGGAGCTTCATCCGCGCGTTAAGGAGCGCATCAAAAGTGGTACGTTGTTGCTTGACAGCCTTTCCCTTTGTAGCATCGGCCTTGGCTGCGGAGGAGATTGTCGCAGCGATCGTTTTCTGATCCGTCGCCATTAGTTTCCGGAGCTCGTCGCGGTCACCGGATGGTGCGCTTGTGTCGCCATGTCGGACATCTTGGCGAGTCTTCTTGGAGTGCTTGTGCACTACCTCGTCGGCATCTTCGCTCTCATCCTCATCATCTTCTTCGCTCTCTTCATCGTCATCGTCCTCGCCTCCCTCTGTGTCCTCATCGGAACTCTCCTGGGCCAGAGCATCGTCGTCGCTGGCAAATTCTTCAGAGCCGGACGAGAGGTCTGAGTCCTCGTCATCCTCATCGCTCTCAGCGCCTAGCGCTGCCCGGCTGACCCGGGCACCATCATATTGTTTCCCCAGGGGGAGGGGGTCATCTTTGCGGAGCTTTGCTTTCCTGTTTGATTATTAGCGAGTTATTGATACCAAATACACCTATTTTTACACACCCAACAGCCTGATAATGCTCTCTGCCTGTATTCACGTCTTCGTTATCTTCACCTTCATCGTCGCTTGATTGTTGACCATTATCGATATCCTCGGGATCGAAATCTAAGCGCGAAGTAAGCATTGAATGTCCGGTACCCAAGACAGTCTGTAGATGCATCATTCAGGCATACCTTTAGGAGTGGGGTCTTCAAAATCAGCAAGCTGATCAGCTAGGGAACGAGCTGCGCGTGGTTTGCCCATGGTGTTTGGTATGGAGAGAGAAGAGGCTGACGAGCAACTTTTTTTTTGTGGTTTTTCCGGATAACGGATTATTACTCCTATCTAGGTTTAGCGTCCGTGAGCGGTAAAAGTTCACGTGGGCGGTATACGGAGTGGGAGCTTCAACCACGAAAGGCGGTCGGCTCTTTTATTGGCAGTATCGCGGTGGATATCTTGCGCTGCATCCTCTGGAACTACTTCTGTTGCTCACAGATTATTTGGTCTTACATTCTTCCTTCTCATCTGCCTCTTTTGGCCTGTAAGGATGTTGTGTGCTCCATCCGGTGCCATTGCCAGGGGCACAAGACTTTTTTCCACCTGTCGAGCTCTTCAGCATGACAATCCTTTGGTTAGTGATTGATCTACATTTTGGAGCTCCGGTGATTGCATCTCTCACTGATTGATTCCAAGAACCATTTTTATTGCTAAAGTTACTATCGTTATTTGCATTGACTAACTATGAATAGGGACTTCCACGCTCTGGTACCCCGCCAACTTTCCGTTCGCGCCGAGGGCTGCCCGAAAAGCGCAAGATTCGAGATGTCAAGAAAGTTGTTGCAGTCTCTTCAGCAAAAGGAGGAGTTGGAAAGTCTACAATAGCAGGTGTGTTGATATTCTTCATTCCTATATATATTTCAAACCAGTAGCGACAGCGCAAGAGCTGTGAACTCAAGTGGAACAAACAATCACTAATGAGGTCTTACCAGTCAACCTCGCACTATCATTTGCACGCCGCGGTATCAAGACTGGAATTCTTGACACTGATATCTTCGGTCCTTCCATCCCTACCCTCCTAAATCTCTCCGGCGAACCTCGCCTTGACGAAAGTGGGTCTCCTTTTCTAGGCTCATCGCCATTGCCTCCATAATCAATATGCTTACGAACATTGCCAGACAATTGCCTCGTCCCTCTAACAAATTATGGCCTCAAATCGATGTCAATGGGCTACCTCCTCCCCCAAACACAGGCCGACAGCACAACAGGCGAACTACCTATGGACACAACACCGATCTCATGGCGCGGACTAATGGTAACAAAAGCCATGCACCAACTCCTCCACTCAGTCTCATGGGGTCCACTGGATGTCTTAATCCTTGACCTACCCCCTGGAACCGGCGATGTGCAACTTACAATCAATCAAGAAGTCATCATCGACGGGGCGGTGATCGTATCGACGCCGCAGGACATTGCCCTCCGCGACGCCGTGCGCGGCATCGGGATGTTCCAGCGAATGGAAGTTCCCGTTCTCGGAATGGTGCGCAACATGGCATATTTCGCGTGTCCACAGTGCGGGACTCAGACTCGCATATTCTCGCATGGCGATAGTCACCACCACGCGCACGGTGAGAACCACGGTGTCGTGGCTGAGTGCAAGCGGCTCGGAGTGGATTTCCTTGGTGACATCCCTCTTGATGCTCAGGTGTGCGAGGATGCTGATCGTGGGATGCCGACTGTTGTTGCGGAGGAGAGTGTTGAGCGCAGTGCGAGACGGGATGCTTTCCTTGGTGTTGCTGAGCAGGTAGCTCGGAAGATTGGTCTTGATTGGCACTGAAGGGTCAATTCGTCTTACCTAGACGTAGGGTTATAAACATTATGTATTATTATATTAGATTTCCATCATCCAGTGGCTGGCTACTGGTTGTTTATATTCTTCGGCATTCGGAGAGGGTCATCTCATTTGAAGTATAGTATGCATTCATTCTTCGGAACTACTTCTATCTACAAATGATGGTCGACTGCCAGATGTCTCGCAGTTGACTGCCAATATGGGGTATATCCAACGCAGCAAAACACAAAAATGACAAAAGGAAATGGGAAGTCACTGTGTGGAGCTTCAACAAAAGAGCCACAAAAAACTGAAGAAAGAGATTGGAAATATCTGAAACGATGGTTCAAAATGACACAGATAGTGGGATATGTTCATAAATGGCAATTCTACAAGCCTTACTCGGCGGTTTTGAACCCCTCTCTGTCCAGAACTTCAGGACGGTGTGACATAGAGTCCCGACCAGCCGCAGAGAACACAGATAGAGTATCTGTAGAACGACGGCCATTCTCGCCAGCTATAATTGGGGCAATCACACCCCGCGCGCTCAGCACAGCTCGGGTGCTAGCGGTATCGGGTGCCATGTTCATATAGGCAACGGAGTCCTTGTCGCCGCCAACAGTACTGGCTGTGTCCGACAGTATCTCGCTTCGGCCAGCGACTGATCCTGCAGCAGATGATGGCCGGTAACGGCTGTGGGCTAAGGAAAGATCGGATTTCATCGGGAGAGAGCCTGCTGCATGAAAAAGAGCCCTTGTGCTGGCGTTCTCATCTGAGAATTTGTTGTTGTTCACCTCGGGCAATATAAGGATTGGGCCAGCGCTTTTCTGCGAGAGGGGTCGGGAGACGGTCTCAGGATCTGTGGACGTACGTCCAGTAGAAGAGTCACCGTTTCTGAGTTGTTCCCTTTTGTCCGGGCTGACTGCCGTGTAGCCGTTAGACTGCGACTTTGTGTCGGTAAGGTCTTTGTCTGAGACTTTGGGGGGTTGGGGATGTGTTGCCGGAGTGCTAGACCATGCTCCAGCCTGCCCAGCATCAGTGCTGACACGGGTGGAACGTCTGCCCGATTCCTCAGCCCGCTTCTCCATTTCCATTCTGCGTTCGTCATGCTTGCTTCCCCAGCCGCTCCACATCATCATGCCGTAGTTCTTCTTGGCATGTCGTTTTGGTAGTACGCCAGGAGCAGCTCGCCGAGCGGCCAAGGAGCTCGGGGGAGGGCATTCACCATCAAAGTCTTGGAAGCCATGCGCCAGCTCTTTCAGACGTCGGCTCTGAATCCGAATTTTCTCCTTCGCAAATTTGATGTCCCATTCCTTTTTTGCGTCCAACCACTTTTGGATGAGCAAGGGGTTGATTGCCCCGACTTGGGCAGGGGGTATCTCTAGCACTGGATATGAAGAGGGAGGATCTAGCGGGAAGACATGTCCTCGTTTATCGATTCGTTGACGTATCATGTATTGATGGAACGCTGGAAGAGGATCCCCGGCCTTTCCGACAGAGGAAGGCCCAGGTGCATCAGGTGGACTGTTCAATGCGGTTTGAGGCCCTGGGACGTCTTCATCTTCTGAGCTACTTGATGAAACGGCTGAAAGAGCACTATCGTCCACAATTTCGACCTCGCCATTCTGTGCTCGCGCCAACGCCCAAGAGCCAAACTGGGAAATGGAACGGAACATGTACTTGGCTGGTCGCGTAAAGCTCAGAGTGGGAGCGACATGGCATAGGTTGTCCCAGACCTGAAGTTGTACATAAGTTGGTTCGTACTTGTTCAAAATCTCCCTGGTGGGATCATGCTCGTCGAGATATGCGTCACTGGGTGGGTATGCTGTTGGGTTGGCTGCTTTGTGGGCGATGTAGAATTGCTCGTCACGAAGAGTCTCGCCGCCGCCGCTCAATATTTGCAGAGGAGGCAAGCCACCCAGGGAGGGTTGGAGAACTGGGGAAACAAGAGGGTGGGACATGAGTTGATTTGTCGTGTACAACTGAATTTGGTCCTTGAGTTCGACTGTCTTCCCATCCAGAACAACGTGGATGTTATCGGGTTCAGCATCTAAGCTAGCAGGGTTGGGGGCTTGCTGCAGGCCAGGGTAGGCGTGTTCGGCTAGAGGGGGGCCATTCTCATGGACAGTATAACCACGGATGGCAGTCTCTTCGGCAGTGCTGTTTGGTTGGGGAATAGCCTTTTTGACTTCCTCGGCAGTCACTACTGGCTGGCGCGACAATCTTTTTATTTCCAGGATATCATCAGCATTAGGAGGAGGCCAAGCAGGTGAGGGTTTGTGACGGAAGCCGTAGGCAGGGATGTAATCACCCGGGTTGTCCTCAACAATACTCGGGAAAGAGTGTGTTAAATCAACCCAGGGTGAGATCAAGATGGCGCCCGCTGGTAAGGGAATACCCTGGTCTCTCATGATGACCAGCATCGATAGAGCCAGGCCTCCACCCGCAGAGTCACCAGCAAGAATGATTTCTTTGGGTTCATAGGAGTTAAGCAGCCAGAGGTAAGCAGCCATGCAGTCATGCAGGCCGCATGGGAAGGGGAACTGCGGTGACAGTCGATACTCCGGCGCAAATACACGTCCCTTCAGTTTGCGGGCATGACGCTGCATCATGTACCGATGGGTGTCGACACTTCCGAAGAAATAGGCCCCACCATGGACATATAGCATCACACGGTTACAATGCCCACCAGCCCCCTCCGTTTGATTATAGTGATTTCGCATCTCAATCCACTCCCCCTTCAGCTCCTCAGACGGCCCCCGCCATTGCCACCATTTCTCTCCTCCTACACGTATGATGCCCTTGGGACCCAGCTGCTTTGTGACAGCATTCGCAGCAGAGGACAGAAATTCGTCGGGGATTGTGATGGTTTCGGTTCTCACCCAATGTGGACTTGGGGCCCATTGGCGGGTGAATGCCTGTAGGTCTTCGACGGGGTGTTTAGATGCATAGAATAAGAATTGACGAACGATCTGGATACCCTCATCGTAGGTAACATGAACGGTGGGCTTGTTATGTAGCGATTTGCGATGCAGGTACTATATAGATCATGCGCTATCAGCCAGACAATCCTAACCCTGTCAGGGTATTCCACCACCACTTACATGACTGATGAGAGTGTGAAGGACAGTGGGGGTCAATACCACCCCTAGTGCAACTGTATGTAATGGCATAATGCTTCTGTTCGGGGGGAAGATGGTAGTAGTATGCCAGCGGTCGCGAAAGCCAAGAGAATTCGAAGGACCAAAACCAATGTGATTTAAATGAAAGACAAAAATGAGGGTCCGATCGCAAAATGGGCCGACGTCATTTAAGGAATGAAAAGGGATTGGAAGAAGAATATCCAAATAAGTTGGCAAGTTGACTTAAAAACAAAAAAGAGAACAAAACGAAGACACAGGGGGGAAGAGATGATGTCATCGGGGAAGTGGATCTGCGCCCTCCAATGTCAACCTTCCGATCTCTTACGGGATTTACCCCATATTCGGGGATCATCTTCATCTTCATGTCCATCCCTTTACAAATTGCGTGTCCTTGGTCTTCCAATCCAACTAACAATCGCAATGTAAACTATTGCAGTAATACCAGCAACAACACTAGTTGCAATCACCGCCCCACGCGGTGCGTTCGCAAGCTTGAACCCAAGCCCAACATTGATGATACCCAAAATCATCATCAATCGTCCAAACCAGCGGTGCATATAAGCAAAGGGTCCTTTCCCACCTGTCTTCCGGAAGAATCGGTGCTGCAACACCCCCATAGCAGGCTGGAAAAGAACAAGGCATGGTACAACAATCATCCCCAGGATGGTATGGTAAGAATCAATCAATTCAATCTGCCGTGCCATAGAAATACCAATTCCAAAGCCTGCAATTACCACGGCCAAAGTGAGGAGTTGAAACGTTCCATGAATGTTCACCGTCCATTTCGATGGGAAAATATGAAGTCCGAGCGCGAAGAAAGGGAACATGACCACAAAAGCCAAAATCATGAGCACGGCATGAGCCGTCTTTTTCCTCCTGACTGTTCTTCGGAAGGCCACAAGTCCCGGATCTTCCTCACTAGAGGAGATGGGCACTCGGGCCATTTGGGCGAAGGGATTCACTGAGTTACCGCCCGTCGCTTTTTTCAGGTCGATGGTCATGGCACCGTGATCGTCATGTTGGCTAATACCTTCGGACAAACTGACCGAATTCAGGGACTCTCCGTATTTGATGGACCAAATCCATGGACTTGAGGAGCTGTTCACGTTTGCTGTTCCCCCATTCCATTTTAGGCAGGTATCGCATCGGACATTGGCAGTGATGACCCCGTCATGCACACCACTGCCATTCAGAATTGTGATTTGGGCGTCCCTGTTATACAACGGTTCAATTTCCCCGGCACCCGACCGCGGAGAAACGGTGATATTGTTGCCAGACGTGTACACGACAAACATATTGGCACCTGCCATTTGCATTCCTTGGCCCAAGGCAAACCACTCTACTTGGCGAGTAGAATTCATCTGGAAGTATATGGGGCCCGAGCCCGACTTAGCAGTATCATCGGGGACATTGAAGCTATAGGTGATCTCATCGTGGCCTTGAGGGTGAATGCTCTGAACTTGAACTTGAGCCAGGGCAGGAATGGCCCAGAGCCAAGAGAAAATATGCCGAACCATTGAAAAAATCGAGATTGACCACTCTGTTTTAACAAGGGAATCATCCCAATAAATACCTCCCATCGCTTTGTTGCACGGTTGACATACCAATTGGCCTACGTCAGGCCAAACCTTTGTGGGCGTGATTTTTGAATTTGCCACAGATATTTCGAATGTCCCGAGGTCTGTCAAAGGGTTGAAAGGTTATCTTACAAGATTCCTATTGGAGTAGCTTAAACCAACTATCTCGCTTTGTGCTTTTGTGTTTCAAGTTACCTCAAGTCAAAGGTAATACGACTTTGCTGCGCCTGTCAAACCCTGATTAGCGTCGGGTCAGCCGCATCAAATATCAAGGCTACTTCAGTTCCCCATTTATTGTTAATGGGGGGAGATATGTGGTCAATCCGCAGTCAGAACTGGAGATATTCCGAAGTCGAAGTCTATACAATTCCGGTGCGTGTAAGCTTTTGGCATATTAACCTTGGAAACCGATGCAGATTATGGGGAATTAAGGTTATGCATAGTGACAAGCTTACTTCTGTATTTATATGAGGTCAAGGATATCTAGGAAGGGAAAAGAGGATAGTTCTATAGGAATATAGGAATTTCTTCGACTCTCAAACTATCGAATACGGACGTCCTGAACCGCAACGAAGGAGTCGTTTTGTTCCATTTGAGATTTATCTGCATTAACGCCGAGTATGGGAACAGTATGACAACTAAAACTACAGATGAAGGCAACTTCGCCGTTGTGTCTCCCCGGAAGAAAAGATGGAGGTTCACTTTGACCCGAGTGATTCAGTATCGCAGGTCTTTCTTTGTAACCCCGGTTATCCTAGTGGCTTTGTCCCAACTACAGGAGAATCAGTAAGCATTACAACAAAGCCTATCAATATCCCACCGAGAACTGTGTGCTATCTCAATAACACAAATCCAATTTGGTACTACTATGGTCAGATTAGCCATTATCAGGCCGGCATGGTTGGTATTATCAATCCGCCGTAAGCAGCGCAGGCTCGGCTTATTCATTTTTTGTCAGCTACAGTGGCTGGGAACCCCTGGACTCTTTCTAGCAGGCTGCAGAAAATGCAGAAAATGCAGAAGGCAACACCATACCTCCAATTGTTCAGGGTTGTCCTGAAAGTCCAAGGACGAATCGCCAAGCAGAACGGTCGGCGAATCGGCGAGCGGAACAAGTAGCTACATATGTATATTCTAAGCCCAATAACTCGACTAATACGATCACCATGGCCATGTGTATTGATGTGGGTAATTTACTTATGTTGGGCTTCTCTTGCACTATCTCCCTGTTTGTGGTGTATTACTGCAACAATTGACAGTCCAGATCACAACAGGAAGGCTTTCGCAATGTCCACGTGTCTATGTGTAATGGCTTACGCCAATTGGTTGTAAATAAGAGATATTCTAACTTACTCAGGCGACTATGCCTTCTTCTAAACCAATGATAGTGGCCATGATGCAAAGTTCGTATTGGTTCTAGCAAAAGTAGCAAACCATCCACATCATGCAAGCATATTCAAGAATAGTAACCAAATCTCATTTTTCCATTGCACTCATTCTGGTGCTGGCATACTTATATTGCCGTGCATAATATTTGATTTCCAGCAGCAAATTGCCCATATATGTGACTTTTGAGGAGGTTATAGTGCGATAGTTGATTGAATAAGTATCTCTAGTCGTATAGATCTAAATTCCCCAGCTAATAATGAGGTAAGAATGACTACCTAGAAGCTTATATGAAACCTAAAACGAGACGTCGACGCTTTCTCTTCCTCGTTCTTCATTAAAGGCTCTCATGTTGACTGTTGATTTTAGACTTCCAAACATGTCGGATTTTTCAGGCACCCCAGACCTCGAGTGTTTCGAGGCATTACGCGACGAAACCTTCGAGGCCATGGGTCCATCGGCTCGCGTTATTCGTACCCTTATCGCATGTCACATCAAAACTATTCAGGTCGTCAAATATCTCCGATTCACAAACGTTCCACCAAGCGTGGCAGAACAGGACTTCTCGAAATCTACGAGGCCGATGTACAATGATGAGACACGTCACTAATTTTAAAGCTCATGGATGGTTCCCATGAAATAGCTAAGGCGACCCTCATTGGAGTACTGGGTATTGTGCTACACGAGATGGGTTTACTGACGTCGATCATTCCGACAGGTTCTGTTACGTGTTAGAGACGAGTCTTGTTCAAAGGAGCCTGACGGGTCATGGGTCTCTCGGCCACGTTTGATAGGACGTGATAATAAGTGGCCAACCATTGTGATAGAAATTGGAGTGTCGAATGCATTTCAAAAGTTAAGGGCAGATGCAGCCTGGTGGCTGGCAAACTCCATGGGCCAGGTCAACCTTGTCCTCATCATGTCAATCAATCAGACTTGCCCAGAAATCACCTTCCAGACGATTGTCCTAGACCCCGAGTCATCAGCCAGGAGCCGCTATATCCCAATGGTGCGGCAGTCAGTCACGACATCGCGCGCAGAGACAACCTCACACTCCCATAATCACCAGCCCCAAAGAACCTTTGATCATCAAGTTTGAGGAGATGTGCTGTCGTCCTCCAACTGCCCCAGACGATGAAATTCAGATCTCGCTTCGTTGGTTGGAAAGGATCTCACGCAACGTTTGGATGGTGCAAAAACTATAGATCTACCGATCCTAGATCGGACTATTTTGCTTTTATATTGTTTTTTGGCTTTACTTTATACATTCAAGGTGTGGCTTAGCTTTCTCGGAGAACGATACGAGTCTTACCACACTGCTTGTCATGATACGCAAATCATCGGGGTCTTGTGACTACGGGTCATAATATCTATAACAAGCTTACTGTGTATGTATTTAGTCAATACTATACTCTCGGCTTGTCGTGAACATATGCCGACATGGGTCGGTCTTACAAAATCAGTTTGGTTTGGCCGATCTCTGCAACAGTCAAAGTCAAAACCTGTGGAATTGCTGATCAACCACAAGGTCCCCTTCCACGCGGTACTCTTCAGAAGTGAGATTCGGGAGATATTCCCACTTTTTCGGGGAAATAAACATAATATGCTCAAATAGATCCAGCGGATATGGTCGATCCCATTCTCGTGCCTTTCTTGGCACCGCGGAAGGTCCCCAGGACCACCGAAGTGTGGGATGCGCTAACGAGTGTGTTAACATAAAAGCTAGAAGCCATGCCAAATATTGAGCTCAAACATAGTCACAATGCTCGGCAAACCATCTCTTGTGGTGGCTACTTTGGTCGCCCAGGCTTTGCCTGGACTCGGAGCGATCATCGAACGAGAAACGGTCAAGGTGACAACCTCCGAGACAGTTCGAGGTGGCGAACTGGCCAATATTCATCTCGACTGGTATGATCAACCGCCAAGTCTGATCAAATCTGTCTATGCACCCTGTGGTGGCGAGGATTCGTCGACAAAGGGGCAAATCATCGGTCAGTTTTCAATCCACGACCATCCTCCACAGCGACTGGCTTGGGTGGTTCCAGATGAGGCTCCAACGCACCATTGCGTTTACATATATGGGTCTACGGGCCCAAATGTGGCTCAACAGGTCTTGGGCAAAAGCGGCCCTATCTCCTTGCAGAAGAAGTCGAAGAAACGATCCACGGCAGACACCAACATCCCATTGCTGAAGGACTTTGATGCACAGGGAGCATGGTTCGACGGAGTGGCCAAAATCAAGGCCAAAGTGGAAAGTAACGGAGGAGTTGCTTCAAAAAATTCACCAAAGAATACCTCAATCGCAATTGTTGGAGGTGGAATCTCCGGCCTTGCAACGGGGTTGATGCTGGACAGCGTCGGTGTGCACAACTGGGAGATTATCGAAGCCAGCGACCGCGTGGGTGGCAGATTCCGGACGAAATATGTTGCAAAAACTCAAGAATGGGCTGAGATGGGACCAATGCGACTTCCGCACTCTGTCACTTACAAAGACGACAATGAGACACTCCTGTATTCTGATCATCAATTGACTTTCCAACTGGCCAAGATATTAAACAATATGAACAAGAATGACTCCCAGTGGAGGATTGACTTCATCCCCTGGATCCAACATAGTCCCAATGAGTTGTATGCTCAAGGGACTGGCCGCCATCCAGATGGAAGAATCCCAACACGCGCTGAGATCGAGGAGGATCCAAGCCTGAAGGATCCCCCAGAAATGACAAGTGCCGAATACAGCAAAACTGAAAACCAGATGAACAAAATCCTGAAAGACGAAAAGACTCTCAAATCTCTTCAGAAGGATGTCTGGAGAGCCCACAAGACCGCGATGGACCAGGGGCTCGATGATTGGAGTGAACAGGCAATGATGCGACATGTCTTCAAAGCTAGCCAGAACATCACTGACGAGATCTGGACATCATCCGACTACGATGTGTTCTGGGATGAGCTGCATCATAACTCCAATCTCGGCCTGGATGGAAGCAAGGATAGTCTAGGCGAAACAGAATGGCTCTGTATTGATGGAGGATTCAACCGCCTGTCCGACGCCTTTCTTCCTCATATCCGTGACAGGCTTACTCTGAATCGAAAGATCCGAAAACTGGAGTCAGTCAAGGGAAGTGATGGTCACACCCGCACTCGGCTGTCATGGTACCCCAATGTCTCGAATCGCACCTTCGAGTCCAAAGAATACGACTATACAATCATGGCAGCGCCATTTACCATGACCCGCTTCATGGATCTACCCAAATTCTCTTCCGTCCTAGACCGCGCGATCAGCGAAGCAGGTTTACGTTTCAAGTCCGCATGCAAAGTGGCCCTACTATTCTCCGAGCGATTCTGGGAAAAGGGCGACCGACCAATTTTCGGCGGCTACTCCAAGCCATCAAGCGACTCAGTCGGTGCACTCTACTATCCAGTCTACGGACTCAATGAGTCCCGTCCAGGCCTAATCATGCACTACCGAGGCGGCGACTGGAGCGACCGGTTTGTGAGTTTCTCTGACGAAGAACACGTCCAGACGGTGCTGGATTCGATTGTCAGTCTTCACGGTGAACAAGCGCGCGACCTTTACACGGGAGACTATGAGCGTCTTTGCTGGCTCCAGGATGAACATACTGCGACCTCTTGGTGTCGGCCGGATGTTGCACAGCATGAACTATACATTCCGGCCTATCATCAGACGGAGCATAACACGATTTTCATTGGAGAACATACTGCACCAACTCAAGCCTGGGTTAGCTCTTCGCTGCATTCTTCTGTTCGTGGGTCGGTTCAGTTGCTGTTGGAGTTGGGTTTGGTGGATGAGGCGAAGGAACTTAACCAGCGGTGGATGGGGAGATGGATCAAACTATGATATCACCGTCACCTACAAATTGGAAATACCCATACATACATACGTAGCTCTATGTATATATTTTGTCTATTTCAATGACTTCAAATCAATTATATAGCTCCCCCTTTACCAGAGGCTTCACAGTGTCTACAGAAAAGGTCACATGTCCAATGCCATTATTCATCTGTAGCTCTTGAATCACACCCCATTTCAACTTCTTATGCGCCAATTATTTATTGAATTGCTACCAATCAGGTAGATCATCATGTTTCTGAGGCTGGCAGGCAACGGCTATACTAACAGTACAGCATCCAATTAAGGGCATACCACTCCGAAACCGCATGGAGATAGAAAATGACAGTAGAAGAGCACAGATCCCATCAACAACTTACATTCCATCTATCATTACGACGGGGAATCCCTAAAGGCAGTCCAAGCGAGAGATGAGGCCCCCATTTGGATCTGTTGAGAAGTCCATCTAGATTGCCACGCAGCGAACCATCACAATGCAGGTTGTTATTGGGATCCCCCAAAGTCACCTATTTAGAGATATGAGATGAAAACGTGAAAATAACCATAAACATGGGCAGGGATTTCTGCTCGGCTCAGGTTCCCTCGTGCGACTTGAATCAGACCCAATCATTCCAGGCTACATCGGTCTTGATACCATGTCAATTAGGGTTGCAATATGGTATAAAATAATAATATTGTGTACTATTTCATTCCCCTGTGGTCATTCAAATACCCTCTCTACCACGACAAAATATCTCCCGTTTGCGACATGAACTTTCCCGACACATTTTCCCTTGTAGCATTATCAATAACCCCAAGCATTCCCTTGACACTATCCTCAACAGTTACTGGTGGGTCATCAGGATACCCCCACTCCTTCGCAGCGAAATCGCCCGCGCGCGTCTGCACCCACCCAGGATGCAGAGCAAACGCAACCAATCCATGTGCCTCATTTTCAACATGAAGAGCCTTAGTGAGCCAGTTGGAGGCCGCTTTACTTGGACCATACGCTCCACCAGGAACAGGCTCCTGATCAGCAATCGAACCGACGGAGGAAGATATGACAACGACCTTGGGTGTAGAAGCCGATCTCTGCAGAAGTGGCCAGAAAGCCTGGAACACGAGAAGTGGAGCGATGGTGTTGACTTCGAAAGAGTTACGGAGGTCTTCCGCCGAAGTGACTAGAGCGGGAGTCAGGGGTGCCGCGAATCCAGCATTGCAGATAAGCACATCGATGTGCGTCACTGTACTGACAGTTGCGGCGAAGGTCTGTGCAATCTTTTCGGGGGGTATCGCAGTTGAAAAGTCCAGTTCGATGATGTGGAGGACACTATTTTTGCCAACTGCAAAATCTTCAGCGTCCGATCTAAGGCTTGTGGCGGCATCGTGGCTGCGCACCGAAGCCACGACGGTAGTGGCAGGACGTTCTAGCAGGCGTTTGGTCAGTCCAAGACCGAGGCCTCTGTTTGCACCTGTCACGACGTATACTGTGTTTGCAGCAGATGTCATTATGAGTGATTTTTATATGTAACTCTTTTAGTTCAAGAAGGAAGAGAGGAGAGAAAGAAAAGAAAGCAATGCGCCCCCTCCTTTTATACCAGGTTAGTTAGGGCTTATGTGAAGCGGGCCAATCAAAGCAGAACTCACCATCACGCCAACAGTTGTTAGCGTTTTCATATTTAATTCAAGCTGAGCATACTACTACTTATATATTCAATCAATCGGGATGGCTATTAAGCCCTATGTTAATATACAGCCAAGGTAAGCCTTCAATAAACGCCAAGATCTCCCAAGGTTCTCCAAATTCTCCCTTGAGATCCACCGAGAAATTCCGAAACCCATTGCCAAGAGAAGTTGGAGAAGACATCTTATCTAGCGTAATATATTAACTGAAGAAAAGCCAATTAATGCAAGCTATTTCCGTTATGTCTCTATTTGGGGTTCTTGGGGCTAATAAGACCCATGACTCCAATGCCCTCGGAGGGTCCCCAGCTGGACATGCGTGAAAGCATCGGAGTGTGAGTTAGGCTGGCATATTTAAAGCTCCTGTCTGCTTTCGCCATATCTCCGCAAGAAAGCACATCATGACTCCTAATGGTCTTGGTTCCTGTCTTTGGCGGGTCTCTACCTCTCTTCTTCTCCTTTTGGCAGCCGCGACTATCTCTGCTACTTCAAGTGTTGATAATGGCAAACTCTTTACAGTCAATGGTATCAACTACTATAGTGGTGATGCGGTCTCGAGAGTAGTTACCTCGGATTTTGATTTGACTCGATTCGATGCAATCGTTCCCCTAACGGTCATTCGGACAGATCAAGCTCTGCTCACCACGGACATTGTAAAAGAAACTATTTCAAACTATTCGGCCACCGATGATGTTTTCCAGGCCGGATTTCTTGAAGGTGGGTGATTAATAGAATCAATGTTTCTACGAAAAACTTCTGTTGACTCTAAGATAGCGGTTTTCCTTGTCTATGACGGAGATGGTCGTGGCCAAGTCGAGTCTGCTGTTCAGAAAGCTCTCAGTGGACTTGGAAATAGACTTGTGATGGCCTCTTCCAGCTATCAAATTGGGGCACATATTAAATCTGCCAAACTAGTCCATGACATACCAAAGGGGCCCTACTTTTACTCGCCGCGGACTGGAGAGATCTATCAGGCCTTCCGCCTATACTCCGATCATCAACTAGCATTCACTGAAGCTGCTCTTAGTGATGGGGCCGGAGGATTTAAGCCCCTGCCAGCAACCTCATCGGTAAATAAAATTGTGACCTGTCTTCGGAAAACTTTGCTAATCAATTCCAGGGTGCTATGACGAAGAGTGTTGGTGTACCATCTAGGTTATACTACACGCCAACATCAACAAAGCCGCTTGCAGGGGTAAGTTCAGCAAGGTAGTCAACTATAATTCATAAATTCACTAACAATATGCAGTTACGTTTAGGAGTGAAAGATATCTTTGATTTAAAGGGACTACGGACTAGCGGTGGCAATCGGGCCTTTTACGATTTATATCCTCCGCGAAACACCACGGGTCCCGCACTCCAAAGACTGATAGATGTGGGAGCCATTATCGTAGGGAAAATGGGCACTGTGCAATTTGCGAATGGAGACAATCCAACGGCTGATTGGGTCGACTTCCACTGTCCTTTCAACCCTCGAGTAAGTCCAAACATTGGAATCGACGGAATTCAACTGAACCTTGTTTCAGGGTGATGGCTATCAAAGCCCCGGTGGTTCTTCATCAGGACCTGGTGCCGGTATCGCATCTTACGACTGGCTGGACATTGCCGTAGGAAGTGACACAGGTGGCTCTATGCGCAGCCCAGGGGGAATGCAGGGACTCTTCGCCAACCGCCCTTCTACTGGGGCTGTATCTCTTGACAATGTTCTTCCACTTTGCCACGCACTCGATACAGCTGGTGTTTTTGCTCGCAATGCTGCAACCTGGTCAAAGGTCATCCATGTGTGGTACCAAAACTTCACTAACTATAGAGAGTATCCGAAAAGGTTGTTCTACCAGAACTCTTCTTTCCCCAACTCCAACACCACATCCGGTGCAATTCTTGAGGAATTTGTTACGAAAGTGGAGGATTTCCTGGGTACGAAGAGGGAGTTTATTGATATCGCTTCGCACTGGGAGAAAAGCCACCCTTCAGAGACACCCTCGAATATAACTGACTTGCTGAATACAGTGAGTTTCATCAAGATTGAGATACATATTCAGACACTAATACCATATAGACATATGCTGTGATGGTATCTGTCGATCAATATCGCTCAGTTTCTTTGCCATTTTATGCAGACTATGCTGCAAAGCACGATGGTCGCCGACCATTTGTGAACCCAGGTCCCTTGGCACGATGGACCTGGGGCCAGAATAATGGTGGTGATACCGCATACGACGAAGCTATCAAGAACAAAACGATCTTCAAAAACTGGTGGGAATCCGATGGATACGGAAAGGCAGACAAACAGACTTGCTCTGAGGGTATCTATATGTATCCTTACAGCAAGGGTCAGACACAGTATCGGAATGACTATTTTGAGTGAGTGAAACCCCCTTGAAGGAAAAAAAAAAAAATGATTCACAGCTCATATCTACAGTGCACCTTCTGCGCCTCCGATGGGCTTCAAAGATGGTCGGATCGCCATCTTGGCTGGGACCCCTGATCTGGTAGTTCCTATCGGAGAGGCTCCCTATTACTCTAAAATCTCACTCAAAACAGAATTCATGCCGGTTACGATGAGCTTTGGCGCAGCCCGAGGCTGTGATTTGATGCTGGTCAATCTCATCGAGGATTTGGAACAAGCGGGTATCTTGAAGCCTGTGAGCACAGGGTCAATGATGTACCCTGCGTGAGTCCAAACCAATTTATTTCAATGTTCCAATTCAGTATGGAATTAACGCATGAATTTTGTATATGAAATTCCAATGTTAAATGATTACTTGTGCGAAATATCTCGTGGTCCGCCGGGACCCTCTTCCAACCCGTTTCTTCTAGGTGCATCAGGGCGCCAGCGCCAGAATGAGCGCATGGGAGATGAGCTTTTATCACCATGCTCAAAGATATCCGCCGCATGCTGTGAACTGTCAGATATTATCTTATGGCTTGGGTGGGGTTTCCTACCTTTCCTAGCACCGGCAGGAATTTTGCACCATGACCACTACCCCCAGTGCAAACGAAGACAGATTTCTCTGCGTATGTCGGGACATGATCAATCTGGTTGAAGATAATATCAGCAAATATACCGGGATAAAGAAGAACTATGTACTCACCACAAATGAATTGTCCAACGAGTCAGTGTACCAGCAAAGCTTTGTGGAGAAAAAGGGCGTATTTTCGAACTCAGGCAGGAAGATAGACACAAACTGCTTTATAGCATACAAGGCTGGTTCTGGAAGTAGTGAGCACTCCTCCGCTGGAAGAGGCACTGACCATTGACCGTCCTGGGTGAACGGAGTATCTTGCGGCGCTGGCTGGAAATTGGTCCACTGAAAACAACATAATCAGTAGATATCAAGAGGGATATAACTACCAGTACTCACCTTTATTCCGCGGTATCCAATCTTGACGAGTCCTTCTGGGGTTCTTGGTAGGACATAAATACTCCCTGTGTCCTTTCCGGAAGTGTCTCGTGGTGTACTCTTCCAGGTCATGACAGGAAATCGTTCCGGTGAGTATTTGTCCCATAGCTGGGTGTTGCTCTTGTCTATCTTGAAGGTCCCAAGGCTACCAGCTGAGGACTCGAGGTGATAGCTCAATTCAGGGAGGATTTGCGTCGAAAATGATCCGGCTTCGAAATCGTGAGTAAAAGGCGATGGGGACAGGAAGATCTCTCGCGACGACTTACCAGCCACAACAACGGCATCCGCATCATGAACAACACCATCCTTGGTCTTCAACCCTATCACTTTATCTTTGCTTGGCTCGAGGTTGCTTTTCACTTTAACCAAGTGATCAACGGCTCCCTCCTGTGGCCCGAGATGAAATTTCACGCCTTTATCGACGGCCACTTTCTGGTAATGAGCACAGGCATTACTGCACCTCACAAATCCAGCGAGAGAGTCGAGAACCGCCTCATATGTGCTTTCAGAATCTGGGATGCGGAAATTGAGTATCTTGTCTTTCCAGCCCAGCTTATCGGCCCGTTCGCAATCTGCGGGGTCACTCTTGACGAACTGCGTGTCTCGCAGACCATCACGCTCCATATTGGCTAAAGTCTCTTTCTCTAGGGCAGCCAGGTGGTCGAAAGGCTGTATACGGAGCATTCCACTATTAACAAATAGTCTGACATCTCTGCCATCGTCTTGCTCTGTTGATCCACGCTTCTCGTCCTCTGAAGCCCACGCTCTTCGGCTTTCCAGCGCGAGACGCTGGTAGTGAATCTCTTTTCCATATGACGCGCGGAACTGATATTCTTGATTAGCATGGACTTTTATCCGTGCCAGTCTGGATTACTCACGATTTTGTTGTGATCGGCGGATGCAGCTTGTACATCGTCGGCTGTGGGGTCGTATCCATTTTCGTCGTACTGACTTCGATCGAAGACAGCCACTTCATAGTCTGTGGGCTATAAGCTGTTTGGAACCTGTCTCTGGGGAGATACCTTGCTTACTTCGATCTCGCAGGGCAATTGCCAGTGAAAGACCAAATATGCCCGCTTGAATGGTTATTAGTAAGTCTCAAAGACCTGTACACTCGGATATTTATCTCACCTCCAATAACAGCGACTGACTTGGGATCCGTCATTCTTGACTCTGCTTCCCTTGAATCTAAAGTTGTAATGTCTTGGTGAACGTAGTAAAGGGGGTAAAGGTCTCCCGCGATGAAGCCAAGAGCTTCAATGCCCATGGGGTCCTCATGATACTCCGCCTAGGTTAGCGAGAATAACCCCTCTGATCACGTCAGACGGGTCTAGTGATACCCGTTATCATTTTTTCCCGCTCCTAGGTGATATTTCGGTTATAATAATTCGTTCACTGCATCCACTATTGTCAGTAAAGGATATATATATATTTTCACAGGGTACCCATCATCGGTGCGCAAATCAATCGTATATTATGTTACCCATGTTTTATCTTTCGAGCCAGTACAACACAATTTATAGTAACCTTAAAATAGATTATCCTTCGATAGAAGAGATAGATTGCACAATGTATGTATGTTGCATGGATCTGATTCGTCTATATTAAAAATAGATCAAATATCCTTAAACGACTAATTTTAATACACAACCGCCCGGATGGTCTAGTGGTACGTTCCACTTCTATATGCCGTCCTGCGAATCTCAACTAATGAATAATTAGGTATGATTCGTGCTTCGGGTGAACCTGTGCGAGGTCCCGCGTTCAAATCGCGGTTCGGGCCCTTCTTTTTTTCTTTTTCTCTTTTTTTGCCGTAGATAGATACTTTAGAAGAAACGTCTACAAAGTGGACATTGGCTCTAAAATGAAGGACCAGGGAATCAGCCCGATAATATTAGAATAGCGCTGGATGGCTCCTGCTGGCGTTGGCCCTCCAAATCTCAGAAATACTGGAATCTGTTTTTTAGAATGTCCCATGTATCATGACAAAGGAGTGGCAGCTGTCTACATATGTACATTACGAAATTCGAATATCAAAGTCTACCTTAGTTTGGTATGAAGTCATCGATCAGAGAAATGTTCCGAGTTGTGGTGCAATATACTATACTCACGGAAGAATTAGAGACAATAGGGATATATAGTGTATAAAAAGCCGTGACACGACAAAAGGTTCACCCATAAAGAATATACTACCTCGATATTGACGTAGTTATCTCTATTTTGGAGCTATTTTGGAATCAGGAACCAAAGTGAGATGCTTTGCTACGGAATCCCTTACTGCGGTACTTGGAAACGCCGCTAGTTGTGACGTTGGTCTACTACTGGGAACTGTCATGGCAGCCGTAGTAGATGCTGTGCTCGGTGTTAAGGAAGATACATAGTGCCGCCAGAATCGGTGAAACTGAATTATGTCTTACTTGGCGCATCTGCGGGGAAGTAAGTGGCCATCCGACCTGGACTTAGTGATAGCGGCAGCTAAGTGGTTGAATATTTTCTGGCTGTCCGCGTATGATATTTGCATATGCCGTCGAAGATAAAAGGAATGAAAGTACCAACCCCAAAGACGCACTCGGGGCTTAATCAACAATTTGAACCTAATATTTATTGGACTTTGCTATGTGCATATGTACAAAACACAACCACATATACGGAGTATTAAAACAATGTACAGGCACTAATTTGAACAGGGACCTCCCCCTGCTTATGAGGTCAATCAAATAACAGAGATAAGAGTAAAAAAAAATGTCTCCCCAAAAGAGATAAATGAACAAGGAAATGAGTGTAAATAAGTAACCAAGAGAGCAAAAAAGCAAAAGCAAAAAGAAACGTCCCCGGGAAGGCTTGAACTTCCAACCTCCCGATTAACAGTCGGACGCGCTAACCAATTGCGCCACGGAGACGTGCTTGTTGAAGAGACCAGAACTATTTTGTTACTTAATGTATGAAACAGTATGGGGTGGAATAAATGTCTTGATCATCATGAGGGACAAATATATAACATATTTCACCACCGAGCCGGCCACCCCAAAACACATAGTAAATGCGATCTTTTTCAACCTTAGATCTCAACAACCGTGTTTTCATTTTTTATCTCCTTGCTTGTCGATAGCTATTAATAAGACTTACTAACACTGTGTATCAATTTTTAAGGAGAACAAAATGCTACATTATCGTCATTCAAAAAATACATAAAATCGCATTCCAAAAAGGTAGAAACATATATATCTCAATCACCGAGTCGTATATGCTCCTAAAATTCCGCAAAGAGGCTATATATCATCTAAAAAGCATTGAGCTATAAGCAAAACTTTATATAGCTTGTGATTTATCGCATTTACTATGTGTTGTAAGGTGGCCGGCTCGGTGGTGAACGTCAGTAGACTAACCAACTAACCTGGAAGGTTATCCATGGATAGTTATAAAAGACGTACATCTAGTCTCTGTACATGAATTCTTATTCTGCTGATTCCGCCATAACAAGTCTCCGTGGCGCAATTGGTTAGCGCGTCCGACTGTTAATCGGGAGGTTGGAAGTTCAAGCCTTCCCGGGGACGTTTCTTTTTGCTTTTGCTTTTTTTGCTCTTACGTTACTCAACACTAACTAGTTATCTATCATCTACTTTACATATTTACGCTCATTTCCTTCTTCCTTCTATCCTTTTTTCCCCATCTTCTATTTTAATGAGGTCAGCTTATAGATCTAATATTAAATTTTGATTCAAACCCAGATTGAAATAAAATGTGGCTGTGGCATCTGTCCGTATTGCTCGATGCAACCTCGAATGCAGTCGCCCTATACCGTAGCATAAAAGAGAGTCTCGCGTGAGCTTTATGTGGATCGACTATGCAGTCCTTTTACGGACCGGACGAAAATAGCAGCCAAGATATGCCATGTCTCAGTCTGCCTGCATGCTTCCTCATGAACCCCACAATAGTCCTCGGCCTTATTGCACCGGTTTCTGTCGGCTATTCGTTATGGGAGTATCGGCTGACGATGGACCCAAGATGAGGGTATCCTATTTGGGCCGTGTCACCTGTGAGTCTAAGACCTTCATCCAAGACCTGTGCCGGATGCAGCCTGCCATCAAAGAGAAAATAAAACAATATTAGACGGGAGGCCTGGGTGAAGGAGATATATAAACCTCGTCGGGGAGGGAACAAAGTAGATACAACAAGCAACAAAAACATTCTTTTCTCTTTCTCCAAGTACCACCAAATCCTCTACAAATATGAAGTCCACCATCGCTTTCACCTCTGCATTCCTGGCAACCCTTAGCCTCGTTTCTGCTGCTCCGGCTCCGGCGGCAGCGGAAACAGTATCCGTCTCCTACGACACCAAATATGATGTTGGAACATCCTCTCTGACCACCGTCGCCTGCTCCGATGGTGTCAACGGTCTGATCACCAAAGGCTACACCGACTTCGCATCGCTGCCAGGCTTCCCAAACATTGGCGGTGCGCCCACCATCCCAGCCTGGAACAGCCCCAACTGCGGAAAATGCTACGCGTTGCACTACTCGAACGGCAATTTCGAAAATACAATCAATGTCCTTGCTGTTGATGCCGCCCCGGGTGGCTTCAACCTTGGCTTGCAAGCCATGAACAAGCTGACCAACGGTCTGGCAGAGCAGCTCGGCCGTATTGACGCTACTTACGTCGAAGTGGAAGCCAGCGCATGCGTGTAGCGAGGGCTAGATGGGATTCATGGAATGTAATAACGAAGGAACAGAATGGTACACGGAAGCGCTGGATAATGCACGGGAAAAGATGAGTGTTGGACCCAGTATGTAATTAGATTTGTCAAACTATGTACACAGATAGTCCATAATATACATAAAGGTTCAATCAAGCACCTTCAACATTTCTTCTACACGTCCAATCTTATCCCGAGGCTTGCCCTTTAGTTGGCCACTTTCTCGCTCTGCCGCATCGATGCGCTGCCAGTCTTTCCACGACGTCGGGCGTAGACCGCGGCGCTGGGCTTCGATTTTCACACCGTCCCAGCCTAGACCGCTACTGTGATCGGGTGCATGAAGCAAGGACGCCGGATCAGCACGTTTTGCCAGATCTTGCACAACGGTGTCTGCAGTAGTGAATGCATCGGTCATTGTGGAGGCAATTACACCCGTTGGGCCTCGCTTCACCCAGCCGGCACAGTACAGGCCGGGTAGGTGGGAGATAAGAGATCCGTCAGGTAGACTTTCAGGCTTCCCCTTGTTCGACAAGCCTGTTACGCGGCCAAATCCATCATTCGGGATGATACCGCGTTGGGTATCGAAGTCAATACCAAGATCCTCTAGTCCTGGAAGAGGCAGGGATTTGTAGCCCACGCTGCGGAAGAAAACACTGGCTGGTAAGTTGACCTGTGCACGCTTTCCGCTCGACAAGTGCTTTGGAGACACCTTGGAGTTGGGGCTGTGGGGGTCGGATGGGTCGAGTTCGTTGCGAGAGAACTTTATATGGGATAGATGGTATGGGTAATCAGGCGACCAGTGAAGAGAATCAGGAGCAAGTAAGAAATCCAAAGACCAAGACTTTGGGGCTGTCAGAGGATCATTGGCTGATCCTTTAGCCAAGAGCTGCATTAGACGCTTTTGCGCTCGGGGCAGTGCCGATACTACTTCTTCCGGCGGAAAGATATCTTTTGGAATGGGATCAAATGATACACCTGGAAGCTGTAACATTTCACGGAGCTCTTTGATGGTGAAGGAAGCCTGTGTCAAGTAATTAGAAACCCGTGAGAATCAACAGACAATTCATGGTAACTCACCTGCAGAGGTCCGCGACGCCCAACAACTCGCACTCGCTTAATGCGACTTGTGGCGAGTTTTTCCACAGCATAATCTGCTATATCGGTCTTTTGGAGGGTATTGAGGTCTGAAAGAAGAATCCGGGCAACGTCCAGTGCAACGTTGCCTTGTCCGACAATAACGGCGTTCTCTCCACTTAGGTCCGGGTCGAGATCTCTGTGCTCTGGAAGACCATTGTACCACCCCACAAATGCACGGGCTGAGTGCACGCTATGTAGAGCTTGTTCTCCAGGAATCCCCAGTTCTCTATCCTTTGAGGCACCGTAGGCGAATATGATCGCATCGTAGTGTGGTTTGAGGGCAGCGAGTGGTAGATCATGCCCGAGGTCGACATTACCGACAAAATTGAAGCGCGAGGACTCGGCCACCTCTGTGAATTTATCTTCGCAATTCTAATTTTCATATAATCATGAGCTTATTCCTACATACAATCTTCAATGGTCGACTCATCATTGAATCGTGGTTTACTGTGACTCACCTTGACTTCGGGGTGATCCGGCGCAACACCGAACCTAGCCAAGCCGAATGGTACAGGTAGCTTCTCATACATATCAACTATCGCATCTTGCTGCTTAGCCAAAAGACGGTAGGCAGCATAGAATCCCGCTGGACCGGAGCCCACGATGGCCACACGGACGGGTCGGTCGGTTTGGGCGACATGGCTGTTGGAGCGTTTAGATGTAAACCGAGATACAAAGCTCTGGTGTTGTAGAAGAGGTCGGCGATTAAGCCGCACAGTGCATTGAGCACATACAAAGGTCTGTTTTAAGCGCATGATGCATGGATTCGAGAAACCACGGAGGTGATCGGAGATAATGAGACATGGCACGTGACCTTATCGGTTGCCCCGGGTTACTATCACATGTTTGCAGATGTACAACTGAGCACATCCCAAGCTGACAGTCGCATTTCACATTCCCAAGGTTCTTCACATTCCTCTCCTTTGCTTCGCGTGGATGCCACGAGTGGCTTCCAGTCGCTACCATGGGGAAATCGTCACCTCCATTCCTTTATGAAAGTCCGTCCGCCTACAGCTTTAAAGGTCCGACCGACCGCGGCTTTAACCCGAGAGCCGCAACAGAGGCGAGCTGGACTCGTCCAGCAGACAAGCCCAAGCAAAAAGGACCGCTAGTAAATCTAAACCGTCACCCTGACACGGTATGTGCGATAATTTGGAAATTAATGGTGGGTTCTGCTAATGGTGGATGTAGTGGGGTTCCTTCAATACGGCCAGCTCATTTACACCGATGAGCCACAAAACAAAGGATCGGGTCAAGTATGCACGATCAACCCAGCTAGCACTTCGCGTGCTCACTCTTCTGGGGGCTCTCGGGTCTTTGTTCTGCTCTATCGTTATTAAGGGAGCTGCAGTGACCGTCATCTGGATCATTCGCGCTGGCGTGAGTACAGTCCACCCAAGAAAACGTTCTCTTGCTGACTTCTATTGTAGCCCATAGTTTCAATTCTCCACACGATATATGCTATCTACCATAATTCTCGATCTGTTATTACCCGCCCCGCAGGCTCTCAAGCTAGCTATGGGCTATTCGCCGCAATTCTCGACTTCGGACTCATCGCGTTCTACGTGTTTACTGCATTTATGGCGTATGGAGAATGGAACTCCAATGCATACCATTGGGGAACTCTCTTCAACAACAGCGACCTGACCGTGAAACTGTCGGAGGCCACCTTCATCTTGGCTATCGCAAATGGCGGGTTGCACCTCATCTCCCTTGCCATATCGATTTTCTTGGCTGTCACATTCCGGAAGATCTCCCGCCTCCCGCCTGACATGAACCCACTTGAAGACAATTTGACTGCACGTCCCCGTAAGACCCACCAGGAGACTCAAATGGAAGAGAAACATCTCAGTCAATCCACCCTGGATTCCACATTCGAGGATCCGCTCATTGGACCTCCTCGCAGCGTACCATTCATGCACACACGTGAACGGTCTTCTGGTGGTGATTCCAACCGTGAGTCAATGGGTATGCTCGACGAACAGCGGCAGTCACACCCTTCCTTTTATCAGCATCGTCTATCCCACTTGGAATCCCCAACAGAACCTCACATGGATCCTTCCAGCCCCGAGACACTATTCCAAGAAACAGCGAGCCAGCCATATGACTTCACATCACAAACACCTGCCCCAGAATATCGAAAAGTTGCCTCGCATGCCCCCGAAATCATCAATGCCACTGCTCAAATGCGTAACCTGTCATCGCGCACCGCTGATCGATCAGAAACCGTCAGCCCATTGTCTGATAATTGGGTGGCGTACTCTGAGCGGTCTCTATCGCCAATGGGTGAGATGCAGGATGGGAACGCAGCTGCTCTCCGTCAGTCTTCCTCTGTCTACAGCCGAAAAACCGCCACGTCCGCCGGTAGCGGCATTCGAGACTGGTTTGCTTATGGCTCCAGGCCAGAGCCAAGTATCGGAAGTGCTATCCCAGAAGATGTTCGTGGTGAATATGCCTCGCTCGCCATGCATGAATTCTATGGCCTTGATGATGGTCCCCGTGAACAAGATGTGGGTGACCAGCGCATGGACATATTCCCAGACCCGGAAGACCACAGAGACGACCTTGATGATAACCATGGTGGCTATATTCCATTTAACCCACTCATGCTTAATCCACCAACCCCGCAACCTATTCTGACCGAAAAGCCCGAGAATACCGACCCCGTGCGTCGCGTTGTCTTGGGCGATAGCCCCAATCTATCATACAATGCACAGGCACAGCCAGTGTCTGTTCCACACGAGAGCCCCAAACCCACTTCGCCCAGGACCCGATTCTATGGCGAGCTGGATGTAGATGGCAAGCCTGGGTTGGCTGTGTCTCGCGAGCCAAGCGAACAGATAGTTCGCAAGCCCACCAAGCTTCAGAAGAAACGCAGCAGCAAGATGTCTGCTTATGAGTCACTCAAGAAGAACGACGACAACGACGAAAACGGATACCTCTCAACCAGGATGGCTGCTTCGCCCCGCGCCACCGAAAGCGACCGCAAGGGCCGTGTCGTGAGCAACACTGGTGCAGACACTGCTCGGCCTGGAATTGCAGTCGGAGTTGGTTCGACTTTATCCTCGTATGGAAGTTACATCGCCGGGTTGGGTGTCGGACGTCGCCGCGATGTGAGTGGCAAGGTCGCTGAAGAAGGGCGCAGTGATAACCTTCTCAACGAGGAACCCGACCACAACCAGAACGAAAGCCACCGACAGACTCCGAGTGCTTCGCCAAATCGGGCTGCAGGATGGGCTCGATTCGCCGGACTTTGAATGTGATACCTATCGTCCTTCCCCTTCCCCCCTTTTTTCTCTAGGAGTTTACGGTTTGTCTTCATGAATGGCATGTAGCGACTTGCTTTTGTTTGGGACTTTGATATCCCGTTTCCAGAGGTTTGATTTTCATGGAAATATGTATGGATTGGAATTGTTTGTGTATTATGGATATCATTTTTGTTGTATGTAGTTCTGACCAATGAACATTTGACCCGAGCATGATAGCTATACACTTTGCCGTAAACTGATCTAAGATCGAAGTAAACCATAGTAGTGAGCCAGTTGCTTTTGTTACCGTAAACAGGGTCTCTGCAGCTAGAGTGCAGACCAGCCCATTCATCGTTATCAGATGCGCCGTCCATGCTAGCAGCGTTGGTACCAGAGCCGCCAGCTGGGGCCCCTACAGTGGGTTGTAGATATTATCAAAAAGCTGCAGATCAATTTCCATGGACTCACAGATGAAGTTGACACCATCTACGGAATGACTGACCATTTGGTCACATTGGGGGTAGCTCTAAGTATGGGATTGGTATTTGATGGAAAGATAATTAGGTATGGATTCTCTGAGGTTTTGACTGCGTCTCTGTGGTATGCACTTGAAGCAATAGCTAAGAGAATCTTCTTGCGTAGACAGGATGCGACAAATAGAGACGAGTCAAAAATGAGCTCAATAGAATACAACCCCCCCCAATATTTCTGGCAGTGCTTTGAAGGTAGCAATTGATAAAGTTCCTGATGTCCAGAGACAAATCAGGGAAATCGCTAAACGGACGAGATCGCAGTCCCCTAGGAACTGACGTTCTCAAGTGTCTCATGCGTGGCGAGTATCTGCATGGTCTGTGACGCCCAAGAAGAGGCTGTACTGTGCCTAAGCGGCAGAAGTCAAGCAGCCAAAACCCTCTGTTGTCACGCATCCCATGTCATTGGCAATTGTCAATGAAGGGTTGCTTGTTTCAAGAAGTCGCCGATTGTATTCATGTTTCCATGGCTAATATAATCAACGGAAAAGAGCACCCCGGAAGAAATTTTCCGCCTGCTGCAGAGTTGAGCCCGATAGCTGGTCGCTGGACTCCAGCTCATGGATGTTGCGGGGAGTGCGCACAGACAAGTCCGGTGGTGGAGAGGGCAGGGGCTTCAGAATTATAAATGTGAAATGAAAGCGCAAGGCAGTATGGATAGTATATAAGATGTCCAGTCTTGATATTACACCCAAAAGGCCGAGACAGCACCTTCAGGGTGTGCCGAGCGCCTGGGGTCACTACCGAGATAATTTCAAGTAGAGAGGGTATCTCATGAGGGAACACCTTCATATTCCCATCCTTCGATGACACGCTTTCTGCGCCGGGAATTTCGGCGGTTGGCATTGCACTTGACAAAGAAAGTTAAGGCCGTGATGAGAAGAACGATGATACCCGCAATTGCAGCTACAAGCACAGTTCTGCGCTCGATTTGCTGCGGGTCAGAGGCATAGGGACACCTCGCCTCATAGCCACCGGATACCCAGCAGGAAGTAACATCTATCGAGTTGAAGTCTACGAAGACCTCGCGAAGTGCGGGGTTTGTGGAGCCCAAGTCGACTTCTGTCTCTGGCAGAGAGAGAAGGTGTCTGTAGAGATACGTGTTTTCGAGACCGGTGCGCGGTACAGCGAAGCTTGATCCTGGCGGACAGGTGTTCGACACATTGGAGAATGATTCGGTCGAGTCTGACAGGACCCAGGAGAAAGGCGAATTACCGACTCGACAGGCGGCACGCCGCTGCTCAGTGCAATTCGTGGATCGCCAGTGGCCGTCCAGCGTTAGATCCATGATCGCACAGCGGTCATACTTGGGAGCACCATCGCCACCGCCATACTTTGCATCATGTGGCTCGCCGATAGCCCAAGCCCAGGAAGAGGCGAGTGAGACATTACGGTAATATTCAACTTGCTGGTCTGCAGTCTGGCCAAAGAGGGTGGTGTTGAGCATTGGCGAGAGACCGCAAGCTGTAATGCCAGAGAGAATATTCGACAGTGAAGCCATCGTTTCATCTGTGGAAAGACCATCAGGGACAGGGAGACGACTGGATACAGCCCATGATGAGTTGGTTTGAGACACGCGTGTGAGCCCCGGATCATACAGACAGCCTGAAGTGAGAGTGCCGTTGGTGGTTGCGGTGATCTTCACATCGGAAGTCAGTTGCCCGGGTGGAAAGACCAAATTTTCTTCGGTAGACAGATTGTAATTCATCAGTTGGGAATCGATCGAGCCGTATTCAATGAGTACGCGATCGCGTTTCGCAAGCTGAATGTACTTTGATGATGGCCAGCCATCCGGAGTGCTCTGTTCACCCGCTTCATTTTCATGAACGGTGAAATACTCTGTGATGGGCATGTAGCCCTGCTCGACCTTGTACCATGACTGGTTTAAATTGCTTCGGTCCGAGGCAAGCTGAGCCGGGCTATAGATAAAGTCCTCAAGGGACACTCCAAAGATCGAGCCGGCTAGCTCGGCCCCCGATGGCATTTGGCTTCCTGAGATAGTAGAAGCAGGCTCATCTGGTGTAGAGTCACTTGCAGCGACATGGAGATTGAGAACGAGATAGGTTGTGTACACGGTCAAACGTGAGTTTGTCTCACGGAAATAACCTACAAGCACTTCCGCCAAGGTGTAGGGATCGAGATCGTTGGTGCACTTGTATGACCCTAGCTCATAGAGAGTGAGTCCATGTGTATCAGTTGTACCGGTGACAGTCGCAGAGTTCGCGCTAGCTGTTGATGTTGATGTGGTGGATGTACCCGAGGATACAGTTACTGCAGATTCAGCTGGAACAGACACTGGACAGAAAGACCAAGTCCTACGGTTGACCGACCAATATAGATCGACAACAAGACGTCGGTACCCGATTGCGACGAGGTTAGAGAAACATTTTGCAGCGACATCTCGATCATAGATGCGGTTTCCAAAGCAGGCAGCTGACAGTGACACAGCAGGGTTTGTCACATAGTTAAGTGGAATTTGACCAGCCACATCTCGTTCGCTCTAGATTAAGACATTCATGTGAGTGTGGGGGCATTAATTGCGAACTGAGACACTTACCAGTAGAACAGCCACCCAGGTAGCGTTCAACAGGGTTTCCGTAGAGTCATATTGGACAGACATTGAGCATCGACATGAAAATAGCTCTGAAGCTCATGAAGCTCATGTTCAGTGTTCGACGCGACGGTTGAATGTAAAAGGGAAGAATATTAAGCTTGGCCGGGGAAGTCGGGAGGGCGGACAAATCAGCTGAGTCAATCTGGCCACTTCTCTTTCTTTTCTTTCACAACTTCTTCTCTGCCTTGGACTTCCTTCTTCTCTTCTGCTTTTTATTTCCAATTTTAATTCAAAATGGCCACCCCCGGCCAGCCCAGTCCTGAGCAAATGGCGGCCATGCAGCAACAGTTTGCTGCCGAAGCCGCCAAACGAGGGATGACGCCCCAGCAATTCGCCGCAAAGCAGCGTGAACAGCTGGCTGCCGATGCTGAAAAGCTTGGCCTGACCACTGAGCAATATGTTGCGCAGTTGCGCATGCGAGCAATGCAAGCTCACCAACAGCAACAAAAGATTCAAGCCGAACAACAGGGTCAAGCAGCACAAGGACAACAAGCTGCGTCGCCCGCACCCCAGCAGCACCAACACACAACCACACAACAGGTTCCTGTGAACCCCAACAATCCTCCAGACCCAAAGGCATTGGCAGTGGCCAACTGGCTGCGGTCGCAAAACCTCAAGCCACGCACATGTATCATGGACGGACAGCGCAAGGACATGTTCAAGGGTGAGCAGCGACCAACATCTAAATACATTACGAGGAATCACTATCTAACATGATTTTTGTCAATGCAGTCAAGCGCGCAATCCGAGCCATTGAATCCCCCGCCTATGCCAAAGCCGCCTCAAAGAAGAACTCCCTCCTCCCCCCAGTGACCGATCGCGCCTCCGCCGAGAACGTTTTCAAGCTTCTTCCACTTTCCCTTTTGGCTCTCCGAGTCAGCAAGGTTGATCCCCACGAAGGACACAACCATGCCAAGCCCAAGAACCGCACCAAGGGTCTATGGACCGTGAAGATCGAACAGCACCAGGAGACCGACCCTATGATGCATTATGTTTGGCTGTATGACGGCCCACAGTGGAAGCAAAAGGCCATGGCCGCCGCCGTGGTCGCGGGTATTTTCGCCGTTGTCCTGTTCCCGTTGTGGCCTATGTTTATGCGCCAGGGAGTGTGGTATCTGAGTGTTGGCATGATGGGACTGTTGGGTCTCTTCTTCGCCATGGCAATCTTCCGTTTGATTCTCTTCTGCATTACTGTCTTCACTGTGGCTCCAGGTCTCTGGCTCTTCCCCAACCTGTTCGAAGATGTTGGATTCTTCGACAGCTTCAAGCCTCTATGGGGCTGGCAAGAGGTATGCATTTGTTCCATTCTTATATTCTCCAGAAATAGCAAAACTGACAATTCAACCCCGCAGACAAAAAAGAGCAAAAAGTCTAGCAAATCCAAGGCTTCAACCTCTGCTCCCGCCCCAGTTACCGCAGCTGCTCCCTCAGATGCTCCCTCTGCTCCCGCCCCCTCGGCGACCACAACCTCCGCCGAGCCCACTTCTACCCCGTCCGCTGTTGCAGCGCGACGAGGTCTGACCGCAAGTGTGGAAGAGGTGGAGGAGTAGTGCTGCTACGTTTCGAACGACATTCAAAGCCGATAGATCAGAATTGGTCTTGCACGGTCTTATGTGGGTGCTTATTTCAAGCCATCCGAGATTTGTATTTTCAAGATCCTTATTCCATGTTCATTTTGGCGTTTTGGGCCTTGCTCCTGAGAATTGATATCATTGGGATATTGTTTATTTCCCTGGGTTTCTATCTTTATTTCATTGCACAACTTCTATTTGGGTTTCATGTAGCATCAAATCGACGTAGGAACATTGCAGGCAGTAGACAGGGAAAAAAATATGGTAATGTACAGGCTCCGTTCTATGCTTCATGCCCACTGTAAACTCATCCGCCGTAAATTATGGATCCCCAATAGAAAACAGAATAAAACGGGGTATATACAAGAGAAAAACAAAAGCCAATAGAAGCACAATCGAAACGAAGCGAAGTGATGCATAGATAGTATAGACAAAAAAAGGAACTGACAGATGCACGCAAGCGTTGGTATCACCGATGTGCGCAATAAGAGAATGGATATGATAGGCTCTCAGATATGCAATAGATGTAAAAGGGGTCCGGGGGTATTCGATGCTGAGTAAGGCCGAAGCCGAAATGCCAGATATACTAATAACAGATTTCAGAAAAGGAAAGAGGGTATAGGGAATGCATCTCAAGGTATTGTCGTGAGAAAGAGATCGTAGGAAAGGGATGTGAGGGAGTATTGGAGTATGGGCGTTGGAGTGAGGTAAAGTGTCATAGATGCGATGTTGAGTCACAGAGAGAGGGTAGATTTAGACCAGGGGACTCTTGATCAGTTTCGAATGCCGAGCAGTTCGTGGGACATTGCTTGCTGGATCATTGCTTGCGGCATGGGCACCACTCTTCCGATCCTCGACGTGATCTCGCACTGGCTCGGATCCGTAGAACCGTTCCGTTGGAGACGTTGGAGACCATGGTGATAGCATCTGCGGGGCGGCCGTGCCGGTGGAAATAGCAGGGGTGGTGATGGCGATCGGAGGGGTGGGCGAGGGGAGTTCAGGGAGTGGGCAGTTGGGGGGTGGTGCGGATGGGGGCCCGCTTGTTAAACCAAGACCGGGCATGCTCTTGCGGCGTAACATGCTCTGAGCAGCTTGGTTGTCTGGGTATATAGTGGAGACTCTCTTGCGCGGTATTGGGTTTGTCGGTGGAGAAGCAGGTTGGACTTGGGTTGCATTGATGGGTTTCCGACTCATGCTCGAGCGGGGAACCAGACTGACTGGGCGGGAGGATGCTTTGGGATCAGGTAGAGGACCTGTAGGAGGCGCTGTTCTGGGCACCCGGGAGAAGTTTGGGGCATTCTGCGTTGGACGGACGGGTTTGGTCAGGGCATCCTCTGAATTCGAGGGTCGTAGTACACGCCTGGGCTCCGATGAATCCGTGTAGCGCGAACTGGCGACGCTGAATGTCGGGGATTGGGGAGGAGATGCAAATGCAGACATATTTGGGTCGGTCTCGACACGGCGTGCGAATCCATTAATTGACGAAGGAGGAGAGGCATGAGAAATGGGGATCGGCCCAGATCTCGGAACGAATTTCTTGCTAAACGAGGGGACACTGAAATTAGGTGCTGGGGGTGAAGCACTGCGGATGAGAGCTTCGGGAATAGGCGGCGGGTGATTCGCTTGCGGCTCCTCCGTGAAGTCGGTAATTGGGGGAGGCTGAGGTGGCGGGGGCATATATAAGGATTGTCGTTTCCCTTGACTAGAAGCAGGCGGGCTGCGCGTATAGTTTCGGTCAAGCTCTTCCGGCAAAGGCTCATCAGGTCTGAAAGCACCGGTGCCTATTGGCGGCGAGTTGGGTATATTCGAAGAAGTGAATGACGAAGAACGAATGTCAGACCCGATCGAAGCAGAACCGTTGGTAGGATTTGTGGCCTCAGTTCGGCCAGTCGACGCTGATCCGGATCGAGATTCAACCGTTGAGCGACGATTGACCGACACATATGAACTGCGGCGAGATTGCCATGTTGCGGCACCGACAGAATGACCATCTTCTTCCTCCGTGGGCGATTGGAGGGTCTGGGGTTGAAGGAAAAGACTGGAAATGCGATGGGGGTCTTTCTGTATCATTTGTCGAACGCTTGTCTTGGACCGCAGCTGAGGCATCGTGTCTTCATCCGAGTGCTTCTCTTGCGTGAATTTGCGTCCTCCCCGTTTTTCGATCTCAGCTCGAACGGCCACCAACCAACCAATCATATCTTCGGGGTTGTCGAACACTAGAAGAAAATTGCGCGAAAATCGCCGGGTATTCGGTTTGTGGAAACCAAAGCGCGAAAATCGAGGTTTGGGGGCTCCGGCACGGCGGAATCATCATCTGTCGGATTGTGAGAGACCTGGACTACCCAATGTTTCCCGGGGATAGCATCACTAGCAAATGCAACAGAGTTGGGCCCTAGCAGTAGCATCCTTTCTGGAAGACGGTCGTGCTTCCCGTCGCCTGCATATTGGAGGATGTAACCAGTGGTTGCTAGGACATATATTTTCTCAGTCCAATCCACCTTGTTGATGGTACCGGATAGTGTCCGGAGATGTTTCTTTTGCTTTTGTTCCCGCTTTTTACGCGCTGCATCAGCGGCCTCATCCCGTTCTAAAGGATTGACAGGGTTATCGTCGGTAGAGCTCCTTGCGGTGGTCGCGTGCAGGCGCAAGATGGAATCCGCAGAGAGAGCAGGCGCCGGGAGACAGGCATGCTTGGTAGATTGGGGATAGGCCTGGAACAATGGGGGAGGCTTCCAGCCATACTGTTCCTGGTTCGCATGTGTGGGGTCGTGTTTCGAACGGGAGGGCTTCAATGTTGTGCGTGATCGCTCTGTCGGGGTGGTAATTGTCGGGGAGGTAATGGTGGGATTGGTGTCTATAGTTTGGGGGCTCATGATCGAGGGCGACAGGGCTGTTTCCGACAGAATGGCAGTTTGAGGTTCTGACTGTGCCTCTATGATCTCCTCCAATTTGGGGTCTGCGCGCGAAGATTTATGGCCAAAGAGATTGCGCAGACTCGTTTTGGAGGATTGCCTTTTAACCGGGGCCTGGAGCGGAATGGGACCTTCTGATCCATCGGTACTGGGATACTCGGTTGGTCGAGGGCGTTGTACCCGTTTTTGAGCTGCTGGTCGACTGAAATTGGTTTGTAGAGGCGCAAGTCGACGACCTCGGCGTTCGCCAATTGATGGCTGATCTGGATTCATGATGGAGAGTTCCACACAGTTCCACACAGCTTCAGCTCCAGATAGCTCCAAAGAGTTCAAGTTAGGATCTCACGTTGAGCGCATTGAAGAAAAAGGAGCGAACAAGGTTTAATATAGGCAATGATCATCGGAAAGGAACGTGGGCATGGATTAATTGCGACGTCATGGCACAGCCGTTGAAATATAGATCTATAAATATATGTAGAGAAATCCAAATCGAAATTGAAAATTGAAATCGAGGAACGACCCTTTCGGGAGAAAAAAAAAACATCCAGAGAAAAAAAAAAAAAAGGGCACTTCCAGCAGGATTTCAAGGGGAAATTCGCATTCAGACTAGTTCCAACCGCCAGTGGGGGGATCTACTGGTGATAGTGTGCGAGGAGGGGGCCAGACCGGGGAGTAAAGGATCTGTTGAGTCGCAAATTTGAGAAAATGAGTGAGATCAACTTAGATAGTTGGTCCACATTTCAGTCCTTGGCCTGGATCAACAGCACCCATCAGATCAGCACCTCGATCACAATGTTGTGCCATTGTAACATCCTTTTGAGTGAATCCTCGTGGGCGATGGGTTGTCCAGTGCACATCGACCGAGCCAATCCGCTAATGAGGCGTTAGCCTTAATTTCTTTTTTATTTGACCCAGGCACCGATTTTAAAACGTCCCACTTACCACTGTCATGGTGGGATGATGTTTCTTGGATGCACTCTCGGCTGCAATCATATTAACAAATGCCTACTCCGTAGAGGTTGTCAGTTTATCCAGTTTATCCAGTCTCACAAGAAAAATGGAAGCAGCCCCAGTCTTAACTCCAGACCAGACCAGGAACAACAAAAAAAAAAAAAAAAAAAGAAGAAAATAATAACCCACCACAGCCTTAAAATAGCTCTTAAAATGAAACGTTTTCGTGACCCCCATCCCGTCTCCATCCTGCGCCCAGCCCTGCTGTAATAAAGCATCGGCATCTCGGGCAAGTTGCTGCGCATCCTCGCCCTCGGCGAACTGAAACGCGCTGGATGCCATTCTCGGGAATGAGCGTGTGAGCGGGAATGCGGGTGCGTGCAGATTGGGGAGTCGAGTGAGAGGGGTAATTGAGATGCGTCTTGCACAGAGACGCATGGAAGTAAGACAATTCATTTTGTAGGTACCTAGGTATGAGTACCTACTTGGGAGGTCGGGGGAATTGGAAGGGGAGTGTGGTCAAGTGCACGGGCCAAGAGTGTCTTTATCGGAAATGGCTGAGACTACAATGCTATTCTTGTTCATACAATTATATATATTTATTTATATATTCATATATTTATATCTGTGGAGATGTATCTATTAAAATATTTGCTATAGAACTGCGGTTAAAATTTACTTTAAATCTATGCATTTTGCCGGTGTAGGTTGAAATGCCATATAGATCATCCCTAACACCCAAATCACCTCTTACACAGCCCTGCAGAGTATAATAAAGTACAACTCCTGGGCAGCTGTATTATAAGTCGACCTCGGGAAACTATTATACCAAGCCAGCCGATTGACCATAATCATATATAGGTCGCATTTCGTTCATGCATCTAGAGGTACTTGAAGTGGTTGCGATATAACAGGAGAATAACGGTTGGATTATTTCGATTGGTATTATAGTATTATACATCTTGATAAGCACAATCCTCAGTAACCTGATCACGAAAAAGACAAAATAAATACATAAAAAAAGTGTCATGTCGATGACAAAACTCAACGCCTGAATCCACTGTCCCGTTCTAACCACGTCCCAAAGTCTTTGAGCTCTGGATTGATTCTCCTCAGCTCAGGGATGTCGGCCTTGTAACCCCCATCATGGAACCACTTGAACATATACCCCATATCCTTCATCGATGCCATAAAGATTGAGCAGAGGAATTGGAAAGTCGACGGAATCGGCTTGCCCGTCTTTTGTTGGAAAATCGACGCCATTTGGTCATATGTCAACTCATCTCCTGCTAAGGAAATACCCTTGTTCTGGTATGCCTCCGGGTGTAGGAAAGCTTCGGCCCCGAAGAATCCAATATCATCCGTCGCCACCATCTGTAAAGGCTTCCCCTTCAACGCCATCTTGAAGCTAGTCGCAAAAACCTTGCCGAAGAATCCCGGAACGAGATTCTCATAAAAGGCAGCCGGTCGAAGAATTGTCCACCGCATATCGGTATTCTTGCTTCGCTCAACAAGGTGGTGCTCGATGTTATGCTTATTGATGAAGTGCGGGACTTTAGTCGGAGTCGTATAAGAGGCATCTCCTCCTCGATCAACAGAGCTGTACACGAAGAATTGAACATTCTCCTTCAGCGACTCATCAATGAGTGCCTTTCCTTGCGACTCCTCCAGGGCGCCGTTGCCAATTGCGACCTATTTAGGGCTGGTTAGTCTAGGTAATTTCGTACAAGAAGTTCGAAAGTGCATACCTGAACACTGTAGACACCCCAGATGGGGGATTTGGCGACTTTGCGTGCATTTTGGAAGATCGCTGCGGGATCGTCCATGTTCCCCTCGACCAGTTTGATGTTGGATGACAACTTCGCCAATCTCTGGGCCGATGGGGATTGGGCATTTCGGGTGACGGCAAGAACTTCGAAAGAAGATTTCCTAGCACTTAGACTCTTGATGAGTGCACCTCCTTGCTTTCCCGTCGCACCGGTAATCAGTACTGCAACCATTTTGTAGAGGAAACACTCTGTTGCGTTGGTTGTATATGGATGTGGGGGTGTATAATGGTGTCTCCCGAGATTGTCAGACCTTTAAATATATATAGGAGGAATTTAAGGTGGCAATAGTGACTAGAGAAAAGTGTAAGAAAAAAAAGCTCAAGTGAAGTCTGGTATGTAAGTGTATGTCATTATTAGCTTTCGGGCTTCATCTCAATCCCGCGCTGAGTAAATCTACACTTTTGGATAACCAACTTGGAATAGTATCACGGCAATGAAGTTAATCCCGATAGATTTTGTTACCAAGCTTATATCTCCTGGACACGTTGGCCACGCTTACAAACAAGAACCCCGAAATCCGATCTCTTTGCAAGTAGAAGCTTAGAGACATTGCGACGGACGCGACCTATAAATTCAAATACCCAGCACTTCAACTGGTCTATAACCAAGCAATTACCAAACACATCTACAAAGTCAACAATGTCTAAACTTATCACAGTTTTCGGTGCGACAGGACAGCAAGGCGGTTCTGTCATTCGCACTATTCAGCAGGATGATACCCTCTCCCAGGAGTTCAAGATCCGTGGTCTCACTCGTGATGCATCCAAGCCGGCAGCTCAAGCTCTCGTGAAGCAGGGCGTCGAGGTCAAGACCGTAAGTCCCCTCATTATGCACTACACACTACATAGAAATACGATGCTTACACACTCCTTCTTAAGGCCAACATGAACTCAAAGGAGTCACTGGTTGAGGCATTGCAAGGCAGCCACTCGGTCTTCCTCGTGACCACCCCGGACTGGGGAAATGCCGGATCCGATGCTGAACTGATACATGGAAAGAATGTTGCTGATGCAGCAAAGGAGGCTGGTGTGCAGCATCTGATTTTCTCCTCTTTGCTCAACGTCACCGAGACATCGGGTGGTCGACTTAAGCACGTCCCTCACTTTGACCACAAGGCAAAGGTTGAGGAGTATATTCGGTCGATTGGCGTGCCTGCCACCTTTGTGCTGCCCGGTTATTTCATGACCAATTACACCGTCTTTGGAATGCTGCGCAAGGGCGATGATGGTGTTTACAATTTAGCCTACCCTGTCGGAAAGGACGCTCAATTCCCGCTCATTGATATTGCTAGCGATATGGGTATGTGATAAAATGTATTGACTCAAACACCAGAGGCTTAAGCTAACGCAATGTAATGGACAGGCAAGTACGTGGCAGCGGCCCTGAAGAACCGTTCCGAGGTTCTTGGCCTTCAGCTTTTGGCAGCGGCAGACTATTACTCCCCTACGCGTATCTTGGCCGAGTTTGAGTCGGTCACTGGCAAAGAAACCCGATATGTTCAGGTGGACTCTGATACCTACAAGAGTTTCATCCCTGGTCCGATGGGCCAGGAGATGTTGGAGAATCACTTGTTCGTTGAGAACCCGGGTTATTTCAATGGCAGGAGCTTGAAGGAGAGCCACGCACTGCTCGAAAAGTCTGGTTATCAAGTGACCAGCTGGGAGGATTTCTTGAAGCAAAGCAAAGACTCGCTTTAGTGTATTAGGAAACTATCAGCCACAGATCGGAACCCAAGCTCTTACCTAGATCTCGGATTGCCAAAGAACCTTTGAATGGAATCTCTATATAAATATCGAGTATCTTTCTTTCCGTATGTTCGTGAAGTTGAAGCAGACATGACATGAGGTGTGACCCCTTCGAGATCTATACCTCCGATGGATATTTCAACACATTGGCCTCCCCTTTATAGAGACGCGCATTTTCAACTCCTCCCACACTTGCTTGATAAAATCTAGGTCTGTTTCCAATTCATGGATACGATTAACACGATATTGCAGCCAACTTGTTGAGCCTAGTCTTAGTATCGAGCAATAATACAGGATCATCCATATCCTTCCTGGGCACCCCGGGCCACGGAGTCTCAATAAACTGTTATTCCCTCTTTTCTTTTAACTAACTGAAATATGAGACCATCTAACCCAAATCCTAGATCTGAAGCTGAATTCCTCAAGCCATCCAGATGAATGGTATTGCATTTTTGAGTGAACATCGTTTTGTCGTATTGGCGTATCGGTATGTTTTGTTTACACACTTCATCTTGACTGGGCAGTTAGTTATACTTCAAGATCAAGATGCGAATAAACCCCTTGGAGGAATACCTGTACTTCTCATAGCCATGATTTCACTCTCAAGATCTTGGACCAATTATTCTTTACAGCTCTCGTTCCGAGTGGTATTATAGGCGGGTAGATTACTTAGCGTGAGAATTACAAATAGACCATCTACTTTCTCTTCAACAAACCCCATTTTCTATATTGTACTCACCGTGGACACTTCCACATGGTTAACAACACACTCACTTTGGGATTAATTCCAGGCAAAGACGAAATGGATAAATCTCACGAGACATCCAGTCAGGAATTAATCAAAGGGTCGAAATATTTTTCTCGGAACTCTGGCAATGATAATGAATTCCGTTGTGAGATTTGCCACAAAACTTACTCGCGGCGTATGTTCATTTATTATTCAAGATATAGAAGACAGGTCGTCTAACCTGATATCCTACCAGATGATCTACGAGATCGACATCGGCGTCGATGTATCGCCAAAGGAGGCCAGAGCCGCAAATCCAAACAAAAGTCCTGTGCAACATGCGCTCAAAAAAAGATCCGTTGTTCTTTGGCCCGTCCTAGCTGTGCACGATGTGCTCAGCTGGGAATCTCATGTCAATACCCTGCGGACAGAGAGGCGGGGAAGAATTTACGCTCGGTCAATACGATGGCCCCAACTGTTCAGAAACAGCCGAACACCAATCTCACGATATCTGAGTCCTCACATCCTACCGAGATAAATCCTGTCTTATTGGATGATACTACATTTGAAAACCACCAGGAATCTCTGGACCTCAACGCTCTACTACCTGATACATGGCCACCCTTTGATTTGGAAAGTATGCAATTTACAGAGGATACAATAACAGATGAGAATTGGTCTTATCCAACCAAAATAACCGGGAGCTATCTACCGTGGAATGGAGATATAACACAACTTCTAGAGTGGGAACCAATTCAACCTCTCCCGACCGGGTCTATGACAACATCCGACCAATCTATTTCAAAACATCTCGATCCCATTCAACACATTGAAAACAAATCAAGTCCATCCACAGAAAGCGGGCGATCACATTCCTCTTCTTCGGAAATGATACTCGACGGTTCCAACGAAGATGAGCGTTTAATGTCCGTAAACCTGGACCAGAGGCTTTACAGCCCCTCCCACCTCATCTTCGGGCACACATTCAAGGCCGGTCTGGGACATCAAATCCGGACTGATCCAAAAAGTCTGTGCCAGGAGATACTGGAGCATCTGCGGGAATATCCCAGTCTTATTCTCGACCGAGACTTCTGGTCCCCCTTCGTCCACCACAGATTATACCGCTGTTCTTTAGGCAAAATGGCACCACCAATGACAGATGCCTTAGCCTGTATAGGTGCCTATGCAAGCACAGCAGGCTCAGATTCTGGGTTTGTCGATCGGATGATATCCGAAGAGCGGGAAAAGCTTGTTCGGAATTTCCACAGTTATACCGATACCCCGGAATTCTGCCTGGCTGCTATGCATGCTGTATGCATCTATCAGATTATGGGACTGTTCGGTAACAACTTCTTATCAGCTGCCGTTAAGAAGCCAATGCGTAGCAAAGGAAGCGAGGAGCGGCAACAGGAGTTTGAGAGATCTGCCGAACTCTATAGCTCATTCTTGCTGAAGGTGAGCTACACGTATCCAATTTACATATAACCGATTGACTCACCAACATGAAGATGACCCGACGACTATCGAGTGTCTATTCAAAGGCGCTCCAAATCCACCACGAGGATGAAAACGATTGGAACCAATGGAAATTCATGGAATCTCTTCGTCGGAACTTCTTCTTCGTTCATATAATAAACATCCTGGAGTCGAAGACACAAAAGTTAAATGAGAACTACTTTGAGCCCTTGAACGACAACATGATTCTCAGACTTCCACTTCCTGCCCCGGAACGAATGTGGCGGGCATGCAGTACCGAAGAGTGGATGCTTGCGCGTGCACAAACACTAGGATGTCCGATTTCACCCAAGTCCCCTGAAAATGGTGGATCAACCCTCCGGACACTAGGGAATGTCCTACAGGAAGTCCAGGCTGGAAAGGTGGATGTCGCATCGTTGTTGCCACTTACTCGCATGATCCTGGCCAGTGCTATTATTTCCCCGCCAGGGACTACATCATTATAGCCGAGACCGTTAATCTCCTATGCCCTAGGCTTAGTCGTTAAGCTTAAGTTGTGATATGTGTGAACTTCCTCGCCTCGAATGCAATTCTACTGAGATCGAAAAGTAGCAAGAGGTGAGCACTGAAATGGAAAGGGAAACAAGTATAGTGCCAGACATTATCCAATATATACTGGAGATACATGGATGTACATATGGAATTGTCTCATTCAGAAGAAGCCAATATGTAACATAACAACCTTGGAAACCCTGGAAGTGATAGAGTGATATTAAACTACATTTAACATTTAACACTAGTCCCAATCAGTCCCGAGCTGCCTGGCCCCCGGATGTGTTGAGAAACCACAACGCCACAAGCCTTCAATGTGACCTAAGCTTGAGAGTATAGTGATTTCGTAGTCTATACTAAAAGCGGGTTCTTTCACTTGAAATCGTAGACCCTCGGCTTCATTGACTACATCTAGTCATGGCCGGAACCGGACATGGATCAACCCAGACCTCCGGCAAGAATGCCACATCGTTTCTACCGTATCCTTGGTGCCGGGACCGCTCAAAGATACCAATAAATGCATTACTAGATCGTACTAATGTACTGCTAGATCGAAGTCGATTTACTTGCAGTTCTCGTGCTGCCCAGGCAATATCCTCCAACTGTTACTAGTCCGAAAGAAAACCAGATATCTACACATGTACACCGTTACTACACTGTATACTCAAATACTGATAGCCACAAAGCAATCTGTCCGGTCAATAATAATGGTATAATTCATAATTGGTATCGCTCAGTCGCGAAAACCCATAGCATACATGACAACCCCCCCAGATCGCAAGTCTTGTCTTTCGAGTCAAAAGGAAACACAGAAAAACAAAAAAAAACAATTATTTTTTAAAAGCCAGCGCCCGTCCCCTTCCCAGTTCAATCCCAATCGTACTCAAAATGCACACAGGGTCAAAAGCCACGGACTGGGAGTGGGATATCCACCGAGCGTCAGGTGCAAGAATTAGAGCCAGCCACGCACAGCGTAGGATTGACGCCGACGTAAACATGCACAGAGAAGAAATGTGAATATTCTCATGGATTCCCACGACAGTGACTTCAGTCCGATCACTACCGCCGCTGGATATGAGTATTCACAGCAAAAATACAACAAAAAGAGAGCGATTAAGGATTGAGGTTGATGCTGTTGCGGCGCGAATTGACGCGGGAATTCACTTGCGAATTGACCCGGGAGTTGCCTCGGCTACCGAGAGTTGGGCGGATGCGGAGGTCTTGCTGGGAGCGCGCATACGAACTGGCGCGAGATGCCGGAGGGATCTTGGATCCACGTCGGCTCTGGACCTGCATTTGGTGGCGAGCATCCTCCAGCTGCTGGGCGAATGGAGAACGCTTGCGCAGTGCGGGGCCCTTCCAGTAAATGACATAGACCGCAACGACAAGAGGCAAGGAGATACAGACTAGAATGAATGTTAGACCGATGGCTCATGGTGGGAGATAGGGGAGAATAGACATACAGAGAATGGTCGAGGCGTATTCGAGATGATATTTGCCGCCGATATCTGTGAAAAAACTGTCAATATTATAACAATGGAAGATGTATTGTAGATGACAACTTACTCGTGAAGAACGGCGTGGCTGGAATAGTGAGCACACCGGCAAGGAAGTCTCGCGCCCACCCATTGCCACCGGTCGCAGACGCAGAGTATGGTCCGTAGGCACAGATCATGTAGTCAACTGTGGCCATGTAGATAGCATAATTGGCAATACCGATGATAGCAGCAAAGATCATAGTTCCAATCCAGTGGCACTGGGGCAGACTGGTCCAGGCGAATCCGATCAGACCAATTGGCAGACAGGGAGCAGTATACAGCAGCCACCACAGACGGGACTCGTACTGTGCCCGTTCGCTCTCCGGATTGTCGCGGCGCTCTTTGATATTGCGCTTGATGACTGGGAAGAAAGAGAACCAAGCGATGAAGTAACCAATCACAATTGGAATGAAGGCCAGACCCTTCTCCCAGGTGTTGAAGCCCCACTGGGAGTACACAAGGGAAAGCGACTGGATGAACATGAAAATAAGAGCATCACTGAAACCACTCAGCAGAGAAAGCACCAATACAATGGGCTCAGTCAGGAACATCTTGAAGGGACGAATCCAGGTAGCCATAAGCTCACGGGGCGGGAAACGCTGGCGGAACGACATGCCCTCTGTGGGACCGTAGATGTTGGGGTTTTCGCCGGACTTGCGCATATTCTTGGCAATCCGATCCATCATCACGGTAGCTCTGGTTTCTGGGACCAACAGGAAGTGGGCGATTTGCACGAAACCACCGAAGATCAACTGAATCCAGATATTCCACCGCCAGGGCAGGAAAGCTTCGACGAAGCCACCGACCACTGGACCCAGCACAGATCCACCAACCGATGAGAACACGACAGCAGCCACGGCGTATTGTTGATCATCGGGTTCCCACATATCGGCAATCATTCCTAGGGTGACAGAGCCACCCGCGGTAGAGAGACCACCGAGGGCACGACCGACCAAGATGGAGGCGAAGTTGGGGGCCAGAGCCACAGGAAGCTGGAAGATGTTGACAAGGAACAGAGATGCCTGGAGAATGGGTTTGCGACCCAACTCCTCACTCCATGGTGCCCAGAGTTCACAACCAAAAGCATAAAGAACCAAGAAGATCATGGCACCACAGCGCGCAGCTTGCATGGAGACACCGAACTCCTCTGAAATTCCTGTGGCGGCGTTCGAGTAGAGCGATGTATTGAAGTTCATCGATGTTTGCACGAGGAAGATCGTAGTGATAATGATCCACTTCTTCTTTTCACTGAACGAGTATCCCAGTTTATCGTAGCACATGTCCTCGGTGAGCTCGACTATCTCATCAGGTGTAGGCGAGGCCTCCTCGAGCTGATCCTCTTCTTCTAACTTTTCCGTAGCAGCATTGACGACGGCTTGGGCGTGGGCAGCTTCTGCTGCCTGCACGGTATCCCTGCCGGGTTTCTCGGGGTTGATCGCCATTATTTTAACCTGTGGCGCCGAGGTGATAGTATAGGTATATTAAACTGGTATGGAAGACCAGTGATAGTAGAAGAAACCCCAGGAAATGAGGGCACAAGAAGTCTGAAGAAGATCAATAGGCAGACAGAGAGGGAGAGATAGAGATAGAAAAGGAAAGAGGAAAAAAAAGAGGAAAATGGAGGAATTTAAATACAGAAACGGGGAGAAAAAGGGCAAGAGCCAAATGCAGGAAAGAGTCAATGTTTCCAGGGTTCACCATGTCAGTACCTTTCCATTACCGTCCTAGTACAGAGTTCCAGTATGTCAATTTCCACGTTTCTTGTGATGAACCAGTGAAATTAATTAGATTTTATTACAAAATACAAGATGTACCAGGTACTTACTTTACTGGACTTTACTGAACCTTTTTGACCTCCAGACGGGATGCCGAGTGTCCCCACTTTAATTTTTTTCTCCAGACTTCTCTCCGGACTCTCTCCAGACTATTGCCTTTTTTGCCTTTTTGGACCCCTTGGGAATCTTTGCATAAACAATTCCAACTCTCAATTCATTATAACATTACCTGAAACCTATAAACCTCTATGGATGAAGAATTTGATTCATTTCTTTCTGGTACGTCTCTGGGCTAAATAGCCGGAACAGGAAGCTCGCATTGGGGTAATCGGACCCACCTTGGAGACAACTACATCTCCCGACAACTTCCCCCGTTACCGCTCTAGGCCGAGAGAATGTCCGCTTCGAGTTTCAATCTCTCTCCATGTAACATCAAGTCTACATAAAAACTGCAGAAGATCATATCAAACCCCATATGCCCCGCGAAGCAAGGAGCCGGGGTTATTGCCGACCGTGCCCGACCGCATGGTTCCCCATAAGTGATGGACATTCTACGTGGGACGTGGGACGGAGTGGACTCCATGCAAAAAAAAGTATATGAAAATGACAACAGGGGCTGAAAGAAAAAAAATAACAAAAAAAACAAAAAAAATCACATTTGGTTCAAAGTCTTGTTAAAACAAGATATTGCCAAGTCGCCCATTACTTGCCTTTCGCTGTATGTGACGTCAGGGCCGGACAGGTACTGCTAAAGTGCAAAGTATCGCCATGGTCCATCTTACGGCCGTGGCGTTGATCGTCATCAGGGCTGGGGGCCATAACTCTTGTTCTGACTCTCGGACTTCGCTTACCTCGTGATCAACATGTATGGCTTGGTATTTTGTTTTTCTATTTCTATTTCTATTTCTTTTTCTTTTTCCTTCTTCTACATGGTTCGATTATCCAATTTACTCCAAAAACAAAAAAAAACCCTACATATGTACATCCTTCGGTCTTCCCGGTTGTGCGTTCCAGAACATGTGGAAGGCTGTCAATTACGTACTCAACCACACATCTGTGGATAACCACACGACCGATCGGGATCCCTTACAGGGCAACCCTTTCACTGTTACATTTCCCCAGGATTGTTGACAGATTATTGATCCTCACCCGCCATTGCCCACTGGGGTAAAAGACCAAAAAGAAAGTTTCCCTAGTCACATTGCCCTTGAGCGCTCAAGGGCGCCCAAGGGGGAATATACGGAAACAACATCGTACGTCCCAACCCGGACTTGGATACATTCCTGCACATGGCAAATCACATTCCTAGGATCGACTAAATCGTATCTAGAGCGCCACGCGATGCCTTGATGATCTTTGCGGCGATCCTACACCCGGAATTTGTTTACATGTAAACTCTATACTCCATAGCATAACTCCTTTAAAAGAAATTTGTAAAAGTTAAGCGCCACTCGGAGAAACCGGCGGATCCCCTTCTTGGCCTACGCGCAACCAGGGGCCAAGATATGATTTGTTGTGGCTCGACCTCTTATCCGTGGACGCCTGGCCTGGTCCATGGTCCGGAAGAATCCTATAAGCCCCGAGAGAAAAGAATCCGAGTTGTACATGTTCGTGTTCGGGGTGTAAACAGAGACAGAGAGAGTCTGACAGTCATAGGAGTCTCTAGAGCATTCCCCGACAGTTCCAGGCTTGTCGGATTGGTCTGTATTGTAAATGTAGGGGTCCAATCAGTGGTATTCAACTCTCTGTATTTCTGTATCGGCTCTTGGTACAATTTATATGGAGCCATGATTACATAACATTAATTACAAAAATGTGTAGGATTAATAAATCCCCCGGTATGCCGGTCGTCATGCTCCGACACACCCCCTCAGCTATCCCAGTATGGGATTGCTGGACTTGTTAGATCGGCATATTGATCTCCATGGTTTAATTGACTAGGCCATTAGATAGCCTATGTCCACCATCCTGAGCATCCTTAGGAAGCTCTCATGCTTCTGGCGAGATAGCATCTTTGTGAGTCCATCTGCGACCATGCTCGCCGTCGGCACCCATCGCACCATTATGCGTCCTTCTCTAACCTCTTGCCGAAGCCAATGATGATGAATATCGACATGCCGAAGCTTCGTTTCGAAGGCAGTGTCCTCACTAGTAAGTAGGCTGATCGTTCTCTCGTTGTCGCAGTCGATCGTCATATTGTGGGAGGGTTCAAAACCGAGGCTTTTTAGTAGTCGACGCCACCATTGAAGTTGCTTCCCTGTCTCTGATAGGCCTAGCAGCTCTGCTTCAGTGGTTGACGTTGTCACGGTGGGTTGCTTGCTCGCTTTCCAGTCAACTGGTCCACCATAAGCTTGACAGATGTAGCCTGCAGAGCTCTTTCGATCTGGGTGATCTCCGTATGAAGCATCGCTTGCGAACTGTATGGAATCGATTCCAGTGCTTACTGCGTCTGCACTATATTCAATAGCTAGGTTCCGGGTAGTATATAGGTAACTGATGACCCGGTCAGCTGCTTGGTGGTGCTGGGGCCCTGGATTCGTCAAGAACTGAGCTAGTCGAGCGGTGGCCTTTGCAGCATCTGGCCTAGTGATAGTGGTGGCATAGCCTGCGGATCCAACCTTCTTTTGATAGAGAAGGATCTCCTTCGGGGTGGCTACGCCTTGGTAAGGCGTCAATTCGTCAACTGGTAGTGGCGTATAGACAGGTGGTCGATCTGTCAAATTGTAGCGGGTAGCAATGCTTGTCATATAGCTATCTTGACATAGCCAGAGCTTCTTCTGCTTCCTATCGCGAATGATTCGGATATTGAGAAACCATGATGCTTCTCCATGATCTGTCAGCTCCCAGTGGGCTTCTAGATCTCGCTCCAATTGCATGGCTCTTGCCTTAGCATTTGCATGGCTAGCAATTAAGATATCATCCACATAGAAGAAGACTATTAGCCCTTCTCCGACGAAGACACAAGGGTCTTCTGGTGCTTGTTGCAGACCTAGTTTTCGGAGTACACTAGCTGCTTCTTGTTGCCAAAGACGTGGCGAGATCCGTAAGCCGTACAATGCTCGACGAAGCTTCCAGCATTTACCTAGGGACTGGAACCCTTCTGGCATCTGCGTATACGTCGGTTTCTCTTGGCTTAGCTTGCTATTCAGAAATGCAGTGACAGCATCTCGCTGACGGAGGTCTAGGTCAAAGGCAGCGACTAGTGCAAAGATCATTCTTGCTGTTCTTGCTGCTAGCGTAGCAGCTCTCTTTTCTTCATAGGTAATCGTCTCAAGATCCCCACGAACACAGATTCGAGCCTTCAATTTCAAAAGGTAACCGTCCTGGTCGAATTTGTATGCAAAAACCCATAGTAAGGGAAGGATTTGTATCCCTCGATCCTTTGGCTTTTCAATGACTTCGAATGTCTCTTTTTCAGATAGAGAGTGGATCTCTTTCTTCATTGCTGCGAGAAAACCTTGCTGAAAAGGATGATTTATGACATCCTTCCAGTACTTGGGTGGTGGTGGGAGATCATCTCGATGGCGGCGAGCGTTTGGTTTCTCGGCGTATAGACCAGCTGCAAATGCATGTAGTAGAGCCGGTGGCTCTTCTTCGTCAATACCCTGTACTATAGTGGTTGCATATGCAAAATCGTCATCTTGTTTTGCTTTGCGTATTCGACGTCCACTTAGTATGTTGCTGGCATCTATATTGCTGGAGATCTCTCTGCTTGGTGCTAGCAGTTCTGCCTGGAGCTGTCTTTCTAGCTCATTTTCCACCTCTCTATTGGGTTCTTCATTAGGTTCTCCATTGGCTTCTTCATTGGCTTCTTCATAGGCTTCTTCATGGGCCTGATCTTCACTGAGCAGTTGATCATCTAGATCATGCGTATCCACCCCCTGATCAGGGCCAGTTTCCACCCCTTGCTGTAAGCCAGTTTCTTCATTTGGTGGGGTTAATGGTGATGGATCTTGATCCTTCTGTATGTCCTGGATCTCACCGGCTTCTTTTCTGACCGAGGTCAGAAGTATAGGTGGTAGGCTTATTGGGGTAGGCATTAATGCCTGCCTGCTCACCCCCTGAAGTGGGGTGATCTCTCGGTAGTCAACCTCACTTAGCTGAATATCTTGTGAAGTATCTGGTAGAGTATCTGGTAGAGCATCTGGAAGAGCATCTAGAAGAGCATCTGGTAGAGCATCTGGAAGAGCATCTGGTAGAGCATCGTCGGTTTCATCTTGTCGGTTTTGATGCTCACTTTCCGGCGTACTAGTTGCTTCCTGGCTAGCGATCTGATGGTTGATGATTTGCGCCACTTCGTCGGGCGTAATCTCTTCTGGCTCTCTCACTAATGGTAGTGGAATAGGCTGAGATTTCTCATAGTCCGGCGAGTATTTACGTGCTTCATCAATGACTGCATCTCGTATATACCTCACTTTCCCACTGTGTGGAAACCAGATTTTGTAGATATTAGATGCCAAGTATCCGACTAGGAAGCCGACCTCTGCTCTTGGATTCATCTTATCTGACTGGATCTGCCTCTCAATGCGGCAGTACGCCAAACTTCCATATAATCTAACATTTGCTAGATTGATCTTCGGGGCTGTTGGAGCAAATTCTCTTCTTACTTCTTCCCATGGTATTAACCACTTGTTCTCAGAAGCAATGTATGTAGGGGTACGGTTCAATAACCACACTGCAGCGCTTGCGAATTCAGGCCATAGGTCTTTCGGAAGCTTGCCTTCAAGAGAGAGCATACGCATACGGGTAATGATCATCCCGCCAGATCTCTCGGCATACCCATTCATCTCTGAGTGGCCGGGTGGAGTATGATATATCAAGATACCATCGCTTGTCAAACTGTGCTCCGCTGTTTTGCCTGCTGCAGCTTCATTGTCATAGTGAAATGCCTTGATAGGTAGATTCCACTGATTCCTTGCTAGCTGTACGAACTGGTTGATCGCCAGCTGGCATTCAGGCTTCACTTCATGTGTCATTATCCAATGGAATCGTACTCCTTCCATATAGAAATGAGATATCCATCGGTGTCTATTGTATGCTAGCGGCAGTTGTATGAGATCAAAGTGGATCCTTCCAAATCGTCCAAAAGTACGTCCTACTGGCCGGCGAGAGATCTGTTTTGGTGCTCTCCCAATATGACAGGTTTGGCATAATGAAGCTTCTTCTTGCTCTGCTTCCTGGAGGACTATACCATCTACCATAGTAGCAAGCTTAGCTACGGCGCGGGGCTCAATGTGAGCAAGTCGCCGATGCCAGATGTCAGCCGATGCCTTTGATTCCTGCGGCTTTACTGAGGATCTCTGTGTGGCATATGCTTGTTGCGGTAGAACCTCTCCTGGTTCATCGAAAATCCAGAGGTTAAACTGGTCCCATAGATGTACATTGACAACAGGTAGATCCTTTGGATCTCGGATGCAGTTTGTACGTTGACACCAGGTGCCCCCCTTCTTCTTTAGCATCGCGTACGACACTAGATTTGTATGGAAGCTAGGCGAGTAGAGAGCATCACTCAATGTGATTTCCATTCTCCCTTTCTGTGGATGCTTGCCGACTAGTCGAACTTTGCCTCTCCCTAGCACCTGCGTAGTACTGTCACCAGTTGTCAAATCTATGACTTCCGGCGTAAAATCAATAAACAGTGCTCTGTTATTGCATACATGTGAACTGGACCCAGTGTCAAGAATCCATCGATTGCGGAGAGAGAGCTCGCCAGTCTTTGCAGCTGAGAGTGCATGCTTGCCAATCTGTATAGCTTCACTTAGTAGCTTGCCTTGGTGCTTGCCCTGGGGCTTGCCCTGAGGCTTGCTCTGAGGCCTGCTCTGAGGCCTGCCCTGTTGCTTACTCTGGTAGGTGGTGGCGAAGCTAACGTGGTTTGCAGATTCATGATGCTTTGATTTAGCTTCATTGACAGCTTTGTCGACCCATTGCTTCCACCCTGGATCATTTGCTAGCTTCTTTCTAGCTCTCTCTAGCTTCCCTTCGTCTAGGGTATATCCTTCTGGGCGTATAGCTTCATTCATGAGCCAGCAGTTGGCCACCTTGTGGTGTGGATGACCATTGCCACATGGACATTTTCTCTTCTCGAATGGAAGCTTCTCTTGCTTCGCTTCCGGCTTTGCTTCTCGATGACCTTGCCAGGTTGAAAAAGCACTTTTTGGAGCATTAGTTGAGGTCACAGTTTTGACGCCTATCTCCCGATTCATTGCACGGAATGATTCAAGAAGATCTCGAGTGTCATATTTCTTCTTATCCATAACAATCTCTTGGTATTTTCCTTGCCACCAGATTGGCAGTACCTCTTTAACTGCATGTAGGAAGTCTCGATTGGAATCTGCATCGCTAATGCCGAGGCTAATAGCTTGCTCTCTTAGTGAATTCCACTTTTGAAGCCACTGCTCAATATCACCGGTTGGTTTCTGCATGGCAAAGACCTTCCAATTCATACGGATTTCTTCTTCGTACGCCGTTGACCGAGCAAATCTAGTCTTTAGGTATACAAGCCTCTCATACGGAGTACGATATGTGATCAGAGCAAGGTGATGCATTGGGTCGAGGTAGGTAAGGATGTACTCGTTGACATCACTTAGTCCTTTTGCTTGCTTCTCCCACTTCGTGTACTTCATTTTATACACGTCCATTCGATCTCGCCAAATCCTTCGATCCTTGTCATCGCCGTCCTCTGGGTATTCCGGTTCCACCGGTTCTTGGAGAGGTATAGATCTTATTGCTTGGGATTCGGTTGTCGTCGGGGGATCTGGGTTGCAAAGGTCCCATACGTTCTTTTGCATGGCATATAGCTGCACTTTTGCAAACCAAGTGAGCCACTGCGGCGAGTCCTTCAGTTTTTCGCCCTTCATGGCGGAGAGAATTGATGCTGCCTCCATTGCTGGATTCAGGGGTAGCTGGGAATAGCTTCACAATTGCTAATTCAGGGGTAGCTAGGAGGTTTCAAGGGGTAGAAAGCAGGCTTCTAGTAGTGTACTAGATACTATATCTCAAATAGTAATGCTTTCTTCGATGCGAACCGGGCTCATAACTGTCGGATTGGTCTGTATTGTAAATGTAGGGGTCCAATCAGTGGTATTCAACTCTCTGTATTTCTGTATCGGCTCTTGGTACAATTTATATGGAGCCATGATTACATAACATTAATTACAAAAATGTGTAGGATTAATAAATCCCCCGGTATGCCGGTCGTCATGCTCCGACAAGGCTTGTCAGCCTCAGGCACCAGTTTCCACAAACGGCTTTTATGTATCACGTGATCGACCCCGCGAAACAAGAGGCTGAGTCATCCGATCATCGCGGGCGGGATGCCTGACGTGACGTTACCTACAGATTAGAGCTTGTGCAAGCCTACGGATTCTTCATCCCCCCTACACAGCTATCTTGCTTGAAGATGCCACCGGATCTGAATTCCCTTCCTCTGTCCCGCTCGTCTTCAACCTCCTCCTCGATTCCGCAACGTAATATGCCCGCTCCTGGAACCGGTCCGGCCCCCGTGAACCCGAACACCGCTTCACCAAGGCCTTCCCGTGGCTCAAGCATAGGTCGACTATCGGTATCCGAGCGACGTCGGTCCGCTGCTGGCATGAACCTAAACCTGAACGATATGCAGGGCACTAGTCCAGGAACTAGCAGCGAGCTACCTGTATCAGACCACCGCGATCATCGCAGCTCGATCGGACATGCATTCCGCACAGCCAGCCCATCCAGCCATGGCGGAAGCCCCATCTTCGCAACCGCTGATCCGCACCATCAGCGCGCACCATCGTTAGGAGAGCTACACCAAGAGCTGGAGCAAGAACAGGAAGCACAAGTGGTGGGCTGATCTTCTATATCGCCGGACGCCAAATTGTAGTAAGCTAACCAGGGAACCATGATGGAATGTAGAACCGTCTTCTTCAGATGATCCGCAGCCAGCAAGCCCAATTGCATCAATACCAACAGCAACAGAATCCGCAATCAACCGCTGCCATCGACGACACAACCCCGGCATCGGAACGGTCGGCTTTCTTCCCCCCGGCCCGGCAGCACCTCCAGCTGGGAACAGATTATCGATCTCTTCTTCATTCTCAAACCGCCGAAACTCGCGACCTTCAAGTCAAGCGACGTCACCGAACCTGCGGCCGCTAGACTCACGTGGACCGGAGGGCGTGGAGCCATTCCCGGGGTTGCGGGATAGTCTCTCTCGGCGCGGGAGCCGGGACGAGAGTGCCTTTTACCAGGCCGAAGCGAGCTCACTAGCCCGAGAAAACGTGCTCCTTCGGCAACGGATCCGGGAACTAGGTAAGAAAATCCCGGGTTAGCGTTTTTAGCCTAATTCTACAGAGTAACCCCACTCCGAGATGTGGATCTCGATTTAAGCGCATATACTAATTTTCCCCTCCACAGAGAGACAAATCGGTGGCTTAACGACTTCCCAGAGTGCGTCGTCTGCAACAACTACATCGGGTATTGCGTCCGGGCAAGCGGGGACCGAAACCGCGGACCCGCCTGCCGTGGGTTCAGCGCCAGACGGCAAAGACTGAAAAAGTGCATTTCGCCCGAGCTTTTGGCCCAACCACCCCCCACACGATATGATTGATACAGGTGATACCCCGGACGTCAGCCAATACTATGTTCAATACTCTATGCAATTCTATGCAATACGATGACAGAGAATAACAACCGAAAACCCCTCAACTCCCCAGACAATGGACATTGCGCGATTTTGCAATCTTGGCGTCTGGGTTTTCGCGAAGGATCAGTCTTTCGGGTTCTGACCGATATCCCTTTTTTTCTAGGACGGAAGGTGTTTTTTTTCCATTTCTTTTGTGGGAATGTGCAAATTTGACTTTATGCGCTCTTTGTCAAAGCTGCAATGTGATCTGTACGCATGCAGGATGTAATGGCCTGTTGCTGTTACTAGTAAAACTTCCCATTGGAAGTGTCGAGGGCTCAATATGAGAAACTCGAAATTAATGTAGAAATTCATGACGATGCATGTTGACTTCATCCTCTTTATCGGTAACTAAACACTCAAGATACATATAGACTACACTGTCTTCCCAGTTAGGTTTAGCCATATCAACGAGCTACTCTCTCTTTCTCTCTGGATCTAGATGGCATTTCTCATGTTCTACCCAAGTCTAAATCTCCCGACAACCGATGCCAAAGTCTCACAAGTCCCCGAAAGACCGCAGACATGACCAGGCCAAAAGACTCGACAGGGACAAAGGCAGGAATCAACTCATTCCCACACAGCCCAACAATGTCCCCATGATCAATCAAAGGCCCCAGTATACCCTCAATCCTCCCCCGAAGAGCCTCAACAGAGAAATCCCCCTACCAGAGCCCGCAGCTCATACAAGTACCGAAACAAAAAAAAAAATCATATCAGCAACAACCTGCAAATGAAAAAAGATACTCAAGCTGAACCGTTCCAAAGTAGTACCCATGTGATTAATATTCCTCCGAACAACCTTCAACGTCCAACTCCTATGAGAATACGATCCAACAACCGAATCCCCGGACCAGCAGAGACAAGACCAAGTCCGTACCAAAACACCGAAACGAAGTGATCGAAATCCAACTGGACCTTCCGTCCAAGTAACAGATCATACCGTATATCGATCGAGAAATAATTCACCATCCTACAACGAACGACGACCACCACGTTCCACGCTCGCCGTCCTTCCTCCTCTCATTCCTCCCCCTCCCATTCCGAGCATCCTGCTCCTCCGTCTGCGTAATACCCACAACTTCGAGACCACGTTCATGCTCAAAGTCATAAAGAAGAATTCCATAAGCGCCCTCGGTACCAGCAACACCACAATGCGACCCTAGGAGTCAAGGAGCCGCGCGAAGGTGGATATACCATCGATGTACATTAGAGAAGATGGGGGGTTTGTGATATGGTGTAGGTGTAGGTGTGGAGGTATCTCACTGACACCGAGACTGATGTATTTGCATCTGTATCTTTGTCTATGGGTATCTCTGTATTTGTATAGACATGGGCATGTGCGGTAGTAGGTCGGGAGAGAGCCTAGGGGTATTTCTCTGTGTATCACATTGCTCAAGTGATATATATATATATATGGAGGAGAGTAGACTGAGTTGAGATTGAGGTGGGCATGGGAGTGGTTCTGATCTCTAGTAGTAGACATGACTGGATTAAAAGTGTCACTCCGTGATCGTATCACCGAAATGGGCTTGTTTTTTTAGGTTAAAACGAGTGAATAAAGAGATGATTGTAGTGAGTGAAGAGGAATTTGGGTGTAATCGTAGCCACGGCCTCAATTCTTCGATGTGGGTGGACTTATTATGTTTCAAGTTTTGGTGACTTAGGGCTATAGAATTGAAGTTTGAATATCTACATTAAGAGGATGTAGGAACTATGAATAGACACATTCGTCGATCCAATTCATTCTATTCAAAGAACAAAAACGTAAAGCTAGAGGCGAATCACATTGTGTACAATAAGGGTAGATCAAGACATCCCAAGTTGAAAAAAACAAAGATATATTCATCTATCAGGCGCTGAAGGAAGGAAACAAAAATCCCAAAGCACCAAAAGTAACAAAAACCGGGTATATGCAAGACACATCTACAGCTTCGGCTTCTCGGCCTGGGCAATCAGGTCGGGCATGAGGAGGTCACGAAGCTCAGTGGCAGCCTCATTGAGGTAGTGACTCATGCGCTCAGCGCCAAGACGCTTGCAGACAATGTTGAAGTTGAGGCTGAAAAGAATTAGTTAGCGATGTGCATAAATGGAAAAAAGTGGGGGATAGGGGATGCTTGATGCTTACCTGTTCTCGTTGATCATGTAGGCAATTCCGAAACCATCATCAATAACTTGGCTCCACCCGTATCCGTTGAAGAACTCGGAGCTCAGCTGGGAGGTGGAGAGGTACCAAGAGGAAGAGTAGGCGTAGGCGGGATCCTGGTAGAGCTCGGGCAGCTTCTCGCCGGGCTGGAGAAGCTTCTTCAGACCGAACAGGTGACGGTCGACACCGTGACCGGAGCTAGCCTCCTGAGTGTATTTAGTGTGCTGGGCGAGGGCAGCGCGGAAGAGCTTGACGGTCTCCTCGCGGGGGGTGGTGTGGTCCTCGTGAGCCTTGCAGAAGGCGACGCTCTCGTCAGAGACGGAGCGAGTTGTCTCTGTGCGGCCTTCGGCGTACTTGCGGGTAGAGGCAGACTCGTAGGTGGGACGGTTCTTGCCGTACATCTTGAAGTAGGCCAGTTGGATGGTCATCTGGACGAAGGCATCGGGGCTGCACTTGAACTTCTTGATCAGACCCTTGCCGTATCCCTGGTAGGCCTGGACGACCAGCTCGTGAGAACCGATCTGCTTGCGGTGGTACACAGCTGCGGCATCAATGGCTTCATTGGCGGCGTCGTTAAGCTTGAAGTTGATAGGCTTAGGGTCGGCGAGCTGGGAGCGCACGGTCTGGGCGGAGAGGTCGATCTTCTTGTTGAAGATGACGTTGTTGATATAGTCGTTCAGGCGGTGGGTGGGAGTGCCATCCATCATGCTGTGCTCGCCGGTGAAACCAGCGGTACCATTGTCGTTAATAATGAACTGCAGAGGCTTGTCGAACCAACGGTTAGAGCCATCACCGTGCCAGTATTGCGAGCAGCGCTCAGCCAGAGTGACAGGGCGGGCATCGTCCAAGCAGATCACGAAACCAGCGGACTCAATATCCTGCAAGGCCAGCTCATTGGCAGGGTCAAGAGAAACGAGGGTCTTGCGAGCAGCAGTCCAGTGATCACGGTCGGCGACAGTCAGTACACCAACGGGTGGCGCAGGCTGTGCGACCTCATAGATGCGCTCGAACTGCTTCTCCAACTCGGAGACATTGAGCTGTTGACCGTCCACGACGAGCGGGACCTTAAAGAACTGGTTCTTGCGGACCACAACGATGTGTTGGTTCTCAGCAGCGGAATACTTGCGAGGGAAATCCGAACCCTCGGCGGGAATACGGCAGCAGTTGAACATGTACTGGTACGAGCTCATGGCCTGAGGCTCCTTGCGGAGGTACTCGGGCTCCAAAGAGCCATCATCAACCTTAGCCTTGAAGTCGAGCGCAGCAGTGGTAATGGCAGCAGCGCGCTTGGCGGGGTTGCGACGCTCGCGGTCATCCCGGTAGGAGTAGAAGTAGGAGACGTAAGGGATGACGGGGTCGCGGTAGGTGAGGTAGGCGGCCTGGTTCCACCACTCGGCGAGCCAGTTCTTGATCTTAGGGTCGGCGGCGCGAGCCAAGAGACGCTTCTGTAGAGACTCACCCTGACCACCGGGGCGGACGAACTCCTCTACGGCCTTCTTGGTGCGCTCATACTCGGACTCGGAGACAACGGCGTGGACGGACTTGAGGTACCGACGGCTGGTCTCTTCTAGGGAGGGAACGGGGAGTTTGGGGAGAGAGTCTTCAAAACGAAGCATTTTGCCCTTGGAGAGGTCCTCCGTGTATCCTATTCTTCTGTTAGTGAGTCTGATTCTTATTTAGGTGTATATGGGCTAAGGGATAGCCCGCATTGCGCCGGACGCATGTGTTACTCACCCTCAGGGACGGAAGATACTGTTCGTCGGGGGGCCATTGTGAGAGTCTATACGCGAGTCAATGGATTGATTCCAGGAGATTTCACAGCATTCCACCACTGTCATTACAAGAGAGGACTTACTGAGCGGGTGAGGAGAGAGTTTGAAGGAAGGCGTTGCCTTGACAGGGTAGAAAGACGGCTTCGGGCAGAAGCAGTGAACATCCCTCTGGTTATATGAAGAAAAAAAAATCGTTGGGGTATAAAGAGAAGTGAACGTGAAGGTGAAGCTTAAAGGGAAAATAAGAAGAGTTGGCCGAATGACGCTCGACACAGAAAGCCTCGGCTGGCGGGGAAGCCGGTAAAACGCGGTACCGGGGTACCACTGGAAGGTCTGTATCTCAGTCCCGTCCGAGTTGTTTTTTCAATTTTTTTTCCCCCACGGGAAAAGAGTGAAAAGGTAAGGAGATGAGAAGATCCAAGGTCTAATGGGCAATTGTTTTCTTACTGTTTTTTTTACGTTTTTTCCTTTGTCTTATTGTGTTGACTGGCGTTGGTTTGTGTTCGCTATATATCGCAACTCGGCTTATAAGCCACTATGTACATATATATAATACGGAAATACCAATACAATGCTCCACCGACGAGCCTCGGTCCATTTCCTCGCTGATCTTCGCAGTCACAAGGAAGAAAGGAAGAGAGGTGGATATCACCTGAGAATAGGAGAATAGTACAACATAGAATGTCATTATTTTCATCTGAAAAAGGAGTCTGACTGTATAAAGCACAAACATAGACACCTACGAAATATTTAAAATACACAAAACCCCAAACTTCAATACTCCGGTTCTCCGGGCGATCACAATGCGGGGAGAGCTTCTAGCGGAAGCATACGGAGTACACATACAATAGACGGGATCATGGACAGTCTCAATGTACATAAGTTACACAGTTACAGCGTAAGAAGGGAATAAAGATAACAAAGCGCTAGATTATGTATAGATGGGAAAAATAAATCGAAATCTCCCTTTCATCCGATCCCGTTGACCCGGCCAATAAAACAACGCAAATTTCAACAAAAAAGAAAGTGACAAGAAAAAAAAGCCACCTTGGGAATATCCCAAAGTACGCCAAACACGGGGAAAAGGAAATAAAAACAAGGCAAAATAAAAAAATCAAAAAATCATAGGCACCTTCCAAGGTAGATCAAGCCCAGATAGGCCATCAGGAGACTGGCTGCACAGCTGCCGGTTGATCCTGGTCATCGATAGGTCGAGGTACCTGCACCCCACTGCGACGTAGTTCATCCATTTTAGCCATGACAGGCCCCGTGCAGATGCGACCGGTCTGCATAAGCGTACGGAGACGTTTCCGACGAGCCTCGCCGCTGCGCTCTTCACCACGAGCAACGCCCTCGTCCACCCAGTCCACGGCATGGACCTTGAAGCTCATGCCATCGTGTTGACCGGCCCACTTGCGGGACTTCAGGCCGAACATGAGAGTGCTGTCATACTGCGCCACGCGGGGAAGAACGAGCAGGGTGATATGCAAGTCCTTGTCGGTGGGGGGGATCGGTGGTAGGCGGGGGCCCTTAGTCGGAGTGTCGCCATTAGTGGCTTCGGGTGGCGGTGCATGTTGATAGGTATCTTTAATCTCGAGATCGAGCATTGACTCGTCCACGTCGTCACCCCACGCACCGCGAATGAAGCCGGAGTGGATGGCAGCGGCAACGGGGTCGGAGTCGTCTGTATAAACACCAGTGCCCCAGAGGGCGCGCCGGGCGCAAATTTCCTCTCGGTGAGATTGGTTGATTCGGAAACGGGGCACTCGGACGGTAAATGTGCAATTCTCCCGCTGTTCGAAGCGGGGTAGGGGCTGTGGGGTGGTTGTATATCCAAACTTAGCGCTGTCCAAAGAGGCCTTGGCTGTTGGGGGACTAATGCGAGGTGTGTAGAGTGTTGAGCCAAGGTGGTGCCGAGGAAGATGGGCCACACTCGAAAGCAACGGCTCCAGGTTCACGGTAGTGCGAGGCTCGCGGATAGGAGATGCAGCCGGAATGGCGGCTGGTCGAGGAGCATGGTGATGATGGTGATGGTGATGTTGGTGGTGATGGTGTGTGGCAGGAGGCTCCGCCGGGGATGTTCGATGGAAGAAGGTGGGACGTTGAAGGGAGCTCAGGGTAGCCGCCTCTTCGTCTGCCTTGTGGCGATGGTGGTGGTGGCTAGAGGAATGTTAGCATGTGGATGATAATCAAGGGTATTCTGAATGGGTAGACCGTACTGATGGTGATGATGGTGGGCATGCCGAGAGCGACGGGCGTTACGGGCTGATAATAAGCCTCGGGCATCATTGGCCTCAATTTCCATCTGCTCCTCGTCGCGCGACTTTCTCAACCGTTTGCCGGCTGCAGAAGATGGTCGGGTAAGCTTGGACGCCTCATCCGTCCCTTCTCCGTTCATCGAGCGACCTGTGAGGCTATCGCGCTTGAAAGGACTAGTTCCCAACGGTGTCGATGGTCCGCTGCCACCGGTAGCCGCGGTGACACCACCAACACCGCTCCCAATACCGGAGAACACTCGTCCCAGTTCATTTTTGATTGCTGGCTCACCAGCAGGACCAATGTATGGAGCTTGGGCGCCTTGTACAGCTTGGGGAAGCGGCGATGCACGGCCACCGCGTTTCCCATCAACACCAACAGTCAGCAGGCTGCGATGATGGAGCAGCTCGTCGCTTCCTTTACGGCGTCCCTCATCAGCCAGGGCTGCTAAACCGGATGATGCGGCAGCTGTCGATGCGGTGATGACAGGGGTTGATCCTATCCGTGAAGGCTGCGCTTGGTGTCGGAGATATGGATCATGGGGTGGAGGAGGTGTGGGTTGACTGTTCCGAGACTGGAGAGAGACCTGAGGCTGTCTATTTCCACCCGGTTGCGACCCCAGTGATTTAGTGTAGCTCTGAATGGCCCCAAACCCGAAACCCGACCCGTGCTCCGGCGCAGGGAAGCGCTTACTTTCCGGCGATGGAGGGTGAGAGCGACCGTGGTCCCAGGTAGAGCTGCCCTGGTGCCGATCGTGCGGGTCGCGTTCACCATAGTGAGAGCCATACCGATATGATCCAGGCTGGTTCAACTTGGCATCTGATCCCTGGGTTGGAGCTCGGTCTCGCTCCCGCTGTGCAGTATCCTCCGAGCGCCGCTCGCCAAATATGTTTGTAAACCGACCATGCTGTGGATCCTGACTTCCGTACGACCCAGATGCAGGCCGAGGGCCGGACTCGAAAGGACGATCCGCGGCCCCGCCGGGCTGGGAGATCGGACTGTATCCGGGGGTCGTGTGGGTGCGTCAGCATGGGGCGGCTGACTACTGGGCCGAGTGATCGGACCGTTGAGACTCATGCGGCGAGGTTCGGTGTACGGTGGCTCTGCAGTGGAGATTCGAGGCGAAGGGTGCGTTGAGTGTGGCTTCTCAGGATACTGTGAGAGCGACGAGCGCGTCAAGCCCCCGAACACCGACTGCTCTCCACCCTGACTCGAACCTCCACCAGACCCAGACCGGTATGCGCGGGGCCCGGGAGGCTTGGAGAATGGTTTCTCTGGTGTGTGAGAGCGACGGAAGAAGTTGTTATCGAGCGGTGAGGGTCTTGCTGGGGCAGTTGGTGGGGACATGGCTGCGGAGGATGATGATAAGGGTGTATTTCCAAATATCGACGATGCAGGTGGTCGCGAAAAGAACGGCGCTGATTCTCGTCCAGGTTCTCGCGCAGCCCGATCCCCGTCTGAACCTAACATAGCGGAAATTGACATGCTACTCCCCGGTCGGTGCGCCTGACCGCCAGGTAGATCGCGCGACACTAAAGATCCCCCAGGCGTGTGGGTTGATTGTGCTCGCGAGGAATATGTGTGTGGAGGGGATGGGGGTGGCATTTGGCGATTCCCAAACGCGGGTGGTGCGGGCTGTTCGTTTGGACCTATTAGACGGGTTCAAGTTAGCAAATGCAAGTTTTTTTTTATAAAAAAAATACAGCGAAGGGGTTCCAAGATAATCGCGCATGTCCCGATCGGATGAGGAACGAAATCCATGTATCGCGACAAAGACGGTTGCACGGGGCTCTCGGGGCCAAGTCGGGTGCTCACCAGGAAATCCAGGACTCCCACTGCTGCCCTGAGAAGTACGACGCGCTGTTTCGTGTTGTGATGGCGTATGATTCATAACGGAAGCACCTAAGAGCCCTGAGAACGAGTGAGCGACAGTTCCAAAGGGAAAGCAAGGGCCAGATCGAAGAGAACCCGTGACTCCGGAAGCTCACACGCTAGTCCCAAAAAGGCAGGGGCTCCTCTGGACACGCTAGACCCGACCTGGACTAGCGCTCCCGAGCTGTCGTCCAGTCGATCTGCGCCACCGGGGAAAATCCATCAGGGGGACAGCGTGTTGGGGCAAGAGAAGAGGGGGCAAGTTTTGGAGAATGGGATTGGATGTAGTCACATAAATTTGACCTGAAACTGATGGCTACAGAACCCCCATTCCTTCGGTCGCGCATACCCCAAAAAGTGGACTGGAACAACCTTGGAAGGTGACAAAGTGGAGGCCAACCACGGCACAAGTCCGATCCTTGGAATCCTCAATCTGGGGCATCGGAACCATCTGGGCAGGTGAAAATAAACAAAAACAACTTAAGGAGATTGCCTACCTTCACGATATCGAACCGCCTGAGGTTGCGAATTATTCCTGCGATGTGTTTGTTCATGATTCCTCGTCTCGAGACTCCCATGCCGACGGTGTGCTTGTGTTGGGCCATTCCTCGGAAAGTATGCGCTGGAGGTATCTCCACGAGAAGGATTCGATGTCCGTGAAGCGGTTGACTGGTAGAGCTGTGACGGAGAGGGTGTGGTGTTTGAGGAGGGAGAGGGGTATGGGCGAGGCTTGTCAGTCTCTTGACGAGACTCGGTAAAAGGCGCAAACTGCGGATCGCGAGGTTCTTGCGAGGCCCCTAAAGGCGAGGGCCGTGGCGGGTATGAATGTTGTAGTCGTCGATAGTCCATGTCCAAAACCTTGTTTGAGTAATAAGAGTAAGATGGAGGGAAGAAAAGGATTAGAGAACAGAATGGCGGTGGAACAGTGAAATGCAAAAGAAAAGAGAAAACGGAAATGGGCCAGAGCTGCAGGATCAGCGGTTGATCGCGCGACCCGGATGATAGCACAATGGGAACGTGCAGAAATAGGGCGTTTAGGTGGAAATGTATCAACAATCAACCATCAATTAAAAGGAATTCCCCCTTTACCGAAAATTTTCTTCCCAAAGTTGGGGGGAAAATAAAAAAACGGTGAAGCGATGACGGTGTTAGCGGAGCCAAGACCTTTTTAAAAAAAGCTATGCATGCGGGGATGGTGTACATTGTGTACGGAGTATATACTACATACATACATATCTATATCTATCTATGTATATAAATATATATCGAATATTATAAAAAACAAATACAACAGTTATATATGTTCATTTTAAAAATATATTCTCTTTTTTTTCCCATTCAGATTCATGCCCAACCCACATGCTTTAAATCCTGGGGTTTGTGTGTCTTGTATTACCTGTTCCTTGTGTACCGGGATGTGTATGTGTGTGTGTGCTAGGCCCATTTAGAAACTTGCATATGCAGGAAATATGCTATGATGACCTTGTTTGGGCAGGAAATAGGAAAAAAATTACCCTATAATACTAGGCTTTGGGTATACTTCATTTTTAGCCTCCTAACCTTTTCAACCGGACACACTGATCCTAATATACTACCTAGGCACGTATCTTAATATACCGAGGTAATCAAATGCAAAGATAATGCATACAAAAAGAGCCAATCAGAGATACTTAAACGTCATAGGAAGCACAATATTTGACACTTGACCGTGGAACCTCACTCTTACTTCAATTGCAGAGTCGGCCTCATCCCACTTTTGGCCATCGAGCGCTGGGTGCGCTCAAGCGGGTAATTCGGGGCTTCACCACTAGTGGAGATGAAGAGGTCATATAGGAGCTCTAGCCCAAGGCCTATAGAACTAATAAGGGTTAGTGAAAATAGTGGTAAGCCGAGGACCAAAGTCGTGACTCGGGTTAAATGCCGCCCGAGTTTAATAGGTAAAGCACATGCTTAGTGAGTTTATACTAACACTAGGTAGACTATTCTGGCCATCACTGAGATCTAGAATGGTGAGAATTGAAAAAGCCGTAGAACTAACCCACACACCTCACGCGAATCCGTCACACAGCGGTTAATAATACCAATTTCCGGATTAAGGTGACCACCGGAACCCTATCAGTGTAGATGGAATTCCTGCTTTCCTATGGATTATGTCTGGTCTTAACTAGGATCCCACGGGAGATTTATTAAAGGAGGGTTCCGTTGATGCCTACATTGATTCTATTAATTTGCATCATTTGAAGCTTTACATGTATTTGCCTTATAACTAATATATAAAGTCCACGGGTACATAACTAGCTTACATCATGTCCGATCGCACATCTATTCTAACCTTGGAATTAACATCACGCGCTTACGCAAGGCTGCAGGTTGAGAGCTAAGAGTATTCCAAAGTGGATCACCTTATCAACCTCCTTGCCGGGGATGGGAAGTCGCAGATGTGTATTAAAAGCACAAACACAATATTGAAAATCGATATCATTCACATTATTAAAAGATGCTCAAATTGGGTATCACAGAAGTCAACAACACTCATACTATACACACCGGTGATAGATGTCGAAGGTTATCCTTCGTAAGCTCACTTGTCCTAAAGCGTCCTTCCGGTAGCGCAGACCAAAAGACATCAGAATAAGAATGATTGACACAATCACTCTCAGGGAATGCCTCCCCAGTAACCACGATAGTCACAGGGCGCTGAACAACATTCTGCCCATCCCAATGAGACAGATACCCCCTCTGCCGGAGGGTATCAAGTTGTTCCACGAGATGCGGGTACAGTTCATGCAGTGGCGTCTTGGCATCAAGCATCAAAAGGAAAGTTTGCGCCAAGTCAGCGTGAAAGCTGCCTGGTCTTTCGGAGTTAAGAGATGCCCGGGCGGTGGCATAGTTCCCAGCGTCAAGTTTCGCTAGAAGAGGGTCGAGACCGAGTCGCTGCAGGAAATCCTCGGGCTCGGTTTCCGTGACGGCATTTCCAATCTGCAGCTCGCCGTGGTGCATCCACACGGCCATTCGGAGTCCATCGCATCCATCGTTGAGAGAGGACTTGAGGGCATCTGGTCGCGTATCTAGTGTGGGAAATGTGCACGCACTATTCTGGGGGTGGATCTGGGTGTGTTGTATGGATGCATGAGGCGGGAGTATCCGTTTGATATTGGTTGGGAGCAATCGGAGACATTGGAATGCGGCTCTGGTAAAGGAATGATGTCAGCTTGGCATATCCCGGGGACTACAACCTTGGAACGTCGTGGATATTGTGGTAATACTTACAAGCATCCGAAGATAAGGCATGCAGCGCGAAAGAGAATTGCCCTTCGCTTTCCGATGGATTGATAGTATTCATCCAGATAAAGCGACAAGCCTGGAATGCACTCTGTCGGATATGATCGTAGGGGATGGTCATCGAGAAGCCATGGGTCGTATTCAAATCGCGTGTTGGATTCAAGATCAAAAGTCTCCTTTGAAAACTTCATGGTTGTAGTTTGGCCGTCAGATGAACCAACAGCTTCCATAGCGAGCTTCAAGGGCGAAAGCTCCCAGATGCGATATAGCTCGTATAAGGGAGATTGCAGAGTGTCAAATGCTCCAAAGCCACGGGTGCGACGTGCATAATATAAATAATGGAAGCTTAAGGTATCTAAGACGAGGGGGCATCGCGCAATTGTGCAGTGAATTGCGTGAAGCACGCAATCATGATTGGCGATTGCATTTGCATGATCGTCGGATAAGGTGAGGTCTCGTGTTAAACTCGCACATTTTTCGGATGGATGAAGTATGATTTTATAAAAGGTAATGCATCCATTGGCATAATATACCTGTGCAATGGATCGTAATTATAAAAGGGGTTGCACAATAGGACTTCGGGAGTATCTCACAACTCATCCGCCAATACGCCAAGACGCCAAGACCGGGCGTATTTAATCTCACTAGATGCAATCTTCAAAGTTCAGTAGTGTAGTTGTTTAGGATAAAGTGAAAATAACTGCATTTATGGGTAACAGCTACAAATCACAGAAGACAGGCGATATCAACATGGGATCACACGGAAAAAGTTGCGAGGGAAAACAGCGATACCCCGGCCCTTGATATCCACGCCTGCAAGTTCCAGCTGGGCCATTTCCTCCTCATACCAGGACACCACTGATCTGGCTTAGGCTGAGTCTGCCTCCGCCTCCACTCGATATTCTAGCTGCTGACAGTTGATGTCGCGCTTTCTTTTCGATACGACCCAGCGTGTGCTGTTGTTGCAGGGGAAGTTCTAGAACCAATTGGCGGCCGAGTGCGAGCAATCGAGAGCGTGATCTTGGTCAGGAAATTGGCGGAGGCAGTCGTACGCGTGGCTCTGGGAGGGGATTCAGCGGGGTTGATACCATGCTCTGAGAGAACGGGTTGAAACCCTCTGGTCATTGGTCAGGTCCCCTCCCCAAAGGCAAGGCCACGGGCAACGGATTCCTATTGCTGTCGATGGCCATCCGGCCAGCAATAGGAATGGTATTGCTAAAGGTCTTGGGGCCGCTTGCGATTGAGAGTGGAGACTTTAGCGATCACCCTTAGCCGTGATCAATCGGGAAACGCCACAAAAGAATGCTCGGGCCAACGGCGAGGCTCACCGCCGATATGTGGTATCATGGCTTGCGAAAGTGAACAACCTGTCCAAACCAAGATTTCAGGCAAGTATCCCGATCGGTTTACATGGTCGGACAGGAAGGGTCCAAGAGAAGAAAAGCAGCCTCGCCAGAGCTCTGCGGGAAGTGAAATAGAAGAGGCGAGGATGAGGAGGAGTAAAGTAAAAAGGGAAGAGGAGGGGGAGGAATGAGCTCTAAGGCAGAAGGAACCCCAAGGAGGAAGGGGCCCTTCTCATGTGCCTACCCCGGGGCCTCAGGCGACAATTATACCATCAGAGCAATTCGTACGAAAGGGTACCAATAACATTTGCTCCCGTGTCCGTGGTTTATCTAGCCGCCTGTTGCCCATTAATAGATCCACAAGGACGAGAATGGGGGCTGATACATCTAAAGGTATAATTGGAGACGAATTCCTTGTCTTGGCTGCATCCTAGATGCCTGGAGCCAACTACTGGTGCTTGTATCTCGGCGAGTAACCTACCCCACCCAATAGGGAATAATGAGTTCCATCCGATTATTATATACTTGTACTGACACGTAATATAGCTACATGTAGCTAGTCAAATAGCCAGTAGCCGAGCATTTAAAATTCAAGTCCTGCTCATAGTCTTGCTTGCGCTTTCTCAGCCCCCGGGGTGCTAGCGAATATTTTGTTCTGACGACTATCAAGCCGGGACTGAGTAGACTCGAACAACTTCGGGAGTCCAGTTTGCGCAAAACCGACATCCTTGAGTACCATTTTTGCCAAGCCCTCAGCTGCTAGGAAGATCTGTGGCATTCCATGCCCCGTGAACCCAGCGATGATGTACTGATCCTTCTGTCCTGGGACAAGACCGACATGCGGTAGCCCATCTGACGAGTACCCCATAACTATTAAGAAGTCGAGTTAGCTTGGTGGTCAGTGTATGGGTACCATAGACTGAGCAACGTACTACCTGTCCATACTCTGTCCGTGTAAGCGTGGCTATTCTCCCAACCGACAAAGTTACGCTGCATATAATTATCCCAATATCGAACAGCAGGCTCCAGTACTAGGCTGTCATCACTGACATTGTACCAGCTGCCCAGATCATTGATGAAAGCTGGGCGAGCACCGCCAACGACTATACTCCCATCGGCCCGTGGGATGAGGTAGTCATAATTCCAATTGTTCCAGCGCAAGGTATAGGTATTAGTCAGACGAGGGGCGGTGGTACCTGCAGGAACAATGATTCGACTGCATGTTCCTCGCACGGGGATAATTTTCTCCTTATATTGAGGGGCCAAAGATGAGGTATAGGCATTTGTTGCTAACACCACCGTCTTGGCGGAAATGGAACCTCGGGCAGTATTCACTGTCCAAAGATAACTCGATGTCGAGTTATTGGAGTGTGTCATCCCAGTTACCGGCGTGTGCGTCTGTAGATTTACACCTTGCGCAATTGCTTTTTCCAAAAGGTGCAGCACGAATTTGTATGGCCAAATGTGACCGGCATCATATGTGAAACAGGCTTGCGCACCTTTGACTCCGGAGAACTAAGGTATTTCTGGTTAGTATGTACGCATCCGGGGTTTAAAAACATGTGCTCACCTTCTCTGCCTCGTTGCCGGGGATATATTCTGCCTTTTTTGTTGCTTCACACCCTTTCTCGATCAATGCCTCATACCCCTTCTTGAGAGTTGCACTATGACTCCGAGACAGCTGAACATCGATAGCTTTTGTAACCGAGTAGTCACAGTCTATATTTTCTCTGCCGATGAACTCCTTGAGAAATGAAACATGTTTAGCCTCGAAGGCTGCAACCTCAGCAGCAGCCTCGACGCCATGATCAGCGGCCAAGCCAGCGATGCCATTATAAACATCAGGTTTCATGTGTCCTCCTATAATAAGAAAAAAAAAGCTAAGAATTGGCAAACTTCCTGATTTGGGATTATTCCAATCTTACCATTTCGACCAGTGGCACCAGAACAAGCCTGTCGCGCCTCCAAAATCACAATCGAAGGCGGCTTCGACCCGGGGCTAACTTGGTCGAGGATATGGTGCACGACAGAAGTTCCTGCATATCCGGCTCCTATAACAACGATATCGCATTCCCTAGGGAGAGTTTCGGTAGATCGATGGCTGTCTAGAAAGTGAGGCTCTGTCCTCCAGAATGACGTCATCCCATTTGGGACTGGGGTATGTTTTGCCATTTTGGAGACTCCAAGACTACCTAGGTATTAGCGGGCTTGGAAACTTAAATGAATTAGAATTATTACATATATAGTTTATTGGCATTTGGGGGACTGTGTTGTCTCCTCTCCCGGCGGCTTTTCCACCGGGAACTTTCCCGGTTCACCCCCCGATAAGTAATAACGCTACATCGTTGGTGATAACGATGCGGGGTATCGGATAGTTAGAGGAGTTGACTTGAATTATTCGATAGTTGAGAGACAAAGAATAAAACAAGTGTGAAAATTAAACCAACATGATCAGTGGAAGAGTCGAGGTGGAAATTAGTTGTCATAGAGTCTCCCAAGGCTTATAAGTTGATACCACAATGGGTTACTGATATAATGATGTATTACTTCAACATTTACAAGTGCGCAGCAGTCAATATCTTTAATCAAAGTACGATACTCAAATTCATATATGTAAGACTAATTGCAAAACCTCAAGATGACGCCTGGTGGGCAATGATCTTGTCCGCCATCCCTGGCAAAGTATCATCCATAACATCCATTTCTCCAAAGAGTTCTGACAGGGACTCTTTCTCCCATATAGAGCAGTATGCTCCCTTGAATCTGTGTAAAACAAGTATCAGTAACAACCCATTGGAAATCCATGACTTCAAGGACGAGACACATACCCAGCCTTCCTTGCCGCAGAGACATCCCACATATGTGCCGCCGCAAACCAAGGCGTCTTCCCCTCATTTTCCGACTTCAGCTTCGCCAACAAGGGGCGATAAGCCTCCAAGTCAGGCTTACCGACACCGACATCATCACAAGAGAGCAGATTCTCTGCCGGTAGTTCGACACCCGCGTTCTTGAAATAACCCCCAACACGGTTGATATCCGCCGCAGTAAAAGCCCACACCGTGAAACCGGCATCACGCAGCTTTTGAACGCACTCCGCCGCACCAGGTCGGAATTTGAGAAGTTGGTATTCCGCCATAATATACTCCAGATCTTCCGCTGAAGCCCAGGTGCGCGGCTCAGCGATACCGGCCATCCAGAGCATCCGGTAGAAAAGTGCACGGAAGACTTGGCCGAATGGGACGTAGCTTTGTGAAAGACTCAGATTGGTGTACTCGCGCTCGGCTGCTTCCATCCAGGTATATCCCAGTAGACGGGGCTTGATTCCCTCTGCGCGCAATCGGTCTCCTAGACGGGTATCAATGGCGTCGAAAACATGGTCGTAGGCGACAAGGGTGCCGACAATGTCAAAGACAACGTGCTTAGAGGAGGACATGGTTGGGTATTGACGCTGGGGTTGATTATCAAAAGACTTGAGGAAGAACTGATATACTCATGCACCTCTTGTAAGAGAGAATCTTGATTTATCTTCAAACAGATAAAGAAAGACAGGGGGACAGATCAGATAAGTAGTAATCAGGTAGACACTGCCCATTGCCCAGGTATTGGACTTATCTCTGACTTTGAGACTACATGTATGAATCATCCTTGTACCCCGCACCGGTTATGCGGGGGTCAGTGAGATAGTAGTAGAATGATAGTAAATGTTTGTTGAAACGTAGGGATAATACCCTTGCGATTACTAGTCATTACGACTATGATTAATACATGATATAAGCTGATGTGTATAGGGTTTAAGATTAATAGTCGGTTGTACTAGTATAAAGTTGAAATTAAGATACTAAACTAACACAATTATATAGTCAAAGGTTATATAGAATATGCGTTTTTAATCACCTTTGTTTACACCTAAAAAGAGCATCCAAAAAGACATGACAGAGAGTTATAATCTGGTAGCATAATCATTTAGTCGCCCGCACCCGAGTCTAACAACTACTATACAGTTACAGGTAAAAGTGCAGTATTACTTACTAGTATTACTAGTAGTAATGCGCATCATAACCCTAAACACACTAGCCGTTCAAGTGCAGTGCCGGCGGGAAGTCTATAATTGCTCCCACCGGGAATGTGGATAAGTCAAAGAGATACCAGAGATAGTGACAGAGATAGCGATAAGGATAACAATTACATGGTTGACTCTGGTAACCAAATCGCAGATAAATGGACACATAGTAGGTTTCCTGTTGCCACAAACACAGCTACGACTCACGCAGTCACCAGCATGGACGAATCCCCGATGCAATTCGCAAAGGACGCAACCGATCTTAAAACGGCCGAGACAAATGACATAGAACGCTCAGCAAGCTCAGGAACTGAGCGTCATGGTAGCACAGTCGTTCTATCTGCGTCGGACGATGCTGGGTACCATCGTTCTTTGACAAGGCGCCAGATCATGATGATGACTTTTGGAGCTGGCATCGGCACTGGTCTTTGGGTGGGAACTGGACAAGCATTGCACTATGGTAAGCACTGAGACTTGGATATACTCTTCAAGATTCAAATACTGACATTGAATAGCCGGTCCTGCTGGTACAGCAATCACCTATACGATCACAGCGTAGGTTATTCCAGAATACTCCACCATTGTGCTATTGTGACTAACGCCATCTGCGAAGGATGATTGTGTACGCCCAATACTCTTCAATCGGCGAGATGACTACATACAAGCCTATTCACGGTGGCTTTATCCGACAATGCGCCGAATACGTGGATCCGGCGTTCGGGTTTGCAATTGGTGTTAACTTCTGGTTCGCAGTATGTCAGCCTACCAGAAAATGAATACTATGTATACTGACGCAGGATAAAGTGGGTGATGATCATCCCAGCAGAGATTACGGCAGCAATATCCGTTCTGAGATACTGGCCAGAGACAGACGTAATCCCACTCGCGGGATTTATCACTATATTTCTGGTAGTCTTCGCCCTCGCAAACATGTTTCACGTGAGAGTCTACGGTTATATCGAGTATTATATGTCCTTTGTGAAGTGCATCGCAGTTGTCTTGATGATATTCTTCATGTTCATCATGACATCGGGAGGAATACCAGCGACAAACGGCCCAATCGAGTTCCGATACTGGAAAAACCCTGGGGCTTTTAATAATGGAATAAAGGGTATTGCTAAAGCGTTCGTACAGGCGGCGTTTAGTTTCGGTGGTGGTATGGTATCCGAGCACAAATTCCGAGGAGAATATACTGACTGAATCTAGGTGAGCATATTGCTGTTATAGCTGGCGAAGTAGCCGATCCACGTCGCACTATCAAGAAGACAGTGCGACCCGTTTTCTGGAGAATGTTCACCTTCTTTGTGGTTAATATCTGGCTTGTCGGAATGTGTGTGCCATCTAATGACACTGATCTTGTTAATGCCAGCGGGACCATGGGAAGCCCCTTTGTCATTGCAATCAAGCGGGCGGATGTCTATGGTCTAGCACATGCCATCAACGGGTTCATCTTCCTCAGTGTTATTAGCTGTGGCATTACCAGTGTCTATATCGCAAGTCGAAGCTTGACAGCACTAGCTGACCTGCAGATCATTCATCCGTTCTTTGGAAAAAGGACTCGCAGGGCCGGCCTTACGTGTCCCTGATAATCAGCTTGGGACTTGGTGGTGGGCTTGGCTATCTCAACTGCAACAGCGTGGGAACTTTGGTATATAGTTGGTTTTCTGCCTTGGTAAGTACACTAGAATACGGATGTGTTTAGTGAAGAGGGATTGACAGTTTGATTTAGGTGGCAATAGCAACCCTCTTCCAATGGGGTTCGATTTATATTGCTCATCTTCGCTTCCGGCAAGGTCTTCGCGCCCAAGGGAAGGATCTCAGCGCTCTCCCATTCAAAGGTCTTCTCACCCCATGGGCGCAATACTTTGGTCTCATCATTGTGTTGTTTGTCTTTGGTTGTGAATTCTATCTAGCTTGCTGGCCTTTCGGAGAAAAGGGTTCGGTGAAGAGCTTCTTCTCTTCTTATCTTGCCGCTCCTTTGTTCTTCTTCGATTACTTTGTATACAAGGTGAGTGCCTCCAGGAGGTTGTGTTTGAAGACCGAAAATGTCTAACTTTCGCAGTGGTATTTCAAGACAAAGATAGTCAAGCCGGTTGACATGGACTTCGGCCCTGCCAGAGCCTTTGATGAGCAGGATCTTATCAATGCTATTGCAGCTGAAGATGCGGAGCGGGACCCAGAGAAGAACAAGCGCCAAACCTGGACAAAACGTGTTCTGTACATGGTATTTGGATAAGGGAAGCAATCGCCAAGGATATTAGTTCTATGTACCTCAATTTGAAATTATTTTCACAGAGATGAAATATTATATGTATCAAACTCGAAATCACCATTTGACCAATCAGGGTTAAAGAAAGCCGTCATATCATTCAGCTCCGGATTCGTAAACCCTTCTGTGCCAGGTGTGAGATGCGATAAAGGACTAAATGAAGATAGTTCCACATTTCCACTTGCAGACTTGTCCTTCTTTAGTGACTGCGTCCAATCTTTGAATTTTGAATAGGCAGAAACGGAATTCTGGTCGCTTTGTGGTTGCGAAATGGAGTCTTGTTCGGGGATAGTTAGAAGCTGGCTGATAGCTGCTTCAATAGACTCGAGGTAAGATATTTCGGATTCCGAAGAGCATCCTCCAACCATCTGACGTATGAGACCCATTCCACGGTGCAGGCCATCTTGAAGTCTCTGGGACCTCCCTGAGTTGAGACTTTCTGCAAGGATGACCAGAATAGCCGCACGACAAGCACCAAATTCATTGTAGGAAGCGCGGCATAGACCGACATGATCAGATAAAGATTGTAGGGTGTTGAGAATGTCCAAAGCACTTGACACGCAGTCGTCCACCAAAACTGACCGACGAGCCCGTCCTGGATCATGGTCTGCACCAACTATAGGTTCACTCTGCTTTTTTCTGTCATCGACAAATATAAAAGCACGGCCCATATAGACATAAATAAGCAGGTAGCAGAGTCTGAGATGCGAGTTTTGTCGGAAATTCGGACCTTGTGAGCATAAGTCTCGACATTCTTCAGTGGCTGGGAGTGAATCCCACCACTGCTTGATACTCGCCCTCAGCCGCGAGAGCCGCTCTGAGTACTCGGACAAAAGCCTTTTCGGACATCTTTTGAATTGTGCACTGTTGGGGTATCAGTATGTCGTCGATGAACTGTTCAACTTTCTGAGCCACTTACAGTGTTTCGGAGATCTCTCCCAAGTATGAAATCAATGTATGAAACGCGGATAGGTTGGCAAATCGTGGCGAATCAAAGGTAGGGCAGTCTTTTGGCATATCAGCATTTATCTCCGATCGCGCGATTGACATAGGGCGTCCATGCATGATGCTGACATATCTATGAAGCATTGGTCAGCTTTTCTCTAGTATTCCCTCCGGGATGTCATACTTTTCAACAGTGTATGTTGTCCAAAATAACCGATTTCTGAGTTCGATAGTCCTAGAGTCATAGTTACTCCCTTGATATTGGCGATGCATCCCATTCTGAATCGCCATCTTCATTGCAAGACCGTAATAGGTGTATGCAAGCCCACCGGTGGAGACAGGCAATGAATATGTGGCGAGAAGCAGGAAGACCTGCACACTTTCGTGAGAAGCAACTAAAAGGACATCAGGAATAAGCTTGCATGCGGCATGGTAGAAGACTAGTCCGACGGAGTCCTCAGAACACAAGTTGAGTTCCTCAGTGATCTCTGAATCGGGCTTTGGCTTTTCATCCTCCATATGGGCTACCTGAGTCCCAATAGCCAGAACAACAAAAACAGAGCATACCCAGGGGAAGTCAATGGCCGTGTATGTAGTCGTTGAGCTGTAACAGAGAGCTACCTTCTCTTCAATCCATTTCCGCTCCATGTAAAAGGAGTTTATCTCAGCGTACTTGAAGAACATGTTGATAAGAAAGTCGGCAATAGGCCTCGGTGGTAAATGCATCATTGTCTCCACCATAATCTCGGGCGATGATTGGAGCTGGGTTGGTCGCCAGTATTCTTTGACCTGTTGTATATCGTTAGACATGCTCGAGCTTTTGCGGGGAAAGATACAAACCCTAGAATCAGTCTGATCTATTTGGCAGCTCATTTTGCGGCGTAATTTCTGGGAAAAGTTCCAGTGAGAAAATTCCCCTGAGTAATGTGCCATATTATTCGACACGAAATGAACGTCGAATGACTCGTTGATATCCAGGGCAGTTTCTGGCAGGGTTGTATTCGTCGAGCTTCGTAACTTGTCCGCAATACGACTTATATTCTCCTCGTCCAAGGACACATCCCCAAGGAAATGGCGAGCAATATGTTCCAGACTTTGTATTCGCCGATTCTCGTCTGTCGGAGCAGACACGACAGGGACTGAAGAGGAGCAAGGGGATGTGGTTGTCGGAATCGGCTGGCCTTGGAAATGACACGATCGTCCTAATCGCTGACATCTCCAGCAGGGCTGGCCTCCCTCGCACTTTTCTTTCTGTTTTCTGCATGTCTCGCAACTTTTTGAGAATTGTCAATGTGAGGCGCGGAATGATGCCGAGGAGCAGTGTACTTACGCCAGCGAAGCGCGTCTCCGCTCCCCGCGCTTACGCTTCGTGCCATGATTTGGCTCTCTATCAAGAGTCATGGAAAGAGCAGGCAGATACCAGAGGAGTCTAGTGAAAGTCAAGAAGACAGCACTGGATAGACAGGGGAGATGTCCAAGTTTTGGGACACACGGCCCTTATCTCTTATCAGACATGCGGGGTTCCAAGGGTTGGAAATAACGGTAACCAATCAAATCACAGAAGAAGTATATAAAGCCGTTCACAGGTGATAGTACCCGGGGGCAGTACAACCTCGGAATATAGACGAAATAGAAAGTATAGTAGATGGATAGTAGATGGATAATAAGGAAGGTGTAAATAGCGAGGTCTTCAATATCTGATCCCCAGTCTGTTGACGTCTCAGCCAAAGCAGAAAGAATGACACACGCGCCTTCCATTGCCGCATCATACCTGACTTTGTTTACTTTTTTCTCTTCCTACATTTCAGCTCTTCTCCTTGACATTCTCTCTGTTAAACTTCTTTCTCTTCCCTCCACTGTCTCGTTACTTCTCCCTAATTACCACTCCACCTACACAGGACTTGGATGAGCCTGCGAAACGCATACATTGCTCTTTTTTTTCACGCTCCATATCCACTTTATTTGGCTAATTCTTGGCACACAAAATGACAGCTGGAGCTTGTTACTGGAGCGGTAACGGCTCTTACTGCTGCCCTTGCCGTGGTCAAGGACAGCCCAATGTGGCCGAATCTTCGTCAACCTCTTGTCTGGAGTGCGGACATCCAATCAGAAATCATTTTAGAATTGGGGGTAAGTGATCTTTTCTCTCTATTGGTTTGATTCTAACTATTCTTTAGTACATTCAAGTGATCCTAGTGTGTTCATACCACGACACAAAACCGTGAGAAAGCTTGCCAGTCGCATCCATGAACAAAGAGTGGTCCTTGCTCGTGGGATCCCCGCATCAGGGAAAACCTTTCTCGCTCGATCTCTTCATACCTACCTCCGTGGACAGGGAGTCAAGTCGATCTACATCAAAAGCTTCCCCCTTAGTTTAGAGGGTGGCCCCTCCGCGTTGGATTATCTGGTCGAAGCCTGTCACATGCAAGGTTTTCCGACATTTGCCCGCTGCCTTCTGCGCGACAACTTTGTGTTTCTCATCGACGATGCACACACGACCTACAACAACTCCGAGTTATGGTTAATGCTGAGTTCGGCGAACCAAGATTGCCTCTCGAACGTACCAGGTTCTAGTTTCTGTATGTTCAGTGCATTCGGTACTCCTGATAGGGGTGTTATGCCACATAACATGGGGAGTGACTTGCTGGTATTCAACAAGCGTCAACGCCTCTTATTGAAAGAGAAGTTCGACGAGGATATTTCAGTTTTCTACACCCGAGAAGAGTTCGATCTCCACATGGAAATGCATCTCCAGGCTCGAGGTGCCGATTACGAAATCGACGATATTTTGAAAGATATCATCAATGGCTTAACTGCAGGCCAGCCTAAATTGGTGGATGCATTCATGATTCTCTGCGACATGGTATGTGATCTGCAAGCATTGCTAGTTGCTAGTATCTTCTGTTGTACTAAACTTTGCCCAGTGGTATGAAGGCTTTTTCAAGGATGACGAACTCGATGAAATAAACCACGATGACCGCGAAATTACTCGATTCTTTGAAGTTCGTGGCCTCCTGGAAGGAAGTATCGCGGTGATCTTAGATTTCGCGGGTCTTCCGCTTTCACCCATCACCTTCTTCCCTCCTGAACGGGAGTTTGAAGTTCTTCGCCAGGCTCAGCAAGCCTATCAGCAAACCCTTGGCGAAGGCTTGTTGTTCAACCCACACAGTGAAGCTATGCTGTCATGCCTCACCAAAGGCTGGCTGCACCTGGAAGAGACCGGAGAAGGAGAGTTTAAATGTTACTTTCCAACCCTGTTTCACAACAGGTAAGCGATGTGCTATGTGTTTCCAAGCCTGACATGCATACTAATAATATACCAGGCTCGTGGAGTACCTCGCGGGAGTTCAGGATCTTCGATATCCCACTCCGCCTACACTGAACAGAGAGGAACTTGAGTTGATGTTGGGCATGCGAAACATGACGATTTCCTAAAAGAGGGCTACCTCTTTTTCGTGATGAGGACAAGGCTCGACGGACATTTCACTCGCGCTGGGTATTCAAGTTGTAGATTTCTCATACTTTCTTTCCGAAGGGGTTTCTTGATTCATTTTTGTGGGCGACGAACATACGTATGTTCCGGGAATAGCCGGCTTATGCTGCGTCGTCAGTCTATGTCAATCCTTTACCATAGTATCAATTGTGTAATCTCCATATGTAATTTTAATTTGTGGAAATACTGTAACAATTAAACTTGATTGAAATTTGACCCGAAATTTTGTAGCTTTCACAAAAGCCTCAAGTCGCTTAGCCCACAGAAAACGAGATTGTAATCTCCTCTTTAACCTGAATTTTCGAGCTAGACAATCTCGCATCATCTCTACCAACCTTCCCACGTAAGAAGTTCAATGGCCAACCAGGGAAGCTAGTTAATTGAACCTCATCACCGTGAGGGCCATCTTCTTCATCTTCCGACCTTTGCTGTCTTGAACGACGGGTCTGAGAACCCCCACCATAATAGTCCTCCTGTTTCTTGGAATCCTTCTTCCCCCCAAAATAGCCCACCAGCGACGGAACAAAGGTGAAAAAGTTGGTAAACAGGCGCATACAATTCCGATGAAAGGCTCAACGCAAGACCACATGAACACGGGGGCAATTGTCCATGATGGATCATTGGAATGTGTATGTTTATATAAGAAAACAACGCGAACGACACCGGCGATACAGACACTGTAGTAATTTTGATCAGCATGGGTTTTGAAATCCCTAGGATTCTATCCATAGATGAAAGATCGACTTACAAACCACCGAGCAGCAAGATACTAGTAACTGCAACGCGCTGAGATTTGGGCATTTGCAATTTCCAAATGACCGGAGCTGGGACACACAGAATCATGACATCAATGATGACAGCAGCAATGCCATTGACAAAGAAAAATTGAGGGACGTCTATACATGTCCCTTCAGCTGTGGGATCCGTGTATTGCTCCCAGAAATATGAAGTTGGGCGACATGCTGCAGCAATGGTGACAATAACAGCGACGAAGTAGCCAAGGATGATGGCTATGGCGAAATATAATAACCAGCGCAGGTTAAAGATGCGACGATAGAACACAACGATTGAGCATTTAGTGAAAGTGACTGTTGTTGAGTAAAGGAAAACATGTGCGAAAAGGAGCTTCCAAAGAGAGACGAATTCGGAATCGGTCAGAGCCTGTTGGTGCCATCCATTTTTGTACTTGATACCTTTTACAGGGCAAAAGTCAGTCAAGAAGCGTTGAGATGTTGGGACTATACTTGGGTTTACTTACTGATGATCACGCATATACCAGTGCCATAGGCAAACCACTAGAAGATAGGTAAGCCACCAGACCAAAGAGATAATTTACCATATTATATAACTGTATATGTGCACTCACCAAAGCAGCCAAGATCAAAAAGTCATCCAGACCGAAACTTGTCTGAGATGTCTTTGCACGTGTATATACACGCAGAATAACCGCTAGGGTTCCAATAATCATGAGGGTAATGACTGCACCCAGCATCTGGGATTGCTGGTTCATGGCAAGGTCAATGCCTGGAGGCACAGGCCCAAAATCCCCAGTGGCTTCCATGGCACCGAACAAAGCACATGAACCATGTGTGGACTGTGAGCCTCCAGGATTGCAGAATGCTTTTCTTTGGATATTGGGGATATATAACTACATATATATGTACCTACATGGTATTTACTATTTGAATATTTCAATATTTTAAATATTTTCAATATTAAATTATCCATATCGGGTTAGTTTGACAGCTGTCAGGGGAAGTGGTTCCACGGTTGATTGCGGGGCCCAGGTCTCCCGAGTCCCAACGCGAGATATCCCGACATCAAGGAAGCTCTGTCAAGTGCCCTGAAGTTGTAGAATAATATTAGACTTGAAGAATATTCTAGACAGGTGACATTCTAGAGGTGACATGGTTAAGACGATACAAAAAACTTAAAAAGTTCATGGGATCGAGGCACGGATGTGTAACTGCACCCAGCTTACCTAGGTAACTCCCCGATGTACAATGCACAACCTTAGGTACATTAGTGCGCAGATTTTTCGCCCAATTAAAATTCAAGTAAAATAAAATAACAGCCGATCCATATAAACTCGCAAAGCCACCAGTGGGGGCCAAGTTCATCTATACAGAGCCAGGTGGAGCCCAAATAACGCTTTGCCGCACTTCCAGGCACTTCCAAAGTTGACAGAAGAGATTAAGTGAAATCAAGGGTACAGAGTACCTGGGTCAATGACATAATGAACACGTTACTGGTATTTTTCCCCTGCTTTTTCACTGATTGTTTGAAATGATCGGGATCCATCTTGTGGGGATAGCCGCGCATTCGGGAGTCTAGATCCAACCTGCTATTAATATATAGATGCTAGCGAAATATCGTACGTTATTTTCTGAAATTGCAATGGATCCATTGAAAACCAGCAAACGATAGATCCAAATTTCATGTAGCACCCTACTTTTTTGTATATCGTTCTATCTGAAGGAGACAAGCCAAACATGTCTCGAAATTTACCATTCTGAAAAAAAATATCAGACTCATCAATTTTTTGATTCTAACCCTAGTTTTTTCACCAAATCTCATACTCATTATCAACAATACTTAGAGCCTCATGACGACTCTAGCATAAGCCTCGGTGATGACTCGGCGGTGGAATGCCACAGGTGGGTCTCCTCCACATCATACGTTCGATCTAGAGTTTGCTGTCGGAAATAACCTCAACGAGGTGCGAACGAATGGCCTCTCCGCGCGGGGATTCTGCTCTTCTATATGGCACCACCGACCTCGCGTGTGGGGATACAATTGCTACGATGCCCGATATTCACGGTCATCCGCTGGTATAACATGGCGCTGTTATAGCCGCTGTTATAACTATATTCTAATCGTTTTCCAAGTGCTTGCCACGTGAATCGAGTAATGAGGTGTCCCCAGAAGATAGTATCGTTCTTTCCTTAAATATCTGCTCTACACACCAGCAAATAGCCACGAGATCAGTAATACACAATTCGCAGGATTCGAATCCCTTTCCGTCACTTCCATCGGTGCTCCACCCAAGGAAGTGTGCGGGTAAGCCCGGAGACTTCTTGGCGAGGTGTCTCGATTTTTTTTCTCGATTTCCTGGAAATCAGTAACATGATCTAGGCCTGGTTACTAATATCTCGCAGCCATAGATAGTACCAAAAATGCAGCTCTTGCAATGTTCCAAGCGGGGGGGCCGTCTGTCCCGCCAGGTCAACTGAGACACCATACTTCCAAGTGGGGATGGAGAAGACCGATAGTTCCCGGTCAGTTCAAGAAGCATTGGTAAACCGTTCTCTGTTGTCCCTGGGGGATCCACCGGTGCGATATATCTGGGGTCGAAATGGTACGATTGTCTGGGAAGGTGAGAAAACGGAAGTAAGGCGTGAGAGTTTTCCCGATTTAGAGCAGGCAAACGAACAGGTCCAAAAAGTGTACATCTTCCTTCTTTTTCTATCTTCCGGAGTATGGCTGATGTTAATAAGTTCAATTTTACTAGGGGTTGGTGTTGGTAACTAATTGCTTGTCTACTGTAGAACTTGCAGTCAGTTCAGTTTTCCGCAAATTATTTTTTTAATAGGCTCGTGAGCATATACCTTCGATTATTAAATACTACCTATTGTCGATGTCGACGAAGTGCTAATGAAACTATATTACAAGCTGTCCATTAGTGCTGGAAGGGCAAATCTTGTCTTCGTTTGAACAGAAAGATAAAACACCGATCACTTCTTATTGATAGCAAGATAACAAACGAGATGAAATAATCTTTTAGTTCACATTATATGAAAACTCCATCTAAATAGCAACCCAAGCCAAATTTAGATTCGATGAGTCAGGTAGCCCTGGAGCCCTTGCATTACTTGCTTACATAGGCAGTTAGTTATCAGACCCCCGGGGCCGTGGACCCGCCGTGGGCCCCTAGATCTATATATATATTTACTTCTGAAACTTTCATTTTTTTGTGATAATGAAGTTATATAGATGTATATAGATTCCTTCATGGCAGCAGTAGCGCTGCTCATCTCTACATGGTTGAATACGAATGCATTGGTCATCCAGGCTAGCTCTTCGGGTATACCCCGCGATGACTCAGAAGGTTAGGGTTAAACCGGGTTTACGGTTAATATAAGCTTAACCGCCAAGGGTAACCAACTTTGTTTTCAAGGACATGAATATATTCTTTTTTTTTGCCTCGTTCACACCTCATACTCACGCATCAGCCTTCGCGTACCTCTTTATGCTTACAATTTCAACATCACACATCCACCCCAACCATCGAAACTGCGGGCTAGACTGCTATCAAAGATGGAACCTTCTTTAACACCCATGCAGGTTGATGGAGGCAACCTAGTAACCTCAAGAGCTCGTCTGTATGTACCGTAACCACTAGCATAAGAGCTAAACTAACGCAGTTACAGACAATCAGCCATCATCATCATCGCCTCGACGACCCTCGTCTTTACAGGATGTGGAATAAACTTCGCATTCGGTGTCTTCCAAGAACTGTACGATTCCATGTCAAAGGAGCCAAACACGCCATTCACCGGTGCAACACCCGCCCAAATTGACCTGATCGGTACTCTCTCAATCGCACTAATGACAATCGGCGCTCCATTCGCAACAGCATGGACAAAGCAATATCCTCCTCGATATGTCATCTGGGCTAGCGGAATAATCCACTCAAGCGCTCTGCTTTTTGCAAGCTTCAGTGAACACTTGTGGCAATTCATCCTTACCCAAGGTATTCTTCTCGGCATGGCCACATGTCTAACTTACATGCCATCCGTAACCGTGGCACCCACCTGGTTCACACTGCACCGCGGACTTGCAATGGGCATAATTCTCGCAGGCACCGGACTCGGCGGTGTTGCATGGCCGCTGGCGTTTAGGTACCTCATTGAGTCCGTCGGATTCCGAAACACACTCCGCGTCACAGCTGGAATCTCTTTCGTACTCATTTGCGGCTCGGGGACATTTATCCGCTGGCCAGCTAGCCAAATCACTCGTATTCAAGCCGAAAACGCCGCTTCTTCCCGTTCTTCGACCTTCTTCCGCCTTCCATTAGTTGACTGGCGCGTTGTCCGAAGCCGCAAATTCGTTGCGCATGCTCTGGGTGCAGCACTGCAGTCTGCTGCGTACTATACGCCGGTGTTTTTCTTCGCGTCTTTTGCGCGCACACTAGGTTATTCACAGGCAACATCGGCAAACTTCATTGCCATCTCGAACGCTGCAAATGCGTTAGGCAAGATCGTAATTGGTCATGCAGCTGACCGTATGGGCAGACTCAACACACTAGTGTTAACGACTCTTATTTCAGCTGTCTCGGTCCTTGCGTTGTGGCTTCCTTCGTGTCTATCCTCCACACAATCTACCGGGAGCACGCTGTTCATCGCCTTCACAATCTTGTATGGCATCTTTGCATCGGCATACGTCGCTCTCTTCCCGACGAGCCTGGTCGAATTGTTCGGCGTGCAAAACTTTGTCAGTGTTAATGGCTTGCTGTATATGGTGCGAGGCTTTGCGACATTAGTTGGAACCCCAGTTGCCGGTGCGCTGATCCGCGGAAACCACGAGAAGAGCGTCGGTCCACGAAGCTATGAGAACACCAGCATTATGGTCGGTGCATTGCTAGTTGTGGCAACGTTGGCTGTGGTTTGGGCGCGACTTGAGGCTACACTTACTCTTGATGCTGCAGTGGGGCGCAGAATGAAGTGGTTAATGTAAATCTTCTTGTCACGCAAAGATTGAAAGAAGGATGCAATGCCATAAACTGGAAATTAACAATATCTACTATTAACAAGCAGTCAAATTGAATAGAATCTCCTCTCCGTTCCATCGTATCTGGCATCTATCCTAGGGCTAACACTTCTGGTGCTCTGTTTTGCCATTTTGGTACTGTGCGCGGGCCGGGAATGTGCTAAACTCCCCCTGAACCCTCCCCTTGAACCATATGTAATGCAGTCCGCTCTTTTGTAGTGTGGTATAGATATAATAAGTTGAGCCAAATCTCAGGGGGGGGCATTCTGATATATATAGTTCTTCTGAGCCCTGTCGGACATGAAGTTGTACCTATTCGAATAATGTAGATTGGAGCTGCACTCGTCTTTCTACACCGCTCCGCGCCAAGTTATATTTATTATTTTCAACAAGACAAGGCATTATCTTGTCATCTTTATAACTGGTTTGAGGTTCCAGACCTGCGTTGCTCTATAATCTCTTACTCCCCAATCAATTTATCCTCCCAATCAGTCTTTTATTCTAAAAGAATGTCGCTTTCCGAACGAGCCTCAGTGATCGCTTCTTGCGCAAACCCGTTGCCTGGCAATGTTGTTAGCCAATATGGCAAACGAATTATCAGAATCTCTGATCATCAAGTCGTTAAATGCGGCCCAGATGTGACAAGAGAGGAATTTGAAAATCAAAAAATAGCGTATGAACTTGTGGACAGCCGCATAGCTCGTATCCCACGCGTCTATGATTTCTTTACTGATGAGCAAGGCTGTGGTTATATTGTGATGGAATTTATAGAAGGAAAGGTCATCGATCCTTTAGACGACGTTAGCGCTATACAGAGGGTTGCCAGCGTGCTTGACTATTTCGCAACTTTGCGATATAACATCCCTGGATCACTTTATGGAGGCGCTTGTCGTGGCCTTCTATTCCCTGAAATAGAAGACCTTGTTTTCGACAGTCTTGGCCGGATGGAGGAGTGGTTCAATAGCCGGCTTTTCGCGCATAACCCGAATTTAGTTTTACAGGGCTGTGATCTCGTGCTCTGTCATCTAGACCTTGCACCTCGAAATATCATATGGCAGGAAGATGGCTCCCTATGCCTTATTGATTGGGCATCTGCGGGCTTCTATCCAAGATTGTTTGAGTTCTGCATACAGTGGATATTTGATGGAAAAGATGGAAGCTTCAATTCCCTTCTCTTGGAGTCCATGGATCCTTTATTAGACCATGAAGTGGCGCAGAAAGAGGCTATTCTATGTGCGTGGGGAAACACCCAAAAGTATCCATTGTAAGTCTCAGGGAGCTCCAGGTATTCCTCGGTTAATGCTTACCTGCTTTCAGCCGAAACAAAACGTCAACATCCCAAAGATTATCAAAACATTCGATAGATTTTCTCCCCATACCGGCTCATCCTATGCCAGATTACCCGCCTGAATGGTATGAAAAGGCCGAATGTGAATGCTCTATACCGCCGAGCTCTACATGTGTTGAATCTTCAAAGCTCAGTTGCGAAAGATAGAAACAAGTCCCACGAAAAATAGTCATTACGCGTCATTACGTGGTGAAGCCGCGTGCGGCAGATGTCCTCAATCAATTATACATACCTACGATTTTTCTAAGACATCTTCGATTTCCAAGCCTGCGTGCCGAAAATGGCCTCTCGTACTCTATTCTTTTGCACCAACCACATCAATACACCATCCAAGAAAGGCATCAAAGCCTTAATCAGGATCTACTTGATAATAACTCAGCAAGACTAATAAGGGTCGTATAAATACTACCACGAAGGTAATACAATGGCTAAGATCATAAATCCTCGTTGATAGCTTGGGATATATCTTCCGGTTCGGTTCAGGTAAAAGGGCATATATTTCTAGAACACAAATGCTTGATCTCACTCTAACCCGAGATATTTCCCAAACGTCAATCGTAAATCGTAACAATGTCCTCTCACAACCCGGGAGTTTGTGCCCCTTCCCCGATCCCCATCAACCCACCAGCAAGTCCGTTCATCCGACGATCCAGCAAATCCTCTTCACTGTCAAGTGAAGCGATACTCCGTCCTCTCGGACGAACTGCACCCGGACTTTCAGGAGCACTATTTGTCTCATCGGGATCGAAAGGATCAGATCGACCTGCTCTTTCCAAACATCGGAGCTTAGCGAGGAAATCCTCCTTGGCATTGCGGTCATCCCCCAACGAGGTAAACCCGGTAACCCGCGAGGAAGCAAAAGAGGATCGTGATCTCCTCCTCCGCGTGCGATGTTCAGACTTTGACGCAAGTGCATCCTCGCTACCAGCAGCGGATGTGATCTTGCTCATGCTCATTTCCAATGGTCTGTCGTCGTCACCGGAGGACTCGCCAGTGAACTTGCGATGGTGGTTACGCGCCTTATTAGAAGGGTTTGCTTCGACTTTTGATGAGCCAGACCATTTGAGGGACGTATTAGCTTTCAAAGCATTCACATCGTGATCAGGGTAAAGTAAATCCTCCTCAATGTTGTTGGTCTTAATCCTCAGCGACAGACTCTCCAGCCAGTCCGCGCTGCGATGGATATACTTCCACGCGTCAGGGAAGAAGCCAGCCATCTGCATGAATCCGTGTGAAATACCAGGGATCAGGGAGATCTCGACGTGGTTTCTCTCGTTGAAGGAACGGTTCGCCCTCTCCAACCCCAGATCTTGGCGCTCGCGGAAATGATGTAGCTTTGCTTGCCGCAGTCTGCCTGCAAATATAACCGTGTCATCAACCAGAGGATCTCGCTCTCCGGTCATGATATATGTTTTCGGAAAGCGGGCAAGTAATGCATCTGGGGCCAGGACGGGAGACAGGAGGAAATCGGTGTTGAAGTCTGGGCGATGGTGGGGTCCGATGTATAGGATGATCATCGCACGTGTCATTTCAGGCGTGAGGATGCGGTCGTGGACATAGGTGATCATGGATGAGACAGCTAGTCTGGTCTTGATTGGCTTGACTTCGTCTTCTGCTTTAGCAGCAGGCTTTGGGGCGATCTGCTCGTTCTTTTGGAGTTTCTTCTCCAGTGATTCAGCAGCCTGGGTGGCCACATTGGCTTCCTTGGTATCATTTGCCTTCTCGGGTGGCGAGATAGCAGTTAAATCGTCGACGGAGCCACCTGGCGATGTGAATGGCGTTAGTTTACGATATTGATCCTGTTTCCGTTGCAGAACACCGCGGTTTGTCTGACGGGTGCTCTTCTCCTGAATCAATGACATCTGCTCATCGCTCATCCAGCTCTCTACTCGCATATTCAATGCAGGGTATCCCAAAACCACACCGTCCGGGGCCGGGAGCACATCCTCTCCACGCCAACCCTGAGCCATCGCAGACTGCAACACCATCAAGGTCATGCCTACTGCTAGATTGCCACCGGCACTCTCGCCAGTGACAAGTATCCGAGGACGGGTCTTACCACTCAGACCCATGCAACGACCATTCGTAGCAACGATGCTATGATATACATCGTAGCATTCATGCAACGCATAGGGGTATGCGAATTCCGGTGCCTTCTTGTAATCAATGCTGAGAATGGGAACCTTGAGTCGCCCTGCCCAGGCCAATAACTTGTCCTCTGAATTTCTAGGACTCATAGCCACAAACCCACCACCGGGCACATCCAGCACGACGAGATTCTGATCTCGGAGCGCACTTAACGGGCCATCAAAATACAACCACGCATTCACTGGATCGGTGTAAACAGACTGCGCTGGGCGAGGAATACGAATCGCTCGGGCCGGGAACTGAGTCATTCGTGGCCGTAGCAGTTTCGCCATTGACCACAGGTAGGGACTGGTGGCTTTGTTCCAGGATACACGCAGATGCTCCAGTGTCAGTGTAGCACGGACCCGGCGAACTTTCTCATCGGCCTGTTCAGCAGCGATCAGGTAGTAAACCGTGAAGACTAGCGAGGCTATATCTCGTAGCCATTTTGGCTTTATGTTCATCGCGGTCCAGAATCCAGCATCCAGGCCAGTGGTGATCCACGTTGCTCGGAAGAAGGACCGCGAGTACATGTTTGCCAATGGTTCAGGGCATTCGAGCCCAACTATCTTGGCGAAGTTCCGACTGAGGTAGAGCCAGAGGAATATGATGACAGTTGTCTGCCATGTTGTCAACTTCCCCGAGAAGCGAGATGAGAGTGCTCGAATAAATGGCGGGCCATGTTTATCTGCTCTAGTGGATGTTCAGCGGGTTGGGATTTCTTCGACTGATGTGGACTGGATATGCTGTACCTTAATAAGTAGACGGACCAGAAAGAAACTACTGCAAATACTTGGATCTTGCGGAAGCGGGTTGAAGGTCTCCCTAAGACGTGGTCTGAACATTGATTAGTCTGGTGGATTGTAAGTTGAAGACTCTTTGCATATCCTTTGCATACCTATCATTTCTTAAAGTTAAGGCTGAGACTAGTCAGTCTAACTAGTTCAGCCTGCAGTGTGTAGTTCTATGTGAAACCCAGATAAGAATGCATGAAGGTCGAGTCTAAAGAATAGTCCAAAAAGAACTAAAGAGAGACAAAGAGACATTTTGAGACAAGCCACCACACAAAAATTAATGCCATCAATCAGCATCGTAGTCCAAGTAATGCAACCTTGTTATTGGAGAACAACCCCTGGGGGAAGGTGAATCACATGTCAACGAAGTCCCACATTCACATGCCAGTGACGACACCAGCTGACTCTCCCCGGCCGGGGTAGATGACTCTCATTTTTATGTTTTATGTTTTATGTTTTGTGTGTTGTGTTTTGTGTTTTGTGTATTTATATCTTTATGTTTGCATGACGAGGTAACTGTAGATCTATTTCCGTCACAGACCTCTCCAACTATATTCTATGTCTTTTGTCGGCAATAATCACGTCCATGTCCAACCTGCCAACTGCACAACCAGACCTCCCACCCCATACTGAGGAAGCCTGCAATACAAATACCCCCCGAGTCACTGACAGTGGTAGCCCCCAGTGAGAATTCACGGTCCTCCTTAGGAACACGATCGGCAATCTCAGCAAAGGTATTGACGTATACCACTCCACCGAGGAGGCCCTCCCAGAAAACAATGATGAACACAAGCCATACGCTGGGAATAAAATTGAACATAGCATGAAGGGTCAGCAACGCAAGATTGACCACCTGCAGGAGAGACGGCAGGTATAGGTTGTGGATGCGGTAGAATGGGGTCGAGGACCGTGAGATGAAAACGCCAATCTGGTAGATGGCATTGTAGGTGGGATAGAACGAACGGAAATGCTCGAAGGGCGATTCACGCAGTGGGAAAAGCAGAGTTGGAGCCACACCTTGGTTAATAACGTACTCGGCGATGTAGACCAATAGCATCGGGACCATGCTAGATATCTGTCAGCCTGGATTTGGGAGAACCGAAAGACTCGGATACTTACAAAGGAATAAAGAGTCCCTTGATTCGATGTAGATTCAGGCGAGTCTGGTCCTGCCAGGAACCACCTTGGTCGACATGGATAGACTTGTGGGCGGGGGAATTATGCGACGCCCCCAAGAGCCCCTCGTCTTCTCCACCAACACCGTCATCCAGTTCATCTTCTTCCACCTGTTCCCCGCCCTCAACCACACGGTATCTATCAGCGCCGGGGTCGGCAGTTCTCAAGGGGGACCTGGGTAGCACGACAAAGAAGCTCAGAACCATAATAGCCGGTAAGCAGGCCGACACCAACAACGTGACATGAACGGAGAATCCCAGCGCCGAAGTTGCGAGGGCATAAGCACCAGCCCCAATCAGCCCAGCGGCGCCAGTACCACTCCCCCACGCAGCCAGACTGAATGGGCCATAGAAGTGCGTGAGACCCACAAAGCTCAGCTCCCCAGCACCGCAAGAAAGGCTAGCCAGGATGATTCCCGCGATCTTAGACGATATCGTTCCTCCATCGGTATAACCTGGGCTCATAGCGACGACCAGCATTCCCACGGTTGACAAGAAGGCGAAGATGAGAATACGCATCCAATATGGGACCAGGTGGATGAAGTACGGGGCGACGAGTTTGGTTGCAAATGATGGGATCACGTCTGCGAGAAGAACAACGCCTTTAGGCACATCGGGTCCGACTAGATCTACGGCTGCCGAGAGGATGATCACATATAGGACATTGTTGATAAGGCCTGCCGGGCATGGGTGTTAGCTAGCTGCCCAGGTGGGCTGGTTGAAGATGCGTACCAAAGAGCCAGAAAGCGACACAGACTCGAGGGTCTGCGCCGCTAAAGGCACCACTAAGACGGGCACCGATACGTTTCCAAATGGGAGAAGGTTGCTCTTGGGAGGAAAGCGGTGCGGCATCCTCATCGGACGCTGGGAGAGGCATTCGGTTGTTGCGTTGGGGGGTTTGATAAGAAGCTACGGCGAAGTGACAAAAGATATTCAGTCCATAATTTATTCTAATTTGAATATTCAGGAGAAACAGAAGACAGAATACGGGGGCATATCGAATCAAGCGCGAAGAGTGACGACTCCTTATCTCCACACGATCCACCGCCTTCCGCCCTACACGTGGCTGAGAGTGACCTTCTCCACATAAAAACAAGGGGACACACGACACTTTTCCTTTATTGCTCTAGTTTCTATGAAAATATGTCTTGTCATATCCAACGCAATACAAGATGGTATAAAAGGAAAACAAAATCATAACCGGCATTCAGGACAAGACATTCATGACTTGGCCACAACCGAATCCACAGCCTGCTCCAAAATCCGCAGACCAGTCTGAATCTGGTCTTCGGTGATCGTCAGGGCAGGGACGAATCGGATGCAACCCTCACCAGCAGTGATGATCAACATACCACGCTCACGGGCAGCAGTGATAATGTCACCAGCCTTAGCGGTGTACTCCGGGGCGAGCTGAAGACCCAGGATCAGGCCGCGCCCGCGGATCTCGGAGATCACACCTGGGAACTTCTGCTGCAAGGCCTGGAAGCCCGAAACAAAGAGATCGGACTTGGCCTGGACGGACTCCTGGAGCTCCGGCTCAGCGAGACGCTCGACGATGTGGTGGGCGACACGGCAAGCCAAGGGGTTGCCGCCGAAGGTGGTGCCGTGGTCGCCGGTCTTAATGTGTTGGCCAACCGTCTTGCCAGAAACAATGGTGGCACCAATAGGAATACCGTTACCAAGAGCCTTGGCGGTAGTCAGGATATCGGGGTGGGCAGCCTCACCAGAGGCCGGGGCGAGAGAGGGGTGGGCGTGGGCCCAGAAGGTACCCGTGCGGGACAAACCGCACTGAATCTCATCGAAGATCAAGACGGCGCCGGTCTCGTCACAGCGCTTGCGGAGAGCAGCAAGGAACTCGGGGGTAGCGATGTTGACACCGCCCTCGCCTTGAATGGGCTCAACGATGACACCGCATGTCTTATCCGTGATAAGAGTCTGGAGCTGGTCGATCTGGTTGTAATCTCCGTACTTGAATCCGGGGAGCATGGGCGAGAATGGAGTCTGGTACTTAGGGTTCGGGGTGGCCGAGAGGGCGCCCATTGTGCGGCCGTGGAAAGAGTTGTTGAAGGACACGAACTCGTGCTTATCACCCGAGGGATCGAGAGTGCGGCCGGTCTTGCGAGCGAACTTGATGGCGGCCTCGTTGGCCTCGGTTCCGGAGTTGGAGATGAAGACCTGCGAGGCATCGCGCATAGCACCGGACTTCTGAGTCAACTCAATCAACAATTGACTCAGAGCACCGGTCCAAGGGTTGTGGTAGAGGTTTGAAGCGTGGATGAGGGTTTCAGCCTATAATTGAGGACCTTTTTTTAGCGATTGATCACTATGCAGTCCATAAAAGCATTTCGCACCTGCTCCGCAATAATCTTCGCGATCTCCGGGTCACAGTGACCAAGAGAGTTAACTGCAATTCCCGCAGTCAAGTCCAAATAACGTCGGTTCTCCATATCCCACAAGTAGCAACCCTGTCCCTTCATCATCATCGGAGCCGGGCGAACGTAAGTTGGGACCATGAAAGGAGCCCGCTCATTAACGAAGGACGCCGTGACCGAGTCCGCCGAAGGGTCGGGGTTTGGCAGAGTTGACTCCTTCTATGAGATCATTAGTTCCAGATTTAAACGATATCCTGGACAATTTGTGATTCAGTTTACACATACCTTGACCTGGGCATTGGAAGTAGTCGCGAATCGGCGCTGTACTGGTGACTCGAGAGCAGGGACGAATTTGGATGCGCGAGGCAGACGGCGCGCGGCCAAACGGAGGGCAGACATGGCAAACTTTTGATTTTTAAAAAATAGAAGAAAACAAAAAGCTAATCTGCAGCAAAAGAGAGGTGAGGATCGTAAGAGAATCGACCGACCGGATCAGTGACCTACCGGGAGAAATAAAAAAGGCGATATCGGGATCGGCCGTCTTAGTCACATCGGTGGAGTGAGTCAATAACCGGGCGAGGTCCCGAGATCTCCCCGTACATTGTACAACTTCAAATTGCCCCATTGGACATATCATTCCCTCATACACATACACAATGGTGTACTCTCTCGTCATTCGCCGTTCAATCCTCTCGGCTACTACAGCCCGCGTCGCAATCCGACCACTCTCCACAACTCGGTTCCTACGCCAGAGCGGCGACGACAAGCCCATGCCCTTCTCAGACTCCCCGGCTCCCCCGCGTCTCCCAAAGGAAGAACAGGAGATCTTCGAACAACTTCAAAAGCGCTCGACTGGCGCCTTCAGCACGCCCCAGGTCAATCAATCCCCACAGGCCGAGATTCAGGCGGACGGCAAAGGTAGCGAGCTTCACCCGGATGCGCCAAAGGGACTGCAGCCAGAGTTCGAGGGCGAGAAGAACCCGAAGACTGGTGAAGTTGGTGGACCAAAGAATGAGCCTCTACGATGGGGTGCAGGTGGTGATTGGAGCTATGGTGGCCGTGTCACTGATTTCTGAGTGACCTCGGCTTGACCAGAGAGATTTGCATCATGTTGGCGTTGGTGTTTCTTGCCTAGGGATATAATATCTCCACAACCAGAGATGGAGAAGTGGGTGTTTGGTTCTGGTTGACCACATCTACAGTGTACATAACAAAACGGCCTAGACTGACAATGCAAAGCATATTTACGTGTCTTTGGCAAATATGTGAAACCCTTTGGGAACTAATAGACACTGTGAACGATGACAAGAACGGGCTATAGCGCGAATTGATCAAAGCGACGCTTTTTCGCTCGCCAGACGAGCCAGGGTCGCTTTTCCAGCCCGGCTGTCATTTGCTCGGCCCAACTCCCCACTGATCCAACCTCCAATCTTCGACATCTCATCCAGGCTGATCCCGGTGTGCATCCCGAGGCTATGAATAGTATGCACAAGGTCCTCCGTCGCCACATTACCCGTCGCACCCTTGGAATATGGGCAACCGCCAAGCCCGCCCACGCTGCTGTCGAAAATACGGACACCATGCTCCAGGCCGACGATTGTGTTCACCAAGGCCTGTCCATAGGTATCATGGAAGTGCAACGCCAAGTCTGTATTAGCGATGCCAGCAGCCTTGAGCGCTTGCATAAGCTCCATGGTCCGGGGAGCGGTGCCCATGCCCGTTGTGTCCGCCACTGAGACCTCATCCGCTCCCAACTCCAGCAGTGTGGCGGTAATCTCAGCCACCTTGACGGGATTCACATCGGGGCCTTCGTAGGGGCATCCCAGGGCAACAGAGACATACCCGCGTACCCGGATATTCTTCGTCTTTGCTAATGACATAATCGGCTTGATGCGCTCGAGTGACTCGGCAATGGAGCAGTTAGTGTTCGCTTTTGAGAAAGCTTCTGTTGCTGCTGCAAACAGAGACACCTCTGTAGTGGTCGCTGCCTTTGATGTCTCTGCAGTCGCATCTGCGGGAACTCCTGTGCTATCAAGTATCTTGACCAGACTCTCCAGTCCTTTAATGTTGGGGACAAGATAGTTGTAGGCAATTGTAGATTGTGCTTGTGGCGGTTTTGTGAGAATATGCTCGCAAATCTCAGCTGTGCTTGCCATCTATCATAATGTAGTCAAATTGTCAGTCTTCGGTGGCTGGAATCGCCCGCACTGTATGATGACGCTCAGCAAGGTCATACCTGGGGTACCCATTTTGCGGGCACGAATGAGCCAGCTTCAATAGTGGCAACACCCGTTTTAGCCAGTCGCTCAATCAACTCAAGTTTTGTTTGCATTGGAATTGATTTCTTTTCGTTTTGCAGTCCATCTCGAGCGCCAACCTCTACGATGCGGACATGGTCCGAGGTTAACCGCGACTCGGTCGCGAAGCGGCGTGTAGAACATGGAGACCGTAGGGCTGAAAACAAACTCAATCGGGGGCGAGTTTTCATCATGATAAATTCTGTGCCAACTTGTATGATCAGAATAACCAGAGTCGTAAGAGAATGACAGGTAAGAGGGCGAGCTTTGAGAATGGGAACAGTAGGAGGCCGAGAATGCGGAGAGCGCTTTACCCCTTCCGGACTAGTTGATCACCCCACCTCCTGCTGAGTCAGTCGGCAGAAAAAAGAAGTGGGATGATATTGAATTCCAATCTTTGAAGATTGTCAGGATCAAGTGAAAAGCCCAATTTTGGTTATTTTTGACTCATTTTACAACTGGATATTATGGAGGCAAATCTGCCAACTCCCTCTACTGAGGATGGCTCACAAGCCGCTAGCCAAATGCGACAGCCAAAGAAGAGATTTGTCGGACGACGAACAGCAGATGCCCAAGCCCAGAAGGATACGACTAGTCAGAAAGATGTCGAGTCGACAGCGGTGCAAACAGGTACATATTGTCCACTAGCACAACTACAATACTCATACTAATTTCCACTTCCTCCAGCCGCTCCCAGACGCACACCCCGCACCCTCAACCAAGTGCCACCAGAGATTCTGAACGATCCCGAGATCCAAGAAGCAATGGAGCTTCTCCCCAAGAATTACTCATTTGAGATTCCGAAGACAATCCACCGAGTCCGCACATCAGGAGCCAAGCGAGTAGCCCTGCAATTCCCGGAGGGACTTCTCATCTTCGCAACAACCATCTCCGACATCCTAACCCAATTCTGCCCTGGAATCGAAACTCTCATCATGGGCGACGTCACATACGGCGCCTGCTGCATCGATGACTATACAGCGCGGGCTCTAGGCTGCGATCTGCTAGTACACTACGCGCACAGCTGCTTGATCCCCGTCGATGTAACCCAGATCAAGACGCTATACATCTTCGTGGACATCAGCATCGACACAAGCCACCTCATCGCAACACTAGAGCGCAACTTCAAGCCCGGCCAATCGATCGCCACCGTCGGCACAATCCAATTCAACGCAACTCTACACGGACTGAAACCCGTGCTTGAGCGCGCCGGCTTCCGCGTCATAATCCCCCAAATCACACCTCTCTCCAAAGGCGAGATCCTTGGCTGTACATCACCGCAACTCTCCGAAACCGAAATCGATGCAATCCTCTACCTCGGCGACGGCCGCTTCCACCTCGAATCCGCCATGATCCACAACCCCTCGATCCCAGCGTACCGGTACGATCCATACTCGCGAACGCTGACACGCGAGAGCTACGAGCACGAGGAGATGCATACGATCCGCCGGGACGCGATCGCAACAGCCAAGACCGCGAAAAAGTGGGGGATTATCCTCGGCTCGCTTGGTCGACAGGGTAACCCGCACACTATGGCGATGATCGAGCGACACCTGCGCGAGCGCGGCATTCCAATTGTCAACTTGCTGCTCAGTGAGATCTTCCCTGGTAAACTGGCGTCTATGGCGGATGTGGAGTGCTGGGTGCAGATTGCTTGTCCGCGGTTGAGTATTGATTGGGGATATGCGTTTGCGCGGCCGCTGTTGACGCCGTATGAGGCGCTTGTTGCGCTGGGAGTGCGGGAGAACTGGGATACGGGGAATAAGGGTGTGTATCCGATGGATTTCTATGCGAAGGAGGGGCTTGGGCGGACGAGGCCAGAGCAGGCTTAAAGAGGTCGGCTGTTGAAAAATAGAAGAAAAAACTATATATATACCCCATTTTAGACTCAGGGCAGCAGGACTGGCTCTGGCTGCAAAAGGTTTATGACAATGATATACATGTTGATATGTTTTTGTTTAGATTATCACTATGTATAGTACCTACATAGGTAGTAGACTGAAGTAGGGAAAGTATTATTAATAACTGTCGGGCTATCGAAGGCACCGACGGAAGACATCATGGCATTTCATTTCCAAATCCAATAAACCGATCCTACCTAATCAAATACAAAGTTTCATAATACAAGATGGCGTTCGAAATAAATCACCCCTTCACATCATCAGTACTATCAGTGTTGAAATCACTGGCACTTCCACGCCGAAGGGAGAGGACATTCTTATTAGCCAATTCATCAGCAGTGCGTTCAGCAGCCCGCCATCGAGTAACGGCCTGCTGAACATCCTCAAACATCTCCAACGAGTCCTGGATGATACCACCCTCGTCGGAATCGCCCAGTTGGGTACTCTCGCGCGAACCACGGTCACTGGACATGGGGAAGGCGGGTCCGAATCCTCGCTGAGGAATTGGGTTGAACATGATAGCGTTGGCGAACATGCGAATCAACTCTTTCTCCAGTTGTGCAGAGTTCACAACTCCCTTGGGTGGTATGAAATCCTCATTCTTCTGCAACATGAGCACGCCGCTTTTTGACGGCGTGCCACCAGGAACAGGAGACTCTCCATCCCCAGCCGGGGTGCTTGCTGATTCTCCTGCGGTTGCGACAGCTTTGCTTCCCTGGTGGATGGCCGATTTGATTGACTTGAGGTCAGATGGCCGATAGATGAGATCATGGTAGCCGGGGGCGTCGCGCTCGCTAATTGGCTTGGCAAAGATGGAGGCGAGCTTGTGCGTGGCTACATCGTTCATGATCGGTGCCGCAGTCCGGTGGAAGTTGCGCGTGGCCATGACATACTGGGTGGTGTCGAATCTGGGGATATCCGCAGGGTGAGGTTCCAGTTCCACTGCTTCACTTGCGCCGCGTTTACGCTTTGTCCGCGGTTTAGGCGTCCCTTCGTCGGCGGTAGCAGCTGCACCCTTTCGGCGGCCCGATGCTCGTGATTCACGTTGATTGTCTTCCGATGGCGCAGCAGACCCATCGCGTGAGGCCATGGATCGCCCGCGACTCCGGGAAGAAGCCGAACTTACGGCACGCGTCCTCCGAATTGAAGCTAATTTCTCGGTCTTTATGACGGGGGGCGGATTTGGTGTCAGGCTGGCCACGTCGTGGTTTCCTGTCTTCTGTAGATGGAGCTCGTTGGCCTAGGTTGATCTTTGGGGGAGGTGACATCTCCATCGCATCAACGGGTGATTGGTCGCGTTCACTGATGGGACTGACGTCCTCCGGCCGTGGCCGTGGCGGTGAGCTTGGAGAGCGCGAAACCCTCGGGCGAGGAGTTCTCTTCCACGGTGTGGAAGAGCCTTGCGTGTCGATTGACAGGCGTGGATGGGAGGCGCGCGATTCGGAGAATGAAGGGAATGTGGCACTCGGCGTTTGAGAAATACGCGGGCGGCCGATCGGAACAGGTGTGTGGACTGCAGACGGGACGGCGCTGGGTGTTTGTGGACCAGGAGGTTGGAGAGGAGTCTGGGCTTGTGACCCGGCCAAAGGCGGGTTGGTGGGAAGTGGTGGTACAGGTCGCTTGGTAGTACCCTGGGCCGCTTGAGGTGTAGCAGCACCTGGGGAGGCGATCGGGTATGGTGAGTGAGGAGAAGGATCCAGCTGCCACTGCTGGAAGCTCGGCTGAGCGGGGGTTCGCTGGGACGCCGGTGCCAACGGGCCAGCCTTACCCGTAGCAATTGGCGCAGGTGGGGCGGGATTGGCACGAGGTGCGATTTGCGACGGATGTGCCGGTGTTACTCGTGGCCCGGCCGGTGTGGTTGGAGGGGCTTTTTGAGTAGATGGAGCAAGTGTAGGTTGGATGGACGGTTTTGGTACGGGATGGGTGGTGATCGGCTGCGGTTGAGGTGCATGCCCAGCTATGTCTTGCGGTTTGGGTGTCGGGGTTTGCACTTGGGGAAGTGGAGCTTGAAGTTGGGTCACAGGAGGGACGGGGTGTGTTTTAGGAGGCTCGTTTGTCGTAGGGGGCACATTTATCGCGATGTGCTGTGGTTCGGGCTTTGCCTTGTCCTGGGCGAGCGGGATGGTCGTCGGAACAGGTTGAGCTGTCTGATCTTGTACATGTGGGTGTGGCACCTCTTCCTTCATAACATCATCCTTCCCTTCGATAGGCACCGGCTTCACCGGTGTCAATGCTGTAGCTGCGGCAGCGACTGGTTTGTCGCCCTCCTGCTGCAGCCGTTCCAGCTCAGCCCTAATTTCTGTGTACTTTTTCTCATCATCCCTAATTTCCCTAGTGACTAGATCTCTGTATTTGGCGTAAAGGTGTGTCACTAGCTCTGGGACGAGCGTGGCATGGGTGAATCCGCCGGTCAATCCATCTGGTCGCGGACTGGAGATCTTGCGTTTCTTTGGATTGGGCGGACTAGAGGTATCTGCGGGTCGTCCGTTGGCCGAGAGCGCACTATCACGACTGAATCCATCGCGCATCAATGTCGCATAGAGATCTTCCAGCGCCTCCGGGGTCAGGCGATCGGCATCGAAATCGGCATTCTCGCGCACGAGCTGGTTGTTGCGCAAAAGGGTTGAGATTGAGCCGAAGCTTGTTGGTCGGGAATCGGAAGTCGCTAGAGACTGAAAAAACAGGAGGGATTCAAACGAAGTGTATGCCGACAGAGGAGGCATCCCCCATTGCCCGTCCGGTCGGCCACTGGGGGAAAGGCTTTGAGGATGGGGGCCACGGTGGTCGGTCGGTGATCAGGGTGGTCACGGACAGTGTTCGGTGTCGCTGAACTGCGGGCTTCGCAGGCTATGTCGGCTAGATTGGCTAGTATTTAGAGATAGTGAACGCGACAGATTAGAGAGGCAATACGCATAGCCCTTCAATCTATCCGCGCGAAAAATTGAGCGGACAAGAAAAAATGAACGGCGACCACAACGGGTCAGGTAAAAACGCGTCGAATTTGGGGTTAGACGAAGCGAAGAGATGAAATGCCCCTGTTGAATTGATATGACGATGGAAATGGAAATGGAGGTTGGAATTGAGGAGAGTTCACGATGCTACCGTACTGTATGGTATAGGTCATGTGACCAGTTGCCAGGGAGGAATCTGCCAGAATGCGAGTTGTGCAACGTACGATGGTACTTTGTCTATATTGGGCTATATCTATAAATCTATAAATCTATAAAATTGAATATCTTCTATAATATCTGAAAGCATAGACATTTTCAACCTTATATGCTTATATCTTCCGGTAAAATTGACCCTATGTAGTCCGTACTGTAGTGTACTCAGAATGAAAATCCCCCCCTAATTGCCTTGAACCCCATGTCAGGGGCTATTTTGCCCTTTTTTTCTTATAAAAGAGAGTCCTTCTCCAAGTGATTCCCTAATTTCCTAATTTCCCGCTTATAAGATGAGTCAAGTACAATAGATATGTATTATGTATGCACCCTCAACCCCTATTTTTCTTCCAATATAAGACAAATAAGAAAAAATCACAGAAAAAATAAAAATAAAAGAAAGATACCTGTAATGGAAGTATAAAATAATCAACCCCTGAAACAGAACCCCCCCTATATGTACGGATTAGTCCATACTAATTCTAATAAGGCGACACATAATGGCGTCGAACCCCTGTAATACAGTTGTAACACTTTACCTCTCTCCTTGCTGGTGGAGATATATGGGACCTCCAATTACCGCGACTAGTAACATAGTCGGTGGGCTATGATCATCTCTCAATTTCGCACTTCCCCTTCTTCTTTCCCCCTCCACCCCTTTAGCTTCCTCTGGCAGGTCTCCAAAGTTCTTTGCTTATCACTCTTCGATCTGTTCATCGCGACTAGTACTATTGATATCCGGTATTTCTTTCACCTCCCCACCAGACTGTGGCTTATCTGTTGAGAAGTATAAAGAACTGACACTGTTGTTTTTCTCTCTCTAACAGCCTCAAGCCTCAAAATCCTCGATTCAGTTTCATCTGTACTTGATTCTTGGCTGGTCCTGGTCTCGACAATACCTAAACCGCCTAATATCTTAATATTTGCGACTTCTTCTTGCCCCGCCTATCTCAAGGTCGCACACCCTGTCGCCATTCAACTATTGGGACCCGATCCGTAATCACAGAAATCAAAGAGCTCAAATCACCACACAACATGTCTGATCTGGATCGCGAGTGGAAGCCGAAGGCCCGGCCTCAGTCGTTCGTTTCCCTATACTGTCGTGGAATATTCGAATAGTAGCATTAACCGTGATCTCAGGACCATGGCGCAAGCCTTCTCGTCAGCCTTGGACAGCGCCTTTATGCTAGACTCTGACGTGGACAACCTTTCGCAAACCATCGACCAGAAGTAAGTAACATTTAATAATTCCTTGAACGGTCGATATCGCACCGACTCGTGGTCATCATGATCCTCGTATTCATAGCGCTAACCTCATCTCCAAAGGAAGCAGCAGATGTTGATCCAGAACCGCGAATTGGAGGAGCTGCAGAGGCGCATCCTCGAGGCCGAGAGACGCCTCCAGTCCCAGTCTACCGGGAGTGGCAACACCTCGTCCCAACTCAGCCGGGAACAAGGCCAGTCAGCTGGTGAGCGCTCAATCTGATCTTTTTTGCGGGCCGATTGATATAGCTGGCCGGGTTTGCGCTGTAGCGGGATCTGACTGTGTAACAGCTTCCCAGGGAGGATCCTACAACGAGCAGCAGCCGGAGCAGTCTGAGCAACGGGGGAACAACTGAATTCCGAACATCTGCAAATTTTAAGATCTGGAAGGTCCAAAAAAAGGCCAACCAATCCTGGAGTCGGAACGTCGGAGCTAGATTAAGGCTGGGACGAGCGCATCAGGGCGGAGCTCAATGATCCGTGACATTGGACCCGCACCGCGTCTGATAGACGCAATATGTCCCAGTCGGCGTGGTTATTTTATTGGGATGATTTTTTTAGTTTTATCTTTTTTTTTCTGGCATCCATTGAGAAACCCCCCTATTGTATGGATCTGGCCGTGGAATTTCTATTCCCCAACGCCGTCCCTCATTTTGCAGTGCTACGGCGCTGCGATTCACCCGTGTTCTTTTTTTTTCTTTTTTTTTTTTTCTGCCTTCGTGTCTGAAATTGAGATTCTTTCAATCAGATTTACCAGACCCGGGATATCTACATATTTATACCATGGGGGTAATGCATACCTCTTATACAGAGTAACTGAAGATATAGTTCCGAAAAGTGTCCTGCACCTTCAGGCCCGAGCCGAATGATAAGCAGGCGAGTTGCTAATGGGCTTACTATGGCGTCCAATCATAGGCCTACGATCAAAAACTGAACGCCTAATTATCCACTTGATTCCGTCATTGTCACTGTTTCCCTGATCTAGGCGCAGAAACCAGAGGGCACGGGCTTCAAATACTGAGCTGTCAGCCCCTGGGGAGCTGCGGGGCATACATTTGTGGCTTTCCTATGATTCCTTGCTTATTCTCTCAGTTGATAATGGTAGAAAATTAGCCCTTTCCAGGCAAAGGATGTTGAGAGCATAAGTATATATATCTCCATGCTATAATTTAGGCTATGTCTTTGGAACAGAGGATCTAGGTAGATTGCTGTGTCCGCTTCACCATCGCCTCTTGATTCTTTTTCTTGATCGCACTAGAGACTGCACTGAGCTTTGGACAAGTTTCCTGCACAATGTATGGTTGTATGGTTGTTGGATATGGGTATGTCGAAGTATGGAAGGTGGAGCGAGGATACCTGTGGATCTAAATATCCAACAATTTTATCAATCATAATACGGCCTATTAGTTACTTCAAATCTAGATTTCCTTTAATTTTTCCTTCTAAACTTGGAATACTAGGTTTTGGTGACTGCCTTATAGAGCTGGCTACAACATAAATGTCTCAGCTTCTAGCGTTACATACTATGTGGCAAATAGTGGACACGATAAGAGGATATTCTTTCCCGATACCAATTCTCCCAAGAATACATATGTAATCGGGCAGAAGCCGATCTTTGGGCACCGCCCACTCCGGATCATTGAAATGCAACAGAAGCTCTATGATGATTCGAGCTAAGATGAGACGATCAATTATATGGAGTAGTCTTTTCTTTATTCCCCGCTTTATGTGGGTTGAGATAGCTGGACTTTTTCTTTTCCTTAGTCTCGATATGTTGCAACTACGACCATATTTATAGTAATATACTACCTAATATACTTACAAAGTAGGTAGCCCACCTAGGTATATATAGCTAATAATATAAATTTCGGGGGCAAATCAAGGTCCATGACCTGTGCACCTTCCAGGCCCGAACCGAACACACTCATATCAACCAATCAGAGATCTCCATCCCCCCAATCCGACCCGATTATCCACCCGCATCGATGCCTGTGGACCCGTGGAACCGGTGATTCACGTCATTTTGTCTCCAGGGCCCAGGTTGGCACGGACTGCAGGGACATTCCCCCTCTTAACTTCTTTCCCCTCCTCTCCATCTCCATTTACTTTTTTTTTAGCCATTGACCCGGTTCCTTCTCAATCGTCAGTATGGTCTTAATCGATGGGAAAGAAGTCATCACAGCGGAAGAGAAGCGCCTAAAGGAAGACCGTGAGAGAATCAAGTATTGGAAGGTAAGATCTTTCCAACTTTTGAACTAGCTCCAAGAAGTTCTTGCTAACTGATTGAAAACAGCGCTGGGGACCATATGTGGTAAGTTGAGGCCTTGGATAGCTCGGGAACATACATATTAGCAGTGCTAAAAGCTTTTGAATTGGTATAGGCGGAGAGGCAGTGGGCCACAGGTGAGAGCTTGCAAAATCATACCGAATTGAGAAACAGTAGGCTGATGCCGGATTTGTCATGGTATAGTCAGAGAGGATTACAGTGCAGATGGCGACGCTTGGAGCTACTTCACTCACGATCATGCAAGATCGAGAACTTTCCGCTGGGGTGAAGATGGAATTGCAGGTGTGTCTGATACACACGGTATACAGAACATTGCTTTTGCATTCTGGAATGGCGAAGAGTAAGTCCAGCCTCTGCTTGAACGCTGTGGGTCTGATTCCCCGCAATGGAATCTAACTGGAGTACAGCGACTTCCTGAAGGAACGCCTGTTCGGTTTGTCGAACCCTCAGGGTAATCATGGCGAGAGTGTCAAGGAAGCACATTTCCATGTGGACAACACCCCAACGGTAAACTCATTTATAAATCCAATCCAGTTCATCTCTAACAATGCTGACCCCGGAGCATAGCATTCCTACATGAAATTCCTCTACAAATACCCCCAGAGAAAGTTCCCATACCAAGACCTCGTTGATGAGAATGCAAAGCGCTCGCGTTTGGAGAAAGAGTACCAGATCCTTGATACTGGTATCTTCGACGATAACCGCTACTGGGATATCTACATCGAGACTGCTAAGGAGGCTGACGATGAGGAAGAGTTGCTCTTCCGTGTAATTGCCTACAATCGTGGCCCAGAGCCTGCTCATCTACACATCGTCCCTCATGTCTGGTTCCGAAACACATGGTCCTGGGGCGACGAGAAGAAACAGGAAAGACCGTCTATCAAAAAGGAGGGTCCGATGGTAGCCAAATCAGAGCACAGCAAAATCGGCCAGCGATATGTCTCCTTTGCACCATCGCCTCCAGTTGGGTCTAGTGATGACGATATCCAGCCCCAGCTGATGTTCACCGAGAACGAGAGTAATAACAAATTCCTATGGGGTACTGAGAACGTTACACCCTATGTTAAAGACGCATTCCACCGCCATATCGTTGAAGAGGAGAAGGGTGCTATCAACCCAGACAACGAAGGCACTAAGTTCGCTGCATGGTACGCCTTCAACAACGGCGAGGGAGTCCCTCCTGGCGAATGCGCCGTTGTCCGTTTTAGAGTGTCCCGCAAGAAGGAAGAGGTCCTGGATGAAGAAGTCCTGGACGATGTGATTGAACAGCGCCGTGCCGAGGCAGATGATTTCTACTACCATCTCAACCCTCTCCCCATGAGTGACGATCTCCGCAACATCCAGCGTCAAGCCTTCTCCGGGATGATGTGGTGCAAGCAGTACTACAACTTCATCTGGGATCAATGGAGCAACGGTGACCCGGCTGAAATCCCCCTCCGCCTGGCCGAAAGGGCATTCGCAATGAACAGTGGCGTCATCTGTACATCGACGACATCTTATCGATGCCGGACTCTTGGGAGTACCCATTCTTCGCCGCGTGGGACACTGCATTCCATTGTATCCCACTGGCTATGATGGATCCTGATTTTGCAAAGAAGCAACTTGACCTTCTCACCCGTGAGTGGTACATGCACCCGAACGGTCAGCTGCCTGCATACGAGTGGAACTTCGGCGATGTGAACCCTCCCGTGCACGCATGGGCTGTGTTCCGCACGTTCAAGATTGAGCGTAAGATGTACGGGCGACAGGATTTGGACTTCCTGGAACGTGTATTCCAAAAGCTGCTGCTGAACTTCACCTGGTGGGTGAACCGTAAAGACTCTGGTGACAAGAATGTGTTTGAGGGTGGCTTTTTGGGGCTTGATAATATCGGTCTGTTTAATCGCTCGGAGCCATTGCCCACTGGCGGTGTGCTTGAGCAAGCTGACAGCACTGGTTGGATGGCCTTCTACTCGCTTACCATGCTCAACATAGCCCTGGAGCTGGCCAAGCACCGTCGCATATACGAAGACATTGCATCCAAGTTCTTCGAGCACTTCCTGCTCATCAGTGATGCAATGACCTACCGTTCGGGCGATGACACTGTGCAGTCACTCTGGAACGAAGAAGACAGCTTCTACTACGATGCCATCTCCTACGGCGGGCCATGGACCCAGCAGCTACCTATTAGGTCCCTTGTCGGTTTAATTCCGCTATATGCGGTCCTCACCCTAGAGCCCGAGCTAATCAACAAGTTCCCCTCGTTCAAGCGGCGAGTGGAGTGGTTCATCGAGAACAAGCCGGACATAGCCGAGCGCAACATCGCCAGCATGAAGCGCCGCGGCAAAGACGACCGACTCTTACTAGCCCTTGTTAGTAAAGACCGTCTCGTCAAGATTCTCGAGCGAATGCTCGACGAAACTGAGTTCCTATCCGAGCACGGTATCCGCTCCATGTCCAAGTTCCACGAAGAAAACCCTTACTCCATGGATGTCAACGGCCAAACCTACAAGGTTAACTACGTCCCCGGTGACTCGGACTCCTCTCTTTTCGGCGGCAACAGCAACTGGCGCGGTCCCATCTGGCTCTGCGTCAACTTCCTCCTCGTCGAGTCCCTCCTCCGTTTCCACATGTTCTATGGCGACACCCTGCAAGTCGAGTGTCCCAAGGGCTCAGGCGACTATATGCACCTCGGACACGTAGCGGAAGAACTGCAGCACCGCATGCAGCACCTCTTTGCCCGCAATGACGAAGGCCGCCGTGCCGTCAACGCCGGCTCAGACCTGCTCGATTTCGATGAGCACTGGAAAGACAATCTCTGGTTCCACGAGTTCTTCGACGGCGACAGCGGTCGAGGACTGGGAACATCACACCAGTGCGGATGGACAGGGCTAATCGCCAAGATCATCCACGATACCGGTATCAATTGCCGTCTACCGCAGACGCCACGGTCACCCTTTGCCGCTGCATCGCACTACTTTGACGATATATTCTCTCGTTCTGGACGACCGCGTGGTTCGGACCGTCCGTCTGTCCGTCGTTCGTCGACCACACGTTCCATCGGTAACCGTAGTGACTTCTACTCTGGCGATGCTACGCCTGCTGCATCGACGATCTTGGATGAAGATGATGAGAGTCGTGGTCCTAGTCGTGCGGGCAGTCGTAGGGGAAGCACTGCGGCCCCTGACAACCAAGATCATGTTGATCACTATGTGGAGAGTCAGCTGCAGCGGGTGCGCAGCTCGGCTTCGATTGCTGCGTACGAGGACGAGTTTGAGACGAGAGCTGACAAGGAGAATGAGCAGAATGGACAATCTTAGTCCAGCTGTCCTACCTTCTATATTTTTCTCTTTTCTCTTTTCATCTGAACATTTTCCCATTTGGTTGCTTCTGGACACGATAATAAAGACCTCTTTGTCTGTGGTTACTGGTCCTGTTTCTTTCCTATTTCCCTTCTTTACACGTGTTGCATCTCCATAGTATTTTCGGAGTATATCCTTGATTTCTAGTGCATTTGATAGTGAAGTAAACGTCAATAATATCATTAGCCTTGCAAACAGAAGAGACTTGCCTGCTACCTGTGCCTAGACATATCACATCTCCCACACCCGTAGAGGAGAGCCAGGATATAAAAAATCAGAAAGTCATTCGCGCGTATTGGCTGGCGATCAACACACATGTGCAGCACGTCGAGTCCACGCAATACGGAAGGCAGGCAGATACCAAGGCCAAGCGGGTTGAGGGATAACGCGAACTATCAACCCGCTAGACCAAGGCTCCCACAGTACCTTATGAGACCGGGACAAAGAACGGATCTATAAGACATCAATTATAGATGAATTTGTGCAATTGACAAGTAGTGAGAACAAAACAAAATGAGAGTAGAAAAGGGAATCTTAGAACACCCCTTTCCCCCTGCGAACGCTACCGTTCATCCGGGACGATATGCTATAATCTAACCATCCCCTCAAACGCTGAGGCTAATTTACATTTACAAAGCATCGGAAAGAGCCTTGTTCATCTTGGCGATCTTGGAAGAAACGCTAAGGTCAACGGTGCGGTCACCAATCTCAACGACGAGTCCACCAACGAGGTCGGGGTTGACCTGGTCAATAGAGTTAGTAAACAGAACACAAAACAAAAAAGTGTTCACCCATTAGAAACGTACCTTGGCAACAACCTTGAGCTTCTTGCCCTGGCTGAACTGAGACTTGGAAACAGCCTTCTCAAGACGGGAGAGGGTCTTGGCATCGAGCTCCTGCGGACGAAGTTTTAGCTTAGATCCTTGATTGTTTTTATTTTTATTTTTTCTGCTGAGACCGTAACACAGCTTATGAGAGTTCGTACCTGAGCACTGGTGATGTTGAGGTCGATCTCGCCGCGGTGAGCGCCCATCAGGGTAGCGAACTTCTCGCAGACACCCTCGAGGGCACCGAGACGGTTGTTCTCAGCGAGAGTCTCGAGGAAGTTCTTGAGGATACCGGCCTTATCGGCACCGGCGACCTTAGCGAGCTCCTCGACGATGGACTTCTTGTCGGCGACGGTGAGCATAGGGGCGCCGAGGATAGCGCCGAGCTTCTTGTCAGCCTTGAGGGTCTCGCCGAGGCTGGCGATAGCACGGGCAGTCTGGTCGAGAGCAGCGGACTTGGCGGAAGCGGTGTACTATTCGTAAGTCATTGTTAGAGGCGGGATTGATTCGGGGGATTTGATTGCGGGTTGATTGTGATTAAGATTTCAAGATTGCTTTTGAAGGAACAACTGTGGGAGGGGTCGGGGAAAGACGGGGGCTGTTTGTCGCGAAAAAAGTCCAATACACGGTCGCAACAAGACCGGGGCAATGGAGGTGCATACCAGAGCGGAGGCGTAGGTGCCATCAACACCGAACAGAGCGACGGGAGCGCGGGTCTCCTGGGCCGGGGTGGCATAGGACCTGATGCCGTTAACGGCAGCGGTGCGAGGAACGGAGAACTGGGTGGCACGCAGGCCAGCGCGGGCGAAGCGAGCGGACATCATTGTGCAATTGGCTGGAGGAGTGGCCTCGGGGAGGGAGGAGGGACGCTGAGGGTTGAATGGGGAGGTGATATCGACGTTCGGAGTGCTTGCTTCAGTCAAGGATGCAAGGTTGAGACCTCCGGGCCGAATGTTCCCGTCGTCACGTGCACACACACAATGATTGAGTCACGTGTGTATATGATTGCTTGGCAGCTTTGATGTAGCACATCCTTTGGTTTACTCAGATGTAAATAACTTGCAGAGCTTCTACATTGGTGGTGTATTGTTAATTCTATAAATTTCCATGGGTGAAAGAACTATACATTAAAATATTACATATGTATTAGCCGAATCTGGAAAAATGTTTAGTGCTTCGAAAATCTTACTATTGACATTAGGTATAAAATAAACAGTCGATTCAAATCCTGTTTGTGACTATGGCGATCCGCTTGAGTTTCGGGGGTCAAGTACCCAGACGTAAACATGAGTTCCGGCTTAGGGCATATCTGATATTGGTGTATCTAGTGGCCTAGTGGTGAGCCAGCCCACTAATAACGACCAGCGTATCATTGATAATTGGTTTAACATCCCATATGTTATGCTGATTGCAGGAGCATGGAAGTATAACATCTATTTTACACACCATAACCCCCAAAACAATTATAGAAACGCCCTCTTTACAAAACAGAAAAGAAAACCAGAGTTGAAGGAATATCCATGGATTCATCGTTTCGGTCTTCGCGTCAGGTCAATCCCCAAACGCCAGAAAGTCCAAGCTAAAATACTTCAATGCATGCACCACACCCGAAACGCCGTTAAGATATCTTTTCCGCCAACCAGCTAGTATCCCTGACTGCGGAGATCAGATGCAAAACACAATTACTACTCGATGTCCCCGTTCAATCCTCAGTCGCTTCGTAACATACTATCCACCAAATCACCCAGCGGTCCCCAGAAGTCCTTCCCACTGGCGAGCTTGTGCTCATCAATGAACAAGACATAGTGCTTGAAGCTGGTGTTGAGGTGAGGCTCGAGGCCGAGGTGCACTACTACTGGATAATGGTGGCAATAGATGTGGGCGTAAACACGGTATAGACGCTTGAAGATCTGGCGGAGAAGACTGGGGAAGGTCTTGGGGAATGGAACACCTGGAAGGAAAACAACGGGTGAGCAATAGATCTACTATCTAAACGGATGACCGAGGAGACATACCGATCCGGCTAGGGAACATTTGTTCGTTGTCGACGTTGCTCTGAACCCAGGCCATCAAATGCTCGATGTATTCCGGAGCAGACATCTTGGTTGGCCGCTTGAAATTCTCCGAGTCTTGCCAGAGGTACTCGAACCTATCCAAACTTGTAAGCCGGGAGTCAACGACCAGCCGAGGAAGCACCGTACTCATCTGTAGCCTTCATCTCGGGACATGTTTGCGGTGAGCAGAACTCAGTTATTGAGCCGTAGAGAAGGTTGATCTGGTTGTAGAAGTCGACAACTAAATCGTCAAAACATTAGCAGATGTACCTAGTACAACGCCGCAAGATGTGCCTTACTGTTGACGGCGAGCCATTCATTCTGATATTCGCCTTCGGGCAGTTTTACAGCCTTGCGCAAGCTACCACTTCCAAGTGTGGCCTCGGCGAACTGTCGTAGCTGATAACTACTTGTGCCCTTGGCGGCCGAGCGGGGTTTGAAAGGGGCGCGTGTGCGTGCATTGCTGGGAGGTGTTAGTTCAAAGCAGCCTTGTTTGAGTGCGCGCACCGCCGGCGACAGGTAGGACGGAGGCTCTGAGAGGGGGATATGAGAAGTGCGAGTAGTCTGATATGAGGCGGGAGGGCTGATAACGGAAGGAGGGTGGGATTGCGGGGAGCAAGAGGTAGGCTCCCCAGGGAAAGGGAAATGGGCAATGGGAGGGGTAGCGGGGACAGACATGGTGGTGATGAATGAAGCCATAGTCTCTTAGGCTCGAAAAAAATATAATCCTTTTCGGTAGGGGGTGTATTCGGCGGGGTTTGCGCTGATCGCGATGTGCCTACATTCCCATGTTAGATATCACTTGTTGTCCAAGATTTGAGGAATGTCATCAGATGTGCAGATGTGTTGACGTGCAGATGATGCCAATGGATCGTACTTGACAATGATTGTGGATGATATGTCTAAGAGAAACTTTGGAACGCGCAAGGAGAGAGATGTTATCGGGTTTCAGCTCCCAAGTTGATAATGTGAGATCCGATCCGTTGACTGACCGCGTTGCCCCAGTTACCGCATGTACGTCACAGATTAAAAGAATATATTTTACATATCTGACTTAGTAGACGAGTAGAGCTATGTAGTTCTTTTCCAAATTCAATTTTATATCAATTATACAGGGGGAATCCAGAGCCTGGTGGGGCATATATTTGGGGGGTTTTCTCCCTCGATGATACGAGGGGAATATTTAAATCACACAAAGTAAAATCAAGCATAGCCTGCACGGCAGACAAGCACATGTGTACATCTAGTGTACATCTAGAGTTCTAGATTGGGTAGCCTTCATTCTCCTCGGGCAATCGTTCTCGAACAGTCTCTCCGTAAACTGTCAACGGGATAGCGATCTCAAATGATTCACAGTTCAAATGCTCCATAGCAGACAACACCGTCCCGCGATCATCCGATGACAAGGCTTCGAGTAAGCGAGTACCCGAGGGTTGGGCCCCTTGCTCGCTTCGGACACTGGATGTCACAAACTCGAACCGAAGTTCCCAGTCGAGAGTCACACCGCTCGTCAATATTGAAGGCGTGGCCGTGATAGGGATAGCAGGGCTGAAAGCCACCCGGGTGGCATGGAGTGTGTTCTCGAACAGGGAGGCATGAATACGCCGCGTGGTTCGGTGAATGCTAGCATTGGACCGGATGGCCAAAGTAGGAGTGACTTTTTCAGATGTCTCTAGCGAGGCACGTACAGCGTAGCATGGAATTGTGGCATCTCCAAAATCCATCGTGGCGATAATGGTCTCTCCTAGTCGGTGAACTGGTCGATTCAAGACGACCACTGCGATACGTTTACCTTCACGGGCAATCTCAAAGCGATTGGGACTCCGGCGAGAGTTCACGGCCTGGTTGCTGCGAAGGATAGCAAAATCGATGACATCCTTGGTAGTAAGCATCTGGGGTAATCCTTCAACGCTAGGTCGTCTTGAGGGCGTAGCACCAGGTGGGAACAGCGTGTTAGAACGCGCACGTTGCTCCAAAATTTCATCCACAAAACCAAGGAAATCAGCCGCGGAATGGTGAGATTTGCTAATACTTTGGTTTTTCGTTATCACTGGCATCACTGGCCCGACCTTTTGCACCTTCGCTTCATCCCGTAGAAGTACGTAAGGTGACATCAAGTCATGCCCAAGGATATCTCCCTTTTCTACAAAAACGTGAGAAATTGGAATGGAAATCGAAGTGGAGGATGTTACTTACCATTCACACCGCTGAAAACGCGGAAGGGTATGTTGATGCGGTTGACCTTTTGGGGTTCGTTGGGTCCGCTAGTTCGCTGGGTTCCAATGACTAAATTATATGAAATCTTGATCGCTTTCCCTTTATGACTCGCCGGGAGTCCTTTGGGAAGGGCGAACGAGAAGGAATATGACTGTTCCTCCCCTGGTGCCAGTCGGAGGTCAACAAAAAGCAGCGACTGTGAGGTGGACAACAGCGGAATTGACCTCGACGATGTAACACCACGCATTTCTCGTAGACCATCCAATTCGTTGTTTGAAAGAAGGCCATTGATAGATTCCTCAATGGTGTTCCATTTGAGTGCGCCCCAAAACCCACCAGTTTTACGTGGTCGCTCGGCTGTTGGCGTTGGGCGGCCAGGAAGTCCGCCTGAACCCGGTTGGCCACCAACAACTCCCTTTCGCTTGACTTCGTCGAAAGCTGACTGGTTCACTAATGATCCATCGACCGTGAATGATGCATTAACCTGTGCATATCCCATCAACAGCGCCTGGCTGTTAGAGGCTTTGGTGGGAGATGAAACTACACTCGAATAGTGCCGCGCGTGCCGCATGGGAGGGGGAGCTCGTGGCCCTTGTACCGAATAATTTGTGTATTCAGACCCGAGGGTCTCGGTGGAGTGGTCGCTGGCGGAGTAGAACTCGCCGCTGCTCCGGTTGCTCCCATTCACGCTTGTAGCTGATATAATCCGGGTCAATTGCTGGTGCGCGGGTCCAGTAAGGCCCTGTGCATCTCTGACAGTGGGTCTTCCGCCGGTTGATGATGTACCGTTCGTTGTCGCTGACTTTGGTGATGGAGTGCGCACAGTGCGATTGTTAGTTGAATCAGTCGAAGGCGTAGCTGGGAACTTAAAATCGAGGGGAGGTGGTTGAGGCCGTCGTGACGGTGCACGCAATGGTTCTACTGCGCCTATCGGACTAGCTGCTAGAGAGCCTGGGCCGCTGGCTCGCCCCAAATGGGAGGTATCAACTCTCAGGCTGCCGTTGGGGTGTTCATTAGGAGCCTCGGTCAATGGAAATGGAAAGGCATGAGAGGGGGATCTCGCTGATGAGAGACGGTTATTAGTTAAAGAGCCCCCCTAATCACATAGTTGCACTGTCCATCCCCTACCTTTTTTGTAAGAATCTTCATAGCTATTGTTCCTTCGCGGCAGAACCTGGAGACTCGCCGAGCGCCCATGACCCCTAGCTGGCTGATTTCGATTATAATGGTGCGGGGAAGGCGTCGGATCGAGTTGGCCTTCGCTATCAATAGAGAGGATGGAGACGGACCGTTTATGGTTGTGGCCCGGTTGCCATGCTCGCGGTGTAGAGGGGCCGTTGTTCGGAGGAAAGCTATGGGAGCCGACCAACGGAGAGCTCAGGGATGAGGCTGTCCGATGAGAAGGCTTTCGTTGCGAGCTGGTAGAATATGATCGCCGACCAGAAAAGAGAGCCTGTGGTGATTTGAACCCGAAGAAAGATTCCGAGTTCGAGTTGGGGGTGTGGTTCGCGACTCGAGAGGTCTTCCGTGAATGTTGACTTCCTTCGCCGCCATGATTGGCATCAGCACCAGTATCGGCCACGTTCTTGAATGTTATAGTGCATTCCACATCCTCTCCTGCAAATATAGTCTGGTCCTTCCATTTCACGAAGACTTGGATGTTGGATGGCATGACGGTTGTGTCAGCATGTGGGTTGCAGTTCGAGGGGGGCAAGGCCTGGGAGAAATTGCCGGCACGATGAACTGTAATTAGGTCGAAGCTTGGTGAAATGTGCCGCCAGTAGCATTCTGTCAACCCGAATGAACCATGCTGGTTGTAGAGTTGAAGATGTGTTGCCGGGGGAGTTGCGTGGCGATGATATCCTTGCTCCTAGCTCCACCCCGAACAACGGGCTAGATGACATACGATACCCACCCTGCCCTGCAGCCAACTACTACGGTAAATACGTCGTTTATTCCCGAGATTAAAACAGAAAAAGGTCACAGATGATATTATTTATGGTACAGGCGAAAATTAAAATATATATAACATAGTATAACATAGTATAATATACACAGATGACTATCTTCGCTTGCGATTGTTGTCATCATACAGCACATGGAAGTCGGAAAGTGTTCGCGTCCGGTCGGTCGAAGGGCGAAGACCAAGCTCGGCCATACGACTCCAGATTCTATCGTGTCGGTTCTCCCATCGCTTGCGCCGACTCTCCATCTCGTCCTCCGATGGGCGCCATTTGCTCTTTAAAATTCGGCGAATAGCTTCCGGGGACATCTGAAACTCCTCTGCGAGGACAGCGGTCGTGAATTGTTCGGGAGCCTTCGCATGAAGATGGCGGATTCCATCGAGGGCATCAGGTGAAAGCTTTTTGGGTGGGTTCCAACCACCAGCGAATTTCTCCTTCAAAGCTGCTTTTTGCACTTGCCAGCTCTCAGGCTTTCTCTTTCCCCTATTCTCTGAGAGCTGTTTCGATTTTTGGGCTCTGTCTTGCCAATCCTTGCGAGGTTCCTTTTTGGCCTCCCTGCGAGTCTCGTTGCGGAAAGCTCTGCGCTCTCTGTCGGTTCTTCCGGTGCTATCTGGGTCCCTTCGCTGGTCCTTGGGGTGGCTTTTATGATTATTCCATCCACCTTTCTTGCCGAATGAGTCGTAATCTTTCTTTTTGGGTGTTTTGTGTTGAGGCACGGTGTCATCAGTGGCGGCCGGAGTTTCAGGGGCTGCGGGCGCTGGTTCATCATTCTGGGAATCACCCAAGCGCGGCATTGAATTGAAGGATCGTTGAAGCTGGGTATTGGAAGGGAAAATAGGACCAGAGGCAAGAGGTCGGTGGTAGGGGATTATTGAAGAAGTGCCCAAGTTACTGGTGAATTGAGAGCGGAAAACATTGCGCAAAACTGCAGGTAGAGCGAGCCTCGATGAGGCTGCACATTTAGTAGCCATATTGAAAATCGGCTGCAGATGGGAAAAGAGGGAGTAACAACCAGAGCAAAGTTGAAAATGAATGAATGGGAGAGATCTGGAAGTTCAGTAATGGGAAAATATCCGGTGGCGATAAGATAACCAAATAGTTACAGATGTTGGTGGCCTGAGGAATGTGGCAGAAAAGTTTGTACGTGTGTGTATCAAAATGAGATTTTCGAGCTATGTACAGAAGAACAGTCAGCCGCAATCGTTGTCATGACTTTTTGTACTATTTTCTGGGTCTTTTTATAACATTTCCTCCTTATTTGGTAATTTAGCTCGGGTGTAGACGGAAAATGGCTTTAGATGTGCAGACGACTTTTGGAAATAGTTAGTATACCTCTAAACTTACATTCTACATATCCAATTTAACCAAATGGATCCATATATATCGTATCATATAAAGCAAGTTTATGACCAAGCAAGCATTGCCTCTTTGAGTAGGTTATCTCAACTGTGCCCTATACCTACACCAATAGTCCTCCCAAGGTTTATCCAAGTTGATCATGAGAATATACAGATGTACCGAGCATGTAAATCGATATATTTTCGACTTGTAGTTTTAGTTTGATATATTTATTCCAAAAGAGATGTATTCTTGGCATATATCAGCCAAGACATATATTGAGTTATGACCTGAATTGGTTCCATATGGCTTTGAAATAGTATCCCTCCATTCTATAGTGCTTGCAACCGTCTCGAAGAGTTACAATATAAAGTGATTAAATAGAAGTGCAAGGCATAGATGAATTTTAAGATAGGCTAGTGTAACAAAGCCATATCTGCAATATTTGAATGTGATTGATTGTCGACCAAAGTATATTTGCAAGGTGACGCAGGAAGAGGCTACAGTTGACCGTCTCAGTAGGATGACCAGGTGGTCCAGGGTTGCCCTTGACAATCTGATCTTTAATCTGCCCTTGGGACAATTTTTAGTTGAGCAGACTGTAAATGGCAATAGAAAAATAGTATATGTACTCTGTTAACTAACTAACAGAATGTTTGGCTATTCCGATTTCCCATTATCGATATCCTTCAAGCCGAGAAAGCTAGAGATCGCAAGTTTTAGTACATATATGATTTGAAATTCAAAAGATGCCCTGCTTCTTCAGCCAAACCTCTAGAATATCGTTCACTTTCTGTAACCGCTGAACCATAATCCAATGTAAAGAGCGAACTTCTTGAATTGTTAGATGGAGAACATATTCATGTTCGAATGAATCGCAAAATCACCCAACGCTCGAATGAAAGGCGTGGGACAATTGAGATCACTGCCTCTTTCGGATCCCAGCGAGTAGGGACAAATCATCAACGAAGGCTTGATAAAACACACGATAAGTGTTGCCTACATCATCTTAATACCAATCCCGGCCTTTAACGGCCACATCGACCGTGAGTGCTGAACTTGGAAGTTGACGCTTATGTATGTAGCTTTTCAGCGGTGAGATGCGACCAACACTGGAGTACGGTTATTGTCTAACGAGATGTTTAGAGCCTTGTACCTCCCACTTCGTTGATCCGTGTGATTGGTAGAAATGGACAAATATGGCTGCCCAATAAGTACTCCGTATAATACCGGAGTTGGTGATGTATCGCAAATAGACTCGTCAAATTATGCTATGAGATTAGGGCATCGGAGGGGCACGAGATACTCGAGGCACGTGAGACTGAGTTCGAGGTGTACAGACAAAGTCTGGATTTGCTTTAGTCTGGGACCATCCCGTGGACCGCCCTTGGTTCCGAGCTGAGCTGAGCTGATCTGATTTGATCTAATCTGTGATATAACCACGTCCAATACCCAACGTACAACATACTTCCATCAGAACTCACGTTAGAGCCGAAGGTCCGGGTTAGTGCGACGACCTGTGCGTACACGACCCACCGTTCATCTCACGCTTTGTGGTAGATCGAGAAGAGTTTAAAGATCTCAAAGTTCTGGACAAGTGAGAACCTGGCAATTTCTCAATTCCAGGCTAATCAGAAGCCAAGCATAATCCCTATATAACCCCATGGAGCCAGGGGGAAGCAGAAATCCAAGGTTCAAATTCCTCTGATCGACTGGAATGATCTGCCTTATCGCGGAATGAGCCTCGTGTTTGTTTCTTTCTCTCTTCCTATACGCTCTTTTGGTGAGTTCCAGATTTATATGTGTGTGTGCATGTGTGTGTACATGGAGATCGGACTTGGCTGATCAAAGCTTCATTTCAGCTTGCCCCCACTAATTCTACTATCCTTCCACACTCTCTCCTGAGCGCTCCCGAGATAAAATTTCCGACGCCTACTACAACCTGACTGGCATCCACGAACCTACCTCATGAACTTGGCTTGAAATACAAGTATCCCGCGCTCTCAGCGGACCTCGAATCACCGATCGCCTCCTTCCCGAGGATATGGCTACCACCGCCCCCTCAGTGCGAAAAGCAAGCTTGCTGGACCCAGCGCATCCTTGAAAATCACTCCTTCGAACTCTCCAATCCTCCGACCAGGCACGCGATCCCCTAGCAAAACCTCTCATCAATCCTCCTTGTCCCTCCAGACCGTTATCGGCACAACAACAACCACTCCCAATGGCTTCTCAAGTCATGACCAGAGCAGAAGCTTTGCGCTATGCGCTGGATCAGCAGCGGTTCTTGCAGAATTGGACGAGAACGATAACATAACACAGCGCTTCTTCCGAGCGCGGCCTTCCGCAACAAGTGTCAACCCATCAACTTCTTTCTACAACCATTCGACTCCCCCAGCCACCCCAGACCCGAGATCGCGATCCCTTTCCCATATCCGGTCCAACCCACACCTTAATCTCCACAATGGGTCTCCGTCAAGCGAAGCCATCGACAGCAGCAGCCCACGTGGATGGTCCTCGAGGGAAAGAATCAAAGCAGTAACGAGTGTTTCGATCAGCCCGAATGGAAGATTCCTTGCAGTGGGAGAGGTAAGTGGGGGAAATTGAGACAAATCACTCCAACAACAGCAGCTAACAACTTCAAGACTGGTTACAACCCTCGAGTGTTGATATTTTCGACAGCGAGAGATGCTTTGCCGGATGTTCCCCTATCAATTCTGAACGAGCATACGTTCGGTGTTCGCAGCCTGGCGTTTAGCCCCGACTCTCAGTATTTGGCAACACTCGGCAACCCGAACGATGGATTTCTTTTTATCTGGACAATCAACCTCAAGAATGGGTCGGCCAAGCTACACTCCGCGAATAAATGTACTTCGTTTATTAAGGATATGTGCTGGGTCGGCCAGAGCTTGGTCACGTATGTTTGATTGGATGGTAGTAACTAGCACTCGACTAATATTTTTGTTTAGGACCGGTCTGCGACATGTTAAGGTCTGGCGTCTTCCAACAGTGATTCGGCCTGTTTCACCAACCAAGACACGTTTAAATATCGAGGGAGCTGGCCCCTCGCCCAATCCTGCCCCGAAAGCACTTTCTGGCAGGAATTGTCTACTAGGCGCACTGGGTGACAACACCTTCACCTGTGTGAACAGTATTTCCTACAATGAGGCTGTAATCGGCACAGATTCAGGCGCGGTTTGCTATCTCGATGATCGCGAAGGATCACAGAAGATGATCACGGTAAAGCAAGTTGGATTCAGCATCACCTCGTTGGCCGTGGACTTTGACCAAGAATCCATATGGCTAGGTGGACGAGGAAGGCAAATGCAGCGGGTGCCATTTGAGGTTCTACGATCACCCGGTTCATCCACACCGATGTCTCCTGTGCGCCTTGACAAAAGTGCGCTTGACAAGAAAAGCAAGACACCGGCGATTACTTGTATGGGGTCTCTTAATTCCCATTTGGTCACCGTTGAATCCACCCGCGCGATTCATGTCTATCCGATTGACACTTTAGGCGAAGATGGTGAACAGGAGGAGGGCGAGGCTTCCATGCCGGCCCATCGGGACCCGATTCTCGGCATTGGCCGCATGGATTTCCCCAATGACTTGTCTGCAGACTTCTTCACATGGTCTCGCAATGGTTCAGTGAACTTTTGGGATGCCCAAGGGAAGTGTCGAGGATCTAAAAATATCGATATCGACCAATTTCCAGCAAAGGAGGATGATGCGGCAAACGAACTCAAGGTTTTAAGGACTGCTGAGAATGCGGGCTGGTTTGTCTCTGCTGACAAGCTTGGTGTATTGAGGTATGCGCAGATATGACATAGTGATCAAGCCCTTTAGCTGACTCTGGTGCAGAATATTTTCAAACTCCGACTGGAGCTGCCTCAACGAGGCCCGCGCCCATGGTGGGGAGATTACAGATGTGGTCATCCAAGGAATGGACGATACCTGGCTGATAGCTAGTTCTGGGCGTGATAGGATGGTGCAACTCTTCGAGAGACGAGACACCGAGTTGCAATTGATTCAAACCATGGACGATCACGTCGGAGCTGTTGGACAATTGATGTTCATCAACGAAGGCGAAAAGCTGCTGTCGTGCTCCGCAGACCGCACTGTTGTCATACGAGAACGCGCGACGCGAGAGGTGGATGGCGGCACATCTGTTGCCTACCTCATCTCAAGGGTCATCACTCAAAAGTCCTCGCCGGTGTCCATGGCACTTTGCCCAGATGACTCGAATATTCTATACCTTTCTACCATGGATCGTTGTGTTTCGAAATTCGATATCCCCTCCGGCCATCAAATTCACTGTTTCAAGGCATCTGATTCGGAGACAGCTGATGCGGTGGTTTTGAGTTCGTTGACAATTGCACCTGAAATTTCAGGCCAGACCCCGAAGGTTCTTATAGGTGTTTCGAGCACCGACAAATCTATTCGCGTCTATGATTTAGAGCGAGACCAGCTACTCACTGGCGAATTTGGCCATACAGAAGGCGTCACCGACGTGTTACTCCTGGAGGAGCGTGATAAATCCGATGGGTCCCAAACCAAGCGCACAGTGGTCAGTGCTGGTATGGATGGTATCTTGATGATATGGAACCTATCTGTCCAACAACAAGTCTCACCAGACCTCATCGGGAACACACGGGAGGACGAAGAAAACCCCGTGAAGGAACTGACAGCGGCGAGGCCTCCTCTCCGAAAAGTCCTTTCCCGCAGCGAGCTCGCCGGATTCCAACGACCGGATAGCCCCAATCCTACAACACCAACACCTATACGCGAGCACTCTCCAACCCTACTCCGCAAGCTGTCTCGATTATCCCTAGCACCATCATCGCTCAAAAACCACGCCGTTTCAGAAACATCCTCCCCACCAAACCGCCTCTCCCCAACACCAGGACCAGGCACACCACAAGACCGACGCCGCCGCTCTCCATCCCCAGTAAGCCCGAAATCCAAAACCCCAACACCCCGAAAACCACACAGCGCAAGAACCACCAACCGCCGCACATCCCTCGACTTCCGCAACCGCGGCAAAACAACCCCGCGCAGCGAATTCGGGAGTCTGGATATGTCCACCGAGCAGCTATGCCGGAGTTTGCGAGCGTATCGCAAGAAACTCAACGGCTCGAGCCAACGCATGCAAGCGCAAAAGGAACTCGAGCGCGAGCTCAGTCTCACACTCCGCATCGTGGGTGGCCGTGGACAGAGTAGCGATGAGAGCGCCGAGACTGAGACGGATAGTAGCGGGAAAGATGTGGAGCGAGAGCAGAAACAGAGCTACTCGGCCATGCCCAAGTCGCCTCGTATTCCTCATCGTATGCCGTCTACCCCGTCGTTGAGACATAAGGGGGCGCGGCAGGTTTCGCGGAGTCGTTCTTCCGATACAAATGAGGACGAATGAACTCCGTTCTCTCGTTGGGGATTTTTATTCTGCTTTGAGGAGAGGTACTGCATTTTTGGTTTTCTATGGCTTCGGTCGTGGAATTGTTACGGCGCTTCTATATCACTTACCCTTGATCCTTTCTTTCTTTTTCTTTCTTCTTTTTTACTGGCATTTTCGCTTGTGCATTCTCTTGGGATTTTTTTTTGCATTCTTTTTGTTTCCTTGCATCTTTGCATCATCTACTGGATTTTCGGTGGCTTGGGCGATTTTCCTTTCTACTTCCTGATTTCCTCGAGATCATTTCCCTTCTGATGATACCCATATTTACCCTTTATTGAGAGGCTATAGGCCATCTCACCATGATCAACACCCTTGAGTCCTTTCTTTCTCTTTATATACATTTTTTTCTTTTTAACGAAAAAGCATAAGAATACCTAATTCAAGTTTTTCAATTTCACTTCAAAAACCTAGTACTTCACTGTACACACACAATCCCCCACCTCGTCAGAGCCCATCTGAAATACCATCGAACATCTCGATCAAATCCTCACCTAATTTCAATCAATCAGTTGCGTCTTGATAGACGCTTCTTGCTAACTGCACGCACACCCACTCGAAGTCTCTAGACCAAATCAGCTTGACAACTCAAGTCCTCAAACTCCAATCAAGCTCCCTAGCCTAGTTTGAAGCATCTCAACCAGTTGTTTGCCCTGGGCACCTGGCACAAGCTGAGCAATACTAATGGCCTTGTTCGCCCAACGCTGACAATCCTCATCTTGTGTAGCACGGTAAAAGTCAGTAGCCTTGTTGAAAGCCACGGTAGCAACCTTGATCAACTCCGCAGCTGGATAGGTAAACACTTCACAAAGCTCAGACCCGGTATGCATGGTGTTCAGATTGTGCTGTGTATTGAATCCTTCATGCGTAATGTCTGCTTCGTTTGCCATTCCAAGGATTTTGTCAAGCACTTCTTCAGCAACCTCAGGGTGGGTCATTTCGACATCGAGACAAACAAATTCAAGATAATCTGGTTGCGGAACTGGTGTAATGGCTAGAGAAAACAGACAATGGAGGTACCGGGGCAGGGAAATCCGGAAATCGCGCTGCCATGTGCTTGGGGGGTCGTCCTGTAGCTCGCTAAGTTTTAACATGATCCGCTATTGCATGAATGTCAGTCGTCGTTCAAAGAATGCAGTATCTCATCCATAAGAATAAAGCGTACCTTGGTGACCTGGATTCCCAGTGTGGGTGGCAGGTTCAATTGGAGATTTAGATCCATGATAGGTGCGTAAAACTTCGGATCGGGGAATGTGTCGTCAGATGCACATATGTTGGCCACATCGTCCCACTTCTTAAGGTGCATAGCAGCCTCAAGGTCAAAGAATTGGGCAACCTCATGGTGCTTATCTTCTTTGTAATTCGCGTCGTCATCTGCCTCCTCCTCTCCATCATTCCAACCACGCAAGTCATTGAGCTCCTGGAAACAAGCGCGTACATTCTCGTACTGCAATGCCTGCATATGGTCAGTATGGTCATCAGGCTATGGTATTGTGATATTCTCGGGCGATAATTTGGTATGGACAAGAACCGCTCGAACTAACCTTCTCAGTCGGATCATCCTCGCAGCGGGCCTTCAGGGAGCTAACAAGGAGACGGAGGTAAACAACTGCAAATAAATGCGGTCTGGGTGCTTTGGAACCCATCTTGGGGTATGCAATTTGACGATACTGAAGCGCAAACTGTAAACTTGTTAGTAAATATAGCCAGAAAGATACATTGCATGAATTCAAAACAGACATCTCTAGAGTGATCCAAGACAGAAGTAGCCCACAGAAACCCTGAAGAGTTGATAAGTTTCAAAGCAAGTTTGTAAGATGCAAAATACAGCCATTGCAGTTGGGTGACTGAGACCTCCTGGTCACCACCTTCAAACATGCTGTTCTCTTTTGCGTAAGATAAGGCTGTTGAATGGTCAGTATCAGAAGATAGCTATAGCCTTAGAAGGGGAAAACGCACCACTTTGGAGTACAGTTTCGATACAGCTGCCAATCCTCTGGGTAAAGCCGTTTGAGAGTTCTTCGGAAAGAAGAGTGATTGCAAATCTGTTCAGGGTAACTAAATTAGCCTAGTAGACGAAGTCATAGATTCGAAACATGCTCACATGTAATGTTCCGCGGAGGGAAAGTCATCATGATAGATGTCATCTGAAGTCAAAAATTTGATGAATTGATCAAGACAGTTCAGTACTTCTTCTGATTTGTGTTGTCTCTGGGCTTCCATTGCGCATGATAGGAGACTAGTTTGCTTGTGCGGCACTGGATGCAAAGGAAAGCCGAGATGAAAATGTCCTTGTATTTGGTTAGAGTAAATCAGAAGAGTAAAGTTTCCATGGAATATTCATACCAGAGCCGTCTTTCCCTTCCAGCAAGCACAACTTATAAGACAAGTACATCCTCTCGCAATCCACTTGACTTTGGAATAGACCCCGGTCGATTAACAGACGAGCAGCGGCGGTATCCCCAGTCTGTAGGTAACATGCTACCAGCTTCCTGAAGAAATGTTAGCCTTAAATGCAAGTAAAACGACGGTTTTGTTCTGCTTACTTTTGTATCGCAATCTGAATTTCGATGGAGCAGTGTTGGAAAATCTTCGGATCAGTACACATCTGAAGCCATAGCTGTGCAGTCCAGTAGTCCTTCTTGAGAAGGGCTTCACCAATCATTTTCCAGATGCACTATAGGCAATCAGTCAGCTCTTTTCATTGATGATCATGGGAGTTTGGCTTACAATCACGGTGGCATGAGCTGCCTTGGCGCTAATTGATGGATATCCACGTTTCTCTAGTGCGTCAATTACACCTCTGAGGTTGCGAATGCGCTTGGAATCAGAGTACTCCGATCTGCTCAGAAGTAGAAGAAAAGCAGCAAAGCATTTCTCTGTCCATTCTCTTGGGAGAGGGCGCATGAGCAAAATTCGAAATGCCTCCATTCCGTTATCCAAACCACTAAATAATCGTTAGCAAAATACCTCACCAGATAGACTGCACATAGATACCCTGAATGGCCCAGAGATCGGGCAAAGTGAAAAATTCTAGATCCATGTTAGTATCTGTGAAAAACTTCCAGTCAATACTTGTTGGGATAACTCACATCGGCATGTTCATATCTGTGAGAGGTAACTGATCAACCAGACCCTTCAGGCCTACAACAATATGTTTAGTTCAATTCCATCCTAGATAAAGATCAGTCTTACCTTGTAGTAATTCGTCGTTACTAGGATTGTTATGTCCCACAGAGAGACCGAAAAGGACCACAGCAGGGTGCTTTGGGTAAAACTAAAAAAGTCAGCTTCGGGTTTACCACGCCTCACTACAGACGTACTTCTCTCAACTGTCTCACTTCAAACTCGTAGGTGACGGCTGCCTGGGGGATTCTAGTCTGTGCAGAAGCCACGGCTGCAACACGTTAGCCCAGGTCATCAACTAGATCAACCTACTCACCAAGAGAGTGTCGAATGACCAAGCTCCAATTATTGTAATCTGGAAGCTTCAACTGACTCATAATGGAGAAGGACTGGAAGTGATCGCTTGCTCTCTGCAACCATCTGATTGCGATTTCTGGCAGGCGCCGTGCGAGTGCGGAGTCACCAATGATAAAACAAGTTTCGAAAATCAACTCATCATCATTTGACACGGCCGGCATCGGGAGTTTTGTGAAGAAATGCTCGGCGACATCGACTTGATCCTGCAACCAGGCCTAGAATAATATGTCAGTTCTGGTGATGACACAACGCAGTGTTCCGACGATACAACTCACCAGTCGAATGCGAAGCAAGAAGTATCGGATGGTGATATTGCGGTTGATTGCAGGATCAAGGCCAAGATGAACAGGCTGAACATTCGTTAGCCTTAGAGCGGCTGCAGACATGATATTCAGCGCAATTTCGCGTTGCTCGTTCACTGTTTCTGTTGTTAGATCTGATAAAATCATCAAGTGGGATATAGGATGATATACCGATGCAAATACGCGCTGCCTTGAGGGCCAGATCGAGAGCCCTGAGGTTCCCTATAAAAAGTCAGATAAACTCACTTCAATATATATTAGAGATCGTAAAGAACCTAAGAGATCAGGCGTGACAGCCATATTCAAGATGGCGAACGCGATAGCCCTCACTTTGCCGAGCACTAGGACATCTTCCGGATTGTGATAACGCAAGGGCATCAGATAAATGCAGTCGTTCCAAAGCAATGTCCCAACCCCATCTAGATGCTCGCGATTCGCCATATTTGCTACGAGACCAAACGGGTTACTGTTGAGGTCGCTATCCAGTCTGAGGACGACATCGGGGGCGAGGAGAGGACTTGTCGAAGTACTGCCTGCGGATAAGATCGTATGCAAGGTACAAGCAAACTCTGAGGTGGAAGAATCTAGAGATTAGCTCTTGCACTCAGAGGGGGATGGTGTGCGTCTCGTACCTGTCAGAGCATGGCGTGTTCCAGATAGCTGCGCCATAGGGAAGACTTGGGAATTGGGAGACGAAGGGAGAGGAAGACGAAAAAACAGATAGGAGATGCTAAATGTTGGCAATATGTTAAGAGAAAAGAAAAGAAATAAAGAGAGTGAGAGGGAAGATGATTGGAGTTGGAAGAGCGTGGAGGGACAAAAGAGACAACTGAGTCGTGGAGGCTGCGCTCAAACTCCAAGCGCACTTGTTTACGTCGTCTCTTGACTATTGCAAACGGGACATCCATGGATACATACACTATTCAGATGACTACCTCTCTTCCTATATATCACTCGAGTCAAAATATGCTATTAGATGTTGTACACATAAATCAAGCACTATACATTTTTCCGTGAGGAGCACAGCCAAAACTCGGGGAATCACTAAACCAAAAGATGATACCAAAAGATAAATCCTTACGTGACATAAAATAAATAACAGAGTCTACCAAAAAGTACTATTTATCGATGGGGAGGAAGTTTCCAACGATGAGAGACGGGCTGCACAGTGTTAGTTTCAGTACGTCAGGATCTGGTGGACAGTGAGCAGTAAACACTTACATGTTGTGATTGTCTCGTCGGATTGTAAACGAAAAGCAGCAGGTAATACCATCGCCTGTGGAGTTAGGGTTAGGACTCTTCAGCGTACAACTGGTGAGCATGGCCTTTTGGGTATTGTCGAAGGCGATAGCGCCGAATTTTTCCCAATAGCTGACCAATTGGTCTTCGACAATGATCTCGTGGATAGCAAGTTTGCCCTACAGAGAGTAAACATGTGAGTTCGCTGTAGTATGATGTGGGGATCTCCAATTTTGGAACTTACATCTCGTAGACCCTCAACCGGGACATCAATCAGCTGTGCCATCTCATTGTTTCCTCGGAAGATCTCGCCCGTTCGACGCCAACAGCAGGCCGGGATAGCCATACTTGCAAAAACGCGGTCGTACTCCATGAGACTCCGCTCGAACCACATCTCCACCAGAATCAGTTCGATATCAGTCAAGCTTTGCATGCGTTCTCGGAACTTAGGCCGGAATTTATCGAGCTGCCGCAGAATCTTTTGCCGAGATATTTGTTGCATGTTCTTTTCCATATACTGGTTCAATCGTGCATATCCCTTGACATAGTTGAACGGTTTCAGTAAACCGGCGTCATATTTCGCTTTGAGAAGCTTGTTCATTCGCTCCTCTGGTGGGTCAGTTCCTGCTGGGTCGGCGGCAGTCATGTAGTATGTTTCCCGAGCTTTGTCATTGCCCACCGTGGAGGTTGGTCGTTGAATGGAGTCCCCTGGCGGTACTTGGTTTTGTGCTGGTGCCGGAAGTTGTGCCGGAGGAGGCAACCCGTTTGGTAGCGCCATACCATTCATCGAATTCATCAAGGATGAATCGGTGTAGATCCCCTGCATGTCTTGATTTTGGAACATCGCTCCATCGTCCAAGAGACTGTTACTGAGGAAATCTCCGAGCAGATTGTACTCGTTGGTCACCTCATGGGCATTAAACATGTATGACGGGTGGAGAGAATGCATATCCTGGAACTGATTCTGACCACCACCTACCCAGTCGGTATATTGCATGACTTTCATACCACGTCAGCTGAGTCTGGGGGTAAAACAGGATTTGTTGCGAACTCACGCTGAGAGTTAGGCTCGAGGCCCTGACTAGATGCAGAAAGATTGCCAGGCGGTACCGTTGAAGGAGGGTTCACAGCTGAGGGTGCAATTCCGATCGTGGTATCAGGGAAAGATTGCTGACCAGCAGCATCGGCGACATCGACACTCCTAGGCATGCCTTGAACGGAGCCCAATTCATTGTTAGACGAGCCCTCGTCGTCTGCAGCAGAATGTTCGTGTTCGCCGCGTCCTCGTTTTGCAGTTTCCCTCGGCTCGTCATGGCACAGGTGGCCGATGTTTCGCTTTATACAGCGCGTGCAGGGCCGTTCCTTCATAGATTCAGACAGGTCAGCTGGTGCAATTTATTTCCCGCGAGTCTGGCTTCAGGGTTTCAGATGTGACGGGTCGCAAACGGGGAAAGGAAAGACAGAGGCGTCGTACCGAGTCACAGGTCATATGCTGTCCCACCGCGAACAATTAGCAAAGCCAGTTCCTCCAATAGATATGCGCCAGCACTAATGCCGTGGCGTATCGCATATAGCAATCAAGCATAATGACATCCCAAGAGGTGAACTTACCGAGCGGCGACAATATACACAAGCTAGAATTGCGGGAACCTCTCGTTAGCAAAGATGTTCTTATCGTTATGCGCAACAGAATCGGCCGCGCCCAGATCCCTGTCGCATGCTGCGCAACGGCACCTTACCGTGATTCACCTTCCGGCGCTTCTTGGGACTGGAGTGACTCCCCGAACCGGTCGTTTCGGCCTTGGCCACAGATGTTTGCGAGTTCTTGACGCTCGTATCCTTCCCTGCATCAGTGGACCTGGACTTTGTCGCATTTGAAGCGCCCAACGGCGCATTCTTTTCGGACATTGCGCAAAAGTTGAAGAACCACCAGGGCCGGAGTGAAATGGCTGCCTGCAGACCAGTTGGTAGTTGGTAAACGTCAAAAAGTTCTTGGGGATGGAGAAAGCGGAGTCACCCCTCCGAACTGCTCCGCATGGGGTTGGCTGTTTGGGCACACGCCACTTTTGGGGGCGAGACCTCGGTCAAGGAAATTACGTTTTTTTTTTCTATTCTTACAATTGGAATTTGGATTGAGACCATATTCTATACTCCGTGCAAAAATGCAGACTCGTGTTTTATTGATTTTCAACCATTTAATCTTTTCCCCCTCCTCTCATGCAGTGGGGGCCTCGGGTTGCCTAGTCATCTTTGAAGGCAGGACTCCTCAGATTGGACTGAGTGCGCATGATACTCGCATTACCCTTCTCCCAATATAGTGTGATTCATATTTGACCCGTGCAATGAGATATCCTTAGGGGAAAAAAAGGTGCGTTCAACCATGCGCGGTTCCACCATATGCAGCTATTCAGCGACTGCATTGAGATTCAAGTACGAGACAAGGATTGCCGATGTAATTCCTGGTCGCCAAGCTCGGTCAGTACTTGGTTTGCGTTTTTAATAAGCACGCATATTCTGGGTCCGAGGCCCTTCATGTGTCAATCATAAGCATCGAAATGCCGGTATTGGTGGTTTGGATGGTGTGGTGATATCCAGTGGGACGATCAGTCGTTGGGCATCGAGTATAGATCCAAGGCAGCTTGTGAACGAGTGATGACATCGCTGAGTCCTGCGAAGGGGGCGGTGTTGTTTTGCATGGATTGAAGATGGCCATGCAGTTGCTTCATGAGTCCTTGGACCTCGGGGTCGGTCTCCAACTAAAATCAAATACAATGGTCAGTTGATAGAGCGAGCACGTGTGGTTCGCAAGCAGTCCATACCTCATCTAGCGTCACTTGGCTATCTTTTGCGCCAAGAAGGATGAACTCGGAGGACCCAGAACCCTCGGTTTGAGGAAGCGCATCCAGCTGTCGGAGCACGGGGTGTTCCTGCGGTCGCAAAATATTAGCCAATCCCGGTTGGAAGCAAGATGTGTTTGTTACATACATTCTTAGTCTGTCGTTTCCTTTCAGCCTCGGCCCGTTTGGCATTCTTATCCATTTCCTGGAGTGACTTCGTCTCCCTAGCAAGGAGCGCTTCTTCTTTGGCAATTTCGGCTTTTAATAGATCGACGCTATCGTTCATCGTAGCCAAGTGGGCCTCGAGCGACCGCTAAAGATTTAATTAGGATGGACTTGTCGACAATCGTAGGGGGTCACATACGTGCTCATTCAGGGCAGATTCGTAGTCGAAGTTGGATTCCTTCGTTATGGGTGGAAACGGCATTCGCGGGAGTCGTTTACCTAAACTAAAACCACACAGTTAGTATCATCATCTCTCTCAAGACACTGGTAGCTCTGTGGAAGCTACCAGACTAAACATGGCGCCCTACTTTCGCACAACCGCTTGCACGGCACCCTGTGCCTCGATGCGCTTGCGCTCATTTTGATTCCGCATTATCACCGGTCGCTCGAGGGAGTGGAACATGTCCTTGATCTTTTCCTGGACGGGTTCTGGTAGAGGGGTCCATTTCGACTTGATGGTCTTCTCTGGGACGCGGCGGACATGAGGTTTGAGATAGGCATAACGCTTGGAGTCGTCCTCCTGCGGGACATCGTCGGTGTGTTTTCGCTTTGGAGGCATGGTAAGTTGAGGGCGGTTGGGTCTGTCGAGGTCCAAAATTAAGGTTACGTCGACGCGTCTTCACATGCAGACAAACCAGAGCGGTGGGGACAGAAGATGGAGATACTAGCAGCATTCCGACAGGTCTTGGTAAGTCTTGGCCTGGATTAAACATATTCGTACACACTAGTATTATATATTGAAAACTAAGATGGAATCTGAACATGTCCTTGAAATGTCAAATTATAGCATTGTCTATGTTAGCTTCAAAATTAAATGTGTACACATAGTAGAGAGCAATGGCACACATCTATGTCATAGCTTTGGGCAGGATATACTCTCTATATTATGAGCTACGTAGAAACATATATCTTAATATATGGACCAACACAATTTTTTTTTTTAAAAAAAAAAGCATTTGAAATACTCAAACTATGTTCTGCCAATACAGGCTTTTCGAATTATGCACCAGGGTATCGATATTTGCCGAGAACCAGCCAGAATATGACTTGTATCATCTACAGCAGGTAGATGGGAAAAAAAAAAAAAATACGGCCAAGAAACAGTATGCAGAGAATGGTGAAAATAAAAACAAAAGGTATCTTGTCGCTGGGGGTTTCAAAGATGAAATGCCCACTCGCCGGCGTGCATACACAAAACTGCCCACCCGCTGAAATGCTTGCAATCCCCCACCGAGAAAAGAGGCAGGGGCCATCCATGAGATCATAAATTAACGTTGTGATCGTGTCACAGAGGGTATCAACGCGGCATAACCAAGCCATTGATGCCCTTCAAGTCATGCAATTGGCTTCGGAGGATGTCATTCCCATGGAGAAGGTCCTCAAGCCAGTCAGCAGCTCCAGTGAGCATTGCGCTTTTGCTGAACCCGCCGCCTCTGAGCGCAGGGACAAGTGTGCATAAGTCCTCGAAGCCTTGGCGAATGAGATTTCGGCGTTTTTGCTCTGAAAGAATGTGGTTGGTCCGCTTTTGTTCCTCTGTGAGATTCTCTCGGGCAGCTTTGGACCCTGGCTGTAGTCGGGCTTTTCGAGACATGTCTGTTGATGCCCGTCGGCCTTTGCTGATAGATCCTCTAGATTTTCTTGAGTGAGGTCGTGCATCATCGTCATCGGAGTATTCGTCGCCCTCCTCTTTCACGACTCTTGAGCGTTTCCGAGGGTGTAAGCTCTCGTCCAGGATAGCACCACTTCGGAAGGTGGGACCTTGAGGAGGAGCCCCAACCATGCGTTCTGGACTAGGTGCCCGTGTGTTTGCTGCACTGCTTTGTGGTTCGAAACACCCGAGATGATCGAGCAGGTCATTTGTCCGCTGTTCCTCGTCGGGCTGGTCAGGGGGCGAAGATAGCCTTGATCCATGAAACTAGCATCTGAGCCCCATCGCAAACTGCGGACCTTCCTTGATGGATGTTGGTCTGCGGGAATGGGGTCACGGACGTCAAAAAACATCTCCGAGGTATGATATCCAATCGGTACATCAGCCCGAGGTGGAGATGAAGTTGAACCATGTGCAGTAATGCCGGTATGTGAATTGTTTTTTCGTTGTATCCCAAGGGCAGGGAGAGTGTGTCCTGCGAATGTCTGTTGTGCTAATGTAGATCCCAACTCTGATCCGTTTAGACCGCTGTGGTAGAGCATGGAGGCTGCGGCGAAGATATCCGAGCTTGTGGGGTTGTCTGTCATCATTCCCCCAGCTGCTTTGCCTAGCCCATGCTGCTGAAATGAAGGCTGTGATAGGGACGTGGTTGATCCCTCAAAGTTGGGTGGCAGCTCACCTGACCAGTCAAAGTTAGGCGCCCCGGGTTTATGTTCTTGTCGCATCCAGAAATCATTCGTAAAGTGGTTTGCGTTCATGGTAGTAAAGAAGTTGTCGAGCATGTTGGATTCATTATCATCAAGAAGAGAAGGCCCTGGGGGAAGAGCAGGTGCCTGTTCAAAGGGGGTGTCCATGGGGGAGAGAAAGGAGTCTAGAATCGGGTTAGAGAGGAAACAGTACAGAATGATGCTCAGGGCAACTCACATCCAAAGGGAGCAGCCGGAGGGGAGGTGCGCCCAGTCCGAACTTCAGTCCCATGTCCATTCATAGTGACGATTGATTCAATATCAAGAGGAATTTGTATGCTGGGGTGTCGGTCAAGAAAAGGGTTGCTACTCTGATGCTAAGAGTAGCGCGGATCAAGGCGACACTGTCATGCCTTGGACTCAAGTGCAAACAGTCTGCGATCAAGGTGATAGCGAGAGTTTGACTCCACAAAAGAGGGACGCGGGGGGGTAGATCAAAGCCACGGGGTTCTCCAGAGTTGATAATGCGACTCGATAAGAATATGGTTCGGTTCAGCGCAATGGGAATAAGAACCAGAAGGTCAGACAGAAGTGGAAAGAAAGAAAGAAATAGAAGAGGATCAAGAGAGTGTCCACACGCAAGAGAGATCGAGACGAATATGTGGAGAGTTTCGCATCAAAAGCAATTGTCCTGTTCGGCCTCGACCTGATCACATGCAAAATTTGAGCGCGTGACGTAACAGTACCAAAATTACAATAATTACGGCCGTTCCGGTGTGGCTTTACAATGTACCCCCGGTATTTAATACGTTCCTGGGGAAGAGCTCATGTGCTGTTGACTTCCGGAGAACCCTTCCCGAGGCCATGAGACCGACTTTGTGTCCTGTCACTGCCAGTCCTGCAAGTACTACAACAAGTATACTGCAGGTACCCTTTTATTACACCTTGATTCTTTGATGTACATCTAGAATACATCCCACTTCATTATATAACTCTTTCTCTCTCTCTCATTCTTATCTTGCAGGGGGAAAAAAACCAGATAAATTGGGTCCGGTTCATCTCCCTATTTTGGATAGTTCTCCTGGGATCGTCCGCCGCCACGGGGTTTTTTTCAGCCCCGCAATCCCGAGAATTTCCAAGGTTTGCCCCGAAAGGCCCATTGCTTCGGATGATCGTCCTCTGTCTTCTCTTAACTGGTCCCTCCCCCGAGTTTGGATTTGGGTCTTGTTTGCGGGGGCTTTTCTAAATTTCCCACCTGGGCAAGGACCGAGGTATAACCGAGTCTCTAACAGGCTCATTACATGAGATCCATGATCCACATACTAGTCTAGAAAAACGATCGTACAAGTGCCAATTTCCCCTCTGCCGGAGAATACTACCCAATTTTCGGGAGGTGCCAATTGTTAGGTCACCCAACGGATAAAACCGATCAAGCTCTTATACCTCCTGATTTTCTGATTGGTGAGAAGATCCTTGTGAATCCCATCAGAGTTTCCAAGGTTATTGTTGGCTGACCATCCCTCATCGCCGATTAGTTCGGGGAACTGTGATGTTGAACACCTCCCGACGGATCATGACATGAAGGTTTCCGGTAGCATGGAACCTACACTCCGGAGACGCAATGGAAGGGACAACGTCCGGATATTCAAGCCGTGAGTCCATGCGATCTGTTACCTTTGTGGCTTAGTGCAACTGTGTGATCTGAAGAGCCGTTGCTGATTGTGACTGTAGACTCCTTCGCGCCTATGCCCTCGGGTACTTGTCTTCCGTCACCCCCAAATTGGTGTCTTATGTACGCCGACTGCGCAATAAGGACTGGACTGCGCAACAGAAACTTCAAGAGGTGCGTCGTGACATCACCCCAAGTATGGACCTGTTATCGCGACTTACTTATCATGTTACCCGTTTTCCCTGGTCCATCGCGCAAATGAAGTGCTATAGCTAACCTTGATTTGAGAATAGCTAGCTAAAGTGCTGACTGGCCCTTTGCGTTTGAACAGTTTCCCAACAGCGTGTGCTTCTCTGGTCGGTGGTTCAACCCTACTACCGATAGGATTCTATCGTCTGTGTGCATTGGTCACAGCAGGGCTCTTCAAACGTGACGTTCAGATTTCACAAGGGCTCGACCGCTTGATTAGATTCGTCATCACTTTTCTATCCGGATGGTTCAGTTTTCAACTATTGAACAGAAACCGCATCTGTCTACCAGTAGAAGATGTCAGAGCTATCCGGAACTTGACAGATCAGGGGAAGAACCCTGGTCAGGTCATGGCCAATCCGCTGGGGCATCACCGTCCGGAGTTAGCAGGGAGGACAATGGACCTCACCATCTACATGGTCACAAGATCTATAGATGCGGTCGCGTGTGCTGCATGGGGTCGCTGGTCCCGTCGCCGCCGGGCCCAGAATCGCTGGACGACTGTCGAATCTCTTGTCCCTGGCTTCGCTGACGCAACAGTCTTTGCCATGAGTGCCGCTGTAGTCATGTGGGCATGGTTTTATCTCCCTGAAAGACTGCCCAGAACCTACGAGAAGTGGATCAGGGAGGCTGCTCAGGTCGATTCGCGTTTAATTGAAGCCTTGCGTCGTGTCCGACGAGGAGTCTTCGTTTATGGAAAGGATACAGGCCAGGCACCTCTTCTCCAGTCGATGTGCAAAGACTACAACTGGCCAGAGGTCTGGGGAGACCCAGCAAAAGTGACCCCGATCCCTTGCGAAATGGTTCACATGGGCTGTGGTCCCAGTTGTGAGAAACACGCATTGTCTCGATTTGCTAAAACCTTCAAATTTGCCTGTGCAACCTATATACCCCTACAAATCGTTTTCCGTCTGCGCAGAATGAAATCTGCAACTGCCCTCCGTCGGGCCCTTTCCGATGCAGCACGATCATCTGCCTTCCTCGCATCTTTTGTGAGTTTATTTTACTACGGCGTCTGTCTCGCTCGGACACGACTTGGCCCCAAGATCTTTGATGCGAAGACCGTCACTCCGATGATGTGGGACTCTGGGCTTTGTGTCGGTGCGGGATGTCTCATGTGTGGCTGGAGTATATTGGTTGAAAAGGCGCGGAAGAGGCAGGAGCTAGCACTATTTGTGGCACCCCGGGCTGCCGCCGCGGTTTTGCCACGGTTGTATGATAAAAAGGTATGCATCGGACCCTCGCATCCTCTGTCCACAACAGGGTTACACCCACATCCCCTCCACCCCCTTTTCAATGTCTCCAATTTAGCCTGTGGCAGGTTCCAAAACAATCACGAGGTGCTAACGCGTGTTGGTGTTTCCCAGTATCAATATCGAGAGCGTGTTGCATTTGCTGTTAGCGCTGCTATTCTTATCACTTTCCTCCGCGAGCGACCCACCATGGTACGAGGGGTTTTTGGTCGCATCACATCTAATGTGTTGAATTAGACTTTTCTTTCAATGAAATGCCTCGAAGGTATCAAACGGTTGTATTAGTTGTTGGTTATTTTGGACTTCGGGTCTGACTTCTGAGTGCTATTACCCTGTATTAATCTTATGATATTTGCATCCTTATGCACGTTCAAATGTTCCAAACCTGATAGTACCGGTTAATAGTTATACTATATACAAGGCAAATAGTATGTTGTAAATGAGTCGTCGATCATGCTAATCTGCAGGTTGGGCAGCCGGAAGGGTGCAGTTGGGCCTATGTATTTTAAATGATCACGATCCAATTAATCTTCATCGGCAAATCAACAATCAATGCAAGATTCACATATCCAACCCCGTTGTCTCAATGTTGCTCGCCGTTTAGATGTAACGTGACCCCGAAGCTTAGGGCTTATCGATAAGCCATCGAATCAGAGTTGTCATCACGTGTTGGGGATACGCTGGATCTCATGCGACTCAACATCCGATCCGATTGAAGTCATAGAACCATGTTTTCACGATTACTCCCCTCGCTAGGGCGCTCTGCACTGACGGGGACGATCCCCCAGCGCTCAGTCTGTCTACGGAAGAGCGTCTTCGAGGTAGAGCGGAGGTACTTCTCAAGGAATTTCCTGCTTCATGAACGCCATTCATCTGCGGCGCCTTTTAATACCCCAGAATCGCAGAAACGCAATGCCTCTACTATGTGAGCTGCCATTGAACCCGCATTTGAGGTAATCCTTGTCCTAACAAAGCCCCCGATCAGGTACTATACCATCAGTCTGATCCTCGGAACGGTTGCCCTTGCATATGGATCTGTCCCTCTTTACAAAATGGTATGCCAAGCTCTCACTCTCTCGCTCGATCCAAAGTACACCCTAAACAGAATCTCATTCTGATCCCAATTGCAGATCTGCCAACAGACCGGTTGGGGTGGTCAGCCCATCCTCACCCACCGGACCGGCGACGGCGATACCGCTGCACGTGTGACACCAGTGACAGACTCTCGTCGTCTACGCATCACATTCAACGGCTCGGTATCGGATGTCCTCCCTTGGAAGTTCACTCCCCAGCAGCGCGAGGTCCGAGTGCTACCCGGTGAGACGGCGCTGGCATTCTACACCGCAACGAACAAGGGCCCGCAGGATATTATTGGAGTCGCAACATACAGTGTCACGCCAGGTCAGGTTGCGCCGTACTTCAGCAAGATCCAATGTTTCTGCTTTGAGGAGCAGAAGCTCAATGCGGGAGAATCGGTCGATATGCCTGTTTTCTTCTTCATTGATCCTGACTTCGCTACCGATCCTAACATGAAGGGTATTGATACCATTACCCTTTCATATACCTTCTTCAGTAAGTTTTGTGTCTATTTTTTCGCTTTCTTGGCCTGGTCTAACCCCAAAGCAGAAGCGAAATATGATGACAACGGTGTTCTGACGCCAATCGCATCATAAGAAGCTCATACCAAGGGCGCATCGGGGTGCTGTATTTTTCAACTATGTGGATTCGCATAGATTTGGACATTTAACAGTGAACAAGGAAACATGCATGATGTTGTGTCCGGCTTTTTCGCATCTATCTCATCTCTCGAAGCAAATTTTTGCATGTACTATACATCTCGGAGTTTGGCGGAAGGCTGCCAAATGCCTAGAAAAACTATATATCTGTATATATTATTGAATTTATTCGCATGTAATTGTACAATCATCATCGAATTGAGCTCTTTGATGCCCTTTGCTGCATCCATCGATATAGTGGGAGCGTGCACGGACCAGTGATTAATTAGGCGCGTGTCTGGACGCGTTCTCCAGTCCGCATCCTCTATCGAAAAACCACCAGCACTCCGATTCCTCAATCCTCTCAACAGTCCTACAGAGTTTTTAAAATGGCTCTCCTCGTGGACAAGCTGCGGCCACGCACTCTTGATGCTCTTTCGTATCACCCCGAGCTCTCTGATCGCCTGCGGTCACTGGTAAGAAACCCTGACCTGCGGAACATGAACACGATTTTGATACAAGGGACCATCGATAGGCACAAAGCGGTGATTTCCCCCATTTACTAGTCTACGGACCCTCGGGCGCTGGCAAGAAAACACGCATAATTGCGACACTAAAAGAACTGTACGGCCCCGGTGTCGAGAAGATTAAGATCGACGCCAGAGTCTTCCAAACGACAAGCAACCGAAAGCTAGAATTCAACATTGTCTCGTCGGTATACCACCTCGAGATTACCCCCGCAGATGTCGGACAATATGACCGAGTCGTCGTCCAGGAATTGCTCAAAGAGGTTGCGCAGACGCAACAGGTGGATCTCGGTGCGAAGCAACGGTTCAAGGTCGTCGTGATCAACGAAGCCGACCATCTCACACGTGATGCCCAAGCAGCTCTCAGACGGACTATGGAGAAATACAGTCCCAATCTGCGATTGATTCTCCTAGCCAACAGCACCTCCAACATCATTGCACCAATCCGCTCCCGAACCCTGCTGGTCAGGGTTGCCGCACCTACTGAAAGCGACATTTGCTCTGCGCTCCATCTTGCAGGGAAAAAGGAAGGATGGACAGAGTCCGAGGTGCTTAACAAGAGGATTGCAAAGGAGAGTGGACGGAATCTGCGCCGTGCGCTGCTCATGTTCGAGTCCATTTATGCGCAAAAGTGAGTCTTCGCTTCGATACTCATTAAACTGGATTTCGGAGGCTTACCTTTTTTTCGTAATTTAGTGAAAAGGTTACGGACAAGACGCTCATCCCGCCTCCGGACTGGGAAGCTCTCGTTACTCTCACAGCAGATGAGATTCTGGCTGAACGGTCACCAGCTCGACTGTTGCATGTCCGCGCACGTCTTTATGATCTTTTGACTCATTGTATCCCACCGACGACTATTTTGAAGGTGTGTATCCATATTTATAATTCACATGCTCCAGATACTAACTGTTGGCGCTAGACCTTGACATTCAAGCTCGTTGCACGAGTTGATGATGCATTGAAGCCAGAAGTTATCAAGTGGTCTGCTTTCTACGAGCACCGCATCAAGCTGGGAAGTGTAAGTAATTGATGAAGGTTATTGCTACCAATTCAAGCGCTAATGAAGCACTCAATACAGAAAGTAATCTTCCATCTCGAAGCCTTCGTGGCCAAGTTCATGCGCATCTATGAAAGGTATGCTTTCCCTGGATAATTTAACAGAGACATAACTAACAATAGACTAGCTATCTCATGGGCATGGACTTTTAATACTCACTACCAACAAACCAAGATAATGGATGAATGACGATTTGTACACTAAGGTGGTTTTCAGTGAGCATGGGACCTAGGAAGCTATGGTCTGCTATTAAGCAGAATCATACTTTTTCGAAATCTCCAGGTATCCAAATTATTTCCATTTTTCACGGGCGCATGAAGGCATTTGCTGAAAGGATTCTGGCGTTATATCACTTGTCATTGTGTACTATCTCTGAGGTGGTAGAAAGATACTTGCATACATCAATCTCTCAAAGTCATAGTTATATATATACTTCAACAGTGAAGCTGTGTCCGCATTGTAGAGGTAGTCAATTCTGAGTAGCATAGATTTGATGCAATGATATCTACCCCGAATTTTGTATATCAGAGTCCATGGGTGTCCTCTTAACCTACGTCATCACATCCCCGTCATCCATTAACTGGACCACCCACTAGAAACATCGTAATAGCTTTCATCTTTTAATCATGCTATATTTTCAATAATGTTGTATCTATCATTGTCCCATCACTATACTTCTACCCCAACACGAACAACATCCGAAATGTCCGACCCCAGACTTATTGATATGGAACCCGGCGGAGAGAGCACTCAGTATGGATTGCATCAAGATCGCCTCTTGCAATTTCTCTTCACTAATAAGAGGGCACAGATATGAGTCTATCAGAGAATTCACCAAGACTCCCTTAAAGCAAACCGGACAATTGGGGGGTATGACCTTCCTTGAAGATAATACTGAGTGTACTATAGCAATGACTGACCTCATGTAAGTCGGCCTTAAGCACACTACAAGCGAAGTGAGCCCTGGACTAGGAACACATAGCCCGGCTCCCAGCTATGACGAGGATTTCCAGGCCCAGAAGCTGGGCATGGGAGCAATGGCTGACTCTGGTAAAGGTAAATGCTGAATATATTTTCCTTGTCTAAACTCCTAGTATCAAGACAAAAGATCCATCGGAGGAGCCCGTGCCTCGATGGTTCCTAAAGAGACGCAAACAGCTGATGATAATGTACAAAAGATATAACACGTGCCGAGGACGATGCCGTGGCCAAGGCCCGCAGACAGCAGGGGTATGGGCCTGGGTCTGGTGTCGGGGCTTAGTCGGCGAAGACGACAAAAGCAAAAGACATGACCGATGAAAAAAAGGGAAAACGGTATCATGCGGGAAACGACAGTTTATTGGGTAGGTTCGGAGCTGGAGGAGGAGCTCTTCGGAGGTGAAGCGATGTCGTTGGTACCAAGAGGTGGGTTTCTACGTGCGCGCTTGAGAGATTCGAGAGTGACACCGTTTCCGAGCTTTGTGATACCGACGACGGGGGGGGTCATTTTTGTTAACGAATTCCCAGAGACCTAATGAATGAGAATGAACATCTTTCGTACCCCAAAATAGTAAATGCAGAGGAATGCACAACCTACCAGGCAATTTGTGGCCCGCCAATCTGAAAGCCTCGCGGGCAATCTTCTCGTGGACATCTCCCTTCAATTCGAAGACAATTCGGCTCACGGGCAGTCGGACAGTCCAGTAGTCGAACTTACCCTTACCCTTACCCATACGCTGCTCGTTACCCTTGGTGTAGACACCAATGTTGGCGCTGACACGCTTGTACAGCTTATAGTTCATTCCTCGTAGCCGCCGCTTGATGGTCTCTTCAGCGATCTTCAGCGCCGATGCGGGCATGCGGCGGTCGTGGTCCTTCATGCGCAGACCAAAGTCTCCCCACACGACTGTTGTTCCTCGGGTGGATCCGCCGGTAGCGACGTGAGGGCGACCCTTGGGTGACTTGGATTTTTCTTGGAATTTCGGAGTCAACCAATCAAGGGCGGGCGAGGTGGTAGAGAAGCATCGTGATAGAGAAAAGGTGGCCAGCGGTCCCGACACTGTGTCGCACTGTTAGTCTTCGGCCGAATGGATTTTCTGGGAATTAAATGGCTCGTACGGGTTGGCCGTGTGCAGGCGGAGAGCGGTCCAGCAAACATCTTGATCTGTGGACCCATTGTGAGGAGGGAGGCGGCGAGATATACCAATGTTGCGAAAGGCTTCGTTACTCCGGCACTTTTCGATGATTGGCACTAGTCCCGAAGTGGAAGGGTGGTTTACACGTGACACATGTCCTACTCACTTATGTTGCCTTGTAAATCAGGCCTCAATGTCAGTCCACTAACTATGTACGTACAGCATCTTTCATTCTAGAGTGGCTCTAAATAGTACATTGTTGGTTTGAGATGTGCTTAATTGTACTAGAGGAAGTCTACACTGCGCTGCCTACATACACAATAAGTAAAACTATAAGTAGATATACGGTACATACTACCTATGTTCAAGTCTGGCTGATAATCCTCTAGCCCTTTCCCAGGGCTTTGTAATTGTACTTAGTGGCCCATCTTACTATAGAAATGTTATGCATAACCTATCTTATTCGATGGGTTGGGCAAAATCCTATGCTCCTTTCACGTTTCTTATAGTTCCTACAGCTGCACATAGCTTATGTACGCTAATCCTAAAAAGGAAGAAAGTGCTGCCTTACGTCAGCCAGTCACGTCCGGGAGTGTGTCGCGTCGTTCGCGACCTACCAAACGCTGCGGCAAGAGCTCGATTGGTCTTCAACCAATTCCCCAGTTACTATTCTACGCCGAATTCTGTGTGCCTGATTGGGGCTCACTATGGATATCCGGAATTTTTTTGGCGGGAAGCCAAGTCAAGGCTCCAGCGACGCCGCCGCGAAGCCCGCGGCCAAAAAAGAGGTAAGCTGGTGCCTTGCTCATGAGAGGAGGTCCTGGTCACTTTATATGTGATTTAGCGCCCTTTGAATCGCTCGAGATTATAATCTAACCTCAAATCCAACAATGCAGGACTCATCCACCACAAGAAAGAGACGTATGCTCTCCATAATCCATACTCCCTCATCACTAGTCTAACGCAAGAACAGGCAGCAGGAAAGTTGTGGATGACAGTGACGAGGAAGAAGATGTAGCACCCGTCAAAGCCCCTGCTACCAAAGCAAAGCCCAAAAGTCAGCCGTATGTCCATCGCTGGGTTGAAATGTCTCATACCATTTGACTGATGAACTTTTATTGCAGAAAGCCTGAAGAAACTAAAGAAGAACCTACAACATCCTCTGCCTACTTCGCATCCAGTAAGAAGAAGACACGGCCTGCAAAACCGACCGAGCAAGCTCAGCCCGATAAAGCCAAGATTGTCGCCGAAAGTCCTAAACCCAAGAAGACTGCCGAAGAACCCGTGAACAAAGGTCGAACCACTACACGAGGATCAACAAAGAAAGCCACAAATGTCCTTGAGGATGAAAATCTCGGCGCCGATGACATTTTTGCAACCGAATACGGGAAGGCCGGCAAAGGAGAGGACGCTTATGTGGCCGAGGATGATAGCGACGAGGATAGTGACTTTGAAATGCTCGAGGTGAAGCCAGCCGCTGCAGCATCGAAGAGGACACAGAAGAAGCAATCCTCTCGCGATGATGAGGATGATGTGGTCATGGAAGATCTCCCCAAGATTCCTGCCCCGAAGGCTGGACCTGGCCGCAAGCGCAAATCGGAAGCTCTCATCGACGAGGATGAAGATGGTGACTACCAAGAACCCAAAAAGGAAACCAAAAAGGCAGCCCCGAAGGCCAAGGCCGCGGCATCGCCAGCTGCGAAGAAGCAAAAGGCTAGCCCTAAAAAGGCTAAAAAGGAGGATAAACCAGAGAGCAAAGAGCTCCAAGATATCTTCGACAGCATTCCTACGATTGAAGCCCCAGAACCTCCTAAGGGAGAGCCAAAGAAGTTCAAATTTGGAGCACAGCAAAGCCGGGACCCGGCAACGACTGGGACTAAGGAAATGCCCGTTGGGCAAGAAAACTGCCTTGCTGGCTTGTCGTTCGTTTTCACTGGCGTTCTGGAATCCCTCGGCCGCGAAGAGGGTGCGCAATTGGTGAAGAAGTATGGAGGCAAAGTCGTTGGTGCTCCTAGTTCTAAAACGAGCTATGTGGTCCTCGGAGGTGATGCCGGCCCAAAGAAGCTTGAGACCATTGCGAAGCACAAGATCAAGACCATCAACGAGGACGGGCTCTTCGAATTAATTCGACGACTGCCTGCCAACGGCGGTGATGGGAAGGCAGCCGAAAAGTACGCCGAGAAACTGAAAGCCGACGAGGCTAAGGTCCGTGCCATGGCGGCCGAAATCGATGCGGAGGAGAAGAAACGAGAAGAGCAAAAACGAAAGACGGCCGCGGCTCAAGCACCCAAAACCACCGCCGCAGCTTCTCAGACGCCACCAAGCTCACAGCCCGCATCATCTGGCGATCTCTGGACCACGAAATATGCCCCAACATCGACCAGTATGATCTGTGGTAATAAGGGTGCCGTGGAAAAGATTCAGAGCTGGCTGCGGAACTGGCATGCCAATGCCCAGAACGATTTCAAAAAGGGCGGTAAAGACGGATCGGGAATATACCGTGGTGTTATGATTCACGGTCCCCCGGGAATCGGAAAAACTACAGCAGCCCATCTCGTGGCGAAGCTGGAAGGATTCGATGTCGTGGAGACCAACGCCAGTGACACCAGAAGTAAGAAGCTTGTCGAGAGCTCCACCCTGGGTGTGTTAGACACAACATCATTGCAAGGATATTTCGCCGGACAAGGCAAACAAGTGGATAATGAAAAGAAAAAGCTCGTCCTCATCATGGATGAGGTCGATGGCATGTCTGCCGGTGACCGTGGAGGTGTGGGAGCTGTCGCAGCCATTGTCAAGAAGACCAAGATTCCAATCATTCTTATTTGCAATGAGCGAAAGCTTCAAAAGATGAAACCTTTCGACTTCATCACTTATGACGTGCCATTCAGACGCCCGACTGCTGAGCAAATTCGAGCAAGGCTGTCCACTATTTGTTTCCGAGAAGGCCTCAAGATTCCGCCTCCTGTACTTGATGGCCTCATTGAAGGAACACATGCCGATATCCGCCAGGTCATCAACATGCTTTCCACCGCAAGACTAGATCAAAAAGGTCTCAGCTACGACGAAGGCAAGCAGATGTCAAAGTCGTGGGAGAAGAATATCATCCTCAAGCCGTGGGATATTGTCAGCAAAATTCTCAGCGCCCAGATGTTCTCTCCGAGTTCCACTGCGACCCTGAACGACAAGGTCGAGCTTTATTTCAACGATCACGAGTTCAGTTACCTGATGCTTCAGGAGAATTACCTCAAGACCAAACCCGCTCTCGCAGGCAAATATCATGGCCAGGAACAACGACTGAAGTCGCTTGAATTGCTGGATAATGCCGCCTCGAGTATCAGTGATGGTGACCTTGTCGACCGCATGATCCACGGCACCCAGCAGCAGTGGAGTCTTATGCCCACCCATGCGATCTTCAGTTTCGTGCGGCCGGCCAGCTTCCAGTACGGAAACTTCAATGAGCGGCCTGCATTTACTAGCTGGCTGGGCAATAACAGCAAACATGGTATGTTTTGGAGGCCCACCCATCGTCTGTATACACTCTCTAACTAATTTACCCTTCAGGCAAACTATCACGATACGTCAAGGAAATACAGGGCCACATGCGTCTTCGTACCACAGGTAACCGCGACGAGATCCGTCAGCAGTACATGCCCTTGCTCCAGGAGAAGATGATACGCCGAATGATGGACGAAGGCAAGGACTGCGTCGACTCGGTCATTGATCTTATGGATGAATACTATCTCACTCGCGAGGACTTCGATTCCATGGTTGAACTAGGACTCGGCCCAATGGACGAGTCTAAAATAAAACTTGAGACACAGACCAAAGCCACCTTCACGCGACTGTACAATTCGCGTTCGCACCCCATGCCATTCATGAAGGCTAGCAATGTTGTGGCACCTAAGCAGGCAAAGAAGGAGAAGCCTGATATTGAAGATGCTCTTGAAGGATCCGATGAAGAAGAAGTTGTCGAAGAGACCAAGAATGACGATGAGGAAGAACTTGATCTGAAGAAGGATAAGTATGTGACCTTGCCTAAGAAAAAGAAGGCGCCGGCCAAGGGCAAGAAGACGAAGAAGGCCGATGACGATGTTGATGCCGAGGAGGAAAAGCCGAAAAAGGCTCGTAAGAGCAGGGCCAAGCCCAAGGCTTGAGAGATTATTATTATTTTTTTGTAGCATATTATCCATTTGTTAAGAAGCATGCGTTTCATAGGGTTGGTGCATTTCAGTATGATATCTCTGAGGACACCAATTTAATTGTTTACATTTTGATGTGTCTTCGTATTTTTCTTTCTTCTCTCTGTTTCTCACTAAACGTGACCCTTCGCGAGTGTCGTGCTCTTTTCTCATCTCTTACACCTCGTACACCTCTTTCACCTCAGCTGTTGCTGTCTCAACTCTTGTTTTGTGCAGACTTGCTCCTGCAGCCAAGATGACTTCTGTACCTGGTACCTTTGACGATGTCACACCAAGTACGTCTGATATAAATACACGCTCATCATGGATATACACACTCTATCTTTTCTTCTTTCTACAGATTCTCTGGACACAAGGCATCCGAACATCTCGGACAGAAAACAGAAAACTCCTTATAATAGTATAATATGTTCCACGACCAGAATTCTCAATTTTCCTCGAGATTGAGAGCATAGTCACTTGCGTAGCAATGATTGATTCGTCAAGTATGTTGCAGGTACATCGACGTAGTTGAGAACGTTGAAGTTGGTAGGGTGACCCCCTTGGCGGGGAAACGATCTGCGGAGAACACCAAAGTTCCCTCTCTTCTTGCTTTTGGCATACAACGCTCCTTTCTCTCCTTTCTCTCCTTGATATCTTTATCTTTTTGATCTGTTTTTTCCAGGCTGGTCCTGTATAAGCTATATGAGCTAGTCTCATTCGCTTTCATCCCTCCCTTTATTACCTCGAGCATGCGCTTTTAGCTCGAGTTGCTGTGATTATCCAGACCTCGATCGCTACTACGCAGCACACCCCTCCTTACTACAGACATATGTCCTCGTGAAAGCCGAGAATATGTCTCTTCTTCACAATGAAGAGTAAGTCGCGTCCGGAATTGCAGAGCGCCCCGTCAAATCGCCGCGAAAAGGTCTCCAAGGACTAACCCGAATATAGCTTTACGATCTGGCAATTACGCTCCTCATATCTCTCGACAATCAAAGATGGAATTGGGGACCGACTGATCAACGTCAACGACTCCGTCCTGAATACACCTGGCTTCCGTGCGGCGGGCTGGTCAACCGCCGCGGCTTACCCCAACACACACAGCTCCTCCCACCTGAAGCGCACTTACTCCCCACCCATTCCAACAACGGCGAACGTTTCGTCTGAATATTACAGGCTAGCAGAACGAAATGCAAAACCCCAGCACCACGACTTGCAAGGTCTAGGCCTGGAAGACGGCGAGGATGATGGTGGTATGGTGACCGGCAAGAGTCATACGGACATGACTGCGCGGCGAAATCACGCACGCGGCGGAAAGAAGAAAACTCGGCGGGAAAGGCAACAAGAGGTCCAGAGACAAGCGGAAGCAGAGGACGACGATAGCAGCGATCTGAGTGATGACAGCGACGACGATGGAGACAATGTTGGCAGGTTGGTGAATTATTGATTGATATTCTACTTTCCTATCTGACAAAGATCAGTGCTGTTGATCAGATCAAATTCGACAAAATGCCCATCCGCCGAGATCGAGCCGACTCCTCTCCAATACGTTCTGGGGAACCGAGGGAACGGCCAGAGGTGATGGTCACATCGGCGTCAACACAAAACCTTGCAAGTCAATACCGCCAAGTAAAACCACGCCCCCGTCGAGATACAACTACTAGCAGTGACCTGTCCACGGATAATGAAACCGATCCCAGAGGCTACAAACAAGGACAAGTTCAATTCTCCGTGAGCGATCAGGTCGTCGAGTATTCGCGCAGACGGCGTGAACGCACAGGCAGCCGAGGCGCAGAGAGCCTAGCCCTCGGGGAACTCCACGAAGAGGACGAGGACGAGGATTCCGGTGCCGAGTCTGTTGGGTCTGCAATTTCCTCCGATTTTGACAATACGGCTGGATCTGGCTCTTTGCTGCTGGCAGGTGTGGCGGGCGGTTTGAATTTGTCCTCGCCCATGACTATGATGAACAAGCTACCCTCTGGCACAGGGCCGCAAAACAATTCACCTCGCAAGCATCGCACTCCGGCTCCTGCATTGCAAGATCTTCCCCCGCCACGGCCTATCAGCATGTTACAGCCGGTCAGCTTATTGACCAGCCAGCTTACGTCCCGGAAGCGAGCACCGAGCAATCCAGTGGATAAATTCGTGGTGCTCTCTGGGCGAGGCCAAGAGGACTCGTTGTACTTGAAGATCTACGTTCCATTTTCAAGCGACCCCGAAGACCCGCTAGATCTGCCACTTACACGCGAGTCTAAGCTTGCAGAACAGCCCGCACAGGTGACTGTCGCTGAGACTATTGGTCTTGCCCTGTGGAAATACTCGGCGGACGCTCGCGGTCCAGCAATTAGCCGCGAAAATCTGACCGTGAACCGATGGACGCTACGGATGGTCGATGATGGCGAAGTCGAATATGACTTCCCAGCGCTTGGGCGGACTCTTCCAATGACGGACTTCACGTCGAACAACAATCAATCTGCCAAGTCTCGAGGACGGTCAAGGGGCAAGCCTTACGATGAATTCGCACTGGTTGAAGCGTCGCAATCGGAGTTTGAGGAGAATGAACGCCTATATCCACAGTTTAGTTCAAGCATTGGGTCAGAAGAGTCGGATCAGCCGGCGAATCTTGCAGCCCCGGGGGCTCAACCCGCTACACAGAACAAGACCCCTCAAACCACACCAGCCCGAGCAAACCCCATCCTAGGCCAGCCATTCTCGTCTGCGCTTAACCACAGCACTCTTACTCCTGCTGATCGCCCCGCGGTACCTATCTCGCATGCTACTCCCCGTCTCGGTGTTTCCAAGACATTAAAGATTCGCTTCATCAACATGGAGGCTTCCGCACATGTCATGACGATCAACACATCTACCGACAGCTACATAGCCGAAATTCTGGACTCCGTATGTAAACGATGGGGCCAGGATAAGGGCAACTATCTCTTAAAGGTGATGGGGTCAAACACGATTGCACCACTTGATCGTACAGTGGAGGCATTGGGCAGCATCACAGAACTTGATCTGGTGCGTCGTCGCTTCGGCGGCGGGCCCCTTGCGCTTGGAACCTCACCGGGTAGCTCATCGCCAAACGCGCCTTTGATGGTGGAAAGTGCCGACCCGACAACCTCCAAGAAGAGCAAGAAGGAGGCTAAGAAGGGCGCGCAGCGCATGTTGCCCTCATCTTCTCAGAAACAAGACCACCTAGGCGGATATTACCGCCGGTACCATGTGTTCCGCAAACAACCCATGTCTTTCACAGCATCCAACCACCGGATCCTCACGTTCGAAAATGATTACATGCATATCGTGCCCGGTGATACGGGCAAAACGGCATCCGGTGGCAAGACCCGATCGATCAGCTTTAGTGATGTGATTGGATCTAAGGTCAGCCGACGGCACCCCAAGAGCTTCCGGGTGATGATCGTGCGCGGCAATGATGCCACGGAGCAGAAGCGCTATGACTTTGAAGCAAGGAGTACGAATGAGGCTGTGGAGATCGTGGATGAGATCAAGAAGAACATGGCACATTATCGCATTTGATTATCTGCTCTTTCGGGCATGGAATTGTGTTTTGGGGGGTGGGGGTTTGGACTTCGGGTTAGTAATGGCGTTGTACAGGCATTATTCAACAATGAACATTCAACATTCAATCAAGCTTTCCAGTTGTATTTGGATTTTAGTATGGATTTAACCAACAAGCAATAAGTGAGGATGTTAGAACCCCAGCTACCCGGATTATACCGAAACAGAGCCTACATCTCTAATATTCCACAGCGTACAAGCAAAGATCAGAACTACCTGAGTACCTTAAGTTGAGCCTTTCGCGACCCCTCCGCTTTTTTCAAGCTTTCGTCCAAGGTAATTGGCATAGCCCTTCACGCTCACTAGTCCTATCGCAATTAAAAATGCCAGAAGATGAAATCTCTGGTCGCAAACCTCCTCAGAGTTCCAATGGCCACACACTGGGAGAGAGCCAAAGAGAAAAGCCAGGATTGTAAAGATAGTTCTATATTCCCCCTACATTTAGTAATTATCACCAATGGTATGTACTTATCTGCTTACAGGAAAGTATGTTTAACAAGCGGTGCCATGAAGTATTTAACAACGAGGTTATCGGGATAAGAGTCCACAATCAACATGAGGGGTGAAGTGGGTAGCTCATCATCCGGTTGGATTCCTGCAGAGGATCCTAGGGATGGGATAGGTGTTGTTTGGAGGTCTTTTTGCTCCATATTGACACTGGAGATGTAGAGAGGTACGTTGGAGAACTGTTGAGAACGAGAAAGTTGGACCGATGGAGATGGGAGGCAAAAAACTAAATTTGGGCGGTGAAACATCAAGTTATCTCCAGGATGAGAACGTTGTCTTAGATATTGTTATTATAATACGTGACTGTAATGTATAGGCAGTATCAAGCCGATACCTAAAGGGTATGGAGTGGAGCTAGTGGAGCTATAGGGTGTACAAAAGTACTCCGTACATCCTCCGGGCATCAACGGTTGATTAACTATAGAGTATTTTGGTAATCCTCATCCTGGCGGTTGAAATTGCAGAGTATCAAGGGTACAACATAGTAGAATGTCGAGTGTGACGTCCATGCTATTTCCTTCTCTAGATATGATCTTAGTACGAGTGAAATCCGTACTATAAGAATTATCAACTTATTCTTAAAAAGAATAGTCGGCCGTCTATGCGGCCGTATCATGTCTTTTAGATGCTCTTTTTAGATGCCATCTTTAGGTGTATACAAATTCCGTTTTCCGTTTTTACAGAATGCTTGTGGCAGGAAGTCACAATGTTCGAAGAGGAAGGAACGAGTCGAACGACCCAAAAAGTCAATTCGTTAATTTACTCCAAAGCCAACAGAAATTTCCTCATTGATATTCCGTGTATTTTGCAGACCTAAGAGGAACAAATCTCACTGCCGTGAAGATGAGGTCAGAATAAGGTCGGCTGTTAAACAGCAGCCTGCCACTCCCGAGGTCGTTGTAGAACGGTGGAGATCAACTCTAGAGATGTTTGTATTTTGATTGGTCAGTATACAATTAAGATATAAGACTAACCTTGATTCGTTGGTCCCGTAATCCATGGAGAGAGAGAAGCAAGACTAACTAGACGGAAATATTAGAGAAAGCCCATCAGGTCAGATGAAATCGCATCGACTCTTGCTATTTAAGGTAGGTCTTTCCTCCTCTTTCAATGTTACCAGTTTTTCAACTCCACAATCTCCAATCTCGACAACATAGCATCATGAACCTTTTCGGAACATATGACTCGACTGCTTTCCACGGCATCTCATCTCTTCATGATGCCAACAAGCACTTTCGAGCCAAGAATGGCCTTTCCCTTGTGGAGACGAAGTTGAAGTCTCTGATACTGCAACACGGTGTCGCAAATCTTTTCGGGGTCGCGCTTGTCCATCGCCATTTCGACCTTGAAGAGGGAACTCTCCTTGTCGAGAAAGACATGGTCACAGCTCCTTGGAAATGTGACCGTTCCTTCACGAAGCACGGTGGGAGAATTATCCCGACATCTTGGTTCTATCAGGGGGATAGACTCTATCCTTACGAATTCGCCTTTTTCCCGTGTTCCAAGGTCACACCCCCAGAGCTGGAAGAACATACATGTTTTGTTGAGGCGTTTTTTGAGGCTGTCAAACTTTACGGGCTGGATGATTTCGTCGGTCTCCGTCGTCTGTCTGGACAAGAATCCACGGGAATGCTGGAGTGCACCGAGGGAAAAGTGAATATCATGTTTGCAAGCAACGAGGTTCGTTCAATTATATCTCTGCCTTGGTGTATCACAACTCTCACTTAAACAGATCCCCGCTGAACTTCTTCAAAACGGAACTGATACAATGTGGTTTTTTGATGGTCAGCCACCATACCGCATGTATCGATGTGCCTGTACAGATGTAGGCGGTGCACTGAACCCGAACCACAATCATATCGACCAGCCTTGAAACACGCTAGAGGAAGCAACTCTACTGGTGAGTAAAATAATCTTTTGGCCACCGGTTTCCTCTGTACTCATTGTCAACTAGGTCGTTTGCTTTATTGTTTGAAACCAATGCGCTGACACTTTTGTGCTGTCACTACCTACCTCTCACTTGTGATGGATTTTCTTTCTAATCACTTTGTTGTTGATAACTCCAGTTCTTTCCACTTAAATCAATGCTTAGCTATGTCCATCATTTATCGTTCAAGAATAGGAAACATGGCACAGCGGTAGATTAATTTTCCTAAATTCCACCATTACGAATAAGAATGCCAAGACCAATAGGTTAGTTTAATTCATTTAATTAATGGGTTGGGTGTGTCCAGGCTCAGTGAATTTAAGCATCATAATTATATAAGCCATATGTAGGGACCGCGGGCCGTCCCGGGAGACCCGCTCCCACTATGTACCTAAGTATATACTACGCAGTACCTACCTAGGTATTTACCTACGCATGAGTCATGTACCTTATTCTTTCTCCTCTCTCTCTGCCAATTCACATTTTTAAACGCCAAGGTCACTTTCATTTCCCAGGAGTTTAAATATGGCAGGCCCACTTGATCTGCTCTCTGAAGCTAGCCGCCTTCGCCTAGGAGTCCCATGCTCACTTGCCGACAAACCTCCTTGCCACGGCGGCTCACACTGCGTATTCGAAGTTGTCTTCAAAGAATCCGTAAGATAGGCTGCCCGAGTCAATAACGGTTCCAATGATTGAAAAAAACGAACTGCGAGCCTGTGAACAATTTCAGCATATGAAACAGCAACGCGTAGAGATCAAAGCGCCAAACCGTTGTGTGGAACCAGAGTACCCTGTGCTGTATTCAGAATGGGTCAGTGGCAATCCGCTAGTAATCTAGAATTCCAAAATCCCTGTGGTTAAGCGTTAAAGGCTTTTGGATGATCTTGCGGACTTTCTGTCGCAACTATGGACTACTCCCGTCCCTCGGGCCTTTTAGTGCAGAGCAAGATTGTCTGTTTCAGGAGTATTGGGTGTTGGCCTGGAATCAACGCCCATCTAGATGAATCAATTGGCTTTGATTTCGGGCATACATACTGTCCATCCAACCATTTACGTGCTAAGCTAGTGATACCAACAGCCGATTGTTGATGGCTGAAATTTGCATCTCAATATTGAGGTAGTCTAGAAAAGAATTTTCATGATCAATAACCTTAGATTTCGCTACCCATATTTTCGATTGTATCTGTTCTACATCCAGAAATGAAAATTTCCAATGACAGTGCTTTTTGATTGCCCTCATTCTCTATAATTGATAATAGGCCAATCTCACACAAACAAAACTTATCTGAATTTGTCTGGGATTGCTTGAGAACCCGAGTTTTCTCATTTCATACTTATAAGCCTGACCATCTAAAGGTCGATGGGAGATTGAAAATGGCCCGCGTAATCTCGTCCTTCGGATCGGCGCTTCTAGAGATAATTACTGCAAAGTCTCCGGCCTCAGCAAGCCACTGAGAGTACTCCTCGCTCCAGAAAGAGAGAGAATACTTGTCCAGCGAGATGCGGCACGTTTGCTTCTCACCCTTTTTGATGAGAATTTTCTTAAAGGCTTTGAGCTCCTTGATGGGTCTCAGGACTGAAGACTCCAAGTCGGCGACATATACCTGGATGACTTCTGATCCGTCATAATTACCTGTATTTTCGATATCCACGGAGACTTCCAAGACATAATGTTCCTCTGGCACGAACGTGTCACTGATGACCAGGTTTGAGTATGCAAAGCTTGTGAAGGACTGGCCGAATCCGAAATAGAAGAGCGGGTCACGCTTCACCTTTTCATAATAGCGATATCCGATAAAAACACCCTCACCATAGATAATGTGGCGGTCTGACTTGCCCCAGCTAAGGAAAGCTGGAGTGTCCTCGAGCTGTTTTGGGAACGTCATAGACAGCCGCCCCGATGGGTTGACATCACCAAAGAGAACGTCAATAACACCATGACCTGTTTCTTGACCAAGATACCAAGCATGCAAAAGAGTACTGGCAGACTTGATCCATGGCATCTGTATCGGCAACCCACTTTGGGTAATAACGATCTGTCCAAGTCTAGTCAGCATACATTTGTCCTATTGGGCTCAGTAGGTCCTATAGACGCGCAAAGACACGTCTAGGACCTGCCGAGAGCGATATAGTCGTGATAGATGCTCATGCATGCAAGGTAAAATGACTCACGGTGTTTGGGTTGACCTCGGTAACTCGTTGGACCAACTCGTTCTGCCGACCTGGTAGCAGAAGATCCTTGCGATCGGCGGCCTCGGACTCGTAGTCGGCGTTCAAGCCCACAATTACTATCGGTACATCCACAATCTTTGCTAGGTCCACTGCGGCGTCGATGGCCACGTCTTGATCACGAAGTTCTTGGCCACCGATTCGGAAACCGCCTTGTGCGGGAGGTCCGACTACCGGTTCCAAGAGCTCGTTGGTCATGATGACCTCAAGTGCATATTCCCGACCTTGCTCTATGTCGAGGTCGTAAACCATTTCCATGCATAGCTTGTTGAAGCAAGGAGTATCGCCTGTTTTGAGTGGTTGAGTACTCCAGAGGTCAATTCGCTCTATTCCGTTGATAAATAGTCGTGCCTTGCCACAGACACTAAGTGCAAATCGATATTTACACGATTTGGGAGCAGTAAAGGTTGTTGTGCATCGAATGAAGTGACGTGCCGGCACTTTGTCCCAGGCGATCTGACTGAAATACATCGAGGTACTGGTTGTTGTGGTCGATTGGAGAAGTTCTGTATCTTTGACTTCGGAAGGATCCTCGGAGAACCACTCAAGCATTAGGCCCGGCTCATTCGAGTTGGGTATGGTCAAGCCCGACCGGATTAAAGGTATCCATTTTCGAGCTAGAAAGTAGTTAATAAATGTGGCGTTCTAAAGGGAACAGAAGAAGTGGGGAGGGGGTGGGTTCCTCATCAGAGAGCTGGGAGCGGAAATTCACTATAGACACCAGGCTCATATGTGACATTCTCATTGCCAACAGCTTCAATGAAAGCATCAAGAGGGGTGTTGACATAGAATGGAACAGTCTCGGAGCTACCGCCACCTCCCGTGGCAGGATTCTCAAAGTACTCCCCAATCAGACCATACTTCAACTTCTTGGTCTTGTCTAGGGGTAACACATTTTTTTCGTTTTTGAGCAAGACAATTGCGTCTGCAGCAACCTTCCGGATAAGCGCACGACTTTCATTTGTATCACCATTGCCTTCGGGGCTGGGTGGTCCTGGGTCGCGTGTCTTGTTGATAAGATGCAATAGCCTACGCACCGAGGCATTGATAGTATCTTCATGGACCTTGCGGACCGCGACCGCCTGGGTCAGTTGCTTTCCCCTCCAGATCGATGGACCAGGCATCTCTAGGTCCAATCCCGCGTTGGTGGCCTCCGAGGTGCTATATGTCCCCCACCAGTCACTCATCACCAATCCTTCGAATCCCCATTCCTTTCGTAGGACCTGGTCAAGCATGAAGGGGTCCTCGCTAACGTGCGTACCATTAATACTTTGGTAAGCGGACATGAGGGCCCAAGGCTTGGACTTGGCCATGGCAACTTGAAACGGGTATAGATGCACCTCACGTAGGGTCCGCTCCGTCATAATCAGATCATCTTCAGCGGCTCGAAAACTCTGATCATGTGCAGCATAGTGCTTGATGCATGAGGCCACTTTCCGCTCTTGGAGCCCATTCACGTAAGGGGCGGCGAGTGAGCCACTGAGCTCGGGGTCCTCACCAAAAGCTTCGAAGCCGCGTCCTAACAGTGGAGAGCGCTGAAGGCACACGGTGGGAGCTAAGGCGACATGGACGCCCTTTCGCCGCCCTTCATCCCCAAGAAGGTTCCCTATACAATGCAGCAAATCCACATCAAAGGTGGCACCCATTGCAACCGCGGCGGGTAGTTGATAGCCGAGTGGCTGATTGATTGTTAGCGAGGTTCTGCTTGTGTCGCTTTGCAGGATTAGCTCTGGAATAGAAGAACTCACAGGATTGAAAAAAGCGCCGCCACCACCGCGCAGTCCATGTGGACCATCCGAGGTCTGTAAGTAGTATCGGTCAGAATAATTTGGACGCCATACAATAGAAATGTCTGCTTCTATAATTTCAGATATGTCGTCGTGCATGAGAGGAACAACTCACATGAATGGTAGGTATGCCTAACCGATCTAACGAGCTAGTCTTGCACGCGCCAGCTCCAGATAGAAGGCTGACCTTTTCAGCCAAGGTCATTTGCGAGATCAACGTCTCAATTTTGTCAACGGCCATCTTTTCAACGTCAATTCTGCTCATTCTGGGTAATGATTCGGTGTGGAATATTGAATAGACTTCGTCTCGAGTTTATAAACCCGACAGATGGAATACCACTTTCAAGTTTTAATAGAAGATGGTTCGTCGGTTAATGATAAAGGTTACATCCTCTCGATAGAGAAAGCCTGGTGGAAACAATCTTGGCTCACATACTATGGGTATGCTTGAGGGATTAGGTTATTTCTCTCTCCATCTTTCTGGCTAAGACCCCCCATTCTCATCGCGGCAATGAACCCACATATATTCCGCGGACTGCATTTACTCGGGCCTAATGGCTCAAAGCCGACTCGCGCGAGTCGATACGGTTTACGAAGGGCCCCACATTTCCTCCACGGAATACTGGGACAGGAATCGTCCATTGAGCTTCCTAGACAGTGGAACTCCGTTTACCCCCGCTACGCTTAATACCAAATCACGGGGGAGGAAAAGAAGAAAACATACGGATTCATACTCTGTCCGGCAGATTAAACGACTTTCGAACTTCTCTTCTGGTTGGCACTAAGAAAGAGCACAGACCGGGATACATCGTATACAAAAGGTTTGAAAAAAGAGGATAATTACATCAGTGCAAAACTGGATCCTACTACTTAGTCATTTCAGGGACTTTTCAAAACAGTCTGACGAAGTAGGATAGACATTATAGAGGAACACTACGGGACTTATAGTTCTAAAAGCTATACAAAATGCTCCCTGCTAGTGATAGCCTACCATTTCCTAGCCATAGGATTTATAACATAGGTAGAGAAACAAACCTCCGATCCGTTGACTTCCAAGACGATTTCTTGGCCAGGAAGGTAGATATGCACAGGCACCGGCCTAGCAGCGTGCCTCATCTCAACCTTAATGCAGACCCGTACATCTGTCGTGGTGGCTCCCCGTACCCACGAGACGTGGACCATGCCGCTTGTCTTCCCGTCTACCATGCGAAGCGGCACGCGTGCGTCCATCTCGGGGTAGAGATTAAGCCGCGGCCGTACCTGGATGGCTTTCCACCCAGCCGCCGCCGGCCGCACCCCAGCGACCTCGGCCGTGAACTCGTACAACGGCGCGCTGCCCCAGGCGTGGCAGTCTGATCGTTGAGAATTGCCATCTTCAACCCAGGTTGTGAGGCCCATGGCAAGCTGGCTGCGCCACGGCTCCCAGAACGCGTGGAAGTGGTCTTCGTACAGGCTGCCCCCGGCCAGGCTCAATGCTCGCAGCGTGTAGAAGGACATAGCGACCGATTCTTGAACGAAATGCCCCGCTTTAGTCTGTTGAATACTCTTACGCAGCAGCTCCTGCGCCTCAGCGCCGTGGACTATGCCGCCGAGCACGGCCCAGACCTGGCTGTGCTGGCTGCGCGGGGTCAACGCATCGTCGGCCTGGGCTGAGACCAGGCTATCGGTGAAGAATTCGCCGTCAAAGCAATGCTTACGCACAGCCACGGTAATATGCCGGGCCCTTTCGCGGTATTCGTCGGCCACCGCAGGCCGCTGGAGCGCGTCAGCGAGGGTAGCAGCCATACTCAAGGCGTAGGCGTAGATCTCGTTGGTGAAGGTGGAGAAACCCGTACGCTCACAGACCGGCGGGTAACTGTACGGCTTCCATTCGGTTGTCCAGTCGACGTAGTTCCAGATGCCCGGTCGAATATCCCATTTCACTAGCCCGAAGTGTGTATCGATCCGTGCCGCAAAGGACGCCAGGATGGCGTCGACAACGGCCAGGAAGCGGGAAAGAAAGACATGGTCATCAAAATATTCCAGGTGATCACTAAGCAAGCCGATCCAGTACAAGGAGAAGTGCGGGATGAATTGCTGGCGGTGCGAGGGGGCCCGGCTTGCTGTTAGGCCGAGCCGGGGCTGGAACGAGTTATACAACTGGATGATCGCCTGGCGCGCCAGCCGGTCGTCGCCTGACACACAGTAGGTGAACAGAGCCGAGCTACGAGTGTCCATGGCGTACTGCAGCTGCTCGTAGAACGGGCAGTCCTCGTAGCAGTCGTGCATGCAGTTCACCAGCGTCCGGAGGCTGGTCGTCCATAGAGAGTCGACCGTGGTGTCCCCAGGGCCCGCCATGATCTGTGCCTGCAAATCCAGCGGATAGTGGCAGGAGTCAACGTCTATCCCCTGGAAGACCAGCTCCGCACCCTCAACGGCGATGTCGATTTTGATGAACCGAAAGGTGCGATAGTGGAACGGAGCGAACACCTCTGTCTCTTCCTCATCCACAAAGTAACCGGGGCCGGGGCCGTTGGCCGGCCCCTGCAACTGGTAACTGTCATGCGGGCCGAACAGCTGCTTCGTCATGTCACGGCGGTGTGCCTTGCGCCGCACTCCGACGTAGAGGTCCGGCTCGTCCTCGTAACTCTCAGAGTAGGTGAGCTGGATGGCGCTGCCGCCGCTGGTAGGGCGCAGGAACCAGACACGCAGGAACGCCGTTGTGTGCGCGGCGACCTCAAGCTCAAACTGATGCCGGGAGCCTGGCGCCAGACACACGCCTGCGCGACGAGCCTGTTCGGAGGGTCTAGCCAGGAGCACGGCGCGCCATGTCTCGAGCGGCACATCGCTGTGTACATTGTAGATCTCGGTGAACCACGCGGGTTGAATCTGGTGAGGCGGAATCAGGCGCGGGGACAGGTGCCAGGGCGGGGTGTTTCCCGTCGAGTTTTTGAATTCCAGGACCTTGGCGGGTTTCCAGGTGAGCGGGCTGTTGGCATGTTGCCGCCGGTGAGACTCGTAGGTATGGAGGAAGAAGTCCTCAGGCTCGTCGACGCGCAGGCTGGCGCAGGGATCGACAGCCGACTCCCATTGCTCGCTTGTGCGGAGGAGCTCAGAATACTTGCCTTCGTCCGTGGGCACGAGGATGCGCAGACCACCAGTAGGCAAACGGGGGAAAGAAGGTGCAAACTGGGTTGCGTAGAAGAACCGGAGGACGTGAACTGCGACATGATTCTCCCCGGTCCGCAGGAACGGACCGATATCCACCTCGTCATAAAACCACATGCTCTGATCCCCTTTGACGGGGCCAAAGGATACTAGCTGTTGGTTGACATATAGCTTATATCGTGTATCAGCTGAGATGTGAATCTTCAACGACTTGGGTGGCTCGATGCTGAGTGTGAACTGTCTCCGGAAATGTAGCAAGCCTGCCGTGTCCGGTTGGCTTTCAGGGAAAGCTGGATGCCATATCCAGGTTCGGTCAAAAGTGGAAGACATGGTGGCAGGAGGAGCTGAGCAAGCACACTCACACACAGATAGTCAAAGGAGGAGAGATTTGCTGTACGACACTATATTGAAGTTGCCCTGGCGATCTGGGTCTTGGATAGCACCAAGGCGAGAAAGAACCGGAACGTTGGTGATTCCCAGGGGTCCCCCTCCATGACATTGGAGAAAAGAAAAGAAAAGAAAAGAAAAAGAGAGACAGAAGGATCAGCATACTGTAGTGCAGAATGAGGGGGCACTTGGAGAAACAACCATGACCTCGCTGAAAACCACCCCGAAGCAGTGAGGGGAACGCGTATTCGTTTCGATCCTGCCTGTGGAGTCCCGAGTATGGAGATCAACTCAATAAAGTTAGTTTAGAAATGGTGGCTTCTATTGTAAACGAGTGGGGTGCCATATCCCGCGGAACGCGTGCTACAGGGCATTCTCATTGGCGATAGTCAAGATGAGCTCTTCACAGAGAATCTGGGTCGTTTGACATGTCGCTCTGGTCTCGCTCGCTATCTATACCGGCTACATCTGCGAGGGTTTTGAGGTGAGTCCGCCAGGACCCATGATCGGTTTTCGACATCAGACGCGAATATATCGTTTGAATAAAACCCAAAGCAGGAAACACTGTTGTTGCCAAGGCCAGCTTTATCAAGTAGTTTGGGAACAAGAATGCCTCAGGAATTGCCGCACTGGATGCTACTTGGGGTAAGCCAGGCACCCGTGGATGTGACATATGACAGGAGATCCTTCCCATGCTCACCACGATGATCAGTGTCCACCTGGAGCTCTCTTCTCGTACTTCGATCTGAACTATTGTTTAGCTCAATAAGAAATCTTCAAAGAGGGTATAACCGTTGAAGAGGGCCTACAGCTAGTTAGGCGGCTGAACCCGCCAGTAGAAGATGATAGGATGGAATCGCATGAGCAGGGCGAATCGCCTAATCAGGCTAATCCACGACCTACTCGGGTCCCGCCTAGGTGTAGTGCGTGTAGGGAGATTTGCCACAGGAATGATGTATGTAAAAATCGCTATATTTAGTTGAATTGATGGATGTTGGTTGAAACAATCGATTTTGAACGTTTCTAATGGGGTTGGGTGATCGGGTCGGCCAGGGTTTACGTTAAAGTAAATAATTCTCGGCCGCCTCGCACACCCTAAAACACATAGTAAATGCGATAAATCACCACTTCAGATCTCAATAACTATGTCTGTTTATGATAAAATATCGAAAGGATATATCTTAAATAGTATTTCTGACCTATCCAGAAAGTATAGTAAAATTGGTACAAGTATTAATAGAGATATATATATATATATGTTCCCTAAATCAAAATTACGTTATATATTATGGTGAAGCACCAATATCATGGTCTAGATTACTTGTGACCAAGGGATATTATTTCACATGCTAAAAAATGCCTATGTTCTAATACCCAAGTAAAAATAACTTGTAGTTGTTGAGATATCAAGTAGTAATTTATCGCATATACTATATGTTTTGGGGTGCGCGGCACGACTGGGTGCGCGAGCCCTAGAGCCCTGGAGACGGCCGTGAATTACTTATCGTGTAAAAGGACAATACACAACACCTATAGAGAAGGAAGTATCAGTGTGAAACCAAAGATAATCCGACTCCATGCAGGCACTATTTCACTCCAGAAGAGGCTGAGTATTCCCAAAGAAAAGCACAATAGCCAAAGAGCTATGTCTACTATGCCGAAATTACGGTCAGATTTCTTAGCAATGAAAAAAGAAAATAAATTCGAGCCATGCTGAGGTTCAGAAAAGGCATTAAGCATGACTCAGCGACAGATGATGGAATCATTCTTACACTCCGTTACTAGAGAGTAATCGGATTGTTTATCTGCAGGATTATGATGTGTATACAGTGCAGGTGATTACCTCCCGCCAGATCGTTGTAGTGCAAGAAATTGTGGGAAAACTTGAAGATATCATCCTCATATAAAGTGTTGGGTTCAACAAGATGGCCAACTAGGTACCGAGAGGATCTGGTGAGAGAATCGCATTGCTGAAGACTTGGGCGGAAATGGGTTTGATGTTAGGAATCCTGTCGGTAGGTGGGATGTCCGCCCGGAATTTCGGCTTCCCCAAGCTCATCCGAGGCTTTGGAGTCTAAAATTGCGAGCATGTGTAGCAACTTGGAGAATTGCGACTGTGCGCGTTGTCGGATGGTGTCATTTTCAGCGTTCTGGGAGAGTTCGAGCAGGATGGAGCCGACACGGCGGATTCGTTCGACCTTGGGAAATTCATCATTTAGCCCAGATTGTTTATAGCTTTTTCTTTAAAGTGGCTCTTCATGTGCTGCGCTGGATTAAAAAGAATTGAAATCGGAACGTACCGCTGCCTCTCCTTGAGCTTTAAAGCACATGTACGGCACAATCTGCAGCTCGTGGAGAAAGTCCTGAATAATTTCTACTTTCTTGATTTCACCGGCAAGAGAGCTATTATTTAGCCCCAAAATTTCAGGTACATTATGTTGAAGGCATGATTGTAAGATGACAAGCTTCACGCAGTAGTAAGTCGTCATGATGTTGCTTCTCAGTGTCCAGAAGGACGTTTTCTGATATAATGCTACTTCTTTGTCGGAGCCACCAATGTCATCAGGATATCGGAGCGAAGCCGGCAGGTCATCCAATACTGCACTAAAGCGAATATATGATTCCGTGAGGTGTAGTTCAAGTTCCGCCCGCTCTTGATCTCCTTGTTGAGTATCAAAAACGTTTTTCTTCCGACTACTATACGTAGGGATGTTGGCGAGGACGGCTGCTGCTGAGGACCAGACACGTTGCTTAAGGTGGAAACCGGTTGAGATCTGGCTTTCAAATGTACCTTGATTGATCTTCTTGTTCATGTCAAGAAGCGGGACATCTTTGTCGTCTCTTTCGAGTAGCGATAGGCCGCCACTGAACATGGGCTCCCGCAGTAATGAGATACGAGTATCAAGGGCAATAGCGCTCTGGTCTGCGAGATAGAGTAGCCAGAAGTTGGCGCGCAACAACTTTGACTCAATTGGTGGGCTCATGCAGACAACAGCTTCATCATATAGGCGCAGCCGCAGGGCCAACATCGTGGCCTCGCCGTGGATGTGCCAGGCGATGCTGGCCTTTCCGGTGGTATTCTGCACCGCCGCAGCATGCCAGAATCGGATCATGAGGGAACTCGAGTCTGGGTGATCAACATCGTCCACCAGATAAAGCCTTAACATGCGCCGGGATGTTTCGAGGAAAGTGGTGGCAATAGTATCCTGGTGTGGAACAAAGGATGCCGGCAGAGCCGCCACAACATGTGCAGAAAGAGCGGTGATCGCCGTGAATGCACGGTAGCAACTAAGCTGATCCAGCCTCTTGGGGGAGGCGGCTGGCTGGTTAGGAAACAGAGTGTGATTTTCTGGAAGGAGCAGGGAGATATTAGCGCGCATTGTTGGCTCGTGGATGATAGGCGTGTTAGGGAACATGTACTGCATAAACAAGTCTAGGCATTCTTGTCCTATATCCACGGCAGAACGCTGGGGCAATAGGTCCTGGAGACATGCAGTCAAACGTTTGTGGATCTCTACCCCATCATAGTCCTCATCAAGTGAGGAGTAGTGGCAACCACCGCCCCCGGAGGGCGGCGTATCGACAGTTAGTGAGGGGTGTGGCTGGGGCAGGTTGAAAGCCGCCATCGGCGTGGCCTCCTCAACTGGGGACATCGTCGCAAGCCCAGGCTCACATGGCTCTGGAGCTGGACAAGCTGCATTGGCTGACGTGCAGCTCTCGCTGGGGGAAGCTGCATCTGAATTACAGGTCACTGGCCGCTTGGCGACCTTGGGTCCGCGCTGCCGGCGCAGACCTTGGAATTCACAGATAAGATTCGAGATGCGGCAATTCGCACAGGGCTGCTTTGAGTTGCACTTCACCTTGCGCCGCCTACATGAGTCACAGGCGCGGGAGGCATACATTGTAAGGGCATGTAACGGAAGGAGCAGCTGGTGGGGGGGTTTCAGGGTTGTCGCTGGTCCGCAGTTGTACGGATGGTCACCACGGAATAAATATGGAGTCCGTGGATGGTTCACTGACGCTCGTACTCGCATTTTAGTGGGGCGGGTGGGCCTATGGCAGACGATAGTGGGACTTCCCTCTTGGAGTCGAAGTTTGTGCCGACAGGGCCGGAACCAGCCGTCTCAGCACATGTAAGATTTGTATCTCATTACAAGTCAGGTAACTAACTGGACCATATCCGCACTTACAGTAGCCAGCAGGCTCCACGTAAACACACTGCAGGTTTCAGACACGGGAGTAGTGAGCTCTCTTCTACCCGATTATGTTATTGAGCCTCTAATTCTCCGATATACGCTATTCTGGCTGTCTATCGCATGCAAAGGTTTACTCATCCATTCCTCTATAAACTATAGCATCTGTAGCGACATGGTGAACTCGAAGGGTTCTGTTGTCAAACAATACGGCTCAAAGGGCGGTGGTCCACAGCTGCCCGAGCCTAAGCCATGTTGCACGTAGTCCAAATTCAGAATATTTTCCGTAGCTTCCATCAGCTCGTGGGGGTGTACGGCGTGGTCAAGATCTTCGGTTGTATGGTTCCGCAAGGAGAAGTTGAAGGGGCTCGACATGCGCGTTTCGAGGCAGGTTCCCGAGGTCGTTTCTGTGGACTGGAAACGGGCCCAGATCACATCTGTACGGTTGCCATTCTCCTGAGGCCATTCGTAAGCCGTCTGCAGCTGCTCGAGGTCTGCCGTCCAGGTGCCGAATCTTGCCGCCTCCTTTTTGTCACGATAAGACTCTCCTGGCCCACGACCAAACCAGCTGGCTCGGCGATAGTCCTTGGGCAGCGTCATGGTGAGGCCAATTCGGGGTATAAACTTGGGGTGTGTGCCGGAAAAGCTCCCACGCGTATGAATTACGAGGGAGTTTGCGGTTATCTTATAGCTCAGAGAGGCATCGCAGGCCCACTCGAGAATCGGAGGGGCCACCCTTACGGAGAGATTGACGTGGACAATTCCCTTTTCCTGGAGATCGTTTCTCCATGATGCCTTTTTGACATACATCTTGGTATCCTTAACAAAAAGCTTTTTCCACTCGGTCCCATTCCCACGAGACCCCAGGTCATTCTGGGTCAGCGCGCGATAGAGCCCAAGCACCGGTCCCTGGCTGACTACCAATTTCTCTTCTCGGGACCATTGGACAGCCCCGCGGATCAAGTCCACAAGCAGAGAGCATTTTGTAGATGGAAAATCAATATGGAGTCGCCCTAGGTGCTCTCGGGTGGTGGCTTCGCCACATGGCGCCACAACGGCCGTCTGGAGGGGCTGCACCTGCTCATTGTCGTGCAGCGGCAGTTGACTCCAGGCTATTTCAAAGCTTTTGGGTGCCCATGGCATGTCCTCTTTAAGGCGGAAACTGATCTCCAACCAGGTTGGCTCTGTGTACTGGCTGAGATGCACTGGAGCATCAATTATCACAGATTGCCCGGCTCGGATGACTGGCAGCGGGAGAACTGTCGGCGCCTTGGTTACGGAGTCCTGCACGAGACGGTATGTCGCAATGAGATGGCTCAGATCCCGAAAGTCATAGTGATTGGTAATTTGTATTTGCTGCTCGCCTCGGAAGGTCACAGAGACTGGTTCAATGGCCTTCTTGTACTCTGTCAGACCGGGGGCCTCAGTATGATCGGACCACGTCAGGCCATCCAGGACAAAGGCCCCATCATTGGGATAGTCCCCAAAGTCTCCCCCATATGCGTAGTACTCTTTATCGTCTTCTTTCTTGAGGAGCCCTTGGTTGCACCATTCCCATATGAAGCCCCCCTGCAGCTGTTTCTCTGCCCGATATGCATCAATGTAATCGGTGAGACCACCAGGGCCATTACCCATGGCATGGCCAAACTCACACTGGATCAACGGTTTATCGGTCCGCTCGGATGCAAGGTTCTTCAAATCATCCACCGGCATGTACATGACGCTATACATATCTGCAGTCACCGCTTGCCGGTCGCCCTTATAATGCACAGGCCGCGTGGGATCAGCGCGCTTGACCCATTTCGACATGTCGGCAAGATTGCAACCGTATGATGCTTCATTTCCCAACGACCATATAACAATAGATGGGAAATTCTTAAGCCGTTCAACGAGATGCACCGCACGATCGAGGTGCGCCTCGCGCCATTCTGGATTGTCTGCCGCCCATTTGGCGGAGAGTTCGAAAGCCCGAAGCATGAGCTGGGTACGGGTCATGGCGAAAGCCTCAGCTGCTGGAATGTTGTTTTTCTCAATCGACAAGAACCCGTGCGTCTCCAGATCAGCCTCGGCCATAACATAAAGGCCCAGTTCATCGCAGACTTCGTAGAAGCGCACATCATTTGGCTGATGTGAGCAGCGCACGGCATTGATGTTGCTCTTTTTCATCAGGAGGAGATCCGCCCGCATGGCTTCGTAGGGAACGGCCCGACCCAATTGTGGGTGATGCTCGTGCCGGTTGACCCCGTAGAAGATCACTGGTTTCCCATTGATCAGTATGTTGCCATCTCGCAGTTCTACACGACGGAATCCCATGCGCTGCGAGATGACGCGACCGTTGTACGAGAGACTGAGCGTGTACAGTGTTGGATCCTCTGCTGACCAGAGCCGGAGAGCTGGCTGCGATACCTGGATTCTGCTCATCTGGGACGGTTCGATGGTATCTTCGGAGATAACGGATCCATCTGGGCTCCTGAGTTTTATGACCACAGTCCCTGCCGCTTGGCCTTGTATCTTGACGCTGGTGCGTAGGGTAGCATTCGTAAACGAGTCGTTCAGCTCGGCAACTGTCTGGAAATCGACAATGCTGTCCCACGGCAAGGCGAGGAGATAGACGTCGCGGAAGATGCCTGAGAGATGCCATTGGTCCTGGCGCTCAAGGTATGATCCATCGCAGAACTCGTACACTCGGACTGCTAAACTATTGTGCTGTGAAGTCTTCAAATAGGGGGTGATATCGAACTCGGTCGCGTTGCGACTTCCCTGGCTGTATCCAACCGGCCGCTCATTGACCCAGACGTGAAACGCACTGTCGACGCCTTCAAACCGCAGCCGTACCTGGAGACCAATCTTCATCCACTCCATTGGGATCTCGAATTGTCTCCAGTAGGACCCGGTCCCGTTGAGGTGTGGCACGTTCGGCGGGTCCACTGGGAAAGGGTAATTGACATTGGAATACAGCGGCCGGCCATATCCCTGGAGTTGCCACATGCCTGGGACTGTGATATCGGCCCAGTAGGTGAGAGGAGCTTCATCCTCCCAATCGGGCGCCTCAAAAGGCGACGCATCGTGCCGGAATTTCCAGGTCCCATTCAACGACCGCCACTCACTCCGTTGGCGATCAAAGGTCAAGGCTGCTTCTTCGCTAGTGTAAGAGAAAAAAATGGGCTCGCGCGGGTAACGCATTCCGATGAATCACCTCGCGGTTATTCCAGTCAGGTTGGCTCTTCGGAAACGACATGGCTATGGTGTCTTCAAAGATGCGAATAGAAAAACTTTGGTGGTCTCGTCTCTTGAAGATGGAAAGGACAATGAGTTGTAAGCTTCTGGCCTCGAACAATTTAGGATTGTCGCATGCTATGACGATGAAAGCCGTCAAATGTCCCCAAAAAGAGAAGAACGGAGAGAAAGATGTCTCAAACGATCACTGGGTTAATATGTGTTGTGCAAATATGCAGTAAAGGTAAACTGTCAAAATGCGAAGCCACACTACTATATATGCGCATCAGGAATTATCATATGAGCACAAGAAGCCCAGAAGTCCGGTGAAACTCTGACATTTAAGGCTAGACAGAAGAAAACTCCACAGTTTTCCGCCCGCAAACCCGACGGCGAGAGAGCACGATATGCAGGACCATGTGAGAGGCCAGTAACTACACGACCCCCCCTTCCGCAGCTGGGGAGGGCAACATCTCGTCTTGTTCTAGCCGCTTGGCCCAGAGGTACTCATCAGATCTCTAGAATCAATACTTGGTTTTTGTCAGGTAACCTACATATGCGTTTTGATATTGAGCCGATTGGCTGAGCTGGTTCTCATCCCCCTCAGTCCTCTCACGTCTAAATTTTATTACTTACTTGACTTGATAACTGGAATATGGACGTATGGAGGTGAGGTTACTCCCTCATTTTGGCAGATGAATAAGCCGTGTGGGTACCTGGACACCAATAGAAATCACAATAGGTCTGAATTGCTAACAAGCAGGCATAAACATGACTAACCTAGGGGGTTGTTTAGTATCTCCGTTCTCCGAGTATCCACCAATCCTGTGCTGCGACACCTGATATCGGATCGGAACAGCTGATCGCCTGTACGTGGGGGTGACATGCCGAGCCCCACAATTATTCCAGGTCAACCAACTCGCGGGGTTGCGGAACTGCATGTTCGGGGGAGCGACGAAACCATGCTCCACCGCGTTTGATGTTTGATGTGAGATTCCAATGACCCTCGATCATGCGGCCCTTATCAGCTTGTCTAGCTTGCCGGTGAGTCTGTCTCTTGCAGGAAAGCACGTTCTCGAAGACTACAGCTGAACAAGATATTGGCAGTGAGCGCCGGAAGCGATGTGAACGCGTCTATCCAGGAACAAGCTGCACCTTCTGTAGCGCAAGAAGGCTAGAATGTTTAATGACCCCCAAAACCGATGTCGACTCCGACAGTGGCTATGGGCTTTACAAGCACTACCGGACGGGGACCGATCTAAACTCGGCGTCTGCGGTGGCCTTGAGTCCCGACTTGGCTGAAGAACTTGCTGAGCTCTATTTTCAGAATAATCAGGCCGGCTTCCCATATTTATTCCATCAGGCGACTTTTATGGAAGATGTTCGAATGGGAACCATTCCTCTCATTCTCCTGTATGGGGTGATCGGCCTCTCCGCCCGGTTTTCGCAGCATGCTATTCTTAGAGAAATCAACCCTTGGGATCGGGGAGGACCCTATGCAAAAGAGGCTGAGCGCTTACTCGATCTTCACAATTTATCCCTGACGACTATCCAAGCCTGCATGTTGCTGGCCCTGAATTTTGCCATCGAAGGGGAATCTGAAACGGAGTGTATTTACTTTGCCATTGCTTCACGGATGGGAATGATCTTAGACCTCCCAAACGCGGCGGGGAAGACTCCTTACGAATTGGAACTCAACCGGAGAGGTATGTAAAGGCTGCGGATAATGAAGACTCAATGAGATAACTGATCTATTGGGCAGTCTGGTGGTCTATCGTGACTACCGACACGTGGAGCTCAGCTAACCTCTGTCTTCCACGAGCTATTAAGCTGCAAGACGACATCCTATTACCTGTGGACGAAGTGACATTCGCTCGGATGAGCCCTAAAACACCGTTTCCCATCGACCCTTACGATGGCCGACAGTCGAGCCCAACACCGGAACCTTCGTTGTCGGCGCTGGCTCACCTGGCTCAACTAAATAAGCTCCTCTACGAGATTTACCGACTAAATGCCACCATCATTGATGAGAACTTGGGCATAGCTGCGGCGGAGGGTACCATAGAATCCCTGTCAAACGCTCTTGCCGAGTGGTTGTCGGGATTACCCCCCAAATGCAATATACGAAGGCCAATATGTCCAATTGGGTAGAAAAGGGCTTCGGGCATATCTTCTCCACAATTCACATCAACTACAACCATGCTGCCCAGCTCCTCTTCTATCAATTTCTGTATGCGAGTCAAGTTGCTAGTGAGGGTTGCTCGCTCGGTCCCGCAGAGGCCTACGCCAGGAGGTGCAAGCAGCATGCTGCCGCTCTGTGCGATCAGGTCTACAACGCGAGGGAGGAATACGGGGTCGATATACGATATAGTATCATTAGTCACATACTAGTCATGGCATCGACGGTCCAGATCCACAGCCTGCTGTTTAGCCTGGATGACGACGAAATTGCACTTGCCAAGGTTCGTCTGGAGCGGAACTTCGAGACAATCACACGCCTGCACACGTACTGGCCGAACGTGTCAGCGTCATTTAGCCGACTTCGAGCCTTCCATCGGGCCTGTTTAAAAAGCATGCACACGTCCTTCCGTCTGGACCGATGGATGCTAAGGTTTATGCTGGAGTTTTCTCGGTCGATAGAGGACAAAGACGAGGAAACGGTGGCCTGTTCGGAAGATTCCAAGCCGTTCGACCAGCTAAGATATCTCCTTGAGCGATAATGTAATGAGGAATGTTCCCCCGCCGGAGCCACCGTTCTCTGTCCGTGTCTCCCCATGACCCCCCTCCTAGTGCTTGATAAGACGCGTGGCCGTTTTTCGATTGCCGTCGCGAATAGCTCAAACCCCCTGTAATTTTCGATATAAGTCCCGATTTGCAGTTTGTGCTTAGCTCGTGAGTGCCCAACCTATCGAACGGGCTGCGAGCTATCGCATTTTACGGCGCTGGGAATCCGCACCTATTCTACGAACAAGGCTAGGTAACAGGAAATTAGACCGAGACATGCGGCCAAAACAAGGAACCAGTAAGGCATCAAAGTTCCACGGATAAAATTTCGACATCGCTCGACATTACCAGATCAGGTAGGAAGTGGTCAATAGTAAGCCACGCTCTCGTCAGATGAAATGATTCTGGGAATGTGGGGTTGATCGGTTTCCCCACGGGGTAGCAATTCCGCAGCGTTTTCCGACGTCAAGATTCAATCAACTCAGGCACTAACTATCAAAATGGGCTGGTGCCAAGCTCGTTAAGAGGAACATACATTTGTTAAACCGCAGTCAGGGGTATTTGAAGTTCCCCATTATATACTACCGAGGGACAAAGGCCTACGGTCAAATGTGAATATCGAAGTCATAAATACAAATACCACGGCAATCTGCGACACAACGTAGCAGAATCCAGAACCCTATATTACACTTCAGTCAGCTTGAGTTTTCTTTGTACCTGATTATCATTCCCTTGAACATGCGCCAATCCGCTCTCCGAGGCTTTCTATTGCTGTGTTTAGGCGGGAGAGCTTCCGCCAGTTGTAAGCTCTCTGGAGGAGCTTCATACCCTACACCTCCTAATCCCGAGCCGATTTCGATCGTGGAACTGCCCTTACCACCTTCCATAACCAATGATTCGATAGGAGCTTGCACCTATGAGGTCAATGCTCGAGGGACAGGATGTATATGGATAGTCATGACTGGCGATGATGCTGTTCCCCAAGGGGGGACCTTCACCCCTGATGGAACTGCCATGGTCGCCACGGTCAATTTCACCGGCGCGCCAGCGGAACCTGATCCAAGACATATCTACAGCGGTCTTCAAACAATCCTCCTCAAGACGGATAACTCGACCTTCCCCAACGGTGACTCCTGGAAGTGCATTACCTGCGGGGTGCCGGAAGAAAACCAATTGGGTGCGGACCGCGATTTGCAGGATTATCCCCGAGTTTTCAAGGATGGGAAGCGATTTCTCGTGGGCACGAACATTATCCATACCGGCGGTTATGCCGTTGATAGTGATATGGTCACCCCGAACAACACTTATATCTACCCGATTTACTGGCCCGTCACTGCGGACGGGTCGGGAACAACGGGATCGATGCGCGAGCTCCGCCTGCATCCCGACGACACGCACTTGACTTGGAGCAGCTTCTTTGGCAGTGATCAAAATAGCTTCTACGGTCGGCTCACTTTCAACCCCTCGCCGACAAATGGCGAGCCTCTTGTGGCGCGATACGACCTGTCCAGTGTCAACCTGATCCGCATGGCCAACGATACACGGGTCCTCAATGTGGACAATGGCAAAGTGAGCTTCGACTTTTCAGCAATTGACGTGGGTGAACTGCGCGGTATCAGTGGCAGTGGGGACGAGCTGGTCTACATCGGATATCCCTGGGAGTCATGCAACTTCGATGGGTTCGCGGTCAATCTGTACACCGGGGCAATCCGCCGATTGACTGCGCATCCGGAGTACGTCGACCCGATGGATATCTCACCCGACGACCAGTGGACAGTTGCGCTGGACACACGGAAGTCCAACCGCGACATGTTCATGGCGGGCATGCGGGGTATCCCGCCGCTGGTCGACCTGGTGACAAGCGCCGTCTGCGCCTCGGTGCGTAATAATGGGTATCGCCGTTTCTTCCAGCCGATCCTGATTGATAAATACGGTGACCGTGGGGACTACTTTGGCCAGCAGATTAACGCCGCCGGAGACGGTAGTAACGGCGCGATCAATGACCCGAACTGGAACGCTCGCGCCGACCCGCAGTGGTCCTTGGATGGCACCCGCGTGATGTACTACCAGACACTCGTTAAGTCTCCTACATGTGGCGGCGCCAACCCTCTCCCGTGTCCCGTCTCCAACGCGCCTGATGGCCGCACTACACGCTTTATGATCGCCACCTTCACCAGCCGTACTCCGTATCCCGTCCCCACGTATAAGATGGGACCTGATGTCATTCCATGGGCCGTCTTGTATACTCCCGGCATGATAATCCCATCTCGTTCCACCGATATGTCGGGAAATTACACCTACCATGGCAAATCCTGCGGCACGGCAAATGTGTCCATCTCCAACCTTGCGGGTAGCACCACCCCAACAGGGTGAGAGTTCAATACAACAATCTGTCAGATGACGGCGAGTCCATTCTCAATGGATATGAAGACGTTTCGTTGACCCACTTGACCACGTGGGTAGTCCACAATGACTGGTACTCTGATATCGTACAGACGGGAAAAGTCAATGGCACCAAAAAGACTGGTGAGGATGGTTTCCACATCACGATGGATGTCACGCAGAACTATTTCAATGCTACTGGTACCCTGACGACCATATTGAATGGTGAAGAATACATTCAGCCCCTCAATTATGCGTAGATTGTCTCTGTCCAGCCAGTGATCCTCCTGGCGGTATCAGGCTCTCTTCCTGAGCAGAAACCGGACGACCCTTTGAGACTCGAAGTCATTGATGGATAGGGAGGAACTTTCTACAATATACATTACACAATGATATTCGTCCCAATTATTAACGCAAACAACTGCGATTGAATTTGTAGACTTCCCCGTAATACTTGAGGAATCAGAATAGAATGATGCATCGCAAACATCTTCGCGTCTTAGCTAGTTGATAATTCGCTCCATGCATTCAATAATACTAATGATTAAATAATCTTTAGTCTGCCAGAATCATGCTTACTCAAGGATACTCCTTTATCCATGGTCAGTTGACTACGTCCAAGGCTCGTGCCTCACCAAAGGCTCGACGGGCCGGACTTTCCTTGATAGATGACGTTTTACTAAAAAGTAACCGAAAGGCGTTGTATGTGGTACAGTGAGAGCTTGTGGTAATTTTTGACGATATTTGTCCCCAACCTGTCCCATGGGTTGGATCCAACGGGGTCCATTTGGATTCAGGGTTATCCCCTCAACTACAGCCACACATAGTCTCCCCCAAGGCAACCGTTCAACCCATTTTCCGCCGCTAGTTCGGTTAATATTTACTTCTATTTAGGTATTCATTTCTCATATAACTAAAACTCAAATATAGCTATTGGGTGGAGGAACGATCTTAGCGTGGTTAAAAGCGTCTAGTCTTCTGATGGGGTACGAATACGCATAGATGCCAAGTTATTCATGGCTCTCATGGCCATGGGCCTGTATGAACCTGCTATCAATAGGTAGAACATTGGACCTATCATGTGGCGAGTACCTCAACCCTACTATCCACCAACCTCCCTGGAATGTGAAGACAATCCTTTTAGAGCCCCGCAGTAACCATTTAATTATCAACTGAGACCGGAGGAGAAAGAAAATTCCATTTAGCCTCGGAGGTTGAAAGACTAGCTCCAACAGGCAGGTTACCTGTGCATTACAGAACCCATGTGCTCGCTTCGTACGATCCGTGCTATACGCGTATAGAGGGGCTTGGCAGTGAGGAGTAAGCTTTATTTTTTTTTACCAGTGTTGATTTTCCCTCGCCACTGGTTCCGAAAATTAATCTGAGGAAGGTTTATCAGTCGAGACAGGCTGTAGCTTAACTCACACCGTAGCCTAATAATATCGTCAGGAGATATTGGAAACACCACACGCAGGAGGAAGTGGCACTTTGACAGGCGATGGTACGTAGCTGTCGACATATTGCCGTCTTCTATTTACTGATAATTGTTTGAAGGTGATATAGCAACAATGGGCACGGGTATTCTTTGATTTGGAGTGTCCCTGATATCGGGAAAAAGAGGCAGAGGCACTTTGTAGAGTTTTAAACCCAACTTCCCAGCCCTTAGCACTGAGAGTCTTTTACGCTGATTGTGATTGTCAATATTGTAAATAGCAGTATAAGGTTGGCACTCTATAATCATATGCGCAAGTAATATCTTCATCATTATGATTTACAATGAAGGCAGAACTGCTGGGGAAGACAATTCTGGGGGGGGAATTGTGGGCTTCTTATCCCGTAGATTGAGATTTGGGCCAATACCTACTGTATCGGACGAGCGCGTGGACTCTCACGACACATAGACGGTACCTTTTAATTTTTAATTCCCCTCCGATCATTTAGAGTGGAATTGTGACTTTAAGTGCCGATATGAGTTGTGCCTGGGGCGGAACCGGATCGCCAGCGACCCAGACTTCCTCCCCAGGAACTAGGGCGGGCGCTTCGAGAGCACCAGGGCGGGCGCTTCGAGAGCACCAGGGCTGATCGGGGGTTCTCCATTCTCCGGCAGCAACGGCTAATGACCATGGGACCGTTTTAAGGCCTTCTTCCTTGGGTCGGCATTTGAACAATACATGTTCTGGGTTGACCATCAGACGCCACTTTGTCCTGACTCGTGTCCCATAGTCTCCGGACTCCTCTGCCTCCGGCAGCTTCGCTCGCATTGGCCAAGCTTAAGCGAAGGCAACAACTGTCTGTTTCCAGGTGGCAGGGATTGAGTTGATGTCCAGTCGGGGTTGTGGGGAAAGGTTGGGGATTTAGTGATGCAGCCACATGCAATCTGGGGTTTCAAAAGGTTTTCACTGTCGGAAAACTCGTCGGAAAACCCGCCATGTACGATCGCGCATCCTCCATTCGCCCAAAAAGAGAACCTTAACTTCAACCACCGCAAAACGGCAACACTCTTTACAATTCAGAATGCCACCCACCCGGGGAGCTAGCTAAGTACGTCAAATCCGCAGTCAAGAGACTGCTCATTGGTTTGAGAGCAGAGCCGAAGGAGTGACTTCTTACCCCAGACTTTTTGCACCTGGAGCCGAAAGGTTCATGCGGGGGCTCCATCGCAGTCCCAGTTAGCTCTAGATGGAGGATCAGAAGTATATTTATGAGAAGCACGCCCACCTCCTGCCATAGCTCCAACTTTCCCTTCAATTGCGCTTTCTACCTCACATCCCAAATCTTTGTCGGGTCCTTCAGTCTCCAAGTCCCTTTCTGTGCGTGGCATCACGGCTTTGGCAATGTCGGGTAAGCATACTGCTGCCGATGAGGTCGCGGCGGCGTCAGAGATCAAGCGGCTGCTGGCAGAAGATTTGACCCCTTGGTACAAAAAGCCGAATCTGCTTCAGTTGTACTTACTCCTCATCCCTGCCGCGCTTGGGGTCGAAATGACCACCGGCTACGATGGGAGTGTCTTGAATGGATTGCAAGCTGTGGATCTATGGAATCAGCACTATGGAAACCCCCACGGGGCTATCCTAGGTGTGATGAGTTCATCTCTCGCCATTGGCACTGCTTGTGGAGTCCTCTATGTGCCGTATCTCAGTGATCGCTTTGGCCGCAAGTTCTGTATAGTATTTGGTTCAACTATCGTTGCTATCGGCGTTATTCTTCAAACCTGTTCCGTGAATGGTAAGTATGACTGAGTGGGCTAGCTCTAGTACTTCTCTGAATATTCGCTGACACGCAAGCAGTCGGCATGTTCATCGCCTCTCGCATTGTGATGGGTCTTGGATCCCCCGTTTCCTTGGCTGGTGCTGCGCAATTGGTGGTCGAGCTCGCCTACCCGAAAGAACGATCCACAATCGTGGGCTTATTCCAAGCTACATGGTATGCGGGTTCGATTGTCGCGGCGGGGGTCACTCTGGGAACCTATAACTGGACTACCCACTGGAGTTGGCGTCTGCCCACCCTGCTGCAAATTCTCCCCTCGTTATTCACTATTGCTTTCATCTGGTACGTGCCGATTACTACCAACCATAAATCTTACCACACCCTCTCTCCCCACCTCGGCACCATATGCTAACGTACTATGCAAGGTTCGTTCCGGACTCTCCTCGATGGCTCATTTCCAAGGACCGCCACGAAGAAGCACTCCAAATCCTGATCAAATACCACGCTGAAGGGGATGCCTCCTCCACCTTTGTCGCGGCCGAGTTCCTGCAGATCAGCGAAACGCTGCGTAAAGAGAAAGAAGCCTCAACCCGCCCATGGAAGGAACTCATCAGCACCAAGGCCAACCGGCGCCGTTTGCTTGTTGCCATTTGTGTTGGATTCTTCACCCAATGGTCTGGCAACGGATTGATCAGTTACTATTTGGCTAAGATCCTGGCGATGGTGGGAATTACGTCACGCACTACCCAGAACCAGCTCAACGTAGGCATCAACTGCTGGAACATCGTCACTGCCTTCTGCTCGAGCTGGATGGCGGGCTGGATGATGCGGCGCCGGCAACTGATGATCGCCTATATCGGTATGACTATCATCTTCGCCTGCTACACTGCCTGTGCCGGTGTCTATGCGGAGACCGCCAACAAAGCTGCCGGCATTGCTGTCGTGGCGATGATATTCCTCTTCAACGGCACCTACAACTTGATGCAGCCATTCCAGTATCTATACATCGGCGAGATATTCCCATTTATTCAAAGGTCCAAGGGAGTGGCGGTCATGCAGATGTCGGTACGGATTGCGGCCGTCTTCAACCAATTCGTCAATCCCATCGGCATGGAGAATATCCAGTGGAAATTTTTCCTTGCCTACGTGGCCTGGTTAGTCATCGAAACAACGACAGTCTACTTCTTTTTCCCGGAAACCCAAGGTCCCAGTCTTGAGGAAATCGCCCTGGTTCTCGAAGGTGATAAAGCTGCGGTCGAAGTGGTGGACAGCAAGGCACCCGTCGTGGAATTGCGAGAAAGGGTGTGAGGCGGTGTGGTCCAGCAAGGCTTGTCATTCTTTAATGAGCTGTTTGGGAAATGTTTGAAACGATTGTTTAAATATAACCCTAGGAATAAGTGGTTTTGAAGGGGGGAGGGGGGAACATATAAGAAGAGTAGGACGGCTATTCTATGAAGAATTAGGAAGGTCCAGTTGATAACCATATTTTACTAAAAGTGATGCTGCTTAACTATCTCTTCTTGTCACTTGTTAATGTGAATGAATCACAAAGTCGTACGAAAGGGGCTGGAATTGATTTTGGTGAACAGCAATCCCTCCGGTTCGTAGACTAGTAGATACCGGGGAAGATACGGCTGCGAACGATAGACGTATAGCGCTTCCAGTCGGCGCCATATTTCCTCTTGCACTTTTTTTCGTCGCGTCCCTCCCGGTGAATAAGCAGGACACCGAAATAAAGCAGGAAAAAGTACGTGAATACAATTCCCCACCCGCGCACTTCAGGGGTCTGTATAGCCTGCTTCTGTACATCGCCAGTGCTGTTAATGCTTTCAACTATGGTGTAGCCAGCGAGCCCGGTAGGCAATGAATACGACCACGACATCAGCCAATCGCCGAAGTAGTTGATATGGCGCGCCAATCCCCACCAGCCGGAAATCATCAGCTTAGAGCCACTTGATGTCTGAATGTATTTGATATTCTTCACACGGGGGTCGTTGGGGTCTGTACGGAAACGGTTCTTCTGATTGTTGGCGCCGCGGAAGATCGAGTATCCCACACCGGTAATGGTCAAAGTTAACAGAATATCTTTCAGGCGTAATTCCAAGGGGAAAACGGCAAGATATCTGGTTTGGAGGTTGTAGATGAAGGGCACCCACACCAGGTGTCCAAAAGAAAGCATATAACCGAATCCATCCATAATCACATCCATCGTGGTCAGAACCGCTCGTTCAATGTATAGCGCATCCAGAACATAGAAGGTTTGGAATGCGGTCGAGAGTGCGATAGAGTTTGAAATGTAGCCATACGTTCTGTATTGGCGAGCCATGTTGGACAAGTTCAATATGATCCACCCAAGCAGTCCTGGCCTCATCTCACACCATAAATTGATATCAATCGTCCTTGAGGCCTCGTCGACAAAAGGAATAGGCAATTTTACCCGTGGATTCAGCTCCCGGCCGATGAAGAAGTCATAGAGAGCATTTCCGGTTTGGCCACCCGGTGCTAACTCTCTTAGTTCGGGATTGGATTGATCAGTCTCAGGGACTGAGAAACTTTTTGCATAAACAAAGATGGCAAGGATCATGCAGATCATTAAATTCGCCGTGATAATCTGCAAGTAATTGTCCCAGAGAAAAACCCATATGACGAAATCAGCGCCGTACACGTATGTGCCCAGAGCTAAACCAGAGAGGATCCAAATGGCAGAGGAAAAAGCTAGAACCCGATTAGGCGTTACCATAAAAAGAGCATCCGAGGATTCATACCGTTGAACTTGTAGCGAAGCCTTCCTTTGCAGGCCAATTCAGTGCCCTCAACCACCTCGCCGGGTAGAAACACGTACAGAGCTAGACTGAGGAGGTAATAACTCAGCACCCACAGAGTCACCCGAATGTCAAAGAAAGCTTTGAGGCCGCCTTGGGGCCAACCAACTTCTTCCTTTAACTTATCAAGAGACAATGTCGACGGATTGAGCAGCGATGGAACAGGGCAGCCAGACACATCATTACAGAGGAAGGTAAAAGCATAGATGAGAGTTGAGAGACCAAAGATGAATACAATTGCACCGAGACTAACGAACGTTAATCATAGGGAACAAGCACATGACAATTGGGAGCACATACGGCTTACCAGACTCAGAGTCCCGTGTCCCCTGGACTGATTGAGCCGGGGCACTATCTTTGGAAACCTTTCTAAGCCTCATAGTATCTTTGAAATGAAACTCAATACTTCTCGAGGAAAGCAAGTATGGGAGACGTAACGCAGGAGCGACAAGAGCTGTTGCAAGGCCGCACGTACACCAGAGAACCCACCGAGGCAGGAAAAAAAGAGTACTGTGGGAATCTCAATGGCTCTGGAACTACGGACTCATATATGTTATGCGCTGACAGCACGGCGAGGCTTCCAAGAGTGCAAGCTGGTGGTCAGAGCCGGAAAGGTCGGTGACCGACGTGGGACTGCAGGTATTCTCGATCCTCCACACGAGCCATGTCTGTCGCAGTATGAAGCAGCCATGTGGGTCTTAGGCAGATGATATAGAATGATTCGACGACACTGCCAGAATCCATCTATTAACATAGATCCAAAATATTTATGTTTGCACGTTGTGTTCTATGTAGAGCAAATGGATACTAATACATTTCTGTGCGCACGCTTCTAAAAAAAACAACTATCCACATTTTAGTCAGAAGCTACCGAGAACTATCCTCTACCCCAATACCGCGATCGTCCTCGATATTCCAATCGTTCGGAGCCCGCGGAAAGCGAGACGGAAAGCGAGACGGTACCTCCAGGGTAGCTAGCCAGTGGCACTTACTCATCATGTATCCCGCCCCGAATACCGTGAGCCTCTCAGCAGCTCGGGTGCCTAAGATTCAAGGATAATCAAGGGCCAATCAGGGTTGTTCTGATTCGGATTGGGTCGATCCGACATGGCGTGGACCGGCTCTCGAGACCCGATACTTTTGCGGGGATGGTGTTCGCTAGGGCCCAGGGGCGATCGTCAATAAATTCAATTTTACTACCTATTGAGTTAAGGGTCCAACAATCTGACCCAGTCTATTACACACTCACCCTGCTCACCTCGCACGTGCTCCCTGTAGTGTCCAGTGCCTTTGTATTCTTGTAGTTGATTCAGCTAATCTTCTTCTTAGAGAGCTGTTGGAAAATGGATTTTAGCGGCATCCCAGAATTGTAAAACACTTCTCCGTTGTCACCGTAGCCATAGGACGTCCCCGAGGTCAGATATGCACGGTTGGGGTCAGTTGGGCTAGGAATAGCCGCGAACCAGGGATCAAAGAATACCTACCATTGCACTGGTGGCGGCGACAAGCTCGGGCTTATAGTAGTTGCTCATCTCGGCTGCTTCCATCATATTGTTCTGCAAGCTATACATGTAGCTTTGCTCGGTGACGAAGCCATTTATACTTAACTTTCCGTCTATAGCCGGGTGATAGGTGCCAAAGACTTGTATATCGCCACTAGTAATAGTATAATCGGGGTCGTCTAACGCGATATCTTGGGTAATTCCGGCCGCGCAGATATTCTGCGAGGCTGGCTGCGAGACGTTCGCTGGATTGTAGTACTTTCTGTTGATCAATCCGTCGATGTTGGGATTGTAGGTCAGACCCCCTATAAAAGTGTCGAACGATCGATTCTCTTGTATAGGCACAATAATATCCTGGATGTTGCTTATGCCCGGGGTGTGAGGTCGCACATAGCTCCGAGGTCGAGACTGAGCGTGATAAACGTAAGTGAAAGAGTCATTGCTGCGAGCTGACTGTGTGGGTAGTCGAATGTTCCGTCCTGACGAACAGCATGGATTTATTGAGTACCACTCATATCAATTATCCCTGCGAAATGATTCGGATCGATGTCGCATCCCGTTATTGAGTATATTCCGATGTCCCCCCATAATTATCGCGGTCTACTAAGAGCGCTCATTTTCTCTGTTATTTGTCGATCACTTACTCACAATTCCCCTAAAATCCCCGCATGTTCAACTGCGTTAGTGAAACCAGGAAATTTAAGAACGACAAAGTATACATAATACACGCGTGATGCTTGCATAGTCGCAGTCTTTGTAGCGGATTTGACGCTCAGTTGCCCAGGTGCCCATGTTTGCTTACAGATCAAAAAGGCCCCAGGGCTCCCAGGCAGTAAGGCTCTAAGGCCAGGACATCAAACGCGCCAAGTATCGCATATCTAAGTGGCTAGCGCACAAGCGTGGATGTGAATCGCGATTTCCCGATTTCTGTATCTGAATTTAATCCTTTAATTTCCTCGGCAAGCTACGGATGATTCAATGTCGTTCTCATTCTCTTCCCGAGTTTCTCTCAGAAGCTCAACATACCTGTTCAGCACCCCTACGAGAACACTCACTAGCATTGTATCTTTATCTACGTGCTGCACTGGACAAGCCGTCTTCGCCTCACGGTTAGAGAAAATACCATATCTGGGCACTAAGCCAAGGACTCACCGATTTCCCTGGGTCAGGGGGAGATCACTACCTCGGCCATTTTCGTCCACATCAGCAACCATGGTCATCGAGGACTCCAAGAGAACCCCATGGCGTCGAATGTGCGACAATATGGCTGACCTCATTGAGAGAAATTTGGAGACAGATGGGTTCCGTTACTGGGGTATCACTATGTACCGAACCACCTACAAGAGCGATGCGGACTGGGCGAAATTCCTCGATCGGTTCATGGGTAGTGTCCGCATAGAACTGGAAAGCGACGATGGGCTCGATATGTTGGATTCCTTTCGGCCTGTTGTGATGGAAGACGCGCGCCGTTTTGACGGGGCTACGCCTGATCAAATACGGGACGCTTTTAAGGAGTGGGCGAGGGTGGCTTGCGAGATAGAGCAAGGGGTGCCATATAAACGTGCAGAGTTGGCGTACTCGGCCCGATATCGGCTGTGTATCATGGTTGACGAGGAGGCGTTACAGTCTGTGCTGGATATACCGACCGAGGACTTAGAAGCGTATAATACTACTGGATTTGTGATTCTGATCAATGGGAGGTGGCCCCCAGAGTGGGACCCCGAAGAGTTGGCTGCAGGAGGGGGTCCAGATGATGGACACGAGCCAGTGTACGGCTGTACGTTAGACGAGGTTGGCTGGATGAAGGTTCGATATGATGAGGCACAGATTGGAGCCTCCTCACGCATGACTGATGATGGGGATTGGGGCGTTGAGTATCGACGGCCACCGGCCATTGGTTTTCACTTTTGAGCGGGGACCGGTCCCCACGCCCGAGCGATATATTTTCTGGACAAGAATCATATATATTACTGTGACTAATCTTTTCTTTCCCTGCTGTTCTGGTCTTGGTACAAGTCTATGAAACTCTAACACAAATGACATAGCCAACATCCAAATACTGACAATCTGACCCAATCACCGGATTCCACTCGTACAGCTGCGCAAATGTTATTTCGAACGCACCCTCGACCGCCGCGCACGAGTCCCCGGAAACGACCGTGTAGTATTCGTTGCAATTGGACGCGATGCCAGTCTATGTAGGCGGGGGTTGATGGATGGGATCTTACTGCCGGGATTCCACTCATAGAGTTGGGCAAGAGTAACTCCAAACTCAGTCTCAATTGTCGAACAATAATCTCCCGACTCGACAGTGAAAAACTCCAAGCATGACATCAAAATCTCAATTGATCAGTTGAGGGAGATCCCAGAGGACGTCTGGAGTGAGCAAGACCTATAAATTTTCGACCCTGGAGCACCGATATATTGCTTTTTTCCGGCTTTACACATGGTATTCTTAGCTTAGCTCTCTTCGCTTCCTCGAAAATGACACATTTTCTACTACACTACTATTCCTGTCAGTATATAAATCAATAACTAACTACATATGTATGTACTTATACTTATGTAGTCGCCCATACAAGCTCTCCAGGGCTAGAGTGGAGACAAGATGACTAAGGCTCGTTATCTTATCTCCTTGCTTTCCATATCGGAGCTCATTTATCATTTTTGACATTCACTCGATGCTTTTACTTAACTCCCAAACAATGAGATCCGCCAACTGGAACCGCTTCGTCAACTGAAATATATTCGCGATGGAATACCCAGACCCAACACCGACTGAGGGGCCTGGGACATCCTACCCCGCAGAGCACCCTCAACCCACCAAACCTGCCGAGGACTCCAAAGGATCTCACGACCCCAACCCAGCTCCAAAGGAACACACCCGCGGAAGTCACAGCCGGGCATTTCGTTTTAAAGATGGCAGTCGCCCCCATCGAAAAAGAACCCACCGTCACAGATCACGAACACGAGACAGCGAACCCTCCAAGCGGCGCCATCGCGAGGAGAAACAACCCGACCCTACAGCCGAAGATCACTTCGGTTCAACCAGAGATACATTCCGAGAATCCCTCTTCGACGCCCTCGGCGATGACGAAGGCGCAGCATACTGGGAATCCGTCTACGGCCAGCCAATCCACAATTACCGCGTACCCGAAGTCCAACGGGGCCCGGAGGGCGAGCTGGAGCAAATGACCGAGGAAGAATACGTTGAGTACGTCCGTCGACGGATGTGGGAGCGGACACGGGAAGGCATGCTTGCGGAACAGGAGCGTCTGCGTGCCGAGCGACAACAGAGAAGGAAGGAGGAGGCTCAGCGGAATGCGCAGGCTGGGAGGGAGGAGTTTGAGCGCGCAATGGATGAGAGTTTACGGCGAGGCGCGGAGCGCAAGAAAGCCAAGGTTGAGTGGGGTGCGCCATGGGCTGAGTATTTGGAGAGCTGGGAGAATATCAGGAAGGCTGTGGAGGGGTCTACTACTAAGTCGCTGCGCAATTTGATCTTCTGGCCTGTTCGTTCTGGGAAGAGGGTTGATGTTCGGCCAAAGGCTGTTGAGGAGTTTATGCGTCATGCTCCGGCGCCGGCGGAGTTACTTGGTACGCTTAAGGCGGAGCGCATTCGCTGGCATCCTGATAAGATTCAGCATAGGTATGGTGCGTTGGGGATTGATGATGTTGTGATGCGCAGTGTCACGGAGGTCTTTCAGATCGTGGATCGCTTGTGGAATGAGGAGAGAGAACGGCAGAACTAATGAGGTGGCGTCTTGATTTTTGTACTATATACCATTTGATACCCCGAGCATCATGCTGCATACTATAGAGCTTCTTTTTTTTTTTTTGAATGATCATGACTTTAATTCATTTCAAGGATGAACAGAAAAGAAAACAATAACTATTGTAGATCAGAATAAAAAGAAGAGCTTCAAACGGGCTATGTATGCAAGATCCCTTTCGTCAGACAGAAACTGGGATAAACCCAGAGACCAACTTGAATCGCACAGAAGAAAGGATTAAATTCTGCGCCTTGCCAAATTTCCATACAACGTAAATTTAGAAACGCGATGACCGGGCCTTGGTCCGGTAGATCGTCCAGCCAAAGTAACCACCGACAATAACGGCGAAGAACAGAACGGTCTTGAAGAGGAACCAAGACCAGCTACTCTTCTCCTTGACAGGCTTAGAGGAGGGACGAGCACGGCCCTTGGACCGGTCTTCCGTGGTCTTGCCCTTGTTGTTATTGCTGCGGTTAATGGAGTATAGGTTCTCAGCCTTGAGGGAGATGATGTCGTGGTTGTCGCTCAGCTCGCCGGTCTCGGCGGAGAGGCCCAAGTATGCGACGGAGGGGATGGCGATGTTGGAATCCTCAGCGGAAAGATTGAAGCACTCGGTCCATGTGTCTTCGCTCTTGTACTGCAGCTCCAGGGACAAAGACTTGTCCTGGAAGTAGGTAAGGCGGGCTTTGGTGGGGACGGGCGCACTGCGGAGACCACGAGCCTGTGGACAGTTAGAGCTATATCCAAGGGAAAAAAAAAACTTGCTAGTCAATTTAACTTACAGAGCAACCGGCCAGCTCGTTCGCCTTGCCATCATGCGCTTGGTCGTAGGTAGTCTGCCCATCACCCATCATGGCCATGACGTAAGGGAACGAGACACCGGGGCGATTGTTCTTATAGGTATCGAAGAAAATACCGAGACCCTCGAATCTATCCGTCGAACCGAAGACAGGACCTTGCGTGGCACGCTCCTTGGTGAGCCAGAGCGCAAATCCATCACCATGCAAATTGCCGGAGCCGTGGATCTCGAACTCGAGCTCAATCTAGTAGGGATATACGTGAGCTTTTGGCGCACATTTGGATTCGCGAGGACCATGTATTTACCTGCCAATTGGTTGCGGTCAGAGGCACGCGGGAAGAGATCCATCCTTGCTGCGATGGCCGGTCAGCCGTGAGGCGGACGTATCTGAACACAAAGACGAAAATCAGCATTGGCGGTCATAAGAAATTTCACCCGAACGTCAGAGTATCCTTACTTGTCAGCGCGGATTACTGTATCTCCTCCGAAGTCGAACCAGCGGCTTTGGAAATCCGAATCGAGGTATGGCTGTTAATGGCGGTCAATACTGATATTCCTCCTCGGAGCACGAGCTATGCGTAGTCTGTTTTCGGAAGTCGCAGACAAGCTGGGGTCGGGATATAATCATACCGGAGAGAGGCTGTGGGTGCGAAGCTAATAGACGTCCAAAGTCAGTACCTCGGCTTGGAATCGAGTCAACATTGAGCACATACGGGGATGCTTTTGATATTTGGGTCGTCATAGGCATTCACGGGTAAGGCGACCAGGCCCGCGAAGCAGAGAAGTGACGAAATAGACGGGAGACGCATTGTGGAATTGTATTAGGGCTCGATGGAGGGGAACCCAGAATGTTTCAAGGATAGACTGGAGGTTGGATGAACGGGGCACGGTGTCGCCAGGACCCGAAAACCCAGGGAGTAGGAAAGAAGAGAAGAGGCCGTGAAAAAAAAAGTCGAGTAAAAGCGACAACAAAGAGTGAATAGGCGAAGTTCTTGAGGCGCGGAGACAAGGAGGTGAAGTATACAGCTTGTTATGCTAAGGTGTCCACATCGAATGTGGCGCAGCAAACCCACCAGCCACAGCCCTGCACCTCAGATCCTGAAGTCCGCCGACTTTCTTCAATTCGATCCAATTCAACCCCATCTCATTTACACCTTTTCCACCCATCTCACTCCTTCATAATGTCGTCGCTTTTCGGTTCCGGCTCCGCCGCTCCCATTCAGACCTCCGAGGAGATCAAGGCAGCTGTCATGCGCCAGCTCCAGCAGGAGGCCGCTATGTCTAACGCCCGCTCCCTGATCGGAGTACGTCACCACCCTTGATATCCAAATTCGGCAACGAACTAACCACAACCCCAGAAAATCAACAAGCACTGCTTCAAGGCCTGCGTCCCCACCCCCGGTACCTCGCTCTCGGCCAAGGAGAACACCTGCCTGTCCAGCTGCATGGAGAAGTACATCGCCATGTGGAACACCACAAGCAAGACCTACATTGCCCGTGTCGGCGTGGAGACCAAGCGTATGGGTGGTCAGGATGCCGCTGCCATTGCCTCCATGGCTACTGGCATGCCCGAGGGCGGCAGCGGAATCCTGGGCTAAATCCGATCCATCCTCGAATCGGAAGAAAGCAAGGAAGATGAAGGACGAAATAAGAAGCAAAAGACACACAGAGCCTCTGTGAATGAACTACTGTACGATAGAAGCGGCCTGGTAGCCCGTGTATAATATGGGCGTGGCTTTTTGTGCCCCAGTGGGAGGGAGAGATTGGGAATAGAACAGGGTTCACGGCGAATCCATTCGTACATCGAGCAGGCAATTGAAAGAGATAAAAAAAAACACAAAAATTCGATTGTAATTGCTAAGAAAAATGATGTGCATATAGAAAAATATGGGATTTTCATATAATGGCGCCTGGTTTTCACGACTCCTCCCGGGGTCAATCAGTTCCGGCCCTCCCCCAGAGGACTTTTCGTCGCGTCATAAAATCATACAAGCACCTTAGAAGTCGGGGAAAAGGTGACCATATCTAGAACGAGTTAGTCAGGTGTGCGGATGGCGTGGAGACAAGTACATACGGATCTTCTCCTTCCTGGCCATAGTGCTCTGTCTCTTCCGGATACTTGTCGTATTGGCTTGCATCGCCTTGTCCACCGCGAATGGGTGGGATATAGGGTGCGTCAATATCCTTACGGGCTAGTCGGTCCCAAGTGACCTCGGCGAACCAGGCATGGTTCTTGACATCACTCGGGCCACCGTGCAAGTTGCCGAGGCGCTTGGTGAGGTCGGATGTGATCAACTGAGAGAGTAGATCGACCGCGTCGGCGTGCAAGTATGGAGGATACTTGACTTTGCCGCGCAGGATATTCTCATAGATCTTGACTGGAGATCCACTGTCCCAGAAAGGAGTGAATCCACACAGCATTTCAAAGATTAAGATTCCCAATGACCACCTTGGGATAGTTAGAAACAATTCGACGGAAGCATTGAAATCAAGCTTACCAGTCAACTGATTTGTTATATCCCTTGGAAGAGACAACCTCGGGTGCTAGGTAGTCGGGGGTACCACAAAGTGTCCAAGTAATATCCGGCACATCTTTAGCAAATCCAAAATCCGTGATCTTCAGGTGCCCATGACGGTCCAAAAGAAGGTTTTCTGGCTTCAAATCACGATAGATGATTTGATGTGAGTGCAAATACTCCAGCGCTAGGGTAACCTCCGCGGCATAGAATTTGGCCACCGGGTTGGGGAATCGCTAATGACAGATGAGTTCTTTGTTTCTCACACACAAGACCGAAGGAAGTGGTCATGGATCACTCACTTGTGACTTGCGCAGGAGACTGAACAATTCACCTCCCTCCACAAAGTCCATGACCATATAGAGGTTTCGGGAATCCTGCCAAGTTCCCCACAATGTAACGAGGAATGGATGGCGGACGCGATTAAGCATGCGGCGCTCGTCATTTGTGTGCTCAATTTGCTTCATCTTGACCACCTGGGCCTTCTTCAACACTTTCATCGCATAGAAGCGATGATTGTGGTTAGACTGCACCAAGTGGACACGGCCGAAGCTCCCCGTTCCCAAAGTGCGCTGAAGCTCAAAGTCCTCCTGCGAGTACTTCCCCTTTGTAACACGCTCCTGCTTCGGCTGCTCCTGGTTTATAATGTGGTCGATGCTGGCGGCATTTTCGTGTGTACCTGTCCCCGTACCCGTATGCTGGGGCGAAGCGTGTGAAGCGTGTTGCATGGATGCGCCTGAACCGTCGTGGTTCTCAGAATCTGGTTTCCCTAGATCTTGCGAATCCTTCGTTCGCCTCTTTTTCAGTAAACCTCCTAGACTCGGCATGGAGAGAAGATTAGACAGGCTTTGGGGCCATTGGGGGGTGATGGGGGGAAGAAAGCTGGAATGGGAGGTCCGGATTAAGTGGGGAGGGGCAGCGGCCAGAATGACGCATTGATCTTTCATTATGCATTTTACACTTTGATACACTTTGAACACCTCTCTATTAAGCTAATCTATCCTACGGAGTACTTAGAAGTCTATTATATTAGTCGATTGGGTGGATTTTAGTCTCTACTAGAACTTATTTATCTATTAATCTGATCTTGTATCCGAATTATTCCTTTTTTTTCCCTTCGAATTACTCGGATTTCTACTTATCTACACATACAATCCCTCAGCTAATATGTATATCAGATATGAATCTATCAATCTTAGAGGCCACCCAATTTAGATGATCCAATTCTTTAACTATAAATGTCTATGAACACCATTGCCCAATGTATGACCCTATTAATCTCCATAGAAGCGGAGAACCCGGATGCGATGACGTTACAAAGTGATGCGATCATCCCTGCTGTTTCACTGTTTCACTCGAAAAGTTGAGTTTTAGCTTGTGTTTTCGGACATTTTTCTCTTTGGTCCATTCCACCCCGTCCCCTAGTCCACTCTGTAATGTCTCTTTTCCCATTTCCACATTCTCCGAATCGAGATTCGGATGGTATGATTATGTAATATTTAAATGCCTGGGGGGTCAGGCAGAAAATAATTTAACTTGTTAACTCCGATCTCTCGAATCCTAAGGAAACAACAACATAACCCCCAACATAACTCTCCCACCATGGCGCTAGTAAGCTACAGTGACTCCGAAGGCTCAGACGCTGAGCCAGATACTACACCCGCGCCCGCACCCCAGATTACCAAGACAAAGAAGCTCGGCTCCAAAACTGGGTTACATGTCGAGCGCAGCGACTCGGGCAAGATCCGCGTCGCGATTCCAGAAATCAAACCTGAACACCCATCCGGCGACGACACTGAAGATGGTCCGCGCAAAAAGGCTCGGTTAGGTGGAGGAGGCCTTTCGGGATTCAACTCTTTCCTTCCAGCGCCGAAACGAACACTCGAAAAGAAAGCACCAGTGGCGACAACACGAAAAGCGTTTAGTCTCAAAACAGGCGCAGGCCCTGGATTTGATCGCACAGCAGATGCGGAGATGAAGAATGACTACGCATTCGAAAACCTAGCGGGAGATGCGGAGGACACCACATCTGCACCCAGCAACTCAAAATCCGACACTTCACCAGATGCATTGGCGGAGACAGTGAAACCCCCTGCGGAGGTCAAATTGCAAGGAAATCCGATGATGTTCCGACCTTTGTCCGTCGGACGACCTCAAAAGAAGAGAAAGACAACCAAGATTGCTGAACAACCAACACCCTCCTCCTCATCAGCAGCGCCGAAGCCTGCTCAACCTCTACAGCAAACCTCTGCCCCTGCCCCTACCCCTGCACCAGCGCCACCAAAACCCAAAGTCAGTCTCTTCTCTCTATCCACTGATGAGGCCACTTCCCAGCCAGCCCCGGCACCTGGACCATCAGCCACCTACCAGCCGCTGGTATACAACGCCGAAGACGAAGAAGTATCGGCAGCTGATCCAGTACTCGCTGAACCCGCACCAATCACCGTTGGGCATTCAGCAGCAACAGTATCAACCAATCCTACATCATCCTTGGACAGCATTGCCAACGATCTGAACTTGTCCAAGGCCGAAAGACGCCAGCTCTTCGGCCGGAATGCCATGCCATCTCAGTCACATGTGCGTACCTTCAACACCGACGAGGAGTACGCGTCAAACCAGGTTCTGGCGCAAGGAGAGCTGGCCGGAACACAACACAACCCTGTGCGCGCTATTGCACCAGGCAAGCATACTCTCCAGCAATTGCTCAATGTTGCAAGCTCTCAGAAGGAGGCATTGGAGGAAAGCTTTGCAACGGGTCGGAGAAACAAGAAGGAAGCTGGATCCAAGTACGGATGGTAGTTTTAACATACATAAGGCCATTCTGGGGAAATTTTTGTCAAGCGCATTAGCATCGAGATACCATACGATTTTGTAGGAATGACATACGCAAATTTGAATGAATAAAAAAATGTACATTCAACTGACATGTATGTATGCATCACGTCTCTAAAATCTATCATATACAAAAATAAAACATCCCAACGCCGTAAAATGTGACAAAATAACTCCAAATAGACAATTCCAACTCCTTTTAATTTTTTGGAGTATCAAGACGACACATCCACAACTTCGGCGAACCACTGCTTGAGTGCGGTAGCCAAAACAGAGGGCAACTCCCTCACATCACGAACAACAAGGTAGTAAGGGAAGGGGAAGTCCTCGAGGTATCGCTTCATCTTAAGCTTCATCTCACCACCAGAACTAGGATCGGCCTCGAAGCTGGCCTGCGACAGGTCAAGGATAGAGCTACCCTTAACAGCATCAACGATAATAAAGACAACCATGATGCGCTCCTCAAGTGCCTGTCTAACAAGACGGCGAATAGTATCGTGGTCTTCACAGATACCATCAGAGATGATCAACTGAAGCTGCCAGAGATCGCCAGAGCCAGAGCCAGGCGAGCGCTTCCAGCGAGCCTCGCGGAAGAGGGCGATAGAATCGGCAATCAGCTTGCGTACATTGGTACCAGTTTGCTGGTAGCTGAAGTGCTGGAAGACCTGGGAGCCGGCCTCGGAGGAGAAGGGCTTTCCAAACTCATGGGCGACGCGAACATGGTCTTCGTTACCGAAGCCGAGGACACACAGGTCACCGGCTTCCAGCATGCTCAGACTCTTCGCAACAAGAGCGAGGGTCTCGAAGGCGAGCTGGCCACTACCACTTTCTAGCATGGACTTGCTGTCGTCGACAGCCAGCATGATCTGGTAGTTACGCTTCGAGGGGATAGAGCGGCGCATCCAGATCTTGTCGCGCTTGTACTGGGAGGCGATGTAAGGGATGATACGCTTGATGTTCAGCCGCTTTCCGGTGCGGAAGTCACCGCGGAGCTTGGTGGCCATTGTGGGGGCGAGGATGAGACGGAGTTGCTCAGTCAGGGAGAGGGAGAGATCATTTGTGGCGGATTCGTAGTGCGACCAGAGGCGGCGGGCTTCGTCTTGTGGGGTCAACGGGGGAAGTGAAGAGGAGAGGTGGATCGCTGCGAGTTGCGAGTCAACTTCGTCGAGCTCCTCGTCCACTTCTTCGGTGCCCTGTGCTCCGTCTGCGCGGTCGTGAGAGGATTGACCGCCAGGAATGAAGGCGCCAGCAGACTCGCCATCGGTAGGAACGGTCTCGCGGTCGATTTGCATCTCATCCTCAAGCTGGTTGTCCACGGCTTCTTGCTGCTCGTCCGACACGTCTGGGAGAACATCGTTCTCACCAGGCTTGATATCAGACTCCACACCCTTGCTTTGGTCGAGGGCTTGTGTTTGATCGTCGTTTGCTTGTCCAAGAGCCTGAGTGTCTGCGGCATCTTCGTCATCCTTTAGGTGCTCGAAGTCTGCGTCGGCCATATCGGTGTCTTCGGGCATGGCCTGAGATTCCTCTTCCTGTTGGGACGGATTGAGGATCTCCTTTTGTCGTCTATGCCATTGCTCGAGGATATCACCGAGCTTTTTGAATGCCTGCATCTGAGGTTCATCTGGGCCTTGATCTTCGCCACCAGCAGCGTCTCGGCTGGGCTGGCTCTCCTCGCTATCCTTGGCAGCACCTGTCTGTTGGTCGACATTGGCACTGGGATCAGTCGAGCCGCTCTCCTGCTGGGCGTCACCCGAGGCACCCTTTTCTTCATTTTGATCTTGCTCAGCTCCGAGCCCGCCAGTGACAGCTTCACTAGGAGCGACGTTGTCACCTGCGGCATCATTCTCATCACGCTGTGCGAGGAAGTCGTCTTGCTCAGGCTCCTCGGGATCTTCTCCACCAGCTTCCTCTTCCTCCTCGTCTCCGGCTTCGCCTTCATTGGTTTCCTCCGCATCATCGGCCATTTCTTCATCTTCCTCGCCTGGCACTTGATCCTCTGGGGCTGCCTCAGCGTCTTCTTCACCGGCATGATCATCGGTGTCTTCGACCTTCCCTTCTTCTTCGGGGGCAGGACCGAAATCATCATCAAGATCATCCATATCATCGTCATCCTCCCCATTGTCGTCCTTGCCTTCACCATCATCAAGTTGCATTTCCTCCGGAAGTTCAAGTGTTTCTTCTTCCTTTGCTTGAGGATCGGTGACATCCATTTCCTCACGGCCAACTGCCTCGCCCTCGTCTTCGGGGGCCTCTTCATCTTCTGTTTCTTCTTCCTCTTCCTCTCCCTCCTTTTGCTTTTCTTCGCCCTTTTCACCATCTTTCTTCTCTTCCTGGGCAGCAGCTTGTTGCTCAGCCTCTGATTGGCCCTTTCCTTCTTCGTTTTCGGTATCCTTCTGCTGCTCATCGTTACCACCGTCCCAGAGCTTTTCGTCCACAGCACCTGGGTCAAGGTCATCAACGCTTCCTGTCTCTTCGTCGATATCGTCATCTCCTTCGTCGGCACTGTCGTCGTTCTCCTCCTCATCGTCCTTGCGATCCTCGGCATCACCTTCCAAGTCTTCCTGATCCATGTTGACGGCATCCTTGGAATCATCCATCTCATCATCGCCGTCCTCTTTCTTGTTCTCTTGTTGCGCCAACTCAGTTAGATCTTCGTCATCTCCAACATCTTTGCTGATATCTTCCGCGCCTTCGCCTTCACCCAGACCTGTTCCACTTTCCATCTGGCCTTCCTTGCCTTGATCTTGAGATGCTTCGGCAGGGCTACAGAAGCCTTCGGAGGCGACCTGCTTGAAGGTCTTGGTCAGGATGTAGGACGTCTTGCAGATCTCGCGATGAACAGCAATGAATCGATCAGCCAGATCTCGGCAGATTTGGTAGTATCTGTTGGCGATAGGCAAGATACTGGTGATCAGTGCGGCAGCAACGGAAAGACCGCCAGCGGAGTGATCTTGCAGGCAGTGCAACTGATCAAGGACCTTCTCCAACGCACTGGTGATTTCGGTGAGATGGACAGCTTTGATACCGCGAGAGAAGAACTCATCACTCCTGGACAGCAATCCATCAAAGGTGATGGCAGAAGGCACATCCTTGAGCTTCTGGAGGCCAATGAGCATTTTGTCGACGGCTGTTAGGAGGCTGCTATCGAAGGCTTGGATGGTTAGGGTGTTCTCATCATTGATCTCAGGGAAAACAGCGATGTTTGTATTGACCCAAGGTGTGATTTGATCCAACGCGAAGGACAGATCAGGGCGAGCTTGGCTCCATTGCTTCAAGTCAGCAGCCAATTCATCGAGCGAGGATTGGGTCTGCTGCGCGATCTCGTAGTTTGCGTTAGATGCAATCCTGGTGGGAAGCATGGGAAGGGCTTCGTGCGACTTGCGTAGGTTATCGAAGAATTCCTTTTTGGCACGGAGCTGTTCCACAATCTTAGATGCATCAATTCCCGAAAACTTAGAATGCACTCCAATGATCATTGCAGCCAATCCAAGAATAGGAGCCAACCAAGCCACGATTCTGGCCAGATTGGTTCGCTCCTCCAATGCAGAAGCATGGTCTTGCGACAGAGAGTTCGAAGCCGCTGTCCAAAGGTTCTGTACCTTGTCAAGCGTAGACTTCAACTTGCCCAAGCCGGTGAGGGCAGGCGAAATGACACCTCTCTGACGACGGACAGTGAAAATGAGATGCTCAATGGATCCCATGCTCCTGTGGACCTCGACATTGCTGAGCTCCTCGGAATAGTTGCGAGACGCTAGGCGAACCTTAGGCAGGAGATCCAGAAGTCTGTGGAAGTACCAGTCGGCGCTCTGAACTGCAGTTGAGGTAGCAGCACCAGCCTCAAAGGCGGCAGCAGTGGCCAGAACTTGCGGAACCGTTTCTTGAGTTTCGATCACACTCGATCCAGCATTACGTTTGACGCCCATCTCATAGAGTTGCTTGAGGGTCTCGGCATAGAGACGGCGTTTCTGGGACTTGAGGTGCTGGACGTCGTCCTTGTTATCTTCATTCAGGACCTTGGGTGTCTTGGACTTGAACTCATTCATGCTTTCAATCACGGAGACAATGAAGCTGTCTAGGTCCTTCGCGATGTCGAACTCGGCTGGAATTGACGAATACAGGTTCATCATGTTGCTGGCTGTTCCATCCGGCTTCTGGAATCTGAGCGCTCGGGTGGACCACAGGTTCTTGTCATTTTGGCAAATGGCCATTGCCTCGGGGAATGTGGCAGTGGGGCGGACTGGCTCTGCTTGGGACATCGAAGTGATCTCCTCAGTGCTTTCTGGAAGGCCTGCTTCAAGGATAGATTGAACTGGCTGGCCAAGGGCTGCGCGGTACTTCCGAACCAGCTTGAATAGCTTGACGTGCGACCTTCTGGCGCTTTCCCTCAGAGCTACGATGTTGACATCTTTCCAGCTTGCAAGCTGAATCTGCTCCTTGATATCCTTCTCAAGAACGGACCGCTTCTCCGTCAGATACTTGTCCACTCCGGGCTGGAAGGGTCCGTAGTGGTGGAGGAAGTTGTCCAAGGCAGAGACTAGCTTCTTGAGGCAGGGGTAATCTGTGGTGAAAACTTCAAGCAGTGATTGGAAGTTGGCAACGAGCTGTAGACGGCGAGCAAACTGGCCCGTAGTTGTAGACTTGAAGAATTGCTCCAGGGTCAAAACCAGGTTTTGCGTGTGTTCCGTCATGTCCTGTTCGCCTGCCTCGGCCATCATGATAGGAGCGCCGATAAGTGCTTCGTAGGCAATGAACCACCAAGCACTCACCTCGTCTTCACATCGCTCTTTCTCGATATCCAAGAGTTTGGCCCAAGTTGACAGCTCAAGACGGCGCCAGCTAATGAGAGTGCTTGTAATCTCGTCGTAGACAATAACAGCTGAATATTCTCTGCTGGCCACGGTCTGCCACTCGTGTACGAAAGAATGAAGCTTTTCAACCTTGGTCATGAACTTCGCAACAGGTTCAGTGTGCTTGAACTGAAGGATTTCCACGCAGCATTGAATGACATCGGCGAGGACAGCATGTTCAGGCCAGGCGGTTTGAATCTGGGCAAAGCGGGCTTGAACAGAAAGTGCAAGTGCAACCAGCTTCCTTGCCTCTCCGAGATTCGAATCGGTGTAGAAGTTGTAATTCTTCGGCTGGGTGTTGGCTCCCTCTCCTATAGCATCATCGAGAAGCAGAAGAACTGCAGGAAGATGAGTTTGGGGCGACATCGGCGAGAATGAGGTCTTGTTGTCAGACCAGATTGAGCCTAAAAGATGGCCTGATTGCTTGACAAAGGTAGTCAATGCAGTTCCACTGCGCTCATTCGAGACGATATTTGCATGAAGCGAAGCAAGCCGGAGAGCAATAGTCTTGGGGTCAATGCGGTCAACACCAGCGGTTGTTTCTGTGTCTTCAGCTGATCCTTCATCGAATGTGGGGAAGAGTGCGTGTAGCTCGGCTTCATTGACTTCCTCTTCCTCTTCCCAGGATCCCTTGAAGCGGTACAATTCTCCCTTTTCAGCCTCCTGTTCTCGATCTTCTTCGAGCTTGGCCTTCCACAGTTGATGGAAATCTGCGAAAACACGGCGAATGATCTCTCGTCCAGCCTTTGTATTCAGGATTGTGGAATCCGCATCCTTAGCGGCCCAAAGGGCCGACAGTTCTTGTAGGCGCATTTCGTTTGCATTCTTCGAAGTGCCATGGGCCTTTTGATCGTTTTGAGTAAGAACGGGGTGGTGAATACCTCCTAAGAAGGGCGTGCGCTCGCTCAGAGACTGAATGTCAGGGATATCGCTGGACTGTTCGGGTTGGCTAGAGGCCAGGAATACACCGAGGTCCAAAAGCTGCAAGAAACGAACCACAGGCACTGTGATATCATCATAAGCTCTGTAGTGAGTGCTGAGACGGCTGCTCAATTGTTTGATGTTATTGCGCAGAAGCTGGATCATGTCTTGAGACTGTGAAGATTCGGCAGAGCGGACCATTTGCTCGGGGTCTCTCTTCAGGACAGAGTTAATCAAGTTGACAAATTCCCCCTGCAGGAGACTCAATTGGGACTGCTGGGGCCGGTTGACCAGTGAAGGAGGTGGAGCGGAACCCAGATCACGAATCTCGTTGTGCAAGAGTTCAGACCGGAGATTGGAAACCTGGCTGGTGAAAGTCTTCTCAAAGGCAAGAATTGCTGCAGACTTGGTGGTATATTCTTGGAGGCGTTGAGAGTGGCGTTTACGCTGAACAACAAGACCGAGAGAAGGGTCAAATGTCTTGTCAGGCACGAACAGACGCAGAAGAATGACAGCCAGCTGTACCGTTGCCAGTCCAGTGGTTTGAATGTTCTGCTGCTGGCTTGATGGCTGTACTTGCAGAGACGAAATCAGGGTTGGCAGAGCCTGCTCAGCGAGAGGCTTGAGGAAGTGAGCATCTGGCAAGCTTTGGTCCAGCTCAACCTTGATAGGTGGCTGTTCAACACAAAGATCGCCATTTTGGATTGCCTGCAGTACCGAGATGAGATGCTCGGCTGAGCGAGGCTCGAAGAACTCCCGGTGACAGGCCACCAGCTCGGCTGTAAGCTTGGCGATGGCACGTCTGAGCTCCATGGACTGATCTGTTGTGATCTGCTGAGTACTCAGGGCAATAGCCTTGGAGAGAGCTTGTTTCTCTGCCTCGAGCATGTCCATCTGTCCCAATTTTGTATTGCCGATAGCTGTCAGCCTATCCAATAGAGATAGAGAGACAATGCCACCAGTAGCAAGCGCGGACTCGGATTTGCTTGAAGAGCCTGCAAATAGCGAGATTCTATGAAGAATATTTGGCACATCGCTCTGGAAATTCGATGCGTCCAACGGACGAGCTGCACGACCAGCGAGAAGTGGTACGACTGTTTGAATGACCTTATCATTAACTGGGTTCCGGAAGAACGAGGAGATGTCGTGGTACTGGCAAAGAGCTTCGAAATCGTCGGCAAAGTATGGATACTCGGTTGACTCTGAGCGTCTAACTGCGTGAGATAGCTCAGTCACAGTTTGTTTGATACCCTGGACAAGTACATCACCATCAGCGCCATCCAAAAGGATGAATCGCTGGGCATCAATCAATGAATCGCGTACACGGCTCAATTGAGACAATTCCACACGGGTTTGCAAAGCCAAATTTGTGAATTCAAAGACTGTTGACTCTAACTCGGTCAGAGAATCCAACTTGTCTTGAGAGATAGGAGTGACATGTCTCCAAGAATCCCAGATTCTTTGCATGCTAAGACCGGTCGTCAAAGCCCAGCCTTCCTGGAACCGATCCAGAGCTTGTGACAAAGCGACTTGAAGCGGTTTGAGGAGAGGTGACGAGTCAAGCAACGACCCGCAAATCTTCCGGCCCATCTGGAGGTAGATTTGGAATTCACCTTCGTCAACCTGGCTCACTTCTGTGGCTCTGTAAATATCCCAGCATAGACAGATTACGGTCCGAAGGGCCGTGATTATGACAGGGCCTTGGAGGGAAATTTGATCCAACGACTGAATGTAATCATACAGAGCCTGGCCACAATCAGACAAGAACGACGCAACAGGTTGTGTCGTGTCTTTCATCAACGCAGGGATCCGCTCAGATGCCAATGACCGCTCCAAACGTGTCATTTGGCTGGGCTTGAGCTCTTTGCCAGATATGTCGGCCTGGATCAACCCTTCCCTAAGACGATGAATGTCAAGTCTCAACTCTTGGAGATAGGCCAAGACAACCAAACTAGACCGGAAATCACTGGTTCCTGCGATGGCGATGAGAGGCTCGTTTGTGAGCGGGTGAAGAGGCTGCAGCATTCCTCGGATACCAAGGTGGGCTCCTCCAAGCACAATCTCGCCGCTGGCGATATCAAGCGGCTTCCATTGGTTGTTGTCATGGAACAGAGAGGCATATCGCTGCAGAACATTGGATGGCTTATCCTCTCCGTTGTTTTCAGATTGGATAGCCACACGGTTGCTTGGAGACTGTTGAAGGTAGGCCAGATCTGCTGGTGACAGATGATCCAAACACACCTCGAGAGCGTCTTCGAAGGCAGACGATGGCAGGGAGGTATCAAGGTTCCAAATATGGCGAAGTCGATAGAGGAACGATTCACAGGTGTAGGATGGGCCTATGGTAGGTTGGATATCTTGCAGCTCGCTTGGCAAGAAGCAGATTTCGGTACAGCGGTTCCTCATGGCACGAGATAGCTCACCATTGCGGGGATCCATGGTCAAAAAGATTCTGAAGTTGGGATGAGGCGTAATGATCTTGGCAGATCCATCCTCTGTCCGTTGCTCATTGAGAATGAGTGTTCCATTCGGCTCCGTCAAAGAATTCAATCGATCGAGAACAGACGGATTGCACAGGTTAGCATTGTCAAGAATGACCCAGTTTCCATGTTGAACGGCCTGGGTGAGGACACCTTCTGTCCATTCAAATCCAACCTTCATTTTTTTCGGATTGTTGAATAGCATTCAACAAGGTCTGGGCTCTCTCGAGGAATTGTTGGTAGGCCGGGTCAGAAGAAGACTGGCAAAGGCTGGAGAGCGAGGGGATGACATTTTCCAGTGAGATGTCTGCAGACTGGAAATGCTCGCAGATGTGGAGTGCGGAAATCACAACATCAGATACATCTCCCGAAGCAAAGCAGTGGATGAGCTGGTTTCGCAGGAACATCTCAATATCATGGACAAAGCCTGAAACCTCTCTGCGGTGATCGATTTGTTCAAACCCACCAATGAGATCCATGGTATCAGTGTCAGCACTCAGAGCCAGCTCGACAAGGTTTGCACCGTTAACCGCTGCCAGCTTTCTGATGAGAGTAGTTTTACCACACCCAGCAGGACCAACTAGGATGCTTGGCCAGGAGTTATCGATACACAGGATGAGCGACTCGACAATGTGAAGGTCCTTTGGTAGAATCCTCATATTTGGCTCGGCCAACCGCTGCAGCAGAGGGTCACGGGTCAAAATTCCCAGACCGACCTGCAAGTACTCGGGTGTGAGGTTGTGGAAATAACTCTTCGTGCCAGTGTCAGAGTCTGTAAAAACGCGGTCATAAATCTGAGAGACCACGTTACGATCCTCTTCGCTTCTGAATCGCTGGCTGATAATGACATCAAGGAAGTGCTTGGTCTGGATCTGCAGGTTTCCTCGATCGGCAAGTTGAAGCCATCGCTGAATATCACGCAGATTAACTTCCCATGGCCCACCAATGGCTCCCAACCGACGATCCCGAGTGATCGCTTGGTTCAAGAGAGAAATGAAATCGACCAGTCTCTCGGTCTGCACAGAGGGACTACCAGGGAAAAGTCTGGAACAAATCGTTTTCAAGTCACCATCAGTGAAGCTGTCTGCATAGACCACTGTGAATCGGTTGACGAAAGATGCAGGAAGACCCTTTCTGCCACCACCCTGGTGGTGAGGGTTCTGAGCGGCAAAGAGAACGAAATCGGGATGTCTCTTGAATGTTTGGTCCAGTTCAGCGATATAGACTTGCTGGCGGTGATCCAGACAGGAGTTAAGACCTTCCAGGACAGATTGCGAGGCCAAGTTCATTTCATCCAGCAGAACCCAATCACCACGCTGCATGGCTCGTAGGAATGGCGCGTCACGCCAAGTGAATTGTCCGACATCTCCTCCTTCCACTGGAACGTCTGAACCGAACAGATCTGTAAGATCTGTCTGTTCCGAAAGATTAATTCGAGTGAGAGGTTTGCCGAGGGCTCTGGCCAGAGCCGTCACAAGTGTAGTCTTACCTACACCCGGACTTCCTTCCATAAGGATAGGCTTCGAGGACTGCAAACCACGAGCAATTCTTACAGAGTTGGCAATTGTGGTTGGCGCATCCATTGTGAACTGAGGATCGGGGTCTGCTGTGCCAGCCGTAGGGAGAGCGAATGGCCCGACGCGCAGAACGCCAGGTTCCGCGGAGACAGTGGTCGATTCCCAGTAAATCTTGGAAGCATCGACGTTAAATAGTTCGCTCAGCTTGTCGAGGCATGACTTGCGGTTGCCCTCGAGATTGTTGAGGGAGATGGCAAGCATCGCAGCAGGGTTAGCGCCCAAGGTGTCGACGAAGACCATCGCGGCACCTTGTACGATAGCGAATTCAGTGTCTGCGCTTTGACAGGTGTTGACAAAGTCAACCCAGGCCAGAAGATCACGGATGGAGAGCGATGTGGCGGAGGTGTTTTGGAAGGTAACTTTGAACCACTTGGCGAACTTCAGCATAGCCTTTGCCACACTCTCCTCCTTCAGATTCAATCTCTGTGAGAGAATTGGCAGGATATCCTCATCCTCAGACAGCTGAGGCGCCCAGATTTCAGTCATACGATTGCGAAGAGCAGCCGAAAGCTCACGTTTTCCGTAATCACCACCGGGGTTCATAGTGGATAAGAATTGGAATCCACTATCTGCAACAACCATTGAATCAACGGGGCCCTTCTCGGCGAGGAGAATCGACCTAGCAGGTTCCAGAACACTGTTAAGTCTTTCAAGAACGGAGTCGTCTGCAAGAGAAATTTCGTCAAGAAGGAAGAATTGGCCGGTCTTCATGGCAGTGATCAGGCTTCCGTCAGACCATTCAAACAGCGCATTGCAACGAACAGCGTTCTTCTCAATCTTCTGCAAAAGAAGTTGGTCCTTGGCTTGACGCTGCTCCGCAGTCAATGCTGTGAATTCCTGCTTCAAGTCATCGAAAGATGCACCGCTTAGCTGCCCGTGAAGGAGCATCTGAAGATCATCTACAAGCTGCTTCTCGATTGCAGCCCGGTTTCGGATGGGCCGTTGAGCACCAATCAAGTCACCGGTTTCCAAATTCACATGAGCGTTGACAATGAACAACTCGCGTCGGAATGCTTCAGCGACGGCCTGGCACAGTTGGGTTTTACCGCAACCGGTTTCTCCGACAAGAAGGACCGGCTCGTTGTTCTTGAGGGCCTTCGAAACGAGAACAAATAGACGTCTCATGGCTTTGGTCCACACAATACCTGCTGGAAGCTCGCTCATCTCGGGAGCATTCTTTTCCAGCTCTGCAGAGCTATACAAAGTATCCTCGTCCAGCTTTACCTTCATCACTTCCTCGATCACAGCCTTAACCGCGGCTTTCTCTTGGGGATTGCGAACACGTTCGCCAAGAAGCATATAACCGTTGACTGCTAGCTGCTCGCGATCATCGGCATCACGAAGAGCCCATCGGAAAAGATCACGCAAAGTGGCGAAACTGTTCTTCTGCTCGAAGAGTCGATTAGACTGGCGCAACAAGGACAATTTCCGGTAGACAGCAACAATCCGTGTACAGAACGAGGGAGCGATTTGAGAACGTTCCTTCAGGATAAACTCCAGCTCGCTTTCTGGGATGTCATCGAAGTGCAGCTCGAGGAAGCGGTTCCTGAAGGCACGGGACAGGACCTTTCGGCCACCGTACAGACCAGCTGGATTTTGCGTGGCGAAGAGCATGAAGTTAGGGTGCGGGTGAACGACTTCTTGAGTCTCGGGAATGAAAAGCTCGCGGTTATCGTCGAGGAGTCGGTTAAGGGCTTCGAGAACATCAGAAGGTGCCAGATTCAGCTCATCCAGTACAATCCAATAACCGTTCCGCAGCGCCTCCACCAACACACCCTCTTGATAACGCAGGCTTCCATCGTCCGAAGAGATGTAAGAACCCAGGTACTCTTGCAGATCTGTGTGCTCGTGGTTGTTGATTCGTACAAATTTGTTTCCAGACACCTTTGCCAGATACTCAATCATACTCGTCTTTCCGGCTGATGTTGGGCCTTGGAGCAAAACGGGGAATCGCCGGGTTGAGCTGGCCCGGACCAAGTTCTTGAGGTTCTTCTCGATGAATGGGGTGATGATGTAGTGGGGTTGCTCCTCCGGAACCATAGGACCGCGGCGCATCCAGTAATGCTTGAATTGCACATAATCATTGCCATCCGTTGGTGGCCGGGGGGTCTGTCCGAGAAGTGATCTGGCGTTCTTCGCGTTTCCAAATATATGAAGCTCAAGCAGAGGAATCAAAGCTTGTTCGGAGACCAAGCTCAGCACGGTCAAGAAACTCATACTGAAACCCTCAAACATTGCTCTGCGTAGCCCATAGACGTGTGCGTGGTCGATAACATAGATCAAAGCACGCACAAGAGTACGGATACTGAAATGGGGTCGCTGTCCAGCTCCGTCGGTAAGCTTGTTCTCATTGCTGAGCTTCTTGGTCACCATGTAAAGCTGTGCGAGGTCTGGCACAGCACGCTGGTCACTGATTGTCAAATCACCCAGGTATTTCTGAATCAAGGCCAACAAATCATCCAAATCACTATCAGGCGAATGCACGTAGAATTCGGTGAACCGGGAACGCAGACCTGGGGGTAGATCTCTCTTTCCGGCATCTGTTGCAGGGTTCATAGCACCGAAGATGCGGAATTCTGGGTGGCCGAAGACTCTCTCAACATCGCCAGCCTCGGAGAGAAGAACAGATGGCGCCCCCTCACTGCCATGGTGCAGAAGACTGGCAATATTCTCAAGGGTATCAGGGGAAGCCAGGTTTACTTCATCCAGAAGAACCCATTCGCCGTTTCGCAGAGCTCTCACGATCTTACCTTGGACAAAGGCAAAGGCAAATTTGGCATCACCTTGTGAGACTTGAGCCTCGAAATCTCCCAGCTGGGTTGCAAAGCTCTCCCATCTTTGCCGCAAGTGCTGGTATTTAGGAGAATCCAACTTCCGTTTCTTGGCTGGCTGCTCATCGCCATTCTCTGCTGCGGCATTGGGGGGGGTTGAACACACCGTTTGCAAGACGAACGGCTTCATGCCACAAGGTCACCAATCGTACCCAATTGGAATTTGCTGCACTCTTTGATATCGAGGACAAGAACTTCTGGTTCTTTTTGGCAGAGAATGTCAGTTCAAAGAGCTGGGTGAACTCATCCAGCAATGGAACTGCCATTGTACGGATGTTGACGGGTTTGAAACCACCCAGCAGATCAGTGCTTTCACTTTGTTGTGACAAATTCACCACTGTGAGTTTCTGGCGCATTAAAGATGCAAGATGCTGGATGACTGTGGTCTTTCCGATACCAGTTTCTCCCACAAGTAAAACAGGCTCTGCCATCTGGATTGATGCAGCTACCTGTTCCATGAGGGTCAATGCCGCTCGAGTGGGAGCAAATTGTGAAGCTGCTGCGGCAAGTTTCAATGCAGATCCACTTGGTACCTTGATCTTGTTGCAGGTTTCTCTGCCAAGGACAAGGCTGTTGTTCTTGTCGGTATAAGAGGGAGTACGTTCATTGAGACAGTATTGCGCCCGCTGGGGAGAGATCTGAAGCGCTTCGGCCACAACGGCGGCGAGAGTGTTCTGCATCGACTTCTCGGGCAGATATTTGAGGAACACGTCAACAATATCGAGGAATATTTCATCCTCGGTACCTTCTGATGTGGGCTCATAGCCAGTCTTCGCACCCATACGGTGTAGACGGTTGTGCAGACGGCTGCACAACTTGATCAAATCGCGGAAGCCTGGGGTACGACCTTGAGAGCCCTTGATTGCAAGACTTCCATGGAATGCAGAGCATACTCGTCCGTATACGTTCATGAGAGTTGGCACACGAGACTCGAGCAGGGAGAACTTTTGCAGGATGACATCGCGCATCTCATCCACGGGAAGAGACTTGACTTGGACTCTCTCCCAAAGTCTACTTCCAAGCATTGAAGTACTCGGTGCAATCTCCTCTCCGGCAATGTTGTACGATGACTTCATGGTTGCGATGATTTTAAAGCCCTCGGCACACTTGATTCGCTCCCTCCGGCTTGGGATGGTGAGTTCCCCCCTCTCAATTATGGGCAGAATGAGACCCATTACTTCAGATGGAGCACGATCAAGGTCTTCAATCAACACCCAGCGACCTTCGCGTGCAGCCTTGGTCAATACACCAGGCTGCCAAGAGAAGGATCCGGAGGCAGATGACGTGGCATACATTCCAAGCAGACTCTTCGCATCTGTCTGCTCATTCAGGTGAAGCGTAACCATAGTTTCAGCTTGACCCATCGTGGCAGCAATGTCGTTAATCAAAGAGGTCTTCCCCGAGTTGGGCAAACCGACCAGTAGGATGGGTTTATAGCCGAGTAATGATCCTGCAATCCGGCGCAGGTTCTCAACTGTGGTCGAGGTCTTGACGACAGACGAAGGAGTCGGGGGCGTATCTTTCAGCCTGGGAATCAAAACTCCGCAAATCTCTGCAGTCTTTGTTGTGAAAGATTCCCGTGTCCTCTCGATCAACGCCAAAGTGTTTATTTCCGTCCTGGTAGACCTCTCGGCCTGGAGAATTCGCCCAAGAGTCTCCCATCGCCGTTCTTCCCACAATCCTAGCACACGGTAATCGATCAGAGTACCTTCCCACTCTCCTTCTATAGGTTCAGTCCCAGTATTGACGCGGACCATCTTTTCCGTTGCCGCATCCGCTGCGTGCATATATAAGGCAAAGCATCGTACAGCAAGGTATCGTGTTACTCGGTCTTGAGATTGGAAGAGGGACTGAAGTTGAAGCGGCGAAACGATGGGAGAGAAGGTTTCAAGATCAAACGAAAGAAGTCGGAAGAGGGCGAGGAGTAAAAGTCTAATGCTAGTTTGGTCCAACTGTAGCAGTGTTAATTCCTTCGAGACGGCCAAAGCCGCCAAAGGTCCAGTCTGTGATGAGGCATATTGACTGGCAAGCGACCGCAGATGCGGCGCAAATGGTAGAATCTGCGCGAATGCCGCTAATACATGAATGTAGTCGGCATGTAAATCCGATTGAAGCCATCGAGCTGCAAGATCGACAAAAATCGGTTCGTAGAGTCTGAAAATGCTCTCTGTAAATTCGTTGTTTAATGCGCCAAGAGCAAGCGCGTGGAGGTGTTGAGTCCCCGAGGCAGTCCGAATGAAAGTCGAGATTCCACTCGGAAGCTGCTCGAGCAGTTCGGACTCAGTAAGAGTCCTCTCATAGACCGGCCTCCGATCCATGTTTAATCCGGTCGTAAGAGAAACTGTGAAGTTTGAAATAAGAGAAGAAATCCCGCTTCATCGGCTTTCGCTCCAACTTTTTTTCTTTCTGCCGCCTGTGGCGCAGCCCCGCCTAGACTTAGATCACACCGCTTTTGATCGCGGAGCTTGCGCCACACTTGCGCGTCCGACAAAGCTGTCCTTGAAACAAAGTCGTTTTTACGAGGAGATGCTAATATCGCGATATCGTGGTTCATTTATGTTGCACGATGCCAATGAGCGGTCAGGGCTCGGGTGGCGAGGGCCAATCCGGGACGCAACCAACAGCTGATCAGGATGTCCTTCAGCCTCAAGAAGTGAATCGGGAAGCCGAGGGGTTAGATGAGCCGTATGCCATGGAGACTCCACCTTTTGTTATGGTTCTAACCAGGTCATTCATCTAGTATCTCCTTCAAGCGAAAACAAAAACAAAAACAGCGATCACGGTTCAGTTTGTCTAATCTCCTCTCACCTCCCGCCGGCGGATTGGATACTAGCTTTGGCTCTCCAGCTCCACAAGGTGGTCAGAACGGCGATGCGTCGCCCCTCGATCCTTATGCGCCGTTCGGATTCAATAGCGGTGCTGAAGCATCAAAAGATGGTGCGCCGTTAGACTGGTATGTGGAAGGCCCAGGACGACGTGTGGGTTACGACGACTTCACTGCTATCGATTGGATCTACGAGTATACCAAGGAACGGCAAAGGAAACGGCTTCTTTATTCGAGTGGGCAGGGTATATTAGGCCATGCTCGTAGACTCCTTGACGCAAGCAATGTCTGGTTGGTGTTGATTGCGACAGGCATTGCTGTAGGAATAATCGCAGCTTCTATTGACATTGCAACGGATTGGCTGGGTGATCTGAAATCCGGATATTGCAAAAATGGAAGTGGAGGTGGCAAATTCTATCTAAATAAGAGCTTTTGCTGCTGGGGTCTCGATGGTAAGCCAATGTTGTCAAGTCTCCACAAGTCTCACTGCTAAATTTGGATTTGGTACAGATCACTCCAAGTGTCTAGACTGGACACCATGGGGGAATGCATTAGGAGCAAACTCCAGTGGAGGAACATACACGATTGGGTACATCTTCTACGTTGTATTTTCGGTAACAATATCTCTGTCTCTTACCTTTAGGGCTCTATTGACAATATCTAGGTTTTCTTTGCTGCATGTGCTTGCTTCCTGGTGCGAAATTATGCCGTTTATGCTCGACACAGCGGAATCCCCGAGATCAAAACGATCCTCGGTGGAACTGTTATCCGACATTTCATGGGGCCATGGACGCTTGCCATTAAATCACTGGGCCTGGTGAGTCAAGCTTCTTTCTGTCAGAAGGCATATTTGCTAACAACAATCAGTGTCTCTCTGTTGCATCCGGTCTATGGCTAGGTAAAGAAGGCCCACTTGTGCATGTTGCATGCTGCTGCGCAAATATTTTAATGAAACCTTTCGAAAGCCTAAGGGGTAATGAAGGTATGTTATTGATTCTCTATCTCTCTCCGCACGTTTACTTATTTCACAGCGCGTAAACGAGAGGTCCTTTCTGCGGCCGCCGCGGCAGGTATCTCAGTCGCATTCGGGGCACCCATCGGGGGTGTTCTGTTTAGTTTGGAGGTATGAGCTATTGTCGATCATGTTCTATCTACTTTGCTGATTTTTCCAAGCAACTGTCATATTATTTCCCCGACAAGACAATGTGGCAAAGCTTTGTCTGTGCTATGGTCGCAGCTGTTACTTTGCAAGCCTTGAATCCATTCCGGACAGGTAAAATTGTGCTGTATCAAGTCACCTACACTCGAGGCTGGCACCGCTTCGAAATTATCCCATTCATTATTCTTGGCATCATTGGCGGTCTCTATGGTGCATTCCTCATCCGCCTGAATACGAGAATCACCAAGTGGAGGCGAGCTCGAACTTCCTCTCGACCAATCATCGAAGTGGTCGTCGTGGCTCTCATTACAGCTTTGGTCAACTATCCAAATCACTTCATGCGAGCTCAAAACTCGGAGCTTGTTCAGTCGCTGTTCGCCGAGTGCAACAGTGTGACATATGATCGATTTGGCCTTTGTGCGACGGGATCTGCCTCAATCGGCGTGGCAATCTACCTGGTCGTAGCCGCTTTACTTGCCTTTTTCTTAGCTTCCTTGACATTTGGGCTCGAGATTCCTGCGGGTATTATCCTTCCTTCGGTCGCTATCGGTGCTCTCTACGGCCGTGCTCTAGGCATTATAGTCCGCTTATGGCAAGAATCTTATCCGCAGGCATTCCTGTTTGTCAAATGCGAGCCAGACATTCCATGTGTCACACCCGGCTTATATGCAATTATCGGAGCTGCTGCTGCTCTTGGTGGTGCTACTCGAATGACTTTGTCGATCGTCGTTATCATGTTTGAATTGACTGGCGCGTTGACGTATGTGATCCCGATCATGATTGCCGTCATGTTGTCCAAGTGGTGTGGTGACATCTTCGGAAAACGAGGTATCTACGAATCATGGATTCGACTAAACGAGTATCCTTTCCTCGACCATCGCGATGACACTACTCCACCAGACGTATCTGCCCACCGGGTCATGACAACCGTGGACGATATCAGCATCATTACTGCCACCGGCCATACTATTGCCTCGATCCGCAGCCTCCTAGCTAACACTACATATCGCGGATTCCCCATAGTCTCAGAAACCTCGAGTCCCATCCTACTAGGCTACATCACTCGCAATGAGCTTGTTTTTGCCCTGAAATACTCAACCTCTCCTACAAACCGCAATCTCTCCGACGAGACACAGGTTTTCTTTTCGCATCAACCTTTTGCGGACCCTATCGATACCCTTGATCTACGACCTTGGATGGACCAGACACCGATGACCTTGAACAGTAACATCACTTTCTTGATTGTTTTACGAATGTTCCAACGCCTTGGCTTGCGTTATGTGCTGTTTGCCAATAAGGGCATTCTACAAGGACTATTAACCAAAAAGGATGTCTGGTCAGTGCTGAATGGCGTGGAATTTCGCCGAGAAGAAGCCCTTCGTGACGATGAATTCCAGGATTTTGGAGATCGTCATGAGGCTGAAGAGGTTGGTCTGCTTGATGGGAATGATACGTCCAGTCTTGGTAGTTCGTTGAGGCGGGATTCTCTTTGATGATTTTTGCTACCATCTTGCTCTGTATATTCCGATTCTGTTACTATCTTAACGAAATTCACTCTTAAGTCAATGCCAGAGAAGTTCTTACATTAGTAGTAGGTTATTGAAATAAAATTGTGGCTTTGTCCCACCGCCTCCAACCCCACATCTTTCTGTCGATTTTTAAACCTGACCGCCCTCATGTTTACAGCTACCGATCTTCCTACCCTCGAGAAAGCCAAAAAGTCAGAAGATAAAATGATGATCGATCCTTTTGAGGTGCGCATGCGCTTCACTACGCAGCTGCAGCACCTTAGTGCTGCTGTCACATCATCGCAGAAGGCCGCCCATTATGCACTGAAGTACCGTGACCTCGATGAGGATCTTCACTCATGCATTCTAGAGCAGCTTGAACGGGTAAGAGCTCCAACTTCCCTTGTGTTGATTTACTCTAACATTGTGTATGGTAGAACAACATGAACAATCGCGCGAACATCATGTACTTTATTGAACACCTCTGCGAAATGGCCATCAAGGAAAACTACCTCCCATATGTGCGCATGATGCAGCGAGACATCCTGCGCGTAGTCGACTCAGTCGTTCCCCCCGATGGCACCGGTGCAGCCAATGTCAAGCACGTGCGCCACGTCTTGAACGGTCTCCAAGCGAAGGAAGTTCTCAGCGCCGAAATCGTGGCCGAGATCGACGCCGCCCTAAAAGACCGCGATTCCCACCCCTCCCACTTGGATCTTGAACAGGATGAAGGCACCGGGGGAGGCAGCAGGTCCAGGTCCGATAAGCCCCAACTGCGCCTTGACAAGAAGCAGATCGAGCAGCGCATCGAGGAGGATCGTGAGCGCAACAAGCGTCAACGCGAGAGCATGTGGGCCATGACTGGCAATGATCTCGACGAATATAATCAGATGTGGGAAGAGCTCAGCCCCACTGGGGAGGATGACTTTATCAGATCTCGTGAGGAAGCCCTGGAACGCGCCGAATGTGTCCGCAAACACGAGGAGTTCTATAAAAGCCGATACGGTATCAAGGAGTAATGATTTGGTGGGCATATTGCTTGCTATGCTTTGCATTATGATTTCCAGGGTTTTATTTACGGCCTAGGCGTTCAACTCGGGACTCTGCAGCGTTCTGGTCTTTTAGTGGAGTTATACACAGCGTGGTATCACTTGCATCTGGTTGCACAATATTCAAGGGTCATGTCATATGACTGATTTTCAACTTTTTCAACTTTCAATTTCCAAACTTGCCATATTTATTTTGACTCGCCTTACTCCCTCCGGAGTTGAAGGACTATTTCTTCACAGGTTTTATCCCAACAGGCTTGCCGTATAATCAGTATATAGAGGTTATACTTCATTTCAGATATATTATTTGGCCCTGCAGCAGGGGATCAGTGGATCTATCAATTCAATTCGAGCGGGAAATACCAGAAAAATTGAGTCTTATACCATAATATACTTGGGATTTGGTTTCGATACTTGTGTGAGATGGCTTATATATATTTTTGCCCTAGTAGGACAAATTAGTTGCCTGCGCAGATATTCGGTGCCAGAGAGTAATTCCAAAGCATAAATTTCATCTTCAATATTAGACTAAGAGGTCCTAATTAATTAAAAAGAAGATAGACACTACTTGCTCACCGAGAGAAGGTAAAGTAGATGTAGATAAAGTGAAGTGATAGCGGAAAGTTGCTTATCGTCTCCGCTCTCGGGAAATCCTGATCGCCGAGAGATTTTTTATTTTTGCTTCACCTCTTGACCAACACGAGGAATCGTTTCCCCCATTCGGGCTTATTACTTTATTTCTCGATTTCCCTTTCGCTCTATGTTTGCTCACTTGGTCACTGCCGCCAAGGGTCTATTTACGCGACAGCCCGAAGAACAAGAGTCCCAACCCGCAGGCACCTCTGCCACCAATTCCAAGATGGTGACAGCTACCCGACGAGGAGATGTTGCTCCCGAAATTGCGAATGGAAAGCGCAAGGCACACTCAGCAGGTGCCAGCAAGACCGAAGACCAGCAGACCAAGCGGAGAAGAAGGAGCGACCCGAAGGCTACTGGAACCGATCAAGATGCTACGAAACCTACTCCAGCAGAGAAATCTATCGTAATCGGCGATAAAGCACCTGCAGGAAAGAAGATCCGATTTGGTAGCGAAGAACCCGAACCAGTCGAAACACAACCAGAAGAAATCTCGGAAACACCAACCCAGGACGACGATGAAGATGATAGCGACGATGATGCGCCAGAGACCATCGATAACTCTGCCCAGCTATTGAAAATGAAGGAGCAGGCCAAGAAGCAAGAAGCAGCCAAGCAATTGTACGTGTGATTTCTTAGGTTTGGCGAAGAATTTTGACTAATGCTTGCTGTAGAGAAGAGCAACTGAAGAGAGAGAAGCGACGGAAACTCGATGAGCGTCGCAAGTTGCAAGCCAAATCAATTGTTAAGCCCAAGGAGGCCCCGACTGATGACATGCTTTCCGAAAGCACGGCTACTCTCCAAGGCACAACTACCCAGGATGCACGACGAGCCGCTCTTCCTGCTTTGCTTCCTGATGACATTTTGAACGCCGAGTTCACCATTCGCCCTCCCACGCCCCCAGCTGAAGATCAATTCGCCATCCCAAAGAAGTCGAATAAGCTGCGATTCTTGGATAAGCAGGACAAACTTCCCAAGGACATCAACATGGGGGATGTCTCTATTCGGGTGCTCGATGCGCCGTCCTCCAAGAAGTCCTCCAAGCCCGCGCTAGCCCCTAAGATTTCCAAGGCCGGACGGAACCTCAAGAGTAGCATGCTCCAGAAGACCCGTACCGCAGCCCAAAACAATGGGCTCCGACAGAAGGCAGGCGGTCCTTCTGGATTCGTTCGCCGGTGAAACGGAACTCTTTGTACGGCCATTAAAAGCGATTTTTGTTCAGTGTCACATATCTTCAAATATAGCTGGAAGTTACATTTACAACCTGCCAGTTGTCAACGGGGGACATGACCACTTGCATCGTCTGATGTTCCTCTCGGGGGTTTTCGATGCCCCATTGGCGCAATTGAAAGTCGGTGTCGACTGGACATGCAACCACCCCCGCATCCACTGCAGCCATTTTGTGATCAGTCATTATTGAAAGGAGGATTTTTGTCCAAGTGTTACTCGGGTTGCATGGTGTTTGGCGGGAGTAGAACCTGGTCTGCAATTCAACTTTGGGGGAGTTATGTATATAGGATTCAGTCAATTATGCCCAATAATGTCTGGCAATAAATTCATTCAAAAAGAAGATACAAACATAGAAATCTCTGAGATTTTTGAAATATACAAAGGAGAGAGTCCAAAAGTGAAATGATACAATAGCGCCAAGGACCGGACCCGGACCGATTCCCAGATTATTAAGGCGGACATCGAAAGCTTGGAAGCTTACCAGAGTCCTTAACTTTTTTTCCCCTTCACTCTTTACTTTTTTCCTACCTCCAATCCCATTCGCCAATGGCGCTTGTTGTCTAACTCTACACTTTTCATTCCGTTTGCCATGGCGCCTGACGCAGAGAATTCTCCTCTGCTGCCGCAGCATCAGAACTCGGCCTCGAATACGTCACCACGTGCAAACCGGACGCCGCGGTCGGTATCCTTCAATCCGCTCACACAAATCAGCACCTACGGCAGCACAGCCTCTACCTCCGATCCTACATTCCGACCCTTGCAAACAGGCTCACCTCCTGTGCAGAATGTCAACGCCCAAGGAGGCCAGCCCCGTCCCGGCAGCCAGCCCATGCTCTCAGCATTGAACAGCAAGCTTCGTCGTCGCAATAGCCATGGGGCTCCCTTCAACCCCATATCGAATCCACCACATGCAGCATCTAAGATTGGACCGCAGCGAACAACCAAAAAGGCGCAAAAACTAAAACTGCTGCCGGACCCTGTAACGGAAGAGGAAGAGGGGTCTGATGGAGATTTCCCTCGGGATGTCTACTCACAAATCACTCGGATCAAGGACCCCGCCGCACGAAGCCATGCTGCACGACTGGGTAAAGCTGACCGCGATCGCATACCTCGAGTGACAGCTTACTGCACGGCCAATTCGTATCGACTCGAGGGCGTTATCAAGTTCCTTAAGTCACGGAGCAAGACTCGTGGAGCCAACCCCAAGTTGTATGATGAATGCGTCTACTCTCCTTTTGATTACCAGTACGAAGAAAAGCAAAATGCACGATTATTCCAGGATCAAAATGGCAATGGACACCATGAGAGACGACCCAGTGAAAGAAGATACTCGGATAGTGCGGTGGAGGTTGAAGACAATAAGAAGACCAGAAGGGAGGATTTGATTGATCTGCACGACGAGCGCAGTCACTCAAATGATAACGAATCAGTAGTCGTCAAAGACACTCCTGATATTGACACCACAATCCACATACCTGAGGTATTCCTCTTCGACTATGGAACGGTCGTAATATGGGGAATGACGCCTGCGCAAGAATCAAGATTCTTGTCCGATATCTCCAAATTTGCGACCTCCATATTGAGTCCTGATGACACGCAGATTGAGAACTTCAATTTCTACTATGCGCGCGAGTACCAGGCTAGAATCTACAACGACTTCATCTCTCTTCGCGACCCGCGCAACAACATGGTCAAGCTAGCGATCTCTCATGCTCTGGCCCAATCGGTCAAGACTTCGCTGTTCGAAGATCTTGTGTCAGAAACAATCACCGACACTGCACCGCTACCCGCCCAGATTGCGCAAACTGGTAGCGTCAATCTCACCCGTCGGCAAATCAACATGCAGATTGGAGAGCTCTTCATTCTCCGCATCAATATTCACTTGCAAGGATCTGTCCTCGATAGCCCGGAACTCTTCTGGGCAGAGCCGCAGTTGGAACCTGTTTACCAGGCAGTCCGAAGCTACCTGGAGATGGATCAGCGTGTCAGTCTTCTGACGGAAAGGTTGGATGTTATTGCGGATCTTCTTGCAGTCCTAAAGGATCAATTGACACATCGCCATGGCGAGTATCTCGAATGGATTGGTAAGTTTCTCTGCAGTTATGATTTCTAACCACGACCCATCTAACAAATATCAGTCATTATCTTGATCGCCGCAGAGATTCTCGTGGCTGGAATCAACATTGTCGTCGATCTCTACGCTGGAGTAGACTAGAGTGACTCATTACTATCAACGCTCATCTCGACTAATCAATTGTGCTGCGAATACTAGTCTCCCATGCTATGTATTACCAGGATATTGCTTATGTGCCTTGGCATACAATCCATTCGCGATTCTACATCGACAATCGCATAATGCAGCATGCGAGGGGCAAACATCCGATGGAATTGGTCCAACATAGGATTCGAACTCACCCACCGTGTCTAATCTTCCTATGCTGCCATCACCTCCTGCTATGTGTATCATCTTTCCAGACTCGTTGTGTCTTCGCCTGTACATGACAGAAGACATCCATACCCAGATAATCATATCTCATTCTTGTTTCCAATAGTGTGCTCTTTCCCCCCGCTGGTATTGGAGTTGACGTGGGTTCTTTCGTGGGAAAACGGCGTTGGAAATCTGTACAGATGGTGTCAATCAATTCAAAGTGCTAATGGCCTTACTTCGCCGAATTACTCTGCAAGCTCTTTCTTTCAAATAGAATCAAGTATCCGTAGTCCGTACCTTTTATCAGCCACGGATAGCACTGGCACTATTGAAGCATCCTAAATATCGAACAGCGACGCTGAGCTGTACTTCGAAGCCCATAGATCCCCTGAGCATACAGAAATGCACCCATTCCATTGTCATTAGCATTGTCTTTCTTCCCCTTGCGCTGTCCCAACCCACCACATTAACTAACAACAACTATAGCGGAGACTAGATGGCAGAGGCATCGAAAAACTACAGGAGCCAGTTACTTCAACCATGCTTTCAGCGTGAGATTCCTCAGACGAAATTCATATCAGACATAGAACGCCAGGAGACCGTAGAATCAAGGCCGACCATAAGTAAAAACAAATAAAAAACCTAGAAAATAAACCAGTACCGCATCCGAACCCGATGCATAAAAAAAACCCCTTCAAATAAAAGAAAACAAACAGAACAGAACAGCACAGTCCCCGTCATGACTGTGCAAAGCCCAAAAAGTAAAGAAAAGAAACACGATACAACAAAACCCATCCACTAAGACTGCTCAACCTTAGCCTCCTTAACCTCCTCCTTATCCACATCCATCGGCGTAGTCCCAGATTCAGGACCAGCTTCGGGACCAGCTTCAGGACCAGCCTCCGCAGCAGCAGGAGTCTGATCCGCAGAGCCACCACTACCCGTCTGCACACGGAAGGAATGAGTAAGAGACTCCTGTGTGGGAGCCGGCGCGAGACGGGGCAGGGCCGCACCAGCCGGATCCGCAGATTCGGGTTGTCCATCTTGAGCGGGGAGATCATCATCCTGGCCATCGATGCCGGTGGCATTGGACTTACGGGAACGCTTAACGCGTAGCGGACGTTCCTCGGGCTATACAATATAAAAAACAAAACACGTTAGCTTTTGGATCTTGCGGACAAGATGGTGGAGGTGAATTTGTATGAATACGTACTGTGCGTGGCTGCTCATCAGAGCTACCCTCGGTATCATCTTCTAGAAGTACACCAGCACTACCCTGGCCGGAATTCATCATTGCTGCGGCGCGGGCACGTAGTTCCGGGTTTGCGGCGCCGGTCTTCGCCTCGTCGGCCATGCCGGTGACTTTTGTTAGACGCTCGAGGAGCATGCAGGTTTCCAGACGCATTTTCTGGATGTATTGGGTGCCGCGACGGTTGCGGGTGCGCATGATTTCATTTTCGGCTTCGACTTCTGCGAGGCGTTTCTTTAGTGCTATGCACTTGCGTTTGTAGGCGATCTCCACGCTTGGGGGATTGGCTGGTGGGATGGAGGAGGGTTGGCGTGAGGCTTCCATTTTTTGATGAAGAGGGAGAAGGTTTGTATTTGTGTGTTAATTGGCGATGACCGGGCTGGATTGTTGGACACGGCCGTATTTCGTTGGGATCCTTGGTTGGAGCTGACACCAAGCACGATGCGAAGGGGGTGGTGAAATAGAGGAAGAAGAAGGAGTAAAGGATTGGATGGTAGACGGTTGGATATAGTATATTTAGCTTCGATTAGTTGTGGATTAGTCGTTGGTAACGAGGGTGAGTCGATTGACGGAAATGGTGACTCTATTGAGAGGTACCAAACGTTGTCGGCAACAATGCGATGACCTCCAACATTATTCTGCCCCGATATCAAAGGCGGTCTACACAATATTGTTTAACGAATATTTATCCATTTAACTCCTAGCTATGTACAATTGCTCTAAAAATATGATAACCCCCCAATAATCATGGCTATCTAATGACCTCCAGTGGTGGGAAGACCAAGGAACACTTTGAAAGAGTCATAACTGGAGAATGTTAGTGTCGCTGTACATGCAAATCGGGATGGAACAAACACTTACATGAGCCATTGGAAACCGGTCAAAGTGCCCAGCATCACAATCCGAACAGGAAGACCATTCCATAGGCCAGAGAAGCCAATGTTCCCGTAGATCCGGGATACAGCCGTCACCGCACCTTCACCGGCTACAAACGGGCGGTTAGCATGCATGCATCAAGAACTGCAGCCGAAAGAAGGAAAAAGCTCACCTTTACGATCAGCATTTAATTTGCTGACCATGACATCTGCCGGGTGGCTAACAATAGCACAGAAAATTCCAGCAATGTAACCACCCAAGAAGCTGACACCAGTCTGTGTCAATTGACCGTACTCCTCCTTGGGTTTACCCATAGTGCGGTAGATGATCTTGACGGTCTCCTCAAAGGTGGCAAACTTGGTCATGGTATAAGGGATCTGTCTGGCCCACAGAGGGTACAATCCCTTGTACAAACCACCAAAGCCCTCCTTGGCAACGATCTTGCCCCAGCCCTCGCGCATAGTGGAAGCGTATGGCGGCAGGGTGGTCTGCATGCGGACCTTGATAGCCTCCATGGGACACAGGGCCATATCAGCAAAGAACTCAGCAGAGGCACTAGCACCGAGGAAGACCAGGGTGCGATTGGACTCCGGGAACAACTGGTTTCCGTACAAGTGCTTGAAGTACTCGTACAGACCGTACTTTCCGGCACCCTGGAAAGAGTAGCCCAGGAAGGTGGGGGACCAGCCGAAGAAGACGCCGCGCAGGCCTTCTTTGGAGAAAATTGTCCGCCATGCTTGTACGTTGGAAGTGTAGATCTTTGGGTCAACCTGGCGACGGCACTTCACGAGATCGAGGGGTGTCACGGCTGTATGGGTTGGTCCTTTGTGGAATTGGGTGTCAATTGAGGTTGTTAGTTGTATTATGGAGAAATTTTACTTACCACAAGCTGGATAATATTGTTAGTGTGTGCCTTGTGAGATGGGGGAAGCTTGGACATACCAATGATTCCACCAAAGCCACAGCTGAGGAAGTACTTGAGTGAGTTGGGCTCGATCTTCCCAAGGGGAAGTTTGCGTTCCTGTGTAGCCATATTGTATGTATCTGTAAATATTTGGAAGAGGGGAGAGTGTGTAAGATCAATAAAAAGCAAAGCAAAAGCAAGATTAGGCAAGATTGTACCTTGGAAGAGCCCAGAGACCGATGTCGTCAGTGGCCGGACTGGGCTTATCTCTCCGCACTTCCCGGACCTTTTGAACGGTACTACCTAGATAGTATCTCCTCCCTACACTCTTATTAATTTAGATTCTTTGAATTTTACTTATTAATTGTCTATATAATTTGTATTCTTGCAAATCGACTAATATTCGAGATATTCACTACGATTTTACATGGTTTTATATGATTTTATATGACGTCAATGATAGCCCAGTACTACCCAAGTATGTGCGGAGTACAAAAGTATACTATGGAGTACAGAAGCCGACTTAGCCGGACTTCCTGCATAATTACCTACATAGGTAATTAGAGAGCTTTAATGCAATCGGCTCTAATGCAATCAAGCTTCTTAATAAAATTATGAAACAGTGGACACCTTATCAAAGCTTACACCTGAGCACGGTTAGTTTCTGGCCTGAGGCATACAGCACCTGGGATACTGATATCTCAAGCTAGGGACCCTACGAAGACACTATAAGGTCAAGCATGACCTGACTATCAAGCATTCAAAACCTCCATTGGACAGATCGGACGCGACCAACACGAAGCCTGTATATCTTGGCTGGCTCAGGATGCCCAATTAGACAAGGAGAATATCAGTTGAAGGGAAGAGTGAGATGAAGCTCGCTCTCAAGGAAATAGACACACGAATTGAAAACTACGCTCTTTTTCTTTCCAATGACATGTCATATCCAGAGACAGGTTGTCTTTTTGTAATGTTTAGTTTACTTGTAATAAAGAAGTAAGAAAAAGTGAGAAGAGAAGTGAAAGAGAATGCTTTCACATCAAATATTGACATTGAGATAAAGTCCTTTATGGCTGGGGAATGCAGTATACCTGTTAAACTGTGTCTGAATCAATATATCTACATATTATCGAGACAGATGCCTTGTTTGTTGGGCTTTTATAGGCTCTTATAGGCTATTTAGCCTCAGTTGGTAGGCAATACAGATTCCTACCTTTCTCTTTCCGCCCTCTCAAGTTATATAAATCCAAAGCACTATATATATGAAACATATACATTTAAATCCTGGAGACGGGATTGGATGGGGATCCTCTAGTTTCTCTTTCCGTGCCATGGTCCTGGGGAACCCAGAATTATTGGACCCTTTTGATAGGTTCCCCATTCGACAAAGTTTCGACCCAAGTGTTTACTACTAAGTAAGTATGAAGTGACGACTTAAGGGGGTCCGCGTTCCATGGAAACGAGGTCTACTTTCCTGTATCCTCAGGACTTGGTCGACATCGTTTCGGCCCTGGTCCGCGATATTGTTTCCAGCTTCGAGAGCATTGTTAAGAACCATCGTCACCTACACAAGCTTACTGGAACCCGCATTCATTGCTCCTGTGGGTCGTTTTTGGATCCCCACGATTCGGAGTCGAGGTGCTAATAATGCTCCCATTTCTTAGTATGTATTCTCTGATCCGCGACTTTATCGCTGCGGTCACAGATCACAGGCAGGTATGGTGTATTGATGCTCGTCGCGCTACCGAGGTGAGTACAATGACTTTGTGTGCGCAGATATATATATTTACTAACCCTACCACCTTAGGAGACTATGCTCGCCTATGAACGATGCTATCAGGAAGCCAAAGCACGGATGCCTACCGGGTACCGTCATATCCGCCCAGATCCTGATACTGGCCGGCCGGGCGTTCTCTTTGCGAGATCATTCACAGGACTTGTGATGTCACTGAGCCTCGACACTGCACTCTGGTTCCAAAGGAGGCAGCGGACCTTTCTTTCTCGGATTTGCGACCTGATCAGAGATTACGACGAGAGCATGCCGAGTTCTTTTGATGAGTTCTACGAGCCTTGGGGAGGAATGGGACGAGGCGTCGATTAGGTGCCGATTCGTTGACGATGAGGAGTCGGTTGCAGCATGGCACGGTGCTGTCGGTATTTCCGTGATAGCTGTGCGTCTGCTATTAGGGAGTGCGGAGTTGTCGGTGGTCGCCTTTCTGACTTGAATGCCCTTGTGCATTGTTTCCCCTTCTCTTGGAGCGTGTAACGGGGGTGTATCGGTATGGATTCGAGCTTGGTTGTTTACCCAAACAACGACAATGGATTTCCAACAGACAAAACTCGACACATTTCGACACATTTGAGCTCACCTTAGACGACAGTCATATGCTCAACTCGCGCCCCAAACAGTGGGCTGACGGAGCTATCTCCTGGCCCATCCGTGAGGCTTCGCACAGCTGCCAAAATTACAGCTGCAATGATAGACCAGGTTGAGGACAGTGAGTATTGTATCGATTCTCTGCAAGTACATAAATTTGCTAACAGGGTTGAGGTCAATGTTGATACATGTGTTAGAAGTCGTCAGTTGGGACAATGTGATGTATCATGTGTTGTTGCGGAAAGAACGCATTTCACACAAAAGAACAGCAGAGATACCTAAGGAGTATGAAGTGCCATGTCACATAAATAGCACTGGAGTGACAACAAAGATATCAAGATGTCTTTGACTCGCGTGCAAGGATAATATGCAGGCCGTACGGCACCAAGAAGATTTAGTTTCCCGTCCACAAAGAACTCGAACTCTTTAACATCCTTCTACACTCTCGTTCTACCAGAGATATTAACCATGCCTCGCTTGACTCGCTCCATTCCTCACAGCTCTCCGGCCGCACACGGTCTTGCCGCGGCAATCTTAAATGACTTCGATGATCCTCATTTAATACAAGATGAATCAGAGAGATCGCCTAGTCCCAACGACCCCGATTTTCTACAACACGTTGACTCTGATAGCAGTGATGACGATGCAGTTGACATCCCATACCGAAAGGACGAAGATGGGACTCATGTTCGAGTCGGTGTTGCGAGTCGTACGAAGTCTTCTGCTGATAAGCAAGACCCCGGCCCATCCATTCGGGACCGTACGACCGCCGAACTCGAGGCTATCATGAAAGCACAAGTCGAAGACCGTAAGTGTTAGAATATTCATTATTCTCTACAATATAAATTCGCTAATGTGATTTATTATCAAGCCTCCTTTCCGGGTCTTGACACCACCGGATTACCCCTTCTACGCAATTTCATGACCGCATTCGAAAAGAAGTTCCGTGATATGCACCCCAAGCGGACCGAACTCGATTGGGGAAAAGGCGTACGCAGGCCAGCGAGGTCCGCAGTTGCTCGACGTGCAGCGCAGGGACAGTTGTGTGGCGTTGAAGCTCCAGCTGATCAGAAATGTACCGCCTGCGCCAAAGGCAAAGTAACATTCGAGCATTGTCGGATTGTTTTCGCGAAGAACCAGGCTCAATGGGACTGGGCGTGTGCTAATTGCACCTTTATAGGAGGAGGACACAAATGTTCTTTCCGTACGTCTTCCTCTTTTACTAGAATGATACGATGAAAACTGACGTACGGAACAGGTCCTGATCTGTTTCCGAATGTGCCTTCGTGGGTTATTGCGGCTGTGATTGAACGGCAGCCGTCGAGTCCATTGCTTCAAACATACTATGGCGCAAAGGATACAGATGCTGCCCGGAAGTCTGCGAAGCCAACTACCAGTCGGAAACGTCCTGGGACTACCCCGGAAGATGCAGACCAAGAGCAACCCGCTAGGCGCCGCGAGTCAGAGCTTGGTCGCGCAAAGGCCAGCGAGGGTATCACAAAGGACACGCCTAAGCGCCGCAAGTCAGAGGTTGGCCCTATAAAGACCAGTGAGGGCGCCGCCACTAAGGACGCACCTCCTCAGCTCAAGAACGGAGGGCCCCCGTTCAATGCGACCTGGTACAACTCACCCCTTGAAGACCCAAAGTTGTACCGTATGAAGGACAAAGTCTATGCCCTTGATACCTACAACGATCTTGCAGACATCATTGTGCGCGTCACAGAAGACTACGGTCGTATGAAGGGAGCACTGCGCAAGAAAGGATTCTTGCCGGAGTCGGACGACGAGGGGTCCGAAGAGGAGAACGTCTTTGCGGTGGAGTGAACTCACTCAGGGGTTCTAGTGTTTTTTATTGATTCTGAGATATCCACAGATTGACCTGAAGTCTACCTAGCCGTATTGTAGATGGTCTGGGTGCTGGTCTGGCACCATTATGCGTTTGTCTACCATAGTCTTAAATGACTGAAGCTGGCGCCTTGTTTCTCTTACCATAAGTCCTGCCAGTAGCCCATTGAGCGACTCATCGACGCCAAGTGAAATTGGCACACCTCTCACAGAGTAGCCCTCAGATCCGGCACAATGGGCACCCCAAAAGCTCATACATCAAGTTTGGTTACCAAAATTGCACGAGACCCGTGGTAAGTTTCGATCAAAAAAAATTGGCTTTGCGCATCATCCTGCTCTCTGCTCCACCTCACTGGCAAGCACCAGTGCCAATTTAATGCCCAGCGTAGACCCAACACGCGACAGCACAGTACGGATCAGATCTGCCTGCGCCGGAGTCGGCATACCGGAGGAGAGAATATACCAGAGGGGCCATAGCAATCCGTAACCCTGCGCCGCGCGCATTTGCCACGGGCTATCTGATTTATTCGGGCGACCGAGGGAGTCGACATCAGCCAGCGCGAAGGGGATGCTGCGGCAGGCGTCTGTGGTCAATTCGCGGATGGTGGCTTTCAGAGTTGGCTCGTCGAGAGCGGTCTCAAACTCTGGTTCAGAACTGCTGATATGCCGGGAACTGGAGAATTGCTTATTGGCCGCTTTGATGGAGGTAAGTGTAGCATTTAGGCTGAGGAGAAGTTGCTGCACCATTATGCGCACTGCACGGTAGTAATTCCAGACTACGGCGTTGGTGATGCGGTTGTAAGTCAGGAGGGTCTCGCCCTGTGATGAGTAGACCTCTAGTGGGAGCCAGCGGTCTGGAAGGGTCTCTGTCCACTGGGAGAGTTCGATGTCGTACTCGCAGCCGGCTCTTATCCATGATTCGATTGTAGCTTGGTCCGGGGGTTTTGGCGAGGTGCTCATGCATAGGAATAATTGGCAGAGCTTTGAGGCGGTGAGCAGTAAGCGCTCGGTTGGTTTGTTGATGTCTAGCATGCCGAGGATCCAATCGATGTCGAAGTGAGGCTTGTCTCCCAGTGCGAGGATTTCAACATACTATAAAATGGTCAGCCTTGGATCGATATTCAGGCATATATGCCAGGTCCCGATGTCAGAACCTTACGACAAACCTACCGTGTGGGCATACGCAAAAGTAAGCATATCTCGACCATGCGGATGATCAACCAGCGTGTTTCCACGAAGTTTCGTCAAAAACTCAAAACCAGCCGTATGCGAGCTGAACATCCCGTTCCGCTCGCCCGAGATATCCTCATATAGCGAAAGCAAAACGACCGAAGCAAACGTCTCGTCTTTAACCGCATTAGTCGGCGACGCCAATGCCTCCTGTAAACCCCGCAAGGCCCGCCCATAGCCCTGCCGCGCCTTGTTCATGAGAGATGGCGCATTCTTAGCATTAGCGAGAGTCATCAGCGCCGTAGCCTCGACCGCCCAGCGCAAACAGGAAGACGGCGATTCGCTGCTTTGGCGACCGAGCTCACGCGCGTACAGCGGGGGCACATATTCGAGATGTCCGCCATCCTCAGAATCTGCTTTTATGGTAAACTGGTCGAAAAAGTAGCACAGTGCTCTTTGTTCCCAGCTGGAGTCAGCGGGCGAGTATAGTGTCAGGGCAGCTTTGTCATGGTGTTTCGCATGTGGGCCTGCGCGTCGGCGGCGCGAGACGGCGGATAGAGATGAGTCCGAGGTCGAGGAGCTGTCTTGGCTGTCGGTATTGCTGTGGGAATTTACGCTGGCACTGGTCTTCATCAGCCGCTCGACTTTCCTGGTCTCGTTGCGGAAGACAGCATCCGGCCGGTATCCTGGACATGGTCGGCCATAGATAATGCAGTTCCGGCACTCTGGGCGTGCTTCATCACACTTGAAGGGAGGAAATTTAGCATTTGGCCTTTTAACGAATGCAAGTAAGGCTACATATTATAGGCATAATACAGTTTCATTGGCGGGGTAAATCGAAAAACCAAGATTGAAGCTCGGACATACCTTTATCTTCCGCTTGCGACACAGGTAACATCCGGTACTTGGTTTTCCCCCATAGACCATTGTTCACCCGCAGGCAGTCGTCTGAGGAACCTTTAGGACTTGCAGGTACTTCGACGGAAACCGCAAAGGGGGTTGCGAGTTACAGAGAGGTCGGACTCGATCTGGGTTCCACAAAGGTAAAGGACGGCCGTGTGTCATCGGTTGTAACTGGATCAACTCGACTGCCTAGTCCAAACGAAGCAAATACACATCTTAAAGAATGTGCGAATGGAATTTCTAAAGCAAAGATCTCGTGTAATTTCAGCGATCAATGCCCGCGTTGAAGTCTTTCGCGTGAATGTTAAGCCTACAAACTAAGAGACGTCAAAGTTCCATACGGGACATTCTCCAGACCGAGTAACCCGCTTAGTAATTATATAATAACCCCGAGATCCTACCTCAGGAGGTCAAAACCGACAAGCTGGCCAATTGGGAATGTAAATGATATAGATTTCATCAAACTAGATGGTATATAAATCTCATCCCAAGGGTTCCCAAAAAAGGTATCATGTACTCAACCATAAAACACTCCGAAATGGCCGATATGAAATAAGAACAAGGTAAAAAAGAAAGGAATAAAAAAGATCTCACAACTCCAGTATGGCAACTTCACTAAATCTGCATAGAGAACCAAGACACAGTAACCAAACAGATTTGCAACACCAAATATGCAACCGCTTGGTGCTCTAGAAACACCTAGGGAGGAACGCCGGCAGCTCATTCTGAAGGCAAAGCACCCACTGTTGACAAAAACAAACCGCGCTCAAAAAGGATGGGGAGATAAATATGACAAAAATAAATGGATATGCGTAATCGTTAGATGGCAGGATATCAAAACACGTTTGGACCAGTTCAGACCAGTAGATGCTAAGAGATTAGGAGGAGGGTGCGTCTGGCATAAGTGCATCACTATCAGTGCCTAATGGGATCTGTGGTGGGGGAACGGAACAGAGAGTTCGACGCCGAGTTGGAACGGCCAGCTCGCGGTCATCAACAGAGCTTATGCCTGGAGTGCTTAAAGCACTCCCAATGGCTGTATCATCGTAATCTTCTGGCGGTGGAGAGAAAGACCAGACCTGCGAGATATATTAGAAAACATATTTTCCACCAAACGGAAACATGGCACGTACCTCCATAACCGTGCGATTAGACCGGCTCGCCATAATTACTGCTTTTTCGTCCTCAAAAGCAACCCTCCAAACCGCCTCGGCCGGAGTAGAAAGCTCCCGCAACAGCTGCCCTGTCTGTAGGTTCCAAACCTTGACACGGCCATCGCTGCCACCACTAACAATGCGGGTCTTATCAAACTGAAGACTGGTGACACTGTTATCGTGCGCCGCAAGACGGTGAATCGGCGCCATCTTGGTCAGTGACCAAACGCGGACAGAGCCGTCCGAGCCACCTGTGACTAGCGTGTCGTCCCGCATTTGTAGCTGACCAACCAAAGATGTATGACCTTGTAAAATTGCATGGCATTGCCCAGAATGCGGGTCCCAGATCCGGACGCTAGTATCTAAACTTCCCGTCGCGATCCGCCGGCCATCAAAGGCAATAGCGTATATTTGGCTGAAATGTCCTGAAAGCGTGCGAAGACAGCGTCCTTGAGATATGCTCCATATCCGCGCAGTCGTATCATAACTGCCCGACACAACCAGATCACCATGAATGGCTAGACACCGCACGCTGGCTTGATGTCCGACGAGGACGTTGCGACATGTCCCTGTAGCCAGATCCCATATCCGAAGGGTGGTGTCTCTGGATCCTGAGATGGCTGTATTCCGATCCGACATCTTCAGACAACGGACGGTTGATGTGTGGCCCCGAAGGAGATGGATCCCCGCCCTATCATACGTTAGTTTTCGTTCGTGCAAGTCGTGGGGGTTCTGTCCTACCCAGTAGCCATGTTCCATACTCGAACTTCGCGATCGCAGCCTCCGCTGACCAAAATGTCATCCCACGGGACCATCGCCCATACTCCCATAACATGGCCTTGAAGCGTCTTTTGGTTGTCACCGTTAGTATCGTAGACGTGGATCTTCGCATTATCTAGCGCGACGACAATGTATTTCGGAGTGAGATGAAGACTTGTCACCACACCCTGGTCAGGGGTGATATGGCGCTGGGTGCAGCGACCACCTTTGGTCCACGCCGACTCAACCATGTATTTTTGCTTGAACTGTGAACGGTACGAAACGGGCCGGGTCCGACGTCTTCGGGAGAAGCTTGTCGGAGGCAACCATTCTCCAGAAAGCGTGCGGGGAAGGTCCGGTGCGCTCTCGGTGGCGTGGCCATTTGACGCGGTCAAGCGCCGCTGCAACCCGCCGAAGGTGCGTGCGCCAGAGGCCGAGTCTACGGGATGGGCGGTGAAAGGGTCGACGAGGTCCCCTTCATCTTCCAGCACCCGCCGCACCGAATAGGCATGTTTCTCGCAAAGGTTTTTCCATGTGATGTCATCATTTAGTAGTTCTCGCCAACGCCGTGATACTTGTGAAGCTCGGGCGAGTGTCTTGGGGTCGTCGATGAAGGAGAGAACCTAAGCAGACTCAACATTAGTACAGAAGTAGACAGAGACTCGGCCAAATGGCTCACTCTTAAGCATAGCTCATTAGGAAAAACCTGAAATGGGTCTTTCCTCAATCGAGGACCGACGTAACTCGACACAAAGCTCAGCTGCTGGCTGTCGCATACGTCCAGAAGACCCTCCAGGAGTTTCTGTTTTCGGGCGTTGGATAGAGTGCTGAAGTGAATTCGAAGGTTTAACAAAAAGCTGGTTTCTTCATCGTCGGTTGAGTGCCAAGTTGGTGGTCGCTGATGGGGGGTAGGGCTGGGTGCGGGTGTCGGGGGTGATGCGGGCGCTGAAGGAAGTAGGTTGGCGGGTAAAGGAGTGACGGTTGTCTTATTGCTGAGTGATCTGGATGGGGTGCTGGAAAAATTTGTGACTGGGTCGTGCGATGGTTGGTTATGACTGTCTAACTGGTCTGATGTGTGCGCATTCGACCCATCTCTCACGTCGCTGAATGATGCCCGATGGGAGTCCATGGCGACAGAACAGGGGGGAGACCGCCACAGTCGAGTATGATCCTCCCACTTGTCCGGGTTGTATTTATCGATGTGACGCACTGAACCTCCAATAGTTCACGGCCAGCATATAGTTATGAGCGAGTAGGGAGACGAGAGTATTGAAGTTCGGGGGTATGAGGAGAGGCTGGCGAACGGCCGAGGGAAGGAGGGAGGTGAGACCAATAATCCTCCGAAGGTATCGAGGCCGCTCGTTTTTTTCTTTTTTTTCGAATATATTAGTTTTTTTCTAATTCTTTTCATTCAATCAGAGTCCGAAATCAACTTCCAATGAAAAAAAAGGGCGATGAGGAAAAGGGACATTTGAAGCGGAGGTGTCGTGATTCCTGACAAAGCATGGTCTCCCCGGGACTAATCAGATGAGAATTATATGGATCTTATGCATCCGGCACAGATCATGTCTTTTTCTCTGCATCTTTTTTGCCTTCTGATTTGCCTAATATTTCCTTTTGGGGGTTCATGGCAAAGGAGGCAACGGGGAGGCGTCGAGGATGTAAACTTAAAGGTGGTTTGGTCCGAGACCGAGTCATTGGTCTCTAGAGCTGAATATCGTGAACTGTAAAAGGCAACCTGGTATTCACGATGCTCACGATCCCAATGATACTCACGACAAATGTATAGATCCAAGGCTTTGGGTTGGTATGCGGCTATCGGAGTTGGACCATGGAACTTATGAACAACGGGATGATTCAGACTGACGAAACTGACGAATATTGTCATCACCGACATCCTGAAAAGATAAAACTACCCCCTGGAGAAGTCAGACATCGGGAGGACCTGTCAGGCTTTAAATAGGGCACAGTGACGCTACGTCGATGTGATCGTGAGATAGTGAAATACCATGCAATTATGACAAGATAACACCCAACAGTTATACAGGGAAATCTATTCAAACATATCCTCCCTTTCTCAATTTATCTCAGCTACAGCAATCCATCTCCAAACCGTATCTTGCTATGGGTATAAAGCCCTCCAAAATCTAGCTGAAAAGCGAAAATGTAAAAGCACTACGGCGTAACCCTGAGGAATACACAAGGTACTTGCTCAGTGAGCATGTCCAATCTGCAAGAATAGCGGCAAGATCATGCCCAAAACAGATGCAATCAAGTCTCTCATGGACTTGTCCGATCCATTCTGGTCTCGGTCACCATATCCGTTGATAGGAAGTTCGCGCGGGGACGAGCCCGGGCCATTTTCTTGCATGGTGTGCATTGCAACATACCTACATAGATTAATAAGAAAATGTTAATATATTCCACGAAAGAAGACTCACAAAAAGGTACCACCGGAGAAAAGCAGTAGCATTCCAGTGCGCCAGTGAGTGCCTGCCTCATCGGCACTGGAAGATCCCATCATCTGTACAAAGAGGAAAGTAGCCAAGGCACCAAAAGGAGCTGCCAGACTGAAGACTAGCAAATGCGCTCTCGCGGTGCGACTTGACAGCCCTTGTTTGAGCAGGACGGATGTCAATCCGAAAGATGCAGGAGCCTTGTGCACCATTATTGCCAAGAAAATAATAAAACTGAGCCCGGCATCCGAGCTGGAAGCGCCTAGAGCAATACCATCCGCCGCGGCATGGATCACGAGGCCGGTCGTGGTGGCAAAACTGTGGCCACGCCTGGACGCGTGGTTCGCATCAAGGAGTCCACCCTCACGCGACGGGGAGGAACCTCGCCGCAACCCGGACCCAAGGTTATCCAAAGAGATATGGTAAGGTGTGCGATCGTTCTTAGTGGGCGCAGCAAATTCGGGCAGTTTATCGACGAGATACATCAAAATGAAACCACTGACAAGGGCGATTCCAACCCACGCATGCGGGGAACTCTCCTCCTCTCCGTGAATTGTTTCCTTGCCCGTTGTTTCACCCGCCGAATCCTCGCTTCGGATATAAAGTGTTTGCGACTCGAAGAGGTGATTTCTTTCCGAGAGGAGACCCGGGACAGGGGCATCGGATGGTAGGTTTGAGGCGCTGTCTCCGTTGGGGGCAAAAGTAGCTGCAACGGGCGGGGTTTGATTTTGCCATTCGATAGCGGTAGACCGTGTACTGTGTTGCTTGCGAGTGAGGGAGTTTGCGCTGTAGAGGGTTTCAATGCCCTCGGGGATAATGACGATCAACGATGTCCCCACCAGAACGCCCATACCAATAGACGATATTAAGCGGAGTTGAGAGGGGGACAGTGTAAAAGCTAAAGGTAATGAGCCGACGACAAAGGATCTGCCAATAATTCGGAGCATTAGCTTGAATTCAATTGAACCTTAGGTTTCCAAACACAGGGTAGCTCACGTAATTGCCATCACAATGCTCAGGGCGAGCAGAGTGAATAGTCCCTCCATGATGATCTCGCAGTTCACTCTATAGACTTTCTATCATGGTGAGGAGAATTGGAGAGAGGGTCCAGAGGGAGTCTGGAGAGAGAGTGTGGTTGCGTAAAGAGGCCAAGGTGGTGGAAGGATCCAGGTCGGGGACCCACGTAGCTCAGGTACCGCTTTCAAAACATACTAGGGGGAAGTATGCAGGACAACGTATGGGTATTTAAAAGGCATTTTATTTGATAAGGCCCTTAAAAGGTATGCATATAGGGCCTAAGGCTGATTCTAGAACGTGTTATCAAACATTATGTCTGCTCCCTCGTTATCTGGCCTTGCCAGGCTATACACGAGTGCAACCGTCCTTGCTTGAATCGATATCTTTGTATTTGTCCTTTTTTTTCGAGTCTATATTACTTTAATTTATGTCTATAGCCAACAATTATCGGGTTATTATTTTAACATTATGAATTATTCCAGCCACGCAAAGCCACCGCCCACGTTTGCACATTGATACTCCATGCTGATGAAAAGAACACAGCAGCCGCCACGCTCCACTAGAATATGCAAAGATCACAGATCGCAGGTTGATCCACCTTGCTATGCTTATAGCATCCCAATCTCCGAGTCACCGCTACTGTGCGCACCCTTTGGCAGTCGAAAGCCCAAGTACGGCAAGTATCTTGCTGGGTGCCAATAGACGAAAAGGGCGACACATGGATAGATACACAGAGCATCAAAGACATACAAGGGCCACTCATGTGTGCTCAAATATCCCTCTTTGCCTTCGGTGAATTCCACGAGTCGATAAATAGACCGAACCTGGTACAAGTCAGCGACTGAACAGCGACTGAAGGTGATGAACTGACAAGGATCAAAATCGTAGTGAAATTGACAACTCGCAACAGAGTAGGCCAGTTCTTGTCCTTGACAACGCCACCAATAATGTATTCCTTCTCTCCAACATTCTCATATCTCTCACTCAGAGACCCAGTGAAGCGCTTGGAGGTGAAGTTGAAACGAACAGCAGCAACTGCAAACATGCCAAAGGCAACAAGCTGGATAATAACACCTACTTGGGCAACGTGTTTTCCCGTGTTGAGCTTGTTTTTCGCATCCTTATCTGTGGCATCGACAGCAGAGATCATCACCGCACCGCCAAGCTGGAGGAGCAGGGCAATGATATCACACCCGACGAAGATCGGTGTAATGAATCGGGGAGGCACCCAGCATAGTCGAAGCGTACGTGCCTCTTGGGGAACAACAAGGAATAGAATACGACCGAAGATGATGTAGCAACACGCTGCCATGAGGACGGGTGCAAGGATGACGAGGGAAAATTGAAGCACATAAACGGGTCTCTCGAATGTATTTTGGACCGAGACACATCGTCCAATGTAGCCGACTGCTTCCACTGAGTTGGGGGTTAGCTTAAGTGGATGACAGACCAAATGCGTACGTACTGGCAGCTGATATCACCATAATGCTCCAGACCCAAGCCCTGTACCGAATCCATTGGATAGTCGTCAACAGAAAAGCAAGGGTGTACAAGACAGCGGCAACAATTGCCACTGCCAGGGAGGGGTTATAAAGATAAAAGGGAGTTGTCCTCTCGCTGCTCGCACGTTCAATGAGAGACATTGTAGATGTTTGATCCAGACACCCACGTCTGGGATGCTTGAAAGTGAAATCTTCTGTCTCTTAATGGGTTCTCTTTGGAAGAATTGTAAGAAATTGTGAGAGAGCAATCGAGTCAAAGTGAGAGCTGGTAGACTTTCAATTCAACAGGGAGGTTTCTCTGGTAAGCGCTGGACCTCTCAACTGTATGGCGTTTGACTCTTAACTCTCGGCTCTCGGCGCCATGAACACTGCGGGCCAATTTGACTGCCGAATGTTTCGGGTAATCAGGCTCCCGTGTGAACTAGTGGGGATTTTAGCGACTTAGATATAAGTTGTACTATGTTTTGAGTATGTTTATAGACTAAATTGATGAAACGGATACCCAATTAGGAAAGGACGATGCCAAGCACCTGCCAAAGTGGAGAGAGTCTAAGCCCCAGTCATCGGCACTCAGTCTCCCCGAGGGCCGATTCTTGCGAGCTCTTAGATTCAACTTTGTAGAATGAACGTACTCCGTAGCTGTCGATGCAATACAAAGGGTACCTTCGCCCAAAGATTTTTTCTTCTTTGCAAATAGGAATTGACTTTTGGTAAGGCTGGTCTCTGCCAAGTAACATAACAGGCAACTGACCTCAGCAGCTTACGTTGGGGCCCTACTCATGAGCCTCTACACTCTTTTGCTCTCAAGGAACATAGCTCGTATATGGATGATAGTCGTTAGTATGAGGGAAAACAGAATAGCCTCAAAACAATGCCACTGGAAACTGTTCTGGGGACAATTAACGTTTAATAGTAGAAAATAACCCTGGTTATCCATAGAAAAGTGCTCTGTACGGAGTACGGTTTATGCTTCTAACCGCTTTCGTATATTATAGAGTGAGATGCCTGCTACTCTTCCTTCTATGTTGTATAGGTAATGGGTACCTTTCTAGCTATAACGCCGAGAAGAAAAGAACTCTTTATTTTAAAAAAAACTTCTGCAGACTGAAAATATACCTGGAAAGAACATCCAAAAAAGACGCTGGAGTGCTATTTTACAAGAAAGAATTGATATCCCTATACTCCGTAGATGTCATCTTGAGCCGGATAAATCAAATTGTTAAACTCCAACCTCGTTGAGGATAGGGGACGCTTCCGAACCGGTCCGGTCTGATGAATTTGAATATTACTCGGGAAATCTTCGGTGTTTCTTGTCCAGCAGACCCTACCGAGTCTTATAAGGCGAATGTGAACTCACTTCCAACGTCAGTTATTTGATCAACAGGCACCTAAGCTCCCCCCAAACATATACAGAAGGAACATGCAGTGATTAATTTTTCTTCGCAAGACAAGCTGTCCGGAAATCCAGCTATCCAAGCTAGGGCATAACTGAAACATGAGTTGTTTTAACTAGATTAAGAACGGAGCGCTAGATCTCGGGTTCGTATACTTTTCCCACGCAGTTTGATCTAACTTCAGAAATAACGATCTTTCATTGATATTCGTTGACTTCAGTTTCGTTCTTGTTCATTCCTTTCACTTCCCATATTTGTATTCGTATATGTGGCCCTTCTCTTTGCAATGGTCGCCTTCCTTTCTTTCGTTATCCCCTTTCTCCCCCTTGTAGCAAGTTTTGTGCACCCTGGCCTGCTCGTCTCCGATAGTGATATCTCTCGCACCCAGGAAAAGATCAAGGCCAACCAGGATCCATGGACTACCTCTTGGAATACCCTGACCAGTCTCTCGTTCTCTGACACCAGCTACACCCCTTCCCCAGTCAGCGTTGTCTATCGAGGTACCTGGGATGGCCATGCCGCGAACGCTGAGCTCCTTTGGCATGATGTCGCGGCAGCATTCAATCTAGGCCTACGCTGGAAAATATCCCGAAACACAAGCTTCGCTGATGCCGCTAGCAATATCCTACATTCATGGGCAACCACTCTCACTGCAATTGACGGTGGCGACGACAAGTACCTCACAGCTGGCCTGCAGGGGTACGAACTCGCTAACGCAGCCGAGCTCCTTCGCGACTATCAGCCCTTCGTGGACGATGTTCTCCCTGCTGTTGTGGAAATGGCCAATAATATCTTTATCCCGATGCATTACAGATGGCTAAACCATGAAGAGCCGTCAGAGCATAATGTTCTTCATTTCTTCGCCAACTGGGAATTGTGCAATGTCGCTTCAGCGATGGCCATGGGTGTCCTAACCGAAAACCAAACAGTGTGGGATTTCGCCGTGGATTACTTCAAGTCTGGGGATGGAACGGGTGCTATCAACAATGCTGTCGTCAACATCGTTGAAGAGCCTGGTACAGGGGCTTTACTTGGTCAAGGCCAAGAATCCGGTCGTGATCAGGGCCATTCAGCATTAGACATACAACTTCTCGGTGTGATCGGGCAGCAGGCCTGGAACCAAGGAGAGGATTTGTTTGCCTATAATGATAGCCGAATTCTCCGTGGGTAAGTACTATTCAATCGTTTCTACTTTTCCAGTTACTCACATGTCGCCCTAGGACGGAGTACTTCGCGCGATACAACCTTGGAAATGACGTGCCCTTCGTTGATTACACGAACGGCATAGTGAGCCACACAGAGATCAGTAGTGCCTCTCGTGGAGCCATTAGACCTACCTGGGAGCTTCTCTACAACCACTATGTCATGACGAAGCGAGTAGACGCACCTTGGACCACTCTGTACCTCAACAACTCTCTTGAGTATTACGGTGGTGCGGAGGGCGGTGCTGGATCCTGGGGAGAAGGGTCTGGCCATTACGATGGGTTGGGCTGGGGATCATTGCTCTATCACATGGACGAGTCTGATGTGGTAGCTGCAGTCTCCTCCAAATCTGCCTCACCTACGGCAAGTTCCACAGCAAGGGTGTCTACTACATTGGACTCGGCTCCTAGCGCAACGACCACGGTTTCTAGCGTATCTAGAAAAAGTGCGCTTGTTTCGCAATCAACCCCCACCGATTTTGCTGCTGTCTCCACTGCTTCGGGCACCGAAACATTTGTGTCATCAAGTGTTACTACAACTTCAGCCAGTGCATCGACAACTTCGCCCCCTACACCACTTGATATGTCACAGGAAGCTCCTCGCCATCATCACCATACCCATCATCACCATCACCATCACCATCACGTGGAGGGTCAGGCACTTGGTGCTTGCCATGTATAATATGTCTGCGTTTCGATGCCCCAACAGGGGCTTTTTCATCCGCTGACTCTGCCCGAGTTCTTTTTGCCATGTGCATTTCCTGGTTTAGCCAGTCGATTCCGTATTTTCCGTATTTAATTTTCCGCATATTTGTCAACATACATATTCCGTTAGGGTTGTATTTGTTGAACCAACTTTTCCCACAACTCCAAGGGTTGAAGTCCCATCTGGTGAAGGAGAGCTGGTCTCAAGAATCACGCGCAACTAGCCGAGTGTGCATATACAACACATAATCATAAATTCCGATGTGTATGCATGTGTCGGAGTAAGCGATGAAACAGATACCCCATTAGGAAAGGCCGATGCCAAGCATATACCAAAGTGGAGCCTAAGCCCCAGTTTATCGACTCATCTCCGATTGTCACGAATTCTTTGCCTATTTAGAATCGAATATGACACACCCCGCATTTACTCAGGGATTATGCCTTTCTACGGTCGTCCCAGTAAAGCTTGCTCCAGTTGTCGGGAAAGACGAATAAAGGCAAGTGGCGTGGCCCAGCACCAGACTAATTATAGCCTGACATGGTCTAGTGTGATCGACTTGAGCCCGTGTGTTCCCAATGCAGGAGAGCGGGCAAGCCATGTGGCGGTTATCGGGACGTGCCGTCTTTTATGTTCCGTGATGAGAATGACAAGGCGGCCCGACGAAGTGCAGAAGCAAAAGCGAAGACCGAGGCCCGTCGAAAACTGGAGGATAGTGCAGCTCTAGAATTTGATATATCCACCCCCGGCTCGGGAGCTGATCCTTCGCTGTCAAATGCACTAGTCTGCAGGAGCAGGGGCCAACTAATCCTGACACCGAGAATTATTGCCCCGCTATCCATCCCATTGGAGGATCAGGGGTTGAGATTCTTTGTTAACCGTTTTGTGACACGGATAACCAACAGAACAGGTCGCTCTTTGCATGCAGATACTGTGCAGCCGTCTCCTCATGTTGGATCAGTTGCTCTCGATCAGTCGAGTCGAGATGCTGTCGTCTCGGTTGGCCTTGCTGCCTTGTCCAATGTCAATAATGATAGAGAACTGCGGATATTGTCTCGAGAGAAACATGCAATGGTCATCAAGGCCGTACGAGAAATAGTGGAGAACCCCGCCCAGGCCAATCCCGACAGAACATTTCACTTGATCGTAATGCTGAGTCTATACGAGGTATGCTCTTCGGGTTTAAGGTTTTTAATAACCGCAATAACTGACCCGCGCAGATGGTCACCTGTACCCCAAGCCAGCTCGACTCTTGGATAGTGCATCTGGATGGTGCAGCCGCCTTACTTAAACAACCCGCCTTTCGGCTATCGCTTAAGAACCTGGACCACCGAGCCCATTTACAATTCTACTTTGTTTCAATTGTCAGATATTTCTCCAAGAGGGTTGTCTCCCCAGATCTACTGAGCTGGTCGCCTAATCTCGTATCATCTGCGCCGCCAGAGATCCTACCAGGCGTCGATCTCGTTGACATATTGGTTAGATTTACAAAGTTCGATGCATATGTGCATCACCAAAATCCCGACGCCAGAGCAGTAGTGGACTCAGCACTATTGTTTGAAGATGAACTCCGCGAGTGGGAAACCAGCCTTCCAGTAGACTGGTCATTTGCTGTGAAAGAATCCAATACATACGAGTACACCTTCCGTGGCCAGTATCATGTCTACAAGGACATGTGGGTTGCAAGAGTTTTCAACCACTACCGCTGGGCACGACTGTTGGTCAACCAGACCATCGTATTCCAAGTTTCGAAAATGATACGACCGACACCAAATAACGTGATTCAGCGGCAGCGAGCATTGCACACGATTGCTTGCATGGCAATTGAGATATGCGCCGGCTCTGCAAGTCAGGAAGCTATCTCCGCGCAAGGAGTTGCCGAAGACCCATCACATATACCCCTGTTGAATGGTACCTTTATGCTGCTTTTCCCACTAGGAATTGCCGGAGGCGCGGCAGGGACCCCTGATGAGGTTCATGATTGGGTTATTGAAACCCTTGAACGAATAGGAAGTACGATGGGGATCCGGCGAGCTTTGGAAATGATACCCCAACTGAAGAAATCAGTCGGGAAATGGAAACTAGATCAGAAGCTGTGGAACAGCATACATGGGTATAAATAGAAATCAAACATACAGACAGCCTGTAAATATCATTCCAAATATCTTTTTTTTTTAGGCGATGCACCAAGATGTGTTCAAGGATGTTTTGGCAAGTTAGGTGGATGGTGTATTGAAGCATTGTTTAAATGAAAGAAGACATTGCAATTTTTGAAATCAAGTCCGATTGTGCAAAGATCACATTGCTATACTAGCTCTCTCGAGTGATGGGGTAATACCATCTATCAACGCATGAAAAATGCTCAGGCTTCACTCTCTAGTCCGACTATCTTAAGGGAATCCCTCCAGAGACGATCCTCTTCCTCGAGATTATACGTTTGTTTCACCCATCCAGCGCCAAAGACTTGGCCATCGTCCTGACCACGATCTGCTTCCTTGCAGTCCTCGAGATACCTGCCACCCTTTGCCTCCCACTCCTTACCTACAGCCGCCCACACTGTCGTAGCTGCCCCCTGCTCGGAAGACTTCAAGATTTTCAGAACGTAGGGGTTTGTCATAAGACCCTCTAAGAACTCTGGAGGCATATTACGGGATATATCGGTGTTGATAGCGCCGGGGTGGAGACTGGTAGCATGTAGTCCCTGGGCACCATATAACCGCTCGATGGTGTTGGCGGAATATACCGCTGCTAGCTTAGAATTGTTATATGCCAGTTTATGGTCATATTCACTCTTTTCGAAGTTGTAGTTGTCGCTATTCGGAAGGATACCAGCTCGGTGGGCAGATGAAGACACGATCACGACTCGCGAATTAAGCTCTAGAGTGACGCTAGCCAACAAAGCTTCCTTCAGAAGCTGAAAAAGGAGGAAGAATCCTAAATGGTTTCCGGAGAACTGCGCCTCAATGCCATCTTCAGTGAGTGTGCGGTTTTGGACTCCCATAACACCCGCGCCGTTGATAAGAATGTTGACCTGACCCTTAGACGTGGCGAGAATCTCTTTGGCGCCGGCACGAATACTCGCAAAGGAGTCCAGATCCAAGTCGATCAGCGAGACGCGGTCGGGTTCCAGAATCTCGGCGAGGTTCTTCTCGGCCTTAGATCGGTTGCGGGCTATGAGGAGCAGAGTAGCCCCGGTGGCCGATAAGGCACGAGCTGTCTCGACACCGATGCCTGATGTGGCTCCAGTGATGACAATAACCCTGCCGGCCAGCTTGCCTTCGACTCCTTCATCTTGTATGATTTGAAGGGCGGTTGGTCGTGCATCTCCGGCACCCTGAGGGTCGAGATGCGCGGCAGCATAGGGGCTTGACGAGCTCATATTAAGAAGAAGATATGGAGACTCGCAAACAAATATCAAGGTATAATATCTTGAATGTATCGACAATAATTGCTACTTATATATATGTCCAATTTTGTATAATTTGGCCTCCGGTATCTCCGTCCATGGCCCCCAAGGCCATCATTTGCGGCCGCATAAGCGGCCGCAGATGCGGTCGCAATGATCCGATCATCTCTGCCTGGCATCTATATCCCGCATTCTGCGGTTACCTTTTCCCATATAGTCTCCCATTCTTGCGGCCATTGTTGCGGCCGTTAAAGCCCGCCAGAAACTGAACTCCGTCCACCTTCCACATGCACCATGCAGACCCCTGGTCATGAATCTAGCCTCGAGCTAGCCCCGCAGTCCTGCCAATCCTGCAGGTCGAGCAAGAGGAAATGCGACAAGGCACTGCCTAGATGCTCCCTCTGCGCTAAGTAAGTACCAAATATTACATTACAGCAGCAGGGCTAACGCCGAGCAACGTAGGCGTAATAGAAGTTGTGAATATTGGAGACCAGAGCCACTCAGTCACTCGGCCATCGCGTCAAGCCCAGAGCGAGGATGGTACCCCTCTCCCCTGGATGAGCAGGCAGATATTCAGACTATTGATTTCCCGACCATCTTGTTTCTTGATCCGGCTCTACTACAGCACAGCTTACTAGAAACTTTACCTACGGCAGGGACTACAGTCCCGCAGGATATTCTACAACTCCTAGGGGATTTAGATGAAATCCAGCTCACGGCAATGCGGTTTTTCAAGCATATTCACCAGTGGATGCCCTTCATCTCGAAGAAGCGATTCTACGATTTATACCTACAGCCCGCATTCCGCTCAAGGCCTGATATTGTTCTTCTTTTGTTAGCACTGAAACTCATCACTACCTTCCCGCCGGCTGGTTCTCGTAGTCCTCGGACAGCCTTATATAACTCAACTAAACATTTTTATCTAAAAGTGGAAGAGTCTTTCTCTATTTTAGTACTGCAAGCCGGAGTTCTTATTGCTCTTTATGAACTAGGACACGGGATCTACCCGGCTGCGTTCTTGTCGATCGGGGCCTGTGCGAGGTATGCCCATGCCTTGGGTATTAATGTCAGTCGCACGGCGCCGAATAGAAGAGTACTTACTTTGGTGGAGGTTGAAGAGCGACGGAGAGTCTGGTGGGCTATTGTCATTTTAGACCGGTTCGTCGCTGTCTACCGTGAGCCCTTTGTTATACTAATAACAAAATAGCTTTGTGAGCATCGGCTGCCCGGGACGGCCCTTTGCAACTGCAGATCCAAAATTGGATGATTATTTACCGGCTGACGATGCTGCATGGGACCAGGGGGTACGTCAATTCGTGACCTTTATCTTTTAGCTGCTTATCTTTTGATCAGACTGTCAAGCCCGATAGGTTCTCGACTCTCTCGTCCCCAATGACAGGACACATGAGCAAGTTTGCTCTGCTCTGTCAAGCTGCCAGGCTATTAGGCCAAGTTCTCCATCACCTTTCAACAGACTTTACCAGCGAAGATGATGTTTGGATACAGCTCGATCGTACCCTGCAGTCAATGCTAGCCGCTGCATTGAATATCGACTGTCCGGACTATGATCAAATCACGTTCGTGTACAGGTTAGTACTACATCCACCCTTATCTCAGTTACAGACTTTTATGCCAACATTGAACTAGTGCCATAGTCGCCCTTTATACACCTTGGCTATCATCCGATGCAGTTGAAGAAATGGACAGCCCTCGCTCACAACGAGCGAAGGTTATACTTCAACAGGTTACGGAGCGTATTAATGCAAATCTTATCGAGCGTCAATGCTTCTTAGGTCGGGATCCAGAGGATATGTCCCCGTGGGGTCTGTATTTTGCTTATCACATCTGTGGGGCCCATATGCGGTCCAACAGTAAAGCACCGCATGACCTTGAGGTGGCGAGGAGGCTACGTGAGGGGTTCACGGATATTGATGTACGGTGGAATGCTGCGGGTGTTTATTTGAAGCTATTGGAGGCCCAGGAGGCTATGAATTTGGAGGCGTGAGCTTGGTGTGAATCTGATCTTACCTGATGTGGTTTAAATGAGTTTGTTTAGTAACGCTCTTTGGATTTTACATATCGTATATTAAGCGCTACCTTATACGTTCAATGGCGTGGCTTAACTTCTTCAAAGAATGCCACTGCTTCAAAATGTAGTTTCAAAGCTAAATAAGACAGACATGTAACGAAATAAAAACACTCAAGTCATTGACGAAGGGATCATACTCTGATGCATCTACTCCTCTCGGTAACTCAGTCGGCTCGTATAAGATGAGTGGATTGAGGGTTATTACTACTAGTACGACCAGGGTCATCTAGGTAAGCGTAAATGGCCAGATTGTGTGCAGTAATGCCATGCCATAGACCCAGGTACCTTTTCCTTTTAATGGAAGTGACATTGAAGTGAGACTAAACTGAACGGGTTCACTGCTCACTCTCCCAGTCTTGGGTTTTAGGCTATATGGAGCTTAATCATTATATGTAAACGGTCCTCAATCAGAACTTTCCAAAATACATGTGTAAAACCGGGAGCCATATAAGTATTTTTTTTTCTTTGGGAACTCCCTCATTGAGATATTGAATCTTTGATGGCCTGTAGTGACGGGCCATAGATCCAGATTAGGTAATACTGATGCGCGCCGGGGCGCGTATTCGCGTCTCTCTTTAGACTTCATTGTCTGATTTGACATTCAAACTTCACAATCCTATCAAAATGGCGAGCGAAGCTGGATGTAAGTTCATAGTCTTCCGATATCCAACGCCGCCAAGCTATAGACTAATTAATATTCGCTTTAGGGTCTTGCGACGCCAACGATGCGGTCCATGTTACCGTCATTCAACCGGGCGAGAAGAAGCCGAAAACACTTTCCACGTTTCACCCCCAATTCACCTATCCTATCTTTGGCGACGATGAGCAAATCTTCGGTTACAGAGGCTTGATTATCCGTTTGCGCTTTGCGGCTCATGATTTGCGCCCTCATGTCCACATTTCCTACGATGAGAAGTTCAAGTCGGTCGGTGACACAGCTGCTGTTGATCTCCTCGATACTTTGAAACCTTTTGTCCAGAAAGGTGAGTTTAAGCTTTGCGACAATATGTGTCATATAAGCTAACCACGATTTTGCACAGAGGCGTTCGCCGATCTCCAAGACTATGAGAAAGCCGTTCAAAACGACCCAGACGCGAAAGATTTCAAGCCCCCGGGCGATTTTGTCATCAGCTACGAGGTTAATGACAGAAAATATGAGGTCTGGGCTGGATCACTTGCAGACCCGGAAGTGCGGAAAATTCTAGATCGCATGCAGGTTCTCGTCTCCCTCTTCATAGAAGCCGGAACTCCCCTAGAGACAGATGACCCAGAGTGGACGCTCGACCGTTGGAGGGTATATTTCGTGTATGTTTTTTTTTCCTTGCTGTGCTGGTACCTGTGACCTGAGACTAACCCAGTGTATAGATATGAGAAGGTCACTCCTCCAACACCAACAGCATCATCATATTCGATTGTCGGATATGCCACAACGTACCGCTATTGGTATTACCAGCGGGATCAATCACAAATTCCCACAGTCAAGAACGATGAGTTCCCGCCACCAGAAGTCAAAATTTCCGAGCTTCCTGCACGGATCCGCATTGCCCAGTTCCTTATTCTTCCTTCACACCACCGCGCCGGCCACGGCACACACCTATATACCACAATCCACGCGGCATGCATCGCAGACCCAACCATTTTAGAATTGACCATCGAAGACCCCAATGAACAATTCGACGCGCTGCGGGACACGGCCGATTATTGTCTGTTGCGGCCGGAGTTCCTGAAGCACAACGTGAATCTCAACCCCGACCCCCTCGGAGCGTATTCTCAAAAGAAACGTCCTCGCAATGTGCCCACTTCCGCCCTCATCCCCACCAAGCTTCTCCACGACATCCGCAAATCATTCAAGATTGAACCTACGCAGTTCGCGCATGTTCTGGAGATGTACCTTCTCGGCCAGATTCCTCAAAGCCACCGCCTGGCCGGCGGCACAAACCTCGCTCGACTGTTGATCAAGAAGTTTAAGGCCGAAAATGAGGATGACCGACGCTACTACTGGTGGCGCATGCTAACCAAGCAACGTCTCTATAAAAAACACAAAGAACTTTTGAACGAACTGGAGCTTTTAGACCGTGTGGAGAAACTTGATGCTACGGTCCAAAATGTGGAGGAAGGCTACGAGATCACATTGGATGCGCTCGAGGGCCGCTTGCCAGAAGATGAATCGGATGAACAGGCAGAGGCAAACGACCAGGCCAGTAAGGTTCCTACCGGTAGCCGAGACCGGCGTGTCAAACGCAAGCTCACGGTCATGGAGGAGGAGGATGACGAGGAGGAGGATGGAACAGAGCTAGCTAAACGACCAAGGGTTTGAAAGCCCTGCGGTGGTCAGCTCTTTTATGTACTATGTAATGCACACGAGCATGTTATTTTCGAAGCATTCGACAGGATTCTTATAGGGTACTGATATACCAATACCCTTCTTATACACCTTTCTCCAATATGTGTGCAACTTGAGAAAGCTCAATTCTAGTTGATATCCACTAATTTATGTCACCCAAAACCCTCATACTGATAGAACCATGAATATTTGATATGTTTAATAGTAGATATAAGCGAAGAATATGTATAAAAAAACTTGTGAGAGTTCCTTGCATATGGCACCAAAGCCACATTTGGGCTCGGCACTTCCCTTTTTCCGGGCTTCCTCGTCGCATCTCTTGGAGCTTGAATCCATTACACTGAACATCCCCAGATAAATCAACAGGCCCCTTCCTTAGGGTTTAATTCCGCTATTCAATTCATAGGTCACAAAAACTTGGATCTACGCAACAACCTGCGCTCTTTCAACTCTGTGCGCTAACTGACTCTCCCACTTTCACCCACCTCGTCGATCGCATTCCAAAATGGTAAGCTGCAGCTTTACCCAAACGCCCTCTCCGAAATCTATACTAAGTCAATTTACGATCAGCTTCCTCTCGGTCTCCTCACGGCCGCACAGGGCCACCCCATGCTGGTGGAACTCAAGAACGGCGAAACTCTGAACGGCCACTTGGTTACGTGCGATAACTTCATGAACCTGATTCTGCGCGAGGTAGTGCAGACGAGCCCCGAAGGCGACCGCTTCTTCAGATTACCCGAAGTTTACATCCGGGGCAACAACGTAAGCCCTCTGATGAGCAATCAACTCAGAGCCCCGCTCTTTGGGTTATGTGCTAACAACCCACCAGATCAAATACCTACGAGTCCCCGAAGAGATTGTCGAAATTGTCAAAGAGCAGCAACAGAACCAACCACAAGGCCGTCGCGGAGGGCGAGACGGTGATCGTGGCCGCGGCCGTGGTCGGGGTGGTGGCGGCGGCCGGGGTGGACGTGGTCGGGGACGAGGCGGCCCCAATTAGACATAAAGCTTGTTCTGCATGAATGATTTTAAGAAGACGGCAAACGAGATACCCCCGGAGGAGACGGTGGTAAGGTCGCTCGGAAGGTCCGGTGGAACGGTTTGATCGAGCATGGCCGTGGCGTATGTGGCTCTGTATTTTCACGGCATCTGGGTCACTTGGTCGATTTACAACTACCTCTAAATGTTATACTCCAAAAACCCAAACCAGACTTACATATTTCTCTGTAAACCCCCGTGTAATTCAAGCAGTGAATATTCGTGGATGTCACGTGATATCAAACACCAGATCAAATCCGCGGAGGCTAAGCTTCCGATCAATTAGCCACAAGCGGATATGTCGCGGCGGGCATTGGTCCTCGATGGGCTATGGTACTCTCTGTGTCCATCATTTACAGCTTTGAACCTCAGTCGATCAACGGCCTTCCCCAAATCCAAGGGACGAAACCCAGGACTACACCCACTACCTTCGATTTCTAGCCCAAGCTCGGGCTCGCGCCGATGCTACAACACCTCAGGCGGCGATAGTTTCAAAGTCCCATATAATGCAGGACATCATAATGATCGGAGTGAACCACGGGAGCCACGCGAGAATGAATACCGTGACGTTCGTCTGACTTCAGATCCAACATACGCCGGGCCACCCACACGACGAAAAGGTCCGCTATACACACGAACGCATAAGGTGCAAGACGACCTCCTAGGAAAAACGAATGAAGGGCTAGAGTCCCGATTGCAATATGCAATGGACAACAAGCCGAACATTCGACACATAACGCAGATCCTGCGACTACTGATTCGGGACCGTCATGTCCAGCCGAATGCTCGCCACTACAAGGCGCTGATCCTGGCAAACACCGATAACGAGAGGGGCTCGCCGCAGCTTGTGCGCGGTCTACTGGAGGAGATGGAGAATAACGGCATCACCGCGGACTCTGGAACGCTCCACGGTGCATTGCAGGTGGGTTATCCAGTTGGACCAAGCTGTATATACAAAGCGAAGCTAACCATTCAATTTCTAACACAGGTCCTCGCTGTACATCCGGACTACCTCCTACGACAGGAAATCCTCAACAAACTCCGAGACCGGTGGCTCACGCTGAGCCCAGCCGGGTGGCATTTTGTGGCGGCTGGTCTTCTCCGCGAGAACCAAATCGAGCTTGCGCTCGAGCATGTTGCATTGATGGGGCGCAAGGATATAGTTGTGGAAAACTGGCTACACAGTATAATTGTCTACACACTCTGCGACCACGGAGAGTTGGATGAGGTGTACGACGTGATGCGTGCGCGCGTCGACCAGGGCCACGACATGACCCATCGACTTTGGATGCACGTGTTGGCCGAGGCAGGGAAACAGGGCCATTACCCCATGGCACACTTTGTGTGGCGACGGATGGTTGAACTGGGCTACATGCATCCGCTCGTTGAAGTCTGCGATGACGTATTGAGAATGGCTGCAAAGGCTGGTGATACAGAGATGGCAAGCTCTGTGTTCCGTTACCTCCGTGAGAGCGGGATCCCGCTCCAGCGCACACAGTATGAAAGACTTGTTGAGACGCACGTGGCAGCGGGTGATCTGCCTGCTGCATTTGAAGCGCTGTGCACCATGCATGAAGCTCAGATTCCTCTGGCAGATAGCTCGACGGAGCGTATTCTTGCGCACATGATACAAAGTAAAGTTGATCGTCGGGAGGCGTGGCAGATTCTCAAGCGGTTGAAGAATGCGAAACGAGCTATTCCGATCGATTCTGTCCGTGTGATCGCGGATCTCTGTGAACACGATGCCCATGAGGACCCATCCGTGGTGGATGATGGTGTTGGATTCTACAAAGAGCTCTATACGTTGTGCCCCGAAGGCGCCGACGTCCGAGTGTACAACGCGCTAATTCGGATGTGCCGAACGGCCCGCAACCGCGAATCGGGCATGTTCCTGGTGAAAGAGATGGCGTCACTTGGAGTCGTACCGAACGGTGTCACCTTCGAGTCTATCATCCTGATGTGTCTGGATGCGGGGAATTTCCGGTCCGGTTTCATGTACTTCCAAGACCTGATGAAGCGGGACGCCAGACTCAGCCCTGAAACGCAAGCGGAAATTCGTGAGATCTGTTCCGGGTCTGTGGACGAGTTTGCGATGCGACTGCAGTATCACCCCTTCATTCGAGACGATGTGAGGAAGCTAGATGAGGAACTACAGCTGAAACAGAAAGAAAAGGAAGCCAACGAGAGAGCTGGTCGCCACCCTGTACCCCCGGCGGTTCGTCGGCTGAACATGTCAGATGAGCAGCGACGTGATTACAACAAAGAGCGTCGAAAGAAGAAACGACGTCGCCTTGCCATTGAGCAAAACATGAGAGAGGAGGGTTGGGATGAATGGGAAGCCGGTGGCAATGACAATGGTTCTGCCAAGTCCAAGTGAAACTGAAACGGTGAAACTATGAAACTGGTAGAATCGTTTCGATGTGCTTTTTGAGAGCATTGGTTTCATCTCGATCGGGATATTCATTTCCTTGACGGCACGTTGCCTGGGATATGCAGCTAATACAAGCCACACAATCCCCCAGGAATAGAGCACCAATTCCCTTTCTGGGCATGTCACACACAACTTTTTGACCTCGGTCAATATGTATATATCCTGTACTATAAATCTCTTCGCACTTGTATTACCCACATTTGCCCCAGTATCATAGCAATTTATTTCCGTTCTGTTCCAAGGTTCTCACATCATTATTACAAAACAGCAAACCCCTGGGAGCATGAACCATAGACCCTGTTCCCTGTTGGTGGATCCCTGTACTATAAATAGTCGGACTGAAAGATCTTGATGACGATGATGGGGTAACTATCGGGCAGTAAGACCTGTATGGGTGCCAAACGGCGACTGATTTGATGATTCGAAGGCTATCAAGCGATCAAGCGATCAAGCGAGTATTGTTATAGTATCGAATCTTGAAAAGTCATTCACAACATTCCCCTGAAAGTGATCGGCGCGTGTTTCCGGGTGCCAAGGGCAGCCGTCGGGAAGGGTAAAACGCCTGCCGCTTCATCAACTATATAATTCCCTCCCTCTCCCCCTCCTTATTATTTTATCAATTCAAACTACTCATTGATTAAAATATCCCTATATTTCTTTTCTACCCAAAAGAACCCTAATTCCATAATCCAAAATGCAACTCACCGCCATCCTCCCAATTGTCCTGGCTGGCCTAGCCACCGCACGCCCAGCCGCCCTCCAAACCCAGACAATCACCGACGACATTATCTGGAGCGTCTCCAACTTCACCGTGGGCTGTTCCCAAGGTGGCTGTGCGTACCAATACGATATTGTCGGCCGCGAGAACGCAATGACTCCCAAGTTCCGCACCCACTGCACCGGCATCGCAGGCAACAAGACCGCTTGCGATGACAAGAACATCACCACCATTATTTCCCCTGCTGCAAACCCGGAGTGGAATGTCGATGTCACCCACACTTGGAAATCCGTGCTCAGTGACAGTAGTCTGGCGACCTGGTTCCAGCACGGCGCGAAGAATGTTACCGTTCTTGACCACAACCCGATTCAGTTTGTTATGAAGCCTACTCAGGAGTACGGTATTGCTTAAATTGCTACCTGTCCTGACCTGTTACTCTTTTGAATTAAGGGGGGAATTTGGCTGTTTTCTGTTTTTAATGTAATGGGTGGTCTCAATGGGTCTGTTTTGATGAGCATGCGACCTGTGGTTTGATTGGAAATTTTCTGGGATTTTCTAATGGAAATATTTCATGTACTTAGTTTGGGACTGTATGATGCACAAATGGATTGTTATAATATACATGGAGTATAAGTATATAACTAGTAGTTTATATAGTAGTATAGTAGTATACTTAGGAGTATACTTAAAGAGTCTGTGGAGAGGGCTTAATAGACCCGGTGACATCATCGGCTGCGCCTCAAAAATAGCCCGTGCTTTTGCTTTTGCTTGTCTTGTCTGCTCTTGTCTTGTCTTGTCTTGGTATATTAATCTTTTCCACATAATTCTGGTGGAACAACTTATAAACATATATTCTACAAATGGTATGCCAGCTCTCACTCAATCATATTCCAACTGCTAACCTTGGAATATCACCAGTCATCAATTCTCCGCCAGATAGTCGCCGGTCCAAGACAACAACACCCAGAAGCAGGACTAGATCTCTGCTACGTCACAGACAATGGTAGCACACTCATCAATTCTACGAAACTCGGCCCCTTATTAACTTAATATACAGTGATTGCAACCTCCGGTCCATCAGCAACATACCCACAACGCGCCTACCGCAACCCACTAGACGCCCTAGTCAACTTCCTCGATACAAAACATGGCGCAAACTGGTGCATCTGGGAATTCCGTGCTGAAGGCACAGGATATCCGGACTCAGAAGTCTACGGACGCATCCACCACTTCCCGTGGCCAGACCACCACCCACCGCCATTCGCGCATATTCCAAACATAATGGGCAGCATGCGGAACTGGCTACAACGACTCGACAAGGAAAAAGAATCACCAAACACAGACACGGACAAAAACGAACGAGTCGCCGTCGTGCACTGCAAAGCAGGCAAAGGACGCAGCGGGACGATCGCGTGCGCATACTTGATTAGCCAGGAGGGGTGGAAGAAGGAAGACGCGCTGCAGCGGTTTACGGATCGACGTATGCGGGTCGGTTTCGGGAACGGCGTTAGCATCCCCAGCCAGCTGCGGTATGTCGGGTACATCGATAAGTGGACAAATGAGCTGGGGAAGCAATATGTCGAGCGGCCGGTGGAGATCCTAGAAGTTCACATCTGGGGGTTGAGGAATGGGGTTAAGGTTGCGGTGGAGGGGTATGTGGATGAGGGGAAGAAAATCAAGTGTGTTCATCTGTTCCATCGGAATGAGCGCACCATCGTTGAAGACGGGGGTTCGACGTCTGAGGAACAAGATTCTGGCAAGGGGAACGAGCCCACCACACCAAATCCCGCCCCCAACCCCAAAATCGAGAACCCACTCCCTTCGTCTGCGACCTGGTCCCCGGCCGTATCAGGATCCGACGTCTCTGGCTCATCGTCCTCGGCGGGTAACAGTATCTCGGCAATAATCTTCAAGCCCAACAAGCCAATCATTGTCCCCAGCTCGGATGTGAACATCGACTTCGAGCGCCGCAGCAAAGCATCCTACACAGGCTTCGCGATGGTAACGTCGATCGCGCACGTCTGGTTCAACCCCTACTTCGAAGGCGGAGCCGAGCACGACTCGGGCGTCTTCGAGACAGAATGGGACGCGATGGATGGGATCAAGGGAAGCGCGAGGAAGGGGATCCGCGCGTTAGACAAGCTGAAAGTTGTATGGCGATATCCTGCCGCAGAGACTGTGGAAGCCAGTGCAGCGAGTAAAGACAAGGGGAAAGGGAAGAAGAGCGAGGACAGCGTGCCGGTAGCTGGGAGGCCGATTAGCGAGCCCAAGCCCGGTGATCCCATCCATGAAAGCGAGCCGCCTGACTGGCGTGGACTGCCACAGGGAGATGAGAAAGAGAACCGGCGTCCTTCTGAGAGCTCGTCACATAAAAGTACTGCTGCGAGTATCTCGGACAAGACTAAGGAGCTGGGACATGCGCTGGAGAAGGAACTTGGACTGCGGAAGCAGACGGGTGATAGTCGAGATGTTAGTCTTGCTGGGAGTGATGATGAGACCACAACTACTACCGATGATGAAGGCCGGAAGGTCAATGCTAAGAAGGTGTATAGTAAAGAGCTTGAGGGAGTGAAGGCGAATTATGCGAAGAATGGGGGGACATAGCATTACTCAGGGCTTGTACAAGTGCATAAGTAATACATAGTGCATAGTGCATTTATAAATATACCATTGACATGATTATTTTTATGCTTGATTGTTTTCACAGCCCGTTTACTCTGTACTATACATAAATGAAGAATATCGCAGCTCGCTAGGAACGTGATAGATATGGATCTAGATATGCCAGGTTTATCTAACTCAGACCAATAAAAAAAAGAAAAGGAAAAAGGAAAAAGGAAAAAGGAAAAGGAAAGGATAGGGGTATGCGAGGATAAAAAGGTGAAACAAGTGTCGTATATATCCACGATGGCGTGGTTTTGAATGCAGCTTCAATCAGAGTGGTAGTTGACAGGGTAAAAGAGCACAGAATTATAGCGGCACAAAGCCTTCCATCTTCTTCCGATGCTCTGCGGCCTCCTTCTGCAGTCGATCGGATTTCTTGCGCTCATAGACAGCGCGAACAACACGACGAGTCTGCTCTTCACCCTCAGAGAAGTTTGCCTTTGCAAGACCAACGACTGAATCAATCTGTTCAGGCGTGTAGATGAAGTTCCAAGTAGATAGGAAATCATCAATCTCGGGGTCGATCGAGTTGGGCTGTGGGGCGAGAGGCAGTTCCGGGTCTTTAGTTTGAGAATTATCCTGTCGCATGGACTGAACAGCTGCACGCGGACGCACTTTAGGTTTGGGAGGGGTGTCTGGTGCGGAAGGATTGGGGATCAGAGGGAAGTAGATAACCGCGATACCGGCATCTGGGCGCATCAGGTGGAACTCGGATTCAGAATGGTCTTCGTTGTGGGAAGAATCGAAGAGACGTTTGGATGGTGGAGGTTCGTCATTCGAGGTTCTCTCTTCTGTGGTGCCGACCCAAACGTTGCAATAACCCAGATCTGTGCTAGACTTGGGCTTTTGACCAGTGGGCTGGTTTCCAGAGTTGTTCTTGGCGTCGGCGAGTTTCTCTGTTAATTGTTCCTCGGTGATGTTCTCTGGCTCACGCAGGGCATTCTCGGTATCCTTGAGGCTCGAATTTTTAGGCCATCCGGCGCCAATGGGCCAGCCCTTGATACCACGTTGTCTGGCGTATCCATCGACCACAGAAAGCCAGTTCTCCTGTTTGACGTCTGCAGACGCATCAAATGCGACAATTATGTCAACATCGCGCCCAGGTCGAATGAGTGGGTAGATTGGCAGGTTGTTACTCATTCCCGCATCCATGAGACGCAAATGGTCATTTCGGAAGATCGAGTCTGGACAGGAGTCGGGTAGCTGGTCTTTCATGCCCATGACGTAGTTAGGTATACCCGCAGGGTCAATGGGATGCACCTTGATCAAATCTTGATTCTTGCCTTGGATGAGAGAATCGATTCCACCAAATCCAGCCAGACCTCTGACCAGAGGCCGAATCTCCTTGTAATAGTGGGACAAAGTCGCACAGAAAGCGCTACCCCAAACACCCATGAGCCCGGGGATTCTCACCTCTGGGATGGGAAGGTTTTCAGCGGAAACCTCAGAGCGGCCTGCGTTGAAGTGACGTCCCAAAGCCCAGGTAGGAATACCGGCATTGAGTTCTTCACAAAAGAATTCATACGGAGTAAACTCAAACCACTGGAACCATGCTTCATTCCGTGACTCTTTCACTACCTGTTCAGGCGTTTGATGCTTCTTGGTCTTGTCGTTTGAGTGCTCGAGGGCCTCGACAGGAATCTCATGTCGCACCGCCGTGTAGATAGGAAGGGGATGAGCCCCATTCATCAAATTAACTCGCTGGTTCGACAACTTGAAATCCATATCGGAGACTCCGAGTTCTCCTCGCGGGACCAGGAGTCTCGCTGCAAGCAGCAACCCGTAAATATCCACCAACCCAAAGTCCGCTCCCGGGTCGCCTTTCAGCTTTTCCACAAAACCACTGAGAAGGTATTTGTTTGTCGGAGCAGTAGTGAGGAGGTCGAGAGCTGCCGGTGGGAATGCAATATAAACACCAAGACGATTCTTCAAATGGTCGACAAGTTTGTCGAAGTTTCGCTGCGCAATGGACGAATGATAGAGGGTCTGCAGCCAGCAGCTGCCACTGACACCAGCTGTGTAGGTAATACAGTCCCACAGCCCTGCTTCCTGTGCTGCCAGGTACGATCCGGTACCTGCAACTAGAGCACGCAGGCCACCTCCCGAGCCGCACATCGCAATGACCGGTACATCTTCGGGGTGGATGTCCTCCTCAGGTATGTTGAGGTAGGATGACAATGCTTTGACAACCTTCCGTTGTCGCTGCTGTCTAAACTCCTGCTCTTCATCGCAGAGATCCCCACTTACCCGTACTTCGGCGTCGCGGAGAATCTCAGGGTTGATGTCGGGGTCCTGTGCCTCCCCTCCAGATATCGTTTGCCAATGAGCCGGGTGACAAGGAGAGCTCTCGCTGAAGCTTTTGAACGGTAGCCGGTAGAAAGCGCGTCCAGTCTGGGATGATGTAGTCTGTGATACTACCCACATCTACCCACTCGCCGGAGCCAACAGTTTGCTTAACCCCATCGAGCTTGCGGCCGATGTTGTTCCAGATGGATCCATCGTCCTTGCCGTCCGCGCCAACCCCATATGAGCCCGCATTGAAGTTGCTGGACTCCGGATCATTGTTGTGTCGTGCTCGAGAATTAGTGGATTGAGCTCTTGATTGTCTGGGCTGAGACCATTCCCCCGCAGTGTATGCAGCTAGGGCAGCGGGAGGTACCGTCCACAGACGAGTGGCCCTTGCAGCGCCCATTGTAGACAGAGAGATAATGGTAAGGTAAGAGGCCTGCTGCATACAGTGGGATCCATTGAAGGATTCCCAAACCCCTGCCTGCCTTCTCTTGCAAGCCACCCGTTAACAGCCCTCGGTGCATGACGTCGTTCATTCACGTGATCCATGAACACGTGATAGCGCCGGACTGGGTCGCTGGCTTCTTTCGGACTAGCGTGGCGGAGCTCCTTATCACTGGATGGAGCTCGGAGGGGACAATCAATACATTCCATTTGGCCTCAAAGGACATGAGGGGCCCGGATGACATGTGATATGATCTCTCTGGATTGATTTTGCCTGAACTGCATTTCCCAATCAACCATGGTGGCGCCAAGGAATACCGCCTACGCCGAGGAGAGCGCGGAGGTCGAGGTCCTGTATGCCAACCTCGAGAAGCTCAACCGACTCACGAAGAAGATACAAGGCTCCATGGTACGCCTAGAGACAGGAGGAAAAGTTGTCAAAGAAGCCATTGGTCCCATCTACAGTAATACCCAATCCCTTCAAATCACCAACAGCAATATCGACAAGGTCAACGACGCCATCGACCGCCTCCGCCAGCCTCTCGATGCAAAGAACCGAGAAGATGGCATCATTCGCGCAGGGTATGTGTCTTTCTACTCTATTTGGACCTGCAGCGTTAAGTATCTTTCTTTGCTGACTATTCCCCAGACCACAGAGCTCCGGTCTCACGCAGTACCTGTCGGCGATGAAACGTGTTGAAAAGGCGCTGGTCGACCTCAGTACAACAAACCTGCGATCAAATCAGAATGCGATCACCGACTTTAACTCTCTTTTAAACACTGGAAGCGCAAAACTTCAAGAACTGCTACGGGGAGAACTGAGCCAGCATGCCACTCCGGTTGAGCCCCTACACTATCTGACCAAAGGTACGCGTTATCACGACCAAACGACCTAGATCAAAACTAACGCGCAACGTTTTTAGATCTCTCCTTTCCATCCATACCCGAAGAAACAATCTCCCATATGGCGCCCTTGTGCTCGGCGGTCGGCTCCGCATCTATTCATGGATCCCAGCGCGGCAAGGGGGATAACCCCGCGTTGAAGGTGTATGCGGATGTACGAGGACCATACATCTCATCCAGTTTGCAGAATCTCGCCATTGCATCCCTCAATACCGTCAAACGGCGACCTACCGATGGTCCTTACAGGCAGGGTACCAATGGTATTGGTATCTACTCCAATGCGCTGGAGGCCTTCATAACTACCGAGCACGGTATTATCGTGCAAATGTTTACGGGAGATCAGCAGGGTCTGGCGTTACAGGCTACCTTCTACCCGGCCATGGGCGAATACTCCAAAACACTGCGTGAGCTCAACCAGTATATAAAGGCCAATCTGATGACGGACTGCTTCTTGGCCTTTGAGATCATCGAAATTGTGACTGCGATGTCCTATCGAATTGATTCCAAGGCCGCGGAATTAAAGAGCCTCTTGATGGAGGCTCTTCGGCCTGTACGCGAGACTGCAAAGTCGTCTCTTTCCGAATTGCTCGAGGAAACGAAGCGCAAAGCCGCTACCGCACCACTCCCACCGGACGGTGGATCGGTGCCTCTTGTGGAGGAAGTGATGAGCTCATTGGCCACACTAACAGGATACTCGGGTCCTTTGGCTTCTATCCTGACATCTTTGGGAGATGGAAACTGGCGTGCCAAGTCCAACGCCGCCGGCTCAGCTCCTCTGGATGTAGGTCCAGATAGCGGCACACTTCTGTCACATTTTATTCTAGATATGATCGAGTCCTTGATGACCTCCCTAGAAGCTCGAGGTCGGGCTTTCCATCGATCCAAGGCAGCGCTTGGTGTGTTCTTGTCCAACGTGTTCTGCGTGGTCGACCGGTCGATCCGACAGAGCTCAGAGCTGGCACGTTATTTGGGCACCCCCGACAGTATCGCCCGGATCGACACTTTCCGCAAGCGCGCGACGTCTACCTATCTCGATGCATGGAAGGAAACTTCTCAGTACCTTCTTGATGTACAGTATACCTCCCGTGGCGCCCAGCGCAATTCTGGCGGCAACGTGGATTCAAGTGCCATCGTCAAGTCGCTGTCGTCCAAGGATAAGGATGCGATCAAGGACAAGTTCAAGGCATTCAACGCAAGCTTCGATGATATGGTGTCTCGGCACAAAACCCTTCACATGGAGCGCGAAGTGCGCACTTTGCTGACTCGTGAGCTGCAAACCGTTCTCGAGCCCTTGTATGCGCGCTTTTACGATCGATATGTGGAGATCGATAAAGGCCGCGGCAAATACATCAAGTACGACAAGGCAAGCCTATCGGTACAGCTGGCGCAGTTGGCTTGATTTTCCTGAGCGAAAAATTGAAATCACGAAGGACTGTCACTTACACGAGCTAATATCATAATAATGTATGCTACCACTACCTATGGATCATTGCCCGCCAGTAAAAACATGTGCATATCGTATGGTGTCATGTGACATGTAGATCATCTCCGATAACGTGACTGATAAGCCCCGCTAAAATCGAAGTGCAGCAAAAATTCATTGCTCGCACATTGCCTTGTCACTGTCTTATCCTCCGTCCCGTTGCTCAATTCTTCGTTTGAGCGTCTCAAACAACTACCGACACCATGTCCGGAAGCAACGATGTCTACCAGACTCCCCTCAACTCGCGCTATGCGAGTAAGTCGGTCCCGACTGCCCCTCTATAGGAGGGGCAACCCCGAAATTGTATAGATCAGAATTAATCATATTCAATTAATTAGGCAATGAGATGAAGTACCTCTTCTCCCCCCGGAAGCGCTTCTCCACATGGAGACAGCTTTGGACCTGGCTCGCGGAGGCTCAAAAAGGTACGGGAGAGTTGAGGCTCAACCGAGATCGGAGGTAGTTGAAGCAAGACACCCAAATTGACTGAATCATGGCTACAGAGCTTGGACTTCCTATCACCGCCGAGGCCATCGAGCAGATGAAGGCCCACCAGGTTATCCAGGATGACGAGTTCGCCGTTGCCGCCGAGGAGGAGAAGCGCCGCAGACACGATGTCATGGCCCACGTCCACGCCTTTGGCCTGGTTGCCCCCGCCGCCGCCGGTATCATCCACTGGGGTGCCACCTCATGCTACTGCACCGACAATGCCGATCTGATCCTGCTCCGCGACGGCCTCGACATCCTCATCCCCAAGCTGGCTGTTGTTGTCGACAAGCTGTCCCAGTTCGCTCAGCAGTACAAGGACCTCCCTTGCCTGGGCTTCACTCACGGTCAGCCCGCCCAGCTGGTTACCGTTGGCAAGCGTGCTTGTCTCTGGATCCAGGATCTCCTGATGGATCTGCGCAACCTCGAGCGTGCCCGTGATGACCTGCGATTCCGTGGTGTCAAGGGTACCACCGGTACTCAAGCTTCTTTCCTGCAGATCTTCAACGGCGACCACGCCAAGGTCGAGAGCCTGGACGATCTTGTCACTGAGAAGGCTGGATTCAGCTCCGCTTTCATCATCTCCAGTCAGACATACTCGCGTAAGATCGACGTTGATGTCGGCAACGCTCTTGGTTCTTTCGGTGCTACCTGCGAGCGTATTGGTATTGACATCCGTCACCTTGCCATGCTCAAGGAGGTTGAGGAGCCTTTCGAGAAGGACCAGATTGGCAGCAGTGCCATGGTGGGTTTGCTTTTCTATTGTATTAATTTGGGCATTTTGGCTAATGATCCGTAGGCCTACAAGCGCAACCCCATGCGCTCGGAGCGTCTTTGCTCTCTCGGACGTCACCTGCAGAACCTCCCCAAGGACGGCTTGGACACCTACTCCGCTCAGTGGTTCGAGCGCTCTCTCGTAAGTGTACCCCGGGATTCATTTGGAGTCTTTTATTAACTTGTACCAGGATGACAGTGCCATCCGCCGTATCAGCATCCCGGAGCTGTACCTGACCGCTGACGCCTGTCTCATCCTCCTGAGTGAGTTTTCAGAATCATTAAAAGCTCAAGAGTATAGCTAACCAGTAGTAGACAACGTCTCCTCCGGCTTTGTTGTCTACCCCGAGGTCATCAAGCGCCGCGTCAACGACGAGCTTCCCTTCATGGCCACGTGAGTCTACATCCAACTAATCTAATGGATATCGCTAACGGTATAATGTCAGTGAGAACATCATCATGGCCTGTGTCGCCAAGGGTCTCTCCCGCCAGGACGCCCACGAGGAGATCCGTAAGTTTCTGTCTCATATCTTCCATTCCGAACCGGAATTCTAATATACCTAGGTGTTCTCTCCCACCAAGCTGCCGACAACGTCAAGAAGCAGGGTAAGGACAACGACCTGATCGAGCGCATCCGCCGCACCGCCTTCTTCAACCCCATTATCCCTCAGCTGGACACCCTTCTCGATGCCAGCACCTTCGTCGGCCGTGCTCCTCAGCAGGTCGAGAAGTTCACCAGCACCGAGGTGGCCGCTGCCCTCAAGCCCTACGCCAGCACCATTGCCAAGGGCGAGACCTCTGCTCTGTACGTTTAAGGGTACCTTAGTACAGTCGTATTCTATGTATATGTTAGAATGTGAAAAAAAAAAAGTTATATAAAAAGACGGAGATGGGGAGATATGAGATGTCCGATAGAGGAAAGAGAAGGGAGTCACATGTGTGTATACAAATTGAAATGCAAGGCATTATGTTCCACTTGTGGATATCTCTGAGGGAAATTTCCCACCCCACTTCCCTGCTTCCCCGATGCCCCGCGCAAATCTTCGAGGGGTTTAGATAGGAGGGGTCAATTTTGAAGTGTGTCATAGACACAAGACTGATAAGAGAAGACAACCTTGGAAGCTTACTAGAAGAGAGAGATATAGGATATTCCAAGCTTTTGCTGTATAAAAAAGAAAACTGACAATTGAACCGCCCCAAGAATAAGAGAGAAGATAGAAATGCTCAGGCTATCAACCTGCATGGTAATCATAACTATATGCAATAGAACGCTGTGGACATGCAATCATAACAGAAATGCAAATAAAACGAATGAAGAAAGCAAAAAAAGAGAGCTGTTTGGGGGTCAATTGAGTGCCGAACAGCAGATATAGTCCGTAGAGAAGGTCACGACCATGGCATAAAAAACCCCCAAAAGTGAAGATCTGGCAAAGTTCGAATCCACCAGCACATCATTGGCAAGTGACACAATTCCCCCCGAACTATCCAACAGCGTCATTGCCAATAACCCGGAGATACTCCGTCAGCCACCAAGCGTAAATCCCAAACGGCCGTTGCAACAAATCAAGCCCACGCGTGTGGATGTGGTTCCTCGGCGCAATCTCTCCAGGGGCCAAAAAAGGCGTGGTTTCCCCCGAAGCGCCAAATGCATCTCTGCCCAAGACCAGTCTACCCTCTCAGACCCAAATATCCACAGAACCAAAAAGAAAAAAAAAATGCCAACGTTGGCGCGTAACAATCCGCAATGGGCGAAAACCCCCCACTCTCCGGGAAAAGGATCCAATCCAAGAAACGCAATCCTTTGCCTGCCCCTCCCCACACATGAGGCTTTTAATTTTGTTCGGGTTGAGCAGGAGGGGTTGATTCGGATTCGGAGGGTATGAAGAGGTCGCGGACTAGCCAGACGATGTAGAGGACGGCTAGCACCCAGAGGGTGGCCATGAGTTTGTATGTGGAGGAGCGCCATGTGACGCGACGGATGAGACGACGGCCATCGGGACCTTCGATAGGACCTCGACGAGGGGGTTGACCGTTGGATTGACCGTTGGACTGCATGAAGGGGTAGGCGAGGGCCTCATTCATTTCGCTGTGGGATATTCGACGACGAGACATTTGTGTGGACTGTAGAATTCCGGAGGGTATATATGTTTTTGCTTTCGGAGGACGGGGTTTTTTTTCCTCTCGCTATGTTATATGCCGGGGGGGGGTTAAAGGATAAGATGTCACGGGTGCACAGGTCAAGGAATTGAAGAGATGAGGTTTTGAGGTTTTGAAGTTTTGACAGGTTTTTAGGGCACAATTGATTGTTTTCTTTTTTTTTTTTTTTTTTTTTCCCTTCAGGGAGATTGGTTTATTTTGCCAACGCACACAAAAAAACAAGGAGGGGCCGATGAATAGCCAGTCAGAGACAATAATTGCTAGACAACAGCAAGAGCTCGAAAAGGGAATCTTGAGTCTCCAGAAAGCGGATCTGTTGGACGGGTGAATGGGTAGCGGTGGGAACGTGGCCCGTTGCATCATCTTATGGCTTTCTCTCTCTCTTTTCTTTCTTCTCTATGGGATATAAAGGATATAGGATATAGGATATCAGGATATCGGATCTTCAAATGAAGATTCTTCTGAGGAATTGTTCAATTAAGGTGAACAAAGAGTGCTTGCGCCAGAAAATGCAAGATAGCCGCGGTGTTCGACAAGTGTCATTTTCTTTAGCGATGGCTATTGAAAGGCTAAAAAAGGGGGGTGATGGGGGGGAGGATTGACAAAAGTACCAAAATGTTAGATTATGCACGGTCCTATCGACCTGGGTCATATGGTGCACAGTTATATACTCCGTACTCCGTAGTTCTATCATCTATAACATACTATAATGTAGATGTATATGCATATATATATCTCTTTCTATATAAAAATAGATATCATTTGAGAGGGAATCCAGCATTGTTATATAGACATTATATAGTATATAATACCAAGCTATGTCAAGTATAGATTCTAGTACTCCATACACTTATGTTTGACATATTATTAGCCTAAATCATACCATTGTTCTTATTCTAAAGATCCTTCCAAGGTTGCGTGACGATGACTCATCAGTTAGTCCCATTTATATGTACAGAGTACGGATTAGGTATATTTCCAAGGTTCAATTCAACCTTTACTAAATGGGGAGTTCTTGTTACCTGCAAGGTTCATAGGTCAGCTGAACTTGAAACTAAGACAGGGTCCGGGTAGATGGTAGTTTCACATGTCCCCAACATTCCATTTGATATCTTGCATGTGAGTCATGCCTCAGGCCTGTCATGGCACGCTACCCTTTTAGGCCTGAGGCAGCTATAATTATGTCATAGGCCGACTTGGGATACGGGTGAACGGAGTTGTACATGTCAATTTAGTATCTTGGGGATTATTATAACACTTTTCTCTTTATTTTATTTAAAAAAAGAAGAAGAACCTCCCCTAAAAAAAAAAAGAAAATCAACTATAAGCAATAGCTCTGTAAATCGTACGTTGCTTATTTTCCAGTCGTGTGATCTTCCAATCCTCCGGTCCCCGGAGAGCGCAAGCGGAGAAAACCCGGGGACCGCTTGACCTCGGCAGTGAAAACGTTCCGATGACTCGCATTACTCACACTTCCTCCTCCACATTTCTCTTCAGATAAAAACACTCTCTAGACACATCTTTTTAGGCCATTCGGCCAATATACACCATGTGGAAGCCTTCAGAAAGGCTGATGGACACCATCAGACACTATGCCAGCTTCCCCGCAACCGGTGTCTCGCTAAGGCAGATGGTTCAATTTGGTGATCGTCCCTCAACAGGTATGAACTACTAACCAATCTGGCACTGTCGCGAGTCAATATCTAATTCTCATCTAGGTACCCTATTCCGCGCCTCTCAATTTCTCTCTGAGGAGCTCCCGATCCGTCTCGCACATCGCGTGCAGGATCTGGGTGAGCTGCCAGACGGACTCAGTGAGATGCCATCGATCAAAAAAGTCCAGGATTGGTATGCGCAGTCATTTGAGGTATGTGACTCACCCATTGGCAATCGATCTCGGTTCCATATCCTGACCCAATATACCAGGAAATCATTGCTCTTCCTCGCCCCACTCTGACTCAAGAAGTGAAAGCACGCCTACTGCGACCAGGCCGGATGAACGGCGGCCCTTCAAAAATCCTCTCCGAAACAACTCAAAATCCCAGTGTGCGTGAAGGACAGTACCGGTCATCCGTGACCGCAGCCAATGGAAATGGTGTTGCAAAAGCGCACGCCGCGGCAGGCCGACGGTACTTTTTCCCCGCGGACGACCGCGGAGACTGGCCTCCGGAACTCAACGACTACAACCAACGATTCGCCAAGACCCTCCAACAGATCAAGCGACGCCATGATGGGGTCGTGACCACCGTCGCGCAAGGCATCCTGGAATGGAAACGTGCACGACAGCGCATGCAGATCGACTCCACGATTCAGTCCTTCCTCGACCGGTTTTACATGTCAAGGATTGGTATACGAATGCTCATCGGCCAACACATCGCACTCACGGAACAAACGCACATCAAACACCCCAACTATGTCGGAATAATTTGTACCAAGACCAATGTTCGGGACATCGCGCTCGAGGCCATTGAAAACGCCCGCTTCGTCTGCGAGGATTACTACGGTCTTTTCGAGTCGCCCAAGGTGCAGCTGGTCTGCAAGGAGGACTTGAACTTCATGTATGTTCCTGGACACCTATCGCACATGCTCTTCGAGACCCTCAAGAACTCGCTTCGGGCGGTCGTCGAACAACATGGTGCCGATAAGGATGAATTCCCCGTGACGAAGGTCATAGTTGCCGAAGGCAAAGAGGACATCACGATCAAGATCTCCGACGAGGGCGGTGGTATCCCCCGGTCATCGATCCCTCTCGTCTGGACCTACATGTACACCACCGTGGAGCAAACGCCCAACCTGGACCCTGATTTCGACAAGAACGACTTCAAAGCGCCAATGGCTGGATTTGGATATGGCCTACCGATAAGCCGACTGTACGCGCGGTACTTTGGCGGTGATTTGAAGTTGATCAGTATGGAGGGGTATGTTAAATTCTCTGCTTCTTACTACCTATCTTTCATAAAAATTCTTTTGCTAATTGATCTCCATAGTTACGGGACTGACGTCTACCTCCATCTCAACCGTCTCTCTTCAAGCTCCGAGCCCCTGCAATGACAATCACCTGTCATGAGAGACGGTCGGATCCGGATCACCACTTCGCACCGCCTGCACCACCCAATTTACAATGACCCGGAATACAAACCCACGCCGTCTCGAGGACTGACACTGATGAATGCCCAGGCCCACTACGCTCGCATGCTCAGCCGAGAGGTTTCGGAGCGTAAGCAAGTAGGAGACATGGAGAGTCTGTTTCACTCGGAGAAGCGGAGAAGAGAGGAGGAACAGATGTAAGACGTGCCTCACTTGGCTTAGCCTTGGCTTTGGTCTTGGCTATTCTCTGTCTTCTGATTGGTTCCTCTATTTCTCTCGCCTTGTTTAATCCCTTCCTCCGATTTGGATATTTTGGATGGCTGCATCTGTGATCAGCTGTTCCACCAAGAATGAGAATGCGAAGATGAGTTCACAAGTTGGACTACAGTACCACCGCGTCGCCTGAGACTCTCAGGTAATACCCCAGAGATGAAAAAGGGGAAGAGAACACAAAAAAAAACCCCAGTGAAACTATTATGTTTTCTGGATCCTCTCGATGATACCCATTTTCCTCTTTCCTTTGTTCTCTTCCTCATCCTCTCTGGGCTGGTGGTTCTGTCGTTGATTTGGCTTCTCTGTATAGTACTTTCCTTTTAATCTGCTTTAGCGAATACAAACATTATAGTATCATATCCGTCCTTAGTAGATACATACATACCCTGTATTCAAAGTATCCCACAACAAGATCCAACCATGCAAGAACCAGCACGCTATAAAAAAGAAAGAAGGAAAAAAAAAAAAAAAATAGATCAATTCCTAACTCAAAGATCCTCATCCTCATCCTCAACCTGATCCTGCCTTCGACCAAAACCGCTCCCAACCAACGAAGCCCCCCCTCCTCCTACTCCAACACCAACACCCCCAGAAACCCTCCTCGGCGAATTCGCACCAGAAGAAGACCCCGAACCCCCAAGGGAGCGCGAACCACCACCCCTAGCCTTCTTCGCATCCATCACCCTCAAATGCGCCGGCTTATGCCAGTTATGATCATTAATATTCCCAATAACCTCCCGATACCGAGCACGAATAAGTGATCCTTCCCCGCCCTTCCCATCGGGCGCAATATAGAACCGCGGGTCGTAGAGTTCTTCTGCTTTTTCCGGGTCGCTGGGAGCGAGATATTTTGCCAGGAAGCGCCGGCGGGTTTGGGGGATTGTCTTTTGTGTTTGTTAGTTTTAATTGTATTTGTAATTATGGCGAGGTTTGGCAATGGATGAAGGGAAGGAAGGATACGGTAAGTCAGGTCAGGTCGGGGGTATGTATGGTTGTCAAACGTACTTCTCGAGAGGCAAGTGCATATGTAACCAATAACTCACTGTCCATGAGGACGGCTAGTGCGGCGTGTTTTTCGTCGCGGAGATGTGAGCGTGTGCGGGCATCTTTTTCGAAGGCGGTTTCGGGTTCTGTTGTGCCATTTGGGCTGGCGCGGTTGTATGATGTTGTGAGGGGGTTTTGGGCGCGGCTGTTGAATCTTCCTTTTGGGGGGTATTAGTTTTTGTAGACATGTGGTTGTATTAGGTGGAGTTGGGATTGGGGTGGGATTTTGTGCCATGTATTTGTGTAATACACAGAAGCAAGAATTCACGCGGTTTGGGGGAGAACAGGGATAGATAGATGGTGGATCATGGATCGTAGTTGGATTTGATAACGAGGGCGGGAAGAGGGATACACACCCGTGTCTGATCCATTTGATGTGTTCAAGCCCCAAATATCATCTTCTGATTGAGGTCGGGGCATTGGTATGCCGTCCACGTTTGGAATTCCGCCATTTTCACCGATGTCGAACATTGGTATCCCGTCGGCACGGTCCAGATCGTCGAGTTGCATTCCGCCGTCAGATTCGGATTCAGATTCCGTATCTGAGATAATGTGTACGGCTTGGTTGGACATTTTGAAGAGAGTGAGATGGGATATAACTTAGTGGTAAGTCAAAAGCAGACTGAGAGGGGGTCTTTTGAGTTGATGTGGTGGTGCGGAGTCAGAAATCGGATGACGAGATGCAACCAGTAACTAGTGAGAATGGAAGTAATAATGTCTCTGTGGTAGACTTTGATTCAGGTCTATGATTGACAGAGAATTTCATGTATATCTTATTGTATGACTTCAGGATTGATCTATAGCCAATGTCAGTGGATGAGGAACACATATTGGCGGTAACTGGACGAGAGACTGGCCATCTCTCGGAGATAGGTTGACAGGGAAGAATTGCCACCTCAATAAGGAGTTTCAAACATACGCGGTCACAGCACTTCAGATAGAAGTCGAGATATAGACGATTCAGCTTGTTGATGAGATAACCTCGTGCCCTCTCGGGGTGGGTCCCCGTACTGTGGCTATATCAAGTAGGCGGTGAGGACTCATGATGGCAATATGCGCAAGCTGCTGGTGTTGAACCGCCTAATTGGGCTTAGTGGATATCAAGGATACTGCGATCGGAAGTTAGTCCTTGTCGAACTAGAAATATATCCCTAGGCCTTGAACAGGAACCTTGGTTTTTGTTATGGTTTACTGCGAAAATACCGTATCTCCGTTTTCACAATCCTGAATATCGTCAAAGACAGTGTTCCTTTTAGAATATGACCACTGGGACAGATATAATACAAGTTCTACAAGGAACAAGTGAAAAGAACCAAACGTTTGTATTGAATCAATGATGGCGAGAATAAATATAGTGTGATGCCAAAAAGCCAACAACGCCAGAAAACAATGCCGCTAAAACGACCAACAGTTTAGGAGATCAAGTGAAAAAGAGAAAGTAATAATCTATTTAGCCGGACAGTCGTGCATGTAAGAATTTTTAGGCCAATGGTAGCCAGCCTCATCCCTGAGATTCAATGTTAGTAAAGCGCAAACAAGAAGACAAAACCAGCGTGATAAACTTACCAGGTCGTAAAGTTCCAATTATCGTACGCCTTGCGATGTTTCTCAATATACTCAGTGGTCTCATAACCAGGTGGGTCACAAGTAACGCTCTCATCATCGGGGTCCTGGTAGATTCGGACATAGTCGAAGCGCAGGATAGCAGGCATGAAATCAATGATACTCTTATTCTGCGGCGCGAAGTTATCCGCCATACCCATATTCATGATCAGTGCCATAGGCTCGAGTGGGATCGTGCGTTGCCCGACATTGCCGTTAGGTCCGATGGCGCGAGCGTCCAGTGTCCAGGTCTTTTCGGCGCCGACAAACCACGTCACCTCGCCTTTTGCACCTGGTGTGTACTCGAAGGAGTAGGTTTGGTATTCGGTGCCGTTGAACCAGCGGTGGTTTAGGTTGGTTAGGCCAGACATGGCTTGTTGATAGACACCGCCTCGGTAGTCGTTAATTTCGGTGACGCGTGAGTCGTAAACGGCGGCGAAGTCTGGAGTTCGGTTAGTTAGTAGATGTTTTGTATAATAGAAAGATTGAAAGATACTCACCATAGTCAGGCAGGTACCACAAATCAAATGGCGCAGTCTGCAGACTCTGCGACGCACTACCGACGTAGGGACCGCTATCACCATACAGTGGAGCGGTGCTACCTTCAATCACATCAATTTCAGGAGCACTGCGTGCAGTACCAGGAGTTGGGTGATCAGAGCCGGGGCAGGCACATCCAGGCAACCGCATACCAGGCAGCCAGTTGAGACCATCAGGAGAACTCTGGTTCGGGGTGATGCCTGCATCGCAGCCGTCATGGTAACTGTATGGCCACATGCCATCGGTAGTAGCAGCATAGCCAGGACGAGCCAGGTTACCCATTGCCCAGAAACCAGGCCAGAAACCTTGGATATGTCCATCACCCGGGAGGGACATGCTGGCTTCGAGACGGCCGCCCTTGAAGCAGAGCTTGTTCCAGCTCTGTACCATACCAGATCGGTATTTTAGGTCGTGGTTTTCGAAGTGGTCAAATCGAAGCTGGAGGGTGCCATCTGCCGTGGTTACTGCGTCGGGATCATACCACTAGGCAGTGTCAGTGTTTGAGCGGTGGTTTTTTTTTTTTTTTTTTTGGACACAGTTTGTACTAACCTCTTTGTCCTGTGTCACTCCATACCACATATCCACTGCTTGGAAGTACGGGTCATCGTCCTCGAAGAATGTTCGACCAGGCATGTTGAACTCGTCGGAGAACTGTAATGGAAACGTCAGCCACTTGTCGTTGTTAGCGGGATATCAAATAACTCACCACTAGCTTCATCTCCTTCCCATTGACACTTTTCTTGGTGAGTGCCTCTTTCGGTGTGTCTGGGTCAATCAAGCCCTTCCGCAGGTTTTCCAACAGTGGCCGTTCCCCAACATCCAAACACAACGTGTCTTCAGGGTGGCATACCCCATCGGAATGTTTTGTGAAGCCCGTCAACCAAGTTCTGTGATTGCTAGTTAGCCAAGAGTAGAGATGATCAAACGAGCCAGCATCTTACATGAGCGGGTAACCAATGAAAAGCACCAGAAGACCTAGTGTGAAAACTGCCAGACCACCGACATTCAGGATACCCCTTCGATTCCAAATATCACAATCCCGATCCTTGTCCGCCGGGTCCGGGTTATGCATGTAGTCATCCTTCTCCACATCCTCGGGGAATAACAACAACCCATCAGTAGGCATTATATTGAACTTCCCCGACACAGTCTGCGTGTTGACATCGTACTCCTCACTACCAGCGTGCGAAGGCGCCCTAGAGTCATGGAACGGATCCAAGGGGAAAGTGCTCTCACGACTCATGGAGCTGATACTCGAGCGAGCCGCAGACCACCTGTCTGGAGACCGGGGCCGATCAGTATAACTCACACCATGTCCCTGTGTAGGCCGCAACTTCGGAGGCAACAGGAATTCGGAGGACTCAGGGACACTCGATGCTGCGTATGGTGAAATTGCCATCCCTTGAGCGCCAACCGCCGTGGGCGTGTCGGGGCCCTGTGGTGTCAGGGGTCGAGGGAATGTCCGCGATGTGAGAGGCGCGTAGCCCTCATTTGTCTGGAGGAAAGGATCTTGACGCCCCGAATTGAGTCGGATGTGAGGCGTCGGCTTCCCTTCAGAGCCATCAGATCCGTGGTCCGACATTTTATTGTCAATTCTCAAGTTCTGGACAATCTCCACACACTCGTTTGCTCTGCACTGGCAAGCCCTTGCTATCTACCTTCGGTTGCTGCCGCAAGAACAGCACTTTTGCATCAGTCGGTGGTGGAATCCGTGGCCTAGGCTGGTATGATGATGTTGTGTTCTGCTTCGTCTTCTTTCTTGCGGTTCTTCACACAAAGATCTCGCTATATATCTGAACGGTAAGGACTGAGGACCTAGGTAGGTATACTGCACAGTTGAACAGTGCGATGTTTTAGCGAAAGAACGGGCACGGCAGATCGGATAGCATCGAAGGTCCCTCGGCGACACGATAGAAGAGACAGAGTCTAAACGAAGAAATAAAGCCAAAACCACAGAAGAAAAGAAGAGCCTAGATGGCCCGAGGGGTCTTGTTTGGGTTCACGAGGAGACAGGAATGACACAGATCCAAGGGGGCAACCAGTGGTATGTCTGGGCCTCTCTGGGCCTCTCTCTTCCCGAGTCTTTATGATAGACTGTGGACGATAGTAAAATACTGTTCAGCACGTTGTTCCATGACCCAACGCCATATTCTGTATACAATTGACCGTCAGGTTCAATTGATTTAAGTAGACTGGTGGTTTTGAAGCTCTACCCTGACTCTCACACCCTGGGTAGGGCTATTCTAGGGTGCGGCATTCCCGTTGCTTCCCAGGGCCCGAGGAATGGCCCGCCCTGAATGCTGGCCGGAATTCAGGGATCGACATGGTCATGAACCTGAAGAGATTTCAGATGTAGTAATAATAGCAGTTCAAGGTTGCTTTGTATAGATTGGGGGTTGTTGAAGCGAAGGGCGAATCAGCGGAGAAGATGAGACATGGCCCGAGACCCCCCGTTCTACCAGCGCAACATGAGAGATGCATACAATTTCTTTACTTTCTCTAAAACATGTAGCTACGAGAATAATTGCCACAGTTGTTCCATTCAAGGTTAAATGAGTAATTCAACCTGCTTTGCACTGCCATTGACACGCGTCCTGCCAAACTCCAGCTCATCGGGCCTGAAGAATGCAACAAATCCCGAACAAACAGCTGTCAGGATCACCTTACACCAAGGTCAAGGTAGGTTGAAACCTCTGATTATCCATTCCATGCCAGTATTATCAATTTCAAGACCAAGGCAGCGAGTAACACGTACCGATGCACATCGATGCTTTCTCATAAGATATCGTATTTCGGTGGAATAGACAGCTACATATCAATCAAATAACAAAATACAAACTATGTCCTACACTATCTTCCCAAGGGCTCTCTTCATTATGGATGTGAACAGTTCAACCATCTACGACTCAACAGCCTTAGCACGCAAACCGACAAGACGGCTCTCAGGCGCATCTAGTGCCAGAACCCAGTACTCGATCTTGGTGCTGGTTTGTTCAACGCGGTAGACCTTCAGCTCAACAGCCGACTGATCGGCACTAGAATCTTTCTCGACAGCCGCGGCACGGACAGCATCCAGGGCGGTGGAGTATTGATTCTTCGGGTCGAAGGAGGACGGGGATAGAATGGAGATGGACTGGGACAGGTCGGTATCTGGGGAGATCAGGGAGGAGAGCTGGTCTGCAGTGAGGGAGGTGGAGATTAGCAGGGCAGATCAAGGATATTTATCTTGGGGGGGTTTTTTCTCAAGGGAGTATCTACGAAGGAGGATGCGGAACTAGGAAATGGAATCGGGACAGGATCAGGACATACCAGCACTAGGCCACGCGGCCTTGGCAGCACCATCCCACTTCAATGCCACAGGCTCGAAGGGCTCGTCTGTATCGGAGATGTAGTATGCGTCGACGGACTGCAGCGGCTTTGGGACGGACAGGGAGCTGTGCACGGTCTCGGTTTTGACGGTGCCGGCCCCTTGCTGCGGGGCGCTGCCGCTCACATCTGCATTGGCTTTATCCAAGAAGGACATATAGGCGTCGTCGGAGGACATGATTTGTGTTGAGGTTGAGAATGGGGACTTGGTGGGGAGAGAAGAGCTGGTGTGTGGTTGCGGTCTTGAGGTTGCGGGGAAGAGGCGCGTTTGGTGCTCTGTGTTTAGGATGTGGGTTCTTGGGCTCGTTTGATGGTATAAACAGTGTAGGAGACGGTATTGAGGTAGAGAGTGTTCGATTCGAAAGGTTGATCGTAAAGTGTAAGATGAGATTGGCAAAGCCCGATTTCTTGCTGAAGCTGGCAGGGAAAAGTGTGGGATGACGCAATGGACCTTGGACTGTCGCATTTTGTTCACCACCGGCCTGTGAGGTTGGAATATCGTATATTTAAACAAACAGAGAGTTTAAAGGAGTTTAGATGATGTAACTGGATATATGGAAGAACTAGAAAGAATTAGGAAGAGAAAAAGAGGCAGCTCAACATTTCGGGTGCGTAAAGACGTACAAATATATATATACAAGACAAGACACCCGAACCAGATATATATATTTTGAAGTGATGGGTGATCCAAGAAACGATTTACCAAATTGATGTGTTGTTGTAGAAAATTCTCCCACATACATTTTAGATATATTTATATAAATTTACAGACAATTATACAGCTACATGCAAATCGTGAAGGATATTCGCTTTTTTATTGAATATGAAACGTTGCACTACCACCAACCATAGGCTTAAACATCTTAAACAGTCTCCACAAGGTCCTTCTTGAGGGTACCCATGAAGGCCTTCTTCTCCTCGAAGGTCTGGAAAGCACCGTGACCGAACTTGGAGGAGGTATCGATCCACTTGAGCTCGACCTTCTCGGTGGCCCTGCGGGAAGTCTGGGGGTACAGAGTCTTGCGCAGAGTCATAACACGCTTCTTGACACCGGGGACGGAGCCCTTGACCATGACGAAGTCGTTCTTGACCTCACCGTAGTGGACGAAACCACCCATGCTAAACAAATGTTAGAATTAAGAAACATAACACAAGAAAAATATCAGGGAGGAACATACGGGGTGATCTGCTTCTTGGAGATGTCGAAGTCGGTGGAGGCGTTACCCTCATCGGTACCCTTTCCAATGCGGAAGATCTTGTGGTTGCAAGAGGTACGGTGGTGGTATCCGTCCTGACCGGCACGGGCAACAGTCCACTGGACGTGGTTAGGGTGCCAAGCACCAATACAGGCGACCTTGCGCAGACCCTTGTGAGTCTTGCGGGGCAGCTTGGTGGTACCCCAACGGGAGGTGACACCGGAGAAACCGTGACCCTTGGTGACGGCGATGACATCAATCATCTCGTCCTTCTCGAAGATGGAGTCGATATCGATGGTCTTCTCGAAGAGGTTGCGGGCGAAGTCGACCTTGTCGGCGACGGAGCCACCGTTGACCTGGATCTCCATAAGGTGGGCCTTCTTCTGCTTGATAGGAGTCTGGCGGATCTGGGTGTGGGCGAGCACACGGACGACAGTGCAGTACTTCTGGATGCGCTCAAGCTCGCGGGTGATGGAGGCACCGGAGCTCTCGGCGTGGGACTTGGCGTACTTGGTGAAGGCCTTCTTCTTGGACTTGTACCAGTTCTTGTAGAAGCGACGCTTGACCTCATCGCTCAGGTGCTCAGCCCAGACGGTGGTGAGAGAGCGGAGACCACGGGGAGTCTCGATGTAACCGACGACACCGACGGCAACGAGCTAGAAAGAAGAAAAAAAAATCCATGTTAGGGTCCGGTCGCTTTTTTTTTTCGTCCTTCACTTTCGCACACAACGGGGAAACATACAGGAGGGGTCTCGATGACGGTGACGGCCTCGACAATCTCCTTCTTGTGCATCTTGGCACCGGGACGGTCAAGGTCACGGACGATGGTGGTCATACCGGCCTTGTAGCCCATGGAGGCAGTAAGGTGGACGGGCTTCTTGGCATCATCCTTGGGGAAGCTGTCGCAAAAAAAGTCTCAGCGCACAAATTCACAAATCACGAACTCATTCAGAAAGTACTGACCTCTTGACCTTACCACGGTGACGGGCAGCGCGCTTGCGCGGGAGGTAGGCAAGGGAGCCTGGAGATATAATCAGTATACTGTTCACACACAGAGGCCGTATTTCGAAATTTCGATATCGAGGAAAAAGGTGATCACGAACCGTGACGAGGCGCTTCGAACTTCCGGTGACTCCTGAATAGCGAAAGCAGGTCAGCAATTGTATTCAATGGCGATTGTATATGAATCTTCAATTGGGATAGACTCACATCTTGACCCTGTTATCGTTAGTCGTCGAGGTGGTGGGAGGACGATCTGGAAATGTCGAAGTTGATTTTGCACGCTTGGTGTGTGGGCTAACCTAAGCGAGACTCTTGGCGGTCAAGAGCCTGAGGCACCCCACAATAACCCAAATTAGCTAATCCAGCCCTGGTCCTGTCACGTGTCGTCCAGATTTTCCGGGCCCTGAGACGATTTTTATGGGTCTTGCTGCTGCCAAGGCAAACGGCCAGCAATATGGTTTTAGGACATCCACATTGTGGGCTCGAATGAAACATAGACCGAAATACAATACCGAACATATTTAGAGTGCTACAGTTATACGTGCGTACACCTTAATGAGAAAAGAAAGGAGATGTTATAAAATTTACTCTACCAAATTCCAGAGTATCAAACAAATGATTTGCTTCAAGGATGCCTAATGCACCATAAAAAATTCACAGTGAAAGGAGACTAAGAAATCATAAAAAAGAAGAGAACGAACAGACATGACGAATTTTCAGCGCACGCGCTTGAAACTTGGTAGTCATCGTAACTCGCACATTCATACCGTACATCACACACTGAAAGAGAGGAAGGACAGGGAGGAGCAAGGAAGCGAGAGATTTGGGGGCTTTGCCCGGTTTAACCAGACCACACTTTTGTGGCCGGGAGAGGAAAGACTTTTTATGCCGTTGGCTCGACCTTGGATGGAGTACTGGCACGAGCATTTCCGGCGCCGTTGGCTGGGTTGCCAGCAGCGCTGCCGTTGGGGCTGCCCTTGGAGGCAGCAGCAGTCTTCTTTTCTTCCTCAACTTCGTCATCGTAGTCTTCATCAACATCCATTTTGCGCGCGGGGGGCTCGTGCGCAGGAGGAGCCTCGGGGCGAGGAGGTTCTTCCTTGACCGGGGTGTTGGCGGAAGGAGGTCCAGAGGGGGGAGCGTTGGGTGCTGGTGCAGTGCCCTCGGCCATCGGGGGAAGACTGGGGCCAGCAGAAGGCCGGGGAGGCATGTCTTGGATCGAAGGCAGAGTAGGAGGGTGGTGAGCAGCCTCTGAGGGGTGGTAGTTCTCATTGGCACGACGGGCGTCCTCGCGGCGAGCCTCTGAGGAGCTTCGTCGTTGCATCTCACCAGGAGAAGGCAAGCGAGCGGGTGGGCTCGGGCGGCGGTTGCTCTGGTCATCCAGACGAGCGCGGCTCTCTTCGTTTGCGTGCTTCTTGACTGGACCAGCCTCAGCCTCCCATTCGCGACCGCGCTTCATTGCAGATGCGGGGCGATCTTCGCGATCGCGGGCGGCAGCCTCAGCAGCAGTAGCAGCCGAAGCAGGGGCCGGAGCACCAGAGGCGATGGAGTTACCACCTGGAACTTGTGGGGGGAGGGTAGGACCGGGGTGGAACTGTTGGAGAGGGTATCCTGAGCCCGGCGAAGAGGGACGCTCATCGCGAATAGGGCGAATTTCAGGAGCAGGACTGAAAGGACGATTCTGGTAAGGAGGGGGAGGAGCACTGCCATTGGGTCCGGGAGGTCCAGGGGGGCCAGGAGGAGCGCCAGGCAGGCTACCCGGCAAAGCACCTCGCGGGGCACCGAAGGCATTGCCACCACTAGGAGCGCGTTCGTGGCCTGGACCAGGAGCGTTTCCAAGCTGAGGTAGGGTGTGAGGCGGCGGGTAGGCATTGGGATCACCCATCTTTGGCGAGCGAGGTGCGCCACGGGGATCAGGGAACGCCCGACCAGGCTCCTGTCGAGGACTCTGAGCAGGAGCACCGGGGATCCGGACTTCGCGCTGGTCGAGACCATTAGATGGGGGAGCTTGGCTCTGAGACTGAAGCTCGTTGATACCACGGTTCCAGTCAGGAATCTGTCTCGGGGGAGCAGGAGCTTGTGGAGGGGGGGCCAATGGGGGCTGGGGCACCCCACTGAGGAGCTGGAGGTGCACCAACGCCAGGCGCCTGATAAGCCTGAGGATGAACATCCTGTGGCTGAGGCGCGGGAGCAGTGGGTGGTTGTTGTCCAGCCGTGCCAGCAGACAACTGACTCTGAAGAAGCTGTAGACGAGCCTTGATGTGAACGTTGCTCGGATCAAGATCTGCGGCGCGTCCGTATGCATCCAGGGCATCGGCAATCTGGTTGTTGCATGATTCGTACAAAGTGCCCAGGTCATACCAAACCTCCGAAATGTAAGGATTCAGGCGGATCGCACGAGAGTAGGCGTCGAGAGCATCGCGGTATTGGTTGATCTGGTAGTAAAGAACACCAATCGAGCACCAGAAGGTAGGGTTGCGGCCATCGCGATAGACCGCTTGCTGGTAGGCTTCGTACGCCTTGGGGTATTTCGCCATGGACATGTAGCAACGACCAAGGAGATACCAACTTTGAGCGTCATTGTTATCTAGGGAGCGAATTGATTAGTTTTAATGTATACAACCCAGATGAGGGAGTAAAAGTGTACTTACCAGCATTGACGGACTTTTCCAAAAACTGGATGGCCTTCTCTTGGCTGTGGAAGGCATTGCTCTGCTGGTGGTAGAGCCATCCAAGTTGCTGGAGAACTTTGGCGTGGTTTGGATCCCGCTCAAGGACACGCTGGTAGGCGGATTGAGCAGACTCAAACTGAGGGTTTCATCAGCATAAGATAAGAAATCAAAAAAGGCGGAGGGAAGCATGGCTTACGTCTTTCTGTTGCTCGTGAACATGGCCAATCTGGAACCAGATGTCTTCTTCGGTCAGAGGGCGTGGGGGATCGCTAACAATGTATTTGAAGCACTAGAATGGATTAGTCACAGCTCTCAAAGTTCATAGCAAGAGATTTCACATACCTCCAAACTCTGGTTAAACTTCTGTTGCTGCTTGTATATGATTCCCAGGCGGAAGTAAATCTCATTGGCCTTCTCGAAATCGGGTGCCATGCGCATCACTTGCGAGAAAGCCTCCTCCGCATGATCCAAAGAACCATAGCGGTCATACAAGATACCGATTCCATACCAGAGCTTAGGTTCCTAATGAGGGGGATTGGAGTCAGCGACTACGTATTTCAGGGACGATGTGAGGGGAAACCGCTTACCTTAGGGTCGCGCAAGTGGTAAAGGGCTTGCTGGTAAGAGGTGTATGCCTCTTGCAAATTATCCATCATGAGATGGCAGTGGCCCAGGCTGCCCCAAGTCTCTCCATTGCTCGGGTCCAACTTCAAAATATTTTGTAAGTACTCAATTGCTTTGGGGAACTGCTCTTTTGTCCGGAGAATGCATGAAATAGCATTCATGGCTGAGATAGACCACTGGTTGTGACGCAGGGCCTGCTCGTAGGCATTCATCGCACCTTCGAGATCGCCCATCAATTCGGTCAAGCTTCCTATAAACGAGACACACTGTTAGAAATCGCTAATTTCAGGTATATGACCTAGGATTTCTTACCTATTTGAAGCCAGACTTGTTCATTGAGTGTGGCGATCTTCTGTGCGGTGGTGAGAGAAGGGACTCCCTTTTGACCTTGCACAGGAATTGCTGACATGTGACCATTGGCCTGCGCCTGCGCCTGCGCATGCGCTGCGAGATGCGCTGCCGCATGGTGAGGAGCCACGCCCGCGGTGGGTGATGGTTGAGTGTGAGACATGGTTCCCGAGAATCGTGAGTATGGTTTGAGTTGAACCGTGTCGCGACCGAACTCTCGGGGTAGGTTTGCGACACGATGATGCAATCCAAGTTCACACCACTATTAGACACTGGTGTAGTGTACTCTTGTGATGTCGCACGCCGATCCCGAGGCGCAATGTCCGATGGGCACGAGAGAGGCAAAAGGCAAGAGAAAAAGGAGGGACGGGTCGCGAAAGAAGTAAATGTCCCTAACGCGACACTATCCAGCAGTGAAGGGCGGCAGTTTTCCAAAATCGACTAGCCCTTGGCGCTATCCCGAAGATAAATGAGTGGCGCGAGATGGGCAGTGACACAATCTCGGGGGGGCAGCGGGTGAGGTCACAGCTATGTAGAGCTTGGTGCGCGAAGGTAGAAGGGGAAAAATGAGATATTCAAGAAAGAGGCGAAGAAACAAGGCGATTCAGTGGGGAAAGGGGAAGTCAGAATTGAGGATGATCCGAAAGCCTAAGGGGGAAGAGAGAGGGAAGAGTCGAGGGGCTGGCAGGAAAGGTGAAATTCGCCAAGAGACGCTAGTGGTTGGGTAGCTCCCGGCCGTCACGACTGATTATCTAATACAAGCTGACGCTCAGGAACGGCTTAGCGCTGTGGAGAAAGATCTGGAGGCGGTTATGCTCGTTTTATTTTTATTTTGGAATTATTTCTTTTCTTTTTGGTCCATTTCTGTCCTTTTTGGGAATTCTTGGGGGATTTTTGATTTTTGATTTTTCCTTTTTGATTTTTCGCTTCTTTTTTCTTTTTTTCTTTTTTTCTTTTTCTTTTTCCCTTTTTAGGCTCCATCTTCAAAACCCACCCATGATCTCATGAAAAAAGAATTAAGCATATAAGAAGTTCTTATAATTATTTATTCAACGTATGCCTACTTTGTATAGATATTAGAATTAATCTCAATTAATTTTTCTTTCCCGTTGTTAAAAAAACCATCATGCCCAATCTCCCTGACACGAACACACAAACCCCCGGCAAAAGACGCCGAGTGGGGACTCCCCCGTGGTTGCCTCTAAGGTGCGTTAGTGCAACTGTGCTCCGTGGTGCTATGTAGCCCACAGGGCCGTGCAGCCGCATTGGCTTTCTCAGATCCCTGTTCCCCCCTTTTGCCCAGCACTGTGCGTACTTAATCCTCCGTCAAATGAGAATGGAGATCAGAAATAATCATTTTACTTAATTTTCTTTACCCAGTCCTTTTACTTTTTATTCGCCCTATCTCTATCCAGCTACTCTGTACGGAGTACATAATATAGCTATGATTATTATTGTATACGTCAATAGGCTGCAAGACCAGCACAGACAGACCAAACCCGGAACTGTGCAGGGTGCAGCTGTCGAGTGACCTTGTGTCCCCTCTCCCTTTTTTTTTCCTCATCATTTTTCTCCGGACTTCGTGTACACAATCCCAACCCCCTTGACTCTTGCAAGTCCATGAATTTGTTTGGTAAAAAGTACCAAAGTACCATGCAGGGTACCTTGACTTGCATATTCGCCCCTTCCGTCATTATTGTACCCGCTTTAAGCGGATTAGCGTGTCCACAGTTTTCAATTTTTAAATTTCTTCAGCCACAGGTCAAGCCCTGTGCTTGTGGCTGGTGCATACTTGTGGATGCGATGATCTTGGATTACACATTTCCAGTGGACCTCGGGAGACTCCCGGATATGACAACCGTGATAACCGCCTTTGGAAATTCCAGTAGTGCCCCCTTATGGCTCACATACCATTGTCTCCCTACTTACTTTCAAAAGTATATATAGTACTCCGTATAACGGTGTATAAAACATACGTGGCCATATTAGAGACCATGTGTACCTTATATTTTCCCCCAATGACGGGCTCCACTTGTGCGTGGGCCTCAATTTTCTCCATCAGGGTTTGCTAGCCGAGCCGCCGTCTCTGCCGTTGGAAGGTTGTGAAACGGGGTGTTTCCCAACAGCCTTGGTCAACAACTGTCTTATTATGGATGGTACCTACTTTGTAGGTAGAGATCTGGGTTTCACAGCCGCTTGTTATTTTAACTTGCCGACCGAGTCAATAGACTATATATTTTACCCTTTAGCCTTTTTTTTAATCCTTTTTCTTTCTCTTCCATTTCCCCATCTAAATCCCTGCTGTTTTGAAGTGTTCTCGCCGAGTCTGGGTCAATTAGGACAGGATATATAAATTCTTATTTTGAACAAAAAAAGAGAATGACTTCGCTGCAAATGCAAATCTCGGAAGCATGTCAAAAGCCAAAGCACTCCGGGAATCACGGCAATAACCCGGTCAAAAACAGATCAGCCGCGCGCATGCCTCTGCACTGCGGTCCCATCATTGTGTCCACTGTGGAGAACGCCCATGACTTATCTTGAGACCATAAATAAATAGTAAGAACCAAGACCCCCTGCGACGGGATTTCGCAGACGCCATGCTCCGAGGCGGTGGGTATGACCGTGCAACACGGTTCCAGAGTTAGAATCGAGGCAGGGGGTGTGGGCCAGGAAAACAAAGCTAGACTTGACATTGCATGAATCACTGGCGCTTCCGAGTTGATCAGCGGGAGAGAGAGGCATCACGCAAAGCCATATGCAGATTGTATTTTCATATGAAATTGAGTTCTTCTTGGACGTGGCTCACCTGCACGGTCAACGGTAAACCCTCCACCATTTGCCCGCGGTGGATATCATCCGCCTCATGGTTAGATTATAAGAGGGAAAAATTAAAAAAAAAAAATTTTAAAAAAAAGCATAGCAAAGCAACTCAAACCTAACAAAAAAAAAAAAAAAGATAAAGGTTTCAAGTCATGTCTTGCCAAGACTTGATAGTGCAAAGCGCAGGGATTGAAGCCCGGTCCAGTTGGGACACAGATGTTCGATTTGTGTGACCTCGAAAAAAGACCAAAAGCGAAAATAGATGCGTCCATTTTCTACTCTCCCCGATCACTGATAAGATAGGTATCGTAGGGGGATTGGCCTGACAATGCGCTATTTCCAACCGGGCTCGGTGATGCAGATGCGTGGTTCAAGGACGTGGGGGAGCACAGATGCTGTTTCTTGTGTGAGGTACTTTCTGTTGGGTAACATGTCTGTGTTGCTTTGTGTTGGTGATGGGGCAGGGATATAAGTCTAGTCATATATGATGTCTAGATGCAGATGCTTATCATTTGACGTTAGGTGGTTTTAGGCGATCAGGAGGGTCTCATGGTTGCATGGTTGCATGGTTGCATGGTTGCATGGGTTACCCCAGGCGGGCTCAAGCCTTCAACGCGGCCCCGGGGGTCCTTTTCAGGTACCGCTAAACCAATAATACCAAGCAGTTATTGATGTAGGGGTCAGCTAGCTGACTTCCAAATCTAGCCCGTCACATCTTGATCACTTGTGGCTGCAAGCCCCCATCAGCCACAAATCAGGGAACCTAAGTTTTTATGAGATCTCTTGATGGACATAAGTACTGAGGGGATATATTTCGAGTTGAACCAAGGAGTATTTGGGTAAAGGAACTACCTTAGAATTTAGGATTTTTTGATGATCGCTTGTTGCATTCGAAATAGGTCCGACATTATGTATATTACAATATATATATGTTTTGCTACAAACACGATTTTTTCAACCCCACATTTGTTTGGATTTCCTCTCTTGCACGGCTACATTCACAACAAACTACATATATTTCTAAAAAACAGACAAACCATTTAAATATCGACACCTTGTTTTACTCTCAACTTTGCCTAAAAGTCAACCTTGCTAACGAGCCAGCACGTGATCAGATGCGACACGGAGATTTGTGGCATTTCTAATATGTTTCAAGGAAATGGCACGAAATATTAGATCTAATCAAGCAAGGGTATATAAAAAGAATCTACACTTCAACGTACGCGAAGAAAAAGATACCCGTGGATACTAAGAGCGCTCAGACGCAATCTTTGGAGATCGCATTTATTGCCAAACTGATCATGAATATCGATTATGGTAGGATGTAGAAAGGTAATTTACCAAGTCGGCACATTGCCAGTTTGGCTGAGATGTATAAGCCAAGTAAAGGGACCTAGAAAAGCACATGTGTAGCAAATAGCTCTAGGGGAGCCGTTGCAATATTGGAATCCGTGGATGGGATTGTGAGTACCGAGATTCGAGGATCGAGCGCATAAGCATGTGCAGAATCTCCAACCTACCTTTGTACGAAATGGTCAAGGTTGGCGAACATTGGCAAACCGATGTTCAAAATCTTAGTGGCGACATTAGTAAATTGTTTCCAAGCTTCTGTATTTCAAGTCCTCAATCCATTATCTGATTCGATAGTGCTAGTGGAGGTTCGTTCGTGGTGCACTTCGATGAGCATGCAGCCAATGGATAATGTGCGGGGAAAATCAGTGAAAACTACCTCATGTGGGATGAGGGACAATTTCCGGAAGAGAAGCTGGATATATGTGCCGTAGGGCGCGGTTGGTGCCTCATCAGCGAAGAGCCAGGAAGAAGAGCTGCTCAGATGAAATTTTTCTTGGAGATAGCGACCTCAAGTTTGCGTGCAGTCAAGGGGGAAAGGTGACTTCATATATAACGTTGTACCTCTCATTTCCCAGGGGAATGCGCGATAAATGACACACAAGTCGACTAATATGACAGGTAGATAGTGTGGCCGATCGGATATCTGCGTTACTTGAGAGGTATGGAAGAGTCGATCATTTTTGACGGTAGTCCATAGCTAGCACATGAGCAGACCACGACCCCTCATATTGGAAGGTTTATAATATCACCCAAATTTGGGGGGATGTGATTGATCTACACTCGCCACCTGTCATTGTCATGCCATGCCATTGCGTGCTTGGCTAATGGTAGTTGTATGGTTGATCACTGGCTGAATTTGAGAAAAAGCACATGATTCTCGTGTTGATTGAGGAAAGACGGACAGCCAAGGGGAATTAGTTGGACAGCGTGCAGCCGTAAATAAAGGAAAAAACAGAAGACTTGACCGGGAGTGCGGCAACGTTACGTTTGCCGAGCACAGAACACGCAATCAAGTCACTCCTGACCGCTCACCCGGGAAGCCAAGCAGAGAATACGGTTTTGTATACAGGGTCTAGGCATCCAGATAGAAAAATCCTACAAGCCAAGAGTTGAAATCTGTTGAGGAGAAAGCAAATTTTGGATCTGAAGCGGATGTCGGAGGCGCTGATTCGTTGATATAATCGGATTCATCTCAACGGAGCAGCGGAATGAAAGGACCAGGAGGCCAAGACTTCCAAGACTCTTCCTGTCAGGGCTGGGGTATCTGACAAGAGGGATCAAGATAGGTACGGAGTATCTATTTTGGCTCTCACTATGCACCTGGGCGAAACTTAGGACAATTATTGGCAAAAGTTAGGTAAGAGATATTGAACAATCTGAAAACTATTTCCCCGAAATCGAAATGCCAACACCCGCCAACCTCTCGGCGTCTGGGCGTTGACCCTCCCTTGGGGGGTACTGTGTTGCCCCTGATTTCGTTGTAGACATCCATGGGGTATATAGTAGCCCTGTGAGGGTTTGTGAGATCCACTTCTGCGAGCATTAAATTGTATAGAATGCAGATACAATACAACATACAGGTTATCCATGTAATTTTGGGAGATTGTAAGATTATATAGATGGAGCAATAGGAGTAATACATTTATCACGTGCGTATGGCTATTACCGCCAAGACTCCAGGATTCGTCTCAGCGCGGATCATCTTGTCGTCATCGACCAATCAGAGACCGGAAATAGTTGACTTATCATCCCCGGTGGCTGCTTGGCGCCTTGGCGGGTGGTAAAATCTCGTAATTCGATCTGCACCATTGACCAGACCACTCAGCATTTTTGTTTCACAGTAGGACAACTGCACATCTTGTCCGACATGACCGTACCCTGTTATCGTGTACGCTCTGAGATAGCCATGATCGGGATCTGAGATAAAAGGATCAGCAGGATACCCACAAAGGATTCTTGTACCCCATACAAGGCTCGACTCAATGCCAAGGTCTCGGCATCTGGGCGTCTTGGCGAGAGGGACTGCAAACAGCAGGAAATGCTCTTCCGCTGTCTGGCACGGCCTTTCCTGGGCTTTCCTGGCTTTTCCGCTCTTTCAGGCTGCGGCCCTCCGTTGTCTCTTATAAGTCTCTCTTCCGCCCTTCCTGCCCGCCCCCTTCCCCCTTCGACTTGTCAACAGAGAGCCCCCTATGCCCGAAAGATTACGACTACGGAAACCATGCGGTGAATTCTACATGCAATAGTCGCCCTCTGTGCGTCTACCTTGTACGACTCTTGCTTCGTCTTCACCCACTGCTTTTATCCTCTCGCCCGACATGCGGTCACCGGAGATGTCATATAGTCCCGCCTACTATCAGGATCAGGGACCTCTTGGAACGACACAACCTCACAGCTCGATCGTCACCCCTCCACCGGCTACCCGTCGATCTCAAGAGCAATCCTCTATATTGGGTCACCCCGTAGACGGATCTCGACCCTCCTCTCCCATACCAAGCCGCGACGTCAGTCCCCGCACATCAGGCTCACGGACACACCGTGTATACCATAACCAAACACTAGGAGGACCTTCGTGGCCCGGTTCAGACATACGAGAGACAGACTCCGTTCCGGCCGGCTCAACATCAAGTGGTGCACACAAGGAAGAGCGGGCCCCCAGCAGCTGGACAGACCGGCCGTCATTAATGTCGGGGGAACAGTCCAACCCCAGCATAATCCGTGTTCGAAAACGAGCCATCCCGGATCACGAAATAATCACTAATGAGGGCCAAGATGCTCTCTTGATGCTGGTAAGTGCGCAATGTAGTGGTCCAATGTTTCATTTACTGATAAAGGATTGATAGTTCCGCCTCACAATCGCTCCATTATACTCATTCGGCGCTTCTCTATATACCATCTTCGCCCTCCTCTTCGCCCTCCTTGTCTCACCTTTCCGTCTCTGCTCATTTTCCTCATACCTCCGCGCCACGACGTTCGCATCACAACTTTGCGATCTCCTCTCTCCTGTCCTTCACATCCATGAGCGGCTAGTTTGCTTGCAGCCACCATCAGTGGAAGGCCGATCATCCTCGACCCAATCCACCCAATGGATTCGCCCAGATCCAGATTCAGACCAACCGTCAGTCATATCTGAGCCGAGCGAGGTTTACGCGGTGACTACTTCAATTTTCGTCCTGATCCTATCCCCATTACTCAGCATTGTGATGCTCCTGTTCGCATGGACAGCGGCCTCTTTCTGGGTCTTCTCCATGGTCCTGGGTAACCCGGACGGCACTGAGCGGAAGGACGATGGCCGCACCGCCGTTCTCGGAGTCTGCAAATGGTGGCGGTCATGGCTATGCAAAGCCCGAAAATCATAGTAACTTCCAATAAGAGCCCGCCAGAATCAAGCAGGCCAAATCAGTGATACATCTCACCGCCAGCTTCACGAAAGCTGCATCACTCCCCCTTACCTTGAAATATTGTCCCGTACTACATTGATACCCTCCCCTCCCCTCTCGGTACATGGGCGTACACCGGGAATACGTGGAACGACCTCGCTTTACTTTACTTTTACCCTTCACCTGCTGATATTACCTCCGTCCCTGGTGGCTATGACTATACACATTCTGCATCGTTGATGCACGCGGCGTCTGGGATTGGCTTTTATTTTTACACGGCGTCTGGGTGGGCGCATAGTGACATCGAAATTATTTCGACGTGTATCCTTTTTGTTCTTGTGTCCTGCAGATTATCGGGGTGTGGTTGATGCCTCCCCTTGCTCGACTCAAGGCTTTTTATATTGTCTTGTCTCGTGAGCTGGTGGGAGATCCTCGACCTGCCTTGGAACTGTATTTGTATGTATGAAACTTGCTTGCGAGAGGAGGTTGTATGTATGCACTGCTCTCGAGTGTGAATCTGATACCCAGGTTTAATGCCTTTTATTCCTGGTATTCGCTTGAAGTAAACACTGTAGGATTCTGTCTGTCACCCGATCCTTGTAAGATAGATGACCAGAAGTATTTGTAGTCGAAGGGAAACTGGAAATCATAACTTCAGATGATTATCTCATGCCTTTCAATATATGTAGGTAATACAAGAATAGTCAGTCGTTCATGCGGTCTCTGCCCTTACGGCGTAGGTCATCATCTGATCTAGTTGGCCCAAGATGATACCAGGAATGTTATATTTAAGATTCTACTTTGATATCTTTCCCCCTTGTTAGAATAGGTTTTTGACAAAGCCTGAGGTTATCGTCTTCAAGTATGCTCTTTTGTTCCGCCAGGCAAGGACTAGAATATATTGGAAAGACCATGTGCCTGAGATATAGGCTTTGTATACATATGAAGTCACAAATGATGTCGAGGTCAACACGAGCTGGCAAAAACCGAACAGTGGAGATATGTACCGTTCACTGAATAAGACTTTACATCTACTCCCCTAAAATCACTGTGTAGTATCCCATACCGGAATGGGAATTTCCCATCACTATCCCTGCTTGCCTTTGTTGAACCACCCGTCTACGCCGTAGGACTACCCCTGTAGAGATTATCTCCACAATTTGCAACTTCTTCTTTGTGACTCTTAGGGGTCGTATTTGGCTAACTAATATTTTAGCTCTCCCTGTCCCCTGAGTTATGTAAGAAACACATCTCTTCCAAGGTTATCCAAATTTCATTCAAGGAACCTCCCTTCCAACTCCCATGGAAGCATGCATCCTAGCCAGACAACCGGAGGCCCTAACCTCAATATATCCATTGCTGCCCCTCCAATATGGATATATGCCGCCGGGGACACTATAATCGGCAGCGTGAACCGGCACTCGCACATCGTGACCCCAGATGCCAAGATCTCACTTACATTGATCGGACGCACAAGAGCCCGCCTAATAACAGAAGGCTATCCATCGAAAGTCTCATCCTACGGCAACTGGAAACTTTTCCAACTTCCATCACAAACCTTGTTACGTGGACCTATACACATACCCTCGCCCAGCACTCCAACCGACTGGATCAACATCCCTTTCTCAATTAATATCCCCGAAGCAACTTCATCGTCAGCAGTCCACAATCACGAACAAGAAGAGAGCTTCATCCCTCTAGAAGCAAACTGCATCACACAGCACCCGTTACCGGGGACATTTTCCACCAAATGGGCCGGAGCAAAGGTCTACATCGAGTACTATCTCCAGGCGCAGCTGCGGTATATGCGAAATGGCTTGTGGCGTGTCCAACGTGCGACAGCACCCATCACGTTGGGCTTTCCGACTGTAGACGCGGGCGGGATCCGGTTCGCGCTGCAGCAGTGTAGTATCGCGAGCCGGGTGCGCAGCCAGCGATTGCTTCCGTCGATGCGGGGCGTGGATTTATCCGTGATGCAGAAGACGCGGAAGATTCTTGGGGTATCTTCTGTTCCGGGATTCAGCTTTGAGGTTGTGATGAATGTGCCGATTGCTATCCAGCTTGATGATTCGTCGCCGATTCCGCTTGTTATCAGGGTTATACCGCGGAGGGATGGGAGTAGTAGTGCTATTTGGGATGTTGTACAACGGGTTGATATTATTGCGGTTAAGATGAGTATCTTGTCAAAAGTTGAGATTGTTGTCAAACCGAGCGAGGAGAGCTTTTATAAGATTCCCAATGATGAGCATGTGTTTGTTCAGCATTTGGGCTTAGAGAAAGCTTTTGAGCAGCGAAAGGACCCTATTGTCACCTTTGCTGGGCCAAGTGATACATCGGTCGATATTGGGAGGATGCTTCGACTTGTTCTTAGACACGATGGTCTGACGAGTGATGGGAAGCGCCTCGGTGTTTTGACTAGCATCCAGCCTAGTTTTGTCACTTTCAATACTAGGCTGAGTCACTCGATAATGGGGCAGACTTCTCTTAGTATTGCCGGGGAGACACGAACTGTGTCGATGACGACAGTGGTCACTGTGTATAACAGTGCCTCTAGGTTGTGAAGTTGTGCTTTGTTAAGGCCATGGGATTTGTGAATTTGACTGGTGTTTATTTTGTGGACAGAGTTCACTTCTGTCGTATTGCTTTGCAGGAGCATATCCCTTGTCGAATATAAGACAAGGAGAGCAACAGCGAATAGCCTAATGATTGCACGGCTAAACACTTATAATTGAATTGTCATATAATATCATAATTAACAGATAGTATCAAAAGAATGAAGCTGCGGCCGCTTCAATAGTTACCGATTCGTATTCAACGTCACCAGCATCATGGTCGACAAAAGAAGAATCAGGGCCATTAGCATCATCATCAGATAGGCCAATGTCATGGATATCCAAACCAGTCACACCACGAGACAACATCTGGATCTTTATCTCCATATCATGTTTTCTCTTCTGCTCCTTCACCTCCTCCTCTGTCGACCTCTTCAACTCCCTCTCATACGCGCGCTGCTCCTCTTGGTCCCGAGCATTGTCCGCCCATACCTTTAGGTGTTCCGGGTATCGCAGACACCATATCACAATATCCCGTGTCGCATGCGCATCCTCCAGCGCACTGTGGCCCTGCTTCCCGACTTGGATGTCATAATTGACCAATTCATTGGTAAGGGTCTTCAGACTCCATGTGCGGTTGAGTGGTTCACCGGCATGTACAGTGTAAAACACCGCTTCACTGGTGATGATAGAGGAGTCGACAACGTTCCAGTGGATAATACCTAAGACGTCAAGATCATTGTTAAGAGAATGACCAATGAGGACAGTCTCGCTATCCATGAACTCCCATAATTTCGAGCGCGCGCCTTCCCAGCCAAACAAGGCTGTGCCTTTTTTGACAGCCTTGTTCATGGCACTAGGAGTCACCCCACTGAACCGAGAATCCCAATTCACAACTCTAGATTTCGGCTGCACATAATTGTCGATGAGAACCTCGCCAGTCAAAAAGTCAATTGCGCTCAAATAAGCAAGCTCCCGACGCCCTGCTTCGACTTGCACCATCTCACAGTCAAGGACAATTGCTTTCCTTTTTGGCAAGCCGTCTGCGGAGCGAGGAACTTGGCGGAAATGTCCTGTTTTCGGAGGGGGCTTCTTCGACGGGCGTCTGCCGATATCTGCCAAGCCAGCCCGAAAGGTGAAGCCTCGGGTGGCGAGACGGGTTTCCGAGTGACATCGTGCCGACAAGTAGCGAAAGATCAAGCTTTGCTCGAGCGGCTCGAGCGAAACATGGTAATTTGCGTTTTGGGTGGCAGGTGATGACGCATTCTGGGTGTCAAGTTCAGAGGTCTTGTTCCATAGATCTTCAAAAGCCTCTGTGCTCAATGGAGCACGTGTTGGTGCCTGGTTTGATGTGCACTTTTGAGATGGTTTTGCAGGCTTGGCAGGCAGTGTATCAGAGCGATCCAGGGACTTCTCAATCTTTGTTTTCTTTTTGAGTTTCGCAGATTTGGCAGACAAAGCCTCAAACGGATCCTGGTATTCATCAAGCTTTGTTTTCTTTGCGATGGATTTTGTAGGCTTGACAGGCACGGGCTCAGAAAGATCCTGGGAATCCTCAAGCTTTGTTTTCTTTGGATTGGGTTTCGCAGTTTTGGCAGACAAAGCCTCAAACAGATCCTGGGATTCCTCGAGCTTTGTTTTCTTTGTAATGGATTTTGTAGGTTTGACAGGGAGGGAATCAGAAAGATCCTGGGACTTCTCAAGCTTTGTCTTCTTTGCAATGGATTTTGTAGGTTTGACAGGGAGGGAATCAGAAAGATCCTGGGACTTCTCAAGCTTTGTTTTCTTTGCAATGGATTTTGTAGGCTTGACAGGCACGGGCTCGGAACGATCCTGTAACCTGTCATCCTTCGCGGTCTTGGGCGATGGATTTGCAGGCTTGACAAAAGACTCGGACAGATCCGGGAGCTTGTTATATTTCACGGACTTTAGAGCTGATTTCGAAGGTTTAGAAGGCAAGAGCTCAGAAAGATCCTGGAACTTCTGTTCCTTTGTGCTCTTTGGCGCTGGTTTTGTCGACTTGAGGGACTTGAGATCACAACCATCTAAGGGCTTTTCATGCTTCCGAAAATGCTTGAACAACGCCGTTACAGTTTCAAATGATTCGTCGCATGGACTGCAAGCGAGTTTGTGGCCTTTGGACTCAAAATGAGTCTTGACAGCAATGATGCTTTTGAAGCCACCTTTCTGACACCCGGGACAGACAAATAACTTGTCAACGGCTGTCGTGGGTGAAGCCATGATAGAAAAAATAGAGATTGGTGTGTTGTTTTCCAATTTTGTCGTGACTTGGGTGTACGAAGAGCTATTATGGAAGGAGCAATATGTGTATGTCTTGCCTAATCGAGCCCAAACGTGGGGAGCAAAGATTGGTAGGCGTGACACTTTGCCCGTAATCACTATGGAAGCGTATGGGTCAATGAGCCAACGATATGTAATCGATGGAACAGCCTTGAGTGTCCGAATTACCTGGTTCAACTGGTCAGGCAAAAGCGTAGAGTGAATCGATAATTGAAGAGGGATGAAATTGGCCAAGCCGAGATTCTGCCCAACTCTACCGGGTTGGAATGGTGCCTGAAATATCGGGCCAATGGAGGCACCCAGATGTCACCGCCAATCACAGCCAAGAACAGTGCAAAAGAGTTTCTCCAATCAGCACTGTGAATAATATCCTGCGGGGCTTCCAAGGTTATTATTAGGATGTCAAAATGTCCCGAGGTCGGATAAGGTACCCGTAGCTACTTATAATTTAGAAATTACTATTGATAACCATTTCTTTACCTATAGGTTATAACCACTGCTTATTAGTATATCAACTCTTGATTTCTAGGGGTTTTAATGAGCCCGTCGTCTATATTCTATATTCTATGTTTAATAGTGATTTACGCGTTTAGGTGCAATAATCTTCAGACGAACTATTGGAGTTGGTGCTCCACATATAGAAAACAAAATCTTTATCATATATAATTCTAAAAGACTGTCAATATGCATACAAAACGTTTGACTAGGCAAAAAAGGACAAACTAAACCGTAGGCCTCTGGGAACAAGCCCAGTATTCTCTACCCTTCTCCCTCTCCTACTTATCGTCGACTTATATCTAAAGTTCCTCTTCTTCCGAGTCAGATACTTCTCCCATTTCATCATCTTCTGCGGAGTCATAAGCCTCTCCCGCTTCGTCATATTCTATTGATTCATAAACCTCTCCCGTTTCGTCGTATTCTATTGATCCATACACTTCTTCCATTTCATCATCATCATCATCATCATCATCATCATCATCATCATCATCATCATCCCGCGGCGCTCTCATTCCTAGAATAGCCTCTTGCCCTTGGACATATAAACTGGCAGGATCTGGCAAGTCTGGATACTCTGGCATCTCCCCAAATGCTAGCTTCTTATGAACTGGAAGTTTAGAATCGTCGTCATCTGCGTCATCTCGTCCTCGTTTACGTGATGCTTCCGGTGCAGGTACAGGGGCTTGAGCTGGAACTGGAGCTGGAACTGGAGCTGGAACTGGAGCTGGAACTGGAGCTGGAACTGGTGCTGGAGCAGGTGCCTTTGCCGGGGCCTTTGCCGGGGCGGGTGCTGGAGCCGGAGCCGGAGGTGGAGGCGGTGGTTGCCATCCAGCCTTGAGCGGTGCAGGGAGTCCCCATCTAGTGGGATCATATGCCCGGTAGTAACGACAAAGATCCATCATACACTCAACAAGGTCAGCTTGAGGACGGCCTTGGATAGATGCTGGTAGATTGGGTATTTCAGCGACGAAACCAGCCTCTATGTTTGCTTTACGCAAGGTCGAGTGAAGAAGGTGCTTAGCCATCTTACCACCAAGGATATGTGTAGTTTGCTCGCTGTCGTGAACTCTTCGAATAGCGGCCATAACAGTAGCTCTGGACTGAAGGTCCGCATAAAGACCAAGTTGATCCCACAAACCTCTTTCGGGCCGTGGACCTATACCAGAAGTGTAATTGACCATGTTGAAGGGTAACGATGAAAAGTAATATAGAGTTGAATTGTGTTGGTTGTTGGATCGTTGGACTTATTGGATCGTTGGATTGATTGAATAGTTGCTGTGAATATGGAATGAGAGCTGGAATGGATTTCATCGAATATTAAATACTTGACGCGCTCTTTGTGACCGAGGCAGTGTTAATTTAGAACGCAGCTTTGAGCCTCGAGCTTTGAAAATGCATTGTTTATTGTATTTGACATCGACAAAAGAGAGCAACAAAGGATATGGCTAAGATGATTCATGAGATCCTCTTTTAGATCAAAACAAAAAGGTAGTAAACAAAGCGGAGATGGTTTAATTAGTCTCTAAGAATAATGGTCCCGAAACAATGGTGTGATATATGGGATTATCTATCTATCCGCCTTGTTGTTGAGGTAGAACATGGATACTATATGGAACTAGGAATCTGTGATAATTTAGCCTCTGTTGATTTCCATATGATGGCTATTTAACTTATGAGAAGAGAAAATGAGAAACAAAGTAGATTAGAGAAGGGGATTAGACTTCTATATCTGGAACTGAGCTACTGTTTGCTCATGCTTGCTCATGCTTAATATTGATATATGCGAAACAACTCTGCAATAGGATGGCGTGGAGATCAGGATTCCAAAGTGAGGTTGTTGATGCCCGAACTTCAAACCGCCAAGAATGAAGCGAATGCATGTCAAGTTCCAAGTAGAAATATTATGTGACTGACCTATGTCGCCGGTCGCGTACATCTCTTTGTTAAAGTGAAGAGAAGCCAGACACCTAATACCTAACCCTCACACATTCATGGAGAGGATGGCCGATTTCCACTTCACGCAACAGAAATTGGACAATGACCTTGTCTGGTCCATTTCTACTCTTCTTGACTCAATAGGTGTTCCAAACCTCCTTTGGGGCAACTATCTGCTCACTGTTTATGGAGTGCCCACGATTGTGGATGTCAGCATTATCTTGATTGACTAGAGCACCCGCTAGTGTTTCAATAGGAAGCCGCTTTCGTTGTTCCAGATGATCTCGCCCAGGCCGTGTTCTCTTCACTTATGAACGCTGGGTTTCTACCTTGCAACGAAAGCTCGGGCTGCCCGCACTCTGGTACTTTCGGAGTCCCCACAATATTTAGGCACCTACATATTAATGATGAGCTTGCAGTCTCGCTTTATCAAAAATCTGATGTCCTATGGGAGTTTGAAGACCTTGACTTGTTGCCTGATGAAAACCCAGATATCATGCTTGCCTCGGATGACCGACTCCCGTCAGCATCTCTAGGCCGTGGCCGAGGGCGTTTCTTGTCACATCCTTGTGCTGTGAAGATTCCCTGTGCTATGAGTTATTGTGAGGCTCTGATTCTGTTACTTTGCCGTGACCGGGACTCTATTTGCGAGAGTTATTGGTTGGCTATTCTGAGCTATATGCTGGAGTATGTTGATGGTACGGATATCTTGGACGAAAACAAGCTGCAAGAAGGCTATAGGAAGTTTTACCATGCTATCAAACTGGGAGATCCTGCGATTTATTCGACACTAAATGAGCTCCGACTTAGTTTGATCGAAGAACGTCGCCTCCCAGTGAAAATTTACTAGCAAACCAGGATGCATGACCAAATCTCTCAGTTTAGAACAATTGATATAAAACATAATTCAGGTGAATTCCGTTGCCGCTCAAACTGTAGATACCAATAGTCCTTTCACAGTCAAATCCTTCAGACCGAGAAAAGTAATAACCTCTTTGGTTTGATGTCACTATTTCCCCGGCCTTCAAGTCCTGGAAGCCGCAGTTAAAATGTGTGTGGCCCAAAGCACAGATTATGACAACCTCATTTCCCCAGAAACGCCCGTTTCATAGGTCGGTCATGAAAGCTGATGAGACTTTCGATGACCATCTCGTGAGTGGCTGGACATAGATAAGTAAACACGACAGCTTTGCGATATGAGAAGGAAGTTCGATAATATTAGATGTTGGACTCATTGTAACCGAATGCGACGTGATATAGTCCTAATCGATGGCATAGATTCCATGGGTGGACTAGGGATGAGGAAGACAACGAAGCTGTAGTTAATCGAGGGGTTCTCGCACCCACGTAAGTAGATGAGTTCACTCGAGGATACACACGGATTCTCATCTACTTGCCTGGGAGGAATTCGGAATCACTCTTCTCCCAAGGATAGTGCCGTTCGAGGTCTCGGATGAGTTGTTCATGAACCGCGCTTCGCGGCTGGATTGACACCTTGAATGGAGCGGGATGGCTAATGACCCCGGGGAGAAACTTTAGTGGGATATCCTGAGTAACCCCATTTTGTACTGGTTTCGAGATACTGAAGACAGCCAGAGCCTGTGAAACAGTGAGAAAGACGTTCGCGTCTGCCAGAGTACGCCCAGGACAGGCGCGACGACCAAACCCAAACACAAGCATGTGTGGATCGCGCTCTGGGAGTTTTCCGTCGGGGGAGGTCAAAAAGCGCTCCGGGCTGAAGGTCATTGGGTCACGATATACCGTTGGATCGTGCGTAAATGCCCTAGAATATTGAAAACTGTATCAGAAACTACTGTATCCTGCAATGGAAAGGAACAACTCACCAGATGTTTGCAAGAATAGACGATCCCTTGGGGATGAAGTACCCCTCGCATGTATCGTCCTGAGTTGACGTGTGTGTAACACTCATGGGTACAACTGGATGCCATCGGAGAACCTCCTTGACTAGTGCATCCATATATGGAAGATTTTCTCGATCTTGGAATTCAGGTAGTCGACCGCTCCCAATTACTGTGTCGAGTTCCTGCTGAGCCTTGCGTTGCGCCTCCGGAAAAAGAGCCATTGCGAGGAAGAAACTTGCAATAGAGGAGACAGTCTACTTTTTGTCAGTCAAATATAATGCGTACAGTCCGGATTTTCTCTTACTGTATCTGCGCCTCCTGCGTATAAAGATCCAGCTGACCACTTGATGATGTCTTCTTCTTCAGTCCCGGGCTCCACAGGATTGTTTTGAAGAAGATTGGACAAGAAAGATGGCACGAAGCGACCATTACTCATTTCTTGCTTGGTAAATGCATATGGAACGTCACTGAACGACTGTGCTCTTGACTTGTAGCCTTGAGCGATCTTCACGAATCCCGCCCCAGGCAGCCAGGCTGGGAGATATCTCACTAGCCGGAGAGTCAGATGATATTTCATAATTCAGTGTATCGATGTAAATCGTCAATCACTACTTACTTATTGGAAGAAACTCCACTGCCCAAGTTGCTGGAAGCAAGGCGTATGAGAAGTCCTCCATCGCCTTGTCGGCCAGGTCTACAAGAGGGTCTTGAGCATGAGGTTCAATAGTATACCCGTACCCAATCTTCAAGACGATAGCTCCAGCGTCCCTATTGAAATTAGAATTTGTGTAATAAAATATGTCCAATAGAGGAATTGACTCACTTCCGTATGTGCTGATGAAGTTTGTCTGGCTCATCCAATACCCTTAACAGGAAACGACCAACCTCGGCTGTCTGAACATTGTTGAAACGAGAAACGGAATTCTTTGAACCTATCTCTTGATACAAGTGCTTTCGTGTTTTTCTTACATGGTCTGGGTTTCTGAGCGCTCCAAGAACATATTGCCAACCCGACCTGGCGATATCAGTTACCCTGGTATCACGCAAGCAATGCTCTCACTTACATGTCAGTAAACATGTTTTCTGGACGTCCTGAGTGTATAGAAGAACGCTTTTCTAGTAGTTGCACCGCCAAATTGGCATCGTTAAGGATAATGACATGTTTGTCCAGCACAGTAAGTGAGCTAATGGGACCTAATTTGGCAACGGTCAACATCCCACGTTACATATTACGCAGGAATTCTCTTTTACCATATAACTCCTTATGTTTCAGCCAGTGCATCCAATCTTGTTGATCTGGCGTCGGAAGGTCCTTCAGATTTCCAATTATGGGCCTCTGTTTCGGACCAGGAGGAAGAGGAAGGGGATATTTTTTGCGGCCGCGAAGGGTTGTAACAATCCAAAGCCCAAAGGAAATGAGAAGACCCAACTACAATTTTGACAACATGCTGATGTTGATATTAAAGATAAAAATTCAAAAGATCAAGGGGGGGTGCTGGAAGGATGGCCTTTTAAAGCGCTAAAGAGGGGTTTGTTTTGACACAGATACCTGCAATATGAATATTAACTATTGATTGGTCTCTGTATTTTACGAATGTAGCATTGCAGGACGTGTGTACTTGATCGAGGATCTCTCACTCTACGATAGGTCAGTCGTCTGCATATAGGAGGGGTGAGGCGGGGTGTACGTGCATATTCACGCAGTCTGCATCTACGAAATACAAGGCGGCCTGTCTGTGTAACTGAAATTATCCAAGCCCTCTGATTGGATTGGCTTCCAAGATTCATATGTTTGGCGGGTTTGCAGAAACGCGGCTACTCAGTACATCCATGGATCCAATAAACTAATGACTATAGCAGCTTACATATGAAATATTATACAACGACGCTAATTAATGGTAAATAGGCTACCATAAATGGATTGTTTGAAGACACTAAACCCTGGGCGTGGCAACGACCTCTATTTGCCCTCACGGAGCTTATTCGTTCCGATATTTATGTCACATGTGAAACACAGAGGTTCCCTGGTATAGAGCTAGTAAGAACCCATAAAACCTCGATGAATAGAGACAAAACGGATTGGATAAAAAAGTGGCAAATCGTTCAGTATGCTCATCGATATGGTTACTTTTCACTTTGTCCATAGATATACCCTGCATCTGGATGCCGGGGATGACGATGATACACACTTAAGGGTGATTGGCCTATTCTGTGTTCTCGAATTGTAGAATTCTTTGTTATATAATAAAAAGAACATGGTTATGTCACCTCAAATTCTACCCCCTCTACCTTTACAGCAATATCCCACCCGCTTGCCTCCCCCAGCGAAGCCCGTTCACCTGGGGGAGCCATCACCTCCGCCTTCCTTCCAACCCGCCACCAGGCCACTACCTGATCCTCCTTTATCCCAAACCAATATCGATGTCCAACTTCGAGCGAACTTTGATCTCTTAATCCATTTGACCGGCGAAACGCCCCCTGGAACTCAGTAGGTGTGTCGGGCTCTAATGTAACGAAAAAGCGATCATCAGACCCACCCGACTCACGACTGAAGGCTGGGCGCTTTCCGCCTTTGGAGAAGTTTAGGCGCAGTGGTTTGATATCTGCTGTCGTGATATCGCGACAGACGAAATTACTGCGACGCTGGCTCAGACCGAGGTTGAATATTATGGATTGAGTGAATATTGTGATTGGCTCATGGTAATGTGAAACTGCTGTTAAGGTGATTGTCGGTGGCTGGCTGGGACTGAGGGGGAACCTGGGCGGTGTGATAGCGAGTGTGATGGATATTGATGGGGGAGGATTGGTCATTTCGTCCTTCTGATTGCAATTGATATGGAGTAGGAAACCTTGAGTGGATGTGAGGATGAAGATGTATTTTACTGATATCAAAATTGACACCGAGAATTAGTTGCTTGACAAGTGACCTTAGTGTTTGATGGGTCTACCTACTAGCATTTAGTAGAGATTACGAAAACTTCAGTTGAGGCTGCACAGTGCAGATCACCGCATCGCCCCTCAGGTGAATATGACTGTGTATTGAATCCCTCGATGACCCATTTCCATGGGGCATACTAAGTCAGCCTTGCGATAATCGCGCGTTTTTTTACTATAAAAACGAGCAATCTATGAAGGTTCATCCGACACGACGAGTTCGGGGAGCCTGGGTAATTGGGTGGCGATTCAAAACCAATCGAAGGGAGTATAGCTCCTTGAGGCTACAAAATGTAAGAAAGATCTGGTCAAAATGCTGAGCATCCGGACTTCGGCATTCTTGGAGGGGTGAAAATTTCTAGAGATAGCGAGGCAATATTACATTAAAGATTGACAAAGGCTCCTGGGGATATAGTTTAATGGGCATCTTCATTTTCTCGGTTTCTTCTTTCTGGATTGATGGGTCTTGAACATTCAGCCATCTATTTATGTATAGAAACCGTAATCCACTATACTAGGAAGAACATCTGGTGGAGCTAGACTTTTCATGAATTAATGTAGAGTAAGGATTGATTCAATGAATCAGGATAATTAACAAAAAGAAAACACATACGCGCTTCAAGTTACTCGTGAATCATATCCAAATTATTGAACGCAGAGGAGAAAAATCACATTTCATCCAACTCAGGCTCCCGCTCCTCCTGAGCAGGTTTAGCTGCCTTCGTGCCTTCAGTGGCCGGTTTTCCTCGGATACTTTCGTAGATATCTTCCATTGTCTGGCAGACAAATTGTCAGTAGCGTAAAGCTATGCTAATGTCCAGGGATATACTAACGGGGTGATAAGACTCATCAACCCCCGGGTTTGGATTTCGTTTCTGGAGAATTTCGGACTTCAAAGGTGAGTCCTCAAAGTCATCGGGGAAAGTCGCACCGACATTAACTGAGATCATTTTTTTATTCTAGCTGCCTTCGAGGTCATCAAAATAGGAATAGAAGTCGTACATTTCTTGTCATCCTTATTCTCAGCAGGCTGGGCATTTCCATGCACAGCTCGAGCTAGTCTAGGGATGTAGGGGGTAGAAGATCTGACGAAATATCGTTTCACAATGGCTAATTCCATGGTGATTGATGGAAGAGTATGAAGTTTGAATATTAAAGTACGTCCGAACGAGAGTTATTTAATTAAGCCTCAGTAAAACATATATATATGAATGGGATCATAATGATGTCAGTCATCTGATGACCTTAAAAGTTGAATACGAACTGACCAGAATAAAGCATCTTGGGGATTCGCCACATTGATTCCAAAATCGGGTGTTTGGGTCAGTGATAGCCAGTCATTGGCCAGCCGATCTGCTGTGTCGTTTGCTGGGTTATCGCAGTGTTTTGATATCCATTGGAGACGAAGAGTGATTCCCTTTGCCTGGACCTCTCTGGCTGCCTGAGGATTGTGTGGGTGATGAGTTGTCCTAAATTGTTTGCCCGGTTCTGGATTGCTTGGAAAGCCGATCTGCTGTCGCAGAGGATCGTTGCGGCCCTTGTTCCACTATGTTTCGTCCTTGAAACCTAATGGCTGAGCTTGAACACTGTACCGACAGCGTAGATAATGCTGACCAGCTCTGCCATGTTCCCCGACAGACTCCCAAATGGTATCTCTTTCTTCTTTTGCCCCTCGATTTATTCTTTTGATGATGTGGATTTTGCGAAAAAGTCTTTTTAATCGAATTAGGCTGCCACAGTGTCATGATGGTGGCGATGGAGATCAAAGCTCTTCGGGATGTTGAAAGGGAACAGCAAGGCCTTCGCGGGTTCTAGGTACAAGAGCAACCAGGTAGAAATGAGTAGCACCCAATTGGCCAACGAAAAGGGAGCCCTCAGGCTTTAAGCCAACGGTCGCCTCGCTTGCTGACAGGTAGGTGAAACTTATTAAGGGCGAACGCATCCATGGCTCTAATGCGACCACATCGTGCTCCGTTCCAAAGCGGGACGATTAAAAGCCATAGAGGATAGTATGTACTGGCTTTTCTACCAAGCTATTGGGTGGCTGCGAGTACCCCCATGGTGATCGGAAATTTCTATAGCTTGGGTAATGTTCACGCGCCTGTCTAGGAATCTGGAGTGATTCCCAGCTAATATCTACAAGGTTGCGAACCAGTCACACATACCAATTATCATCTATTCTTTCCCGGCAGTTACACAGAGCGTTGATATGGATCCTGACCTGATTTCCATATTTGTAAAACATCCCGTGAGTTTGAACCCTTGGCTCAAAAACTTTTCACCTGTCCATGGCCGGGCCGAAGCCTCCAGGGACATGAAGAAAATGACCCACGAGCAGAAAATGCATCAAACGGCATGCATAATGGACAAAGATGGGTTGGTAGAGCACAGTATATTGCTCTAAATGTGCGTTAATGGTCAAGAGGCTCTGCGACTGGCACGTTCTTTTCGAAGTGACTCATAACCGGGGTAACTAATTTAATACCTGAGACAGTTCATCGGTATTGCGAGATGACACATCTGGCTGACGTGCGCTAGTATAAATTGATACCTGAACGGCTGCTTATTGGCTCCGGGCCATTAACTGACAGGGGTGGTAATCCCGATATTACCGAGTTCGATTTAGCCTCATTTACAGGGTAACATCCGTCTCGGAGCTCGGAGCTACTGATATATTAGTGATAAGCGTCATGTCACCTGACATTCACAAGTTCAGCTTTCGTTGTTACCTGGCTTACTTGGACTAAGGGTCTCACTCTCCCATCTTTCATCTTTTATGGTGTGGTTGGCTCAGTTGCGACATATTCTCTAGACAGAACAGAGACACGGTTTGGTGCGGCAGCGAAGAAAGCTTACATTGAAAGCATCCAACCCGTTTGGGCGTTTACAATGCCCTTCACCACCGGAGAAGAGAACCTGCTTCGGCTGAACCAAGGGAGTTTTGACTTCAACATCCAGTTCGAACAATTATTCTTCTCCATAATTCCATCCACTTTGTTCATCGTAACATCATTATGGCGGACACTTTACCAGGCACGGAAGCCCAACGTAGTGAATGCGCCGGTTTTCCAATTGATCAAATTGGTATGCTCCTTTTCTGATGTAAACTATCAACGTGCTAATCAACTTGGTGCAGGGTGCTATCACAACCTATGTTGGACTTGAACTTTCACTCCTCGTCTTAGTTGCAACTGGGTCCTTCCATGTGACCAAAATCTTCATAGCTTCCTCGGTCCTCAACCTTGTCTCCGCCCTCCTCATGATCACACTGAGTGTTGTTGATCACAGCAAAAGCCCAAGGCCGTCTGTACTGCTGAGCAGCTACTTGTTCTTGACTCTTTTTCTAGACGTGGCTCAGGCAAGAACGCTGTTTCTTTCATCAGATGACAAGCCTGAACTCACTTATAGCAGCATCTTCGTCACTGCTATAGCTCTGAAGACCGGGATATTACTATTAGAAGCCCAGCAAAAGTCTAGATGGGTGGGCTGGGACGAGAAGGAGCATAGTCCTGAGGAGACGAGTGGCATCTTTTCTTTAGGGGTGTTTTTCTGGCTTAACAAGATGTTCCTGGTTGGCTACGGCAAAGTCATGACAATTGGAGACCTTTACCCTCTGGATAGCTCCTTCAACGCTAGACCACTTCACGATAAGTTTCTGAAGAACATGGATTACTCTAAGTTGAAGGGTGACAAATTTGGTCTGTTGAAGGTGCTCATCCGCACATTGAAAGTTCCTCTTTTACTTCCCATACCTCCACGTCTGGCACTTCTTTGCTTCACATTTTGTCAACCACTTTTTCTTGAAAAGCTGTTGGATTACCTATCCAAGACAGAACTCGATGCGAACGTCGGATACGGATTTATCGGCGCTAGCTTACTTATCTACTCCGGACTTGCTATATCGACGGGATTTTACTGGTATGGTGACATCTCAGACAACTACTAGCAACCTTAGAAGGTTCACGACTAATGAATATGCATAGGTACTTCCACCACCGAATGCGTACTATGTCCAAGTCAATACTAGCTACTGAGATTTTCATCAAAGCCACAGAAGCTCGTATCGGAACTGGAGATGACAGCGCTGCGGTAACCTTGATGAGCACAGACATGGAGCGAATCGACACGGGCTTGAGAAATCTGCATGAGACTTGGGCGAGCATAGTTCAAGCAGCTATTGCCGGGTGGATGCTATATACCCGAATTGGTATACCGTTCGTCGTACCAGTGGGAGTTGTTATAGTCTGTTTTATCGGCTTAGGGATCCTACTAAATTTCACGGGAGATTCCCAGAGGTCCTGGATGGCAGGCGTCCAGAAACGAGTGGGCTTAACGGCCACAGTCATTGCTAGTATGAAGAACTTGAAGATCTCTGGCCTCTCGATTACCATAGGCGATTTTGTGCAGAATCTCCGTGTGCAAGAGCTAGCGGCTGGATCCCGATTCCGCAAAATACTCATCGTTGCGGCACTTTTTGGTTTCATTCCGCTATTGATTAGCCCGCCATTAACATTCGCATTTACCCAAAGAACAATCGATGTCTCGACGATGTTTACTAGTCTTTCTTTCCTTACGCTCTTGACCAACCCATTGTCACAGGTCTTTCAATCTATCCCCCAACTTGTCTCCGGGTTGGCGTGTTTAGGTCGAATCCAGGCCTTCTTGGAGTGCGAGACTCGCCATGACTTTCGCCAAGTTCTTGAGGATATAAGTCGAAATGCCGAAAAGCCCCGAGCCGATACCGAAGCCTTATCTAATTCTAAACCGGACTCCCTGGATCCCCTTGTTATCAAGAGCGGGAATTTTGGTTGGGAAGCAGACAAGTTCGTTTTGAGGGATGTTAGTACTCGAGTACCGAAGTCCTCACTAACAATTGTTGTCGGTCCTGTTGGTTCTGGGAAGACCACGCTATGTAAGGCACTGCTTGGAGAAATCCCTTTCAGCGAAGGTAGCGTGGTTTTAGGTACCAGGTTTCCACATGTTGGATTTTGCGACCAAACAGCATTCCTCTCAAACGGGTCGATCAAAGACAATATTGTGGGATTCTCTCCACACAATAATGAGAGGTACGCCGAAGTCATTAAGGCTACCTCCCTGGACTTTGATCTTGCCACACTACCGCAGGGGGATAAAACGAATGTCGGCTCGGATGGAATCGTGCTATCGGGAGGCCAGAAACAACGAGTTTCCCTTGCGCGAGCCCTATATTTGCGCTCTGATCTTCTGGTACTAGACGATATCTTTAGCGGTCTCGATGCGGACACTGAGGAGAACGTCTTCCGGCAGGTATTTGGGCCCGATGGTCTGCTCAAGAAACGGGGGTCTACGGTTGTGTTGTGCACCCACAGTATCAGGCATCTCCGCGCGGCGGATCATATAATAGCACTCGGCAACGGCACTATTATTGAGCAAGGTAGCTTTGACAAGCTGATGGCTACTCAAGGATATGTTCAAAGCTTGGGATTGAAGGGCACTTCAGATAACGCTGCCTCTGCCGAAAAAGCGACTTCAAATAAAACTCCGCAGGAATCAAAGCCGGAAATGCTTCATCCTGCAATGACTAATACATCGTCTACTGCACAGGACGCTGATATATCACGGCAGATTGGTGACAAGACGGTATACAAGCATTATTTCAAGAGTATGGGATGGATTCTGGCAGGATTCAGCTTGATTTTCGCTATTTGTTTCGGTTTCTTCACGAATTTTCCAACAGTTTGTGAGTTGCCTGCCTTTAGATAGTGGATTCACGAATATCGTGGGTTTTAAGCCAAGAGAAATGTGGCCTGCCTTGAAATCCGAAGCTTTATTACTAATTCAAAATATTACAGGGCTTACATACTGGACCGATGACATGTCCTCAGAACATCCAACGCACCCTTACTCTTACTACGCAGGGATATATGCTTTGCTTCAAATCTGTGCCTTGATCTCGCTGCTTCTCTTCGGAATTTCCATTTTAATTGTCTCTGTGGAGAGGGCAGGTGCTAGTCTCCACCAGGATGCCTTACAGACACTTGTTCAAGCACCGCTATCCTTTTTCACCAATACGGATACTGGTGTTGTCACAAATCTGTTCTCGCAAGATCTAAATCTTATTGACACAGAGCTACCAAGTGCAACATTGAACACTGTCTTTTCCGTGAGTTTATTACAGTTGCATGCCAGTTGAAACCCAGCGGTGGCTGCTACTACCATTGAGGAAGGCATCAGAGTCCATATAATAGTCTAACACAGATTACAGATCTTTCAATCACTCGGACAAGCGGCAGTCATGCTTACATCTTCCGTGTACTTGGCCATAAGCTACCCATTCCTCGTCGGCCTATTGTGGGTCTTACAAATGTTTTACCTTCGAACGTCCAGGCAGCTGAGGTTGTTAGACCTTGAGGCCAAAAGTCCTTTGTAGTAAGTCGATCACTGATTACTACCATATACCGGGTGTGCTTTATTCTTTAAACTAATCTACGTTTATGCAGCACACATTTTCTTGACACTATCAAGGGAATTACAACCCTGAGAGCTTTTGGTGAGTGAGATGCGAAATGAAACCCAAAACTGAGACCGAATTTAATAAGGCGATTTGGAAAACCACGGATTATGAAATGGCGTCGCTGACACTACAGATACACAGGTTTCATTCCTGGCGATATCGACAAGAATACTCGCTTAATTGATGCCAGTCAACGACCCGCGTATCTTCTCCTCATGATTCAACAGTGGTTGACCCTCGTCCTCGATATTGTAGTCATGGTGCTTGCAGTGGTCATGACGACTCTCGCCGTTCGGCTCCACTCCAGTTCTGGATTCGCCGGTGCCTCTTTGTTCTCCCTCATGAGCTTCGGGGAGAGCATTTCAGGCATTGTCATATTCTACACCAAGTTAGAGACTTCCATTGGAGCGATCGCTCGTCTCAAGATGTTCACAGAAAACGTCAAGCCCGAGGATAGAGATGAAGAGGACATTGTTCCTCCTGTCCAGTGGCCACAGAACGGTGTAGTAGAATTAAAGGGCGTATCCGCGAGTTACGGGTAAGTAAAAGAGATATATCCTCACAGAGGCTATGCCCACTACATGACATACTAATGTACCGAGCAGTGCAGAAGATCAACCCGACAGCACGTCCAACTTAGCCCTCCGCAATATCAACCTCACTATCAAGACAGCCGAGAGAGTTGCAATCTGCGGTCGTACCGGCAGCGGCAAGTCCAGTCTCATCGCCCTACTTCTTAAACTCCTCAATCCTACCCCGGATACAGCTGGAAACGCAATCATCGATAACATGCCGCTCCACCGCATAAACCGGGCTGCCCTCCGTGAGCAAATCATCGCAGTACCCCAGGAAGCCGTATTCCTGCCCGATGGATCCACCTTCCGAGCTAACCTGGATCCTTCTAATGTTTCAACTCCCGAGGAATGCCAAGCTGTGCTTGTTGCCGTGGAACTGTGGAAGTTTGTTCAAGAGCGTGGTGGGCTGGACGCAGGCATGAGCGCGGGGACACTTAGCGCGGGACAACGGCAACTCATGTCGCTTGGACGTGCGCTACTGAGACGTTTTATCCGGGCGCGGAATGGCTCGGACTGCGGTATATTGTTATTGGACGAGGTGAGCTCGAGTGTTGACCACGAGACGGAACGTGTTATGCAGGAGATTATCAGGGTGGAGTTTAAGGACTACACGACCATATCAGTCAGTCATCGGTTGGACATGATCATGGACTTTGATAGGGTTGTTGTCATGGATAAGGGGGAGATTGTTGAGGTTGGGAATCCTGTGGTGCTGGCTGGACAGACGGAGACGAGGTTTGGAGATTTGGTTCGGGCTGGAGCTAAGTAGAATGCGCTTGGGGATTTTCTTCCTCGCGGAGCTGGAGAGTTGAAGGTTTTGAGGGAGGGTCATTAGGGACGATCGTTGTCAAGCTGCTGTTAGAGAGGAATGTCGCTGCAGGGGTATTCGTTTAATCAGACTGGTGGACTACCCTATATGTAACCCCTTTTCCTTTTACTGTTTTAGTCGTAGACTTGGGAGGATGTGTGGGAAGCCCCAAAAACCCAGATGGTAGAGTGCGGCGACGATAAAGCAATACAATTCCATTATATCTAATGGAGAGTGTCATAGTAGTATATAAGGTTTTGTGGGTAATGCTTGGCTCGACAAAGATATTTGTGTCCAGGCACTAGGGTGGGCTTTTTCCATATTAACCAATCCCAAACCTGTGTGAGTACATGAATAATTGACACATGCAAACTAGATATAATCGACTGGACAACAGTCGGCCTTTCCCCATTAATCCATTGGCTCACTAGGCTGTAAATCCAAATCTCAGAACGAACCCGATTGAAGAGCGCACCCGTGCCAAGCTTGCCAAGACAGCCAAGCCTTCCCGCCCCGTCTGGTAAATCGAACTTGTCTCCGTACTATTAAGGAAGCCCGGCGGCTGGTGAGGTGCATAAAGCTGGCGTTGACTGCAGTAGCTGAAGCATTAAAAATACGGGAAAAAGATTCCCCGACCGCCACTGTGAACGATGCACCCTTTGACCGTCTATTAACTCCGTAGGCTTCACTTTTGTAATATTAATTCTCACAATCACTATTTTGTGATCATGTCCTGGGATATTGCAACAGCTAGCGAAGAATGGCTCATTGATCTTTGCCATAAGGCAAGCAAGGAGGGGGTCATATCGTGGGTGGGGATCAAGTCGTAAAGCTTTCTGACCGCATTGCGGCCCAGTTTAGTTGGGGTGTCTGCGCCTCCGAAGCAGCCATGCAGGAGTTTTCCTACAACACAGTCGTTCAGGGCCCACGTCACAATGCATTGGTTTCCTGTGTTCTAGGAACTTGTCGCTTCTAGCTTAATTATGAATCAATGGCCCTTGGGAGACAGCACTGGAATACGAGGTAGTGTGGTACGGCTTGACAGAGAGAGTATCGAGTTGATGCGAGGATCATACTGGGCAAGTGCGATGGTAGGAGAGGAAGTATGTAATACGTAGGTGGGTCTGCGACAGTCGCGGTCTTTTACTGGTCGGTGACTAGGTAGGAGGGCAATGCCTTGGAAGGACAAGGAAGTGGAGGTAACCTATGAATAGCGCAGAGCTAAGAGCCGGAAGAGAGTCCTAAAATATAAGGCAAACATGCAAGTAGAGCAAACAACTGTGGACGTTACGGGCTACGGAGGAAAATGAAAAGAAGGCACAATATTGAATTGCTGGGCTCTTAGCTCTGCGCGTGCTTGCGCCATTTAAACACATATGGCGAGGATCCTTCTACACAGAGAGAGGTTGGAGGGTACTCTATATTCACCAGAATAGAATTGTTAGTATCCAAAATGAATACAAGAGAGGGAGTCCTCACAGGATACTCGTTTATTTGTGGGACTGGTTTCCAAACCCAGCTGTCATATCTTCCCACACCTTCTGAAGAGTCTGGATGTTCTCATCAGTGGCAGAGAGGCGTGTCATTTGTTCGCTGAGGACGGCACGCTGGTGAATTATGTCATTCTCGATGACGCTTCGCTCCATTATGAGCTTTCTAATCACCTCATTGAGCGCTAGCAGTGCGTCTCTTTGGTGAACCCGTTGGTCATGGTCCTCTACAGGCTTAGGCCCATTTGTTGTGGCCTTTGAGTCATTATTGACCGTGTTGTGGGACGATTCCTGGGAAGGCATTTCTGTGTAACAGTTAGTCATGCCTCAAAATAAATTTACATTAAATGCCCGCAGATCGTACCCAAAGAATGGAGCCGAGGGCTTGATTGAGCCTTGGTAATTATGAATAATGATAGGGTATGATGAATAAAATGAATCAGAGTAGGTTGAGAAAAGGCGAGACTGAAGGAAGATCGAGCGGAAAAGAATTGAAGTGAGATATCGAAATGAGAGAGATATGAAGAAGAGAGGAATGTGGGGAGAGAGAATAAGGGAGGTGGATGCTTGGGCATTTGTGCGAAGCGCAGTTGAGATGAAACCTGTTAGGAAAGACCAGTATGATTTGAAAAACAATTTATATGCGTGTAAAGGAATCAAGGGGTTCGACGCCAACTGTATGCATGTGGAAGCAAGAAGTGGCCCATTTGTTAAATATGTACTTTCTCAACAGTAAATATATAGAATGAAAACCTAAGATATTATTTTCACGATCACCTAATAATGCCTGTTAGTATTCGAAGTCCTTTGAGTAGGACTTCGAAGAAAAGCCAATGCGTGACTTTTTTTTTTAGCATTCAATCATACAGAAGTTGTGACAGTGAGTTTACTGTGTCCACAGCGATGTCAAGGTTAAGTTCCATCTTGTATTTCTTTTTCAAGTGGCGTGTAATGGAACAGTGTATCTTGACTAAGGAAGCGGAAGCCACGACTGGCCCCAAGCTGAACATACTAGACGAACTCTTAACCATGTCGTTCATTTTGAGGGTATATATGGCGACAGAGGCTGCGGGTACTGACAGAGCATCTTATTCTCTCCACATTCCTAAGCGGAATCCTCTGTCTAGGCGCAAAACCGGCAACCATTCGAAGGCTCACAGGTTATCAATCGGATGTCATCTTCCATTTTCAGTTGCCGAGCCATGGAGCAGTCTTGTCAGAACGAGCAAAAGATCGTCCATGGAAGATTTGATTCCGCAAGACCGGCTTAGTTACTACCTTCCTGAACAGAACCTCGGCCTCTGGAGCCCCTCTAGAGTGACTGAAAACAGCCCTATATCATCGCAACCCCCCTATCGTTCTAACAGTACTTGCGGTTCCATCGGGGACACTAAAGGCGTTCCCGAAAGGCTTACTACCTCCGAATTCAGGCGAGGCTTTTGGCGTGCGCGACCGGCAAGAAATGAAGTCAATGGACTAGTCGTGTATTTCTTCGATGTGAGTCCAACTCCGGCTGCTGTCTAGTCCCACCCGCTCTAGAGGCCGTGTATATTCTTGTGCGTTTGCGGGGAGGTGCGGGATTTCGCCGTCGAGTACTGCATGCCGGCGAATGATATTGTTTTCAACCACGCTGCACTCCAGAGCCATCTTCCTGCAGCGTCACCAAGGCGTTCCACCAGGGTTTCGCTTGGCTACGGGATCAGCTTTCTGATCACTTCGGTGAGGTCAACTGGTGTCTTGTTTATGAGCCCGTTGGGCAGAGTCCGGGGTAGGAATGGAAGGAAAGTGAGATGTGAAAACCTAGAGATGCCTTCGAGGAAATAATGTGGAGAGAATAATAGAGGGATGAATTGCGCTTTGTTTGGCTGTTTGTGCGAGAGCAGCTCAGATGGGAATCTTGTTGAATATATCACTACGCACATTAATGCATAAGGCATTAAGACACTAGGCTGGGAACCCAAGCGCAAAAAATTGACCCCGCTGTCACAGTATATCAACGATCTTGTGTTTGGCTGGTTCGCCAAGGGTCCCGATGATGACAACGGTGTTAGTGGGCTTGGCACGACTATTATTAGGCTTTTTCGCATTTCACCGTGCAATATACCGAGGATGTTCAACAATGCGATTGCTTCGCCTTATATAAATTTGCCATGCAATATACCGAGAATCTTTAACAAGGAGGTCAAAGTCGCAACAGAATTTGGCAAGGGTGTAATGCAAAAACTATGTACATATGCACCTGGGCATGCGGTGTGGAATAGTCGGCTTCGGGGTTTGCGGCGATAAGCAATCGGCATCGGGTGAATTAGTGACTCCGCCGATGACCTCAAAGCTGACCTCCTCTCTCTGTTCATTAAAAATACCAAATACAAAAAATTATGGTGTCGCTCGAAAGTATACAAAACAGCAACTCTGCTATCAAAGAATATGGCCCCAACCTGGTGGCAGTTTTCGGTAGGACTCGTCATCCCTAGCATGGGAACGGGACGATCATTGACATCACTCTAGTTGGTGGCACCAGTGGAATCGGCGAAAGTACCGCCCGTGCTTTTGTGAAATATGCTGTTTCTCCGCGCGTCTATCTCGTCGGACGGAGCGAGTCTCGAGCTTCCCAGATTATCCAGGATCTCCGCGCTTTGAATCCAGATGGACAAATCAATTTCATCAAGGGTGATGTTTCGCGTCTGCAGGAAGTAGACGAGGCATGCAAAGAAATTCAAGCCAAGGAGGACAAGATTAATCTGTTGGTTTTGAGTGCTGGTATTTTGACTACCAAGGGGCGTGATGGTATGTTTTATTCTTTTTATTTTCGCGGCCACTGATCAACCTTTCTAATGAATAAATCTCAGAGACCGATGAAGGATTGGATAAGAAACTCAGTCTCCATTACTACTCTCGCATGCGTTTCTTATACAATCTGCTCCCCCAATTATCAAATGCCGCTCAAGGCGCAGCCTCCGGCCAGCGCAGTCTATCGCGTGTCCTGTCTGTTCTCGATGCCCGCGGAAATGCACCCCTGATTTTGAATGATCTGTCACTGAAGAACAACTACTCTCTACGGAACTGCGCCAATCATGCCATCACCATGACATCGCTGTCAATGGAAGAGCTTGCCTCATCGCATCCATCAATCTCCTTTGTTCACACATATCCAGGCATTGTGAAGACAAGTATAATGCGTGATAATGGATTTTTTATGAAGACTGCTCTTAGTGGATTGTTCCTTTTGTTATCGCCGATGACTGTTGGGTTGGAAGAGAGTGGTGAGAGACATACCTACGCGGGAACCAACCCAAGTTTCGCCGCCAGAGGATCAAAGGGAGGCAATGATACTGCGATTGGCTCGGATGGTGTTCGGGGGTCTGGTTGTTACTTGGTTGGTTCTGATTCGGCCACCGTGAGTAACCAGAAGGTCTTGGAAGGCTACCGTGCGGATGGTACGAGGGCATCAGTTTGGAAGCATACCCTCGATATTTTCAAGGGTATCCGCGGGGCTTAGGTGCGAGGTTCTGGATTCGGGGTTTGGAAATTGTAAATAGGACACCTCTATTCTTACCTACATAGGAAGCATGTAATTATTAATAAACTTGATATCACAAGGTTTGCTTTGGTTCAAATTGAATGTAATGAAGGATGCAGCGAAGCAGCGACTGGAATATCATAGTATGATCCAGGTTCTGTGGGACACCGATGTGCGTGTTTTTGCCGAGGGAGGAGCTGCATTTTTCCATTTGCAGTCTAGTCGACCACAGTTTGATCTCAGATAGATCTTGATAGCACATGTCGCTAGCATCTTTTAAGGAAACAGGGAAAGTTTCAAGGGCGGGCTTTTTGCATCAAGGTATATAGTCATTAACCAACGTCTGACGACCCGATAGGCTTATATTAAAGGAGATGGCAACCAATCACCTAACTAAATATATATATAGTAAGGATCTATAGTGACTCAGAGATATCTCAAATGATTGTAAGTGGATATATGTACTTGGTAAAGTCCGTTGGGCCCGGACCGCTGCCAATCGCCCCACTTATCTTACGCGTGGCCTGTCTCCAAGGCAGCAAATTTGGAAGTGAGATGACATTTTTTTTCTTTCTTTTTATTTCTCATTCTGCATTGTTTTGAATTCGCTTTGGTTTTGATATTTTGCATTCTTCACTTGTTTAGCCCGGCGTGATTGTTTTATTGCTGCTTTTTGGCGCATACAACACCCTACATATCAATTAGGCATCTACCCTGCAAGATGCACGAGGATTATTACCCCACAGATCAATATTCCAAATGGGACCCACGGGGATGGTCCCTGATGAAGAAGATTTTTTTAGCCGCCGGCATTGTCGCGGTGATTGTGGCAGTTGTCGTTGGTGCTGTTCTAGGAGTGCGCGCCAATCGGTACCCTAATTATTCGAAACTAGACTACAGCTTGAAAGACGAGTTTTCGGGAACGTCCTTCTTCGACAACTTTGAATATTTTACTGACACAGACCCAACCAATGGATTTGTTCAGTACGACTCCTACATGTCAAACCCCGGCCAAGCAAATCAGCTAACGTGTAATCCAGGTACATAGATCGAGCTGCAGCTACATGGCTTAATCTAACCTCCGCTACAAACACCTCCGCGGTGCTCAAGGTGGACACGACATACAGTGGATCGGAGGCTGCTAACGGACGTCAATCCGTGCGGGTCACATCCAACAACACATATGCCGATGGGCTTTTCATCTTCGATGTTATTCACACCCCGTACGGATGTGGTACATGGCCAGCCCTGTGGCTGACAGACCCCAGTAACTGGCCCGAGCACGGAGAAATTGATGTTGTGGAAGCAACCAATGCTGGAACCTTTGGAACTCAATCAACGCTTCACACATCGGAAGGCTGCACTATGGGCGTTAAACGAAAGGAAACTGGCTCTGTGGATCACGAGAACTGTTATTACGAAGCAAATGACTATACGGGCTGTGGCGTGAAGGGTACTTCGAGTACTTACGGTCCTGAGTTTAACAGCAACGGTGGCGGAGTAAGTGACGGTGTTCCTAACTATTCAAAGTCATTTATTAATAACCACCCCTCTTAGGTCTATGCGATGGAACTCCGCGACGCCGGTATTCGCGTATGGCAATGGGTCCGCTCTAATATCCCCTCCGATATCACTTCGGGCAGTCCAGATCCATCCACCTGGGGAACGGCATTTGCAGATTTCCCCAGCACGGATTGCAACATCGGTTCTCATTTCAAGAACCAGAGTATTATTATTAATATCTCTTTGTGTGGTGATTGGGCTGGTGCGAGCAAGTACTATACTACACAGAGTAGCTGTCCTGGCAACTGCACAACATTTGTGCGGGATAACGCGACTAGTTTCGAGACCGCGTACTGGGAATTCGGTAGCTTCAAGGTCTATCAGACTTCGTGATATGTTTGCTTGTCAAGCGCAATTCTCTTTTTTAATGTGTCCCCGAATTGATGTATGTGGGGCGTCGATCATTGTCCAGGCGTTTGGGTTGTGGATTTTATTTGAAAAGAGCAGAGTCTTCAGAGCAGGCTGTGCAACAATCGAGGATTGCATGTTGTTACATAGATAATGAATAGATACTCTCATTTCATGTAGTTTGATGATCGGCGATCGTAGGATATTTGGCTGCAAGACAACCGTTCTATGTAGTTTCTCGTGTTTTTGAAGTCTCCCAGAAACCCACATGTTGACTGGGCAGCTATTGTACCTTGCCTCTGGAGTCGACCGGCCAGATTTCTTCAATTACACCTCCTCGATAGGCGTAATAGAAATCATGCAAGTTGACTGTAGGGTCAATGTGACTCGGTACCATCTCGACGCGATCTCCAACCGAAAGCGCTGGGGTACCCTCCTCCCAACTGAGTGACCCATGCTCATCACCAAGAACACCATAAGTGTATCTGGGGTCCTTACACTCTGCCAAGCCACTATCGGTCGTCAATGACTTCAACCCGCTGTCGATTGTGACCGACCGAGGACCTTGTTTGCTCAGAACAGTTGAGAGAATGGTAAGACTGTTGGAATAGAATGTGCCCACGGCATTTCGGTAATCCGTATCCATGAAAATGAACGATCCAGGCTGAAGCTCAGTTACACCCGGTACGGTGGCACAGAACTCGGCCGTTCCAGTTCCACCTGTAGTGACGACCTCGATGTTGAAGCCTGCCTTCCGCAGCACGTCTGCGGTATTAGTGAGGGTCTCCATGGACTGCAGACATTGACTTTTGCGATCTTCCTTATCATGCAAATGTTGCAAATGACCCTCATAGCCGTGGAGCCCGATCAGTTTCAAATGCTTCAGACCCTGTACATGTTTTGCTAGGGTCATGGCTGGATCACCTGGCAGGACACCGGTGCGATGGAGCCCGACATCGAGGTCAATCAAAACCGAGATTGGTTCGTCGATACCGGCTTTCGCCAAAGCTTCATCAATAGCCGTTGCGCCAGCTTCGCTATCAACCACTATCCTGATTTTGCGATGTTTACGGTACAGTTCCACCAGCCGTTGTACTTTTGCGGGGCCGATAATCTCGCAGGTGATGAACAAGTCGTCGAATCCGGCCGCAGCAATGACTTCAGCTTCGCTCACTTTGGCCACGCAGCCTCCCTTTGCCCCCGCTTTGACCATCTTGCCGGCTAGGATGGCGCTTTTTGTGGTTTTCAAATGGGGGCGGATATCGAGGCCAGTTGGTAACAGTTTGTCCATCAGTTTCTTGATGTTAGCCTCGACGAGATCGAGGTCTGCGATCATGGATGGCGTGTCGAGGGTATCGACCCTATCGCCGACTTTGGGGGAATACATGTTGAATTCGAAATCGTGGGACTGAATGAGGCTGAATGCTAGTTCGGTGCTGGTGATGGTCAATATCTGGGTTTGAATTTTGAGAGGTTGGGTAGGACGGCAGGGGTGTCGCAATTTATAAGGTGACGAGAGGATGCAAGGGGTAGAGATATGCCCCCAGGCTCCATATACCCCCGCACTAAAGATTGCCTATCAACGGAGTGGGGGTTTATCATTCAACCCGTGCGGGGCACGATGTTGCATTTCGAACACAGTGTAGCATTGTTCAGCTTGATGTGAAAATGTCTACTCCATAGGTAGTCGGAATCGACCTGGGCTAGTGTATATGGACCTCAGCTTTCAATGGTTTCGTTGGCTAGTATTCACTTTAAATATCCCTTATCCCATGCGCCTTGGGGCTTTGGTGCTATTGTTTCTAAATTATTTATAATACTTAATTTGATTCATTGATCTATAGGAAACCGATTTATATCGAAGAATAGTCGGACCTTTATGTGGCCATTATCCATGTAGAACTTGGGTAGCCTACCTTCCTAGGTAGGTAGATGTAGATAACAGCCAATCCAAATAAATCTTCTTTGTCCCAAGTTATAAAAGATTATAAAATACAAGATGGTGTCTGAAAAATACGTTGAAAAAACACTGCCAGAACGCCGTATCAAACGAAGTCTTACAAGACATATAAAGCCCCCAACTTCCCAACTTCCTTTACTTCTTTTACTTCTTTTAGTTTCCCATCTATACATATATCCAATTTCTCTATACCCCCGGGTAATCCCTTTATTGAAAAAAAGTTTGATCTCGATTCATATCTGTGCTATTTCCCTATTTCTATTGTCTCATCAAATGACGAAATATGGCAAAGCAACCTAGAAGCCTAATCAGCCTGCAAGCAAAACACATCCCATTCCAACCATGGGCGCCGTTAAAGGGGTGATCTATACATCAGGCAGCTCAAAAGGGACTGTCCAAATTTGATGCGGCCCCTGGAACTGGATTCCACAATAGCGGGTGCGAACTACCAGATCGAACCACGCGGCATTCCCGATATGAACCCGATACCTTCATACCTAGGTAGGTAACATCCTATGATGCGAGAAAAACAGACTTTTGATTTCCTGCAATAGAAAGCTTCGCCAGTGGAAGCAAAAAGGTTGTTTGAGGAGGGACCCCTTCGCGATCGTGGGAAATCACTGCCCGCTGTCAACGTTTATCAACGACAGAGATGTGAATATTCCAGTGGATAAGTCGGCTCACAATTCCATAGAAATAGTGAGGGCGATATATAATAAGGAATGAGCTCCGTCACCACCGTACTGCGCTCTCGACCCTCTGCTCTCTGTTAACCCTTATCTCTGCATTGTGTTCTCGACACTGCACTTTACACCACACTCTATACTACACTTCGCCAATTGTTCACCGATTCTATCCGATAAACTACGCTACTCTCAATACCCTCAGATCTTCTGATCCTATTCGAGCTACCCGATAGTGTACAAGGTCGGTCCCACATGCAATGGTTCACCTCCGGTAACTCTGGCAACTCATCCATTTACTTCTTAGATTTCAGCTCCACACCAGCCCTCCCAGGGACTCATGAGGTCTACTTGTCGGCCATAGAGAATCCTGGCTGTTTCTCACAGAATAGGATGTCCCTAGCACCGGAACCCAACGCTTCTCATCCTTCGTTCGCTAGGATGCCTACCGCTCCCCGCGAGCCGCCTTCATTGGACGGCCTACCGACAGTCCAGGCCATGTTTCACCGACCCTCTCACCCCCGTGACGTGCCCTCTGAATATGATCGGCACCCATATTCCCAGCTCCCCTGCTTCCGGTGTGTGTACGGAATTGCCCATACCGGTGCGAAATTTAGTTGCTGTGACATCCTCTGCCGGAACTTTCCGACCGTAGATTTTGGCCGCTGCCGGAGTCCAGGCCTCGCGTGTTTCCAGGCCACAGATATGGATAGACAGTCTACAACAGTCTTCTATCACTTTCACAGCAATAGCGAGGGCGATGGATACAAATGTTTCTAGCTCTTCTGTACTTGAGATCGTCCAGGGACCGACACTTTCCATCGCCAGGAAGTGCTTTGATGCGGGCTTCGTTTTTCTATTTGTTGTAGTGAATAATACGTGGGGAGAAAGTAGAACAGGAAGTCGTCAATTATTGAAACTAACAATCCACGGCTCTTGTGTCTTGTCCAAAACCATCCAAAGTAAGGCTCAGCCTGTAAACAAACAAGTATGCATACCCTGCATGTTCAACAGTATTGTGCCTGAGGAGTAGTTAAGGTACTTCTATCCGAATGTTCCGACGACCAGAAGGAGCTCGTCTGCCTCCTGACTGATTAGAAACACAGGAGTCCCCGAGGTTAGGTTCTGGAATCTTATGGTTGCGAGTATTTGCCGCTTGTTGCCATTTCACACGAATTAATTTTCCAAGCCTCTGGACTTGTCTATTTTAGCTTCCATCAATGTTGCAGCTGGCATTTCGATTTTGCTCTCAGTGTCGGAGAGTAAAGGAAAATGTGAACACCATCCATCATAGTCTCATGGCGGGTAAAGATGATGCGAAAAGAGTGGTAAATCTGATACAAGATCTCGCTGAGAGACTTCCCATACATAAATTCGTTTGCGAGGTAAAGATTGGGACCTTCTCGTATTCGATGGAACCAAACACGCATCGGTGGAGAGGCTGGCATGTTGCCACGGAGCTCATTGATCAGACAGATGGCAAACTGTTGAACTTGATGATCCAGATTCAGAAACGGTCTTAGGAAGTTGGCGGTAGCTGCGTTGGTGGGCTTGAAATATGCAGCATGTAATTGAATCGATGTTCGGTGCCCGATCCACTCAAACAGCTCGCTATATTGCTGGGCATTTTCCCCACCAGTAGGCATAGTTATAGGATATATATAGGGTTGGCGTTGGCGGGAAGTCATCGCAACAGAATGAGCCATTATCCCACGGAGATCTTATTCAGCGACTTATCCAACCATTGTTGCCTTATGCCATATTCGGGACAATCGAGAATGAAAAGAAGACAAGCCTGGTTCTCAAAGATTTCATGTGTAAGTTCGGTGTGCTTTAGATGAAGCTCGTCGGGTTCGAGGGCTAAGCGCAAGCGTCGGTGCTCACTGAAAACTTAGTTGGTTGGTTTGCATCATATGTACCATTTGGTCGATCGGCCGAGGTTGTGCACGATCGAGGACCGAATCCCGGATGCCTGTTCCGCACATTTGCCCAGAATCGGAATCCATGGCCATTCAGAACGAGGGAAAATTGGCAATGTAGACCGTTGAAGCGACAGGCAACAGACAGGGTTCCCCTCAAGGATCGACCCCATAAGCGCCCAGGATAGTGGGAGAGACACTGATGGGGAGAACATAAAACGGAGTGTGGGATCATTTTCAGGGAGACCTGCTATCAGGTAATAAAACATCCTCATTCCCATTTCCCTTCAGGACCTTAAACGGACAGGTCCTTTCTATGATTGGTATCATATCTGCATTCATCAAGCGTTCCAGTCCCCTATAAGACCAGGCAGGCCAACCTGCCTGTCGGGCCGTGTGCAGCATACAACTTATGAGCCACGCGGCCCTATTCAGCCAGCATTTATCAATCTCATCGGCATCATAAGAACGAGGGAGAGAGGAGCGGGGGGAAGAACCATGAATTTGTGTGTAGTTATAGAGAAGAAGAAGGTATGTCTACGCAACAAGGAGATCAATGAGAAACAAAGAAACTTGTCTAGCCTTAGGCTGTAAGGCGCCTAACATAGCGCTTCCATTTCTAGCTCTCCGCATGAGTGCAAAGAAACAAAAAACGATTCAATCCAACAAGAAGCTCTATCATGCATAGGAATGCCTATATTGTCACGTTTGTGAGAGATCGGTCTGGTCTTGTACTGTATTCATTGTGACTCAACAAGCTAATGGCTTGAGTGACGGCGGATCAAAGTCACTAGCGTTGACTGCAAAAGTCAGTATGGAGTTATCGTTCGTCACCACTCGAATAGCCACATACCAATTGATATCATCAGGAACCCAAACTCATCGGCTTCCCCCAACCACCTTTCCGCCCGCAAATCCATGACGACGCCTGATCTGATATTACCAAATTCGGCTTGCAGATAACCCTTGCCACTCCATCGCGATAGCCAATGGATATAACGAGTGTTCCATTCTTGTTCTGTTTGCGCCTGCCAAAGCACCTTTGCCGCTGGCGCAGGCATGAACCCGAGATCCCTGCAATCGAAACATGGGACCTTATGCAACACAGAGTATGCCCAGTGAAGAAGATACAAAGCAAGGATCGCACGGCGCTTTGATGTTACTTGTATCCAGGCTTCCCATGATGGTCTCATTTGTGTTCTTTCTTCGGGTAGGAAAAGGCCTCCGTGGACGACATGGTAGACCAGCAGCTCTACTTTGCGAAAGATAATGCTGTGGTCGATCAAGGGGCGCGGGGAATTTGCTGATGGGGAGATCAAAATAATTGTGTATATGACCACTGCTTGTAAGGCTGCTAATAGGGTTGTCTCGTCGAGTTGGTCAGACTGCGGCCCAATTTCGGGTTAGTATGAACGACGAAGAAAAGGGAAAGGAAGAACTGACCTGATCTATGATGCTGTCTAGTTCTTTTAAAATCGTTTTCCGCACCATGTCTTCTGCGCCTTCACATTGCCCATGCCACATTTTGGTCAAGGTTATACAGTTCGCTAGTGGGGATGGTAGTGTTTTATTTGGTGCAATCTGGGTAGAATGAAATAAAGGAGGAAGTTGAAACTCTTCGGCGAGCATTTTTGGCCAAGTCCGAAGAGCTCGGAAGATGAGTTCCATGCTATGGTTCGCTAGGGCTATTGAATTTGTGTCCGCCGGCGAACCCGACAAAGGATTTGGGGGTGGGGTAGCTCGGATTAGATCTGGTGTGTCAAATCCAATGCTAGTATTCAAAGAGAAGAGCTCCGTGTTGGCTGCTTGCGGAGAACGTAAAGAAAGGCTCATGGGCTGTGTCGGATCCCAAGAGCCTGAACCCGAGAAAAAGGAATCGAATAAATTAGGATCGAAAATTGATTGTAACTCATATGGCTGGGTCATGGGTGATGTTTCCGATACAGAAACTCTTGGGGTATCATCATTGACTGTGAACTCGTTATTCTCGGCTTCCGGGGTGTCAGTCGCATCTGCGTTGATATATTGACAAGGTATGCTCCGCACAGAACATCGAGAGCAACTAGGACGTTTCAGGTTGCACCTGGCTTTATCCGCGACACACTGATGACATGACTTGCGTCTCAGAGTTTGTCGTTGAGACTTATTACAATTGTTCTTTAGGTGGCGGATAAGCGACGATCCTGTAGGGGTGTTAGTTCCAGGCTCAAACGAGAAAGGATCCAAACGTACGGTGGCTGAACTGAGTGGCACAGAACGGGCAGTCGGAGTTTTTCTCGGAGTTTTTCTCAGTGGATTTCATTTTGATTGCGGAGCTTGCTGTTGGAGCAAAGGAGGTGGGTGTTGAATGAAATGAAGTTCAATTTAACTCGGAACTCCGGGTTGAGTGGGGACCGATATGATCAAGGTTTGGAGGTGACATATAAACTGACGCACCCACCCAAGTAAACTCTAGGTAAACTATCTGTGAACTGTTAGTGAATTACCAGTCAAATTTGAAGAAAATGACAGTCAATCATATTTTCTTTTGGGCCTCTGCTGCCAAGTACGCGCCACTGCGATCATTTTATCGCACTATCCTGCAGCCGATCGGGTATACCGAGATGATTCGTGTACAAAAAGATGCTCTCATAGGCTATGGCAGTGACTATCCTTACTTCTGGCTCAAAAGGCTGCCTGAGGAAAAAGAACCTTTGCCAACTCACATCGCGTTTGATGCCCCAAGTGAGCATATGCAACATTGAACTTCTGAAGATTTGCTAATTCACACAAACTAGGTCGTGAAGCAGTGGATCAATTCTACCAGCTGGCACTGTAAGTCATACCCACTATTTGGAGATCACAGACTACCTAGGTACTCGCATTATGTATGACCAAAGGCTAACCCCATTTCAGGCAGCATGGCGGTCGAGACAATGGAGGTCCAGGCATCAGGAAAGAAATGAGTCGGCAGCCGTACTACTCAGCTTTTGTAATTGATTTGGATGGAAATAACGTGGAGGCTGTGTATCTTCCAAAGTAAATGCCTGTGGATCAGCCTTTCCACAAAAGCAAAAGATATGTATTCATGTATTCATAGGTTCATGTTTCATGCCACATCAAAAGTATAGGTTATCACCTCAGTTGAATGCTGTATGTCTTGCTACTCAGGGTAAATAGATAATATAGCGCAAAGTCTGCAATTTAATTTTTACTAATCACGCTTTTTATAGAGCATTATTATTCTTTATGTAAACTTCATGTAATCTCATCAATGATATTGAAGTTACCAATATCCTGATTTTACTAATGCAGATGACGAATTTATAGAATTTGATTCATATATAGTGCCAGAAAGTGATTTAGAACAAGGTCAACTTAGAATGTTAGAAGTTGATAATAGAGTTATTATACCTGAATTAACTCACACTAGAATTGTTATATCAGCTGCTGATGTTATAAGTCAAGAAAATGAACTCAAGTTGAGCACTAAGTGGTGCATTTTCTATTCATTGTACGACTGTTTCTATTTGCACTTAAAGGTCCTTGATAAAACTCATTATACCAAATCAGAATCATTTTAATGACCTGTCTTTAAGCTGCAAATACTGCGCAAGAAGTTGTCTCACAGTCTCCTCGAACCCGGTAAACTGCCAACCAAATGTTTCCTCCGTCTTTTGGGCACTCAGCCTCCATTTTATTGCAGTCAAAGACCCTTCCAGCGGCAGGCTTTTATTAGTCACCTCTTTCGAAAAGAACTTCCTACAGACATTTTGAACATCCCTATCCCAGAGCACTCCATCTGGAGTATCAGAAGAGAGAATATACTCAGAATTTCCAGGGACCAAACCATCATCTACCGCATCAACATGTGCGCGCGCAACGTCGGCAACATGAACTGGTGTTCCAACATAGGGGAATGAAGAGTTAAGCGAGGATGTCAGTGCTGGAGCAAGAACTGCTGCCCGCGTCCCCTGGAGGAGGCTGTCAACCGTTGCAGTTGGATCTGCATCAAGGCGGTCGTCTGGTCCAATTACCACTGATGGTAGGAGATTGACAAAATCGAATTTCGTGCGCGCATGGTTAACAAACGCTTTGGTCGCAACTCTTGCGAGAGCTTTGGATGCCCAATAAGCTTCCATTGCAGTCGAGAAAGGACCAGTGACACTGGTATTCACATCCTCCGCTAGAAATTGAAAATGATCATGAGCTGGCATGCCACTATTAATGGATAGCGTAGAAGACTAACCTATATACAATCGTTGGCTGTCGGGGTTGAGATTCCATTCAAATGGGATTAGGGTGACGCCTATGGAAGGATTTAGCTCCCTAGATTATAATGAGGGCGAGGAATTGCATACATGAAGATGTCAAGATTACGCGGCGGATTGATGTCACTCGAGTGGCTGCTTCTAAAACAGTAGTCACCATAGAGATGGCTGGCTTAACAACTCCAACATCGTAATCATCGGTCTGCCAAAATATGTGTAAGTTGAAAGAAACGCCTAGTTCGTTGTGTATGCACACCTCAATTGCTAAAGGCGATGCAAGGTGAATGATGACAGTGATTCCCTCGAGGGACTGGAAAATTGCATCTGTTTCAAGAAACTCTGGAATAACAACAAACTCGAGTTGCTTTTTATGGAGACTCTGTGCGATAATCGTACTCTTTTCTTTTAGTTCGTTGACATTGTGCTCGCTTCGGACGACAGCGCGAACACGGTATCCTCTTATGAGAGCAATCGTGAGCGTCTTGAACCCGATGTAACCAGTGACGCCTGTGATCTACTTTCTTATATGAGAATTCTGTTTGGGACGGTATGCAAAGGGTTGCTTACCAACAAACGCTCAGAGCTAATATTATGGGCTTTGCGTGACATGGCGAAAGATTTAGGATTTAGTAGATCTATGATTGAGTAAGACGATAGGGAAGTTCCAGTTGTATTTAAACAGACGTGGAATAGACCATGCGGAAGTAATCAAGCCCCACTATGCGCTCACCAGCACTCGGAGTTCCGGGTTGTCAGGTATTCTAGGTAGACCGTAGATTCCGCGTTGAGAGATAAGCATCGCGATATTCGGAAGTCAATTTAGATGATAAATTAAGAGACATACCAAACAAAGCAAAGATAGAAATGGTAAGAAATAAACCGGATGAGAAAACAACTTTGAAATTGAACAAGTTGTTACTATCTGCCCAAGTGACCAGCGAGCCTGACAAACAATCTTGGAATGCGAAGGTTGGAATTTTAGGCTTTGGAATAAGCTTATCTGATGATAACATAAATTGGTACAGAAAGGGAAGGCGCAACGCTGGAAATTCTATGGAGACTAACTTTCTATATGCATAGCGGACCGAAAACAAAAATCAAAGCCTAATGCCCAAGGGACAAATACAAACAGCACAAACACTGATGAGTGGCCAGTAACTTCAAGTCTTCCTTTACAACAACCCAACTTCAATCTTAATTCCAGCATCTTTCAATCCATCCACATATTCCATCCCCAAAAATGATGGTGTGACCACTCCCCCATGTCCATGAGCGTCCTTTCCCACCTTGTCGGCATTTATCTTGTGATCAAGCAGTACCCTCGCTCCGACACAGGTGACAAGCGCAGTGAGCTCATACAGTGCCCCTTCCCGTGCAAAGGATGCCCAAACTGTAGGTTTGGCCCCTCCACTCTCGCTTCCAACAGCACGGAACTCTGCCCGCTCCACAACCCGCAGCTGTTTTATGTCAGGAGCCGAGTCCATGCCCGATGCGAATCTTCTCATCAGCCAACGGATGAAAGGAATGGATAGGAGGACGAGAAAGGTTTTGGTGAGGAAGTGCACAAAAGCAGCGGATAGTACACCATTCGCTGGGAGATACTCTTCGAAGTGAAAGTCAGGTCCGTAAAGATCGGGTTCATGAGAGGCACTGCGGTAAACAACAGCCTGATTTCCTGGTCCTGTGAAAGATGTCGCCAAAGAACCCAGCTCTTGTGTGTGTCGATAACCAAGCAGACGTGTGATCCAGGGTACTTTCTGAGTCTTTCGGTGAAGTGGTGGAGACAATATTGACGAGTCACCAAATAGGTACCAACCAGAGCCATATGTCTCGAACGTGTCAAGGACAGTGTTCAGAGACCCGGCGCTCATTGCGTTGATACTGCGAACGAAGAATCAGCCAATTTCCCAAAGAGACTACGGGGTGATCATACTCAAGCTTTCCGGAACTAATGATCTCGTTTGTGCCGGTAGAGTAGGTCTCTTGGATTTTGCTTGCGATTAGCCATGCAGTAATATCCGACGGGGTTGATGTTGACAAGCCGGGTATCAGCTGCCTAATGTCAGCTCCAAGCTATGCTTCAGCCATGAATCTCACTTGTACTAACCAATGACCCGCTCTGTCGAGCAACTTCGCCATAGTTTTCAATCACTTCATGAATCCAGGGAATCTCTGTGGTACTTTAAACAATGAGCTTGAGTGATTTCCTAATGGACATAGAGTATGGCTTACAAGTCAACATAATGCGTGCCAAGCGTAGCACATGCTGCCACAATTGGAGTAGAGAAACGATGAAATGGCCCGATCCCGTTGATTACCACCCTGGTTTTCTGTACCAGGGGGCTAAGGCTTGAAGAATTGAGCTCTATAATCTCAATATCTTTGTGGATGTCAGATCCGATCTGGATAATGGCAATCAACGGTGGAGTCATACCTGGTGGTACTCTATCTGGGAAGAGTTCTTTTAACTCGTTTACCACTGCCTCTAGACGAGACAGTGACCTCCCTGCAATGCACCATTGGGTGGCTGAAGGATAATTTTGCGCGATAAAGTGTGTACACAGCTTTCCAGTAAACCCAGTTGCTCCGAAAAGGATGATGTCGTACATGATTTTGGATTTGTGAGTAATTGAAATATATTCCAAAAGATATATGTATCTTCTTTAAATAGTAGATTCTTGTTCTGGCTCAACTGTCTCATAGCCGGAATTCCGGGTTGAGCTTCAACTACTAACGTCACTACGGAGTTCCTTGTATACTATGTTGTTTGGACTTACCTTGAACTCTTGTAACTGATAGAATCTAGTAGACGGTAATGCAAATATCAGTGCATGTAGAGCTTTTTATTAACGCTCTTATGGATTGCCTCATTTTCCTTGTACCGGAATCGGCGTTCCCTATCAGACATAACGCCAAAGCCGGCGGATTGAGCATAATATTAGATATTAGACTAAATTGGATTGAATTAATTAGAAATATCCAGTTAAAGTGGCATGCAGCCATTCTGATTCTGTGGATTTTGGAGCAAACATGCATATTTGACGTAAATCCTCTTGATGCCGAACAAACAAACCACCTAGGCATTTTGATCGTGATGGTAATTTTGCAATACAGCATAGAACGCTTAATGGCGAAACATTTCAAGACAATGCGCAAATTATTTGGGTAGTGTTGTATTGATACCGGTAATAAATACACCCATTCACAAAATCAGAATTTGAAGGTCATCGCGCGCAAAGCTCCCACGCACTTTATTCCCACCTTCAAGATCCGAGGCAGAATCTAAAAAAGTAATGGAAGATCGGAGCAATTTCCACGAGTTGTCTACTGAGCCATACGGTATTTTCTGGCAAGAAGACTTCATCGATGCCGAACACGAGCAACGACTGATCTCTGTCTTTACCAACGAGCTAGAATGGCCTGACCGCTCTGGCCGGATATCACTCCATTACGGCTACAGTTTCGACTATAAAACATTCGGGATAGACCCCGAGATTCCATACAAGGAATTCCCAGAATGGCTCAAACCTCTCATTCCAACAACCGAGGACCGACCCCCAGACCAGGTCTGTCTGCAATATTATCCTCCAGGCGCGGGGATCCCTCCCCATGTAGATGCACACAAGCCATATGACCAGCTCTACGCGCTATCTCTTGGTGCGCCGGCGATGATGATATTCCGCCGCGGCGAGGAACGCATCGAGGTTGATTTGACCCCGCGGAGCATGATGCAAATGAGCGGTGACTCGAGGCTGCATTGGACGCATGGTATTAGGAAGCGGAAGAATGATACCCTCCCGGATGGGACGGTGCGGCCGCGGGGGAAGCGGTGGAGTATCACTTATCGCTGGCTCAGGGATGGGGAATGTGAATGTGGGAACCTGGAGCTGTGTGACACGGCTCAGCGACGGAATGGCATTGAAAAAGAAAAGAGATCGTTAAAGGCTTTGGCGGAGCAGGCTGCGCTTGAAAAATCGGTTGCATAAACTGGCTCGCGATGGTTTGATGACTTGGCCTGTTTGTTATGTACATAATATCAGAGCGAAATATACCCGGGTTTGCGTCAATATGGATGGCGTCTGGGCCAAGCAAACATACTCGAAACACGTGAATTTATCCAAGTTGAAGGAGGTATTGCCTCTCAGAAATCGGAGGTCCTAATGAGTTACCTGGGCTCTATTCTCGGGATTCTATTAGGTAGTACAAATGAAACTAGCAGACGCTATTTCGCCGACGGACCTGAGCAACAGATTCCACACAAAAATGAATGAAAACCACTCAACGGGGAGATTAGCTGTTGTCAGTCGAAAACAAGTACTTTCTCTGTTTTGTGGAACATCATTCGGTCAGCGACCACCTATTTGGGACACTTCAAAGCGTGTAAGTGTGCAAGACTCCCTTATAATATCCCGCACAAACTCTGAGCCCTGCGTTTTGTATCCCTAGGAATTCCTCAACTTCTGCTTAAGTCAGACTCCCTAAACTATCTTGGTTATGCTAGGCCTTCATATTATGGCAATCATTGGTGTGGTGGTGGTCGTGGTTCTATCTGCATCGTATACAATGATGCACAGCCAAAGTCACGAGCCTCCGTCGGTACCGAGCGAGATCCCACTTGTGGGCCATCTGATGGGGCTCATCCAACATGGCCCAAGCTATTTTAACATGTTATGGCAAGTTACCTATCTTATCATAGGGGCAATCTAAACTAATGCGGAATATGGGACAGTGAAAAACATCCAGAGCACTCGATATTTGCAGTCAACATATTCTCCTTCAAGGTCTTCGTGACATCCTCACCTACTATCATGCGGGCTGCTCAAAAGCATCCCACAACCATTACATTGGAACCGCTGGTGAAGTTCACGCAGAAGCATATGTGTCAAACTCCACGCGAGAAATTCGTCCATCTGTGTGATCAAAACCGTGGTCCCAGTCTACTTTCCAAAATTGTGCATGATACGACACCCGTCCTTGCTGGGAAATCCCTTGACAGAATGAACCGGATCATGCTTCAGCAGCTACTACCTATCATCGACGGCATGGGCAACTACAATTCTACTGATTTGCATGCATGGCTTCGGCATGCCATTACCATTATTAGTACAAATGTTACATACGGCAATTTGAACCCCTTCCAAAATCGACACATGGAAGACACCTTCTGGTGAGTTTATCGCACCTATATTTGGCTATGAAATCACTCGAATATCTGGATAGGGAACTCGAACGAAATGCGGCATTACTACTAGTCGATATTGTGCCATGGCTAATTGCTCCCAAAGCCTGGAAGGCGCGCAGGCGTTTGTGTGCTGCGTTCAAAGATTACTTCGATCTTGCAGGCCATGAAGGCGGCTCCGACCTCCTAGCAATGCGGTACAGATCATTCCTCGGGGCTGGACTTACCCACGAAGAAATAGCGTATGCGGAGGTGCCACTGATTGTAGGATTACTGACAAATACCGTTCCTGCTGCATTCTGGGTTCATTTTGAGCTTTTCTCCAGGCCGAAGCTGCTCGAGGAGATACGGGGGGAGATAGAGCAAAACGCCCTCAGTATAGCTCCCGATGGTACGCACATCATTGATTTGGGGTACCTTTGCGATAATTGTCCACTTCTTCTCTCAATGTACCAGGAGGTCCTACGGATGAGGACAACAATGGTAACGATCCGCTTCGTGACGCAAGATATTGTGTTGGCGGACAATTACTTTCTTAGATCCGGAACCATGCTCTTCATGCCGGCGAAGCAATTAGGCCGGCATCAGAGTGCTTGGGGAACTTCGGCGGATAAGTTCAACGAAAGAAGATTCATGAGATCCACTACGACAGTCAATGATAATGGCGACAAGAGAAAAGATCCAAGGCGTACTGGCGGGTTCATGGCATTTGGTGTTTCCCCGACAATTTGTCCTGGGCGCCATTTTTCTACAAGTGAGATATTGGCACTAGTCGCCATGATCGCCTTGCGATATGACATTGCTCCAGTCGATCAGCTTTGGTGTGCACCACCGAGGATGAACTCGGCGACGACATCGAATATGAGTCCAGTCGAGGGGAAATTTCCAGTGACCGTGAAAAAGCGACAGAAGTATGGAGGGAAGCTGTGGCAGTTCAAGATCACTGAAGGCAAGGGGCAGTTTGGTTTTGCTGTGGGTTAAATTTGGACTCGGGCTTGACCCACTGGATGCGAGAGTGATGGCATGGTTAACTTTGGTCGAAGCCGGGTTAGATAACCAAGGTCACAAGGCCTACAGGATGAAAGTTATGTACCGGAGTATCATTAAGAGGTACTGTCCATAAGGGACGTACTCCACACTGGCTTGATGTCCTCCTAGCCAATATTCATGAGTAGGGTAGTATATTGGCGTTACAATGAGCGATATAGTGTAGTGCCATGCTAGTTATATTGTCTGTCATTCCTAATTCTGTGTTTCACCCGTGTGTTTGATTATGGCGAGCCATTTGGGAGTAAAAGTTCAAGTTGAACTATCTTTGATAAATCTCGAATATTCTCTTTTGCTCCCCGTAATCAACATTTATCTTACGCTAGGGGCAAAATGTGGGAGAAACCTGTTGGATCTAATGGCCAGGTGGGGGATTGTTAGAGAGGCTGCGATACGGTTGTCGCGTGCTTGTTGGACGCTTTGAGGTGAGCTTGTTGGTACAATGATGCTAGGACCTTTCATGAGGGTGCAACTCAATTCATCGAGAGGAACGGTTCATTCCAACATGCCGTTTGGCTTTTGATCCTGCTCGCGATCTAATGGGGTTATCCATGGCCGGGGGTTGGGTTCCTAGTTGGACCCGAAAGACGACTCGGAAATAAGACGGAGTTTATCACGGCTGCAATTAAGCAAGTTCGCTCATTTAGTTTTAGGAGATTAAAAGCAAATCTCAATAGAGATACACAGCTTATCTCCGTGCCTGACCCGTTAGCCAAAATTCTTAACTCCGTTTCTTTTGTATATGCCATTACAGGAGGGTATGCCTCGACCAGATTCGCTCTCTTTACTATAGGGTCGCTTCGCACGTGGAATAAATTCAATCCTAAGATCATATCTCATTTTCAGACCGTGGATATATCAGGTACAAAACGATTACAAACGATGGCCGTAGCATACGCCAAGGATCAGCCTGAGGGCTTCACCAACCGCATCGAAAATGTCGCGATTGTCGGGGTACGTCGATCACTTCACCTAGTGGTGAATCCACCTGATATTGCTATTTTGAGGTCGCTAATAATCCAAACTTCAGGCAGGCGGGTCAGTTGGGAGACATCTCATCGACCAACTTCTCAAAAACAGCAAGCACATCGTGACCGCCATCACCCGCCCCAGCAGCACCAACAAAATGCCAGAAAGCGTTCAGATTGCTCGCGTCGATTATACCAGTGATGATGACACGGCGCTCGTGGAGGTCCTCCGTGGTCAACAAGTCCTCCTAATCACTATGAACGTCATGGTCCCACCCGACACCATGATCAAGCTCATCCGCGCCGCCGCTAAGGCTGGGGTGCCGTATATCGAGCCGAACTGGTACGGGCACGATGCTGCCAACAACTCTCTCTGTGACGATAGTCTTCTGTCCCCCAACCGCGACCGCGTCATTGCCGAAATCACGCGTCTGGGCATCAGCTCCTATTTGTTCCTCGTTTGCAACTTCTGGTACGAATTTAGCTTGGGTGGTGGGCCGGATCGATTCGGGTTTGATTTCATCAACCGTAGCTTGACACTCTACGATGGGGGCGATGTATTTATTAACACGAGCACTTGGCCGCAGACAGGCCGGGCCATTGCGAAATTGCTAAGTCTGAAGGAACTACCCGAGGATGAGAACGACCAGTCCCCCACCCTGTCTCAGTTTAGAAACCGATCTGTGTATGTGTCAAGCTTCCGATTGACTCAACGTGAGATGTTTGAAAGTGTCAAGCGCGTAACCAAGACCAGGGATGCGGACTGGACTATCACGCAGGACTCTGTTGTGGAGAGGTTCAAAGAAGGACAGGAGGGGATGAAGGTACATAACTGGAATGTGTTTACTAAGATGCTGTACAGTCGGATGTTCTTCGCGAATGGAGATGGTGACTATGAGTCTAGGCGCGGTCTGGATAATCAGCTACTTGGTCTTCCCGTTGAGGATTTGGATGAGGCTACAGCAGAGGGTATTCGGATGGCAGAAAACAATGAGGTTCCATTCTCGCATTGAATCCCAAATTTGGTTGTTGACCCCTTAGGGGTGGAGAGGGATTTTAGACTTTGGTGGTCTTAAATGAATCAATGTATGGGTCTCTGTTAGAGCCTTTAGTGCAATCCTATGTCCAGTGGAAAGCCCCCTGTGAATGAAGGAATTTGCTATTGGCGTGGTTGGTAATTCCCCGTACGAAATATATATTTGTTGACCATCGGGTTACTGTGACCATTTAACGCATACCTCAACGTTCTGGCAGCGCCGAATGCAATGGCTGTTTGTCGTTTATACATTAAACTTGGTTGACTTAATGGGGAGTAAAATAGTATCTACTCTCAACTGTTTCCTAAGATCGTATTCGAATATTACTGTGAAAATCCATGGATTTGATGGGATATTACTAACGGCTAGATAGGTCTACAGTATTCGACTAAGGAGTGGGCCGATCCTATGAAGCAGCACTAAAGTGTATTAATCTGGTTACTATTGGGACTTTCACTCCGTTGCCCATATACAAGGTGACTAACTAAGCGGCAAGGCTACCGTCAACATTATTACACCCTCCGTCTTTCCAACAAGGGGCACTGTACAACTTAGTTTACATGAAGGCTGCAATGATACAACCAGCAAGGGCGCCAGAGACCAGGCCACTACCCGCATTACTCGTAGCGCCACCAGTGTAGGCAGGGGAGGAGGAAGGGGTGCTAGCAGTCTACTCCAAGTTAGCTATAAGTCCACAAGAAAGTAGAAGAGAAACCAACCGAGGTTCCAGCAGGTGTTGCTGAAGGAATCAATGACGATGGGCGAGAAGAACCAGAAACACGCGGGGGGCTCACGGAAGTTGAAGCGACCGTAGTACCAGTAGGGGAGGTCACCGCATCAGTTGTCACAGCGGAATTGACGCTCTCCTCTGTAGTGGTAGCACTAACAGATGTAGCGGTAGAAGTCTCTTCGGCCGAGGTAGCAGATGCTTCAGCTGAGGTAGAGGAGGCTTCGGTCGAGGTAGAGGAGACTTCGGTCGAGGCGGAAGACGTTTCGACCGGGGTGGCATCCAATCCACATGCAGTGGCAGCCTTGGACACAGACCCTCCGTAATACTTCCAAATGTCGAACTCAACAGCACAGTTCAAACAATCGGTCAACTTGGTCTTGAAGTCATCGGTATCACAGTATCCGTCAGTACGGCCGGCGGTAATTACGCCACCTGATCTGTCAGCTTGTGTGGTGATTTGTAGGATTAGGGGATATGTAACATACCACAGTTGGCGTGGCATTCATATGCAGGAGTGCCAGGATCCTGACGTCGGTGCAGAGGGACAAAGTCCGGGAATTCGAATGCGCTGGCACTGATTACAGCGCAGGCAAAAGCGGCAACATTGACAAGATGCATGGTGGTGTTAACGAACGAAATGAGGTAGAGATGAATATTTAGAAATGTAAAGACTGATGATGCAGACACCAAACTGACGGCAGTTCAGTGTCTACTTATTCACCCGTGCATGCTCCCTAAGAAACCACAATGTCTTGGCTAAATGCTCATTTCGGTGCAAGAACGGTCCAAGTGGTATGAGACCTCCGGGAACTGGGAATTTCTCGGGTGAGGTTACCTGTTATGGCCATGTCTCAAATGAACCCTTGATGTCGGGTCAAAACGTTAAAGCGAACCAACTAAAAGCAAGCAAAACAGCCTTGGAGGACCCACTCATCTTATCTGATTGATCTAATCTGATCTAGATCCTGAGTTTTTCCCTCTACGGTCTTTATCCGCGGGTTCCTCCGGCTTCAATAAATTAATTCCCTGCATTGGCAAGCCGTCGAACCATGATTTTTGTCTTGACTAGTGACTTGTGACTCAACCCCAATAGGTTCCTAACAGTGGTCCAACTTCGGTGAGAGGATTCCCGGCTATAATATCTAGGGAACTTTGGTCGCCACGTGCTTGGCAGTTATTAAACCCCTTGGCAGTGGAGGTCGGCTGAACCCGACAAAAATTCACTCGAGACTGGCTCTCATATCGGTCGGAGTTTGCGAGTGAGGTTGATGGGGACTTGAAGTTTATAAACGCCGATGTCTCGGTTTTCCATATTTTTCTTCAAGACCTTTCTACAAAAATATTCCTATTCTTATACCCTTGAGTAGATCAAGTCGCTCAATATAACCATGAGGAACTCCATCGCACTAATTGCTCTCTCCGCCGTTGGAGGACTATGTGCTCACGGCGATGAAGCGAGCACGGAGATGGGCCCGGCTGCCTTTTTGTGGCCACCCGATCGTCTCTGGGGTGCAGCATACGACAACAATGCGCCCTGTGGCTCATCAACCGGGGCTGTGAACCGAACAAACTTTCCACTGAGTAGGATCATATCTATCCACAACCCGGAAACAAAAATCAAATATACTGACATGACACTGTAGTCAACGGCAAGCTCGCACTTGTACTTCAAGACGAGTCATGGAATGTGCAAGTTGCGATCTCCCACAAGAGCAGTAAGCCAGCTCCATCCTTACCATCTATCTAGACTAACCCTCCCTTAGACCCGACTACGAATGACGACTTCGAGTCGTTCATTAACGGCTCTGCTCTTTCTGACATCAAGCCAGGACATGAATGCTACTCTGTCCCCAATCCATCTATCGATATAGAAGAGGGAATGAACGCTACCTTCCAGATCAAATACACCTCAGATTTTGATACCGATAAAAACGAAACCTACTACGCGTGCGCGGATGTCACGTACATTGCAGCGAGCAAGTTCACCTACCAAGTCCCTTGTTTCAACGTGACGTCGGATGAGTTTACCGATGTTACAGCCACAACCACGGCCACAGCCGGGGCTACTGCTACTGGAGCGTCGGGCGCAACGAAGAACACAGATACCACGAGTGAAAAAAGCTCTGGTCTTTCAGGAGGAGCTATTGCAGGTATTGTGGTTGGCTCAGTGGCTGGATTGGCTATTGGTGTTGCCTTGCTTTTCTTCTATAGAAGGCTTTTGCAGAAGTATCGCTTCTTCCGGCAAAAGGCTTCCACCCGAAATGTGGACTGGAATGAGGAGGCACCTCAGCACAAAGTTGACGATGAGATTCCAATTGGGCTTCGTAAGATTAGGTGATTTGGGTTGAGTGTTGTCTTCTAAGTGTTAGGTGTGGGAGGAGGAGTGTGCAGCTGTTCATGTCTGGGTACCAGTAATGATTAATGTGCTTATGTTTGCATAGCTTTCGAACCATAATATCTGCGATGTATGTACTTACTCCGTAGTTCAACTTGCGATATCTCTTTATTTGTGTCTTGATTGTTAAATCCCCAAATTAAGTGTTAATGCAGGAATGCCACCCTCTCCACGTTTAGTCATGTACTTTCTATACTTCTTGCCTATAGATTGCCCATCCATGGCCTCTTACTTAACATGATCCACCTTGTAAATCAATCAAAGAGAGCATGGTCCAAGGACCGTACGGAAAAAGAAGAAAAAAAAACCCCCTGCTAATCTGGCCCTTTTAGAACAGGGTAGGCCATAAATGGTGGTGAAATATACATTCTCTGGTAGTTATCCTGTCAATGCTCCCGTAGTAGGCCCAGCATATTGCGCTGTGCCGTTCTTCCGGAATACAAAGGCCAAGACAGTGGTGGTGCGGAGTGGTGGTCTAACTTAGGTAAATGCAGGGAGAAAGTGGAGCCACACTTTCGACCTCGGCGACTAGTTTTGGGCTCCATTGTGAAAGCAATCTGTTTGAATGTGCGACTGAAAATTCAATGAGATCGTATGACAATCAGGATGTTGTACTTGGAATGGAAGACCATATAAATGATATGAATATGCTGTTCAATTCTCATAGAAACTACAGGGTAGGATAAGTACCAGAGCGGACTCTGACCCACCATCCAGCGGACTTAGGGTCTGACCGCGAGATTAGCTGGGTTTTTGTCGGAAGTGGATCCGAAAGCTACCTACTACACAACCTTGGAACTTCTCTCGGAAGATCACACAGCCGACACCAAGTCCTCTATCTGGATGCCAAGAAAAAGGTACGTGCATATTGTATGACATTCTTCATTGGCTTAAATGATTCCTATGGATAAAATCGCCCCATCGCATTTCCGTCTGAAGGTTCGGAGGCCAGCAGGGACCACTTAATCGGAGGAAGTGTATATTGGCAGGAGTATTGGTCGGATTTGCGATATCGGCATATTCTCGGAGGAAATTTGTATTTACTGGAGGCTAGCAGCTCACAGCTGCGACTCAGTCGCCTGTAATCTCAATTGGTATCCCCGTTGGCGTTGATACTCATTCCATTGAACAGACCGCCTCGATCGGGATTCGGGAAGTTCATTGGGTAGTACGGAAATCGTTCGTAGGGCTTTGCTCGTTCTGAGAAGTGAACCGGATCAATTATTTGTGCAGATCCGCTCAGAGAGACTGGTTGGTGGAGTCCTGCTTTGGCCTTCTGTTTTTTTTTTAATATAGTTGGTGTGAGATCGAGGGACAACATATGAGCGACATGAATGACGACGGTATTCACATCCAGGGTTTGACTCGCTGCTAGTGCGATCAATCTTAACACAGCGCCGGAGGTTGGATCGCGGGAGGTGGAACTTGTGTACCTCATCTCGCTTGTCGAAGTCGTAAATCAGGGACTTGTTGTTGGGAAACCAGATTCAGAAGTGCTAGAGGCTGACAGACCTTGATCACAAGCTCACTAGATGTAGGAAGATAAGGAAAAGGCGAGAGGCTAGTGCGGTGTTTGAACTTTTTGAGCCAGTGTTTCTTAGGGATCATCCCTTCGGGTCGTTTTTCAGATTTTGCTAGAGCCTCTGTAGGGTACTGCTTAGTATTTTTGATACGTAGCTCAACCGCGAGCTCACTCAATTGCGAGACTTTTCTCGTTGAATGATTTCCGTGTATTCCTCTTTCCGGCTTGGACACTGGGTTGACCGTCTCCAGGGTAAAGTCCGACTCATGGCACGGTACCTTTGAGGTGAAAGGCCTTGGAACTCCAGCCTCGCTCCTAACGGTCAGATCGACAAGGTTGCCGGCAATTTCATATGCCTCATTATCCAAAGGCGTGGCTTCCTTCTTTGACTCCTTGGGAGCTCATTTCTCCCTCATTCCCAGCTCTGCATCTCAGCTCCCTTGGTCGTTAGTTATTTGATCTTATTCCGAATATATATAAACGAAAGCGAGATCAGTCTCTATATCAACGTACAAAGTGCCAATCATCATATCCTTGCTTCATTGTCCAGGTTCATCTTGTCAACTCCATATCGATGAGACTATTACCGGGGGAAATCAGAAGAAGGAATCTTGGTATTCAACCTATGGGAAAGCAGGGTACATATACCCTGAATCCAGCAAACAAGGGGAGATGGGATTATCCCAACTCCATATGTATGTAGTGTATTGTCGCACATCTCAATTGTAGAAATAATACATGGCCCCATATCCTGGAACAATCCAGTACTTCCGTAATAGTGATGTAAGGAAAACAACATAGCGACCTTGCCAGACATATCTAGCCTAAGATATCATCATAAATTGGATCCAGTCTAGCAGGTGACGTCTTGTACAATCTGGGCAAACCAGTCTCCTCAAATGGAACCGAGCTCTGCACCATATCCGCAACAGCCTTACCAGACAGGAATGCCACAGGCATACCATGACCATGGAATCCAGCCGCGATAAACTGACCCGGTTTACCCGGAATACTACCAACATGAGGCAACGAGTCTGCGCTGTACCCCATCACTATAAAGGAGACAGGGGGTTAGCAAAATAAAATTATACCCTAAAGGAATCGCACATACCACCAGCCCAGATATGTTTGATCTCCGCCTTGCTATCCTCCCACCCAAGGAATGTGCGTTGCATATACCCATCAAGATAATCTGCAGCAACCTTAATCAACTTCCCATCATCAGAGTTATTATACCACTCCTCCCGATCCTTGTTATAAAGATGCGCCGCCCCGCCAACAATTAGCGTCCCATCATTCCGAGAAATTTGATAAACGCACGCCCCCGGACCGAACCGAGTGCAATAAGTACCAGGTAGTTCCTGGCGAGGTGCACCAGGCGCCGCAGCAATCTGGCTACAGACTCCCTTGCAAGGAATAATAGCTTTAGAATATTGCGGGGCTAATGCGCTGGTGTATGCGTTTGTAGCGAGGATAATCTTGCGCGCGTTAATGACACCACGACTGGTAGTTACCGGCCAAAATCCATCTGCGTTGGGAGTTTCCCCGATTGCAGATACCGGCGTATTGGTCTGCAAGTTCAGGCCGTGCGAAACAGCAACACGAATGAGATGGGCGACGAGCTTGTAAGGCCAGATGTGGCCTGTTGGGAAACTGAAGCCCCCCTTGGCATCTCGGACATGTGCCGTCTTAATACAAATATTGTCAGCGAGAATCTCGAAGATGGATATACTATCTTGAAATTTCATTTCGACTTACATCTCGGGTATCGGCCTCAGATAGGTATTTAACATCATCCATGAAGTCCAGACCCTGGTCAACCAACGAATCGTGGAAGGCTTTCACCTTCTTGAGTTGATTTTCATCGAGATACATGTCATAAGAGCGGGTAAAAGTGAGATCACAATCGATGTTCTCTTTACGCACCAGCTCCTCTATGATCTTCATGTGTGAGAGCTCAAACCGCACGATCTCCGCTGCTGCTTCGATACCATAGCGCTTGGCAAACAAAGCCGTTGCATAATAAATATCTGGTCTCAAATGACCACCTAAGCAAAAGTAATAAAAAATTAAGTAAGCTGGAATTATATACCTATATTTTAGGTCACGGGTAGGCCCTTACCATTGCGCCCGGTGGCACCAGAACACAGCTCCCGGGCCTCAACTAACACCACTCGGGGAGTTGGATTTTGCGGGTTCTCCGCGAGCAAACGATAAGCGGCCGAGGCTCCGACATAGCCACCGCCAATAATTAAGATATCAGTTTCCTCTGGCAGGTCTGGAGTCGTTTGGTGGTTATCAAGAGGGTCTGGTTGCGTGCGCCAAAATGGTTGGGTATACCCCGCCGTTGGGTGAGGGAAGGACTTCGCATCGGAGTTGGATGACATGATGATTGGTGGTCCAAAAGTAGTTCCAAGGCCTAGGATTCGATTTGAACTCCAGGGATATGAAAAAAGCAAATACAGGGGCAATGCGAAAAACAAGAGAAAAGGAAAGCATGGTATAGATAAGGCGTCATCGGAGTTGATACGCTGCAACCTATCGCAGGGGAGACCGAATTATGCGGGGCTGGGAAAATGGAGTCAATTGTGGAACTTGGGACTATATTCATGAAATTGATGATATTGCTAATATTCTCCACTATTTTCATCATTGGGAACTTGCTCGTTCCGAATCCGTTGAACTAGGAGTATTCCCAGGCTGCCGTTGTTGAGCTTCGAATGCCTCAATGACATCGGGGCAACTTGATTGTGCCTTCGCTGACTGTCTAGCCAAATATTCAGATTCTGCCAATCGTGCTTTGACAAGCTGCTTGCGAGTCTTGGAATGTATAGCCGAATGTAAGCTTTTGGCCAAGCCCTGGCCTGGATACGCTACTAAACCCAAAGCACCTAGAGGCGGTCAATTAGCATAATCCCGCTAGTCTCGTAGGGATATATAGTGCGTGACAAACCTGACGCAGCTTTTGTCCCCATGCCAATAGGTCCTTTCACGAATCCTTTGATTGCACCCCTAATACCATCTTTCTGGCCACCCTCGTAGGGTTGTCGGAAGATATCAGTGAGCCCATGTGAAAACCCATGCGCAAAGTTATCTGAAGCGGCAGCTACTCCAGACTTGAAGTCCCAGATGTTGTCGTAGTCTTTGACCTCCTCACCATAAAGTCTAGGAACAGCTCTCAGGCCCTCATTGACTGCTCCGGGTATGTCTACCAGAACGCCCTTGTAGTAGTAGGCTATGATCCTCCCCACGCTTTTGGCGGATCCCCCCACTGCCTTTCTAGTAACTCTCCACTCTTCGTCTGTTTGGTTAGTCCTGGAAGTACGTGAGATCCCTTCGGATGGACTTCGCTCGGATTGGGGATTCGTAGTCTCGATGACTACGAGCTCGGGCTCGCTTTGTTGACGGGCGCGGCTGAACTCTTTGTAAGGGCGAATGACCACGTCGCTTGATGCTGTGAGGATATCCTTGTACATGCCTAGTACGGATGACGTGCCGCCAGTGATAGGATCCCACCGCCGAGTCTGAATAAAAATCGATTTACTCCCGTATCTAGTTCAGGGTGTGTGTTAGCATATATATGTGTAAATAGGATGGTCGGGATATATGATCTCACGCTTTGAGGTCCTTTATATCAATGCGAGAATTTTCAAGCAAGATTCCCGCTGCCATCTTGGATAAAATTATAAAGGCCTTTGAGTTTTGTTTTAACTGCCATACAGCCGGCTCAGAATCGATAAATTGGCATTTCATGTTGTCGATCGGTAAGTTGCGATGGAAAGATGCAACAGCTGCTGAAACTCCATCTTCCTCGCTCATTTCACGAGCAAGGTTACCAGCTGCTTCTAGGGTATCAGGGTGCAAGCAAAAACGGATGGCTTCCGCTAGGTTATCTGCGTTCAAAGACTTGTGTGGAATGGGCATTGGTCCAACCCCGCGGGACGCGACCATATTTCCCCAAAATAACTGACTGTGACAAGTTAACGGAAAAATTGGAAAGGCTTTCAAAGGATTACGTACTCTCCGAAGAATGGTACAATAAGAGAGGGTCTTCCAAATCGTAAACCACATGCTGTAGTCCCTGCTCCTCCGTGGTGTACAACTGCAGCGACCTTCTGGAATAACCATTCATGCGGACAATCTCCAAGATAAAAGATCTGGTCGTCCGATTGTGCTTCGCCGAGATTACTCCAGCCACGGGATATGATTGCACGGCCACCCCAGGATCTGACTGCATTGACGAGCGTGGCAGTCATGGCTGGGGGGTCCTCGATAACGATGCTTCCGAACCCGATATACACCGGCGGAGGCCCAGCGCGGAGAAATGCGTCAAGGTCTGGGGGTGGTGTAAAGTCCGGGGGAGAGCGAAAGAAGAACCCACAGACATTGAGATGTGCCGGCCAGTCCGCTGGTTTAGGCATTAATGTAGGGGACCAGCAATATGTGAAGGGTATCTTCAGAGTTTCTGCTAAACGGGGGCCTTCCGTGGCTGATATAGGTTCTAGGTCTATAGATTTTCTCCAATCATTGATGACATCGCCTAGGCTATTATGAGGTCAGCGTACTTGATTCTGGATCAGCAGAAATCTGGTTATTACCCTTGCCATGTCAGCCATTCGACAATCCCATACGAAAGGTAATTAGCCATCTTCGGCTCTGTGGTTGAATATTTCAAATTCGCCAATGGATGGGGGAATGATCTTGTACTGGTCCACGGCATGGTAAACATCATATGTAGAGGGATGCCAAGCGCCTGAGCGCAGTGAATATGGGCGAAGCTTGGAGGGTTTGCGATGATGGCATCGGCCACAAATGGTGTTTTGGTCACAGAGTCATCCTCAATACAGGACTTCCAACATCCCTGGAGAATTTGACCTACCATGACACGCTTGCGTTGAATATCACCCTCTTGGACAGACTTCATCTGTGGTATCAGTCCCGGATTCTTCACCATGTATGCCATCAGCTCCGAGGGATCTCCTCCAATTGAATAAAATTCTAGACCAGAGTCCCGCACGAATTTTTCGAACACACCATGCGTGGCTAGTCGTACGCGGTGTCCATGGCGTTGAAGCTCGTTGCCTAGTGCGACAAAAGGCTGGACATCGCCTCGACTACCAACAACTTGGATTACAATGTTGAGCTCGAGACCACATCCCGCATCGCCTGAAGGCTCTGGTTGTGGTTCAATATGCTCTTCCTTATGCAGAAATGGTATCAATTTTGACACTTCCCTGCCCACCTTGGAGTCCAGGTTGATCTCAATTCGACCATCAGCTTCGAAAAAAGGTCAGCATGCTCTTATTACCAAAGGTTTATGTAATTAGAGCTTTCCCTACCTTGGACCTTTGGCCCATCCTGGGTCGACTGGTTGCGTTCAAGCGAAGGTCGGCGCGGTGGTTCTTCCATCGCTGCGGCCGATGACATCACACGTGGGGAGAACAGAGATCTTTGCAATGTTGAATATTCGTCAAACAGATGGGTGTTGGTTATTTCCAAATCTCTTTAAAGCATACGATGTTTTCAAAAGGAAAGAAGTATATCCAAAGGAGGTCCCAAAAACAAACTGAAGACCATGGAAGCCCTGGACCTCTGATGGTTCTGGGCCTGGCACAAGTGGATCCCCGGGGATGGGCCACACGTGATATTTAATATTAACCAATCATATGCCATAGTTTGTTGACGCAGAAACCATATGACGGCATTCCTATGAGCGTTCTACTTGAGTCAAGGCCTCCAACAAACTTCAAATACAACCTGGATTTCTCTTGTCGATAGGAATACCAATATACCTAGGTATTTGTTCCTGAAATAACCGTATTTCCACCTTCAGGATCAACAAGAGATATCATGGATTGCACATTAAACTTATTAAAGGTGACCCCATGTAAATATATATCTAGCGGTATGTGGAATGGGTTTGAAGGCTAGGTCCTAAATACATTGGGTAAGGAGCAAGAAATTTAATACTACGCCATAAAACGAATTACGATAATGATAGACTCAGGTTAGGACACTAACAATTTGTATTCATTCCTCGTAATGTACAGAGTTGTTTTTAGGGGACTTTCCCCGTGTATTTCAACTTTTCCCCCGTTTTTGTTTCCGAAAAGAAAATTATCAAACAAGAGATCAAGAAATATCCAAAAAATATTTAGTACAACTTGGGTCACTCGCGCCTAAGCGAGGTTATTGGGGAATCGCAAACTAGGAATGGAGCGCAAGGAAGTCGGGGTCATTGTTGAGAACATCCCACACCGACCGATCTAGAGTCAAGTTCACATCGACAGCATGAGGAATACTGACACCGGGCAAAGAGCGTCTTTTCTGGCGACGGGGCACCTCCTCCTCGGTAGACAAGATCATGGCCAAACCATCGACCCGGTAGCCTTCACTAAAAGCTGGGGACACTAGAGAAGGGGGAATACGTCTCCCATCGGCGGTGGCATCAAAGTCAACACCAACGTATGTCTTTCCCCTACTCCACTGGGTGGAGACAAGGCAACCACGGGGAAGTACTTTTTTCAACTTGATGAGGCTTTTGTTGGGCTGCGCGGCAATCCATTCGAACTGCTGCTTCACCGAATCGATATCGACTGAGTGAATGGCATCATGGACAATTTGTGCAACCTGCCAGAGGGCGCCCTTTTCGAGTAATTCATGGGAAGCGGAAGTGGAGGGGCAGTAAACGGCATTCGGGAAGTAGCGTGTGGGAAGCTTCAGACGGGGAGAGCCACGCATATCCATGGTTGTTCCAAATTCGCGAAGTGACTGTAGGGTGCCGGGGTCTGGTGTGAGTCCCTTGTTACGCAACACCTGGATTCTGGCTTGGTAAATTCGTTGGTACAGATAGGCTGAGACGAGCTCGAATCTGGTGAACGAGGTCTGCCCTTTGGCATTTGGGTCAGTCGCAGCAGTCTTGAGTGAAATCAGGTCTTGACCATGAAAACGGAGAGGACAAGTGTAGACAGATCGAGGCTCTGAAACGTCAGGCATAACAGTAGGGGTTTTGTCGAGGTAAAAGTCTGGAGGGTCGAATGCAAGCGCTTTCTCCTTCTGGCTAGCCGATGGACTTTGCATTCCCCGAAAATGTGAGAAAATCTCGGGGGAGATACAAGTGTTGGCGGAGAAGAGTCGCGCAATTGTTTGTAGATCTCAGCGAGATCGCGCACGAGATACATAAACCCAGTGGCATCGCAGACTTGGTGATGAACACGAATACCCAGTGCAACCCCTCCACAGCCGAAGCGGGTGTGTTGGATGGCGAAGATAGGATTGTAGGAGGCAGATCCCACTGTCGAATGAAAGATTGGAAGAAGACCATTACCAGACTCAGGTAGGTTGACGACCAAGACTCGTGTTGAGAGGGCAGAGATCGCGATGCTTGTGAGTTTTCTGGTGCATTGTGCCTCCCAAAGTTCAGCGCCAGTGCCCAGGCTACCGATTTCGGGGGCTTGGGTGACTGGATTCTGCTGCAGACGACCAGTGAGGTGAGGGTAGTAGTCGAGAAGGTGGGATGCAGCCACCTTCAAGCGTTCGACCAGGAGAAAGTTATCTTCTGGCAACATTTTCGGTTTTCTGTAGACGAGTATAGCTTCGATGGTCAACATAGAGGGGACGGTGTGATCGATTGGCCCTAAGCTGAAAGGGGACTCGACGGCGGCGAGTGTCGCCTCATTGGCGCAGTTAAGCGTGTGCCGCGTAGAAACGCGGACTTGGTCGAGCACCATCGTCGTGATTGGACAAATCAATGACAAGGAAAGGGAGATAATCAGGATGAGTAGACAGGTGGATTCGAGATGACAAGGATCAGAGATAACGAGGATGAAAGATGATGATGATAAAATATGACGATGAAAGAGGATGAAGACGAAAGGAGATGAAGATAAAAGATCAATGTTTGTGCTGCTTAAAAGCAATGGGGAATTGTCACTTCAACCCATCATTGCCTACGTTGTTCGGACGATGAACTTGTTTGTCCCCCCGAGCCCTTCGGGTGAGGATAGTTGACTATAAAGACACCTGGAAGACATGGGGACAGTTTATTCGACTACAGACACCGCCAAGGGAATTAAAAAAGGAGTCAAAGAAATACAACTTGGAGATAGTATGAACATATTTCGAACAAAGAAGCGGCTCGGTATATTGTTTTTTAAATTTCACAAAGGCACCGACGTTGCCAGTGATCGTTAACACCAGCGGTAGCTCTCATAATCCTTGGGTGAATAACACAGTAAGTTTCTTAAACACTTCTGTATGCACCGCGATGGAGCTGTAGGTCTTATCTACCATCCATGTACTCCGTACGATGAAACGAGAGAGCCGCTGGCAGGATTTGACCAATCAGCGACCGTAAAACCCTGGAAGGCGGCTCCGACAAGAGATCCACTTTGGAGCGGCTCCGATGTGGGGACATTTTTACATACCTGCCCAGGTGGACACCAAATATTTATCAAGATATTTAAAGGCTTCACCTCCATTGTAACTCAACCCAAACTTACCATTCTCCATCTCTCTTCAATCTTAATATTCATTCCTCTTTTTTTTAATACGACTCCATCATGGTCAACCCCTCAATTGTCATTGTGCCAGGTGCATGGCACCGACCTGCACACTTCCAGGGCCTCATTGATGAGCTCGCAAAGGTCAACTATGATGCAGAGGGCGTAACCATGCCTTCAGTGGACTCCAGCCCGCCACTGTCTACCTGGGAGCAAGACGCGGAAGCTGTGCGAAAAGTGATTATGAACAAACTGGATGCCGGGAAGGATGTCGTCGTCCTCGCACATTCATTTGGCGGAATCGCCATGTCAGAGGCAGCCAAGGGTCTCGGAAAGAAGGACCGAGATGCACAGGGATTGAAAGGCGGGATTATAAAGCTGGTCTATATGTGCGCGATGGCATTACCGGAAGGCCAGAGCCATGTCGGCCAGTTGGTCCCGCAGACGCCCGAGGAAGAAGAGATCGAGCGTCAGCGCAAGGAGTTGGAGGAAAAGTTTGGGGGACTAGATGTGTCAGCGGTATGGATACCAGCCTTTACTTCTATTTCTCAATGCTAATCTATCGCCAGGACGGAGCAACCAGCCTGCCAAAGGACCGCGTCCACCTCATCTTTTATAACCGATGTGACCAGAAAGATATCGATAGGGCTGTGGAGCTGCTGGGCACATTCCCCGTGGGCCCGTTGACCGTTCCTGTTACATACACCGCGTATCGTGAGATCCCCAGCACATACATTGTCTGCAAAAACGACCAGGCATTGCGGGAACCGTTTCAACGAAGAATGATTGCGCAAGGCCAAGACTTCTTTGAGGTGGAGGAATGTGATGAGGGCCATTCCCCATTCATGAGTAATCCAGGCTTCATCGTCGATTGCGTTCGGAGGGCAGCCGGAGAGAAGGTCTAAGCATGCGAGGATGTCGAGTAAACCCTGTTGCCCTCAACATATTTTTTTAAAAAGTAAACTACTGGGCCTGGGAAGTGTACCATATTCAGATTTTTTTTTGTTTTATATAACGATTCTCCTCTCTGTCGAACATACATTTTGAATTGTTGCCTCATGTTTCAGGCATATATAAGGCATCAGTAGTGGCGCGGAGCGGAAAAAGAACCCAGCCGCGCCGGGAATAACCCAATCCAGTCGACACTCTTTCATCTTGTAGTTATCATGTAGACACGGAATGCCGGGAGACCTCAATTCTCCGAAGGCGTTGACATCTCCCGTGAATCCACCGCGGCGTCAGAACACAAGTTGCGATCCATGCAGACGTTCTAAGCGACGCTGTGTTGTTCAGTCGGATCCAGACGGAATCCCCGATGCGATCTGCGCAAATTGCAGACGTCTAAAACGCGAATGTACATTCGAGTTCGCTATAGCCCAATCCAACCCTTTCTCTCGCAAACGCCAGAGGCGCGACTACGGGGAACCTAGTTTATCAACAGCGCAGAATGAATATAACGACTTTGATACAACAACCGAGGCAGCCGCTGTAAGCCCGGGAAATCGATTTGATGCCACATCCATCGCTGAGCAAGATGTTCTGGCTGCTTGGCTGAATCTTGACTATGATGAGATTGTCGCGGATAGTGCCAACTCGTTTCCAACCAACCTCGAGCCTTCTAATTCATTCACTGCGCTTCGTTCTGAGGACAAAGCGCCAGAAGAGAGCCAGAGTGACAGTCAACTCACAGTTATTACGCCCCAACTGACACACTTTCGCGGAGGACAAAACCTCGAATCAAATAGTCACCGACCAACGGTTGGCCTTTCATTTGACAGTCCCATCTACCTGCTAAATTCTGGAATAGACGCGAAGATCTTTGGTGATCGTCTTGCCCGGATTTATGAAGCAATTGCAACAGCCAGTGCGTCGAGGTTTTTGGACTATGACTGCAATCTTTATGCGACTAAGAGTCGCTACCGATTGGGAGAAAGTGACTCAGGGAGCTCAAATGGATCGGCACCTACCAGCTCGGCCATGGATCCAATCACTATTTCGCCCCGGTTCGCTCTTCCGGTATCATCACAAGCAATGCCTTATGAGATTTCCTTATTAGGGAGCGTTCGGTTCCTTGATCATTTGGGCGACCTATATGGTAATCGATTGAACTCGGCTGCGCGGAAGAAATCAGATGAAACCTTCAAAGCTGTTCTTCGCGCATTTTCAATGCAATGGCTGCCGAGCTCACCTTCCCCTTCCTTTGCAACATGCTCGGCCTCCGGTCACTTTCAACGTAATTCAAAGTCTGGAGAGGCAGGAGATGACTCTCCCTTGAATGCCTTCATTGATGCTTGGGTACGGGCAAGATCACTTCTCAACGATGCGCACGATGTTCGGTCATTTCGAGTTGTATTGGCAACACTCATGTTTGTTGGTATTGTCACGCCGACTAAAATAATCGAAAGAGAGGACCCCGTCCCAAACCACTTTCTTGACACCGCTTTGCAAAAGCTATCCTACTTGGATGGTTTAGTCACGCAATACTGTGCGAACCTGGGACCATCATCTACGTATGGTGCCCTTGCTGAAGCAACTTTGAGCATTGTCCGGTGGACTGCATATATCCGCGACACCGGCGCAGCCTTGGCTATGGATCGGCAATGCAAACTTCCAGACCTGTGGGGTACTACGACAGGTTAGTGATCTTCGCATGGGGAATCTCAAACTCATATATAACCAAACTAAGACCGCGCAGTTCTTTCAGATAAAGAGGCCGTGGCAGCATTGGCAGTCTCTCAAAGTATCCTAGAGTTGGATATCAATGTTCAACCCATCTGCCGAAAAGCCAGTGCGGAAACATTTATTGTCTGGAGGCAGATTATAAATATCAAAACCGTTGCTAACCAGGCGTATGGAACTATCAATGAACAGTCCTCGCCAACAATCCAAGCATTAAATTTGGGCGTAGCGGCTGTTCGTGACTTCAGCCACTCATTCCAACCTTTCATCCTTCACTGCATCAGAAATTTCCATTGTCTGTCCACCTGTCCTAGGATATCCCTAGGTAAGTTTCACTCCTCCCATTCGCTCACTCGTATTTTACCCCGCACTTCTATCACTGGTATCTGGCTAACAGTTTACGCTTCAGTTTCCCTCGTGATGTTCTGGAACCTTGGCATTTTTCTTCTCGTTGAAGTCTTCAAAAAGGTGATCAAAGACCTCGACCCTTCTGTCGAACAAGACGTAGGCCCATCCGTCCGGGAATACCAACGCGACGCAGCCTCGTGCGTGTCACAGGCAGTTGAATGTGTGCTCAATTTACCCGCCGAAGAGGCCTTCAACCTCCAAAATGGACTAGGCGCTGAAGTCCCACTTACCGCTTATCATGTCACTCCCAGTTTGACTGTCACGGCCCTTCAAAAGGCCATTGAGAGTGTGATAGACCTGCAGCTTCGTTCTAGTTCCGATGATGCTTCATCAGATGACGCGCAATTTTTGATACCAGACGGGGTCTGGGATCGACAACTCGACATTCTCTTGAAGGGACTCATGTCGCTTGATGTTACTATTGGCGGGTCGCAGACTGTTAGTGTGGCCCTCGGAGGATTAATGCACAAACATGGGGACATACTATCTGAGTGCTGGACTTCAGGGTTTGACTCATGACATGTCAACGTGGCGGATACAGCCGAAGTACTAAGGATGTACGAAATGAGGGGAAAGTGGATATGTGAGTGTTGATCAACACCAAAGCCAAGTGCATACCGTCGATACCCCTAAAATAAAGCAAGGTCATGGCAAAAATGATAAACTTATCTAGCCTAGAGCCTTCCATTCGGACTTTCCGTTAGATCTAATTTTAACGATATGCACACCATCACATTTCACACAGCATTGCTTTCGTGCTCGGGCCACGCTTTTCCATACCCAACCTGGACTTCGCCCTAGCCATGGCGGATGACCTGCGGGATGCTTGACTCAGTCACCGTGGTTATAATCTCGATGACTCAATTCTAAGCAAGAAACCCCGGAAGCGACGAGGACTGGGATTAGATGTCAGTCGAGCTTGTCTACTAATTCTCCTCAAACGCCACGGCAGCAGAAATGCTGGACCCGAATATTCACTAAAAGCTTGGCGACGGGCCGGTCAGTCGCATCTCAAATTCTCAGGCTCATCGTGAAACTCGGTGAAAAAGACAGAATAGGCATCTAGATCCTTTCGTGCGCGCGCCGCTGTTGATCCTAGTGCCATGCATGATGTCCTACCCCGCTGCAACACCTTGCAGGGACAATAAAATAACGGAGGGTGACGAAAAAGAGCTACTGGCAGTAGTGGCTACGTAGTTCTGATAACTTGTTGTACGTTCTCTTATTTACTTCGCATTTTCATTCCGTCCTATTCTGATGCATTCAAAGTATCATGCGGGGTGACAATACAATCACCTCTTGACTCCGCGTACCTTCATATTTCTATTTATTATTTCCCATGTACCAATAATCAACAATAACTATCGCTTATTAATTAAACACCCATCTATCAGCTTTCATGTGTTGATCTATCACAACGTCAAACGACATGGTTGCTCTCTTCAATAAACAAGCACGGACCAAAAGCACCTGTCACACAAAATAGATACGTCCACCGCATGTCTCCTCTTTTCAAATCGAAAATCCGCTGCAACCCCCTGCACATGTGTCGAAACTCGGATATCCAAACCAATGAGCGTCTGAGCAATAAATTTTGACTAATGCAAGCGGAACAATTGGAGATATGCAGAGTACCAGATATACGCTTTCTCCTTACACATCTGGTCTACTACAGCCATACATATCCCCGAATTTTCGACGTGTGAGCTCATCTTAAAACCTCACCCGAGATCAACTTATTCAAAGTCGAGCCCTCTCCCTTAGCAGGCTGTTGTGCAGGATAGAACTACCGCTACGGAATCAAAAGTTCAGTGAGTTGCGCGATATCTAATACACGGGTACTGCGTTTTAACACATTAGGTGAAAGTACTAAACGATCGCCCATCAATAGCTTTACCCCGGTAGTGAACAGGCTGTATTCCATATACTAGGTGCCACAGAAGTACACACACACACAGCTCACATATAAATATCAATCAAACCCGGCTCAGTACTCTAACCATCTCAGGATATCTTGCTCACTGCAAAGCACAGTAACCATGGTACCAATGTCTTTCGAGCTCTTGCAGATTCCCTTTTACGGCCTTGTGGCTGGGGTTGTCGTGATTACTTGGTCGTTAGCGAAGATTATACAAGCTTTTCAAAGTATGTACCTCTTCCTCATTGACAGTGAACTAGCACTCAGACTAAATACTCACCCAGGATGGAAATACGCTCGTGAGCACGGCTGTCAGCCTCCAACACACTATGTGTCGCACGGCTTGTTCGGCCTCGGCATGGCTGTGGAACTAGCCAAGTCCGGCCCCGAACATAGGTTTCTCGAGCTTATTCGGGGCTGGCATCGAAGCTACGGTCCGACATTCAAGGCGAGAGTGGTTAATCGAAATCTTATTTTCACTGTCGAGCCAAAGAACATCCAAACAGCCCTCGCGTTGAAATTCAAAGACTTTGGAATTGGCTCTGCTCGCATAGATGCACTCCGTCCACTCATGGACCAAGGCATCTTTGGCGTAGACGGGAGTGAGTGGGAACATGCACGGGCTCTCCTCAGGCCTAATTTCTCGCGCACCCGGATTAACGACACCGAATTATATGAGAGCCACGTTGCTGAGCTCATCGATCGGATCCCACGCGACGGATCGACAGTCGATTTACTGCCGCTGTTTCTCAACGGAGTACGTTGTCATGCTTGATGTTTCCCAAAGCATAGGACTGACCGGACGCAGACACTTGACACGGCGACTGAGTTTTTATTCGGAGAGTCTGCTCACTCCCAGCGCGGAGAAGACTCTTCTGCGGGTGTCGAGTTTGCAAAAGCCTTTGATGTAGCCCAGTACGTAACTGCCATACGCTTCCGACTTGGGTTTTTGGGGAGGTTCTACCGCAGGAAGGAATACATCAAATCCATCAAAGATACCCGCGCCTATGTCGAGAGATTTGTACAAAGGACCATCGACTATCGTGTCGCAGTTAATAGCGGACGAGATGTTGATCAAGATATCAAGCGGTTGACGGAAAGTCGTTATGTGTTTTCCTACGAGCTGTCGAAGCAGACACTTGACAAGACCAACATAACAGACCAGCTATTTAGTATTATGTTTGCTGGGCGCGATACCACCGCCAACCTACTAGGTACTGTATTCTTCCTCTTGGCTAGAGAGCCTGGGGTGTGGACCAGACTTCGAAAAGAAGTGCTCACTTTGGATGGACGAAAGCCATCATTCGACGATCTGAAATCCATGACTTACCTAGGCTGGGTTCTGAACGAGAGTAAGCAGCATTAAGTTCCAGCTCTAATTATGCGGTTTGCTAAACTATATACAGCTCTGCGTCTGTACCCAATCGTCCCCTTCAATATTCGCGAAGCCAAGACAGACACCTATCTTCCCGTCGGCGGTGGCCCGGATGGAAAATCTCCTGTTCACGTACCCAAGGGCCACGAGGTTATCTTTAGCGTATACACATTGCACCGCAACACCGAAGTCTTTGGAGCCGATGCGGACGAATTCCGCCCAGAGAGATGGGAAAAGATCAGGCCTGGTTGGGCGTATCTTCCTTTCAATGGAGGCCCTCGGATCTGCATAGGCCAGCAGTTCGCGCTGACGGAAGCTGGATACACTATTACTAGGATTATGCAACATTTTGAGAAGATCGAAAATCGCGATCCTAATCCTTGGACGGAGGATTTAGGGTTGACGTTGGCAACTGCGAACGGAACAAAGGTCGCACTAACGCCTGTTCAGTATTGACCTCCGTTGTGGATATATATTCTTGATCTTAGTATATATATTACGTTACTCCTGATATTTTTAGCTCGGATTGAACAGGATATTGCCATATTATCGAAATTACACGGTTGCGTGTTCTCTGACTCGTATATCAGGTGCTTCGGCGTCCACTTCCGTCGGTCTTTTGCCGGATGGCTTTTCGACAATCCATATTAGTTGAAAACTGTAGGGTATGGCGGCGACAAACCCAGTTTATACAACCGGTCATGATTTCCATAACAAGAGGTTTAGACACCGGATGTACATGGTGCTAATGTGCGAAATTGTCCGAGTTCCTCCGTCCACCTTTTATGTATATGCCCGCCTTACCCGCGCCAAGTTGCGAAGCTATGAGGTCTGAGAGTTCCTCCCAACTATGATTGGTCGGCAATAAATTGGCTGTTGTTTAGACTTTTGCCAAGGAAATGTTGAACATCACCGTCCAGGTTTGACCCAAATTGTGGAGAATGAAATCTCTTTCCCAACCATTAGGGTGGAAAATATTTTGCCAAGTGAAACATTTTTTCATGGCCCCCAACCAACTTGCCATAGCGCTACCAATCATGTAGACAGACAGTGGATAACTTCGTTGCCTTAAATGCTACATTCCGAGGATACCGCGCACACCGGCCCTTTCAGCTAAGGGGGTCTCCATCTAGAAAATTATAATCGATGAAAAGATCATAGACGCGAACAACAAGTACCACCTGATCAGGTTCCTGGTCTTTGGTAGAGAAGCACAAGGCCCATATTAAATAAGTCGGAAGCTAACACGCACGCTTGATGAATAGGCCTAAGACTAAATCGGATCTAATCGACACCATCAGGGCATTCGAAGGTCCAAGCCATCGAAAGCTTGTACATGTAGCCAAGCTTTGAAAAGCACGGGAGGCAGATTTGGTGATCAAAAATTATATGATTGTACGGAGTAAAAGTTATCTGATCCTCGAATTTATCAGATCGTAAATATTATCAGATCATGAAATTATCAGATCATAAAATTTAATCAGATCACGCCACTCGGGTGGAAACCTTGGAACCGAAACCCCGCCCTAATTGGATGGATATCTACGAGAGTATGGAGTACGAAAGTGTGAGCCATCTGAGACTTCCCTCGGAGTAATTTCCTGTCTATGGAGTCCTACTGCAGGGGTTGCACACTACTTATATTAGAGGACCCACGTGCAATGATCAACGCCACCCTCGCTTACACGAACTCAAAGGTCCCTAAATTTTAATATATACGGAGTACCCGTGAGGGAGAGAGAGAGCTTAAAAATCATATCCGTCCTTTTACCCATCAATTCTGGGCTATTGATCCCAGGCTTCTCTAATCATCATGGATACGGAGAACATAACCACCGTCAAAGGGGCCACGGAGCGCCCGCAGTCGTTGGACCTCAAGGACTCAGAGGTACCCGAGGTTCAGCAAGATGGTGTTCAAATCGCCGACGCCGTCACAACTACGTGGACTCGCAAACATTTGATTGTTGCTTATACCAGGTGAGCAATCTTGGGAGAAGAATTTGTTCTCAAATGTCAGGTCTAATGCGATCACAGTATGTGGCTGGTGTATTTCGTCAACAACCTCAACAGCAGTCTCACCGCAAACCTGTCGGCTTACATTACGAGTGACTTTTCGGAGCACTCGCTGTTGACCGTGATTTCGGTGATTACTAGTGTTATGGGTGCTGCGTGTTTGATGCCCGTCGCCAAAGTCCTGAATCTGTTTGATCGAACTGTTGGATTCGTGATCATGCTTGGGATTGCAATTATGGGTTTGATCATGATGGCTGCTTGTAACAATATTACAACATATTGTGCTGCACAGGTATTGCTCATACCCTCCACAGTCCTTTGTCAAAATCGCTAATTAATTAACAGGCATTTTACACTGTTGGATTTACCGGTGCCATTTTCTGCATCGACGTGATAACCTCAGATACCTCATCGCTTCGTGATCGAGGTCTTGCTTATGCTCTCACCTCATCTCCTAGTATGATCACTGCCTTTTCGGGCTCGCCTTTGTCAAACCAATTCCACGAAACCAACTGGCGATGGGCGTACGGCACAATTTGCATCATTCTCCCTATTGCTGCGGCACCTTTGATTGTGGTCTGGGAATTGGCCAAGAAAAAGGCCAACAAGAACAATCAAATACAATACAAGGAGAGGACAACACGAACCTTGGTAGAAACCATTCGGTTCTACGTCATGGAATTTGATGGTCAGTAAAGCTCTCGAATCAATTTTCTTACGCATTTTACTCACATCTGTTTGCAACGCACAGTCATCGGAATCTTCCTAATGATCGGCGGCACAATTCTTTTCCTAACATCTTTCAATATTGCCGGCAACACTGAAGGCCAATGGCGATCGCCCAAGATCATTGCTATGATGGTTGTTGGCTTCTGTGTTCTCGTGGCATTCGTCAGTTATGAGCGATGGCTCGCCCCAAAGCCTTTCATCCCATTCCATCTAATCAAAGACCGCACTGTCATTGGCGCATGTCTACTGGATATCACCTACCAGGTCTCTTATTATTGCTGGGCCAGTTATTTCACCTCCTACCTCCAAGTCGTCTACAACACTAGTTTGACGCAGGCCGGTTACATCAGCGCCATCTTTGATTTCATGGACCCGATTTGGCTTATTGGCTGTGGCTTCCTCATCAGAGCAACTGGTCGCTTCAAGTGGCTTCTCTGCGCTGCCGTGCCTCTTTACCTCCTCGCAAGCGGTCTGATGATTTACTTCCGCCAACCCGGTCACAATGTTGGATATATGTGCATGTGCCAGATCTTCCTCGCAGTAGGTGGCGGAACATTTATTCTGATCGAGCAGGTTGCCGTTCTTGCTGCAGCCTCGCATGAAGACTATGCCGCCATGTTGGCACTTCTCAGCACGTTTGGATACATTGGTGGTGCGGTTGGCAGCAGTGTTTCTGGTGCTATTTGGACAAACACACTCCCCGTCAAGCTGCGCGCAAATCTGCCAACTGAGTTGAAGGACCAGTGGGAGGAGATTTACGAGTCTTTGGACGTCCAGCTCAGTTATGCGGTTGGTACGCCTGCTCGCATTGCTATCCAGGATGCGTATGCATTCAGTCAGCGAAACATGATGATTGCCGGTACCGCAGTGATGGGACTGTCAATTGCCTGGGTGCTTATGATGAGAAACATCAAGGTTCAGTCCAACAAGGACCTTAACAAGGTGCTTTTCTAGTTGCTTAATAGAAAGGTGCTTGAGAGGGGGGTAGGTAGACTGGTTGAGGGCAGATTCCTGTCTTCTCAACCTGTTCACCAAGCCGCAATGGTTCGAAGTTGGTTGATAGCAGGACTAAGACCATGGAAGATGGAATACGTATATTCAAAGAGTGAAGTGTTGCACTGTCAATTTACCGTTGACAGAATTAAAATAATAATATATCAGCTTAGAGCAGTGACACAGTGGAGCAAGCAACCTTAGACATACCTCAAGGTGTTATTAACACCCCAAAAGTAGACGTGATGTCAAGGCTCGAGTGCCAAATATTATCTAGTACAGTAGAATAACAGCTAATGGAGGGAATTCTTGAAGTAACAAACAACCTCCTGCGCCACTCTGTGAATAATGACAGAATTACACGATGTGGCATTCATAATATGCTTTCCAACGTTGCCTCAAGCAGATAGGACATTACTCCTTCCTCCATTGCTCCTTCCTCCATTGATCTCTCTTGGCTTTTTCTCTCCCTATCCAGCAGCCTCACTCATTCCAGGGTTTTTCTTCCCTTGTACCTCTACCATTATAACTTGTTCGCAATGCTAGACAATGTTGTTCATTTTTTGTCCCAAATTATGTGGCTCTCGACTCTAGATGGAGACTCGGTCGGGTCTTTTGTTATTTTCTCCCCAGAAGCCTACGCAATGCCGTACATGTGGAGATAAAGCTCCTGAGCCGGTCGTTTACCTCGGAGTCAAAGCAAAGAATCGCGGATACACGAACATAGGGGATGACCAAGCGCTAGGTTACATGGGTAGGTCTCTATCTGATATGGGCTCCGGTTGGCCAAGCACCTCCACTAGAAAACTCCACATTGGAGCCCCGTTGGTTTGCTTGGTTCTAATTTTTCCTGTGATACGGTGCTACGCATCCTCGATATCCTATAGAATCAGTCCACATCCGATATTTGAGCTTATTATGTCTAGATATTATAGTAAAATCGCTATCCTATATGGGACCATACTCTTTAAATAGTAAAACAAGTGAAGACTTTTATATTGTAATAAAAACTGAGAAACATGCCTAACTTTTCAGTAACCATACACCATATCTCCAACCATAACTCCGATACTCACTGCCGGATATAGGAACCAGTTCAAAGCAAGAATCAAGCGGTTGTGCGGTGAACATTCCGGATATGCGCAATCAAATTGTCCTTTCGGTTGAACGACTTCCGGCACTCCCCCTCGGGGCATTCATATAAGCCCGGTGAGATGTGCTTTGTTTTGATATGGCGTAGCAGGGCTCCCATCTGAGAAAATCCACCCGAATATTCGCAATGCTTCCATTTGCACTTTAGTTGGCTGCCACGGCTAGATCTATGCCAGATGAATGTTAGAACCCACATCTAGAATGGATACGCTAGAGGAGCAGAGAGTTATTCCAACAGGAACATACTTGACGCCCATCGAGACTTTGCCATAAGATGTAGACCTCTGGGGACTATCATCTGCGACCGCGTTCGATGCTTGCTCTTCGTCCGCAGTGGATATGATTGTAGAGGTGATATCCGACATCCCATCGTGAAGGTCAAGACTCGGGGTATCGCCGGGAGCGGCACCATCTTCGGCCTGGGCGCCCTTGTCGTATTGAGTATCAGCGATCTTATGGAGAGTGCTGTGTGAGGTGGACGCCGCAGGGTTGGGCGTGAGGGGGGCGGAGGTGGATTCGAGAAAAGGGTCATATGGAAAACCGTCGACAAGAGAGGACCAGTGGTCAGTGAAAATGAAAGAGAAAGGGGGGGTCACTTTCGTTCCACTGAACTCCTCCCTCTTGGTCGAGGTATGAAAAGCCATGCTCAACTGGTTCTGTCATGATATAAATCGTAGTTCGCAGGAGCGGAAGAGACCAAGCTTAACGAGTATCATGTAGAACGGGAATGATGAAGGCGACCTACACAGAAATGCGGGGAAACCCCTGGGGATCTACGCTTATATACTGAAGGTTTTGCAATCACCTACCTACCTGGGTGCCTTGGGAGGCATTTTGGCAGAGTTTTCATACATCCCAGCGTACCCCGGCGCCACACGTCACCGTGATTGGCGATCTTATCAGAGATTTTCAGAGGGGGCAGCTCAAACAGTGGCGCAGGCACGATATGGAAAGGTTGTATTCTTGAGATGTGACTGGATGCGCACCTTCAGGGCTCGCTCGGATGCCTTGGAGACGGCTTACGTGAAGGAGAGCCCTGATTCCCTCCAATTGGTCTGACAGCTCCAAAATGAGGCTGTGATTTCCATTAGGTGAGGAAATGGAAATCTGACCAAAGAGGATTCGCTTCCTATGGCCCGAGCTTCTCTTCTCTTTTCTTTTTTGATCGCACCCCGCGCCTCGATGATTTTGCACCCATGCCGTCATCCAGGCGGAGTATGATAAGACCTTGTTTGGCCTACCAAGTTGCATATTTCTAATCGAGGGATGGTGATATCTAAATGGTAAGCGCAATTTATTATTGAAGAAATAAACAAATGAAAATACCAATGCCTCGAAGAGAGGGGAGGAGATGAGATCTCCAGTTTAAGGTGTCCTAATCCCTTTAGGCAGTAATCCAGCCTGAGGCCAACACTCTGGTGATCAAGATTGTTTTCTCGATGCTCTAAGACCTAAACAACATTCAGCTCCCCTTTGAATGAGAAGCTTACAAAAATAAAGATATATAAAAGCAGTTATTCGCATTCAGATACAGTTGGATTCAGTCATGTAAGATTATACCCATGGCCACATACGGGTCAGTCAACAGATGACAGTCAAGGATTGTGCTATGCACGTATGGCAATATTAAGAAATGGATTGTTACAATATGAAGATTACCATTTTCTTTCCTAGTTTATCTTCATCAAAGATATCAACGGCCGCGCCATATGAACACACCTAGGAGCGCCCGTAGATGCCCACAGCCTGCTCGAACTCTTTATCCGGGGCTTCTTGTTTACTGTTAGTAAAATCGGCGCAAAATGGAGTACGATCTAAGAGAATAACAGAACTGTCGTCGAAGGCTTCCTTCAGCTCGAGGGTAAGCTTAGCAATGGTAGGCTTGAATGGGGCCAAGTCCGGAACGTCTTGGTATTGAATGAGCGTATCCAAAAATTCCCGGTAACCTTTAATGTACTACTTTAGATCAGTACCAGTAATAAAAGCATGATGAGATTTGGATAGGCTTACAGTTCCCCAACATTTGCAGATACTCTCCTTCGTGAATTCGTTGTATTCGTAGGCCGGTTCCTTCTGCTTCTCTATGACGGCAGAGATGCCATCCTGACAACTGCGGTTCAGAAATTGTGTCAGAAATTGGTCCTTGCTAGGAGTTTTCTGTGATTCCAAGTCAGTCTTCAGAAACACGGCTCGTCAAATTTCAAGACATGATTTACATACCTCTGGGAAAACTATGCTAGCGATCTGTACAATAAGGTCGTAGCTCTCCTGCAATTTCTCTGAGAGGTCGGCGGTGGGTTCGGCTTCGCGAGGGCTCAAGGCAGCGTTAGCACCAGCGACCAGGGCTAGAGCGGAAGCGATAATGGCGATACGCATATTGGGGAATATATTTCCGGGACGGAAGGAACTTCAGCGATGTGTTTCTAATAGAGTTCTTGGGAATGAAATGAGATATGTTGTAAATGACCGGGAGAGTATGGGAGCTGTATTCTTTATGTAGCGTTCTAGGTAGTAGGCCTCCTTATACTTTTCATTCTAAATCATTTCAAATACTACTCTGTAGTGGGATATCCCTGAACTAGTTCCTTTTGGTATGTGGGTCCATATTTGGCAAGGTTGTATAACGTATGGAGGTCTCTTCTGGGCGAAATTGTTATAGCAAGATTTGATTGAACCGCCAGATCAAAATACGAGTATTTAGGCTTCAGTTAAATTTTGAATTTTAAAAGTGCTTTTGATCTTCTCCGATGCTCTGCAGTGGAGATGTGCAGTGTCAAGGGAGTAGATGCACTGAAACCCAGTACAAAATATATTAATATTCTGGCATGGCCTGCTAATCACTCTCATACCCAAGCTCCTCCAGCGACCACAGCAAATGATCGTCGTTATCTGGATCACGAACTACCTCGGCATTGGGAATCAATTCATCGATCCCCTTGAGCTCTTTCAGTTGGGATGACCCAGACTTGTAAAAGGTCATCAACGCATCCATCTGCTCATCATGCTCCTCGTTCTCACCCTTCTGGTATCCTCGAACACATAAGTATTCTAGCCCATTTGGTAGACAATCTACCAGATCCAACTTTTCCCTCTTCTTGTAGGGTTCTCCGCGAACACCAGCGGCAAAGTATAACAGAAAGTTTATCCCCAAGCTCAACCGTTTCAACGCCACAAATTCTTTCAGTGACCCACCGTATGCCCATATCAATTGGTAAAATGTACATGTTTCGTCGCTGATGCCAGATTCAAAAGGGCTCTCGTATTCATTAAGTGCATAGTCTCTCTCCTCCTCATCATCAATGTCAAAGATATGAATTTGACTTTCCGCATCGACATCCAGAATTTCCAGTGTTTTCTTATGTGCGCAAAGTACTTTGATAAATGCTTTGGGGCTGAAGATGGGAGAACCCCCATCACTGCTCGCTCTACCTCCAATAGAGTACTGGAAGTCCCTGAGGGTCTTGCACGACCATATCAGATTCGCAAGGTAGAGGGAACCAACCGACGAATGATGGATGGAGATCTTGCTGATATTGGAATATTTCTCTTTAAATTCAAGCTCTTCGTTTGGATCCTTTTCCATTATATCAACGCGGACGGATTCAATTGACAGGAAATTGTCAAATAGCCTCCAGCAACCAGAAAGGTCTAGTGGGAGATAGAAACGACCATCGGACCAGGTACTATCGTTTTTGTTGATCACATAAATGCTGCGGAGGTGGCAAAGGTATGGAGTGTTTTCGGGACTGGCATTAGCCCGGCGAAGGAGCTGCGCGAGCGGGAATTCGATTGTGTGGTTATGACTCAGGCCAGAGGGGTGTGTCAAGGCCATCGACACAAGATTCGGCGATACCACAATTAGAATCGCGGTCAATGCTTGGGTGATGAATGTCCCGAGGCTCTCACGGTGTCTATCCACGCTGTCAGATGGTTATTCGGAGACCAAAAGCAAATGAGACTCTCACTGATAGTCGTAATATGTTGCCGTTTTTTCCATCCTCCGCATGAGCATATTGACCACTCGATCAAGTTGAAGTCCTGTGAAACCACCCTTTTTGACTGCTTTTTTCACGAGATCTATCTCCTCATTGCTCAAATCGCGCTGAGATTTGACTTGCTTGTAGTCCATATGACTGGATGTTGCTGTGCAACATTCGACATGACGCACGTAATTACCCAAACTAGGTCGTTTGAGGATGTCCATAAGCAAGGCGAACGGCTTGTCAATATCTTCTTCGCCTGCGGAGACACTAATTCGGTGATACTTCTTGCGCGTTGTCATGTCACACAAAGAGTGGAGAGTTCGACATTGAAGTGATAGAGCGGCCACGTCATGGTTGGAAAGAAGGAATGAGATGATCCTCTGGTGAATCTCGAGGGGCAAACTGAGAAACGACATTATTTCTGCTCGTACACTGCCAATGTGGATAGGGAGGTTTATTTAAACTACGGCCCTTTCTCTCCCGAAACGGACTAGCCTAGGCATCCACACTGTTGCCTGAAACTCGGTCCTGAGATTTTGAGGCTATTAGCTGGCTACATCTGAGAAACCCACACGACTGTAATTTTGATGAGCTTCTTATGTACTTGGGATTGCCAAAATAGGTGGACCAAATTGCCGATGTGCGTTGACTTGTGCCTGACATGAGCTGTTGCTATGTATTTTTCACGGGTTGCAATGGAGGACAATTGCTTTCACTCTTCTAACTACAGAAGGAAAAAGACAGAAGAAGAAGTATAACGAAAAACAAGATAGCATGTCGTGACGGACCCAAAAGCCTGTAGTTGGCCCCGCAGAATGTCTCCACGGAGTCACTTTCCTTTCCTGGTGCGCGGGGATGTATATTAAACTCCGCGCCTCCTGTCTGTCCAATTTCTCCTGTCTTTTCATCTTGAACTATTTCTAACAAGCTCGATTTTTTTTAAAAAAAAAAAAAAAGATGACCCAGATATTCCTGTAAGTGAATTTCCGTTTCCTGATAGAGCGTGATCCATGTTTTGCTAACTCGTAGCTCAAACTCCAGTACCGGTGCCACGGGCTACATCGGAGGCGAAGTCCTTCACGCTTTGCACCATGCGCATCCCGAGTATGAGGTTGCCGCATTGATCAGAGATAGTGAAAAGGCCGGCAAGGTTTTGGCTGCATACCCTAAGGTCCGAGTGGTCCTTGCGGATTTGGACGATGTTGAAATCATTGAAAAAGAATCGCGCAAAGCCGATATTGTTATCCGTGAGTCAATTTAAACCTCGTATTATAACCTTACCCTGACATTTTTTTATTTAGATGCTGCTAGTAATAAGCATGTCGAAAGTGTGAAAGCGATCGGAAAGGGCCTGGCGGGACGTCAAAATGGTATGCCATCTACTACTACAATATATTCTTTTGGGTTTGATCGCTAATTGAAGTAAAACTGCAGCCTATTACATTCAAGTCACCGGAGCTAGCGTTCTAGCAGGTCCTGAGGTTGATAAAAACTTATATGGCGAGCCCTCAGATCAAATCATTGATGATTTGGATAATGCTGCTGATCTCCGGGACATAATTCGGGCATACAAAGATCGTCGAGTAGTGGATAACTACATTCTTGATTTGGGATCAGGTGGCCCCAAAACTGCGATCATCTTCCCTCCTATCATAGTTGGTGCTGGTAGAGGTCCCGTGAATCAACGCAGCATCCAGATTCCCTCCTTGGCCCGGGCCGCTCTGCTCCAACGTGTTGGTCTGTATCTTGGCAGAGGACTGAGCCGATGGGGCATAGTTCATGTCTCTGAATTGGCTGATCTCTTTGTCAAATTGGTGGAGCATGCTGTCAATGCAACCTCCGGTCCTATCTGGAATGAAGACGGCCTTTTCTTTGCCGAAAAGGGCTTCGAGGTTGGTTCATGAGCTCACATATCGCAATTTATCTACTGACCTTCTTTCTATCAGAGCTTCAAAGATATCGCCTCGGTGATCGCCAAAGAGGCCCATAGCCTTGGGTATATTGATTCGCCTGATTCAGTGAAATCCATGAATCTCGACGAGGCCAACGTAGTGATACCCCATGGAAGTGTGTTTCTGGGTACCAATGGCCAAGGTAAAGCATCACGAGCAAGAAAGCTATTGGGATGGCAACCAGATGGCGAGAGCTTCCCCGACACAGTGCGGGGAGACAATTATTGCTGAAGCAGCACGGTTGTGATCACTTACTTGCAAGGACTATTCATTGCAAGCAAGTATGCAATCTGTACCTCATATTGTTAAACCTAAGCTTACCTGTCCAGTTCATCGTGTTTCATTTATTTCACATTTCTTTGCGTAGAATCCAGTGGTTCGTAGTGGTCATAGTGTAATCTTAAGGCTTCTGTGCCCACGGGGCTACATATTAAAGACAGAAACATTCCACGCATTCAAAAGCTTGCAAAAATATTAAAATGACCTATCAAATCTCTCCCAGAATACCTACTAGACGACTGTTCTGAATTTTGTTGGGCATGACCGCGATAACAATGGGCACTTGGAGCCAAGATAGGATCGGATCAATCGAAAGCAACCCGAAGCCACGACCAGGCTAAAGGCCACTATAACCCTCTCCACACTAAACATAGTTTGGCTATATTTGTTAAGAAAAACTTGATATTTTACACAATTAGTCCTCTAATAACAGTGAACAACCTTGGAAGATGCCCAGGTGAATACAAACAATCTTAGTCAGCGTACCGCCCCGCCGCCTGTCTGACCGCCTCCAAATTTGCCGGACTTTACTTTTTTTCCTCTACGATTTTTATCACCGCCAAACAGCCCTCTTTCTCATCCCAATACATTGCTTTCTTTGACTCTTCTCCACCTCGTCGTCCTCAATCATCATGGCGACTCTGGCGGAGAAGCTTGAGAAGATTAAGTCTCCCAAGCTGCAGAACCAGCATCACGTAAGTTTTCCCGCTGCATACCCAATCAATTAACACTAATATATTGATCCATGAACAGACCGCTGTGGTGCTCTCTGCAGTTGAGGATACTCTCCGTGATCAAAAGGCAGACTTTTCACCTACCGCATATTTCGCCGCTCTCCTTGCACTGCTCTCGCAGTCGATTTCCGCATCCCAGGGCATTGTCAACAAGGACCTAGCAACATCCGTTGTCTACCTTCTCGACATCACAACTGTTTACGTCCCCGCCCCAATCCTTTGCTCCAAATTTTCCCAGATCCTCGAAGGTCTTGCACCCGCGCTCTCTCTCCCCGAGGTCGAGGCCCCGCTCCTGCGTCCTTCGATTGGCTGTCTTGAGTCTCTGCTCATCGCCCAGGATGCTGCATCATGGAACCTCCCCCACACACAGGTCGGCCCGCGACGCGCAATGGCAGGTCTGCTGAGTCTCTCGGTTGATCACCGCCCCAAGGTGCGGAAACGTGCCCAGGAGGCTCTTGTCAAGGTTCTCAAGGCGCCCCCTCCCAGCCCGTCTCTGGACCACCCAGGTGCGGATATGTGCGCTCAGTCTGCGATGAAGACTCTGGGTGATAGCATCACAGCTGCTCATAAGCAAAAGAAGGGTCGTCATGATGCTCAGGCCAACAGCCACGAGCCCCTTATCATTCACTCGTTGCAGCTGATCAAGACCATTGCCTCGGCGTCTGGTGGCTGGCCCAGCAAGAAGATCGAGCCACTCAGCGAACTTCTGATGAACGCTTCCCGATCTAGCAACGAGTACATCACCATGGGTGCCTTCGAGGTATTTGAGGTGATTTTCGAGGGAATGGCTGATGAGTTCTCATCTTCAAAGCTTCCCCGTCTTTTGGATGCTATCTCCGAACTCAAGCCGGCGCAGAATGACTCCCAGCTTCTTCCACCTTGGATTGCAGTGCTCTCTCGCGGTTACGACGTTGCGGCGCAAATCACTCCCGAGGATACTTTCGAGAAGTTGCCGGATCTGTTCACCCTGATTTCTGGATTCATGGCTTCTCCTTCCAGTAACATCCGCGTTTCCGCATCTGAGTGTCTGATCTCATTCCTACACAACTGTATCCCCAATAGTGTTATTGTGGAGCCATCTGTCTATGATGAGAAGACCTTGGAGAAGTTGTCTCGTGCAGCCGTTGACCTCCTATCGGTGAAGTACCAGGCTGCTTGGAAGGAGGTTTTCAATGTTTGCTCTGCCCTGTTCGATTGCTTCAAGTGGCGATCAAGCCCGTATCTTGTCAAGATTGTCTCTACAATTGGTGAACTGCGCAGCAATGGCGGTTTCCAGGGCAAGAAGGAAGCCGATGCTGTTCTTGCCAGTGCCATCGAGGCAATGGGCCCCGAGGCAGTTTTGGAGATTCTTCCCCTCAACATTATCGAACAGAAGGCTGGTCAACCCGGTCGTGTCTGGATGCTGCCCATTATGCGTGACAGCGTGACCAACACGAACCTCCGCCACTTCCGTACCGAACTCGTTCCCCTGAGTGAGGCACTGTACCAGAAGGTGGTCAACTTCGGTGCCGCTGAGAAGTCCGTGGAAGTGAAGATCTTCGAAACTCTCGTCCAACAGACCTGGGGTACTCTTCCCGGCTACTGCGAGCTGCCGCTTGATCTTGAGGAGGCATTTGACCAGACATTCGCTGAGCTTCTGTCTAACGTTCTGTACAAGCAGACTGAGCTGCGTGTCGATGTCTGCCGTGCTTTGCAGAACCTGGTTGAGTCCAACCAGGCTATCTTGTCTGTCGAAAACGACGAGGATGATCTGATCTTGCAACGACGTATCACCAAGGTCGCCGCACAGAAGAACCTCACTCATCTCAGCAGTCTCGCGAGCAATCTGCTGGCTGTGCTGTTCAACGTCTACAGCCAGACCCTTCCCCACTACCGTGGCTACATTCTGCAGTGTATCAATGCCTACTTGAGCATTACCCCTGAAAATGTAAGTTTCCCCCTCAGTTCTCTATACAATTAGCACGGACTAACACCTTTCATAGGAGCTTAACGAGACCTTCAACCGCGTTACCTCCATGCTAGAGTCTTCTCTGGTTGCCGAGCAAGAGACAGCAACCAAGCAGAGTGCTCAGGCTCAAAACCCGGCCGACAAGATGCCACCGACCTCCCACACCTTGATTGACCTTGTCATCGCTATGTCAATCTACCTCCCTCGCTCCAGCTTCAGTGGCTTGTTTGCCATGGCGGCATCTATCCTCAACAGCTCATCCCCCAACCCGGATCAGCAACTCATCAAGAAGGCCTACAAGTTGATCCCCCGCCTTGGAACAACTGAGACTGGCCGTGCCGCCCTCCAGGAGCGTAGCGGAGAGTTGCAGGCTCTCATGCTTGCCACCACAGATACCACCCCTGCGTCTGGCCGCCGTGACCGCATGCTCGCTATCACCGAGATGATCCACCACCTGCCCACCTCGGATCTGCACTTCATCCCGGCAATCCTGTCCGAAGTAGTTCTAGGCTGCAAGGAGAGCAACGAGAAGGCACGCACAGCTGCCTTTGACCTGCTGATTCTCCTGGCCAAGCGCACAACCGATTCAGAGCGTAACCCTCCCGGTACTGTCATCCGCAGATCTCTCGTGCCGGGTGTGGCAGATGATTCCCCCGATGCCCCCGCTACCCTTGAGGAGTTCTTCACAATGGTCTCAGCCGGTTTGGCTGGCTCTGCTCCTCACATGGTTGGCGCCACCGTCACCGCCCTTTCGCGTCTGTTCTTCGACTTCCAGACACAACTTCAGCCTGAGATGCTCAAGGAACTCGTTGAGACTGTTGAGCTCTTCCTTACCTCCAACAACCGTGAGATCGTCCGCTCTGTCCTTGGCTTCGTCAAGGTTGCAGTCGTCGTTCTCCCCGACGAGACCCTGCGCCCCCGTCTCAACACCATGGTTCCTAGCCTCATGGCCTGGAACAAGGAGCACAAGGGCCGTCTCCGTAGCAAGGTTAAGGGCATCATCGACCGACTTGTGCGCCGCTTCGGTGCTCCTCTCCTTGAGGCTATCGTCGGCGAAGAGGACCGCAAGCTTATCGTCAATATCCGCAAAGCCCGTGAGCGCAGCAAGCGCAAGAAGAAGGAGGGCGCCGAAGGCGAAGATGACGACGAAGAGGAGAAGGCCTCCAAGCCTCAATCCGGCAACGCCTTCGACAAAGCCGTGTACGGCTCTGACTCCGACGACTCCGACAACTCCGACGACGGCGACAGCGATGTCGATGTCGACGACGTCGCTCAAATCAAGGGCCGCAACTCCAAGAAAAAGGCAGGCCAGAGCACCCAGTACATTCGCGAGATGTCCCCCGAAGACAACCCTCTCGATCTGCTCGGCTCCAACGCTCTTGCCAGCATCTCCACCACCAAGCCCAGCCAGCGCTTCCTCAACACAGGCCCCGGCTCGAAGAAGAAGCAGCGCGCCGCTAAGGTCGACGCCGATGGTCGTCTTGTCCTCGGCGATGATGGCGATGTCGTCGCTGACGACGTCGAGATGTCCGGTGCTGGCGATGGTGGCGTTAACGCCTACCTCGCTGCTGTCAGTGGACCCGACGCTGTCCGTCGTGGCCAGAGAGGTAAGGTTAAGATGGGCCAGTCGTCTAAGAAGAATGCTGGCGACAGCATGGATGTCGACGAGGACGACCTGAAGCAGGACCTGCGCGCTTCTGGATCCGGTCAGAGCTCTGGTCGTCGTGGTCTTGGTGCTCCCAAGACTTCTGGTGCTCCTGGCGGTGGTCGCATTGAGAAGCGTCGCAACCCAGGCCACGCTCCTCGGGGTGGTAACCGCTCGGGATGGGGCAAGAAGAGATAAACTATTTACTTTAAAGTAAATGGTATCTCTTTGTTTTTGCCTTGTCTGTCGGACTTGGGTACTGTAGGTGGAGAGAAGGAGGGTGGCATCTAGCAGATCCCGGAGTTATCGTTCTAAGTTCCCTGTTTTTTTCTGATTTCTTGTTTCTTTTGCTTCTGCCATCTGGTCTTCGGTCCCTGTCGTGCTTGGTTAGTGTTGACGTTCTCATAATACCCTCCGCTGTGGTGATTCCGTTGACTCTGGGCTTTTTCCTGTTTCGATGCAGAGTTATTCGACTCCGTGTTTTTTCATGATATGATTACGATTCTGTTCAAAAGTTTCTCTTAGGTCAATGGACATAGATATTGTTTTATTCTCATCGGTGTAAGATCTTGTACATGTAGCGTATAGGCTGTGCATATATCCGAGATGAGTAGTACCTCGTATATTTGACAACACTACCTACTCTTGCGGCATCGTATTTCTATCCCTATCCAAGAGGTAGGCGAATAAACACCCAAAATCCCAAATGCAGTGTGATTTTATCATATTCTCATTTGCAAAGCAGTTTATCATGCAAAAAAAGTGTATCGAACATATCAATCAGAACTTCATGAACGCGAGCCAGCCAACCAGGCAGCTCAGCAGCATTTCCCACAGCCCCCATCACTCACCCAGAAAAGTAGATGTAGAGTGCGATGCAAAAAGGGACAAATAACAAAAAAAAAAGCTCACGAGCTCTAGACCAGACGACATAGCATCCATCAAAGGCCATAGCGTCGCCAGCTTCTCCTCACAGTATACAGTAGGACACAGTAGTAGCCCAACCGCTCGAGCATTCCAAAACTCCCATCGCCGATGCAATTCCAAACAAAATCACAATCCGCCACGGCGCAGAAATCGACTCCGTCGCTCATCGGGAGGTTATCGACCGGTTTGTAACTGACGCCTCTTTTGTTCCTTTTCAACACTCTTGTCTTCAAATGCAGGTATCAAATAATATCAAATACCAGATCCCGGGAAATAGAGCAAGCGATAAGTCGACAGAGCATACAGACACCAGACAGGATAATAATCTGGTCTAGCACACACTGACCCCAACAGACTAAACAACACAACAAGCAGGTGGATAATAATTAGAACAGAATCTCCCCGCTGTGTTCTGGCTCGAAACCGAGCGCTTGCAGCTCATCGTAGCGCTTCTTATCGCCCGTTTTCCGCTTCGCCTCCTCCTTCTTCTTCAGCTCGAAGACTTCCTCGAACGGAGCTCTGGTCAGCGTGGGTGGGATATCGTCTTCGCGGTCAAGGTCCTGCGTATCAATTGTGTGAGCGGAGTTCGTTGCCCGGGGTACATTGTTGGTTTTTCACGGGGTAAATCCCGTAAAATTGTAGTAAGGGAATTGAGGAATTGAGGATTGTGGATTGGAGGAATTGGTCATACCACTTCGCCTAGCAGGAGCACATTCTCTCCACGAACGATGAAGATCCCGCGCGAGACATCGGCGAACAACTGTCCGGCATAGACGCGCTCTACGGTATCCTGGAAAACAAGGTTTGCTGCGAGAATTGAATGTCAGATAAAAAGCCGAGGTGAAATGGGGTTTGAGTGTGGTGCGACTGGCGTACCGAACTGGTCCCAGCTTCGGAGGACACCGATGAGTTTGCGGCCGTCGCGGAGGATGAGGACGAGTTTCTCTGCGATTGCGTCAGCTATGTTCATCTATTGCACTCTTGTTCTTTGTGCTATTGAGTCGCTTTGAGCGCGGATGCGTCCACATACTATCTGTTAGATCGAGCAGCTGTGCGGCGGTCGTGAACATCTGCGGGGGTAATTGCGGTGGGCCGCCTGTTGGCTGGGGGCCTGCTGGGCCGAGAGCATTCTGGGAGAATTGTTGGTTTTGCTGCGGGGTTCGAGGGGCCGGGGCAGGGCTTTCGTTTAGAGATAGGCGCTCCATGGTGTGGTGGCTGTGGTTGTTGGATTGGCGGAGAGAAAATCGGAAAGCGGTGGGGAGGGGTAGGGGGTGGGCGGGAAGACGCTGTTGCAGAGAGATTCAGGACTTTGATGTGGAGGTTCTCATTCTGTTTCTTTCGATCATTGCGATGGAGGATCGAGGTCGCAAAGGCCGTCATCAAGGGCGGTGAGTTTGTCTTGTTTGCTTGGGGTCGATCTATACATTTTGGTTTTTGATATTCTTCTTCCAGAGGCACAGATACTCTATGGAGGGTGAAAAAAATACACTTGCTTTCTAAAGGTCTCAAAAAAAGTACATGCTATACAGAAGCGAAAGGGGGAATATCCAGAAATGAAAAAGAAGAAAAAAAAGACCAAAACCTCGAACCAGAAGCGAACAGGAAGCGTCTATATCTACAACACCCCGACACCCCTCTGTTGTCCCCTCATCCTCTCCTCCCGCCGCTTACTATACGGCGCACAGTATGGCTCATCAGCAGAGCCAATACTAGCCCTAATACCATCCTGCGAGCGATGATAAGCCGGGCTGGACGGCGCAGGCGGCAACTGCATAGCCTTAAACTGCGCATCCGTGATAACCCGCATTCCATAAAGATACCGCATAAGCTCAAAATCCGGCCGACTCCCAGCAAGCGTCTGGCCAAGACAGTAGTGGTCCGCAGCGACGTGGTCAAGCATACGATCCCAAGCAGAGGGGAAGTCCCTCATCGGGGCTCGAATAGCGTCATCGATAGAGCGGACCGCCTCGCCGTCCTCAAGAACAGGCGAAGACACGGGATCCGAGATACCGTCGACAAACTTTGTATTCGGACACAACGGGCACCGCGCTGACGGCGGGGTCGGGTGGGAGCGAAAGTGGCTGAAGACGTGGGTGCGCCATTCTGCGCCATCGTCGAAGGACTCGTGACAGTCCAGCATGTGGAAAAGGCATGCGTATGTGCGCTGATCCGTGCTGGCGGTTAGCGATATGGGTATTGATGGCGTGGCGGATGATATAGAGGCCGCTGCAGTTGTGCCCCATGATGAGATCGAGGCGCGCGATAGAGCGGGCTCTTGGACGCTGTCGGTGGTGATTAACGGCGCCATGTCACCGAGAACGTAGATCCCATCAGTGCTGCTATCTCCATGTGCGGCTTCAACGCCGGTGCCGGGCCTAGAATCCACCGATGATATTGACGGCGAGGGCGATGCGCTGGACAAACCCGGCATGGTGGGCGAAGACGACATGGCGGTGATGACCACGCCCGGTTGCTTCTTCTTATTGGGTTGCCTTTGCGACAGCGCGGGGTTCCTACTTGAAGCCGTGCTGTTGCTAGCGGTGGAACTCACGCTGATACTGATACTGCGAGCAGAAGACGATCGACGATGGTCTCGATCTCTATGGCGGTCTCTATTCGAGCGTGAAATGAGATGCGGATCGAAGTCGCCTCGACGAGGGTCATCGGGGCTTGTGGGCTTGCGCTCCGACATGCTCCGTGATGCAAAAGATGGAGGTCTATTTGCGCGGGATGGGTACGGCTGGATCGCGTCAGAGTCGGGTTACCTGATGGGGCTTACATAGCAATCGTAGTAGCACCTGGTAGAGGTAGAGGTATAGGAGGAAAGGAAAAGAGGGAAGTAATACAGATGAGGGGAACGGGATAGAGCGGGAAATACATACACCCCAGCGATCCGATATCAGATCAACACAACACCGTCAGATCTGCATTTTTTTTTTGTCAGCATGCATGACATCTATAGGCCGATTTTGCGCATACAATGTAGGTAATGACCATATAGAAAGGTTTGAAGTGGGGGTGCTAAGGATTGGAATTTTTTTCCAATCCTTTAAATCTTAGGGCGGGGCATTGGGGGCTAGTTGGGTTATATAAGGGACTTATATGGATTATACTGTACCTCATAACACAGAATTATATATATATTTTTTTCTTTTACTTCTTCTCTTTGTTGAGGATGCATGGTCTAGGATACAATGCACGGGTACGGTTATCTGCAGGTTATTTTTCGTTACGTTAGTCTGACTCTATCACTTTGTATACTCGGAAATACGGTCAATAATGGGTATTCGTCATTTGTGGATATTAGTGAAGAATTGTATATTAAAAGCATGTTCATAGCCTGAACTTGGTGGAGCAAATTTTAATTAAAATGACACAAACATCGAGATATCTCCGTTTGTGGAGTAAAACATATAAAACAAATTCCTTAGGGCTTTCCATGGGCTACGTCAGTAGTAGTAAATTCTTCACATATACAAACATAGGCTACAGGGTTGCGAACGGGGATCTAGATCGTTGGGCGTGTTCTAGACAAAGTGCCTACAACTTGACATGTGAATGTATCTTTTTGTTGGGAGATCCTATTCTTGGATGTGATAAGAGTTGCAACACTGTTTCAGGTTCGATACCTCAAAGACATATAAGACATAGATGAGGACAAAAAGGCGATGTATAGTATACGTATGTTATAGATGCACCGAGTCAACTATACCGTCAAACCAAGGCCAAATATGGAATATGTATACAGATTGCGGGGGGTTTATCACATGCAAATCAAGCTAAGATCTTCAATATAGGAAAAAGACGAGTGAAAAATTTCTTGATTTTGCTCACAGTGTGAGGAATTAAGTAAGAGAAGAGAAGTAAAGGAACAGGGATTCAGAAGTGAATGAGGCCACAGGCCTCAAGAGAGGAGAATGACATAAAAAAGTAGAAGCAGGTCTTTCGACACGGAATTTTGAACTCGAAAAGAAAATGAAAAGTCTCCAGAGAGGAGTGAACAGCCAAAGGTAAAAAACAAAGATCCCAATCCGTCTATTTGGTGGAAGCGCCAGAGATAAGAAAAATCAAAACCAATCCGACACCGTTGATGCCCGCAAGCCAGAGTAAAAATGCACAAGTCTATATCGTTTCGTGGCGCGCATAACATAAGTTTTCAAGGCATAAAGAGGTTGCAAAGAAGGAAGCTAGAACCGCTCTGCCAAGTCACCGCCAGCAACGGAATTGTTGGCTGACGAGTTCATGGAAGAGAATCCGGCCGCGGGGTTGAGCATGTCCTGCACCGCAACCTTGGGAACCTGGGGCACGGGCAACTTGCGCTGCGTGCCGTCGGGTTTAGACATGATGTCGGAAATGGTTGGGCCCATGTGGCCCTGGGTCGGGCTGTAATAATTGGGACCTTCTGGTTGCGGCTCCATAGGAGCCAACGCAGGGGTGTGCTGGAGGGAGAGGTGGCGAATAGAAGGCAGATGCAACTCGCTGGCACCGAGAGGGCGCAGGCGGGGTGAGTGTGCAGGGGTGGCCAAGGGGGTGTGGTCGGGGGTAGGGGACAGAGAATCATGAGAGAAGGTAGGAGAAGAAGGAGCAGTGGAGTTAGGGGAGTTGGGGCGAGAGCGCTTGACACGGTGGCCATAACCATCATCGTCATCGTTGGAATGAGAACGGGTCATGTTCTGCGAAATCGCATAGGCGGAGAGCGAAGGGAGGCCTCGGCTAGTGCCGTGGTGACGAGAGCCAAAAATCTGGTGGCCTCGCGAGCCGTGGAAGCCCATGTGATCGTCACGCTCTACTTGCGACGCAGCTGTAGCCAGAAGGTTGATATCCATTCCGGAGGAAGCGCGCTCAGTGGTACGAGAGTAAGGACCCAAATTTGAGCGCATGTGGTTGGCGTAGTTGGAGAATGAGTGAGGAGGCGAAACATCCGGGGATCCAACCTGCGAGACTGGGGCGGAGCGAGTGATAGGCTTGCTGGGAGGTGGCATCATGTTGGCAGCGTTGACCATGCCAGTGTCCTGGCCTGCAGCAGCTGCGGCCGCTGCCAGGTGCTGAGCCTTATTGCTGCGACGCGAGTTGGGGTTGTTGTGGATGCGCGAGTGGCGGGTTAGTTCGTCTGATCGACTGAAGCGCTTCGTGCAACCAGGGAATTGGCAGGCGTGTGGCTTCTCGCCAGTGTGGGTGCGGATGTGTCTCGTCTGGTGCTCCAGACGGTGGAAGGCACGGTCGCAAAGAGGACACTTATACGGCCGGGGCAGATCCTGGCGGACCTCCTCGGTCGCGGGGCGCGTACCCTTCATGAGAGGCGGTAACAAGCTAACTGAAGAAGCCATTGAAGAATCTCCTGGAGTCGAGGGTGTCGAGTCGGGTGAAGTATCGTGAGGATTAAGTAGGTTTGAAAATCCCACTGAAGAAGCCGGCGGTGGCATGTGAATTCCCTGGGGAGGTTATGAAGGTTTGTTCTGAAGAGAGGACCGAGGGCGGTTTTATCGCAGGGGTCCCGAGCTAACGTCGATCAAACACCCGGATTGGGATATGAGGTCGATCGGGATCGGAGTGATGCGCAGAGAGTGCTGATGGCTCGCTGTGTTGCAAAACCAAGTAGTCGAGTAGAGTATGTGGGGAGGAATAAAGCCAGAGGGAAGGAAGGAAAAAAAGGAACCTGGAGACGACGATCTGGGGAGTCACAAATAATATAGGGAATGGAGGGGGAAGGAATAAATCGGGGGAGAAGGGGCAGTGTCGGAATCGGACTTGGAGAAAAGAAAATTCTGAAAAATTCAAGTTCAAAAAGCAAAAAATTGAAATTGAAATTGAATTAAAATAAAAATTGCAAATAAAAAATTAAAATAAAATAAAATGCAGAGATTCTCAAGGTTGGAAGGTCAAATGTGGGGGAGAAGAAGGGGACACTGGGGCAAAATAGGAAAAGTGGGAAATTTTGAGAAAAATTGAAAAATTGGAAAATCCAAAAGGGGAAATTCAAAAAACCAGAATGGAAAAATGAAATAATAAAATAATAAAAATAAAAATAAAATACCCTTACTCGAGTGGGGTTATGTACACCGATCAACCTCATAGAGTTGCAAATATACGGAGTACTATAGATACCAATTGACAAATGAACTATTTTAAAACAGTCCACTATACAAAGGATATTCATCACTCCAATATGTAATATATACCTACCAAATGTACAAAAGAACCTTGGAACATCCAAAAGAGAATCAAAGAAACTACGTAACTGCATAAAGCAAAAATGTGGGGACTCGCATTTTTCCTGAAGAACCGTGTGGCGTGAGGGTGCGTGTCCCTATCCGGCTATCGCGCCTCTGGAGAATTTCTTATCAAGAACATGGGGAATTTGCGAATTTCTACTGGCCTTCTGATTTGGCCTATCTCCAAATGACGAGCGACCCAGAGTGGATGATAAAAAAATGATGGCATGCGGAGAGCCGATGACGAGCAGAACCTGGGGTCTCCAGCACTCCATATTATAAATTTATATATGTACTCCGTACTCCGTACTGTACATAATTTTCCTTGAGATACCCTCCAGTAGGGTCAAAGTCTGGGGGTTACGATCATTCTAGGCCGGACCAGTCCAGACCCATGTACAATGGAGATCCTGGGGACCATCTGATCCTGTCACGGAGTGACGATAGCGAGGATCATCGATGATGTCGACTAAGGTGAAATCTCACAAGGTTAAATTTTTGGTAATTATTTAGTCACGCGAAAACACAATCAACAGGTCATCCAGTACAAATAAAAGATGAGGCACGAAAATGACTCGGGTCACCCCCCAAATTTCTTTGCGGCTTCATCATCCGGAGGAATCATTCCCCCCCCGGAACCCTATATCGTATATTGACTGTACTCCGTACTCCGTACAAAACCCTGGAATCCTCCACTCAGGTTCGCCGACAATCCCCCGGATTTTGGGGTAAGATATGGTGAATTTCACTTTTTTATTTTTAAACAAACTCCCAAATTTGATTGTGGAACGAATCCGAACGATAAAGCGAACCAACAGTTCTGATAGGCGCGGATCATCCAATTATTGATAGCCCTGATGCACCTGCCATGCAGCCGCAAAGCCGCGTATCTCGACAAAGGGACCAGATGTGCCAGTGTCAGCCCCTGCACGATGAGCACTTGGCTGCATTCCTTGCGCAAGAAGACAGCGGTATCCCCAATTTGCCAAGACGTCCATGTATAGAAAGTTACCCAGGGGGCGTAGATTTCCTTTTCTTGGCCGGCTGAATCTCGCAGGGTAATAACCGGGGGACTGGGGGCCCCTGTTCCCAGAACAATATTAAATCTTGTAAATATAATAAAATGTGCATGTGTATATATTTTATTATTCTCCTATCAGTGTGTGGCATACGTTCACGCTTTCTCTGGAAGGCAACCATGACACGCTTACGGGCTACTTTCACCCGAAGTTCCCCCGGCTTTATGGAAAAGACCAACCAACCTTGGAAAGGGCCGAGGTGCGGGACAAACGGGACGGGGGCAAAGATACGCCCACTCGGCAAGGCCGTCTCGCCGAGAGCCCGGTCTACCTTTTGATAATACGGCGTTATCTTTGGGGTTTGGGGTCCGGGATACACCACTCCGTTATCACATTATAGCAGTACGACGTATATGGTCACCTATACCTTATTTTTATATTTTATGTTGTTACCCGGAGTACAATTGGTAGTAAGGATGAAGTTAGGTGTAGGGTCTCTTTAGTGGCAGATCTTAACGGAGGTTTTACCCCCGGAACAGCAAATTCAGCCGATCTCCACAGTTCCTTGGGGATATTGGCTAATGTCCCCCTTGGCAAATTAGGGTCATTTAGCAGACAAAAAGGCAAAGACAAAGATAACAGGGAGTAACCAGGGCCCAGATTCCTATGCCGGCCCGACTGCCGAGTTCGTACTTTTGAGTTCTACGGGGATCTGGAAGAAATCGCACGAATCCCTGTTCTCTTGTGGTTTAGGAAATAAAAATGAGCTCACAAATATACCCGACGGTACACTGCCGCAACCTGGAGTTCTCCATTTTTCTCCACGGGGAATATGGATATGGCACCATTCTAGATAAGTTCCGGACTCGGAGTGGCGATCTGCAGGAAGTGGTGGTTTGATATTTTATTAAATATTTTATTGTATTAATTTTAATCCAAGAAGCAGGTACGAGTCTACAAGCAATTACCCGCCTTTTGCCGGCTTTTTGCGACGTGTACATAGTACATTTGTTAGGGATCATGAAACCAGGGTCTAAGGCGTTTCTGTTTCAGGTGACGAATTCACTAGGATCTATTACTCTTTATGTCTTCCGCACGGGGTAGTAGAAATTGGATCATATTTACAGAGAACAGCGGACATATATCGGATTCAAAGTTCCGACATATTCCCTTCCCCAAAACTCGACTCACTTTCCCAACCAGGTCCTCACAATCGGATGATCCACAAAGCTACCCCGTACTCCGTACTACCTTTCAAAATACGGAGTACATTGTAGATAGTGGAAGGTGGGGGAAATCAAAACCGGTAGTTCCAATCGCCGATTGTCCAAAATCGCAATATCACGGCTACAGAACCTCATCCCATAAGCCGTATACACCCCAGACAATTCAGTGTTCTTTGTTACATGATCTACCGAGTTCATCGTGCCGATTTACCCGGTGATCACCGTTCTCCAAAACATAAAAATATGTAAAGTACTCCGTACTCCATATCTTACCCCTACCCCACAATCCCCCGGCGATACGCCCTTGTGAAGAGACTGGAAACCGCACCCGCAGAAAGCGATCTACGACTGACATCTCAATATTTCTGCCAAATCTACCTAGATCGTCGTGATCGCCCCTAGAATGTGATCCTCCGATATCGCTGTCGTCATGGGAGGCGCCCCTCCACATAAGGTCGATCCATCACGCCATCCGGGGAAACGCCGCAATATACGGAGTAGTGTATATTGTGCATGAAGTTACCTACTTATAGCCTTATACGAGCATGTGAACTTGAATTTACCGCTTCATGCCATGAAAATTAGATTGGGATTCGTCACTCTCAGCATTCCTCCTACTTTTCACTCCGACAATGCTGATCAATCCCATTATTCTGGCATGCAGACCCGCGCACAGGGCGGGTACGTCGATCCTGGATGGGGGGAAAAAGCAAAAACTAGTCCCACGGACCAAAATCAGGGCCAAGATAAAGAGACGAGATGCGGAACAGAAACAACACAAAAAGGGAAAAAATGAAAGAAAATGAAAAAGTCAAAATGAAAAGAGTGAACGCAATAATGCTCGATTGGGAGCGTGGAGATCCCCCGGACTCCCTCCGTTATCAGTCCGGAGCCTCGTTGTCCTCCGTGCGGAATTCCTTTTTCCATCCGAGCTCTTTTAGGACTGGGATTCAGCCCTCGAGGTCACCTACAACATATCCTCTTAGTCAAGATGTCGTCGGCGACCAGTGATATCCATTTCTAGTACCTAACGGTTCCCTATCAACATCCCCGCACATCTCCAGATCGTCACGCAAGATAGCATTCGAGGGGGCTTGAGAGACAAGGATGAGAATACTTTTTATATTTCTTTATTACTCACACCCTCTTCCTGGATATTAACCCTACAGATATTTTTCCAATGCAAGCCAGTAGGGTATGAGCCCGGGTCTGGACGCGACCCTTTTCAGCCCGCACCCCCTTGCTACATGGGACTCAGCAGTTGCTACTGGCTGTACGACATCCAACACGGTGTGAGTCATGACGTGCTCACGTCTCAGCTGGAGGAATATCCAGGCTGAAAGCGCCTAATAGAAAGCCAAAGCCAAAGATAAATAAATAATAATAAAAAAAGAAAAGTGACACGCCAACTAACAACAGGGGGATCGACTCGACTTTTGCGCTCTGTTTCCAATTGCGCTGCTACCGCTGGGTTCTGTCTCCTGTTTTGCTGCCTGGAGACTGAAACCCATCCTACCGAGCGAGGCGCCACCTGTCAGCAAGACAAAGACGTAATTTACACCCGGGTGATGGTAGGCTGCGAAAGGGGGAATGGGGTAGTTTTGGATGCTTCAGAATATAACTTGTGGAGTACAGTTGTAGGTAGTATGTCCCATTGTGTCTCAAGGTGACATTTGGTAATGCTTGGCAGGTCTCGATGCGGGGGAGTAGTTTCAATAAGGAAGAATCCGGGGTAGGTTTGGCTTTGGAGCAACATTCCACAAGACTTAAAGGGAATGATGGGGTGTCCTTTCGGGTGCAATTACTTTGTACAGCGTGGGGGGGGGGATTATTAGTTTACGTAGGCTACTCCGAATGTTCCTCAAGAAGACACATATGCTTTGAAGAATTCACAGGTGCAACCCTAATCAGCTCGGGGGTTTTGCATGTGATTACGTAAGGGGTTTCCCAATCGAGGTCAACCCCATCTTTGCCTATCTTGGACTTTCTATGGACACTCACCTTTTTGCTTATTGCCAAATTTTAGCCAAGGCGAGCGATCAGCGATCCACACCTTCTGGAATAAATCCCCTCCCTGGCACCCAATAAGCGACGGAAATGGTCTCACACTGATATCACCATATGCGGGGCCGCTATTCCGGAGTCCGCGATCAGGCCATTGGTGGAATTCTTACATTTGTCCGGGAGATTACACCCTATCTTGCTATTTACAATCTATATTCTAATAGACTATCTGGAGAACATGTGATATTCTGGGGAATAGATAGCGTCAATAAAAAAAGAGAGAAAAGGGAAGCTGAGGCGGGGAAGATTGTCCATTGCCGTGTGTAGTTCTCGGTGAAGCCCCGATACCCCCCATTCCACCATAATCCCACTCGGGCACCTACATACGTAGAGGGGGAGAAAAAATTTTTTCTATCTTTTCAACTCCACTGAGCGATTTATCGTCATTTCTCTTACCCCATATTTGCCTGAGTACCATAATTCAACCCACTCGCGGAAGCCGGGATCAACTTACGGAACACAATGCCCCTGTCGCTCATGCGATCCACACCGGTCACAGTTTCTATGTAACTTAATTCTTGGAGGACGCTACAACCAGGTACCATATGCAGTAGATCACTTAGTCTGAGATGAAGCAGATCCTAGCTTTGGACTGAATTTCCAAGGGAGTGGGAGTGGGAATAAACCCATAAACCTACCTTACCTATTAGCCCACTAGAGAAACAGGGGGTAGACAAAGAAAGGGAAAAAAAAGGTACCAAGTACTCCGTACTCCGTACTAAAGCCTCCTCTCCCTCTTTCAATCACACAGTGGGATTCGTGGCTTAACCCATTTCGCCCCAAACACACCCCATAACGGGCGAATCCCCGAGAGATCGATATTGGCGTATTTTTGATTTCGCTCGCGGGCGGAGTCCGCTCCGAACCAGTTACACTATCGCTAGCACGTGTATGGGTGGCTTTCTTGATAATTGGATTATTGGATTATGGGATTATTGAATTGAACTATTGGAAACCGGCACAAAAGCATAACTGCGGGAGCTCCGGACTCTGTCTTCCCCATTAGGATACTGTGAAGCGGGGGGTCCAGATCTCCACAGGTGATGATAGCTGGCGAGTTTCACATGTTCACATATTCACATGCGGAAATCATGTGCTTATCCTGTTGGCTTCAATCAGGTCTGGAATGCGGGATGTGGAGGTTTTGATAAGAATAAACTGGAATGCGCGCATATGTGTGTGGCTGCCTCGGTTTTCCTGTGCAGCTGCATGCCTTGCATCGTGTACGATGTAAAAATGTGTAGGTACGAAGTACCTTGGGGAGGAGCGAGAAGATGGCGTCATTGAAAAGGGGGGCCATGTGTTTTCTCCAGATTTGTTGCCCACATTGATAAGAGATTCAGATACGAGACGTATTAAGCACGTCTTTCTTTACCAATTAATCCCGATATAAGCACTAATCTGACCCAAGGATGTTGTATGTGGTATGTTATATGACCATGTACATATCACGAAAGATGACGACAGAGCTCATACATAACCTAGACCATTCTTCTGCAGGTACCAGACCACGACATCAGCCCATAGGGCTAGCTGGTCAGAGAAAATCCTCGGGTGAATTCGGAGGACAACATGGTGACATTCTCGCACAAGCTTCCAAGGTTATGGCATTTTTTTCCTAGTTGCGGGGCTTAGTGCCGATATGGGAGTCTACCGAAACTCCACGATGATCAGGGGGGGCGTTTATTTTATCCTATCCAGGTCAGAAAGAGGAAGGTATGCCATGTCTTGGCTATCCATTTTAGTCTGAAGTGTACGTAGTAGTATAAACGGAGATATGTACCTTGTACGGAGTAGCTTTAGACACTATAAAGCACTACTTGATGGCAAATTCAAGAAAATAGATTTTTTTTTTTGCACGGAGCAAGCACTAAGTCAAGTAACCAAAATTCAAAAAGGGGTTCGGTGAGACTTGATAAATTTTTTTCTCTCCCCCTGTGTCAGTTCCCGTCTCTGGAGCCTCCCGATTTACGCAACTCGGGCGAAATTCTCTCGGCATTGCCGTGCCGACTCGGGTTCTCTCTCTCTGCGAGTCACCGTGCCGGTTTTTTTTTTTTTTTTGGGCGCAGGCGAGAGTTGTATTGGTTTGGTACTCTCCACACTACCCGCACCTATTATTATCATTCCGTACTGTATGAGCTGTATGAGGGGCTGGTTTTCTTTTTTGAGAAAAAAAACTCCTCACTGCCGTACCACCCCGAAATTCCTCCGAGGTTCGGAAGTTGGGAGTCTGGGGTGAGCCGTGGGATGATCTGGATGCGCGGACCTACTACCCATGCAGGCAATCCCCTAGGGTCTTCCCGTCTAATAGCGCTGCACAAAATGCTTGTCTTCCATTATTGCGTGTACTATTGCAAGCCTCGGGATGAATGGGAGAGCCTCGGGATAACGGAAGTTCCTCGGATATAGCTCTTAGGTAATCTTTGGGACATTCCTAGGTATCCTGCTTCTTCTCCGGGTTTTGTATGCCCGTCTACTCCGCATGTAGCGGTGAGGCCCTGTGGAGTTTTGCCACTCTGTACAGGCAAGTTGTGGAGATCTGATAAAGATTCGCTGTCTTCAAACCCTAGATTTGTCTCTTCGGGGACGGAAATGTTGAAATATTGAATAACAATGGCTCTAAAGGTTCAAACAGAGATGTGATTTTACTAATCATTATTGAAAACAGAATCGATGTCAAAAGAGAAAACCATCTAATTATTTCAGTCAACAATATATATTCTTGAGTCCCTCATAGTCTCCAAAATATTCGAGATTCAACTCGACCAATAAACCTACGTATAAGAGCAGTGAATATTTCTCCCTTTCACCATGAATTACAGATACTCGCTTTGACCTTAGCGAAAAGAAGCAGAGGGGTTCCGTAATTGCACAGATTCTTGAGGGCTGTTCTGAATACGAATGCGAATAAACGAACAATTTGATCTTATCTATAACCTGTCACTTCTTGGGCTATATAGCACTTAAGTGTTTCCCTCTAAGAAAACTCGCAAAAAACCTTGAGAATTATGAAAAGAGAGGCAACCCTAATTTGGCGTCGGAGGTTCTTCTTCATTCTATATCGAGATTCGGATGTTTCATGAGTCTGACAGGCCCGCTGGTACCTTTTTGTTGGAAATATTTATGCCCAACTCTTTGTCCAACTCTTGATCTTAGTAACCTTTTCTTCTGTTCTTCTCCTTGGGCGGTTAGCTGATACATGCTGGCTTGTTTTGATTTGTCTCTAGCACTGTTCGTTTTGTTATTTTCCGAAAGCTTCGCTTCTCGATCCCTCTAGATGCCGTGAAGGGGGCGTTAGGTACGCAACGACGATATTTCATGCAGTTCCTTGAAAAAGAGATTAAGGCCTCTGACCAGATGATATTTAACTCGAACTTGTATCGCCCCGGCTACGTGGTCGGCAAGATTTTCCGCCTTTACAAGGAAAGGTATACGGGATCACTATAGCATCAAAGCCTAGGTAAATGGCGCCTTATACGAATACAGTTACAGCTCCATCTCCCTCTGTCTGTGCCGATCTAATTCCATGAATAGTATAAAGAAGCATTACTACAGAGCACCCCTCCATAACCACGGATTTACCGTACAGCGATTGTGGGGTGTCTGAAGGACCTCTACACGCACTAGACGTACAGGCTTGAAGGGCACCAGCCTCCTTCCCCGAACACCGATCTAGGAGGGTGGAGCCACTATTTGTTGTCACTCACATCCCGTACCAAGTACGAGTGGAGTGGGTGCGGGTCTTTGCGATCTCGCATACCGCTCTTTATAGAGGTGGAAGATTTTTCCAACCACCCAGCCGGAGGCGACATCCGCGATGTTCACCATCCAACTAGAGGCTTTGACCTCCTCTCCAAGAAACCGTATGAAATATCGTTGAAGTGCATCCAACGCCCCCTTCACGACGTCCGGGGGTTCGAGAAACGAAGATTTGGGAACATAGCAAAATGAACAATGCCAGTGAGAAATTAAAACCAACCGTCATGTATGAGCTGAGGGCCCGAGAAGAAGAAGAAGAAGAAGAAGAAGAAGAAGAAGAAGACGAGACAAGGACTCAGGGGGATTTACATTGCGAGGCCATCATGGCTTGGGTAGGTGCGATTAGGGTAGGGATGATCTCAATGTCTGCGGTCATTGTGAGTATATGGAACTTCAAATCCGAGGTGTACCTAAATTACTTGGAGAAATTTGAGAACTGTTGCTGGTGGTTGGCCTCTCTTAAATCTATTAGTACTAAAACTGTTATGTCAATGCTTCGATGGTGGCAGTTGAGGGGACAAATGATAGAGGTTGAGCCTCGGGGGGGTGGAAAATATTATTTAGTTGAATATCTCCTTCTCTAGTACAGCAGCTGAACTTTTACCATCACCATTTAAGTGGGGATTTGTTCAAGAGGAAGAGGAAGAGGAAGAAGAAGAAGAAGCTGGTACGGTAGGAACACCACAATAGGCACTTTCAACCATCAAATCGAGCGAAGACTCAAGGTAGTTGGTCGCAAATCATGACCTGGGGGAAGTTTGCCATTACCAAAGCAGCAGACAAGATCTATGGATATTGTATTTCAAAGCAGCTGAGTCTCATGTGTCACTGGAAACAATGCTGCGAGAAGTATCAGACATACAAAGTCAGGTGCGAACCCTAGGGGGGCATCCAAAGACGATGGCATATCTATGGATATCTGCTTTCCACCTGTGGGAAGTCCCCCAGCTATCGTTCTCATCCAGCTACAACTGTTTGTCTTCCGCCGCTGCTGTATACAATCACCCATTGCGATTTAACCAATGGTGGGATTCGGCAGTGTCTGATATATTTACTATATCACTATTAGCTCGCATGCCTATCTTCCATGTCGATATCCTCTACTCTGTAACCACAAATTATAATCTAGTCCCCTTTTATGGTTGGCAACTTTTGTCTCCGTTGGGCTCAGCAGTGCAGAAACAATAGCTCGCTAGTAGCGTATACAATACTTCACGTTGCTTCGCTGCCTTTGAGTACCTGTTAAATTGTAGCTAACGATACAGTGATTACAAACAGTATGGATTGTGCGAGTACTCTGTATCACAGTGAGCTACCCAATATAATCCCAAGTCCACTACATATGCGATTTCTAGAACCAGAGGAAAAGGCCCAGAAAAGCCACAGCATTGACAAATCCCAGCAACAGGCGCAAATCCGAGTATTCAGATTTCGGTGAAATGGGAAAGTACCAATGTCAGAACAAATGACATAGGCGGCACTACTGCCTTGTGTTATCTAGTCCATACCATGGATGTCTGTGAGTATATTGTTGAGATAATTTGACGCATGGATGAAGGCGAGTCAACTTAGCAGAATGCGACAAATACCATGGGGGTACTCTGCAGCAGATATGAGTTGAGTAAGATGGAATAAAAGTAGCTCCTTTGAGCGTATGAATGTATAAAAAAGTCCTCCAGAGCTTCAGAGCATATAAGTAGGCTTTCAAGTCAACTTCAATGTATGTATCACACCTGCGGGCAGTAGTTCCCAAGTAGGAAATACTCTCCGTGATTACTCCTTATCGCTGCTTTCCAAGGTTCGCCTCAGGCACTAAACCAGAAGCAGAAATGACGTTTCTGCCACACGCGGCCGCCCGGGGAAACGAGAATCTCAAGTGTCAGGTCCAGACTAAGAGCGACATCCACCCAATCTACTTTATACAGCGAGTCTATGTATGATTTGATCCTATCAGCAACCCCTCAATCCAAATCCTAGACATTGAACAACACCCCCATTTCAATATCCCTCCAGCCTCGAGCTCCGGGACGCAATGGCACCCCCGCGCCAGCGCACCACAGCTATCGTGGATGACTCGAGGTCCGAAGCCTCGAGCGGCACGAGAGAATACCCCAAAGCCACCAAGTCTCGCAGACCAGCTGCTGCAAAAGAGAAAGCCTCGATCACCAGCGCACCCGTCGTGGACAACCAGCACGCAGAAGAACAACCCCGAGTAAGTTTCATCCTGAAAGAGATCGATCAATCGCAACTCAACGCACAACAAAGTTAAACAGACCATAAACTAATCCCATTTCCCCCTATAGCTCCCCTGGACAGACCTTCCCCTCGAAATCCTCCACTCCTACCGCCACGTCCACAAACTTCCCACGCCCTCCGCTTTTTCAAGTGACTACTCCCGCCTAATCCTCTCGCAAGGCATCGGCCTTCGCTCGCCAACCTCCCTCGCCGCCCGCCGCGCTCAATCCTCCTCATCCCAGAACCACTCCCACTCCCACCGAACAAACACCTCGTCGGACTCCCTCTCTGACTCAACGCTGCGTCGCACCGTCGGCCAGGACCGCGTGAGCAAAGATCAGTTCGCGCTTGTCGTCCGGAAACACTTCAACAGCGCTGGTCTCTCGGAGCAAGAAACTATTGCGCGGTTTCTGTACACCGTCCGTGAGGACAGGAGAGGGAGACAGTTCCGATTGCGATTTCAGCCGTAAGATGAGAGGCGAGTGCTCTACTTTGGTCTCTTGCTCTTTTATTTCCCCAACTACGAGGGGAAATGAGATTATACGAGGCTTGGGGTAGAGCTAAAGCTCTTCTCCTTCTTATCCCACCGTTCTGGTGCTGGCCTGTCCTGGTTGACGGTGCGCTCGGTTCGGTGCTGTGAACATACATGGCGTGTGTAGTTTACTGGGTTGCCTTGCTTCGGGGATCTGGCGGCTTGTTCTCTTTTGCTATATTAAGATACCCATTGGCGTTCAGTGTGTTTATCTTGGCTGTTTTATCTTTTATTTCTTGGGTTGCAAGTTGCGGACTCTCCCTCCCTGTCTCTCTCTCTCTTTTCTACTATGTACACTTTGCATACCATAATCGAATACTCACACAATATAAACCATATATGTACACAGGTACCCAGACAGGTTACAATCAAAGATTATACATAAAAACGTCTCTTGAATATGCTTTTTTAACCGCCTTCGTACACACCTAAAAAGAGCACCCAAAAGACCAACGAAAAGACCAACGAAAAGACATGACGAGGCTGCATAAGCGGCCGACTATTCTTGTCATACGTCATTTAATATCGGGAAGATGCAGAGCATCGCGTTGAAGAAACCTTAATTCGAGAATGCAGGAGCATACTTGCTAGTTTATTTCATTTTGTCATTTACATAAGAGCGTGCATGTTCCCTCCAGTAATCAGAGAGGACAGAAAAGACAGATATCCAAACCGAACGTGAGAACAGGGACAAAAGCCCCCCAAACGAAGCAGTTCAGACTACATAATAAAAACCCGCGAAATAACAAATAATCAATCGAGGGCGACCTCATAGCAACAGGTGTAAAAGTCCACAAACGCCGAGATATATGGCTCCCTTCCAACCGCCCCCTTCGGTACATGTTCCATGTGCCATTTTGCCAACTAGGTCCAACAAAATCTAGCTCATTCCATTCCGCACTGTAGCCAGTATTATCAATCGCCCAGATACAAGGAAGTCAACCTTATTTCCAGGCGTTGAGACCAGCCCATGGATCGGCGGAGGAACTGGGCTGTGACTGCGGCTGCGACTGCGAGGGGTTCTTGTGGTGCCCGTACTGTCTTGTCTGCGCATAGCCACCAGGACCAGATGGGTATATACCACCTGCTGAGGGAGGGTATGTTGTCTGCTGGGGGCGTGGTGGAGGTGGAGGCGGGATGTAGCCCTGGGGAGCCATATAGTGTGAGGGCTGAGGCCCAGCGCCAGGAGCCGGTGTGCCGGAGTTTGAGTAGCCGCCGTACGGGGCCGGGGTTTGAGAGAAAAATTGCTGGTTCGGGGGTGGGGACACGGGGGTCTGGTAAGGATATGCCATGGGGTTGTAGCCCTCCGATAGGGGAGCTGCGGCACCTTGTTGGAAATGCTGGGCTTGGTAAGTTCCCGGACCACCCCCTATGTATTGCCCGTAGGGAGCTGGAGAGTGCGAGAGGGGCACGCCTGGCATGGTGGGCGGGTAGCGGGGTGATGGCTTTGGAGATGGACCGGTGGTTCCATATGCCGGCGTCTGAACGGGCGGGGGTGGTGACTTGACCTTTGAGGGCGGTTTTGCGGAGCCTGTGGAGGGTAAATTTGAGGAGTTCTTTGGTTCCGTCGATAGTCGCTCCATTAGCTGGCGCAGCTTCTCTCGCTCGCGATCTTCTTGCTCTGAGACGCCGCTGGAATTGTCGCGGCTGGTGAAGGAATCGGGATTCCTGCGGAGACCGTCGACATTTTCGCCCATGGCCTTGTCGCGCTCGATCTGGCTGAGAAGCTGGGCACCTTCTGATCGGCGGTTGTTGATGAAGGTTTCGACATTCTTGCGGAGACTGTCGACGTTTTCACCCATGTCCTTGTAGAAAGTCCGTGCTTGCTTGATACCCGACGAGAGACCATGGAATGCTTCGTAAACCTTCTTGTACCGAGTTATCACGGAATTGCGTTGTCTCTTTATAGACTCATACTTCGACTTCTCGGATTGAACTCTTTTGTCTTGAAGAAGGCTATCGTGTATCTTTGTGAGTTCGTTCATCAAAGCCGATTGTTTGTGATTTGCCTGCACAAGTATGTTCTGATATGGCAGGAACTTTTCCAATTCTGTCTTGAAGAATTCCTTTTCTCGGCCGACGAAGGACTTTTTGTTAAGAATCAAGCGCTCCGTGATGTCATCTTTGTGAGTCTAAAGCACATATAGTTAGAAACTTGTCTTAAACAGATAGGCTAGGACACTCACCTCCACTTTGAGATCTGCGAGTAGTTGGGACTTCTCTCGCTCCACGAGGTTCAGTTTCTTTAACAAACTCTCTACCTTGGCAACCTGCTCTGCAATAGATGCGCCACCCTCATCATACACATCGTCTAGCAGAGTACCTTCTGCCGGACTGGTGACACCGTCCTTGCTCTTGCTATGCTTTGAACGGGCTTTGATTAAGGCTCGCTGGAAAAGAACATCGGCTTCATCTGTTTCGCCAGCAGACCGCATCTCATCAAAATCGCTTTCATACTGCCGAAGTGTGGAAGACAGCTGAGAATCACTCGCGCTGGCCTCATTGATAGTATCTCGATACGATCGGACATCCCCTCGAAGCGTGGTATTGAGCCGAGAGCTGGGCTGCTGGCTCCAGTCTGCTCCATACTTTGAGCGCATCTTCTCACACACGCTCTCTTCCAGATCTAGCTGTTTTGAGCACTGGTCTAATTGGGATAGCACTTCTGCTTTGCGGTCCTGCAACTCGTCGAATGCCTTGCGGAAGGGACTGTGGCCAGCAAGTTCTGAACACCAGCGACGGAAGTCCTCGTCCACTGACATCTGGTTCATGCTTCCCTTCAAAACTTCGAGAGTATCTGGCAGTTCAAGTGAGCCCAATTTAGCGGCTATATCACGATTGGCACTCTCAGCCTTTCCAGTCTCAACTCGACGTAACTCGGCCATTTCTTCCTCATAACAACTGGCGGCCTCAGTGACCCACATAGGCCTCAGTTTTTTGAATAAGTCTGGCCCAATGATTTGACTAATATCTTGTCCTTGGTACAGTTCGCTAACCGGAATCGCTTTGGCAGCAGTAACCCTGGCAACCGGCGAAAGACCAGCCTCGTTAGGGACTGGTTGGTGGTAGATGAAATCATTGTCTTTGACCATAGTGGCAAGTAAAGCTTGGACATTTGTTTGATTATGCTTGATGAGGTCCGAGAGGTTGGAGCCTGACTCTGCCGTCAGGCCGGTGTCCACGGGAGGCGACGAAGGGAACGTCTTTGCCCAGCTTAGAGCAGTGGCAGACTGCTTATCAGCCATCTGTAAACGAGCAATAGCAATTCCATGAGATCCGCTTTCACTATCCGCAACCGCTTGATAATACGATGCTACTGATCCCATATGTGCTGCCTTGGCCTGCACAACAATCGTCCAGACCTTGTCAAACACATTCTTGTCGACGAAGTTTTGCATTATCTCCGCAGCCTGTGAGTAGAGGTACGCTGCCTGTCCAGCCAGCTTAGCCAAGAGCGCAGCCTTCCTCTGATCTGCCACTTGTTTCTCAAAAAAAAACCTCTTGGGCTTGAGCTAGTGTGACATTTATCAGTGTCTTGATGGTGTCGTCTTTCAGGTCGGTTGATGGCGGATATAAGAAGTTCTGATTAATATATGTAAACATCCCAGCGGATGCCTGGAAAGAGTGATAAGCTGTCTTGAGGCCGGTATCGTCAGCCCGGCTCTGGCTGGCAGCATGGCAAGATAGGATGGCGGAGATGTTAAAGATAACGGATGCCTTTTCGAAGGCCAGGGAGAATTGCGAGGTAGACGCATGAGTGAAAGCATCGTACCTAGAGGACAAGTATATAAGCACAAGCAGAACATACACGAGAAAAGTACCCCTACCATGTGAAAGGGATCTTGACGTGGTTGTCATCGATAGGGAACCTGAGGTCCAGCAGCTCCAGCTGACCGTAGTATCGATACAATAGATCACGACCGATAGCGCTGTCTTTCCCTACACCCCTCATATCCTGGCGAAGCCGGTTGAGAGTTGCGCATTCTTGACTGTATTGTTCGGGGTCTTCGCCATGGCCCTGTCGAATGTAATCCTTGAGAGGCTGGATCCAATCAATCTCGTTGGTCTGCTTCAAAGGACACGAAAGCATCGGCGACTGAGCCATTGTCGGGTGGTTGCCAGGAGCGATATGCTCCCATCTAACAGTACAAAAACTGTGCGAGAGAAAAAAAAAAAGCGCGGGGCAGGGATGGTCAGAAGCTCCGTGTCTGAGGGGATCGGAGTCGAGGCTGTGGGGTAAGGGAGGCGGAACGTCAGCGCCTGGTGGCCCTTAGTGTGTCAATGACGTCGGTCGATCAGGTTATTCTTCGATGCAAGTAGGTTAGAAGATGGGAAGATAATACGAGAATTTTGGAGAAAAGAATAGGGTTGCCTAGAGTGTTGAACTGTTGAAGTGTTGAAGTGTTGGAGGAGGGAGATGTGGGATGTGATTGTCCGTGGCCGTGCCTCTAAGCCGTGCCTCTAGGCGCCAAACCCCAAAACAACCAAATAAGTAGAAACACATACAGAACAGACATTCGATAAAATATTTGAATTTTGAGTAACATAAAATAATTAATAGGTGGGAATGATCATAGTACAGTCAGAAGTGGAGAGCTTCTTAGACATCTATCACTCGATAATAGTAATACAATATTCTGCCCCCCAAGCCCTGGGCAGAACAGGTCCCCAATATCGCCGGCGCTATGACATGGGTGAGAGGTAAATACAAACGGATATAGAGTACATGATGATTTACATTTTTTTAACTCGACTTCTTCGAGCTATCCTTGCTGGCATCGTTGCCAGCATCCTTGTTTTCCGTATCCTTGGAGTCTTTGGAGTCTTTCTTGTCAGCTTGAGATGGCTTGGAGGAATCACCATGCTTCTCCATGAGTCGATGCCAGACAGACTTCAGGAAACCTTCGTTTTTGGCAGCGTCACCGGCACTATCAGAAGCAGGGGGGCTATCAGGGTAGTTAAGTCAGCACAAGAGCCAATATTCACCACGAACTGTGCATCTTACCTATCCTTGCTGAAGTTCATTGTCCGCTTCGCTGTCTTATCGTTCATCTCGTCGGCGAGGACCTCCAAAATGGTGCGCTGGTTGCCTGTCAAATACTTGGGCATGGCAACCTTAAATTCGACCTTAAGATCACCATTGGGAGTGAAACCGCGAGTACGGCCATTAAGCTTCTTCATGCCCATTCCTGACAAAGTGATCCGGTCACCGGTGCCCGTACCAGTGGCCACCTTGACCTTCACTTGATTGTCGAGAGTTGGGATGGTCACCTCACCACCAAGGATGGCAGTGGTGAGGGGAATTGAGGCTGTGTAGAGAATGTCGGACCCGGAGCGGCTGAAGCGATGGTCTGGAGCGACTCGAATGGAGACGTAAAGATCACCAGGTTGGGTACGGGCACCAGGCGGAACAGCTGTTCCAGTTGGTGGGGAGTCACCTTCGCCGGTCACACGTAGACGCATGCCATCTTCGACACCACCGGGGATGTCTACCTTGATAGTCTTACGCTCTCGGATCACACCATTTCCATTGCAGGGGCTGCACTCTGATCCTCGGGGAACAGACATACCGGCACCTCCACAAGCGTCACACGTGGCGGCGACTTGGAAGCCTCCCTGCATGAGATGAACGCGGGTACCTGTGCCGTTGCACTGACGACATTGGGACCGCTTGGCACCAGACTTCAATCCATCACCTTTGCAGGTTCCGCACTTCGTCAAAGGCGTGATGACGATTTCCTGGGACGTGCCCTTCGCAGCTTCCATGAACGAGATGTTTGTTTGCACCTCAATGTCTTCACCGACCAAAATCTGTTCCTGGAAAGGGTTGCGCCCACCCCGGGGTCCACGGCGCGCTCCTCCGGTAAAGGCTCCAAAAAGATCCTCGAAGTTGATGTCGCCGGAAAAGCCCCCACCAAAGCCACCTCCACCGCCAAAGCCATGGAATCCCCCCGCACCAGAGAATGGGCTGCCGCCAGCGTTTGGATTGAACCCGCCATTCTGATCGAAAGCCGCCGAACCATACCGGTCGTAGTTCTCTCGCTTCTGGGCGTCGGATAACAATTCGTAGGCTGTCTGGGCTTCGGCAAACTTGTCTTTGGCCTGGGCGTCCTTGTTGGTATCAGGGTGGTACTTCTTGGCTAAGCCGTAGTAGGCCTTCTTTATGTCGCTGGCGGATGCTTTTTTATCCACGCCTAGGACCTTGTAAGGGTCGGAAATAGCCGAAAGAGGCGAGGTAGTGTGGAAGGCCTGTAAATTGGAGAAAAAGCATGTTATTTAGCAACCTGAACCTTGACAGCCCATAGAGACGACATACCCTAGCCGATATCACCAAAGATTCCTTTCTCTTGCAAACGCCCTCCCGGAGGCGCCTAGCCGGAGAAGCAGAGACAGTTGCATGGTAGTTTCTTGTTTGGTTGGATGAGTGAACGCTATTGCCGGAAGTCTGCTTAGAATATTGTCGCTGGGTCCGCAACAGACGCGCGGGGAGAGCCGCGGCCTTGGGAAATGCCGTGGATGGATTCATGGATAGTAATAGCCGAACAACGGTTGGACGGCGGCAATGGTAGTTGCTAGGATGAAGAGGGATAGATATGCGCGGGGAAATGATCAAGAAAAAAAAAGAATGGCAATTTGAAAGAGAGAAATGATGGTTTCAAGAACACCAATGACGTTCCAAACCAAGTTAAGCTACTCTCTGGATCACAGAAGCTTCGAGTTCTTTGGCTGAGAGAAGTTTCTCGGAAAAACGTGTGGCCGGACGATGATGAAAGAGTTGCTTACCGAAGCAATACTGGAGTGCTCCGACTACGGAATCTCAGCTTCCACTCTACCCATTTGTATCTAATACTTATTGCTGTCCTTTTGGAGCTGTGCCACGGGCTGTCACAGTTCTTCACTATATCCCCTTTTATTTCCTTCACTCCATTGCCCGGGCATCCACCTCATACTCAAGGAGCATGCTCCGCGGCCAAACCCTCCCCTGGAGAGCTGTACTCCACCAAACACCACGACCTCTCCTCCGACGGCCGTTTCTTGCTTCACCGAGATATAATGCAACCTTTCGATCAACACTAAGTTCGGCCCGCCTTCGTGACTCTCTTCCCTCGTCTTCCCGCGCCTTCTCCGCGAGCTCCATTCGGCGGAGGGAGAAACCCCTCCAGAGGACTCTAAAGACGGATCGGAAGAGAAAGAAGAGAACGAAACTAGTCAGAATGATAAGGAAACAGAACGAGCTCCTGAATCGCGGCGGAAGGGAGCAGACGCAGGAAAAAATGCCCCCTCCGCAGATCAAGTAGCTCCCGCGCGGAAAAAAGACCGGTCATCCGATAAAGAGCGCGGGGTTGCAGAGGAAGTAAAGAAAGAAGCCAACGCGTCAGACGGCAAGGGGAACTCGAATGACACACCTTCGCCCATCCCACCAAGTGATGGCCCGGCCGACTCCAAACCTAGCGGTGCAAGCAGCGGTGGTAATAGCGGCAATGACGACAGTGGGAAGAAGGGCAAGAAGGCCTCTGGGGAAAAGGCTTTGCAAAAGCCGGCAGTTCCGGACGTTTACCCACAGGTAATGGCAATTCCCATCGCGAAACGCCCTTTGTTCCCCGGTTTTTACAAAGCGATTACTATTCGCGATCCGAATGTTGCCGTTGCGATCCAGGATATGATGAAACGGGGTCAGCCATATGTCGGAGCGTTTTTGTTCAAGGATGACAACGCCGATGGTGACGTGATTGAGAAATTGGACGATGTTTACGACACTGGAGTTTTCGCTCAAATTACTGCCGCATACCCTCTTCGTGGAGAGGCTAGCGGTGTGACAGCGGTTCTCTATCCCCACCGACGTATCAAGATTTCGTCACTACTTCCCCCTGGAGAAAACACCAAGGCCGCTACACCTCCACCCGCACCTACGCCAGAAGATAAGATGTCTGAAAAGCGAGGTGATGTAGTAGCCAGCTTTGAAGAAAGCGCACCCGAGCCAGCTCCCAAAGACCATTATGAACCGACATCCTTCCTGAAGAAGCACCCTGTCAGCCTTGTCAACGTGGAAAACTTAGCTGAAGAGCCGTTTGATAAGAAAAACCCAGTTATCCGCGCGGTAACCAGTGAAATTGTTAATGTGTGCAAGGAGATCGCCACCTTAAACCCTTTGTTCCGCGATCAAATCTCGGCATTTTACACTGATCAATTCCCGGGAAACCTCAGTGACGAACCAGCCAAATTGGCTGATTTCGCTGCCGCTGTATCTGCCGGTGAGCTCCACGAGATGCAAGAAGTTCTTGAGACAATGAACATCGAGGAGCGTCTCCCTAAGGCTCTTGTCGTTCTGAAGAAGGAATTGATGAACGCCCAACTGCAATCCAAGATCACCAAAGATGTCGAGGCCAAGATCCAGAAACGCCAGCGCGAGTACTGGCTGATGGAGCAAATGAAGGGCATCAAGAGAGAACTTGGCATCGAGTCTGACGGGAAAGACAAGCTTGTCGAGAAGTTCAAGGAGAAGGCTGAAAAACTTGCCATGCCCGAGGTTGTCAAGAAGGTCTTCGATGAGGAGATCAACAAGCTAGCACACCTCGAGCCTGCTGCATCCGAGTTCAATGTCACTCGTAACTACCTAGACTGGCTAACCCAAATCCCCTGGGGCCAGAAGAGCGTGGAAAACTTTGGCGTCAAGAATGCAGTCAGTGTCCTCGATGAGGATCATTACGGGCTGAAGGATGTCAAGGATCGTATTCTTGAGTTCATCGCTGTGGGCAAGCTTCGTGGAACCGTTGAAGGAAAGATTCTTTGTCTTGTTGGCCCACCCGGTGTTGGAAAGACTAGTATCGGCAAATCGATTGCTCGCGCTCTGAATAGACAATACTACCGGTTCTCTGTTGGTGGTTTGACCGACGTGGCAGAGATCAAGGGCCACCGACGAACCTACGTTGGTGCTCTCCCGGGACGCATCATCCAAGCTCTCAAGAAGTGTCAAACCGAAAACCCTCTAATCTTAATTGACGAGGTTGACAAAATTGGACGTGGCCATCAGGGCGATCCGTCCTCTGCTTTGCTCGAACTCCTCGATCCTGAGCAAAACAGCTCGTTCTTAGACCACTATATGGATGTTCCTGTGGATCTTTCCAAGGTCCTTTTCGTCTGTACCGCCAACGTGACCGATACTATCCCTCGGCCATTGCTGGATCGTATGGAACTCATAGAATTGTCCGGCTACGTGGCAGATGAGAAGATGGCAATTGCTGAGAGATACCTCGCCCCCGCCGCTCGGGAGCTGACTGGCCTGAAGGATGTGGATGTGAACCTTGAACGGGATGCCATCGAGGAGCTGATCAAGTCGTACTGCCGTGAGAGCGGTGTCCGTAACTTGAAGAAGCAAATCGAAAAGGTCTACCGGAAGGCAGCATTCAAGATTGTCCAAGACCTAGGCGAGGATGTGATGTCCGAAGAGGCGGCTCTGACCGAAGCGGGCAAGGCTGCTCAGGAAGAGTCCAAGGGGCATGAGCCAGCGGATCCTGCGCAAGTTCCGATTGAGCCAGAGAAGTCAACCACAGAGGTTCCTCGACTGGCCCTCAAGGTCCCCGACAGTGTGCATCTCAGCATCGGCAAGGGAACCTTGAAGGATTACGTTGGACCTCCTGTTTTCACCGCCGACCGCCTGTACGACCAGTTCCCTCCTGGTGTCACCATGGGTCTTGCATGGACCAGCATGGGTGGAGCTGCTCTGTACGTTGAATGTATTCTGGAGAATGCATTGAATCACAACTCGCGCCCAGGGCTCGAAATCACCGGCAACCTGCAAAATGTCATGAAGGAGTCCACTCACATTGCGTATTCATTCGCCAAGTCTGTTATGGCGCGGCAATTCCCGGAGAACCAATTCTTCGAAAAAGCGAAGGTTCACTTGCACTGCCCCGAAGGCGCTGTTCCAAAGGATGGTATGTGAAACTTAAATGCGTTGGTTAATATTATAACAAGTCGGCGGCTAACCATTCCAACAGGACCCTCTGCCGGTATCACTATGGCTAGCGCCTTGTTATCTTTGGCTCTCAACCACTCTCTTGACCCAACCGTTGCCATGACCGGAGAGTTGACTGTAACTGGTAAGGTTCTACGCATTGGAGGCTTGAGAGAGAAGACTGTGGCTGCTCGTCGGGCTGGTGCCACAAAGATCCTTTTCCCTGCAGATAACACATCTGACTGGCTTGAGCTACCTGAGGTGAGTCATAAATCTATCCATATCTAGTGGTTATCTTAGCTGACTGTTTATTTAGAACATCAAGGAGGGTATCGAAGGCCACCCGGTGAACTGGTACTCCGAAGTGTTTGACCTTCTTTTCCCCAATCTTGACCAGGAGGCTGCCCGCACCGTCTGGCAAAAGGCACTGGCCAAGCCCAAGAAGGGTACTGAGGAGGCTAATGAAGAGTAGCGCGCTGATACCTTTTTTCGGTTTGGGGGTCCATTTTGGGTCATGTCGTATATACCTGTTGTGTTTTTACGTTGTATAGCTTTTTGTGTGATTTACTGTATACATGGCGTCTTTGTCTTCCGACACGGAATGCATGGTTGGAGTTGAAGGACTGTTAGTAGACCTTTTTGTTCCCATGTGAGATGTATGGACTAGAGCGAGAGCCAAAAAAAGATTACTCCACTCAAAACAGGAGGCGTTCTATAGTAAAGTACATTTGTATAGTTTATACGGAGTAGTGATATTGCGAATAATGCAAAGATAATGCAAAGACTCACATGGATTTCGTATATCGAGTAATATTCATCAAAATTTAGGGCCGCTGTCGTGTCATATAAATTGACGCCAAAATAAACAGGGCGTGAACGGAGCCCCCAATCAGGCATAAGGGTCAGGCCGCAACGCATCCTCGAATTTTGATCTGTGCGCCGTTCGATGAATCATATCTTTATTCTAATTTTTTTCTCCCTCACCCTTGTGTCCCTTAGAAGGGCTTTTGATTGATCTCCTGCAAGGTCCTTTTGCCTCCAGACATTCGAAGCCTTGCAGCGGAAGCATCTCATCACCACTATCAAACGGCTGCAGGCGATTCCTTAGAAAAAAAATTTAGAGGGAAAAAAAAAAAAAAAAAAAACCACTTATACATAAGAAATTTCATCTTGACCGACATCTCTCTTCCCCTTTTGCACCTGCCCTTTTTTATGAGCTTGTGCTGGGCCGGTCTCCCAGCCTCGTCCATTGCAGCCCGACGTTGTGCGACACTTGGACGTTGGATCTCGACGTGAACCTTCCAACTCTTCAACCTCGAAAGGAAAAACACTACTTGGAACTAGTGGGACGAAAACCGTGTTAGTGTGTCAGTGCGACGCCAAACTTCCCTGCCTCCTTGACCCTGTTTCAATTCTTATGGACATCGGAGATTCGGCCAGCGGGGTGTTCGAGTCGTTCCTTACACGACAGAGCGGCTTGCCGTATGGCCATCTCTGTTCCCAACTCCTGTAGCCCGACGCGGCTGGCTTTTCTGGACGACAAAGGCGGAAATCCGCCAAAGCAGAGCATGTGGCACCGGTTGGGTTTGCGAAAATTATGGCAGGGCCGCGACGATCATCGAGACACGTCTGCCGGGGAGAGTCAAGATGAGATTTCTCCCCGTCCTTCTTCTGACAACTCCCGCAAACAAGACAACTTGACACGTCGACTCTCGCGAAAAGTAGGCGTTCTACCACGAACCACTCCCTTTAAGCGACAGAGCTCCGATCTCGAGCGACTGGCTCCTCGGGAGCCCGATCACCGCCGTGCCCTCTCCGCCGACCGTCGCCCCTTAAGTTCCCAGAGAAGCAGGTCTCCACCACCAACCGTGGGCCCCAGACAGTCCGCGCCCGAGGTTCAGTGGCTCGGCCCGGCGCCCACAACCACGGTCGATGACTCCCCCGAACCAGAATCCGAGACGACCGATGCCCATGAGATTAACGGTATCTCCGAATATTCGAACCCCTACCCCGAAATAACGACGGATAATTTCGACGTACCAGAGGAGGAAGAGGATGACCACACAATCGATCTGGATATGGAACTGGAACAACGGTGGATTTTGAATCTGAGCATGCACTTCCGAGATGGGTCAGAGCGGGAGAAATTCTTTGTGACGTACGCAGAGACACCGAACCGATGGCGCCGAGTGACGATTTCCTGCGATTACCACGATGCACCACCATATTCACTGGAACGGGAACTGAAGGAACTACGGTATCAGCGCGACAAATGTGCACGGATATACGAATCCATTCGCGAGTCCCTTCTTGCGATCCAATTCTATGAAGGTGTCACGAATCTCCGGCTCGAAACGAGCGACGGCCGTTTACACGTTCATGTGACGGAGGACGTGAACGAAACAATCCCATACCCTCCCATTTCCAGTATCAGGCATTTGGTCAACGCTCCTTTCATCCCCGAAGACTCGTTGCACTTCGAATCTCATTTATCCGGCTTTGTTTACAAGATAAACCTGGACGGACGTTTCTATATCAAGAAGGAAATACCTGGTCCCGACACCGTGGACGAGTTCCTCTACGAGATTAATGCTTTGCATGCGCTGAAAGACCGCCCAAGCGTGATCCAGGTGGAAGGAATTGTGATCGATGATTGGCGAGGCGTCGTCAAGGGCTTGCTAATTAGCTATGCAGAAAAGGGCGCACTGGTTGACATTCTGTACGAGCAACGCGGGAGAACGAGCTTTGCACGACGCGAGCGATGGGCAAAGCAGATTGTCCAGGGCCTCTGTGAGATCCATGAATCGGGCTACGTGCAGGGCGACTTCACACTCGCGAACATTGTGGTGGATGCGGATGACAACGCCAAAATCATTGACATCAACCGTAGAGGATGCCCAGTTGGGTGGGAGCCCCCGGAAATTGCCGCTAAGATCGAGAGCAACCAGCGCATCTCCATGTATATTGGCGTCAAAACTGATCTCTTCCAACTGGGTATGACACTGTGGGCATTGGCGATGGAGGAGGACGAGCCTGAACGACAACCGCGACCTCTTCGACTAAGCGACGACGCGAAGATTCCAAACTATTACCGACGGATAGTGGATATTTGTTTAAGCCCAACTCCGCGACATAGGCTCTCTGCGAAGGATCTTCTTTCAATGTTCCCCCCACTGCCGGAAGCACGTGTATCGACACCTGTTCAGTCACTGGAGACCATTGCCAATGATTCTCGGCATTTGCCAATTAGCAATTGGGCTCAGCCTCAGCCTGCTAGGCTTGGACTGACATCGCCAGGGGGCATGATACGGCAAGATGATCATTATTATCCCCAAAAGGAGTTCTCGGGAAATTCTTATGGTGAACTGCAACACCCCATATTCTCTGAAAACCATGACCTCGTCAAGCGATCAACAATAACTCTCGCAGAATCCAATGAAGACACGGGATTCTCATCTAAGCCATCTTCTTCCTCTACATTGAATCACCACGAACCTCACAACCCCAACGAGTACATGGACTTTTCCAGTCATTTCAATGATGACTCTTCACCCTACCTACCTTCTGACGGCCAGAAACCGGAAGCCACCCCGGTTTCTCGGACAAGGTCAATGAGCAATGGCTTCCACGACCACCCAGTGGAGCTACCAGCCCTCCCAAATGAGCCTGCCTGTCTTGAAACTGCCCCCACGAATAATCAGCAAGAGACACCTGATGACTCGATCTATAATAATTCCCGAGCTTTGCTTGGCTCTACGGTCACCCCACCTCCACCCCCGCCACCAGTCAGCACATCTCTTGTTGAGTCGCAGAAACAGGAGGCTCTGAATCGATCAAGCCCTAAGGCAGTCAATGACGAGGGTGACCTTGAAACCTCAGCTTTGCCCATAAACCCTACTTTGCGTGACTCCGGTACATCAAGTGGCCCTCAGGCCATCCCATCTTCAAATAGACATACTAAGCAGGACGGTGTGGATCAGTCATGTGCAAAGGCCACCAATGACAAGGATGATCTTGAATCCTCATCTTTGCCCCTCAGCCCTACTTTCCGTGGTTCTGAGAGTTTTATTGGCCTTCAAAATGCCCCTCGATCGGTAAAAGCTGCTCCTATCGAACCGCCAACGCAGAAATGCGCAAATATCGAACCCAACCCTAAAGTTACTGAGCCATCGCCCTCATCCTCATGTCTGTCTCTATCGGAACTACCTATAAGCCCTACTTTCCGTTCTTCTGGAACCTCCGTCGACGCTCTTGGTACCACTCCATCGCCGAACCCTTTGCCTGTTAAACTGTCAAGGCAGGATAACGTGGATCAACCACGTGCAAAGGCTACCACCTATAACAAGCCCATGCCCACAACACCATCAAACGCAACATCCTCCCGACCTCTCCCGACATCACCTCTCAATTCTACTCTAGCTCGCTCTGGGCCTTCGCTCGAACTTCCGAGCGCCCCGCAATCAGTGAAATCATCTCCTATACAGCCGCCAAAGCAGACTGATCCGACTTCGCCATTCACAAACACCGATATTAAACCCAAGGGTACTGAGCCGTCGCCCTCAACATCAAGTCTAGCCCGTTCGGAATTGCCTATCAGCCCAACTTTCCGTTCTTCGGAGACTTCCATCAACACTCTAAGTGCCCCTTCATCGCAGGGTCCTTCCCCAACTGAACCGCCAAAGTCGGAGCGTGCGATTATGCCACGCGATGACGATATTACACCCACCTCTCCGTCAACACCGTCTCGATTCTCTTCAATACACATTTCGGGCCTTCGTCACACCGGGGCTTCCATTGGCTCTCTGGGTACGCCATTCGCAACAAGTCCATCTGTCGTTGGAATTGGACTGTTAAGACGACCTTGGGAAAAACCATCTGCAAATAACTCAGATGTCAAATCCGCATCGACAATGTCATCGGGATCAGCCTCATCCCTCGGAAACTCTCAGACTTCAAGGAAGCTAGAGAGCCCCGTTTCACCGATCAAAACATACCCCCTCGAAACCCAGAAGAATGAAATTTTAAGCCAATCCAAACCAAAGACAGCCGATATCAAACCTGCACAAACAAACCCACTGAGCCCCTGCTCAAATTTGCTGGGTTCGAAGTTGCCCATCAGCCCTGCTCATCCAAATTCAAAGCCCAGTTCTACTTATGCCGAGGTTGAGATGACACGAGCTATTCAGGGCCCATCTTCAAGTCCGGCCAACCCGAGCATTTCGAGCCAGACACGTTTTCTCTCGAATTGAATCTAGTCACCAGTCTATCTATCCCCCACGGACAACTTCGTGAAGCCCTCATGGCAAATTCACACCTCGAACCAACGCAAGGTCACTAATATTTTTACCAAAACAATCTTGCTACGTTGGCCGCCACCCACGACGCCACGACCCATTTCTCCGAACGAGCCCCATATTCGGGGCCGAGCACTCGATACCCTTTTGATTTGCTCTGCTTGTACAGTTTATGCCTCGTCGTTTGCCTCGTATTATTCAGCTTTTGGAAGCATTTATACCGATGGCGGGCGAAACCCTGGAGTCCTAAAAAGTCCTTTTTTTTCTTTAACTTTTTTTTCTTTGCATTTTGGCGGATTTTAATTGGTTTTTGTTCTGGTAGCTTTTCTTTTGTTTTTCCCTATCTCTTTTGTGATGTCCTTTTCTTGTTCCCTTGCTGTTTATTCTATGATTTATTTATTTTCTCTCAGCGGAGGCCCTCGTTCTGCGTTCTGGTGTTCTCACCCGGAAGTCGATGTATATTGATGGGATCTTTTTATACCTCTTCTTGTCTGACAGGGCTGTATTATTTTTCTTTTTTTTTTCCGTTATTTGGCAATGCAATTCTTGGCTAGCACTGGCTTTCTCATTCTAACCGTAAATAGGCCCTGGTGTCTCCTTTCAAGGAGAAATGACTTCTTTATGCTTGATCATAGACAATGAATTAATTCTTCTCATTTGGTAACCAAACAAGATTCAAAGCTCTCCTGCCAAGGTTCTACACTTGACCCTAGTCCTCGTCCAATCAGCACAATCTTGCACTGGAGTGGTTTAGACTTATCCTCGATGTCTATGGGCTCCGCATCTCGAATCTCGAATACATCCCGCACGGCTTGAATGATCCTGCATGTCCCGTTATTCAGGATCAGTATGCCCTTTAACCGATGAACCTCGAAGTCCACGGGGTGTGGCTCGGATGAGACCGATTTCGTAGGCGCAGGGAATGTTGTATCCCACAAAACAGAGCGCAGCCAGGCATCCACGCAGCTGACCTTATCTGCCGGAATTGGAGGAGTAACGATGGCGGTGGTAGAGATTGCCTGGTAATAGTTAGAATCACGAGAGCATGTCCGTCTTTGTTTGGAACAAGCAGAAAACAGAAGATAATATAAACATACCGGATCCATATGGCTATGTCCCTTCTTACTAAAGTCCAAATCCGCCAAGTGATCGTAAGCATGCAAATCCAGCACGACACCCTCAATCTGCGGCGTCCGACTATGATCCGTCACATGAATTTTAGCCACACTGTTGATAGAGGCAACACGATCTCGCACAGCCTCCAGCTCTTGCTCCGTAACCAGATCCGTTTTGTTGAGGATCACCACATCTGCATGCGAGATCTGCATATGCGCCATAGATAGAACAGGGCCAGAACCGTGGTCGTGGTTCACGTCATGCGACTCGGCCTTCTCTTCAGGGGCCGGTTCGTCCAGCAATCGCGTGATGTTCTTTGCGTCGACAAGCGTGACAATTCCGTCTAGGTAGATAGAGCTACCGAGCCCTTCGTCCATCCAGAAGATCGGGGCGATGTTGCCTGGGTCGGCTAGACCGGTTGTCTCTAGAAGGATATAGTCGAAGGTGCCGCGGCGTTCCATTAATGACTCAATGGCCATCACGCCTGAGTCTTTCACGGAGCAGCAGATGCAGCCATTCCCGACTTCCATCCATTCGGTCACTTCTTGGCCGCCTTGATTTACTGTCATTGGTTTTTCAATGTCCATTGCTTTGTGATATAATGTTAGAATGTAAGTTTTTGGTCCATTTAGTTGGACACCTTACAGTCACCAAATTCTGCAATTCTATTAGCAATGTGTATCATATCACACAGTCAGGTGTAATAGACGAACCGTTCATGATCACGGCAATTTTCTTGCCGTGTTTTTCTGTCAGGATATAGTTCAACAGGGTCGTTTTCCCCGCTCCCAGGTACCCTAATCAGTGTATCAGTCTCATATTATGACATAGCTCAATATGCCCTCTATTTAATCATACCAGTAACCAGCGTTATGGGCACTCGCGCAGTTGGTTCTTCATCTACCGATGTTTGGTCTGCTGGCATTGCAGACACATCGATAAGCTCCGGAGGAGCATCCTCATCTTCAAAATTGGCAGACATACTGTCCTGTTATTTGAATGTTGTGTAAATATTAGAGAAGAACACAGAATCCGAAGAAACAGAAAGCTCGTAGATGCCGCGGATGACGTTGTTTCCCGAAATAGACTTTAGGGCACAGGGCTCGGGCGGTCAGCCGTTGTTATGTTGATGGTTGTTATCTTCAGCGTCGATGCTTGCTCCCAACACTCGACCTTTGCTTTCATTAACACGGTTTAACAAGGCGTTTAGGGGCTATTCACTCTTTTACTTGTTTCTCGGTTTTCTCGGTTTTCTCGTTTCAACCAGCGCCCTCGTTACGTTACCGTCATGACTGCTGCGGGAGTCTCTCCGTCAAGCTCCCCGCGGCTTCCCAGTCCTCCTCCATTTACTGAAGTTCAGATTGGGCCTCAGTCACCATCGGTTGGCGAATCTTTTGGCAATGATGCAGATCTGCTTGGTGGTGCGATAGGAGAAAACGATGGCTCGACGCGCAGAATCCGGCCAGGGACCAAATCTGCCAACATGGGCCTGCCGGCGATTCCCCTAGAGCAGGTTAGTTGCTCCCCGCTACATATTTTAGACATTACTGACAGATTCAGATAAACTCCCCATTTCAGCTCCAGGAACACCTCAAAGCCCAGTACCATAAGCTTGCGCCCCGGTACACTGAACTTATGGAGAAGTACGATCTGCTTATGGAGAAGTACGACGTGCTTATGATGGAGTACAATGAGCGGAAGCGCAAATCATCTGACAAGGCGGACCCGAAGTACGATGTGCTTATGGAGGAGTACAATGTGCTTTTAGAGGAGTACAATAAGCAGAACCCCAACGAATTCGACACGGTGGACCAGACAAGCGAGATTGCTGAAGAGCCGACAGAACCCTCAGAGATCAAAGTTGCTAAAGAGCCGAGAAAACCTGCCAGCGAGGTTGCGAATGAGCTGACCAAACCCCCGAATGGGTTCGAGGAAATTGGTTGGAAATACGAACTGTGCCGCTTCTTCACTCTAGAAGTTAATCGCCTGGTCGAGGGCTTTTTTTCTGAGAGCCCGCCATGCTCGTCACAAACTTGTCCCGAGATGCGAGTCAACGATTGGCAGTATATTTGCGCGGGCGCGGGGCACGATAGAGCCAAATATTGCTGCGCTATTGACTACTGCTGCCATACTCTGGATTGGGCCATGAACATTCTCGCCTCGGAAACTTTCGACAAACGACTTGTATTGCCAAGTCATGACAAAATCAGGAAACCTTTGGAAGATATCTTCCGCCGCCTCTACCGCTTCTTCGCACACGCATGGTTTCGGCACCCTAATGTGTTTTCGAAGGTAGAAAGGAATGGCGGTCTGTACGTCTTTTTCAAAACCGTTTGCGTTCACTACAACCTTGTCGCGGACTACACGATCCCTCTTAGGGCTGGAGGACCCGACGAAGTCGCAGCAGCCAAGAAAAGGAAGGAGGAAGCCGAGGGAAAAGCACCCAAGGAAAAACCTGTCAACAGCAGCAACCGCTTCACTATTCTACGCAAGGAAGGTGAAAATACATTCGGTACCGCTGCGGAGAGTCAGGACCCGGCGCTCGTCACTAGCGCGACCACCCGTCGCCACAAACACAGTCCTTCAACGGGATCGCGCGTTACACCTATCGCGGAGGATGCGGAGGATTTGGAAGAGATTACGCCATCGCCATTGCGTGAGCCCCTGGGAGAATCGCCCGAACCGCGGCCTGTTTCCGTTTTGGAAATACGGACTAGAGAGGAACCTACTGTCGCGGATGAGCCACCTTCCGATGTAGGAAACCCCTCCGAGGAGCCAGTTGAGGAATCCCAGGAACAGCTACCGCAAGAACCTCATGAGCAACTACCCGAAACTCCTGAAGACCAGGAAAAGATTGAGCAAGTTGAGCAGACTGAGGAGACTAAGGAACCCTCCTCCGAGGAGTCAGCTACAGACTCAGAATCACCCATCAAGGAGCATGCTACGGAAGGCGATGAAAATACAACTTCCTACGAAGAGGCAACTCCTGCTGAAAAGCCCGAGGAAGAGACTGAGGTGTTACAAGAGCCTTCCGTTGCCCCTGAAACCAAGAACGAGCCAGAGAAAGAGGAGTCTTGATATCAACACCCTCTTGAACCTTTCACGCCAATCTCACACTGATGATAATTGCCCGTTTGTATGTATTCTCCATATTTCCCCTTTTTTGGTTACCCTTGCGAGCAGCGATGAGTCGCATTTTTTTAGCTACCCGGTATTTTTTGTAATATAGTTCAGGATATTGTTTATGGCCAATGTCAATGATACCCATTCTCCTGTGCTTTCTCGATATATTCATGCTTAAAATAAAGAACGTAGTTCGTAAATACTACCTAGGTAGCCTCGATATGTCCGCAAGCACCTAGTTAGTATGTACATAGTCCACAGGTGGAGGACCTCGGGAGATGATCAAGGTTAATATCCATCTGATAAGCGCTTATCGCCCGACATCACCGGAAAACTACCAGGACAACCTTCAAACTCACCCGAATATCCCATATCCAACAACGAAATGTCAGCTCTTAAAGGCGCCACAACGCCAATCTACTTTGGCTCCTTCATTGTCACACCACAGGTAAATCTCTTATAATCCAAAAAAACCCCCAGTCTCCTCAACCAACACCAACCAGTGGTCATTATAGTGCAGAACCAGCCATAAACACAAGCACAGCCATTAACACGACTAACCCTAGCACACCAACATAGCTAACAACTTACTTCCGAACTTCAGGTCTTCCACACAACCCCCCTAACCTTCGCCTTGGTAAACCTGAAACCAATCCTCCCGGGCCATGTCCTAGTCTCCCCACGTCGCGTCGTCCCACGCGTCACAGACCTCACCCCGGCCGAAACAAGCGACCTCTTCCTAACGGTGCGGCGTGTGGGCCGCATGGTCGAGCGCGTATACGGTGCCGCGAGCTTGAACATCGCCATTCAGGACGGCGTGCACGCCGGCCAGAGCGTGCCTCATGTCCATGCGCATATCATTCCGCGCAAGGCGGCGGATCTGGATCATGCCGGTGGCACGGATGCGGTTTATGACTTGCTTGATGGGGATGAGGGGGATTTGGGGAGGGTGTTTAAGAATGCTGTTCCTACGGAAGAGGGTAATCAGTCGACTGATGTTGGGGATGTGAATTCGGGAAGGAGGTCTAGGTTCCCGGTTGTGGATAATGATGCACGCAAGCCTCGTGGTGAAGAGGATATGAGGGCCGAGGCTGAGATGTTGGCGCGGGAGATGGAGAATGAGCCTCTTGATTAATTGGGTCTGTGTCTTGGATATGAAGCTCCAGGGTAATTGTATATATATGATTCTAATAGAGAACAGATATGAAAGTTCGCTAATAAGTGAGACGGTTGAAGAAGTCCTGGGCGGTCCCGCTGCTCAGGTCATCGGTGACCTGTTATAAATCAGGAAGGGGGTATTGTCCTACTCCACGATATCGTGCATATCTGCGAAGGCGCTTCCAAGATCCATCCACAACTTTGATGGTCTTATTCTCGAGTACTAGCTGACCGTTCCTCATTCTCATTTTAAATAAAGTCAGAAAAGCCGAGAACTTGAAGTTGCCGAGGCTGAGCGACACTTAGTTACCAGATATCAAGTATAGTGAAAATGAAGGTTATACAACGTCTATAGCTTTGGTTTGAAATCATGTGTTCTCGTAACTCGTCCTCTATGGTATATAAAGTACCCGTGGGAAAAATGCAAAGATGAAAATGAAGAAACAAACGCCAAAAACGCAATGGGTCTCAGTGCATGCATGACCCATCACCCATTCCCTGCAATTACGCGCAAAGCGCATGCATATCTATGCCTTCTTCGGTCTCCCCTGAATGACCTTCTCAGCCCATTCTTTCATCGGTTCCAACTGAATTTTTCCCATGACGTGGGTGAACTCGGTGAGATCAACACCACTCGAACGCTCATACTCAACCATCTGCAACAGCAGCTCCAGCTTGTCGATATCATGCACGAATATGGCCTCGTCAGTCGTGTTCGCCTCGTATTCCTCAAAGATTTCCTTGATTTCCTTGCCCGAAACGACGCCTCCGGGGATCTTGGCGAGGAGGGTAGTGGTAAGGTAATCCATAACGGAGGCCTCGCGACGAGCCTTCTCGGGCTTAGTGACGGGGTCGACTGGAGTGATATCGCCGACAAGCGCCTCAGCCATGTCATGGATCAGGGCCATCTTTATGCAGCGCGGGATGTTGATCTTCTCTGCCACGGACGGCGGGGCCATCATCGTCATGATCGACATGCGGTACATATGGTCAGAGATTGACTCGCCATTTTCGATGCCGAAGCGGCACCAGCCCGCGCGCTTGGTAGTCTTAAGGCGCTCGATCAAGTGGAAGAAGGGGATAGGTGACGTGGGGTTCTCCTCTGGACGGTAAGGGAGGGTAGAGAGCACTGCAGATATCAGCTTTGCGGGGTCTAAGAAGAGGAGTTTGAAGCCTACCAGTCTCGGGGGTCCATGTAGAGTTGTCGGAGGCCATATCTGATGCCTTTGGAGGGAGAGAACGACCGAGAGAACGACCGAGAGAACGGAAGGAACACAACCAAAGAGGGTAATTAGGGAGCAAAAAAAAAACAAACTACATGTAACCAGCGCGGGACTGATATAAGCTGCAAACAGTGCAAACTTTCGTTATCTATGTTTACTCTCCGCCGCCTGTTTACTAAAGCCCCCTTGGACACAGGATGGCGGCGACAAGGCCTGTTCGGCCGAAACCCCTGGACTGGCCGGGTTCCTCACATTTAGATGTGTTTATTCGCAACTTGAAGCTGTTACATCTGGATCAGCATGAGGATTGGCCCGGTATATCCCTCCGCGCCTTGACCCCGACGTCACAGAATCAACGACACCGAACCCGACTGATAGAATGGGCCCTGTACCACCTCTACGCCATTTGGGATCCGGAGACCGCCCAAAATGTACAGTCACTCAATTACTAGCTTCGAAGTTTCTGGGCTTTACTGACATCCCCTGCAGAAACTCCGGCCCTTCTTCCCCCGTTAGAGCCTCTACAGTCTGTTAATCTCCGCGCGGCCTTGTTTCGATGTCTGGGCGAATTGAAGAAGAATGGCGATCTGGGAAGGGAGATTATTCTTCGCAAAACCATGCTGGATGATTGTAAGGGCGATAAATTCGAGGAGTTGCTCGCTGGCTTCTCCGCCGCCGTTCTCCGTAAAGTTGTGGTGGTGTCCGCGGACGAGATGCTTTTGAATCCCGCCATGAAACTCTCGACTACGACAGCAATGACCCTAACCGACTATCAGAATCTCCTCCCGCTCATTCTTGCGCACCAAGTATCTCTCGGTTCTGCGGGAGAACGCCATGCCCGAGTTAGAGAGGCGTATGATCGGTTCTCACGGCTGCTAGACGATAAAAAGGTCGAGCTGACCGAACGTGCGAATCAAGGATCAAGTGGCTTCTTGGATTATATGCAGGGCGAGCCGGAGAGCTTGGTGCGTGAGTTACAAACAAACTGGCTGGGCAGCGAAGAATGGGCCACTGCACTGCTCAAAGGTGGATCACAAAGCAGCACTGATGCCTTTCTGGAACTCCCTTTTTCTGCTGCATGGATGCGAGCAAGGGACTCGAATGTAGACAGTCTCAGTGGTGGGTTGAAGCAGGACCTGGTCCTTGATTTGGAGGCTCGGGTTCTTCTCCAACGAAGTCGACTACGCAAGTGGCATGAATACAACAAGTCCCTCTCAAAGGAAAGGGGCCCCAACGAAATGAGCACAGCCTCGCCTAAAGAACCACGTGTGTTATTCCGGGATCACCAGTCTCTCACAGTTGCTAGTATATCCAAGTCTGTTCGCCAACCCGGGGATCGCGGGCGGACGTTGAAAGGCCCGGAGAAATACATTCTATCCTCTGTAAATGAGGCCCTATCCCGTATTAACGGCAAATCTCGCGTCAAGCCTTCAGTTTTCACGCCGGAGGTTAAAACGAGCAGCAAACTACATTTCAGAAGCTCCTCGGAGATTGTCAGCTCACCATCAACTGTGGCTGAAGATCACCACTCCGCAGGTCATCCAAAAGAATTGGATATCCAAGAGCTCCATCAAGAGTCTGAGCCCAAGCCCAAGCCATATTCAGAACCAGAGTACACTCAACCCTCTCCCCCAATCGTCCGCCTCCCCCCAGACCTCCCCTCATCAGGCGACGAACCAGCCCCAGAACCAATCAAACGCACCCACACCTTAGTCGAGCGCACGCGCAGATCAATGTCCCTCCTTCCACCGGTGGCCCACGAAGCGCCACGCCCACGCCGCAGACCCCGCCCGTCATTCCCGGTCAACCAGTTCGTGACGCCGCGGAAGACCTCCGCGCACTCAACCCGTTCGAGGGATGAGATCTCACGTGCCTCGACGCCACAGGATCAGCTCTTTGAGGAAGATGCCGAGTATGCGAGTGTCTTTAAGTCGCGACCACGTGTGGCGCTCAGTCCTATCTCGTCGCCGGCTGTGCATGTCAGTTCATCTTTTGAGGAAGACAGTTTTGAATTAGACTATGATGATGGGGATGAGAGCGAAGGTGGTGAGTGGGGGGATATTGATTCGCCTTTGGCTGCTCCGCGATTGAGGGGCTAGGCTTTCAAAGCGTACATATGCACATATATGTACCGACAGGTTGGGGGGTGCTTCTCTGTTTGTCCTGCTGCTTTTAAAAATGGTCAGACTCAGACTCAATCCCTTCCATTCGCCGGTGGACAGACGGTGTATTACGTGCGAATCTTAGAGATGTAATTATCCATACCTGTGGACAATTCATTCATACATATAATAATATAATATAGGTGTTGACAGTATCTAGAAGGGTACCCATATGCATGTAACTTATCGATCACTTCTTGATTTTTCCCCCTCGCTTTATATGTAGGCTTATTTCCATCGGATTGTTTTCTCGGTTGAGTTCGATTGTGATACAGAACCTGATGGTCATCCTTTCGTAATGATTATCAGTCGCAATCCAGGTTCCAACCTCCGCAATATAAAATACAAGTCAAACAGTCTAGATGAAGTTACTATGCAAGTGGACGGAAGACAGGAAGAAGAAAGAAAAAGAAGAATGGAGTAAGATACGTGTATCCACTCCTGAAACTCAGCTCGAGTGAGGCTCTTCTAGTCTAAAATACTTATTTTAGACTAGCCAATAGCTCGGCTGAACCAGGGGAACTTCGGAATTTGTGTAAGCACAGTTCAATAGACATGTCATACTTGCATATTTGTTTTTCCGGTCGATTGGTCGACACTTCGGATGTTTACGAAAGGAAAAGTTCATGGTTTACAAAAATAGCACGGGGCGTAAGTCTCGTCCGAGCTGAGCGGCAGGTATTAAGGCAAACCCCATTTCATCCGAATACTTAGTGCCTTCTATAAAACAGGCTCTACAGAGTACTCCTTGTGTATATCCCATCCTCCAATCTCGAGTCTTTGCACTACAAATTACCTAAGAAGCTTCCATCATGTCATTCGTCCACCTTGTACTCAGCGTCAGCTTGGGTCGCACTATCAACGATCTCAAAAAGGCAGAGAGCATGAGTGGCCATGCAGATATCGGAAACGCCCCCGCTATTTTTCGCGAAACAGTCAAACGCATCCCATCCCTCCTGGCATACTTCGAAAATTGCAAGCAATATCTCGATACAACTACGGTGATGACGGTGGAAGAAGAGCTCCCCCCATTCACCATTTCCTTCTTGGAAATTTGCGAGCACAATGCTTCCCGGGTAAATGAGATCTTCTCAGCCGTGGTTGGAAGTCCAAATCCAGCGGCACAGTACCGGAAAGTTGCACGAGGAGCCCGATTGGAAGATCTAATGAAGAAAATTCTGACGAATGCGATTGAAATGTCGAATACCACACAAATTTCAGTCATAAGCAGTGTCACGGAAGTCGGAAAGCTCCATAGAGATTTGCGCTCGTTTATGGAGATGCCTGTGTCGTTGCCGGAAAAGGAAAACTAGGCAGCGTATTCTTTCAACAACTTCGGAGATGGGTACCAGAATATCAACGTTTGAATACCAGTGGGGGACACCAATACAACAACACTGGGCCCAGTGATATGTTTACTGGCATGATTCGGGGCCTTCAGACGTCCAAATGATATGTAAGAAGCAACACTGTTGTTCCAGTAAACCCTGTATATAATCTATGAGGACGCAGTATAGTTATCTCGATCAATTCACTAAGCTCATAACGATTCTATTTTCGTATAATTTGAAACTTGACATATCTCCATATAAAATTCCCTACAGGGATGTTTCCAACGGTTACTCTGAACTTTGAAGTCTGCACAAGGTTTAACCTAAAGTTTGTTTTGGATCTTTAATGGATCTTTAATATACATAAGGTACATGAGGGAGCGATGAGACAATAAATGGGAGGCTAGAAATTGTCACCTTTGACGCCATTTCAAGCCTCCCACTTCACCGTCGACGGCAATGGCGTCACAATATCGACCGTGCGTCGCCCAACCTAATGTCACTATTCTTGTTCGTGATGCGTGCTGGTTAGTCTCTAGTTCCTAAAATCCCACTTTTTTCTCTGGAAGGCCCAAATAGGCCTCAGCAGCAAGGCGTTCTTGTGAGTGGATATTCGTTCAATGGCGCTCCTTAATGACTATAAGCCGAAGGATCCAGTAGACAAGAAATAACATATGCCGCAGCGGGCACTAGCAGACTCTAGTTGGATACTCTAAATTTCAATCTATTCAATATGCCGAGTAGAGGTATTAATTATCCAATTTGAATTTATTACTAACGAGCGAGTCATCTAAATAGCGATGACTCGCTCGTATCGCACGGATCGAGTGGGGGCCGAGAATGATGCACATGTGTGGATGTTTTATCCAAACATGAAACGCGTATGTTAGAGATAAATTGGGAACGTCAGTGTCGAGACCTGCAATGTTAAATCCTTGCAAATAGTGCCCATGTACCCGTACACTAGTTGAATAACTAACTATTTAGCATCACATGCAGATACAGCGAAATTCAAAATATAGAAAAAAAAAATATCCTAGGAAAAGGAATCCGCAACGGCCATAATCAAGATCAAGATCCTACAAATTGTGCCACGTTTTATCAGTGTGACAGAGATCGACTCTACACGAGGCCCTTGCTCGGAATCAGGCGATCTTACTCGTTGTAGTGCGTAAATGCTGTAATGGGCATTGGTCTCGAGATAATTGCCCCCGCCCTCGTGCGCTACTTGGGCCCCAATATTTTCATGTCCGAGTGTACGGAGTACATATTTTGCGGATGTTGTCCAAGAAAATTAAAAAAAAAAACGTCCTTCCTTCCCAGGAAGTTCTCTGGCGTCAACTTCTCCCTCATGGCGCCTCCCTCAGACACACTCGTTCACACCCTTGGTCATAATACCTTGGGAAAGATAGATATCGCTGTTCAGTCGGTCCTTTTGGCTATTGTTTTTGTTTCCGTCGGTCTGCGGTTATGGTCACGACGATTGCAGTGGAATTCACTGCAATTGAATGATTTGTTGATTATAGTTACCACGGTAGGTTTATCTATTTCATTGCTTCTTCTCAATATGTGGCGCCGTCGGTTCCCCACAATATCCCGACGAGGCTGACGACAAGTGTATAGCTCTTTATGGTCGGTCGCTATGTGGTGGAAATCGTCATGGTCGTGCTGTGTGGAATGGGGCTGCATTCCACCGAAGTAACCCAGGTTGGGGGGTCTGAGGTTCTTGTCCAATTCAACCAGGTAGGTCACAATGAGTGGCATCTATCTGAATTAGGTCGATTTATGTTTCTCAGGCTAACCCTACCATCAGCTTACATATGCGGGTGATCTTCTTTGGGTCACGGTAATCGCCTTGATCCAGCTGTCAGTTCTCAGCTATTATGTGCAAACATTCGGTCAACGCACTATTACCTTGCTATCATATATCCTTGTGGGTTTATGTTCAGCTCTCTGGGTTGCAGGCTTCTTTGCAACTGCGTTTTTCTGTACTCCACCGAAAAGAATATGGCTTGCCGACACTCCAGGTCATTGCGGTGATCGCAAGATGTTGCATACCGGCGTCAATGCGAGTGAGACAATTCTCAGCTTCTTTATTGTCACTCTTCCTATCCCCTTGATATGGCGCATGCCCTTGTCAAAGACTAGAAAGACTTCACTGGCGTGTATCCAGGCGCTAGGGCTGGGGTGAGTAATCTGTGATCGTGTGCAACGAATATAAATTACACCTAATGACTAACAAATGACCCAGCATCGTTGCCATCATTGCTATCCGCATGAAAATCGAGTTCGACCTCGACCCCAAAGACCCAACCTATGGCTCTGCCAGGAAGTCAATACTTTCATGTGTCGTCCCTCTTCTGGAAATAATCGTTGCCTGTCTCCCAACTCTGGAGCCAGCCATTCAAAGGATTTTCAGGATATCGGCGCTTCCCTCTCCAGCACATACATCTATATATGATCCGACGTTTGCGAGGTATTGGAAGACGACGGTTCTTTCGGGTAGAGGGATGGAGGAACCAGAGATGCCTCTAGTCAGTCTTACGCAGCCTTTCATGGCAAAGATGGGTTATCTTGCTCCTGGGGGTATTCAGGTCACTTCCCATTGGGAGATTCATTCGTCGCGGGGTTCGGCGAGATTTGATAGATCACCCGTACGGCAGGCCTGATGGGGCTTATATCGAGAAATGTGTGGCTTATATGGATTGAATTATAGAATTTGGGTCTGGTACCCGAAATATAAATATATTAAGTTTATGTCTTTTTTTTTCTATTCCATAGAAGTACGGTGGGTGGGTAATAAATGCCCTTGGTATCGACCACCCGAGATATAGTTCGCGCTTCCCATTATTCCAGTAAATCCAGTGGCTGGCCCTCTTTTATTACTTTCGTTGTGGATGCTGGGCATGTCAAATACATGAAATATGAAAGAAAAAGAAACGAGTAAAAAAAGGTTGGAGCTAAAGACTTACACATCCCAGGAAGTATATATCTCAAACATGAAGACATTTCCGTGCATATATACGGATTTATTTGCCTCCTTTCCCCCTTGAATTCTTTAGTATTACAGTATATACCAATCTCAGGAGAGAAACATGATTGTCTTGTTTTTGTTAATGTACCGAACAAGCCTAGAACAGTGCAAACCACCTGTGCACTTAATCAGCGCATACTCTCAATCTGGAAATGAGATGTATGCTTTATATACGCCGTCCACTGACATCTTTCATCCCAACTCATTGTGGTTGGCCAATTGGCCTAGTGGTAAGGCATCCGTTTCCGGTGCGGGAGATCGTAGGTTCGAATCCTGCATTGGTCGTTAACTTTTTGCTTTTGTCATGTAGACATGAGGGATTCATTTTTGCGGTTTGTCACTGCATGGATCGATTGTTCCTATGTTACCCAACTGACTGACTTGATTGATGGCGAGGGGGTGGGGAAGGGGGTAGAGTTACAGGTGGCTAGTTAGGGCTTGCAAGCCAAGTAAGTCAGTCACCACCTATTATATATATAGAGAGAGAGATGACAGACATACAACACATATGGAGTACATGTATGGGAGCTAGTTAGGCAGAGAGCAAGCACACCATCAAATTAGTCTGGATTTAACGCACCTCTATCTATGGCTGTATACAAAATACGGAGTAGAACAAGCTGCTTTTAGTATATAACAGATAGATAGATACATCCAACCATCCAACATGCATATATATATATGATGAGCAAGAAAGAGGTCCCACCCAGACAAGGGAAAAAACGGAATAATAACAAGCCCAGCCGACAAAAAAACTGTAGTTATGTATATATATATTTGTCGTAGAGTAACAAAAAGCAAAAAGATAACGACCAATGCAGGATTCGAACCTACGATCTCCCGCACCGGAAACGGATGCCTTACCACTAGGCCAATTGGCCGCCTTGTGTATTAAGTCTTTCAGAAAAAGGATACACGAGAAAGGCAGATTCAGGGCTAGCTGTAACCCTAAGACGGACAGCTACCAACAAATAAGTGTATGCATGGATATTGTCGTCTGCAGGTACTGACCAAGACTTTAGGTGGGAGTTGCATTTTTATTTGCGCTCAGAGCGACCACTATGAGGGACAGTAAACAAATACATTAAACCCCAAGAGAACCCCATGATGGACGATGTCTTTCAGGAAGAAGCAAACAAACCCTTGAGCAGGGTGTATTGCCAACCACCAATTTCCCGGGAAAAAAAGCCTGCGGGATTAAAGACCCAGGGCAGAAGGATCATGGGTGCAAGTCCTAGACCCTACATTATCTCCCACGATGAACGATTATCCCTTGCATAGCAGGGAGGTGAAACCATGATCGACGGGGAAATTTGTCGAGATCAAGCATTGGTGCATTCCGGTAGAAGGAGAAAAGAATTTAGCCACCCTGTCAGAGGAGCGAAAGAAGCAACCAGATTGGCTGTGAAGGGTGTTAATATCGCGCGGCACGGGGAGTCGAGGAGCAGGACGCGACGACGCCCCCTCATATCCCAGTTATGGCAGAATGTCACCAAGACGATCCGTTCTGAAAAGATTAAAGAACGTCTAGAATCCCTCCTGGTGACTCGCATTCTTGCAGACGCTCATTAATACCCCTTCTTGTTTTTTTTTTAGTCTACCTCATCCCGCTTCGTCGCTCGCCGATACTTCCTTTCCTTTAGTTAGATACTTGCGATAAAGGTCTATATAGCCGAAACAATGGTTAAAACCACATACGCCCTTACGCTTTTTGCAGCCGTCAGCTTGGCGGCTCCCGTTGCTCAGCTGAATGGTCGTGCCCAGGAGCAGGGTTCAGTTGAGCACAAGAACCTCATTGAGGAAATTCCCATCATTGGACCTATGCTTGCAGGGGTATGTGATTTTTAGTTTGATTAGGAGCCGAGGTACCAGAAGGGAAAAAGATCAACACTAACGAACCAACAGAAGCAGGAGACGAAGCGCAACGAGGCTCAGCTTCAGCACCGCGGCCTCATCGACGAGGTTCCGGTCATTGGAGAGTTACTTGGCGGCGTAAGTTTGGGCCGTGGTTTTGAATACAACTATAGGAGTACTAACCGAAGCCTCCGAATAGAGCAAGGGGAGTCAGCGCCGAGATGTCGGGAGAGATGGTATCACCGGTTTGCCACTCGTCGGAAAGCTGTTTGGAACGGTATATATCTCAAACAACAGTCATTCTAGGGTCGGGATATTAACGTGGTCTAGCACACACACAGTGGTGGTGAGAATGGTATGAACAAGCGCCACAACTTCGGTCAAAACAATGGCCAAAACGCTGGTCAAAATGAAGGTCAAAACTATGGCCAGAACGCTGGCCAGAACGCTGGTCAGAACGCTGGTCAGAACGCTGGCCAGAATGCTGGTCAAAACCACGGTCAAAACCACGGTCAAAATGCCGGCCAGAATGGCGGCAAAAACTGGCAGCGTGACCTCGAAAGCAGCCTCAGCAGCCTTCCTATCGTCGGAGAGCTTCTCGGAAAGGTACGAAAAACAGTCCTAGCCATTGGAACAGCCACTAGAATCAGAGGACGAAGTCTGACACCACACAGAACCATGATAAACTCTCTCACCAGCAGACCGAAACTCCTGCCAAGCACCTCGAGAACCGCGATGCGGGCCATTCCAAGGGCGTCTTCGGTATCCTGCAGTCTTTGACCAGCGGCAGTGTAAGTTCTTCTCAGACCAGATGATTTATGCAAGTGTTAATAATCATCATAGCCCGTCTCCAAGAGCCACAAGCGCGATGAGTCCGCTGCTCCCAAGGAGAGCCAGAGCTCTGGTGGCCTGCTCGACGGATTAATGGGCCCGAATGGTCTCGGTGGCCTTAAGGGCAACTCCGAACATGGCCTCGGCCTTATCCCAGTACGTGCTACCCACCAAGACAGAGACACGCCACCAGGCTAACTTTCATCTAGATGCGCCGTGATGCCAAGGAGATTGAGGCCCGACAAGCCCCCATCCAGGGCTCCACACTGACTGGTGTTCTTCTTGAGGGTGGTGCTTTGGGCAAGGTTACCAATTTCCTTTCTGGAGGTGCTTTGTCCAAGCCCGGTGCCAGCTCCCCCACTGACATGAGCGACGGTTCTACTTCGGGTCCCCCCAACCCTGCGTCTGGTGCTGGTCCTCACTCTGGTCCTGGTCTTGCTGCTGAGCAGGAGCAACAGGGGTCTGGTGCTGCTTCCGAGTAAGCGATACGCAGGACAATTGCTCATGTTTTATTTTCTATCAATCGAACAGATTGGCTCACGGATTTTCATGAAATTAGTTGGACTAGCCAGCCAAGATTGGGGATGCGCAATTGGTTATGCTAGGTTGTTGAGTTGTTGTTATTTATTCTGCCAAACAATGTCAAATGTTTTCATTGATTCAATAATAAACAGTGTGTAGAACACAGGCAATTTTGAAGTTTGGACACAGAAACCCGCAGGAAAACCCTGCTATGTAATGAGACAGGCAGACGAAGCTGCAAGGAGCGCACGCAAAGAAAGCAAAACATTGAAATCGTTAATCGTAGTCAAATCAAAACCGGCTTTTCCGGTCCGGACCACCCAGTTAAAGAGCGCCCTTGGGGGGTATCAGGTCGTTACGCGCGATGAAATCAAATACAGCCGTTCAAGATGGAACAAAATGCTCCGAGAGGCAAAGACGAGCCTAATCAGAGTCATCATACATGTCCACATCGTCTACCACCACCGTCGTCCCCAACGCCTCCTTCCCTTCTCGGATCATAGCCTGCAGTTGCTTATTCAGTCGCTGGATACTGGCATCTTCTTCTCGTTCCTTGCGGCGCATCTTAGCAGCCTGTCGCTGTATATCAGCAGACACAGGAGTATCCCTCAACCGAGGGGATGGCAGTCCCCCTGTCCCTTAGTAGGCGAGTGGGGTCCGGTAGAAGCGTAAGAGACTCGTTTAGCAAGCCGGGGCATCACGGCAGATTTGCGACGAGGACTAGATGCCTGGAAAGTGCGTCGTGTGCGGAGTGACGGACTAGCAAGCTCGCTGCTACCCACGAATGGATCTGAGCTCTCGGGTACCACAACCCAGCTTCGGTCGACCTCGTCATCTGGATATTGGCCGGGTACGGGTGTCGAGCAGTATGTGTCCGGGCTGTACATATCTTTCTCAGTGGATGGGCTTGTTGAGGGCAGCCAGCTGGATTCAAGGGTTGTTGCTGGGCTGGATGACATGTCGTAGCCCTGTCCTCCTCCAGCATAGAATCCTCGGAATGCGCCAGCCCAGCACATATCGAGGACTTTGCTCACGGCTTTGATCACGGTCTGGCCCCAGCCTGTGGGTGTTGGGGTGTTGGGGCCATCGGGGCTTGCGGATATGATGTCAGAGTCGCGGCGGCTACGCTTGCGACTGCCGTTGTAGTCTGCTAGGTCTGTTGAATCGTCGTAGGAATCGAAGGAGGGCGGGAGGAAGGATTCGCGGTATCGGTTTGGACGGTAATCAAGCTCGGCCGAGGCGTGGAAATCGTTGGCTCCGGTTACGCTTACTGAGCGGTAGCTAGGGTGGATCATCGGGGACCCAGTGAAATTGCACTCAAAATGCGACGAAAGTTTCTCTGTGTTACGACGGGGTCGCTTGCGACTGAGTGAGAGAGAATAGAGCGAGGTGGAAGCCGTGGAGGCTGGGACTTGGAATAGCTGAGAGGGTGCATTGGAGAGATCAAGTTTAGGTTGTGAAGCAGAGTTGAAGATAGCGTGCATGTCGGGCATTTTGGAAGGAAGTAAGAGAGTAAGACAAAAAAAAAAAGATCGATCAAAAGATCAAAATCGGAGAAAAAAAAAAGAAAAGTGTCTCTCAAAAAAGAGAGAGAAAAAGCGAGAGGTTGGATATCCGTGTCAGGATTAGTGTTCCTTACAAGTCACTTCTCTTTGTCTCACACTATTTAAACCCCCCTACATGACATTCTCAGATAACAATATATCCCATATATCCCATATATTCCATATTCCACATATTGAAATTACAATCGCTGGCTGGTCCATTGGACTCCGGCTGCCTCTAATCCCTCATCACCATCAACTAACACACACCATCCCTCGCCGCCCTGTCCCCCATCTCCCGCAATCACTGCCTCAAAGTGGCTGTGAGCGTATTCCAACACTTGATCGTTAAAGGTACCAGGTTGTAACCAAACTGCAGGGATCCCCACCGAGTGCGCTTCCTCCAGCACTTGGAGGGTCACAGCTGGAGGGGTCACGACTGAGAGGGAAGTCTGTGCCGGCGATGGCAAACTGGCCGGTGAGGGGACTGTATCATAAGCACGCGAGGGGAGAGTGATCTGCGCTGCTCGGGGATTGAGTGGTGTCACCGGTAGGGAGTGTTGATGATACCAGGCGAGGACTGTAATGATTTAGTTCTCTATACAACTGCCAACAAAGAGTATGTTCTCTTACTCTTGTATCCGAACTTATGAGTGTCATTGCTGGCCCCCGCCACTGCAAAGCGGGGGAAGAGAAGAATCGCTTGACTGCTGCCATGGTAATTTGAATAATTTGAATGAAATAAATTGGTTTATGTTTTCAAAGAACGAAGTAGTCTTTGAACGTTATTAGAACTGGTAGCCAAGTAGGTAATAGCAAACAGTTGTAAAGTTGCAAAAGAAAGGAAAATAAAGCGCGCAACCTCGGCTGATGACGACTTTATCTCCCTTCATCACCCATCTCCGACATTCGGCGAACTTACTTGTTACTTCACGTCTTTCACATTCATTCGCATGCCACCCTTTCTCCCTCGCAAGCGCGTATCCTCCGAGGACCCGCCCCCGGCCAAACGCCAGGCCCGGCCCGATAATGCTCAAGCTCCTCCCCAAGCTCCGTTCCACCTCTCCGACTCCGACTCCGATTCCAACTCATCTTTGAGCGACGCACCCGATGGTCTCCTCAACAAGGACAATGCCCCTCATGAATCTGAGGAATCCGAAGATGAAGAAGAGGATATTGATTGGGAGGACGCGATAGACAACACTAGCGCCAATACACCTACTGTCGCAGCCCCGGAGCTACAGGACCTGGAATTGACCCTAGATCAAAATGAGACACACGTGGCCGATCTCCTGGATGGTAAGAAGGGACCTAGTAAGATCGAACGCCAAATCCGGATCCAGACACACTGTATGCATGTCCAATGCTTGCTTTTCCACAACGCTATCCGCAATGCCTGGAGCAACGACCCCAAAGTTCACGAGATACTGCGCAAAAAGCTACCGGAAGGGATCCACAAGGAAGTCAAGAAATGGCGCATAGCATCGGGCCTAGAACTACCAGAGCCAAAACCTGAACCGCCCAAGAGTAAGAAGAAAGGCAAAAAGACCCAGAAGAATAAAGACTGGAGTGAAGAGTCCGAGCGCCTGGAACCAGGCCAGCCGGATATGAGCCGTGGTGATCCAATCATTATCTTGATCAAGGTGCTGGTCGCATACTGGAGGAAGCAGTTTCGCATCACAGCGCCAGGACTGCGAAAGTATGGATACCGACCAGTATCTGCTCTTGAGACTGCAATCACCGACTTTCGCGAAGAAGAACATGACCCAGAGCGGCATGGTGAGCGTATCGCCAACCTCGACGAATTTCGCGCGATCGCCGAGCGTATGCAGGGCTCGCGGGATGTTGGCGCGCAGCTGTTCACGGCTCTCGTCCGTGCTCTAGGCATTGAGGCCAGACTCGTGGCTAGTCTACAGCCACTGGGTTTTGGTTGGACCAAGGGAGAAACCTACACCCCTCTCACACCTTCCAAGGCAGATAAGGACCCCGATAATGAAGGGCAGTCGGAAGCATCCGAGCCTGAGACTGACGCAGCTGAAAATAAACTACCAGCGAAGAACAAGCGCAAACAGTTTGACGAGGATCTACCATTTCCTATTTACTGGACCGAAGTTGCCTCACCCATCACGAATGAGATCATATCTGTCGATCCGCTTGTACTTTCCAACCCCGTGGCACCATTTGCAGATACAGACCTACAAGCAAACTTCGAGCCACGCGGTGCAAAAGCAGACCGGGCCAAACAAGTCATATGCTACGTTGTCGCCCACTCGTCGGATGGCACTGCCAAAGAGGTCACAACAAGATACCTTCGACGGCGGACCTGGCCGGGGAAAACGAAGGGCTTCCGAATGCCTTTGGAAAAAGTACCCGTAGGTCCACGCGGACACTACATCGCCTTCGACTGGTTCGGGATGGTAATGCGCGGGTACCAACGAGCCCGAAAGAGCAAAACAGCAGTCGACAAACTCGAAGAATCTCGAGATCTACAACCTAACCAACCCGAAAAGAAGAAAACAACGCAAACCGCCGATACTCTGCAAAGCCTCCGAACTTCCACCGAGTTCGTCCTAGAACGCTTTCTCCGCCGTGAAGAAGCCCTCCGCCCCGGCGCGGAACCAGTCAGAACCTTCATCGCCGGAAAAGGCGCCCGCGCCAAAGAAGAACCCGTCTTCCGACGAGCTGACGTGCTAAAATGCCTTTCCGCGGAAAGTTGGCACAAAGAAGGCCGCCAGACAAAACCAGGCGCGGTAGCTCTCAAGCGTGTGCCCATCCGCGCTGTGACGCTCATACGCAAACGCGAAGTCGACGAACTGCACCGCCAGACCGGCGAGAAGCCCCTGCAGGGTCTATACGCGCGCGACCAGACAGAGTACATCATCCCGCCACCTATTCAGGACGGCCGCATCCCCAAGAACGAATATGGTAATATCGACTGTTTCGTGCCGAGTATGGTTCCCGCAGGTGCGGCACATGTCCCCTTGCCTGGTACCGTGCGGGTATGTAAGAAGCTCGGCATTGACTATGCGGAGGCGGTGACGGGATTCGAGTTTGGATCGAAGATGGCTGTGCCGGTTATCCAGGGTGTTGTTGTTGCAGCCGAGAATGAGGATTTACTTCGGGATGCTTGGAAGGTTGAGGCCGCGGAGAAGAGGAAGAAGGAAGAGCTTAAGGCCGAGAAGAAGATTTTGCAGACGTGGAGGAAGTTTTTGTTTGGATTACGGATTATGGAGCGGGTCAGGGATGAGTATGGAGGTGGAGATCCAGATGCTGATCGGGAGCGCGATTCGCATAACCCCTTCGCTGCACAGAAGAAGAAACAAGAGGAATCCGATGATGGTGGTGCTGATGAAGAAATGCCTGATCGGGAGTCGTCATATAACGCGATTGATCATGGCGGTGGCTTTCTTCTTCCTGGTCATGAAGATGATGCGGACGATGGGTTGATTGTGGAGCACCATCAGCAGCAACGGACTCACGCAGGTCCGTCTCATACTGATGTCGATGATCCTGATGACAATGAGCCATTCGAATCTGGATCTCCTGCTGCAAACTCCCCGCCTGTGTCTATCTCTTCGGATTCAGATAACGAAGTGGATAATGGCAAGAGTGAAGACTCAGAACCTGAATACGCACCTCGCCCGACACGCCGAACGCGAGGCCGAGGCCGTTAATGGAATGAATGTATCATCCACATGACTGGAACTGGAAGAGGGCTATGGATTTTGTTATGTACTATGTACCAGTACCAGCAGTCTCTTGCACTAAGTAGAATTGTTTGCAAATCCCGATCTGGGAAAACTTCTTCGAATGATAGTGATTAAAAAATCCAAGAGATTGTCTCACGTCGTGTAATGTAACTAACATTCTTCAATTGGTCCATATTAGGATACAAGATAGGACAAATGATTTTTTTCTAGCATGCAAATGCGAAGCCTTTCTCGATTCTGGTTATATGTCTAGGCTCTGCGAATTGGTTCGTTCTGTAGGATGCTGTATCCTAGGAGTATAAAGAAAAGGGGAACGAACTATGCTAAGCCTATATATTGTCATGCTAATCAAAAAATAAAAAATAAACCATCAACGTGGTTCCTATTTAGATATTGCCCGATACATAATGCCACAGATTAGCCAAGATGTTCTCCGTTCCACTTGCACGAAGCGAAGCGGAACTTTTCGCTACGGATTGGTTTCCTGAGACAAAGCGTCGTCGTCTGATCAACATTTTGCTAGGCGATGATGGCCCATTTGCACATACTAGGTGAGAACTATACTCTGACGGCATGACCGATATATCTATAGGTGTAACTGACAACTCCACCGAGCAGCAAAGGACCTTCATTCTATTTCAACGGTCGGTCTCTTCACCGACCAGAATATACCGCATTTCATCGCAGTAAAGTACCCATCGATCATATCAACGATCGACTGCCTTCATTGTTAGGATATGTGCACTACACAAAGGTCAATTGAGTCCGCGAGAGGCTGTTTTATCCTTGTCCGGGTCCAAGGGGAGCTACAAACAAGGTTTGTTGGTGCATTCGTCGGAAGCGATTAGCTCAAACTACCCCGGGAGGTATGGACCGAAGATCCATATTTCGTGTGTCACTTGTTGGCTCTTGCGCAGTTTCAAGAGCGCTACCTCAATCTATCAAGATCAAAACCTATCACTTACATCGTATGTTATTAGCCTCTTTGTATTTTTCCTGGTCTATCGCGCCCCAGCTAAGTCGCTCTTAGTCACGTCTTCTCGTGACCAACTCATTACAACGGGAATACATTCTACCCTATGAAGCCAAAATAACCCCCGAGCTTCTGAGTGGGCTCAGGGATTCGATAGACGCGACAATCCCCGCCCAATGGCCTACAATTCAGCGGAAAAATATCCCATATAAGCCCTATGATACGCTTGCTAGCCGACTCAAAACCGAGATAGGGGAAACCAGCCCTTTACCTTCTCACAGCTTTTCAAATACATCAGATGATGTGGACGGTGTTGATGAGCACAGTGGAAAACGATCATATGAACCAGAAGATAGCGGCTCATCCAAAATGATGAGGATTTGAAAAAGAAGAGCGGGTCTATAGGGGGACCTGGGAGTAGGGAATTTATCGGCATGTTAGCGATCCTTTTTTGAATGGTCAATTTTAAGGGGTGTTTCGGGGGCATTGTATCAATATTTTGCATGTTCCAAGGATGAGTGACGACTATGTAGTATTCTTTTTAAATAGCTTAACCATATTCCTTTTCGATCCATGACTGTTGTTCGTCAAGTTTTTATTATATATATATATATTTATACTCCTCGGGCCAAACTCGGGCCCGGCCATCAGCTTTTCTGTTCTTACGAATTTGTTCTAACTCGATCACGCCTAGTAAATTGCTTAAGAAAGAGTTAGAGCACTTAGTCTTGAATCAATCACTAACTACGTACTACTAGACCCTCGATTAAACCGGTCTCTTGTGAATTGTTACACCGAAACAGATCATTCTAGACAATCAAGGGGCAAGCCCATAATTGTGAAGAACGAAAGCGGATGGCGATTTATTTATAGTGATGTGATCTTGTTCTAAAAAATCCCCCACAAAACTATTGAAAACTATTGAATACAAGCTTGGTACGAAGAGCAAAGCAAACAAAAGACTTGTGAGAAAATATCTTTTTTAACTATTGTGACAGTGAAGACAAAAAAACCCAGTTGAGGACACGGAATCATACATCTGTGTGATCTACTCAATCTATTGCAGTTGAGAGACAAGTGCAAATAACCTCATTTAGAAGGCTGTGGCCGAGGCAGATGGGGAGCACCGCTGGAAGCGCCGGGGGGAGCACCACCACCACTACCACCCATACCAGAGCTCTCATTCTCAACACCACCCTGCTCAGTGTAATAGGCTGCGGGGGAGACACTGGAGTCGACGGTAGGGTCCATACCAACGGAGATCCAAGCGAAGATTCCATCGGTGATATCATCGCCCAGGAAGACGTATTCCATGAATGGGTCAATGGTATCGAGCTCCTCGGCGAGAATGCTGTCGTCAGAGTTGAGGGTCACCTCCTGAGTGTTGTTCGAGTACGGGTAAACCTCATCAGCGGCGGTGATAAGATCCTGGTCGAAGAAAATCTGTCCGACGTGCGACGAGTGCGAGGAGTACAGACCGGAAAGGGTTCCGTTGGCAAGGACCTGGGTCTCGTTGGCTGGGTGGGTGAGGACTATTGATGAAGTTAGTAAATATTGGAATCGATTTCAATTGGTAGCGTTTGGCAAAGGTCATCCATGCAAACAGAAAGACAGTAACCATGAAGGGAGAAACAATTTCGTATCTGGGTATCATACCGTGGATGTGAGTTGCGCGGCCGGTGTAGTGACCTGGGAAGGTGGTTTGCATCTGGATAACACCCTCCCTGTTACTCTTCTGAATACCTCGGTTGAAGGTGTTGTTGAGGTTAGTCTGATCATCAGAGTTGCCGTTTCCACTGGCGACGACTCCAGAATAGACACCCTATGGCGATTGATGTGAGCGGAACTGTTTGTACTGCAATACAGCGGGGAAATTAGAGTGAAGGGTTTACTTACGGTGGAGTTGCAGTGCCACAAGTCCATGTAGATCTCCGGAATGGGATCGCAGGTGTTGGTGTCGATCAGCTGGATGTCCATGTAGAGAGGAATACCCTCCTGGGACTCCGCCATGTTGTCACGAATCAGTTCACCCGTGACATCTAAACTGCGTTAGTAACATTCAATAATAAAACAGAAATGGGAAGCTAACAGTAAGGTCCCTGGGTGACATCGGGTGCCAGAATGCAGGTAGCATCACCGCCAAACAAGACATTGGGGTCGGTAGAAGGATTCACTCCGGTGAGGTTGGAGTGGTGAGAAGTCTCCAGGGCACTATCGGAGCGCGCCTTGTTCAAGTGGCTGGCTATTGGGTTGTTAGAATATGACAGTGTTTGTTGACTTGGCTTTAAAACATACTAGGCTGAAGACCAAGGCGGCGGCGAAGGTTCTTCACGGCCAGGTGGCGACGGACCACATTTCGGTCTTCCTGGCCACGACGGCGAAGGTGAGAAGAACATTGCGCAAGGCTGCGCGAGTGAACAGGGGCACTCTTGAAGAATTCAGCCCGCTCAGCAGCTTCGGCCTTAACATCATGTCCCGGGTGAGCGGACACGATGCCGGTCAGAGCAGTCAGGCCAATGGCAACAGCAGATGCGAGATGAACCATGATTGAGGTATTGAAGCAGTCAAAAGTGAATGTAAATGTGAATGAGGAACTTGAGGATACCACAGGCGGGTGTCTTGGGGTGTTTTATATCTTCACGATGCCTTGTTATCTAGAAATACCAAGGCGGAGCATGGCTAGATTCAGGATAGACCCGCCTGAGATAAAGGATATTTTTATGAAGCTGACGAAGTATACGGGGTAGTCCTGCGCCTGCATTGGCAAATGAAACGCGTAACATTTCTCATCAAGGAAGGAATTTAGGTGACTGTAGGCCCCTGGAGTGGAGCTTCAACTATCCATTGATATCCTCGTCATAGTGCCAAGGGTAGCAATTGCTTGCAGCTGATAGGACAACGGTAGGTTGTGCAAGAGCCAGAGGCTTGGTACAGGAGCAACTCTAACCAACTCTGATGAATCCACCGTCGATCATCCTGGGACTATTGTCCTGCCAAGAACAAATTAGCCATTGAGGGTTTCGAAATTTGCCATGCGGGGAATTAAGGACGCGGCCCAAGGATGATATCCATAGAATAAGTCTTTCTCTGAGTACCACTAGACTGGCACTAGACCAAGTGATCGACCATGATGACGAGGCCCCACTCATCCAATCCAGAACCCGACTCATCTAGAGTGTGTAGATGTGGATGGAGTTTTCAAACGTAGATGCGTAAACGCCAGTTGACAAGCGAGCACTCATCCGCCACCCAAGGATGAGGCTAGGTAGCATATGCGTTCAAGACTCATCACGGATGGGTTCAATGGTAGATGGTGGATAGGTCCCCTATACTCAGCCAGTAAATTTCCAAACAAGCCAGGTCCATCGAAACCGCAATGTAACGGCTAGACGGGGCGCATGGAGTCTTTGCCCTAACGTGCGTGGTAGTGTATACGTATTCGGTCTTGGCGGTCCCCGTCCCGAGGTCCCCTGCGAGATCAGTCAGCGGAGAATGGAGCCCCGAAGGCTTTCAAGGTTTGGCTGAATATTTATGTCAACAATCAACAATATATACAACAATGCCACACTCCGAGATTGTTTACCAGGAAACATCCAAGCAATGAAAGACAAGGCACATGTGAAAGTCTTTTTCCTTGTTAAGAGTGTATTTTCCCATTCAATCTGTGAGTTTCCAAGGTTTGCCAAGATACTGACATAAGCCGAGGAAAAGGCCCCGGGGCTTGGCAATTGCTTGCCCCCCGGAGATCCCAGGGCTGAGTTGGTGAATGTGGATTTCAACCCTATGGGGAGAGAATGCGAGTACACAAAAAAGCGGGATCCATTGTAATGTGGCTGTACGGAGTAATGTCTCATCAGTTACGCCTCTGGGGCTGTTTGCGTGGCAGACACGCCCCCTAATGATTTCACTATGTCCTTCATGATGAATGTGCAATTTGTTTCCGACTTTGCTATAAGCTATTTTTGGTCTATTATACCGCCGGTAGAATTCCTGTTCTTGTATTGGCTCCTGACTATCACCCAGTTAACCTTATTCTACTTAACTGGCACTTTCTACAGAGTACCTGGCCCGCACTTATATTTTTTATTTTGGACAAAAATTATCAACCCGCCTACGGAGGGTGCGCCACCGCCACGCCACCCATATGCAACTAATCGTATCCTTTACTACGGAGTAGGCGGACCATACTCCGTACACAAAGGGGACATATAGAAATGCTGGTTTTAAGTACGATAAAAGTCATTAAAATTTTATTACAATCTAGGATATATAATAATCTGCTCTATTTAAATGTCATATTCGAGTTTGAGCCTAGGTTTTAGGGAGCCTTTTTATAGTGTTGCGATTGGAAATTTAAATCTACTATGGCCTCTAATATAAGAAATTCAACCATAAAAGCGTTCTGGAAACTTGTCCCTGAAATTATATAAAGGTATCAGGATTGTATTTGTTACAACCTGCCCCTGGACTAGCGAGTTACACACTAGGCCAAAAAGACCACTATATTTGAGAATTACACTCAGATGGTTCAGGCTCCGATACATATAGTGCGTGTCATGACAGTACTAGGGTATTCGTAGTCACTTGAAAAGGTCTTTATATAATTCAGTTGAGAAAAACTAACATTTATATATGTACCTTTTGTATGGTCCGCCTAGTAAAAGATACAATTACATATGGGTTGTGGACCCTCCTGACGGAGGGTCTATCATTTTTCTACCGAGGATAACAATTGTCAATATAATCGAGACCATGACCTAAATGTACGTGGGAATTCTTGGTATCAAGCATCGTGAGAGTTAGCTAAATGGTTGCCTGCAAGAATTGAAAAGAAAATAGTATTAAAAGCCATCTGAATTAAATGTATTATGTTACATGCATATTCGTGGATATCGGGGGCAATGTCGCATGAAACCGTTAACTCATGATAGAGGCAATAATAGAAGCAAAGCCTGCTGAGAGTGGGCTAGCACTACGTAAAAGATAGAAAACAATAGAACCACCATGTCAAAACCAGTCCGATGGATTAGACTTCCTGCTGGGTCACGCTGGGTGCATGGGCAGCCTTCTCGTCCAATCCAATTTCGGCAGCAAAGGTGCTGTGAGGCTGCCACTTAGAGGAAGTGCGAGGAGTGGTCTCTTCCATCATCTTGTCAACCTGCTCCAGGGTTAGACCCTTGGTCTCGGGAATGAGGAAGTAGGTGTAGATAAAGGCGCAGGTGCACAGAGAACCCCAAATAAAGAACACCTTAGCGCCAAGGTTACCCTTGTCGGCATCCGTCATGTAGGGAGTGATGACTGCGATGATGCAGTTCCAGAGCCAGTTGGAGGCAGTGGAGAGGGCCACGCCGCGGGACCGGATGGGCAGAGGGAAGATTTCACCGATAACGACCCAAGCACCGGGGCCCCAGGTGCTGGCAAAGAAGAAGATGTAGATGCAAATGAAAGCGATCATTGCACTGACGGCCTTGGGGTTGCTGCCATCGGTGACACCAATAATGGCCACAATGAACTGGCACACAATCATACCCAGGGCACCCCAAAGGAGCAAAGGACGACGTCCGTATCTCTCAATGGCGTAGAAGGAGAGTGGAGTGGAGAACACATTGACAATTGTGGTGATCATGCTGATCAGGAAGGGGTCGTCAATTGTGCCAAGCTGCGTGAAGAAGGTGGTACCGAAGTAGAAAATGAAGTTGACACCAGTCCACCTACAGCCGGTTAGTTTACATTCAATAGCAGGGAGAGGAGAGTAAGACATACTGTTGCATCATCTGGAGGGAGGTACCCAGGATAGTACGACGAAGGTTGCTGTTAGGGTGCCAGAGGCTTCCGTTGAAGCAGCTGAGCCAAGTGCTGAAGTATCCACCCTGGGGGATTGCCATTTGTTCATACTGGTTGTTGGCGTCAATCTCATTCAGCTCCATCTCGACAAAGTCTGAATTCTCGGGCTGTCCACGGATACGGGCCAGCACAGTACGAGCCTTATCCTTCTGGCCCTTGCGGATGAAGAACCGAGGGGACTCGGGCAGCATGAACAATCCAAGGGCTAGAATGAGAGCCCAGAGCATTTGGAGGGCAATGGGGATCCGGTACGACCCACTGTCTGTACGGTCCTGGGTACCATAGTTCACGCACGAGGCAAGCATCAAACCAACGGTGATACAAAACTGGTAACCCGAGACGAGGGCACCACGGACCTTGCGGGGTGCAATCTCAGACATGTAGAGAATGATGATGGCGGAGACAAATCCGATACCGAAACCGGCAATGAGACGACCGGCAACGAGGAGTCCAATGCTGGTAGCGGCGGTCTGCAAAACGACACCAACGATGAATATGGCACAGCCAGCAATGATTGTAATCCGACGACCGAACCAATCAGCCAGATCACCGGCGATGAGGGAACCAAAGAAGGTTCCAGCGGAGAGAATGGAAACGATGAGTGACTTTCGGGAGGACGGGATGACGAATAGCTTCGGGTCGGTAGTGGCAGGATCCTGGGGGTGGTTAGTGAGATCCTAGGAACTTGTGGGTAGACATTGACACTCACAAGATCTTCGAAGTGCTGGATGAAGTACTTCATGCCGAGAACACCGCTGATGTAACCAGAGTCATAACCGAAGAAGATACCACCAAAGGCAGCAAAGGCACACATCAAGTAGGCCTTGAATGTGACCGGGGCCTCGACACGCGTGGTGTCGACCGGCCCAGAGATGACCGCTCCACCAGGCATGGTAGCTAGTCGATGAGGGTAGATGTGTGTAAGAAATCCAGAAAGAGACAAGTGAGATGTCTCAAAAGGAAGATAATGTGAGGTGAGAAGTGGATGGAAGAGGAGGAGAGGAAGGGACTAGGGAGGGGGAGAGGATTTATATTTTATATGTCAGGTCATCCCCAGACTTTCCCCCCATATCCCTGGAAAAAAAAAAAGCAAAACTACCGAAAAAAAATAAATCTCATCTAATCCATGTTTGGCTTGGTCACTGTCGGCCTAAGATACAGGAAACTTAGAAATCGGCTAGAATGACTGTGTAGCCAAGTCGGCTCTAGAAATTTGACCACGCGATAGAAACGGCAAGTATAGAAAACCGGGGAAGTGCTGCACGGCCCAAGCCGTAAAACTGTGAGACAAGGTGATCTGATTGGGTAGAATCCCCCAAATTGATCCGCTGATCCTGGTCTCATTACAAGAGGGTCAAAGTGAAAAAGAAAAAAACCCAAAATCCCCCTAAGAATCCCCCCTAAACTCCATCCATATGCAGTTTGTAGGTTGGGAACATCTAGAACCAAACAGAGTCTCGGGTTGACAAACCGGAGATGCCCACTTTAGGATAGAGGGTCCGCGGGGAAATCACCTCTAATTGGTTAGTTGTCTATGGGACTGTGCACGTGAATACTTTTTTTTTTTTTTGGGACTGTGACTCCTCCACAACCCCCCATATCTTCTTCCCCAGGTTATTTTTATTCCACTAGTACCTCCAGGGGGATGTTATATATAACACCGAGTATATTTAGCTTATTTGCAAATGAAAAAAAGGCATCTCAGGTATGAGTCTGATGACCTGAAGGGAACTACAGCTCACAGTTTAACACTTCCAGCCTAAAAACTACTACTCCGTATATTCACATCAATGTCACATTGAGGGCAAGCTGTACAAAGCACAGACCTTGACGACGCCACTAAATCCCACTCCCCCTTTACTTTAATGGAAAAAAACCTAGTCTTGGCGTAAGGCAAGCTGACTATTTAGTTAGTACGGACAGGGTATACAGTAAGAATAATCATAATAAACTAGTTTCATGAGTGCTACCGCTTTACGGAGTTTATGCTGCTAGCCATGTATAGTTAAAAAAAAAAAACAAGCAATAAAAAGACGATCAAGACGATCAAGACGATCAGGACTGTCAAGATGTGAATATGGCTCGCAGCTCGGGGATTGCCGAGCTAACTAGTGGGTCTCTCAGACACACAAGAGTTCTGATGGCAGAAGTGGGCTTTTCGAGAGTTTATCCGATTTTCTCCCACGGAAAAACCGGCCAGTTACACGGGGGGCCCTAACCTGCCTCAGCCTTTCATGTCCGCATTCTGTCTTGGCTATCACGTGAAGTCGAGTTTTTACAGTCTGTCCCGTGCCAGACATCGCCACGAAACGAACGAGCGGGCTATTGTCGGGAGAATTTCGTGTTTGTTGTCTTGGCTACTTTGCATCGCGACAGCGCGCTTGAGCGTGGCATGCTATTCGATGTCAGAAAATGTGACTCTACTAAACTTCTGAACCTTTCCCCCTTTGTTACCTATCCAACTCTGGAGTGGCCAAATACAGCAAATGCTACCCCGTGCCCCATCCACGGGTCTGCGCTCGGTTTATGGAGTACAGAGGGACCGATCCATGGGAAACTTGCCATATGGTCTCGGGTGAAATGGTGGTACTATGAGGGATCCACATTGGCCTTACTACTATGGGGATATGGGGACCGAAGTTAGAGGAGCTGAAGGAACTGGGACTCCCCGAAAAACAAACGAGAAAATGGAGCGAGCCGAGGAAATCATATCCGATCCCGGTGAACACTTTCCGTTAGAGCACAGATTTGTGATCCTTTTTGAGGGGAAGATATCCATCATACGTGGGGACTCGGTAGTTCCCGAGTACGATGTACTTTTGCACTACTCCATACTCATTCGGCATTGAGAACATGGAGAAGTCTCCGGACCCCCCGGATTTAGGTTAGTTTTTCTGGGGAATACTACCCCAGGACTTGTCTTCAACGATGGATCTTGTCACCGGTGTAGACTAAGGACTTATTATATTATTCCCTGCGTTAATCAATTTCCTCTTTTGGATTTCAATACATGCCGTTCACTATGATTCGTGGCATCTCGTTTTTTTATATTATTTCTCCGGTTTAGCTGACACATTCATTTTGACACAACTTTTGAGTACCATGGATTGGATCTGTACATATTGTCCTACGTCGTACTCCGTGTAGGGGCCTCGAGTCCAGGGCCAGGGTGTTCGGTTGCACCTGCATCAAAATTTGCTCCATGGCTCCTTCCTATAGCAATAGGTACCAGGTAAAGTTTTTATTTCCAATAAAGCAATAACATCAATAACATTGAATATTGAAACCAACAAGTCTTCATATCAAACTGTGTGAACTTGATCCCCAAAACCTACGCGTCATGTCGAGACTGAATGTCAAGTCCACTCAACTCACCTGTCTTGCGCCAATCCTCTATCTCCTTCACATAACTCTTAATCCCCTCTCCCCAGATACTGAAGTGTGCTGCCAGAAACGCTTCACGGTCATCAAATTGGAGTCCCTCCCGATTGAAGTACCCCGGAGTACAATCCAAAACACCTCCCAGTGCTCGCGCTCTCATCAAAACCTTGGAAGTCCATTCTCCTTCCGAGCGAGAGCTAGGCTCAATAGTAAACGCGGAAAGGGTGACATTTGGGTTTCGCTCCGAGGTTAACTTGCCGGCCTCCGAGATGATGTGGGCGACATGAACGGCAAGCTGATCGAGAACATAGACCTGGTTTGCTGACGCTCCTGTTTGATACGGGCCCGGAAAGAATAGGTTAGGAAATCCATTCGTCATTACTCCATGGAGTGAATTCAGCCCCTTCTGCCATTTTTCCTGGAGGAGTTGGTTGCCACGTCCGGTTACAGTCAGATCCCCACGATCGGCACTACCCCCAAGATTGTAGCCAGTCCCAAAAATGATGGCATCCAAATCATATTCTTGGTCGTCTGCCAAGATCCCTCGATCTGTCATACTCCGGATTCCATTTCCATTAGTGTCCACGAGGGAAACATTAGGTCGATTGAATGTGGTGAGAAAGTTGTCACTGAAGCACGGCCGTTTGCACCACCCAGGATACCAGGGCTTCAAAACTCGAGCAGTCGACTGATCGGTCACTGTCGCTTCTACCCGACGGCGGATTGCCTCTTGGCGACGTAAATCCAATTGATGCATCCGCATCAGATGGTCCGGATCAAGACCAGAGGGACTCCCGATGAGTACACTGAAAGACTGCATTTTGGTCCAACCATCGTCGACAAGGTCTATATCTGGGAGAGGATTCTCATTCGAGGGGAAAGCATTGAAATTCTCCATGCGCTCTCGTTGCCACCCAGGGCCGGCTTCTTGAACCATTTTCGCCCACCAGGCGCGATCAGTGGAGTGATTGTGACGCCAATCAACAGCAGACGGTGTGCGTTGAAAAACGATCACTTTCTTTGCCCACTGGGCAAGGTGTGGGATTGCTTGGATGGCAGATGCACCCGTGCCGACAAATCCAATCGTCTTGTCTTGCAGTCTATCCATGGTTGGACTGCTTGGACTTCCTCCAGTATAATCATAGTCCCAGCGCGAAGTGTGGAAAACCTTCCCCTTGTAGGTCTCAAACCCATCCAACTTTGGGATTTTCGGGGAATTCAGCAACCCAGTAGCCAAGATAACAAAATCAGATTGTATTGCGGTGGGTGACTGGCCATGTGGTGTGATATGGATGGTCCATTGACAATCCTGGTCATTCCAAGCCAACTTGTTGACCGCAGTCTGGAACAAAGCCCGGTCAATGAGATTCCATTGACTGGCAATACGATTCGCGTGTTCTCTCAATTCAGGTCCGGTGACATACTTTTGCGACGGCATGTACTTGGTTTCCTCTAACAACGGCATGTAAGTATAACTTTCGACATCACACGCTAGGCCGGGATATTTGTTCCACCACCACGTTCCCCCAAAGCCACCTGCTGTATCCACAAAGAGGATCTCAGTTGCACGAAGAAACCCCGACTGGAGGAGTCGCACTGCGAACAGCAGCCCTCCGAACCCAGCGCCGACAATGAGCACTCGAACCTTTCTCTGCTCGAGCAGATGATTGTTGACATTTCCATTCGAAAGGAGGCTGTTCGTAGATTCATCGGTCAAGGCCACATATTGGGTTGGCCCATCAGGGTGCAGGCGTTTCTTGCGTTCCACATCATACCGGTGTTGGGTTTTCTGCAGGTCGTGCTCGCTCGTCTTGGCTATATTGGTGGTAGGTTGGTCAAGACTAGGAGCCTCTAGGCCTGCAACATAATTGTCTGGCATCATGGCGAAGTGAGAAATAATTCTTGCATTCTAAAGAGTAAGCTGAATAGGAGTTTATAAATGCCATCGTGAGTTGTGTTAGCTGTTCAATGAAATGCAAGGTGTTAGCAAATCGTTTGTGCTCTATGTGATATTTCCTAGCAATCCAGCACAAAGAGAGAACAAACAGAGTAAACGGCAAAACCGAGCAAACAGTGAAAGAGAAGTGGTCTTGTCCAAACGGTGAGGTACATCCGACCTGCACTCCGTTGATTCCGAAAGTAAGGGACCAAAATCCTCTAAGAAGCTCCACTGGACCCTTGTGCATATTAAAATGGGGCCAACTACTTCGCTATTTATCTTCGGACTCACCGTAATAGGTTACAGGAACAGGCTGTGATTGGCCGGAGCGAGGACTACTGTAGTAGGATCCGTTTGACCTTGGCAGTCCTATTCTCGGGCTTGGCATTTCCTACTTAGTTCATAGGGGGAACATTAGACGAGAAGACGAATCTGACTCCCAAACAGGTAAAGATCTCATTATTTATGCAAAGTTCTTTAAGGAATCTGATTGGACTTGTTCGAGCCCCATGTCAGCACTAATATCCTGCGTGAACCCTGTGGCTCCAGCCTCACGGCGCCCCTATGTACCTTAAATTATAAGTAGTCTTCCAGACACACACTACGTTGGTGGAAAGGAATTGTTTATCGCGCTAAGAAACCTACTAGTATGAGTCTCTCATCCCGTGCACTGTTAGCTCTAGCAGCCCTTTCTTCTCTATCACTCGCCAAGGAAGTCGGTTATTTTGAGCCATCCTCTTGCGCTGATCCCAAAGGGTTCGAAACATGCTACGATAATGTAGATACCAACTACTCGAACTGTGTAAACAACAATTGCGGAGGGGGAGGTGAAGCCTGCTCGAAAGCATGTGGTGGAAACACATCCTGCATGAACGAGATATGCCCTGGCCTGGGAATCGACTGTATCAATGCTTGTGAATGTGAAAGGTCCGCTCTCCAGATTGATTGCGTAGGCCAGAGATGTTGGAACCGGGTAAGGCTCCCTTGGCAATTCATATAACCTCAACCTCTGACACAAATATCCCAGGTCTACTCTTGCGAGTACCAAAATACAGTCATGGACTTCCTCGGCGTCTGTCTCAACCCCAACCGGGATGGGTTACCGTATTGGCCGACTCCGAATGATGCCCCTGATTCTTGCTCTTGCAACCTCGGCAAAATTGAGAAAACAGAATACCTCATCACGGAACACATGACCACGTGCTCGGATAACAGTACAAATATCGCCGGTATGACTGATACTGATGCGATGATTGAGTACGGACAAGCGTGCCTGTGCTGTGGATACAGTGCTATTATCTCTGCGTATGATTCCATCCCCGAGCTTAAAGAAGTTCGTTTTTACCCTTCTGTTACTAATAATGTTATCTAGTATCTGGGACACCTGCCCTGACATCAAACCCTCCCTACTAGGTGCAGATGAATGGTTTGCTGGAGCTCTCATCCCCGGTCACTGGGAAGAGTGCGGACCATACCTTGAGAAGTACAATTGCGCCGGCGATTTGGGTTATGCTCGTGCCGATGCTGGTGGTAACACCAAATTCTACCATCCTAGCAGCATGCCGAGCAATGGCACGAAAACAATGTCGAATGTGGGTGGTGTTGTCTCTACCCCGGTGAGTGGTGATACTTTCACATGGACATTTGGGTCAACACTGCAGCACACTGTCACTGTGTCTTCGGTAGATGCTACTGTCACCGGAACAAAGACTACCGGTGGGAGCGGTGGGAGTGACGTTACTACAACGAGTAGTGCGACTGGTACAGGAGGGAGTGACGCAAAGCCTGGCATGGGTTCTTCTTTGACTGTTCCCTTTTGGACCATTGCTGGAAGTGTTGGTGTCTTGATACTATCGGCTTTGTGAGGATATAAGGTATTGTTTACGTATGAATAGATCTGTTGATGAAATAAACGGGCACTGGTGCGCTTTCTAATAAGCCAACAATCTTAAATTGCTGCAACTTGTATATATATGTACAGTACCCTGAAAATATGCTTCACATGACCCGCGTTAGACGATCCAATCTTCCTTGGCTTTGGTAGTTCTTATCCTTGCCTCATCAATGTTCGTTCCTCTCTGCCATAATACCTATGTAGGTACTAGGTAATCCGCAATCCCCTTACTGGATAGCAATGTCGGAACATGAGAGATAGATCTGACCAGTTTGGAAAGAGTTCCACTTCCAGGACAGCAAAGTGTGGTTCGAGACGTAGTCCGGAATCTTGATCTGCTTGGAGACAGTGTAACCGCCGGAGATTGTTGTCTCACAGGAGCCAAGCTCAGAATTGTCGACACCTTGACACTTGGTATCGTCGAAGCCGTTGCAGGTGAACCAGTCATTGCGGTAGCAAGCTTCATCCTCACTACAGTCTGCACTGTAGTCGCAGGTCTGTCCATCGACGCCGGTGCATTCAAGAAGACCTTCTTCAAAGCAGGCCTCGGCTGCCTCCTTCTCCTCGTCGGTTGGCAGGTAATCCGCATCCAGGAATTTGTCCACGATATCTTGATCTTGGCAGATACGGTAGCTGAACATGCCACCGTGATCACCGTTGTGGTCAAGACACCACACGACGTCAATTACATCGCCAGCTGAGTAAGTCTTGACCACCTCGTTACCCCAGTCGCTGCCGGGTTGGTTGTAGTCGACGCTCACACGGGCATTGTATCCGCAGGGTCCGCTGCGGGCAACTGGAGCCACGTCGAGATCGGGCCAAGAGGAAACGGGCTCGAGGATGGTGCACTCGGGACATGTGTCAATTCCAGCCTAAATATTGTCAGTCGAAGGAACCTCCTTGATGCCCAGTTTATCCAAATGTCTAACCTCAAATCCGAGCTTGGTTCGGCTGTCCGGGGTGACAAGGTAGCCATGTCCAGCGACAATGGTAGACAGTGAGCTAACGAGGACAACTGCGGCAGACTTCATGATGATAAGGGAAGATGTAGTTTGTTTGAATGAAAGTGAATGAAAGTGAATGATTGGAATCGGATACAGACCAAACCAAGTGTTGGGGAAATGTCCTTTTATATTCGCATAACTCGCTGGTTTGGACTTCACCTATGCCGGGGCTAGGTTATTGATGTACAAGATCTGATCCTACATTTCTACAGGGTTCGGACAAGAAGACCAATCATGAATGGCTATTTTATTGGATAGAGCACCCCGTGAAGAGTCTAGCTCGGCTAGGACTTTGTAAAGATGATCAGCGTTGACGATGCCAAGTGTAGCACGGGTGACCTGGGTTACCAAAGATATGATTAAATGATTGGACTACCCATCACGGTGAAATCTGATATTGCTATGCAGGGCTCAGACCTCACAACGCCCCTGAGGAAATTCCGAGCTTGGCATTCGGTTGGCTGAAGGATGCAACGCCCGATATATTTCCGCCAATTAACCACCTCCAGGCCCAGAAGATTAGATTGAAGTGCACAAATGCAATAATTATGCATGATTTTCGAAATGTCTCTATGAGTACCAATTCGTCTAGATCATACGGGATAGTCAATTTTCCCTCAAATTTTGCTACACTACAGGTTGGATTTGGAATTGACCTTCGATTCCTATAGCATACACTTCATCTAACTGAAACCCTTAGCTTGGCCCTAAGAATGGTGGCTGCGGGGTATTTCAGCCTTTTCAGCCTTTTTACGCCATGGCGCTCGGGAGAAAAGATCGCCAGTGCATCTCGGCTTTAAGGGGGTTTCCCGACTATTCACCGACGACTCGTTACTGTGTGCATTTTTGGTAATTTCGATGTTGTTTACGGTGGGCGTTATCTTAGGATTCGATTCTAATGATGGGGGCAACTAGCTAGTAGCAATATAATAATAAGCCAGAACCTATACTAAAAAATTATATAACTAGTAGGGGTTAACCGTGCCAAGCGCCCAATTTACCCACCAGGTATTGATGCGCCCTAGCAGATGCAATACCCGGTAGTAGGCCTTGACAAGTCCTGCAGCACCTGGGAAATTCTGGTGCTGCAATATGGTGCTGCAAGATAATAAATAGATCAATTAGATACTTTTAATATATAAGGTCAATTTAGCCTCCCCGGCTGCTTTACTCGTCTATACTTCCTAACTTCAATTAATACCTTCTTCTACTTCCGCTTCATTTTTTTCTTAACTGGCCTTTGACTCAATTTATATTCCTTTCGCCTTATTTCTTTGACCAGGGCAAATTATTATAATTTACGTCGTATAACTCTAATTTATCGGTAAGAAGTTCAGGATTAGTAGGTGAATTTAAGCTTAATTATATAACCAGAAGGGGGGTTTTTTTTATCGAATTTGTCTAATTAAACATAAGAATTTATAGATGCACTCCTAATAATAGCAATTTGAAGGAGGAAGGCCTCACTCGCAACGACTAGCGACAAAAGCTGGTAACATCTTCTTTGCCTCATTGACGCCACAAATTGCTCAAAGTATATAATGGTTGTCGTCACAAGGTCTACTGGAGGCATTACTGTGAGGTTCACGGACGAAAAGCGTGGAATAGGTCCCCTTCCCGTGCAACCTATAACAATATGAAGGACCGACGTCGCTCACACAAGAGCACACTCAAGACGGTTACATAAGATCCAGCCACCGATTATCAAAACGGCGAGCCACAAACCCTATGTCCAAGTTCCTAATCCGAATGAAGTGTGGAGTATGCCGTTAGTAAATATTGGAATGCCTTAAAAATATGACCTAGAGAGCATGGAGATAGCCTTGCAAATTTGTAGATGCTTAGCCTGTAGAGTTTCAAAACACGGCACATATGCAACAGGTTTATATTCCGTATATGTTAAATGTTTAAAACAACTTAGCAGAAGTTGAAATCGTGGAGTTCTACTGATACACTACCATATAAATCCATATGTCACAAATGTGTCATAGACTCAGGATGTAATGTGCACCAATATGATTATTTTAAGGTACTAGTCCTGGTATCTCGTCGGTTAATCTAGCATTTACAAATGTATCACAACAGATATTGACTTACCACAAATTACAAGTAACGTCCCGATGTGACACTATCCAGCTAACACCTAATAGAGAAATACGCGAATTACCTAAGGGCTAGCTGACACAGCTTGACATGAGATATATAAAAGGAACCCTAGTCTAGCGTTTGGCGAAGGAATTCCGAATAGCACAGATTCAACTCATCAAGTCAACTATCTTTAGACACCCTCTTGTAACATGCTACTCAGACAAACTATCTTGAATCTTCTGTCTATCAGTTCTATATATGTCGCAGCCCTTCCTCAGACAGAGCCTGGCAATGCTCAAGGTAGGCATTATTCCAACAAAAGGAATACAAAAGCGAGAGAGTTCTGACAGAGCCCATATTAAATCTTGTAGCATGTCGGGGAGCTTTTGAAGCCGCCCTATCTCCGGATTTGTCGATTGAGGAACGTCCCATTCCCGATATACAGGAGAGACAAACGGAAGATAAACCTGATGGAATACTAGGAACCAACCGTGTATATCAAGGCGTAATTTCACCATTTCTTTCTAATCGTCCTGAGACTAGAAAACAAAGAAGCGCTAATTATAAGCAGTACTGTTCGGCAGATACTACTCAACTATGCAATTTCTGCGTCAACGGAAGACTTTATTGGAGAAGATGCGCGAACAACCACCGAGTGAGTTAATTGTCCCTATGGTTGAGATATGGCTTAACAAATACATCACAGTGCACTCGGACTGGGCATTGGTGTAGCTGGTCTGGTTCTAGTAACATTGCTGTGTGTAGCTAGATGGGGGTCTTATCTGCTGATCTGTTTGGCTATAGAGAGCATCAAATCCATGTTTAGTTTTTTATACCCTATCTCAGACTTTAGCTTTAGCTAAGATGAAACAATTAGTAGTAACCTTACTACCTACCTACACGTCGAAGGGAAAGACCCACCCAAAATCAATATACCTGCATGTAGGTATGTTTTTACGCGAATCTAATTTTAAAACCTAACCCAGACTAGGTTAGGTCTGGGTTGGGTCTGGGGTTTACTGGATCGGAAGACTAGTCCCGCCTTACCTCCTTATGTAGTTACCCGGCGTCAGGTACCTACCTACTTAGGTAGTTAGGAATATTATCCTTTTTCCATCTTCCTTACCTAACACCTACCCAAAAGAGGTAGTGGGACCTCCAACCTTAAATGAGCGCATTCTGACGCATCCATGGTTGAGTCCCAAGTCCCACCTGCCTTGTGTAACTGAAGTCTACATGAGGCTGTTGCCTAGATCAAGACATATAAGTTCACAACTCCAAGGCTTGGTCTCAGAGTTGTCTTTGATCATCCAATCCTCTATCATGGCAGAGGAACAACCTCGATTCGTTCTAACCCTCGAGGGACTGTGGATACTTGATGATACCGGGAAAAATCTCAAATTCCTATCCGAAGAAGAGCTCAACCAAAATACTATCGAAACCACTGATGATACGATACCCAGGGAGCCACCAGCAGAGGTCATCACCCAATACCTTTCCACCCTGACTCCCCTTCAGAAGAAGATGCACGACGGGCTCCGCGACTTGGGCTGGAATGACGCTGCCATTCACAACTTGCTCACTATCCTTGAAGATGCACAGCGGTACAACTGCGCAAAACTACGCCAGAAAGGATACGCCGAAACTGAAATCCAAAGGCTCGATGCGCTCGGCAATCAAGATGTGATGGATTTCTCGCATCTCAAACGTGGGGTTGCTAGCACAGCGGATGAAGATTATCAACTGCAGCTGTACCTGCTGGATGAGGTAAAACGAAGACGTTTGATTATACTTGGAGAAGAATAAGCATAGCTAGAAGGGCACATGGTCAACGTTGAGGAGAATGATAAGCAAGAATATGTGGGCTGCAATGGACGTCTGTTTCAAGTACAATTTTTACAATATCAAATTTAGTGAACAGCTTCAACACTATATTTATCCCACGGTCACTTACCGTCTAAGCCACATTGTTATCTTGACCCAACACCGGAGATGGGGGTTGAAACTGAATTAATATTCGCTATAAAAGATTGCATGTGTATCCGTGGGGAAAAATACGTATCCGCGGCCAAGTAGCAGATTATATAGTGTATTGTTGGGCTCGGGATTTTAGCTATAGGAAATGAGAGACGGCTATAGGAAATAGGAGACGAACTGTGTAAGCGCTGAAAGCTAAGGGGAAGATAAGATGATGTATTAATGTAGATATCACCTCTCCTAATGAGGGGTGGTGAGGTCGACATCTGCCGCTCCATTGCGTTGAGTGCTTTAGCGAGAATCACCCTTTGCCATTCATCCCTTTCGTGCAAACGTTACGTCATCTTAGAGACCATGTCATCGTATTGTTGGTGATAGTCTACGATGTCGTTGTTCATTTGTAAGATACGTTTGGCTTCAGGTGTATCAAGTGTAGCGTCCATGTCGTTAATCGCGGTGAGTCTTTCCGCGATTGCGTCAATCTCGTCATAGTTATTCATAAGCTGCGTGCTAAACACGCCAAACGCGCCGAACATTCGGCGAATGTCAGATGTAGTGGTTTCTCCCTGTGTACGTGTCTCTGTTAACGACGCAACGGAGGGGCTTTGTTGCGGGGGTTCATCAATGCCGCCTGTAGAAGGGCTGTCTGAGAGTGAGTCCCGTATATTGATAGCTATGTGTGATGTCGGGTAGTTGGGTGTTGGATGGGTTGTTGGATGGGTTGTTGGATGGGTTGTTGGATGGGTTGTTGGATGGGTTGTTGGATGGGTTGTTGGATGGGTTGTTGGTTTGGAATATAGTAGATCTCTTCCGACATTTTCCGATCCTATCCGCCTATCTGTATACGAAGCAGCATCACTTGAACAACAAATCCGACTGCGCAGCCTTATCCTAAGTCCTAGCGCGAAACTATGATCGTAGGAGGGGCTATGGCGAGCACTTTGGGACTCAGGTCCGCGAGGGATAGGAGGGCGCTGTGGGCGTGCAGTTAGCGGGCGGCGATATCCATACTGCATAGCCCGGTTACGGTGTACAGTATAAACGTTGCATTTACTGGTATAGATAAAAAAATGGATACTAAAACTCAATCCTAATTGGAAAGAATTTGGTGGAAGTTTTCTTTTTGACGCCCCAGAATGGGGCACTCGTGATGTCGACCGAGGCCCGCATTTTGCAATTCACACTCTACTGCTCCTGTGCCAAAATCCGTTAAGATAATGCTTCCTAATCCAGTAATCTGGATGGAATTCAGACATCCAACATATCCGGTTGTAGAAAATGGTGAAGATTAGGCACAACAGATGAGGCTCTGTAGCAACGTTCCACTTTTCCAGTGCTGAGGCCGTTCGCCCGGGTAAAATGGGGCGATACAATACAAGATGGCTGTAATTATTGAATTTGATTGGTTCATGCAATGAACGCGTTTATCATGCATAGCCTTGGGCTAATCAATCTTATTTATAACCCAATGTGGGCGAGGCTAACTTATACGGGGGCCGTATTCGCGATAAACTACCCAGTGGTACTCTATTTAAACACCTAGAAGCCCCGCGACTAATATCCATTCCAGTCATTTTCCAGCCTCATCAAAGAATCTGTGAGTAAGTGAGACTGTGATTCATCGTCTGCCTTGGAACCTCGACCTGACCATGAACCATGCAGTAGGAACCAGGTGAAAACCACAATTTCTCAATTACAAATCTTACGCAAATACTCAATAACCCAACGGTACCTCATCCTAATCCCACCTTTCTGTTACCTAAAATGCTGACAGCCCATAATACTAGACCCATTATGGAGCGCGAGGCCCAAAGAAGAGAGGAGTGGCGCAGAAAGAAGGCCGCCGAATCTGCTGCTGCGTCCGCTGCTGCATCCTCTGCTGCATATGTTGCCGCAGCTTCGAATTCGTATGATACCGGATCAAGCTCGTGCAATTCTGGATCGAGCTCGTATGATACTGGATCGAGCTCGTCCGGTGGGTCAAGCTCATGTGATAGTGGAAGTTGTTGATTTTAAGGCTAGACATACGTGGTTAGCTTAGAAAAATACGAAGCTGGGCAACATCCATGCAATAAGAAACCGACGTTATATCCCTGTGCAACCCCAGAACCATGGGACTGTCATATCGGCAATTGCCTCTATTATAATTAGGAAAGTAGGAACGCTCACTACTGTTGTACACAATGAGAGTCCCGCCCGGCTTCACAAATGCTTTTGCCAAGTTCTAAGCGCCAAGACAACTTGTATCGGCCGCCTAACCCTTGTGTTATAGAGTGACATGTATATTATACCAACCGAATAGTGTAACCTCGGAAAAATCCACCGTGATGGCTAACATCCTATCCCATAGGCGAGTAGTTGATAGTGACAGTGAAGGGCCATCATTGTACCCCCTATCGCGCTATCTAGCCTCGACCAGCAAGTTCCTTTTCATGCATACTAGAATCGAGCTCCTCTCTCGTGGGCACAGTATCCAGTGCGTCGATAGTGATGTCAACACGAGGACCTGTGAAATTCTTTCTTCCATCCACAAACCACTGGAACACTGAGATGATGATAATAACAGCAAATGCTGCAATGCAGTAATCTAGACAAGTACGTTAGTGAACAAACTGTGATAGATAACTCCACAGGTAAACTCACTCATACTGCTTCCCGTGACAGTGCTCGAGGGAGGGAAGACGAATAGGACGGTAGTCAAAGCGATATATGATAAAGCAACCTAGTCATGGTTAAAGATGTCCCAATTTATTCAAATCTACCCATGATCCCAACATACCAAATCGACAAACCATCCAAGTGCATTGGGCAATTTCCATCTTCTTTCGGGGAGCGATCTGCGTCCCTGAAGACAGTTGATGGCAATGGGTATTCCATAGGACAGGTCAAGAGCCACAACCGAAGCAGAGATAATTGCGTTGAAAGCACTAAATTCTGTTAATCACCATTTGTGCTATTGCCCATAGAAAGTGATTATTACCTTGAAGAGCCTAGGAAGATACATCCAAATGCGATCACCACAACAACAGTGAGAATGAGTGCGTTGAGGGGCAATTTGAGTGTTGGGTGAACTTTTGCAAAGAACCGGGAAGCAGGAAGGCCCCCATCTCTGTGAAGAATGAGTATACGTGTTATATGCCAGAAAGAATATGCCAGAAAGAAGATCAAATACCTTGCAAAAGCAAAAATCATTCGGCTACTGGTGGTCATGACGCTAATTATAGCAAAGACCAAGCAGACCAGAGGTAACCTAGAAGCTGGCGTTAGAGTGGAAGTACTATGGGGGAAAAGCTCACCACGTACATCAAAAGGCAGATACCTCCCGCGTTGCTCTTAGTTGCATCGACCAGGATCTGCAGAAGTGGACCGGCTGCGGAGGTTGTGACAGCTTCCATATTTCCTGCAACGAATAGGAGGACTATCAAAAAGATAGAACCGGTAAACACACCGATGCCCACGCAGGTAACCATGATTTTCGGTCCCTCGATGTCAGCGTTGGGTACCTCTAAAAACGTGACGTGTCAATTCCTTTATCTATTTTCGTAGACTTAGGGTAATCCTTTACCTTCGATCATGTGTGCCACCGCATCCTAGATAAAGTCAGTTGGTTTGGTTTTGGTAATGCAATGACGATGATGACTTACAAAGGCAGTAACGCCAAGCCCTCCTTGAAGCAACTAGAATATCTGTCAGTATCATTGCAGCATTATAATGAATGAAATAGACCTACACCCAGAAGCCATGCAACTCCATCGGGCCCTAAGTTGAATTAGTAAAATCATCATAATGGAGTTATCGGGGAGCCGTACAGCCGGTTGTATTGACAAAGTCACAGAACACAAAGTTGTGGATGTCAGTTCTCTGCCATAGCTTTATACTGCTAGAGGAGGTCATACTAAGCGGAGTTATAGTTGGGCGCAGCGCATGCGAGACACGTAATTGACACAATCACAAAACCCCCAATCGACCACATAACTGGATATGGTTAGAGATGGACTAAGCCAAAGTGGACGAGGGTAACGCACATGCACCGCGGTAAATGGCCGGCAAGATGGAGTTCATGAAAGCGTTGATGATGAAGGAGCCAATGGTCAATCCGATGTAGATGAGAAATTGATGCCAGCGTTGCGGGACATAGCTCTGCATATCACGTTAGTACTGTGGTAGAGCACGGGTGGGATATCTAACCTCGTGAAGGACGGAAATGACGCCAACAATAAGCTGACTAGAAAGAAGGGAGTTCGTTGCGACGAGGGCAACCTAGTCGTGTGTGTTAGTCTGAGCGCCACCTTGAATGATTGCTTTGCCTACCCAGCCTGCCACATTGATCCAGCCTGTAATCCATGATAGAATTGGTACTGTGCTTGGCCACGAGACTTTCGATTCGTTAGTATAAACTATCACCTAGTGTCAGAGAGCAACGTACTAGCTGGCATCAAAGTTAGCGTTGACCTAAATCGTATAGATTCTGTAGGTACGGAGAGACTTGCCTGCAACCCAATGATACTGTCCACCGGCTCTGTGAAAAAGAAAAAAGAAGTCAGTCTAGTGTATATATCGAAAGGACATATGCCAGAGCTTACGTCGGATATGCGGAGAGAAATTCAGCCAGCGAACATGCGATACAAAGATTACAGAATCCTGCAGTGACCAGTCCTAGAATTCGCGGGTTAACACTGTCGCAGAAAGCAAGTATTTCGAGATAAACCCACCCCAAATTACACTTGTGCTTCCACCAGATGTAAGACTGATCGACAAACTGGCCGAAAGCGCAGTCCACGACTAACCTAGTTAGCTAAATAGTTCGGTCGCAACCCATGCCTAACGTACATTAAGAACCGCAAAGGCCAAACCAAGCATTGACCTAGAGATATCCGTCAGTAGCAAGTCTTGCATATGCTGTCACATCTCTCTCTTACCATGTCGAATGACTACGTTGGAGCTCTGGCCGATGGCCCATGGCCGCCAACCGGGCATCATCGCCTTGGAGTGGACTGTCCTTCATAGTGGATCAGGATTCAAGGACGTAGAGAATATGTACAAATCCAAGAGTTGGGGAGATCATCAATCTAAGTATCTCCCCTATCCAAACGCATCAGGAAGGCATTGCCAGACGAGTTCTCTTTGTGGTTAAGCTCCAATAGAGTATTGTATGCGGGGAAGCTCAGGAATACCTTATCTCAGAGGCTTGAGACGCTTATCACAAGTGTTTATGCGCTAAGGTGCTACCTACCCGGCTGGTCGCATGGACTTGCCCAACATCGTATAGTCTTACCAATACCAACTAAATAAACGGGAAAAAAGGGCCTTTTAATTAAATATGATATTCAATAGAGCGATGCTGATGAATCATATTGCAGAATGCAATTTCTAGATGTCAACGTTAAGTTGCTCCCTATCTTGCATTTCATCTCCACTGCTAAATGGCCTTAACAGATATCTAATACTCCATGATAACGGAGTATTAGGTTATATTTATACGGAGTACGTAGTACAGAGTAGGTATATATATCACCTAGATATTTACTCTGCATCTCCCACTCCTTTCCATAGCGAGAGGATGGAGTGTTCAACCGAGGGTCGGCAAAGCCCTACAACGATACGTTGTGCTTGGAAAGATGCGGCAATATATGCTTTGAAAACAATGGGAATGATGATGTTGTTTCAATTTGAAACTGGTAAAATGTACTGACCATGCCGATACAGTAATAACTCCCCAAGAAATGCCTATTCTTAGGGCATATGGTCCCGGAATCCACTAAATCTCGAATCCCTCAAACTCCACCCAAACGCGAATCGCAAATCGAACAAAAAAAATAAAAAATCCATCCTTTACCTCAAGATTACCAGCATCTTGAAATACGGATCCGATGTTCATTGGTTGTAGGTGTCGAGTGCCTGCTGGACATCATGCAGACTGTTCTTGTCGCCGTACGCGTCCATCAACTGTTGGTTTCGCGCCATGCGTTCTTTTTCCTCCAGCATAGACTTTTCTTGCCGCGACTTGGCTGCGGTGTAGTAGTTGTATGCGCCGAAACCTGGATGTGCCAGAGTCAGTATGATCCCTCCTAGGACATACAGCAAAGGAAGAATACGTGGCGAGTAAACATACCGAGACCAATTGTAGCCATTAGAGGAAGAAGTCTAAATCAAACAGAGTTAGTTGAATCGACCAAAAAAAGGGGGGCGGCACAACTTACAGCCGCCCATGCCGAGGCTTGAGGCTGGGGGTTGGGGGGTTTCCGTATGACTTGTTCGCACCGGGAAGAGCAAATTGAGACATGATATATGTATTTTGTGTGTTGTAGAGTGTGCCTGGATGTGGATATTTGGGAGATTTGAAGTGAAGAAGCAAATAAGAGAAGAAGTAAAGTAGATTTCAAGGGTTAAACGGAAGAAGCGGAATGCGGGGATTTCATGACGTGAAAGGTCCGAGGATCGCTGCCGAGGATCGCTCCCGAGGTCATATACCTGAGGTGATCAGACCACATCCGTTTGGCCTCATCATACAATCGTGTGCATATGTGGTGTGGTTCTAATTTTTAGTATGTTACATTGAAATCATAATTGAATCATCGTGTCGTGTGTCTGTGGGCCGCATTAGGAAAAAATCACACCCGCTTCTTAATATTCTCTATAATTTATATCGTTAACTTCAAAAATTGCATCAATTTCCTAGAAGTATCATATGAGACCTGAGACCTGAGACCTGGGACCTGAACATGATCATGCAAGCGCTTTAGTTGCCGTTGTTCTGGGGCGCAGGGGTTGCCGGACCCTCCGGGGTCACATAAGCCTGATATAATTGGTCAGCGCAATTCTGGGGTAATTACCGTTCAGGGCAACACGTCACACTTACCTTAGTCATTCCACCATCGACAACAAAGTCCGTTCCATTCACGAAGCTGCTCTCATCGCTGGCCAGGAAAACTACAGCATGAGCCTGCTCAATGGGTTCACCAAACCGACCAGTGGGGAAGTGCACCTCCCGACGGAACCGCTTGGCCTGGTCATCACCGAGCCAGTCTTGCAGAAGAGGCGTGCTAAATCGTCGTGAGCTACTATGAAGAAAAACCCAGTCGGAAAAACTTACTTCAGCGGGGCGGGGCACAGAGCGTTGAAACGGAATCCCTCACGGGCATGAACGATAGCCAACTCCCGAGTCATCGCCAGCACCGCACCCTTGCTCGCCGTGTACGCAAGCTGGGGAGTGGCAGCACCGACCAAGGCGACAACACTAGCTGTGTTGATGATACTGCCACGGGTCTTCTTGTGACGACGCAGACTGAGGACAGCATGCTTGCTGCCGAACCAGACACCCTTGACATTAATGTTGTGTGTGAGGTCCCAGATCTTCTCGGGAGTATCGATGGCATCTGCGTCGTTGGCGTGCATAATTCCGGCATTGTTGAAGATCACGTCGGTGCCTCCCCAGCTATCCTGTGACTCAACCATTGCCTGCACATCAGACTCCTTGGACACATCGCATCGGATGGACTCAACTCGAGGGGCGGAAGGAACTACTTCCTTAACTTTGGCCAATGCCTTTGCGAGAGCGGGCTCAGAAACATCGGCCATCAGGACATTAGCGCCCTCACGGGCGAAGAGGATACTGGTTTCGAGACCGATGCCACTACCCAAGTCCGAAATCGGTTAGGACTTTTGTGACAATGTCGTATGTTTTTCAGGGATTCAAATCATTGACATACCCGCCTGCACCTGTGATGATGGCATTCTTGCCTTGGAGACGTCCTTGGGGAGTAGTGGCAGCCATTGTGACCTTATCTTGGAGCTCTGTTTGTATAAATGGGATCTAGGTTAGCAATGACTCACCGCCAAGGCTACAGTAGCGTAATATATGAATAAAAAAACGCTAGGGGGGAGGTTACTTACATGAACTGAGAATAATCGAATTAATATGAGAGTTGTCAGTATCACCGAGTGTGTTGCACCGAAGGTATACGCGGGGCAGCGCTGAAGCGTGGATCCCGTTAGGTAAGCGGTGACGATGCTGGCCTGAAGGGGTAAAGCGTCACCGCTATCTCGCTGATAAGCTTCCAAGCTGCCCTCCTGGGCAGCTGCGCTGGTCAGAATCCCTCAACTTGATTGACCTGGTTTATCCGATTCGTCTGGCTTGAAACGTGACTCTTATCATTCTGTTTCCTCTTTTATCTCCCCCCTCCCTCGCTCTCTACAATATTTTGGATCCCTATACTCCTAATCTCACCCTTTGGCACCGATCATTATGTCAAACCCCGCAGACCCCGAGGTCACAGCCGAGAATGTGGCCGAGATCCTCAAGAATGATACAAAAGTGAAGGTGGCAGGAGTGGACGTGGATGGCATTCTGCGCGGCAAGCTCATGAAGAAAGACAAGTTCTTATCTATCATCACTGAGGGCTTCGGCTTCTGCTCTGTCATCTTCGGCTGGGATCAACATGATGCGACGTATTATAAGGAGCTAGCCATCAGCAACAAGGAGAATGGATACCGCGACCTTGTCGCAATTCCAGATTTACGCAGTTTCCGTCGCATTCCTTGGGAGAACAATGTGCCCTTTTTCCTCATTAGCTTCTTGGATCCAGACACACGGGAGCCGGTGTGCGCCTGCCCGCGAGGACTGATCAAGACTGCGGCCGCTAAAGCCGAGGCGGCGGGGTATCGGGCAATGGCAGGAGGTATGTCGACCGCAGATCAGGGTGTGTGCGATCCAATGGCTGATCAGGCTGGTTTTACCCAGCGGAGTATGAATTCTACCAGTTTCGCACGCCGGGCAACCACGCTAGCCCCGAACAAGGCGCATCTGCAACAGCCGCCTTCCTCCAGTCGAATCCAGTCGATGCGTTGCCGTCTGTGACAGAAGGAATGTTTGGTTATTCGATCACTCGGCCCCTCCACAACCAAGATTACTACTATGGTATCTTCGAAGCCTGCGAGCAGTTCCGATGCGATATTGAAGGGTGGCATACTGAAAGTGGACCTGGAGTCTATGAAGCTGTTAGTGACATGAGAAAGTGAATGAGTCGGTCGCATTGGGACTAAACATCGTCATAGGCATTACAATTTGGCGAAGCGAAGGAGATGGCTGATAAGGCGGGGTTGTTCAAGTAGGATTGTTCCTTTGCCAGCAGCGTGGATTGCTCTTTCGCCATGGGCCATTGCTAACCAGGATGTGTGCATAGATACGTCGTCAAGGCATTTGGAATTAAGCACGGCATTACCCCATGCTTCATGGCCAAACCCCGACAAGGCCTTCCAGGGAACAGCGGACATATGCACATCTCCCTCGTTACAGCCGACGGAAAGAATGCATTCATTCGCGATACCCCCGATCCATCCCCCTCTACCCTGATATCGCTCATCTGTCCGACTTGGGGCGACACTTCCTAGCTGGCCTCCTCGTTGGCCTGCCGGACATCATGCCAATCTTAGCCCCGACGATCAATTCCTACAAACGCTTGGTGGAGAACTTCTGGGCGCCTGTCACGGTCTCTTGGGGACTGGAGCACCGGGCCGCGTCAATCCGTCTGATCACCCCACCGACCGCCAGTCCGAAAGCGACCCGGTTCGAGGTGCGCGTACCAGGTGCGGACACCAATGCGCACCTTGTGCTGGCGGCGATCCTGGCATTGGGATGGCGTGGAGTCGAAAAGAAGCTCGAGATTCCCGTGCCGCCTCTTGCCCGTGGCGAGGATATGGGCGGTGCCAGTGATAAAGGTGTGCGTTTGGCGAAGTCCCTGAAGGAGGCGGTGGTTACATTTACACGGCCGGAGAGTGTCGCACGGGAAGTCTTTGGCGATTCATTCGTCGACCACTTTGCTGGAACTCGGGAACACGAGGTGCGCTTGTGGGAGGAGGCGGTGACTGATTGGTACGTGATATCATCTACTGCGATGTCCGTTCGGACGCTGACTGACTTGACATGTTCACAGGGAGATGAAGCGGTACATCGAGACTGTGTAGATCTTGCGTTTTGCTTCCATATTGATTTTCCGACTTACAGACGTGGGATCTGGAAGGTATCGGGTGAAGAATTGTACATAGTCGCATTGGCCTAGAGATTGGTGCGTAAGGGCGCGTAAGGGCAGGACAGTAGCAAGGTTACTACCCCAGATATATACCAAATGACTTTAAACATTGAATCGGAGGTTGTCGATTTGCCATAAAGCTCGTATGTTGTATGTTGAGTCTAGACATGCTCTCCCGAGCAACATCACATGCGGTCACATGCCGATGCACCACAGGGCGACACAGAAAACCGCCGGGACAACTCGGTTCGGATATGACTCTTGAGAGCTCTGCGATATATGGATGATCAGAGACAGCCGCGGCTGATTGGAGTTTCCGATGCATACGGAGAGTATTCTACCGCCACTTTCGGGTGAAGCAGGGGTGAAGGGTAGGGGTGAGAGTTCAATGTTTTGGCACTATTATTAGATTCGCGAATTGGTCATTATCATTGAATAAAAGCAAAACTATATAACTCGCAGATTTTCCTGAATATGACCAGAAATCAATAGAAATCAACAGTCTGATAAGACTCGGTGTGCGGCGTATGCCGTTCTAACAGAGGAATTGAGGGCGGTGCCGAATCCAACAAATAAGCTTAAAAGGACGGAGAGACGGGGAATGTCGGCCGAGAGGAAGAGTTTCCCGTGGGAAAGTCGTTAGCTTGGGAGGAATTTCAGTGCAGAAGAACAAACAGAGACGGTCAAATGGGGGTTCGGCTTATCATTTGCGGGTCCAGAACAACCGCGGCAACTTTGGTGGCTCTGACGTATTTGATACCCTCGGGCAGATGGGCTATAGAAACAATATTATACTCTAACTTCCCCATGATTCATTCTTGAATTCTTGAATTGGATTCTCCTTGTGGATAGTATATTATCTATTCCATATATTTGCATATTTTATACACATCATGTCTCACGTCGATACACAACTCAAGGATGTCGCTATCCTGGGCGCCATCAGTAACGATGCTCGCAAGATCCTAACCAAGGAGGCATGCGCCTTTTTGGCTCTGTTGCACCGCACCTTCAACCCTACTCGTAAAGCTCTCCTCCAGCGCCGCATCGATCGCCAAGCCGAGATCGATAAGGGAAATCTTCTTGACTTCCTCCCCCAGACCAAGCACATCCGTGAGAATGACGCCTGGAAGGGTGCTCCTCCCGCTCCAGGTCTCGTGGATCGCCGTGTTGAGATTACTGGCCCAACCGACCGGAAGATGGTGGTGAACGCGCTGAACTCTGATGTCTGGACTTATATGGCTGATTTCGAGGATTCGAGCGCCCCAACTTGGGACAACATGGTGAACGGTCAGGTCAACCTGTACGATGCTATCCGCCGACAGGTCGACTTCAAGCAGGGTGATAAGGAGTACAAGCTGCGAACTGACCGCGCCCTGCCCACTCTGATTGCCCGTGCCCGTGGCTGGCACCTGGACGAGAAGCACTTCACCGTGAACGGCGAGCCCATCTCTGGTGGTCTGTTCGATTTCGGTCTGTACTTCTTCCACAACGCTAAGGAGCTGGTCGCCCGCGGTGCCGGTCCTTACTTCTACCTCCCCAAGATGGAGTCACACTTGGAGGCTCGTCTCTGGAACGACGTCTTCAACCTGTCCCAGGACTACATTGGTCTGCCCCGCGGAACCATCCGTGGAACTGTCCTCATTGAGACTATCACTGCCGCATTCGAGATGGACGAGATCATCTACGAGCTCCGCGATCACAGCTCCGGTCTCAACTGCGGCCGCTGGGATTACATCTTCTCCTTCATCAAGAAGTTCCGCAACCACCCCAACTTCGTCCTCCCCGATCGCTCTGACGTCACCATGACCGTGCCTTTCATGGAGTCTTACGTGAAGCTCCTCATCAAGACCTGCCACCGTCGTGGCGTTCACGCCATGGGTGGTATGGCCGCACAGATCCCCATCAAGAACGACCCTGCCGCCAACGACAAGGCCATGGAGAGTGTTCGCGCCGATAAGCTGCGCGAGGTGCGCGCCGGCCACGACGGCACCTGGGTTGCACACCCCGCACTGGCTTCGATCGCCTCTGAAGTCTTCAACGCACACATGCCCACTCCCAACCAGCTGTTCGTCCGTCGCGAGGAAGTGAACATCACCGCCAACGACCTCCTTAACACCAACGTCCCCGGCAAGATCACCGAGGAAGGCATCCGCAAGAACCTGAACATCGGCCTCAGCTACATGGAAGGCTGGCTCCGTGGCGTCGGCTGCGTGCCCATCAACTTCCTCATGGAGGACGCCGCCACAGCCGAGGTTTCTCGCAGTCAGCTGTGGCAGTGGACCCGACACAACGTCACCACGGCCGAGGGCAAGCGCGTGGATAAGGCGTTTGCACTGCGTCTTCTGCAGGAGCAGGCTGATAGCCTGGCGGCTAAGGCTGGCAAGGGAAACAAGTACCAGCTTGCTGCTCGCTACTTTGCTGGCCAGGTTACTGGTGAGGATTACGCTGATTTCTTGACCAGCTTGCTGTACAATGAGATCTCCTCTGCTGGTAGTGCTGCTAAGCTTTGAGTGCGGCTGTGATTTTTATGATGATGAATACCCTTTGTTTCTTTCGCCTGGTCTTTGACTTCCATATGACCTGATTTACCATCTGCAGTTAGCATAGTTGTATAAAATTTATTTTATTTGGATTACCTTTTTACCGGTGTAGCATCCATGGATGTAGATGGATTATCTTCCAAGGCGATAGTAAGAATTGCCCGAATTGTGTTCACATCGCTTTTGTAGCGCCTTCTTTCAAAATTCCCAGTCCAGAGCCCCCGGGAACGTGCCCCCTTTGCATACCCCGGCCAAGGCCCACTACCCCCCGGTTGGTTACCCCAGTTCTCACAAGAAGCAGAAGAGTCCCGGCGGCAGACTAAGTCGAAATAGGAAATTTGGAGTCAAGTAGATAACTTTACATAGATAATACCTAGTTTCTTTCAAATGACACCTGTTACGTATATAAAATTCAAGAGAGAAATCAGGAGCTGATTACACTGGCGATGATGCGGGTCCCTGTCCTCGTATGATCGGGTTCTCAGATGCAGGTGGTGCTTCGCCCGCCCCAAAGATCCATCTCGACTTTTCGCTCCGTGGCGCGAGAACACATATTAGACATATCATCGCAAGTTGGCTATTGCTGCTGAACACGCCATTGAGGCCTAGAACGCGTTACTCAAGTCTGGTATCGGATGGGATGAGCTTAAGGATCACTATGCAGGTGTGAAGGAGAATGGTGTTCCCCGATTCGCCCTTTTTTCCATATAGCGTTCCTTGAGAATTGTCCGTCGGGACCCCATTGCGGTCGTTTCGTGTGCCAGTTGTCCTACATCCGATTGTATTCCTGTGGACCTTGTTCAACATAGCGGTCGTATTATTCCCTCCCATCCCCCCCAGATCATTGATCTACCCCATCTGGATAGCAACAATACTCAAGTTGCTGGGGACATAGAAAAGTTTGTATATCGAAGCCCCATTGAGACCGAAGTCCACCGGGCCTTTCATCCGAAAGACGATACCCCAAAATTGACGCAAATATTCCTGGCTACATCGGCTTCAGACATCACAACATGGGTCCTAGAAACCATCTCCTCTTTGAAGTAATGGTACGTCGCAAAACCACATAACGCAATGCCAGATGAGGTCCAACTATTCAGGCGTGTCATCTACAACTACCTCAAGGCGAAGATCTACCGCCGAACATCACGCCTCCCGCTACATACAGCAGCAGAGCGCCAAATATGCCCTGACGTCTGCCAGAATGTTATAGATAGCGCAAAGGATATGTTCAACATGCGGTCATGCATCCGTGGCACATGGTCCACATTCTCTTCGATACCGCAGTCATTTTGCTTGATGCTTGTTGGCAATATCGCTCCCAGCTTTTGTTGAGGCCAGCGGCATCTCATGTTCTGTTTGCCGTGATACCAAAATCCTTTGAGATGATAGATGAAATAGGCAGCTAGTGGAGTAGAGCTAAGCTCAGCATAAATAGCCTTCGGCCAATGCTAGAAGAGGTGAATCGGGCATATAATGACCCCCACCTCGAATCTTCATGCTCTTTTTCTGCATCTGAGGCAGCTACAACCGAAAACCTCGAAATTTTGATGTTTGCGGATCGGATACTCTATGACTTGTCGTCGGAAGATGTCTTTGGAACTTGATTCGCAATTCTTTGATGATGCGATATACCATTGGGACCTAGAAGACATGCAATGGGGCATTTATTGATGACATTGAATATATTCCATCCAAGAAGCGGATATTAAAATCATTCCTTTTCACTCCGTCCTCAAATTTATCTTCAGGCCGGGGATGAGCAAAAACACACACAGTACCGCGTAGGCTGGCTGTGCTCCTCTATTTCAATAAGCTTATCGTCTTGGCCAAGGGATTTATTTATTCACTTTAAAGTTCTCATGTAGGTATTAATATAGTGAAATTGACGATACCATGGTCTCTCATCAAAAGTCAACACGGACGGCACCATTTTGCCCAAGACAGCCAATATACATAGAATTAAGGAAAGTGTGATTTGGGCTGAATATCCAAGAAGAATATGAAATCGGCAATAGAAATATTCCACCGCATCTTTCATGTCTTTCAGGACAACATCTAACAATTGCACTATATAGTGCATATGTTAGGTTACAGGCTCAAACACTTTAGATGTACTCCCAAGCAACAGGGGTGGTAGTGTTGACAGAAACAGCCAGAGCATCGAAGCCGAGGCAGTCCTCAACCTTGCCAGAGGGAACAGTAGCGTTCTTCAGAGCAGCATAAACCTGCCACTTAGGGACGGCAGCAGCGCCCCGACGGGAACGGCGGTAGCTAGTGGTACCGTTGGTAGTGGGGCAAGCCATGAAGCCAGCTGCACCCTGGCCCTTGAAGGTCCAGTGGCCGAACGAGGTGCCGGGGGTGTAGCTGAAGGGACCATCGGAGGAACCAGAAGGCTCGTAGGCGGAGTGGGGAGAGGTGAAGCGCAGGGCACCCTTGTTATCAACGTAGATGGCCTGGCCACCGGGGACCTCGACATCCTGGATATAAGGTTAGGAAATTTGAACATTGGAAGGATGGATGTATAGGTATTACTAACCAAGAAGTGGCCATTGGCAATCACGGTCTGGTTGGTGTCGGGAACTCCGGGGATGGGAGAATAGGTGTGGGCTTTACCACCGAGCCAGAAGTAGGTACCGCCAGCATTGAGAGGCAGCAGGTGGATGGGAGAAGCCGAGCGAGCAGAGATGACGCCGAAGGCAGCATCGGAGCTATTTGCCTGCTTGGAGCCGGGGATAGCAGCCACAAGAGGGGCGAGGGCGAGAAGGGCGGAAAACTTCATTTTGAAGGAGAGAGAAAGCAATTGATATTGAGGATGAGAAATTTATCTACGGAGAAAAAAGATTCGAGGGGATCCATCAGGGTCATATATAAGATGGGCAGAAAAAGGGACCTTCTTGGGCAACTCCATAAGCGGATCGATCCATCTGAGAAATGTTGTGATCGACATTGAAGTCCGGTGGAGCCGAATTCAAGAATCAAGAGTGTCTTATCTACTCCATACACCATGAACCCATTCGGGTTATATGGAGAGGGAAACATGGAGAGCCATGAGACCCAAAATGGGAAGAAAGCCGAGTTGGGTAGTAGTGAGAATAAACAAGTCACCTATAACACCATAGAATGCTTGTATCCATTGAGGGGTTTGCATTTAGAAACATGACAGCCCTGGAGGTTCCAATTCGGTTGTGGACTTTTCACTGAAGATCGGACTAAATGGACCACACGCAATTGGTCTGTTTATGCTGTTTACGCCATTGTATTTCTCTTCACTGTGTCAGTTGACATGCAAGCAGATAAAATTAGCAGAAGACACCCCAGTTTCTCTAAAACACACACGGCAGGACACTGAAGATCCTAATAGAAGACCCTGAAGAGGTGTTTCAGGGAAGTGATGAAAGTTCAACAGTGATTAAAGATCGACAGGACTTATCGGAAGTCCGACAGATTTTGCCCGTAAGGAATAACAAGAAGAAAACGCCAACCTCTTAGCTGCGCCATATGGGGATCCACGATATCCACATTGTCTCAGGGCACAGCATGTTTGACATCATTGTTTTGTCCCGTCGATTGTTGTGATCAATTGGAGGCACGTTCTTACCTGTCATGTTGCAATTTTAATTTGGAAGGTCTCGAATGTCTTTATTTAATATAGATGATATAAATCATATACGGAGTAGGCTATACAGTCAATTTGACTCCACCAACTTTAATTATTCTTATACATCGATGTATAATAATGGGGTAATATTCTATCACGGGGTTCTATGTATAGTTGGATATAATTAGACAGAATATACTTCGTAGCCATCATCCCTCCGAGCTTTGTAGTCGCACTGCCACCATCTTCCCACACATATATGTCTCACCTTTGAGATGTGGAGTTGATGAGGAATGGAGGAATGATAACAGAATAGCCCTATCAGGATAGCCAACCATCTATGTTGTAGGGAAAGGATTATAAAATATAGGATGGCAATTTCACACTGTCCTCATACTTCCCAGGTTCCTGACAAAAAGGGGCATTTGATATGATGTCAGTGAGGTCAGGTGACCCACCATTCTCTCCCTGAGACGCGTTGGAGATAGAACAAGTACCAAATCGACGAATTTGTACTTGATTATTTTTAGAGAGTCTGCAAAATCATGGGCATCGAAGACTGAATGGCTTCCCCAAATGCCAAGGCCGGAGCTTCGCGCTCGGTCAAACCCTCCAACCCTCCCACGCGTCGCGGCTATACGTCACTTCCAAATCCAGCGGTCGAACACTCAACATCAGAGAGCAGTTGGGGGCAAAATGATGGGTTGGACACTCCTTCGAGTGGAGATGAGTCCTCTGAGAAGGCCGATATAAAACTCTTACCTTTGCAACAAGGCGGAGCTCGAGACCCACGACCCTCAAGTTCCAAAGCAAATGGCTCGAATTCCACTCCCATCGATGTCCCCGACAACGAGCGTGATGTTTCAAAGCGCATAAAGGATATCCTCGAGGCAGATCGCACCGTGTTGTCGGATTCATTCGCTACAGATTTGGAGGAAGGAGACTCGGGCAGAGACTCTCTGGCTCTCAGTGATCGATACAGTGACGACTATGGCATCCCATCTGATAAGGGCTTGCTGTTGAAAAATAAGAGCAGTGAAGATGGGAAGAAAGGCTTTGACTGGAGGTCATTGTTCCGTCTGCATTCGTGGTGGAACATTGCTGGCATGCTGACAATCGCCCTACTGGTAGTATGGCTTTCGATCAGGGGACTACCCTGGTCCTCTGCCGGAGCTGCCATTGATGAGTTTGTAGGTCTTCCTTCCTTTTCAATTGGTTGTTTCAAATCTAGAAACCAGTCTCTAATAATTACAGCAAGCGGTCCCCTGGTACCCTACTCCCCTTGGTGGAACGAGCGAACAATGGAAGGAAAGTTATGCCAAGGCGCAAGAAATGGTTAAGGAAATGACCCTCGCCGAAAAGGTGAACGTCACAACTGGAACAGGCTGGCAAATGGGACTCTGTGTTGGAAATACCGGTAGGCCCTTGCTATCTTCTCAGTTCTATGGCCATGCAAACCCTGACGCGAACTGTGTTATCTAGGACCTGCCGAACACGTCAAATTTCCTTCTCTTTGCCTACAAGACGGTCCACTTGGACTCAGATTCGCGCAAAACATTACAGCCTTCCCGGCAGGGATCACCACGGGCGCGACATGGAACCGCGAGCTTATGCAAATGCGAGGCTTTGCTCTAGGAAACGAAGCGCGGCTGAAAGGAGTGAACATCATTCTCGGTCCATCTATGGGGCCGCTTGGCATGATGCCTGCCGGTGGCCGTAATTGGGAGGCATTTGGTTCAGATCCAGTTTTGCAAGGCGTCGCCGCGGCAGAGACAATCCGGGGCATCCAACGGAACGGGGTCATGGCCACGGCGAAACATTTTATTGGAAATGAACAAGAACACTTCCGTCAGTCATTTGAATGGGGTACTCCAACTGCGCTCTCATCGAATATTGATGATCGCGCGTTGCACGAAGTATTTGCCTGGCCCTTTGCTGAGAGTGTACGTGCCGACGTGGCTAGCGTTATGTGCTCATACCAAATGGTCAATAACAGCTATGCTTGTGAGAATAGTAAACTCATTAATGGTATTTTGAAAGATGAGCTCGGCTTCCAGGGATTTGTTCAGTCGGACTGGCTGGCTCAGCGTTCAGGCGTTCACAGCGCTATTGGAGGCCTGGATATGAGCATGCCCGGCGATGGCCTTCATTGGGCTGATGGTGTTCCGCTCTGGGGAAGTGAACTGACCCGTGCCGCATTGAATACGTCTGTTCCTATGGAGCGCTTGAACGATATGGTCACTCGTATCGTGGCCGCCTGGTACCATTTGCGACAGGACTCATGGGAACCCCCTGCACCCGAGGGTGAAGGCGGGCCGAACTTCTCATCCTGGACGAAAGAGCGGGTCGGACATTTATACGAAGGCTCGCCGGATAAGGATGCAACGGGTGTGGTCAACAAATTTGTCAACGCACAGGGAACAGGCGAGCATGCCCATTCTATTGTTGCTCGCCAGATCGCCGCAGAAGGCACTGTGCTTCTGAAAAATATCAATGATACCCTCCCGCTCTTGCGCGCACAGTCCGCACCCAATGGCAAATACCGGGTCGGTGTATACGGCGAAGACGCTGGCCCTGGCCAAGGACCGAACGCTTGCGCTGACCGAGGATGTAATCAAGGAACCTTGGCCTCTGGTTGGGGTAGTGGGGCTGTAGACTTCCCATACTTGGTCAGTCCATGGGAAGCACTGCACCATGCGTGGTCGAAAGACTCTGTCGACGTTAAGGCTTACTTGACGAACAATGTTGCAGCTCAAGACCTCGCAGAGCAGGACCTCTGTTTGGTCTTTGTCAACGCGGATGGGGGCGAAGGATTTATCCGCAGTGACGGCATTGATGCAGACCGGAATGACCTCTTTCTACAAAAGAACGGCACTCAGTTGGTAGAGGGGGCAGCTAAGCACTGCGGCGGTGGCCACGGTAAAACTGTTGTTGTTGTACACTCCATCGGCCCCGTTGTGATGGAGTCTTGGATTGACCTTCCTGGTGTCCACGCTGTACTGTATGCCAATCTACCCGGGCAAGAAAGTGGGAATGCATTGATGGATGTTCTATTTGGAGATGTCGATGCCAGTGGACGGCTGCCATACACCATCGGACGAAGCCTAGAAGACTACGGCCCAGGGGCGCAAGTCCTATATGAGCATCCAGACCCCTCCGTTCCACAGGTAGACCTCAACCAGGGCCTGTATATTGATTACCGTTATTTCGATAAGTTCAACATCACCCCCCGGTTCGAGTTCGGCTTCGGCCTATCATATACAACCTTCGACTACTCCGCACTGAGCATTGAAAAACTGCAGAAGAAGTCCCAATGGCCTTCCAAACGGCCCATAAACGAAGTTGAACCTCCCGCATACGACAATAAACAGAGCAGCCCCACTAGCAGTCTATTCCCCCCAGGTTTCCGTGCACTTCGCAAATACATTTATCCCTACCTCGCCACCCTGGAGGGAACTGAACCCGGCCCATACCCGTACCCGGAAGGATATAACAAACGCCAAAACCCATCTGCCGCAGGCGGCGGACCGGGTGGAAATCCATCCCTGTATGAGCCCATGCTCGAGCTCACCATCGAAGTGACAAACACTGGTACACGCACAGGACAAGATGTGGTTCAGGTATACGTTTCCTTCCCAGAAGATGTCGCCGAGCATCGTGGAATGAGCTGGTCCCGTGAGTCAATTGAGTTCCCTGAGCGTGTCCTGCGGAACTTTTCAAAAGTTCTGCTACAACCAGGTGAGACCCAAAATGTCAAGATGACATTAACTCGGAAGGACCTCAGCTACTGGAGTGTTCGTGCGCAAAACTGGGTATTGCCTATCGAAGGTAAATTCCGTATCTGGGCTGGACGTAGTTCTAGGGATTTGCCGCTCGTGGTCGAGTTTTGATCCTTTACGGGACTTGAAACACTGTTGCTATAAAGTTGGAGGTCTGTAGATACTGTCAATAATTCGGAATTCATGATTTCCTAAATGTGTCTATGTGGTTACGGAAAGGCATGAAGTTGCTGAAACCAATGGAAAAATATATCCTAATAAGTAGGGCCATGTAGGCCTTGTAAAGTGAACCAAAATCAAATAACATATAAACTTTTGCTTTGACATGGTAGATGCACTAAGGTATCCGTCGGAAACATGTACAATACTAGCGAAAACGGCACTTAAACAAAATCTATGCCGGAAAAATAGGAGAACAAAACGCCGAAACACCGTCTATCAGATCCAATGCAGACCAAAACATTAACATGGTGCTCATGATGCGAGGATATAATCGGAATTATTCTCTCAGCGATTACGAATCATAATGTTGAAGCACGTGGAAGCACGTCTATTCGTCGTCGGAGTCCACGGGCTTGGGGGTACCCTTGGGGGAGTTCAACTAGAAAAAGGGTTAGTATATCGTTAAAAGTAGAGATATGAACACGAGAAACTCACCCATTCGATGTAGCGCAGACGACGGCGGGTCTCACGCTCCTTCTGCTGAGCACGGGTCATCTTCTTCTTCTTCTTAGCGCGGAACTTGAGGTCGCCTTCATCGCCAGAGTTCACGGCGGATGGGGCAGCACTGGTAACGGCCGAGCCAGTAGCGGGGGTACCAGGGCCAGAAGGCGAGTTGGTAGCGCTATCCTCGAAGCGGTCGAGGCTGACGGCATTGTTGGTACGGCTGACAACACGGCCATCGGCAATGTGCAGCTGCTCGGGGCAGAGGGCGCCCACGAACTCCTCGTTGTGAGAAATCATAACAACACCACCCTTGAAGTCACGGATGGCAACAGCCAGACCACCGAGCGAGTCACGATCCAAGAAGTTAGTCGGCTCGTCCAGGACCAGCAGATGGGGGTTGTTCCACATGGCACCAGCAAGCACGACCTTGACCTTCTGACCACCAGAAAGACCGGAGATCTCGTTGTGGTTGGCGATCTCGGGGTCCATACCGATGTCCTCGAAGTGCTTGGTAATGGTCTTGGGGTCAAGAACACGGAAGCCCAGACCTTCACGGGAAGCCTCGTGATCGTCGAACTCCTGAACCAGCTTGAAGAAACCGAGCTCAAGCAGGGTCTCACGCGAGATCATGGTGTTGTGCTTGGGGAGAAGACCAACCCACTTGACCTCATACTGGAAGGACTTCTTCCACTTCTGACGACCAATCAAGGTCTCGATACGACGGGCACCGCGGCCGTCACCCAGGTCAACTGGCTTCTCCAGCTGTGCCTTGTCCTCTTCAGTGAGAATACGGGTTTGCTTCAGGAACACTTCACGATCGTCACCGTTGGCGTAACGCCACTGGAGGTACTGGCTGGGAGTCTTCTCCAAGTGCATCTCCACGTGCTCCAGAGCGTGCTGTTTGATGTAACCAATACGCAAGTTGGGGTGCTTCTCCACCTTTCCTCCCTGGGGAATGGTCTCACCAGTCAGAATCTTGATGAAAGTAGATTTGCCGGCACCGTTTCCACCAATGATAGCGACACGGGAGGAGAGTGTAAGCGACAGCGAGGCATCGTGCAGCGAGGGGCGAGGGGCGCCAGGATAGGTGTATGAGACGTTGCTCATGCGCATAATGGCACGAGTCTGGGACTTGATACCAGACAAGATACCGGGGGAGGGAACTTGAACTGCACATTGGATGCGGACAGAGTGTAGTAACTCTTGCCCTCAGGCTTCTGCTTGACGAATTCGGCAAGGTTACCCTTGTAGCAGACAAGCTTCTTGCTCTCGTAGTGGTAGATATCTGTGCAGACTTCATCGAGGAAACCGGAGTCGTGACTGACGATCAGACTGGTGATCTCAGTGTGCGACCGAAGGTACTCCTGCAGCCACTTGACGTTTGCCACATCCAAGTGGTTAGTAGGTTCGTCCAGCAGGAGAACATCAGCCTTCTGGAGCATAGCACGGGCCAAAGCCAGCTTCATCTTCCAACCACCGGACAGCGAGCCCACGGGCTGGGACTGGCGGCCCTCAGGGCCATCAGTGAAGCCGAACTCGAGTAGAACCTCACGAATGTGATCCATGCCCTGAGCAACAATCTTGGGGTCCTTGGCAACATACTCAAGGATGGTCAGGTTGGCGTCTTCACCCTGGTTGTGCTCCACGAAACAAGTGCGAACCACATCCTGGGGCGGGAAGCCTTCCAGCTTCTCATTGGCGATACTGCGCATCAAGGTAGACTTGCCGGCACCGTTGCGACCGCAGAGACCGTATCGGTGACCCTTGAGGAGGCGCAGGTTGGTGTGGGACAGAAGGAGCATACCTCCGTAAGCAAGAGAGAAGTCGGCGTTGACAATCTCAACATCGTTGGGGTCCTCGGGGGCGGGCTTGCCGAACTTGATTTCATCCGCTGCAATGTAGTGGGATTGGACAGCAGTGGCAACGGCCTCTGTGTTGCCATCCGCAAGCAGACCGCGGAGGTATGGGTCAATGCGGTCGGGGATACGGTCGTGCATGCGGGAGTTGATATCCTCGCGGACCATACCAGCAATGTAGTTCTTGGCCAGATCCTGCAGCTTGGAGTCACCAAATCCACCCAGACCACCGTGCTCCTGAATCTTTGCATTCAGCACATCCAGGACCTCCTCAGGGGTGGTCTTAGAGATGGAACCCGAGGCGAGATGACTGTCTCCCATGGCAGTCTCGATAACGTCGAGAGCACGGGTGGCGAGCTCACGAACCTCGGGCAGGGAGGCGGTCTCCTTGACCGACTTCACACCAGGCTGGAGCTTGGGGAGGAAGGTACGAGCCTCGGCGGGATCGTGGACCAGCTTGGTCAAGTTCTCCACAACGACAACAGTCTGGCGAAGGGTTTCTTGGGGGTAGCAGGGGTGTTGAGGGATCGGGCGAGCAGAGGGGTGAGCATGGCCAACACGGGGGATGTGACGATGGCGACGAAGGTGGTCTGGGACAGAGCGTGAATCGCCTTCTGGAGAGTCTGAGCGGAGGGGTTCTCCATAGTCTTGATCAAAAGAGGAATACGGGGGGCAACGTCGTCGTTGGACAGAAGGGTGGTCAGGGCAGTCATGGTCTTGCAAGACTGCTTGGCCACTTCGCTCTTGAGGTCGTGCATGCCGGACTCAACAATGGGAATGAGCTCCTTCAAGGTCTTGCCCATAGATTCGCGCAGCAAGTCCTTCTGGCGCTCCTCGTCCTTGGTACCCTTGCCCAACTGCGCCTTGACCGCCATCTTTTCGATAAGCGAGTAGGCACCGACAAATCCTTGCCACTTGCCAGAGCCCTTGGACAGGTAGCGCTCGAGGGCGGGAATCAGACCGTTGACCATGGCCTCGGGGCTGAGACATCCGAAGAGCGCATCGATGGCGTACTGGGCAGCATCGCGCACAACGGCACCCTTGTCAGATAGGGCATCCAGAGCAATGTCAAAGATACCTCCGTCGTGCAAGAGGAAAACGACTTCACTGAGAGGGAACTCTCGGGGGAAGCGCTCGAACAAAGCACCGATAATGAGCATGGCACTCTCGCGCTTCGCACCATTCTTCTTATCGGAGGCAGCCTTGCGGACATTAGCGAGAACATTGTAGTTCAGTAGGCCTGCACAGCCGGCACCCTGCATGAGCAGGTTGGTCAAGGCATATGCGCCATCAAGGGACTTTTGGGAGGTGTCGGATGTGAAGATATTGTCGAGGAGGGAGGAAATCTCCTCGGAGGTGGGGGGGCACGCCCGAGGGGCCCTTTGCGACGATGGTCGGCATGGCGGGAGTCTCAGAGGGGGAGACAGTGTGTGGCATTTTCAAGAGAATCAGAAAGTCGATGATCGAGTGTCGATATCAAAAAAAAAAGATATCGGAAAAAAACGATAGGGAAATGAAGCCCTGGGAAGAGAGGGGCAATTCGACCTAACGGAAGATAAAGAAACTGTCCACAGCGCAAGTCGCGCACACAAACAGAATGAGTAGGATCGGGTTGAATCGTAGAGTATATACAAGACGATTCTCAGAAACCCAGAAGACCCGAAACACAACGACAAAAAAGAAACACAAAGAGGGGAGAGTGGTCTAAAAAGAAGTAAAAACAATCTTCGCCATCCTCAATTGCTGACCCACCGGCGACCGAATTTTTTTTTTTTTGCTTACTCATCCAATCAGCGGGCCCGGCGGTGCCATGGGACAAAAAGGCGTCTAACCCGATTTGTCTGATTGGATCAGTGACTTCGCCGCCTTGGTGCCTTGATACCTGAAATTCCTTATGCCTTATATTCAAGGCATTAACTTTCATTTGTATGTTCTGCCTGAGGTGTTTAGCTTCTACGTCACAATAGTCACCGGTCGACCAACGCTTCTGACGGGTAAATGGATGTTCTTTTCCAGCCTGGCAACCCCCGAGGCCAACTTGACAGGGAAAAAGTTCCCCTTGGGCTTATCTCCGTCAATCCGAAATGCAGGTCCCAGCCTTCACCAACTATGTTTAGATATTGTATACTAGGAATGCCAATAAATAGATATAATGATGACTACCACTACTCCGTAGGCTATAATGAATTATCAAATAACCCAGATGTTCACTGGTATTCGTCTTGTCGGTACATTTCATCCCTGTCCAGCATCCAACGGACCTGATCACAGCCGACATGGCCGCATGGCGCCGGGCCTCGGTAGACAACCCCCTGTGCCCCGCGTCCAACCGACCTGCATTCGGTCAAGTCGATCATTCAGTTTGATTATTTCTTGCTCTTCTTCCTGTATATCTACCATCTTCAGTTCCAAAAGATTCGTTCAATTGCTGTTCGTTCAGCTTGATCCTCTTTCATATCCTCATTCACCCCCGCAATTCAACTCCGCCCCCGCAAATCCACCCCCGGACTCCATCAGCACAACAACACAAAATGGCCCTTAGCTGGAGATCAACCCGTCATGTGTCTAAGCTTGCCCAGGTGAGCTTGAATAATGATCTTATTTATTATTTAACATTCTAAGTCCTCTAACTCTTTCTAGGCAGCACGACCTGTCCTCTCGGCACGTCACTATGCGACCGCCGAGCCCGACCTGAAGACCGCCTTGAAGGAGGTTATCCCGGCTAAGCGGGAGCTCCTTAAGAAGGTCAAGGCTCAGGGTGATGATGTGATTGGTGATGTGAAGGTCGGAAATGTCATTGGTGGTATGCGTGGCCTCAAGGCCATGCTCTGGGAGGGCTCCGTCCTCGACGCGGATGAGGGAATCCGCTTCCACGGCAAGACAATCAAGGACTGCCAGAAGGAACTTCCCAAGGGCACCACCGGCACAGAAATGCTACCTGAAGCCATGTTTTGGCTGTTGCTGACTGGTCAGGTGCCCTCCACGGGCCAGGTTCGTGCCTTTTCGCGCGAGTTGGCCGAGAAGTCCGAACTTCCCTCTTACATTCTGGACCTGATCAAATCTTTCCCAGCCTCAATGCACCCTATGACTCAGTTGTCAATTGCTGTCGCAGCCCTTAACACCGAGTCCAAGTTCGCCAAGGCCTACGAGAATGGCATCAACAAGGCCGACTACTGGGAGCCCACCTTTGACGACTGCATCTCCCTCCTGGCCAAGATTCCTCGCGTGGCGGCACTTGTTTTCCGTCCTAATGAAATTGATGCCGTTGGTACCCAGAAGCTCGACGCCGCTCAGGATTGGTCGCACAATTTCGCAGAGCTGCTGGGCAAGGGTGGCGCAGAGCATGCTGACTTCCACGACCTCCTTCGTCTTTACCTAGCTCTGCACGGTGACCACGAAGGTGGCAATGTATCAGCCCACACAACCCACCTCGTTGGAAGCGCTCTGAGCGATCCTTTCCTGAGCTACAGCGCCGGTCTCCTGGGCCTGGCGGGCCCACTCCACGGCCTGGCAGCCCAGGAGGTTCTCCGCTGGGTGACTGCCATGCAGGAAAAGATCGGAACTAAGTTCACTGACGAGGATGTTCGCACCTATCTCTGGGATACTCTTAAGTCGGGGCGTGTGGTTCCTGGATATGGCCACGGCGTTCTGCGCAAACCTGACCCTCGTTTCGAGGCTCTGATGGACTTTGCCGCCACCCGCCCTGAAGTTCTTGCCAACCCGGTCTTCCAGTTGGTAAAGAAGAACTCGGAGATTGCTCCTGGTGTTCTTACTGAGCACGGAAAGGTATGTCCAATAGCAACCTAACATCCCGAATTCCTTTCTCAGCTAACGCTTTATTACTTTTCTGCAGACCAAGAACCCATACCCCAACGTCGATGCCGCTAGCGGTGTCCTCTTCCATCACTTTGGCTTCCAACAGCCCCTTTACTACACCGTCGCCTTCGGTGTCAGCCGTGCTCTTGGTCCCCTAACTCAGCTGATCTGGGATCGCGTTCTTGGCATGCCCATTGAGCGCCCCAAGAGCATCAACCTTTTGGGCCTGCTCAAGAAATAAATACCAATATAGTTGCCTGGTGCGACCGAAAACTCCTTGGCCTCGATGGTTCAAATGATGAATTTGATATGAAGCGAGCTTTCCTACTTTTTGATTTTTGTCCTCTTTTTGCTTGAAGGAGCTGCTCTTACTTTTGCTCTTCTGTTTATCTCAGACAGAATCACATATCCATAGACTACTTGCTTTCGCGAAAGTCTAGTCAATTAGATTTCAATTCTGAGCCGGCCGTTTTACGTGACTTTCTGCATGGATATCAACACTTTTAGACCACCTTCAAATTTGAAATCGGGCAAGTAATACGGCTAAAACTTAGTCTCTTGGAGTATGACATCTCACACTTAACCATGAAAGCTTCTGCTGAAGGGTCCGTTATGAAATCTCTAACAGCATCCATGGATAAACAGAGAAAACGAAGCCTCACGTGTAGTAGAGGGCAGTACTCATTGACATGCCCAACAAGAAGAAGCAGATGTACTCCAGGAACGTCGGGGGTGGTCTTGGTTTTTAGTCGTGGTTAGTTCTCTCCATCTCGTGATTTTATTATTCAAATTTTCTCATTATTAGTATAGACACGTAGTATTACTATAGAGAGGGCATATTACAACATGTGCGTTGGTGGATAACAAGAGAAATACGGTGATTGTGTTGATATGCATTTTCGACAGGCACACCTGAATCAAGGTGTCCCCATGAATAGAGAAACAGCAGAATTCAACTGCCGCATGGAGATAATGTTGGGCACAATGTGTGGATTAAAGTCTCATTATAGCCATTTTTTGCACTCCGTTGGCAGGAAAAGCAATAAACCAACATGCCATTCCCAACGCGGTGTAACTAACAACCTTGGAAGGTACATCGGGCGAGCTGTCCACAAAGTGCGGGGAACAAAAAAGTCCAGACCATTGCAAGTTCCATGGTTCGACCTCAATCATACCCATGGATGTAGTTCTCAACCCTGCATCTCTACCTAATCGGGTAATTGAATTCATCTTTCTGGAAAGCGCGACGTGCCCACCCGCGACTATAAACCCCCATTCGTCCCCAATAATCGTCGACGTCAAGTGCCATTCGCGCTAGTGGTAAGAACATTGGTTGTTGCGGTATGGATTCAGCCGTTGAAGAGTTCAATCAAAGTGAGTTGATTAAGCCAATATGAATATGAACTAAAATAATAGAAAGAATATGATCAATGGAATGATAATATGTCCAAGAAATAGAATTGGCGGTCTTAACAACAGACAGCGAGGGTGAAATCCTAATCAGCACCTGTATAACAGCTAATGACACAGCTTACAACCGAGCACTCCCAGTCGACAATTGCTCCCACTCTTTCTGTCCATATGGGGAATAGCTCTCGTCACCGGGTGCAATCCACAAGAAGTGATCATCTTTACCCTCGGGAGCTTTAGTTCCAATGAGTGCAGTATCAACCCCCTCATCCCGAAGTGGCACCTTGTTTTGCTTATGGTTGTGAATATGAGTGGAATTCTGCACGATCCGAAGGAACAGCGGCACAGCATATTTTGGCAGCTTGGAGCGTACGAATCTCGCGAGTTCTGTGTAATCAAATGTCTGACGGGCATCTGGGCTAATTTGAATTGCTGCACACCCGGCTCGTCCCTCGTGATTGGGAAGACGGACACCGTAGACGTTGGCTTCGGTGATGCCAGGGAATTGGCCTAGAACCTCCGAAACCTCGGCAGTTGCTCTGTTATATTGACCCTATTGTTAGCTTTTGCGCCCAATATTCACACCCACATCTTAGGATGCTGTGCAACTTACACGTTCTCGCTCTTCCAGCGGAAAGTATCCCCAAGTCGGTCGAGGAAGTACCAACGCCCATCACCCTGCCGACGCAGAGCATCTCCAGATCGATAATAGAGATCCCCCTTCTTGAAAACATCGCGTAAGAATTTCTTATTTGTCGCCTCATTATTGCGCCAGTACCCCTGGAAAGCCTCTTTGCCGGGAACATTAACAAGGATTTCACCTCCCTGCTCATAAGGCGAGCGAACCGCAAATCCGGTCTTAGAATCCCGCAGAATATCTCCAGTCTCTGGGTCAATAGCAACAGGAACAAAGACATTATGCAATATACCGCGCATGATAAAACCATGGTGACCGACACTGCCCGACGTGAAAGGACCGCGATTGTGGTTGAAGAGACCAAAGAGACCTTCTGTACTATTAAAGAATTCCCCAACTTCAGGGACTCCAAACCGCTCACGGAACCGCTCCCAAATATCCGGCCGGAGACCGTTACCGTACATACAGCGGACCTTGTGGTTCCGATCTTGAGGCGATGGAGGCGGCGCGAGCAAATACCGAGCACTCTCTCCGACATAGACGAAAACAGTCGACTCCGAGTCGCGCACATCTGTCCAGAATCTACTGACGCTAAACTTCGGAGCGATTGCGATGCTGATACCCATTACCAGAGATGAGATCATTGCAATAGCCGCCGTGCCGTGATACAAGGGCATACAGCTGTACCAGCGATCACCGGCTGGGCCGGGCGTGTCTTCCATCATAGCAGGGCGGATGAAGAGAGTGGTATAGAGTCTGGACATTGTGAACGCACAGCCCTTGGGCATACCTGTGGTGCCAGAGGTATATAGGAGAATCGCTGGGAAGTCACCGGACATATCCTTGCTCAGCTCCTTGGGCGGGAGAGTTGTTGCGAAAGTGCTGATATGCGCCTTCAGCGAACTATCTAGGGTCATTGGCTTCATTCCCAAATTGCCTGTAATAGCGTCGTAGCTTTCTTCGACGCGGGCGCGACAGTCAGCATCTTCGTCGACGAGCAGAATGGTCGCACCGCTGATCTTCAGACAGTGTAGCAATGCGGCGCCGGTGAGGTTGTAGTTTATGGCTGCGGGTGCACAGCCAATACTCCAAAGGGCCACCCATGCAACGATATACTCATTACTGTTCTGGAGGTAAAGGGCAACGAGGTCGCCTTTCTTCACTCCGTGTGATAAGTAGAAATGGGCATATTGACAGGCTTGGTCTTGGAGTTCTCGGTAGGTGTATGATCTCTCTCGAGTCCAGAGACAGACCATGTCGGGATATTTCTTTACGGTTTGTAGTAGGACGAACCACGGATTCCCTTGGTTTTGGTTAACTAAAGGTTGGTCAGTATGTGGGTTGCAATTGCGGAAATATATTATAATCATACTGGCATTGGCATATTGTCGTTCTGCATGCTTCACCATTACCAAACTTGATATATCCTTCCGGATATGAAACTTGGCATTCAAATACCCTGCGACTGTAGCTCCCCCGACGAGAGCGGCGGCGGCGGTTCCTATCATTTGTCAGTAAGATCAATTGTGACCATCGTTTCACCACGCACCTATATCCATCTTCCCAATTTGACCTTGTTTTTGTATACAAGTAGCCAAGGGAGCTATCACTTTAACAATATAAGTATACAAATGAGGGGATCTTAGTGATTAACCGCTGACCTCGGCATAAATTGATCTCCACACTTTTGGCCATTCACCAGTTAAACCTTTTAGCCAATATTATTCCTAATTTTGTTGGTCAATTCGGCTGGGATTCCCCATAAATGAGATGCGGGGAAGGCTAATTATAATCCTGGCCTCGGTCGGCATATATCTATAATCATAAAATCGTGTACCTACCTACGTATTTTATTTCACGTTGTAGGAACTTGTTAGAGAGGAGGCAGTACGACTAAATGTAGTGGACTGGAAAATCTATTAATTGTGCGCTAGAGAGAGAGGAAAGAAACTATCTATATAGGTGAAACTAGAAGTACTGGGAGCACGCATATGGGTGGTTGTATGACCACTTCTAACACCCCCCATGACTAGTACTGTAGTAAAACCTACGTTCCAAAAACTGCAAATTCCCCCCGAAAAACCAGTTTGTAAACCGTGTAAATCAGAATTTAATGATTTTTATAGGGTATAAGCCCTATTTAATTGATAAATCGTTTGAATATCACTTTTTCTAGGGGTTTTCTCAATCTATTTGCTACTATCTTAGTAGTAGGAAGCGAAGCCCGCTGCGAGCTTTGGGAATAGGCCCGAAACCCGACCCTTTTGAGGGTCGAGTTGGGTCGGGTTTCGGGCTTTTCGAGCTTTGCGGAAGTCTATGCGGAACGAAGATCTTACTTTGCTATTAAATACCTCATCTAACAGGAGCATCTAACGCCGCCCTTCAAAGAGAAGATCTAGCGCGGGTATTTAAAGCGAGGATCTAACACGACCATCCATAAAGTTTGTTACGACGGTGATTTTAACCCCTCTACGTTACAGCTTCCATCCCGCGTCCAATATCAATACAGCATCAACAGGTCTCGAGGACAGGCTGGATACATAGATGATCTTTCGCCGTCGAAATCACTTTCGAATTCAGAATTAGTCCCCCCACATCCAACATCCCGCCACATTCCGAGCACCGTGGAAAATTCCACAAGAAACATGAAATATACCATCCTCTGCGCCAGCATCCTTGCGCTGACTTCTGCCGCATTGGCCTCAGGCAAGCGGCCATGCTACAACCAAGCCGATCCCGACGGGTGTGTTTCTCGATTTCCTTTGCAGCCCTGTGTTTTGTGCTGACGACTATCAGTGGCCTGCCGGACTAATGCTACTGTAATGATGGTACCTGCTGGGCAACGTCGAGTCATGACTGCAACCCAACCTCGAACGAGCGACTCAATCCATGTCCGGTGGGAGATCCCCTCGCGGCTAGGCAAGATTAACCAAGGAGCATGAATCTAGACGTTTTGGAGGATCTTCCGTCCCGAAGTTCGCATGTGATGATGATTAAGGAATAGGGTACGGACATGATCATGTAGCATACGGGGGAGCTGGAGTACCGTACCTAGGTAGGCACATATACTAGGTCGCACGGAAATCCACTATTATAACCTTTTTTGCTCGGTTTCTGGTGCCTTCATGAGATTTTCAATGCAATTTTCTTATGGGATGACTACAGAAGGAAATCACTATCAAAGAAAGACCGTGTAGCATTCCATAGGCACGAAGTGGACGGGGGGGGGAAGGAGAAAGAGAGAGGGATTGCGCAGACGTACTCCGTACAGCGCTCAGGGTCCAAGCCCCCCTTAGGAAGATGTTGACACCGGAATGCCCGTTTTTGAACCGCAGAAAACTTAAAGTACCAGTACAAATGCCATAATAATCAAAGTACTCTGCCCGGTTCTGCTAGCGTTGCAAGAATATAAAGCTTTTCACATCATACAAATGCATACACCTCTAGTTTTCCAGGTGGTTTATAAGCTCTCTCTCCCCATATATGAAAATGAAGCTTTTCGTCCTATATAAATCCATACATATCTTATTTTAATGTGGTTCAAATGAAGCTTTTACCAGATGGTGTTGGTGGGCTTGGCACGATTGCGATATTATTAAGACTCTAAGTTCCCTTTTCATAAGATACTTCCGCTTTTTCTCTTTAAAAAAAACTATTAATATTGAAATACTTACTCCATCAATTAATAATTTTCTCATTAAATAAAATAATCAGGCTGAGTGTTGATTTGTGGGGCCACAGTTCTTGCTGTCCATTTGTGTATTATTGCCCACCCCCTCTTTTGGAGCGCCGGCACGGCCCCTCCCGAGGTCCTCTAAGCGGCTCAACAAGCCATACATAACTAAGCTCATGCCCATGCCCAGGTGCCCAGGTGCTCAGAACTGTCCTTTACCTACTCTCGTGCTGTCATAGTATCCTTAGTTTCCTCGCGGGAAGCCCCCAAAGACCAGGACGACTTGAAACTGAAGGAAACTACCATACTACCTACGATGTCCGAACAAAATATCCTCGACCAACGCTCGGCTATGATACACTCCGAAGCGGCTCAAGGCCATGGAGACGACAGGGTTCCTCACGACTCGGACGACGAGCCCATGGTCTACGAGATTCCCATGGACTCCGCAGCTTTTTCACGCCAGGAGCGCGACCGCCTCATCGCCGAGGGCGCCGATCCTGATTCCGTCATCCTCCAAAGCGAACTACACAATCATGTTATGCGGCAAAAAGGCGAGTCCATTGACGACTATGCGAAGCGTTACTCCGATACTATGAACGCCATGATTCGTCGCGGCGTTTCTATTCTGAATGATCTGCTTATTGCTGATGTGGTGCCATCCGAATTTAGAACCGAAGATGGGAGGCTTTTCGATTTGGGCCCGGAATCGGGCGCGACGAAGAGGGAGTATCGAGAATTTAGCCAGTGGCTCTCAGCAGCGGGGGATTTGAATTATGACAGCGGGGATAGTCCATGATCACATTTCCTCCGGCTTAATATCAACCTATCATGGAGTGCCGAAGGTAGTCTGGTATACAAATGTCTATCAAGTCGCCGTATCAATGCAAACGGTTATGCAGTTCTAACCCCAGTTACTCTCCAAAATGGTCGGCTCTCCCTATTCTCTCTTCTATATCAACCCTGTAACAGTCCAAGGGCGACAGCATCAAATGCTTGAGCCTCGTAGCTTTTCTCTCCGTACCTTTCCTAGTCGTGTCCGTAGAGCCATGCTCCCGACATAGGAGGTTTCTTGATCTAGTGTTTGGTGCCAGCGCTAATCCTCGCATCGCATCGAGCCACGCCTATACCTTGAAGCAATGACACGCGATCGAAATGCAGGAGATTATGCATGCGTGTGGCATCGCCTGCCGGTCCACAATAAGATATTCATCAACATTTCCGCCTAAGCGAGAATTATTTGCAGCAGTGGACGAGCCTGGACGCGGCAGGGGCGGTTGGCTGATTATGTATCCTCTCGAACTTATTATCTTATCCCGACAAGTTGCAGTACAGCTCTATATACTAAAGTGAAGGGCTATTGGAGTTCGTATTACACTCCGATACTTGGGGCGACAGCTGGAACCTCTCGACCGATAAGGCAACTTGTAGCTCTACATTGGCCTTGACTGCTACCACCTATATATACCCGTCACATACGACAGTCACGCTAACACTCCGCTCTCACGGAAATACAAGCTCCTCTTTGAGTGGGACGATCATCCTTATTGGGGGTACGAACGATCCGACTCTTGCCCTAGTAAAGAGGTATACCTAAAGAGCTAATAAGATACTAACCTTAAATATTCTAGGAATAAATTTTTAGTAATCTATCTACTATAAAAATAAAACTATTCTCTAAAAATTCTACTTTATAAAGTTATAGTAAGAAAGAACTCGGCCAAATCGGAGCGGGGTTAAATCACTATCTCCGTTGTTCTCCCGCGTTCCGAGACTTCAGGCTTCCGGCAACCTTAGCCCTAAGTAGGTGATCAGCTACTGAAATAGGGGCTATCTTGTGGGGGATTTCTTCCACTGAGATATCGAGAAAAGAACGATCATAGCTCGGGTACCAGACTTTGTCCAAAGCATGGTTTGGGAATTTTGTGTTTCATGGAACAGCTAACTACACTTCGCAATTCAGATACGGCACAATTTCGCAGAGGAATATTCATTTTCAATTTGTACTCCATTCATTCTCTTTGTGCCCCCAATAATTCATGTGACAGGCCAATGAACCAAAATAGGTTTATCAACTAGAGTACACTTTCCTCCCCTTTCCATCGAGTACCTCCGCAAAGAAGTCTCGGAAAGACAATGGTGTGAACTCTGGATAGAGGTTTCTGGCATTGAGATAACCAAGATACTCTGCGTAAGCAGGAGTGTTGTCCTTGCGCACATACTTACTGTACTTGTATTCGGAAAGATAAAGGAACATTCGTTTCATCGGATCCTGAGGATCTTGAGAGAAAGCAGCTTTAGCCTGTGCAACCCTATCTTCGATTTGTTCGGTTGACATCTGAGGGTACAGTTAACAAAACATGTTTGACCAATAATAGTATTTTCAAAGGGTATCAGCATGGTCAGCTTACCGGAGTCGATTCGAGCTTCTCTCCGGAGAGCTCTTCAGCAATACGATAAATTTCTTTCTCAGTCAGAATGTCTCCAAATGTGTAGACATATTTGTTCAGCGTTCGGTCATCGCTTATTATGCGCGCGACAAATCGGCCGATATCACGTAGGTCGGTAAGAAGATTAGGGGCTGTGCCGTCGCCATGTATAGTGTTGCTTGGTATCACCGATGCATAATCCACTTTGCCGGAGGGAACGATGGGAAATGAGATTTGATACCAAAACCCGACATCGATAATGGTATAAGGAATGCCAAGGAATTTGATGTCGTTGTAAACTTCTTCCTTCTGTTAGATTGATCAGTTAAGCCCGAGTCGCACCTGTTAGTTTTCGCTGTTCGTACCTCGTCACGAACCAACATAGCGCCGTTTGGGGGTGCGACCGTAATGAAAGCGCATGGAACTACTCGCTTAACACCTGCCTGCTTTGCAGCTTGGAATAGCTTTTTTTGCTGCAGTACATCCTGAGGTCCAATAGCGCTGATAAGAACATCAACACCAGTCAATGCGGATATGAGATCGCTTGATTCACTGAGATCTATGCACCAGGTCTTGATGCCTTGCTCTTGAATCTTCTGGACCGATGGCTTATTCGCAGAAGTTGGTCGTACGAGGACTTCAATATCCTATGAAAGGAAGAAACAGAAGATCAGTGCCACGGACTTTCACTAGACGGTCATTGAAACTCACAAAGTTACCAGACTCCTGCAGACCTTTCAGTATAGAGGTACCAGTCTCGCCAGTTGCTCCAAGGAGGAGTACTTTCTGTTTGACAGCCATTTCACAGTTTCGTGGACTCTGAGAGTTTGAGGGTGGGGACAGCCTACCAAATAGATGACCCTTTTAATATAAGGCCCAGAGCTAAAATCCGACATTAGCCCGGGGGTTAACTCCGTGTTATACATCCGAATACCCCTCTCTAATGCTGACTTTCTGAGGGCACGCTTTTTGATTTAAATGTTATACATAGAAAAGTCTGTTGCACAACTAATGCTTTTTTTACTACCTTCTTATGCACTTAAAAGGCTAAAAAGGAGTATCTACAAGAGATCTAGAAGAAGTGTGGAAGAAATCTAAAGAACATCTAAAAGAACATGACAAGGCTGCATAAGCAGCTGCCTGTTCTTGTACATTCTAGTAATAAAACGCTAAAATAGAGTACTAAAGCAACGATTTATGTAGTTAAACGAATTTTTCACACCCCATGTGTATATATGCCTGCCAACATCGAACTCCTGTTGTGTCTCCTTTCCCTCTCTCCTCCACCTCTTTAGTTCCTCTATTTTATTTCACCTCTCTCAATCCCCTCTTATCATCCGTTACCAGTCATACGCGCATTTCATCCTATCTATGGTGATCCATTGTCTCGCATCTGTCTTCATCCTTGAATTGCCGTCTAACACGTTTCATCTGGATTCTACAGATAGAAGACACATAGTAAGACATGATCTCCCATTTCTGACAAGATTATGAGAGCTACACGCTGACATATGTAGGCGTCCCTCCTCGAAGGAAGGCCGCCCTATGGGATAGGAAACCATTCTCCCTCCACCAATAGAGGGGCATGACATGGTGCCACCTGGACCCTAAGCGAAACATATCCGCAACCTGCCATTTCGGGCCTGCGAAGAAGTTTGAATATATCAATGGGAGATACCTTCCTTCACTACTCCACTCACTCTACTCAGCTAGCAAGCGTGAACCCTACCCCCACGTGGGTACCGCTGCGCAAAGATTCCAAGAGCAGATCGACGTCTGCTTAGTTGATACAGGTTTCAAAATGGTTGGTAGAAGGAAGAGATGGAAGGGTTGGGAAAAAATCTAGTTTCTTTCATACACATATCTGTCGGATAGCCACACAGCTCCCGGCTGCCGGAAGTTCGTCTATGAAGGTTTAACCTCCGCAGAGTCTCCACTAATTTAACGGTCATACAGTCCCAACTTAGCTATAACACAATTCTCTAAGATTTCTTTTCAAGTTTTAGAGATATGGGTAATCTCGCGTGCTTTTTATCGTGCTTAGGTTATTTCCCTGTGTTTTCTTTTTAGAAGAACCTATCATAATTGTAAGATAAGGGCGACCTACGATCGTCGACTTTGTCTACGCGATAAAGTGCTCAAATTTTGTAACTAATTCTTCACTCGGTTGTAGATTAAGATGCTCTGTGTCCCTTGGCTGATATATATGTGCGCTCATCAAGGTTGGTTGGTTTATCACTCGTGTCAACGGGTGTGTCTACTCAAGTGATTACATGGGCGGGGTTTAACCGTAATTGTCAGTATCTAAGTCCCCATCGTCCATTGGTGTACCTATCGCGTGGATGGTACTGTGTAGCCTTATTTTTCGCATAATGTAGAGCTAGGTGAGTAGGCAGTGCTGCTATATTATTTAGATCGCCCCAGCCGAATTCTGTTGCATCGGGGATAGGAATACAACTGCAAGTTGCTTCGCAACACACTAAGCAGGGGTCCAGCGCTAACTAGTGCCAAAGTACTTTTTCTTTTCTCGTTCCTTGAGTCCGCCTTGGAAAAGAATAACCTTTTTTGGCATTGAGCTGGGATTGTGGTGCCTGGAAATCAAGTCAGGTATTCACTAAGACAGGTTATGTTTTGTGGTATGCTTCATTATGAGAAGCAGAATCAGATAATCAGGCCCACAAAACACAGCCTCATCGGCCACTGCAGCTTCCCTGTTAAGCGCCTTCACTTGGGAAACTCGTTGCCTACATTGCGTAGGTGGCTATGCTTCTAGGCGTGGCTTCATAAGAAGGCGTCCTGCAATCGGATGCCGTTGGCAATATAAAACAAGAGGCTAGTCCAACCTGAAAGTGGTTCTATTGAGCCATTCTCAAGAGTACCCAGCTCTTGTCCGACAACCCGTCTCTCAATAATTGACCCGCATCATATTTATCAATCTTATATGAACTCAATGTCGTGCTCTACCAGTTGCACCCCATTGAAACGAGTTCTCACTGAGCATGTCATCCCCCCTAGGCGGAAAGATACCTTGCCTAGGAAAGACCCTCAAAGGCGAATACTGCAAAGCGCCGATATCGCGTGATAGAAAAAACAAAGCTGTATGCTTGCTTGAGTGCTGCATCTATTGCTCCAGACCAGGTGGCCTACCACTGAAGTATGTGATCAAAGATCTCGCAATCTTGCTCGTCCATCGGCAACACCGTGGGGAGCAGGATGCGGCCTATGTTAGATGGACAAACATGGTGAAGGAGTATAAGAATAAGAGAGAGAAGCCCCCGCGGGAACATGGCCGAGAATTTGGTCAAAAACTTGATCTCCCGCAAGAATATCATTCCAATATTTTCGACGACCCTGTCGCCCCACAGCCAGTCAAACATCGAAGGGACACGCATATTGTCAAGTGCAGTGAATCGGATCAAACCAGTAGCCCGAGCTATCTGGCGGTATCCAAAACCCAGCAACATCGAACCATCAAGGCTAATGAACCCACGGAGAGCGACAAGCCCGCTATGCACACAGTGATTCTTCCGACTCCACCCAGCTCAGAATGCCTAACAGAAAATCGCAAGTCTGTGTCTGTTCAAACTAAGTCCCATGAGGTATACACACCTATCACCTTGTGGTTATGCTTCTCCGGGTTCATCCTGCAATGCGGGGTCATGATTTGCAGCCTTTTCACGATTCAATTTGGCCTGGCTCAATTTTGCGACCGCGCAGGGAATGTACAAAAAGGCTCAATGGCCTTGAAGTTCGAATTGGGTATACGGTGGACGTTAACAGATTTGATGCCACGATGGGCGATTTTCATGGTGGTTTTCCTTTCTACCATTGTCTGTTTTGCTTGGGCCATGGCTTGGGTTATTGTGTATATGTTCGATTGGGGTTCAATTGTAGGAAAGTCCTATAGAGTTGGGATTTGAAGTGTATAGGCTGAGATAGTATAATTGTTAGTGAATATGTTGAGATCAGAACTGTTGATCAAAGTGTTGATCTCTTATCATTTCCACATTCGATCCACCGGGCCAACCTTGGAAGTTCGGTCATATGGAGGACATCTCATTGGTTGGAAAAGATAAATGTGGATCACCCTGATGAATGACGCAAACGGTCAAGAAATAAAAATGAAAATGGTACAGAGTTTTGCTGTCAGAAATCATTGTAGCTAAATAGAATAATATGTTGTTTCATTTATATATATTGTATATATAACTACTTATATTAAAAGGTGGAAGGTACCTAGGTATAAACATACACGGCTAAAAAGGGAACTTCCCGAGTGGACAAATAAGAACCGAGTCAATTCCAATCTCCCCCGAGGATAACCACCCGTCAACATGTTGGGATGACTCAACAGAGTAGTAATTCAACCATATCCCAGAAGAATATCACATGAAGAATCAAATACGAAATAAGGCACATTAACTTCCTTCCCCTGTAAATCTTACTCCAATGAGCTGACCGCATGTCTTCTCCACACGATTAACCCGGTGAATCACTCTGGGGTCCCTCTGCCCCTCTCGAGTCATCCTGTTATACCTAGGTACTCTCTCTCTTTCCTCTACTTTCTCTCCTCAACATCACCATGTCGCTTCCCATTCGCTCATTGTCCCGAACGTTGGTACGGTCTTACGGTACTGTCCAAGGCCCACCCAGTGCTGCTTCGTTGACGAGCATCCCCATCACCTTAACCGACGCTACGGGTGCTACCGCTCCACGGACCACCTGGACTCGAGATGAAGTCAAGCAAATTTATGAGACCCCATTGAGTCAACTCACATATGCGGCAGTAGGTGAAATTTAAACATATAACCCGATACCGAGCTTTAGCTAAACAGACCCTCCTCTAGGCTGCTGTGCACCGCCGCTTTCATGACCCCGCGGCTATCCAGATGTGCACCTTGATGAACATCAAGACCGGTGGATGCAGTGAGGATTGCTCGTACTGTGCCCAGTCATCCAAGCACAACACGGGCCTGAAGGCCACCAAGATGAGCCCCGTCGAAGATGTCCTCACCAAGGCTCGCAATGCCAAAGCCAATGGTAGCACTCGGTTCTGTATGGGCGCGGCTTGGCGCGACATGCGTGGCCGTAAGACAAGTCTCAAGAACGTGAAGCAAATGATCACCGGAATCCGTGAGATGAACATGGAGGTCTGCGTGACCCTAGGCATGATCGACGAACACCAGGCCAAGGAGTTGAAGGAAGCTGGTCTGACCGCATACAACCACAACCTCGATACCTCGCGTGAATTCTACCCCACCATCATCACCACCCGCTCCTACGATGAGCGCCTGAAGACGCTCTCGCACGTGCGCGATGCCGGTATCAACGTCTGCTCTGGCGGTATCCTCGGTCTGGGCGAGAGTGACGCCGACCGCATTGGTCTCCTGCACACAGTTTCCAGCCTGCCTGCCCACCCCGAATCCTTCCCCGTCAATGCCCTCGTCCCCATCCCCGGTACTCCTCTCGGCGACCGCAAGATGATCCCCTTCGACCGCTTACTCCGCACCGTCGCCACCGCCCGTATTGTTATGCCTAGTACCATTGTCCGCCTGGCTGCCGGTCGCATCGCGCTCTCGGAAGAGCAGCAGATTGCCTGTTTCCAAGCAGGCGCCAACGCTGTCTTCACCGGCGAGAAAATGCTTACTACTGACTGCAATGGCTGGGATGAGGACCGTGCCATGTTCGAGCGCTGGGGATACTACCCCATGAAGAGCTTTGAGAAGCCTGGACTCAAGGCTGATGCCACTGCTCCCACCCCGCCTCCTGTGAATCCCGAGGTTACTTCTGCGCCGGTCGCAGCGAGCGCTTAGATGTATAGTTAGATCTGTTGCTTCTATATGACTGCGTCAATAGTTTGGATCGAAACAATCCTGCAAAATGCAATTGTCAATGATACAGTTCAATGACACTTCCACCTTCACTCCTGGGTATATGACGAGGTACCCTTGAAGCCATGGTAGTATAATAATGTATCAGGTCAACAGCCCTTGCGCCATGATGAGGTGAAATAGCCAGACACTAAAACGAGAAAAATGTTCCTCTCCACACAGAGTCAGGACGACTTATCGACTTCGGGAACACTATACAGGTACAAAGCCGTCTGCTTTTGTACCATCAACCACTAGTTCAGCCTCTTCCCTTGTGATTTCCCCCGTACCCCTCTTGCAAAATTCATGACTTCATGTCAAAAACTTTAGTTTAGGGCCCAACAGTGACAGAAACCCCAAAGCCAATCGAAATCCATTGGTGCTCCACTCTTCGCGATCAAATGTTGCAATACCGAGGCTCAAGCCGAGCGCACGGTGTCAACTCAGCATCTTGACCCACGTCTTTTTCACCTACTATTCGGCAGATATCAACCTTCACGTCGGATCGCAGTGGTTCCCTTTTTGGTTTCAATGATGAACCCCACGATCTCCATTTTAGTGTCCCGGCGAGGTTTAGCCACCTTCCCAACGTCAACCTTCTGCGGAGAATTCACATGCTTGCGCAGATCCTCGCCAAATTAGCATAGCGTCTACCATCTCCTACTCACTCAATTTATAGGTTCTGTTGGGGTAAACAGATCCATATAGGGATATTGACACATCACTACTCACACGGTGTTCATGACCGATGCCCTCGTGGGAATGATATAAACAGAATCACCGCCGCCATGGATGGCCGCAAAATCCAACTCAAGTATCCACCATGGATTCCAAACCTCTATCCAAAGATTCTATGCAATCAACATGGCGCACAGCCCCTCGCAGCGAATGGAATATTAGTCATTACCTGCTAGACGCGCTCAACGCCCACCCCATCGACCTAAACAAGGAGATACCAGTGCACAGCAAAGACGAGAAAGTGCCATACATGCCCCAATGGTATCTCCAACGTTGGGTTCTCTTCTACTCAGCCCTCCCCCTTGTCCTCCATGAGACCTACATGGCACTCACTGGCCGCACTGTAGGCCCAATCACAGCCTTCAACCTCTACTTCTTCGCCTTCAACGCGATAGTAATCTACCAAGTGCACATCCTCCGACGTCTCGGCCACAAATACGGCTTCTTAGACGGCGACAAGCACGCACGGGATGGCGTCCCTGATGTCGGCGTCGCTAAAGTGGTAGCCTCCCTATACAAAACCACGGGATCCCGAATGATCCTCTCAATCATCCTCTCCTACAACAAAACCCAAAAACCCTCACAGCTGTCCTGGATCTGGCTCCCTCTTGAAATCGGTCTCTACGGCATCGTCCTCGACTTCTGGTTCTACTGGTACCACCGACTGATGCACGATGTGGGCTATCTATGGAAATACCACCGCACCCACCATCTCACTAAACATCCGAACCCGCTCCTCGCTGCGTACGCAGACCACGAGCAGGAATTCTTCGATATGGTCGGCGTGCCGATGATGACGTACTTTAGTTTGAAACTGGTTGGTTTGCCGATGGGCTTCTATGAGTGGTGGATTTGTCATGAATACGTTGCCTTTACGGAGGTGTTTGGCCATAGTGGGCTGCGCATGCATTCGGGTGTGCCGTCGACGCTGGGCTGGTTGCTGCAGATGTTTAACGCGGATATTGTTATCGAGGACCATGATTTGCATCATCGGAAGGGCTGGCGGAAGAGTTATAACTATGGTAAGCAGACGAGGCTGTGGGATCGGATTTTTGGGACTTGTATGGAGCGTATTGAGTCCGCGGAGGGGAATGTGGATTATGAGAATACGGCGATGATGCCTTTGTTCTAGGGGGTTAGGTGGTTGTTTGTCGTGTGAATGATGTGAAATTGGAATGGAATTATGCTTGCTTCTTGATTTTGGCTGTCTGTATATAGCCCAGTCTTTTATGAATTATGTCGCTTTATGATGTGAAATGTAAAAAAATGATCGAGAGATCCATTAAACCTATCGAGCTGGATTGCCCTTGGCGTGTACTTTGATCTTACTTTCCTTCTGCTTTCTCTTCCTTTCTCTCACACGTTCTGAAGTTACAACTTCCGAGCAATGAAACATGACACAGGAAGCTTATCCGTTGATCCAAGATATCTAGACCCTTTGCCTGTAAGGGATGCTTCCAACCAACACGAGAAAATAGCACATACTCCTCGTCTCCACAGTCACGGAGAAAGACCTTCGTCGTCATATACCGATTCTCTCCGCAACCATGTGGGATTCTCCGAGATGAGGTCTTTTCCACGCAGAAAGCAATATCTCTTCACCGCCATATCCGCTCACTATAGACCCGTGACATTGTGTTCAGGGGGAAAGATATCTCCGATGGCATGGCAGTTGAGGACCTGAGCGTGGGGCCTTGAATGTCGTGGGACCCGCTTGCCATCTCTCATCCATCCCCGTAAACCCACCCATATATTGCATTCCGGTTTCGACTACGGAGTACGGAGTACAAGCAACATGCTCGAGTTACTGTCGAGTCAAACACGTCCATTACAATGCCATCTTTCTCATAACTGGAGTCTCAATAGAGTCTGCATATACGATATTTGCCTTCAGGGCCATGTCGTAACGTGGCATGGCATGGACAGAGCAGGTTTAACATACGAGGGATTCTCTAACATAATCTAACTGGTTTAGGTACGTGGTCAAAGCTTGGAGTCTGTAATAACCGGCTCCTACTATGGAGTAGGGAGGAGACGATATTATGGCCCCCATGCCCGTATACGGATACGCAATTACATACAAGAGCGATAATGAAAGACGATATTAACATACGAGGTACCTCCCACACCTCATGGTTTACCTTTGGGGGAATGCAACATTTATCCGTTGGAGAGCCACATGTCAGCGCTGCTCTGATTAATCTAGATACAGTCCAAGGCACAAACTAAAGCCTACGAAAGTACGGCATAGGCGAGGTCATCGGTGAGGTTGTGTGGTTGGGTTGACTCCGAGGAGAAATGCGCTATGGAAAAGCCGGAATGGCGCTACCCGCGTTAATTTACACGTGCGACTACGCCGGGCAATAAGAAGCGAAAGTTTGATTTGATTAATTGAAGGGGTGAAATTAGTCTGAGACTAGTGTACGGAGTACAGACCAGGCTTAGCGAATTTCCAACTAGTAGTTAACTAGTACAAGAAGCTAAGTACTTGCATAATATACATATTCGTGACGGCGTAGGCTAATCTAAAATGAGGCAGGTTCTAGAACAATCCAAATATAAATTAGATCCGTTCTAACTCCCCAATGAGCGATCCCCCATATGGTCTTCCACAGGCTGCCGAGCATCTGAGATAACCGAAATCTCCACCTGCTTCGTAATACCTGGGGTAGAGAAAGTAGGAGAATCAGGTGCCCCTCCTATAGATGTGCTAGTATGCGCGCTTTGGCTATGATCCAGAATCCGATCGATGCTATTGTTTTCAACATCAGACTTGAACTTGCGCGTGCGGCGCGACTGGTTTGTCTCGTTTGGGGAGCCCCCGATTTGCGCCCGCCGAAGGGCATGCTGAGTTCGTAGGAGCGGGAGTATTTGCCGGTGGAGAGCTTGCGCACGGAGGAGATGATCAAGGGGCGGACGCAGGGGATCGACGAGGTGATGATGATAATGACGTTTTCGATGTATCCCCAGCGAACTAATTCGATGCCGCCGCCGGCTCCGGTATTCGTGATACTAGGTACGGAGTTGAGTTTGGTTGTTTTGATGATGGATGCCACCATTGCACTGTGGAATTGGGTTAGTACATTGTGGCTACGCGATTTGGGGCAAATGTACTCACACGATACCCAAACTCAGAAGACCGATCAAACTGATCTTGATGCGTAGTTTCAAATTCAAGTTCCAGAATACCACTGTTGGGAAAACAGCCAAAAACAGATCGGTGGCTGAGTTGAACGTGTTGGAATAGTATGCGAATTTGATGACTGCGTTCGAGTCGCCACAGGTCGTCGCAACTGCAACTGCTGGATCCCATAGAGCGGCCACATTGCGACAGATGCTAAGCGGCAGTACGGCCGATGCAACGTTCCCAGCAAACTGTATCGCCAGAACAGCCCATAACGCGGCTTGGTAGTACTTGTTGGTCCCGAGGAGGGGGAGGATGTAGAGAATGAACGCAGAGCGAGCTATGGTGGTGCTGATGGTGACGATTGGCACTTGGATTGCGATATTCTTCAAGACTTCTTCCTTGTCATTTGGTTGTAATGTGTCGAGATTCTTGCCGAACCCATGCTTCACCGACAAGGTCAAGAATGCTGTTGATACGATCGCCAGAATCTAGAAACCATTGAAGTCAGTCTATGAAAGTGATCCACAAGCTACCCAGAAAGATCTACCTCAGCGAAAATCATCAGGCCATCATCGACGCCAAACCGATTGATCTTGATTTTGCCGAAGATCCGTAGAATAACGATCACCGCAGCAATGGCCACCGCAGCCCAGATCCCCTTCTCCAGGGCTGGGCCAAGATCAGTTTGTGACATTGTGTGGAGATAAACAAGCTAACTTGACAGCATCGTCTACCGGGCGATCCCTCATATAAATGAATGCGGACTTGAGAGTTGGAATAGTCAACGGGAACAAGTCCGGAAGAAAAAAAGAGTTCAGCAGAACCACGGATAGCGTCGGTCATCAACCCCGGATAGAACATTCTAAGGTTTCTTGAACTTTGGTCAGCTAGATTCATAGCGGGCAATAGCTCGCATTGTGCGCCAAAAACTTGGGATGGTCCATGGCCCAGCCACAGATTGGTTGTTCTTTAACCTTGGATCGTGTAAAATTCGACGATCATTCCCATTTTAGTCGGTTTAGCGCATTCCAACCAATGTTTCAAGGCTACAGGGTTCCCAAACTCAATTTTGTGCATCTGAGGTCTCCTCGAACTGCCTATGCTGTAAGTCATTACAACATAAGTTATATTTAGTTATATTTGTGGGGCGGCAGTGATTTTCAACGTGACTGAGACTTACTGTAGTTGACATGGCGTCAATTATAATGTTAAATACAACATCTAAGCTTGTCACACCATTGAGGTCAGTCATCGCCTATGAAATACCCCTGAACTGGGAAATTGTTCGATGCAAGATTAAAGCCACCAAAGCATACAACATACAATATTAAAGGCGCACTGACCTCCGGACATGGATCTCGGCCGTGGAGCCATTAGGGCTCGCTGAGGTGGGGCTTGGTGGCGTTGAACCAGACACCGATTGGGTGAATTCCATTCGGGTTACACTGAGAAACTGTCTAGGTGGATCCCGGATCTTAGTCTTAAGGTTTCTTAGCTCCTCCGGGACCTCCGCGTCGTAAAAAAAAGTAGTCCGAGATTGGAAGATAATGTTGATGCAAAGAGACAAACCCATTGTGCTTATAATAAGAGAAACATAACCATGCGATCAGATTCCGGCTAGTGTAGATCATAACTGCAGTGGTAGATCACGCTTGCAGGAACGGTATGTAGGTACAACATATGTAGTACGTACTACGTACTCCATATCCGTACCTGCCTTAAGAATTTATTTCGGTTCCACCCCGATTAAATCCCCCTATCCACAGTGAATCCAACTAGACGCACTTGGCAACATCTCCGAGTTGTTATCCATGTTCAATCGAGGGGATGTGAAGTCCTGTTGTAAATAAAGAGGGTGATCGACACCTGTGCCTCCATTCTTCCACAACCTTATCCCATCCATCTCCTCCACCATGAAGTGGACTTTGGCTTCCCTCGTGGCTCTTGCCGCACCGGCCCTCGCATCGCACTGTCACTGTTTGCCAAGTGATAGCTGCTGGCCTGCCCCATCGGCCTGGGCCTCCCTGAATAGCACAGTTGGTGGTCGTCTGGTTGCGACCGTGCCAATTGGTAGCCCCTGTCATGAACCCACCTACGATGCTGCCGCCTGTGCGGCGCTCAAGACAAGCTGGAATACCCCGGAGCCTCAGTAAGTCTTGCTAGTCTTGGAAAATTGACAGCGCTAATCGCCGCCAGTCTTGCCTCCTCTTCGTCGGTGATGCAAACGTACTTCGCCAACCAGAGTTGCGACCCGTTCACCGCCAAGTCTAAGCCATGCCTCCTTGGTAACTACGTGAACTACGCTGTGAACGTCTCTTCCAGTGATCAGGTCATTGCCGCTGTCAATTTTGCCCGTGATAACAACATTCGCTTCGTTATCCGTAACACCGGCCATGAGTAAGTTGCCTCAACGGTTTTTCTACAGATCAATGCTGATATGACGTAGTTATCTTGGTCGTTCAACCGGTGCCGGTGCCCTCTCTGTATGGACTCACCACTTGAATGATATTGAATACAAGGACTGGTCTAGCCCAACCTACCAGGGCCCTGCGTTTAAAGTCGGTGCCGGTGTGGTTGGTTACCAGATCCTCGAGGCCGGATCTGCCAAGGGCCTCGTCGTCGTTACTGGCGAATGCCCCACGGTCGGTCTCGCCGGTGGTTACACCCAAGGTGGCGGTCACTCTGCCCTCAGCACCAATTTCGGTCTTGGGGCTGATAACACCTTAGAGTTCGAGGTTGTCACCGCTGCTGGCAAGCTGGTCAAGGCCTCACGCACCGAGAATGCCGATCTGTTCTGGGCACTGAGCGGTGGTGGTGCCGGCAACTACGGCGTTGTCATGTCCATTGTTGTCAAAGCACACAAAGATGCGCCCATTGCCGGTGCTTCTCTTCAGATGACGGCGGCCAACATCAGTACCGATACCTTCTACGAGGCTGTTTCGCAGTTCCACTCTCTATTGCCCGCCATGGTCGACCAGGGTGTAACTGTCATCTACCAGATGACCTCAAGCGTCTTTATCATCAACCCCATCACAGCCTACAACCAGACTATCGACGACGTCAAAGCCATCCTTGAGCCGTTCACCTCGAAGCTTACCGAGCTTAACATCAAGTATTCAGCTAGCTTCACCGAGCACGACTCGTACTATGACCACTACAACAAGTACATGGGCCCTCTTCCTTGGGGTAACCTAGCCGTTGGCTCCTACCAGTATGGCGGCCGTCTGATTCCCCGCAAGGCCCTAGAGCAGAACTCCAACGGGATTGGTTCAGCATTGCGCAGTCTGACCCAAGCGGGTGTGATCGCCGTCGGAGTCGGAATGAACGTCTCAGCCCCGGTCAACGTCTCGAACGCAGTATTCCCAGCCCTGCGCAACGCAGCCGTGACAATGCAAATTGGCACACCGTGGAACGAGACCGCGCCTTGGTCCAAAATGATTGAGGACCAACACAAGATGACGACTGAATACGTGCCTCAGCTCGAGGCCGTCACACCGGACAGTGGCTGTTACCAGAATGAGGCTAATTTCCGCCAGCCGGACTGGAAGCAGACCTTCTTCGGAAGCAACTACAACCGCCTTCTCACTGTCAAGCGCAAGTGGGATCCTTCCTCGTTTTTCTATGCCCTCAAGGCTGTCGGCAGTGATGCCTGGTCTGTGTCCGAGTCGGGGCGGATGTGCCGTGCTTAAGCTTGATAGATTTGGTTTGATTTCATGGCATGATGTAAGATAGCGATGCACCATTCCTGGTTTAGATCTTATATATATTTTTTGTCTGTTTGTCTATATTAGTTAGATAATTAGCATGTTTTGGCAGATAATGACTATTCCTCATTGCCCTTATAAATTCGATCCAGAGGAATTTCTCACTTTTTAGATATCTAGACTATCGAGGACTCATCTAACTCTACTGGCGCTTTAACGTATCTTTCAACCCTTTTTTATGCCGAAGATCACAGACATTCATGGAGTAATAGTGGCCAATTACTGCCGGTGCGCCCTGGGCGTTATACACCTTCGTAGTTGACATAGTGATCTTTTCGGTGATTGGTCTTGCAACATTCTCCTGGGTGATCCACGGTAAGACATCAAGCCCTTACTCTTCGCATATATTTAACTAGCCGAGAGGGTACAAATTGATTTTAATTAATCCGATTACTTACTACGACACTGCTGCCAGCACAAACACGAATTAGTCTTCTTCTAGCGTCGTTCGATCCATTCCTTCCCCAGCCTAGGTTTTGAGGAAAGATCCAAGTTTGGGAAAGACAAGAAAAACATCAGGCCAAAGTCAGGCCAGGGGTGAATGCCCCTAAATTCCTCGTGTGCAATAATATCTAACAATCCATTCAAGACATTTACATGCCTGAATAATAGTTCGTCGAGCGCGCTAACAAGAAGACAAGATGAAGGGCAACGAGGTAGAGACAAACGAAATCATACAAAACTGTCATGATAGACAAAATTCATCCAGTGAATTCATTCCCCGGCTAACCTGCCGTATAACTCTGACAGGATATATTAACTAGAGCAATCTGAGACATGCATCGCCATATTCCAAAACTAGGCCACAGAATTTTTGGCTAAATTGCAGGATAAAAGCACTCGGAGAGCCGGGCCTTGTGATCCGTCCCTGTCTAAATTTTGCCCGGCTTGCTTCGGCGCTGGCGAATTGAAGTATAGTAACGTTTCTCATTCTCGGCCTCGGTATCTAGAATTTCTACTTATACACCCTATCGAACATCGCCAGAATGTGATTTACATTTCAACCCCTGGCTTAAGACCTGTCATGGCCAAGTAAATTACTACTATGGAAATCGGAGACAAGCATATTCATCGGCCATTTTCCATTGGCTTTGTACTGTAATTCAATTAGGACTAGTACTGAAAATACAGGGTTGTGGCGTCCCGTAGTGGTCTTGGTCCGTCTAGTGGGGGTATCTCCATACTAGTCTGTACGGATATTGACATTGCTCATAAATATCAATCAGATAATAGTGATTCGTACAGTACATATTACTCTAATATCGACACCTTAAATCCATGATCACTAATTCTTGATAGAAACTCCATGGGCACTGAAAAATCAACATGGTGAGGTCTACGCGAACCATCAAAATACCAGCCAGCGCATGCCAACGGGTCCTTTGTTCTTACCTTGTGCATGCTCTGTACAGTAGTATACCAAACGCCACCAGGAACTTCTAATTCAAGTTGAAATTTATTGTCCTTTTGATTTTATCCTTTTTTTCCGTCAGGCTATTCCATTTTATAGCGACACTTGCTAGGATGTAAAACCTCTAAAAGATTTTTGATTCCCTAGCTCATTCCAAATAATTGTAGAATTTACTCTACCTTTGATCAATCACTATGGGTAAAATCTATACGATAGGATTGGCAACATTTGCTGCAACGGGCAGCTTTCTGTTCGGTTATGATTCTGGTATTTTTCACCAACTCACTACGCAAGAGTCGACTATGGGACTGACATTATAGGTGTCATGACCGATGTGATCGCCTCCCCGCACTTTTTGAACTTCTTTAGTACGACCAAAGCATCCACAATTATCGGCGCCATCAACAGCACATTCTCAGGGGGAGGTTTGTCTCCTACTATGGGAATTGCATGATCAGACAAGAGTTGACAGCAATGTAGCGGCCATTGGTGCCCTCATGGCGGGCTTGACTATCGACCGATTCGGCCGTAGAAGAACAATCCAACTTGGTGCCTTGCTAGCGACTATTGGTGCTATTCTCCAATCTGCAGCTCAGAATCTTATTATGATTCTAGTTGGACGAATTGTCGCTGGCTGGGCAGTAGGTGTTCTGAGTATGTCTGTTCCAGTTTACCAGGCCGAATGCGCCCATCCAAAAACCCGTGGCTTGTAAGAACCTCCAAAGCAGAAAAGTGATATCAGACTAAACCATATCGTGTGCAGGATTGTCGGACTTTCACAGCAGATGATTGGGGTTGGTTTCATCGTTAGCACGTACGTTTGTTCCTATTTCATTCCATCTGGACCGCAATACTTATGCATATCAGGTGGATTGGATATGGTTCACTTCATGCCCCTGACAGCAGCTCATTGCAATGGCGATTCCCACTCGCATTTCAAGCACTTCCCGCATTCATGCTGTTCTTAGGAATGTTTTGGCTCCCCGAGTCCCCTCGTCATCTCATTGAACAGGACCAGGAGGAGGAAGCATTGCGCATCCTTAAGCGCCTGCACTATGACGGCGCAAACATGGAATGGATTCAAACTGAATTCCGCGAAATTAAAATCACCATAAACGCTGAACGGGTTATCACAGCTTCTGGGTGGACAATCATGTTCAAGGTACCGCAGTGGCGGACTCGGCTGTTGTAAGTTCCCCACGCCTTACTATTGGAAATCGGGATTCTCAAGTTTATTTACCAGGCAAGGAACCTTGGTGCAGGTTTTCTCCCAAATGACCGGCATCAACGTCATTAACTACTACCAAAATATCATGTCAGTCCTCTCACCACTATGGAGATGAATTCCGAATATTAACCCATGACAGGTATGAAGCACTAGGAATTACCGGGAGCCGAGCTACCCTTGTCACTGGAATTTACAACGTCGTCGGCCCTCTGGCAAACTTCCTCTTTATTGTTTTCATCCTCGATCGCATCGGCCGTCGCCGTCCTCTACTCCTCGGTGCCACTGCAATCACCATCGCACTAATCTGTGAAGCAGCCCTAAATTCGCAGAACGAGGATGGGACAAAGACCGGATACAGCATCGCTGGAGTTTTCTTCCTCTTCCTTGTAACGGTCTTCTTCTCGATGTCCTTTGGCTCGATTGCCTGGGTATATATGTCCGAGGTTATGCCGATGCAGATTCGGGGTAAGGGCGTTGCATTTGCTACAGGAATTGGTAATTGGACGGTTAGTACGCTATGGAGCCAGGTTTCACCCATTGCGCTAGGGAAGATCGGGTGGAAGTTTTATTTAATTTTTGCAGCATGGAGTATGTTACCCCTATGACTGTTCTTGCCATAATACTGATTATCTAGATGTGTGCGTTACCATCCCAACAATCTTTTTCTGGTTCAAAGAAACCAAGCAAAAGTCGCTTGAGGAGATTGACCTCCTCTTTGGTGGAAGAGCACTGGGTTCTTTGGATGATAATATCACCTCAAAGACAGTAGAAGTGGAAACTGTTGCAACCACTAGACAGTTGGAGGATGTCACTGTTTAGATGGTGTCCACCAAGTCATGTGCTGGGAATTTCGATAGTTTCAGGGGATGTTTGAAATTTAGTATGTCTATAGGAGGGTGCACTGAGTGCGAGGATTTAAAAAAGACGAACGATAAAGAGATGGATTTCGTACTGATCCTAAAGTTATAACATTCCATACACAGCCGGATTTCATGTCGTATGGTCAAGTAATACCCAGCCAATACAGCTCATTTCTCGCTTACGCATTAAGAGCCTGTCCGTACATTTTTCAGCTGTCCTCCAACAAATATTCGTGGTAAGAGTCAGAGCTTCAAATGTTGTTACAAGAGGCCAGTGATTATGGGCACACGATGAGGACTGAATAAAGCTCGTATGGGTGGAGAATATAAGCTACAAGTATACACCTTTCATAGATATCTTTCATTTTATTGTTTTTCCCTTTGCTTTAAAGTCTTCATACTATGCGTGCCGTTCGGGAAATCGGTCGGAGTTTTCTGGAGCATTCGGCCCCATGAAACGGCGTTCTATGGCATGCGGACTTGAGTTTCTCAGGCCCGGTGCAGGCGGACCGCTTCATCATCCTCGGGACTGCGTATATTAATCAAAATCCCGCAGTCGTATTCGTGTCTTACAAGGAAGTGAATACGCATCTCTTCGGCATAGCCGCCAATGTGAACGATATTGTTAGAATCTACAGGCTAGTAGACAGTATCATGGAATGACAATGTTGTATGAATGTTGAGATCTGTGTAGAAAGACAGTAGGAAAGGGGATAGCTAATCCACTACTATGGGAGAGACCATGTGACACTAGGATATTCAAACAGGGACAGATCATATGTTTGTACGAAGCCAACAAACGGCTCCCTTTTCCGCTGACCTCGGGGGAACTCTTCCTTTCTCCTTACTCCGCATTATCCCAGACCCGAATGCCAATCATCGTTACACTAAACTAAAAGTCGATACTTGGCTTATCTGTTTTGGATTAAACATCAATTTGGGCGTTAAAAAAATACCTAAAGGGACCAACCTTTGGACCGCATTTCCGAAACACCGAGCCGTAGTTAAGTTTTAAGGTGGCTTCCCGTCTCCACGACGGAAAGTGGAGATTAGCTTGGGATCTACAAGGTTCCACTGGCACTTTATCCAATTTTATCCGTCCTGTATACAACATACAACATACATATTCCAAGACTTTCAGATTGGCTGTTAGGCATTGATAATTGCAATGGGATAGTGACGTGAATGTTTAGTTTGGAGATTACAACATACTCTGTATCAGCCTAATTTCTTGCCGTCCTGTCCTACGTGTTCCCCACCACATAGATATTGAATTATTTATCCAGAACATAACGTGCAGTTGTAAACCATTGCATCATTTTGCCTACCAATGGTGAGTGGATGGATAGTTTTACGATAGACTTGGGAGTGGAGAACTTAGCGTCACATATATTAGAGCCAACATGAGAATAGTGTATATATAAGGTACTTGTGCGAGTCAATTGTGTGAGCACGTTAGCCTTGGGTTGAACCATCCAATCCTTCGCTGCTATGTTAACTCGTCATTATGGTGGTTTTCCCCCTCCTTACTGTCTTAGGCTTGGCTGCGGCATCTGCAGCAGTCTCGCCTCGGCAGGTAAACTACAAGGATGCGTCACTTCCAATAGAAGAGAGAGTTTCTGATCTACTCTCCCGGATGACCGTTGAAGATGAAGCGGCCCAGTTAATTCAAGGTTCTGTAAAACAGAAATATACGGAATCTTTCTGCGTCATTACAACTGGAGAATATGGGACTGACTTAATAGTAATACACGTGATATTGCGAACTGGATAAACCCAACCACTGGCGCGTTCAATGAGCGCGGCCTTGTTGAGAACATGGCTCTTAAAGCCGGAAGTTTCTACTCTAGATCGCTGTCCTCCTAGTTTTCAAGTTAACACTGACCACTTTTTCGCTCCATAGTTGGATACCCATCACCTGGATCATGGATCAGTGAAAATATCCAAAGGGGTCAAGACTATCTCTTCAACAAGACTCAAGGTCCGCCATAGCGCAACTATTGATGGACCAAGCTCATACTCACACCGACTCAGGTATTCGCGGATTTCTGCTGGTCAATGCTACGATCTTCGACTCTCCCATTGGATACGCTAGCGCTTGGGATCCTAGAATACATCTACCATTCTCTTGGAGATTCCCTTTGCTGACATCATGAAAGCTGGTCGAGAAAATGGCTCATGTTGTCGCTCAGGAATCTGCTGCTATGGGTGCCAACCAGGTATTTGCGCCAGTTTCCGACGTTGCCTGAGAATTGCGATATGGAAGGGTGGGTTATCCACCCCAGGACTAAGCGAATCGGCGGAATGTTAACAAACATAACAAGACACGGGTGGAGGAAGGCTTCACCGAAGATCCATATCTCTCCGAGGAACTTTTGGTCCTTTCTTCGGGTAAACCGATTATAGAGCCCTGGATTGCCAATAGCACTAGTGCCTTAGTGCAACAGTTCTACCCATCTGAAGAAGGCGGAAATGCTCTGGCCGACATCCTCTTCCGTGACTACAATCCTTCTGGTCGACTACCTGTGAACTTCCCGTACGATATTGGGTTTCTCCCGGTGTGCTATAACTATCTCAGCTCAGATTGCGCGATTGGGGATTCAGGACACATCAATGCTAATGGGAGCATTGTTTTCGGACATCAATACGTGATCGGCACACCGCAACCGTGGTATCCTTTCGGACACGGCAAGTCATACTCGACTTTTGAGTATTCGTTGGTATCCCTGGATAAAGCGAATGCCACAATCAATGACACAGTTACGGCCAGCGTGAAGGTAACCAATACCAGCCCTGTGGATGGAACAGATGTTGTGCAGCTGTACATTGTCGACAGCATTGCGAGTATCGATGTGCCTAGTCACAAGCTCAAGAGGTTCAAGAAAATTCGCGTCAAAACTGGTTGGACATCTAACATCAAGACTCCAGTCTCAGTTCAAGATATTGGACTGTGGAATAGAAAGATGAAGTATGTTGTGGAGCCGGCTCAGTTTGTTGTCCTGATCGGAAGAAACTGTACGGATATCATCGGAAACCTTACCTTCTACGTTTCTTGAGAGAAGCGCAATGTGGGATTCCGACCAGAATACCAGCGATATGAGAGTCGGAAAGAAGAGGCGATTAACCCACTGTCAAGAAATTAATAATGTTTCTTTCATGAATCAATACAATATCAACCGGACTCAAGGGTCTTGGCAATATGATCACATACTCAGTATTACGAAGTGGTGTAGTACCATTTCTCTCTATTTATATAATCTACAAAGTCAAGTTTAAAGAAAGGTTCCTCGAATCACTCCGTAGTAGTCTAGCTGCCAAACAAGACTATATCACGAGAACGTCAAGCTGAGTTTCTGTGCATGTTTATTTCTGTCGAGAGGTGATCATGATTTATTCCACCAAGCGGAGAATGCAGATGGCGTGGAATTTGGGAAATCGACGGCCTCAAATGACCGATCGAGACCGCTTTAGGTAGTGGACCTTTCTAGGACCTCGCTTCAAATGTTTCTCTTTTTTTGGTTGGTACCAATAATACCGTTCTTTACCTTTTTATCTGAATCTATAATGAATCTATTATTAGGTACTTCGTCATAAATAACAACAATACGCTGAAAACGTAGTTCAATGCTGAATGTATGTGCATAAGTCTAAATTCTATATAACCAAATCAAATGATATCGCCCAGCAACAAAGTATCCGTGAAAACATTTTATATACGAACAACAAGCTTAAACCACGGCATTGTTAGCGCAAGAGAAGCTGTTGCTGGAGGCGTCGTCATGAATAGCCTTGCCGGAAACGTAAAGGCCAAGACCACACATGCAACCACCAATCAGAACAATGCACACATTCACAATAGTGAGTACAATCTTCCGAGGAGAGGAGAACCACTTGCCCTTGTTGATGTGCAACCAGTACATACCACCAAGGCCGTAACTGAACCAACTAGCGAACAGTGAGCTAATCAGACTCAGCAAATCACTGAAGACGGGAATGGCATCGGCAATGATCCATGCAATAACCCAGCAAGCAAGAGCAATGCCAATCCAGGAGCCAACAGCAAGCATGTCACGCTTGTGCATGCGGTCAGTGCCACGGTACAGGCGGACGTAGATGTACTTAAGACCGATGTGGCCGTTGACGACACCAGCACCGATAATCTATGAGGGTGTTAGCAGCCGAAGAGTAGATAGAATGGGAAGGAAAACGTACAGTTGGGATGGCAATTCCGTAAGCAACCTTCTTCAGAATAGGGCCCGCAGATCCAAGGGCGGGAGATGTGACTTCCTGGCCGACATAGTAGTAGATCACAACTGCAGCAACGGTGTAGAAGATAATTTCAAAGGTCTGCAGCATGATCAGAGCCTTGGGGAAATCCCTAGGTTCCTCCATCTCGGCGATCAGACCAAAGAAGGCCACGTGGGCGCAGTAGGCAAAGACGATGTTGGTGACAGCGCTGAAGGCCTGGACCAGATCGGTGTCGATGGTAGCCTTGAGGTTCTGACCACCCTGGTTCTGCACACCGACTGCGATCATGGTGATGATAACAGCAGTAACAATACTAGCGAAGGCTATATATGACAATTAGCGATTATTCTTCCAAGTCCCGGCGGAGTTCGATGGTACATACACAGGCACGAAATGTAGGTCATGTTCTTCATGGTACGGGGCAGAGAGCAGACGAAGCAGATGAGGAATCCGACGGCAGTGAAAACCATGGTGCAAGTTCCATGTTCTGTAACGGTGTTCATCATGACACTGAAAGTCAAGATGTGAGAACCCATAATGAAAATCGAGAAGAGCAGCTGGCCGAGGCCGAACAGCTCACGTCCAAAAGCACCGAACAAGACCTCACCAGCGTCGGCCAAGTTCTGGATGTGGGGGTATCGGGCGCGGAATTGATGAATTGTGTATCCGGTGTAGGTTGCGAGAAGGCCCAGTCCGATGATGAGGACGATAGCTGGGGCGAGGCCTAGCTGGGCGAGGGTCTTGGGAAGGGACAAGACACCCAGAGAGACAGATTCGGCAATCATAACTAAATAATGGTCAGAGTTGGTTCATAGTAATTGATCAACTGATCAACAGTTGTCATTATGCACGTATGCTAGCGACTTACACATTCCCGTTTGCCTATCACAGAATTAGCACATATTCTTGCAGGTTGTTGCTTCATAGCATGAACTTACCACCACTTCATAGTTTTATATTTAACCTCAGCACCCTCCTCATTTCCAAAGGCATCTTGATACTGTGGGTTCTGATCCTCCAACGTCTTCTTCTCGTTATATCCCGACTCCGAGTCAGTCGCCTCCTGGTAGGGTGTCACTCCATCGTGAATCATGATGTCGAACGCGTATAGACCGACAGGGAAGGGATGTAAACGGAGACAGAGAAGAGAAGTAAAGGAAGAAAAGAACCCTTGTACGTGTGCAAAAGGAAAAAAATTCTCGAGCCAAGAGGTGGAGCTTTCCTCAACGTTAACTAAGACAACCCCAGCTTCACTTGTATGGAGAGTTGGAGGGCATAATTCTGGGGCCCGGATCTTCTGGAAGGGATGGATCAGGGCTTATCAGTTTCCATTCAATTTCTATTGCCTATTCACATTATGTTTTCACTAATCTTGCGGCTCAGATTAAAAGAAAATGCAAAGCTTTGATGCCAAGTTATGATCATCCATAGAAATTAAGCGTAGGTGGGTCCACTTCCGGGCTGCAAGTGGAGTTACAGTGACCCGCTGTTTCGATATTTGGCCAATCACAGACTCGGCTCGGAATTCTATTATCTAACAAGAATCGCCGGACTCGCGTGGCTGGCCGATGGTAGCCGCTTATTCCGATGCTGAGCCAATCCCGAATCTCACTGGTTTCAAGCTGTTACTAAATGCCAAGATTTGCACTCCTTTAAGGATTTCTCTCTTTCATTATCTCCGATATTGTTAATATGAATGAACGGTGTACGGATACTACGTAGGTATATTGGAGATTGTACTCAGTACGCAAGGGGTAGCAAATCAATTACCTAGGTAGGATCCAGTGGAAAAAAGTCCAATATGCATAGAAGGACCGTGGGTCTCAGAAGCGCTTTTGCCACCAAAAAGAAAAAATTAATTTTAGTCAAGCCTTGCCAATTCCAAGGTTTCATCCAGGCAGACATTCATGGTTCGGCAATTTTGTTAGGCCGCTTATCCGAAGGTTAATGTGGCCCTAAAAGTTAGGGCAGGTACACTACGGAGTACACTTCGCAGTACTCCCGGGGCTAGGTAGTATTTGGTAGTTCAGATCTGGGTATTCCGTTCCTACACAGTCCGTTGACCACATACTTGGAATGACCAAGCTGGTTATAAATAATTAGATGACACCTTCCTAATCCGGACAATCTATGATCTGTACATAGATATATGCATATCACAAACCCAAAGAGCTGCTAGAATATCTGTGCCTCCCTCCACATTCTGACCTCTGTATCTCCAACTTCCCCCGGACGGCCCCGGGTTGGAAGCAATTCGAACGTAAGTCAAAGTTTAAATCCGCGAATAATGCTTCTCCGCATCCAGCCCATCCCCAAAAGCACTCCACCTCTCGGGGTTTTCGTGGGGTCTGTCATGTAACATAGTTAATGAAAGTGTTGATCTCACCACACTACTGCACAAATTTCCTCTTAGTAGGCTCCTTGGTATGACAAACCAAGGACCGGAATCTTCCGTGAACGGAATGAGCAGTGGCCCATACGCAGGTAGCATAACCGCATCCCGTTTCGGTGGGGTAGTAAGGGTTGTCACGACATCGAGATTCCACTTCCCTGACTTGGAAGACAGTGTCGTGGCCCGTGAAAGTACATCAGGTCTGGAACTGACAACCTGTTCTGATGACAACATGCATCGTAGGTCTATACAATATACTATTTTATAGGGAACGCCAACAAAGTCCCTAGAATTAGCTGTCTCTAGTGGTCATGATATATATCTCTCTGTCACACATCATTGAGTTCTAAAAGGGTCTAGCCTGACTACGACTAGTCAAGGTGCATGGGTGATGAGTTGATATTTCGTCTATAGAGAGTACAGCTGTCATTTGCTAAACTCCATTTGTTATGAAAGGGATTTGAAAATATGTCGCTGATAATTTGAGTCCATTCGGATGCCCTCATAGTTGAAGGTGATGTGTACAAGAGCATGCGCTCAAATATTCAATTGTCATGTCGGTATATCCGTATTCTTATCTAACTTACACTAATGCCAATCGGAGGAGACGCTCCATCTCTTGGAGGGACTCAGGTTTGGAAGTCACACTGGACATTAGGTAAAGAACATTGCCAAGGACGCGCGAGTGAACGTTGAACTGATCACCGCCAACAGCAAGCTTCTGCTGTAGTCCCTTTGCAGCATTGGAGGTGTACCCTGCGATATTGTTAGCTTTGTTAATTTATCAGGTTTCTTGAGTCTGAAGAACATACCCCCACCAGCTGCATCACGCAACGAAATACTAAGCACAGTTCCAATAGCAAATACGCTCCCCACCGACTCCGTGGAAGATAGGTCCTGAAGGAGACTATGCGACCAAACACTCCACACATCCGGAGTTGAAGCTTCAGTAGTAGTAGGCGAGCTGTTACGCCATCCAGCGCGGAATGAATCCCACGATCCATCAGTATCAAGTTTAGCCATTGTCTTCAAGGAGTCAACAGCGACCGTACATCCAACGGCATGGGCGGTGTAACTGTGACCATGAAGCAGGGCATCGCTCTTCTCGGGACTCGAGAAAGCATCAAAGATTTCCTCGCTAGCGACAGTCGTGCAGAGCGGTACCAGCCCGCCCGTGAGGAGTTTAGCGTTTACGGCGACGTCGGGATGCACACCTAAGAAAGATGCGGATGTGGGGCGACCGAGACGGTACAGCCCGGTGAAAACCTCGTCGAAGATGACTGGCAGGCCCGACCATGACAGAGATTGTTTGGGAGCGGAAGCGTTAGTGGAGAACAGCTCTGGGTGGTCGCGGACTACATCGGTCAGGCATCTCTGGAAGAGGGGATCACTAGAAGATGGTTAGTTCGTCTATAAATAAACAATTGCGCTACTGGGTTTCCTACCAGAAAAGCATTCCACCCGCACCGAGGATTACAGGTTCCAGGATCAATGCACCGAATTTCACTCCTTGACGGTGGACCAGATCCTCAATAGTGCGATGGATGTAGTCCTTATAGCGCTGGGCAGTGGCAGACTCAAGACGCTGGCCGAGGTCAAAGACTGACCCCAATGAAGCGAAATCAACATCCTCGCCGAGTTCTGCCTGCAGCTCACTGGGTATCTCAACTTTCCAAGATCCGCCAACCATCTTGACAAGAGGGAAGTCAAACCAGTGCCCACGACCTCGATACCACTCCACCTTCTTATTGAAGGTTGAAGGCTCCGAACAATCCATCACACCGATAGTGTCACCGTGGTAGCTACCCTTCAGTCCAAGAATGCCAATCTGCTCCTGGCTCGCATCCCAGCCGTACCGGTCGCAAGAAGCGCGTAGACCCATCTTCACAGCAACTTCCATCCCCGTGCTTCCATTGTCTGTGTAGAAGACCTTAGTGAGCCTCGGGTTTTCGATAGTTTTCAGTAAAGTGTCCGCAAGCGACAGTGCTGGCTCATGGACAGCTCCTGCGAACATGACGTGTCCGTACCGACCGGCGGCATAGGCAGCAGATAGCGACAGCTCGGGGTTACCGTGGCCCAAGCCTTGCGTCCACCAAGACGCAGATCCGTCGAATGTCGGGCGCAGTTCACTTTGGGTATCTTTCGATGTGTTGGGGCCGAATGTTTGGAAGTAATCATCATGCGCTGAGTCAATAACGGTAATGTCCTTCGCCTTCATGCCTTGGTGTTGGGTGAAGGGGTACCATATCAGCTCTTGCGCCCGGTCGGCCATCTCTTCCAAGCGCTGGACGCGCTCGGTATTGTTGACAGACATCTCTTCAAGAAGTCGGAGGACCTCCGACTCCTTTGCGGAGTTTTGGTAATAGCTGAGCATGGCCTCCTCGTCCCTTAACTGGGAGTCGGCATCCAGCTGCGATGGTCGGACGGGAGGTGCCGGTAGCGACACCAATGGAATGCTTTTTTTCTGGAAATAATCACGCAGGTATTCGTGATTTTGGTAGTACTCATCTCGGAACAAGAGAACCGACGAGATGTCATAGCCACGGAGGAGCAACGACTCGTAAGCAGAGATCGAAGAAGAGATCCCCCTAGACGAGAATCTGCCACCAGCACAATTGGCAGCCGAAGTGGTCGATATAAGTCTGCCTGTGAATTGCCATTGGGGCCCGGGGAATGTACACCCCCGGCAGTCTCAACAAGGGCGAAGTCAATGTCCGACCGTGCCCAGCCGGACAGGGTGTTATGTATGGATGCGAGGAGATCATCATCTCGCGGAATCTGCGCGATGAGCTTCGTGTGTTCTAATTAGGACAATGGGCACTTACAAATTTATCTTTAGCTGCCAAATGCGGGCTCACTGGGTCATCGAATTGGTAGAGACATTTGGTGAGCGTTCCGGCGCCGTAACGTTGCAAGTGCCTACAATCGTGAGCGATTGAACGGAATTAAATTCAATTAAATTATGTTTTCAAATTCGCCTACCTATCGTCGGCATCATCCAATGCCCCTGTTGACACGGGCTTGAGGAATGCGGCCCGCTGTTTCTGACGTTGAACGGCATTACACAACACCGTGGAGACAATTGTCTTCCCCACGTCCGTGTTAGCCCCATAGACTTGGTGGGCTCTTAAACTGCGCCAGAGCGCTGCACCGACAGGAGGCATGGTATGAAATGAAGTGAAGTGAGTCAGTCCAAAAACAGACCTCGGTAGAAAGGAGAGAGTCCTGTGAGTTTCCGACTCCACGCCAAAATCCCCACATTTTCTGCAATTCACCGGACTCTCTTGTTGGGTGACTCAACGACTTAAACTTCTTGACTTTGGGGAATAAGATCTGTGTCAATCTCAACAATCAACAATCAACAATATTCGAAACTAAAAAAAATTAAGTGAATGATCCGTGCATAAACCCTTCAGGAACAGAATCAAGATCATCAGGGGAATTGACGTCAGTGATCGTGAAAATCAATATGGTTGCATCCCAACCCAAACCATCGAGCACATCGGGCTCAAGCTCAGCGCCCAAAACCCTCATTGATACACTCTCTGCCACATTGTCGCGCCGAGAAGCCAAATCTGCCCGTCGGAGGCTGACCGTTTTACCCCGGACAGCTGTGGATTTCTCCTCTAATGACTTCCTGTCACTGTCCACGTCTTCTGCATACCGGGAACGATTTTTAGCACTTTTGAATAACACACCGCCATCATTTCCCCTTGCCAGCGGAGGTTCTCGGCTATTAGACGGGAATTCGGCTTATGCGGAAGAACTCGAAAACTTTGTCGCGGAATTCCACCAAGCCCCGACAGCACTTCTATTCAACTCCGGATACGATGCCAATGTTGGCGTACTATCCAGTATTCCTCAGCCAGGCGATGTGATTTTGTACGATGAGCTCATCCACGCAAGTGCCCATGAAGGCATGCGTCTGTCGCGAGCTGGTCCTCGGAAGATGTTTGCCCACAGTTCGCCCATTGGCTTGAGAGAGGCTCTGCAGTCACAAATAGCCGAAGATCCAGCAATTGCGGAAGGTGCGCGCAATGTCTTCGTGCTCATTGAGTCTATCTACAGCATGGACGGCGATGTTGCTCCCATCAAGGAGTTTATCGCAGTTGTTGACGAACTATTACCCCACGGCAATGGATATTTCTATGTCGATGAAGCGCATGCGACAGGTGTGTTTGGACCGCGGGGTGCTGGGGTGGTTCAGGAACTCGGTGTTCAGGATCGCATGTTTATCCGAGTGCACACCTTCGGCAAGGCACTAGCAAGTCACGGAGGTATGTTGTCTTGTCTGGTTTGCTCGGCCCTGGAAATACCCGACTAACGTTTACCCAGCCATGGTTCTCTGCGGGCCAGAGACAAGGGATTATCTGATCAACTACGCCCGGAGTTTGATCTATACCACCGCTCTAGGATTCCCCTTCCTGGCATCGATTCGCGCAGCATATGAGCTCCTATCATCCGGTGAAACTGAATTAGTGAGTCGACTTCCTCTCGAGACTCTTCTTGTACCAACAACTAACTGGATCACAGTTGCAACGCCGGCTTCAGGAGTTGATCCGCCATCTCCGACAACAGCTCGATGGCCTCCGTACATATCAATCAGTTATGTTCGAAGTCGACCACTTCCCCACATCTCCCATTATCTCCCTTCGCACATCGCAGCCACGGCAGCTGGCGAGCCTCTGCCAGGAAAACGGATTTATCGTTCGAGCTATTATGCCACCGACAATTCCCGAGGGAAAGGAACGGGTGCGAGTGTGCTTGCATGCAGGAAACAGTGAGGGAGAGATCGATGGTTTGACGCGAATGATCCAGTCGTGGCTCGATCAAAGTCATAGAAATGCGTCAAAATTATGAAAGCTTGAGGTTCTTTGGGCTTTGTATTTCCATGGAGATTGTCTCCTAGCAAAATTTAGCTTAAAGCACTTGAACCCAGTGTGCTCTGATTCCCATACATATTATCTTAGAGTCCTCAATCTGGTCTAGGTATAACGTTATAGCAACATACATAGTTACCTGGTTAATTGAAGGCATTTTGTTAACCTACAGGCTTCCTTTTGAAAGGTACCTAGGGATTCCTTCGGTAATATGAAACTCGTATACGATAATCTTGGGAGGTCGTCAGTTTCTTTTCGATATGTCCTGTCACTTGTCTCTCGGGAGTTCAATCTGCTGTTGGCAACTCCCTTTAAAGGGAAAGGGGACGAATTATGAGATCCACAGGTTACCAAAAAGAAAAAAAATTGCTCGGGCCCAAAACATCATAATTTCTTTCCCATCGTAGGTAGTAGCTAACAATAGATACCACTATATACATGGCTCAATACACGTACTTTATGTTTTCGCCTATTAGATGAGTGATAATAAATAATAGATAACAATGAATACCATTTTTGTTCGGAGGATTTTACTAGGATCTAATATACTAGTACTAGTCACGACTAGTTGCGTCTAGGAGAAAACCCTTAACAACCTGATAGGTTGGCCCCCTTGTACCTTTGACCTCTCGTAGCTGCCTAGCTAGACACATTCATCAAAAATCTACTAGGATCTAGTAAGCAAAACTCGCCTGATAACCTGACAACATGATAACCCCCGCCCAGGCAGACATGTCTTGAGAAATTCTTTCAATTCTTTCAGTCTTGTGAGTCTCTTCTCTCAGTTACTTGCAACGTCAATAACATCCATAAGATTGTGCTCTAGTCTTCTCACACCTCTTTTTATATTTCCACTTCAAGCGGTCAATAGCTCAAATAGCCAAATCAATCAGCAAAATGGTTTCTGAGTTCTGGTAAGCAAAGCTCGTGGACCCCGCGCATTTCATCTAATCTCATTCATTGCAATCTGTCTCTCTCCATTTCTAATGTCATGCATCTAATCCATACTCACTGAATCTTCTCTCAGTCCTGTATATGCCGTGAGTTTGCCCTTCCTTCTGTGTCCTTCAAACATGACGACCCAAGCATCAATCACAGCTCATGTCCCTTGTCCTTCGCTATGTCTAAACTCGCTGCCTTGATTCAAGTGGCTAACTTTGAGACCTCCAGCCATTCTTTGGGGCTATGGGCTGCGTCGTCGCAATTGTCTTCACTTGCTTCGGTGCTGCCTACGGAACTGCTAAGGCCGGTGTGGGCGTTTGCACGACTGCTGTCTTGCGGCCCGACTTGATTGTAAAGAGTATGTCACATCTGAATGCAGGAACAGTTTACAAAGGAGTTTCCCCGTTCAAGATGAGTCGTTTTCATTACTTGATATTGCGACGCTAATCCAGGCATGGTTCAATAGACATAGTTCCGGTTGTGATGGCTGGCATTATCGCGATCTACGGCTTAGTCGTTTCCGTTCTTGTGGCAAACGATCTGAAACAGAATCTCCCCTTATATACAGGCTTGGTGCAGTTCTTTACGGGTCTCTCCGTCGGCCTTGCCGGCTTAGCATCCGGGTAAGTTGTGTAACAAATGAGTGCCAAAACATAGCTAAGTTGGCCCTTTTTTCTTGATTTCAGTTTCGCTATTGGCGTCGTCGGTGATGCCGGAGTTCGTGGAACAGCTCAGCAGCCAAAACTGTATGTCGGCATGATTCTAATACTCATCTTCGCTGAAGTTCTTGGTAAGAACAAGAGTATACCTTCTGAAAATACATAGAAGTTAATATGTGAACCAGGTCTGTACGGTCTAATCGTCGCCCTTCTCATGAACTCGCGCGCAAAGGATGCCCTGGAGTGCATATGAGACTTTCCTTGTGACGGACGTGGCATCGGAAATAGCGAACCCCGATAATCGAATATTTGCTAGAATGTAGCGAGATCTTATATAGGCTTTGGTGTCATCTATGCTACTCTGCTCCTATTGTTTCCGTTTCTAGGCGGGGACACTGGTTCAACTATCATATTCATATTTGAGGCTCTCAAAGGAGGTCCGGATTTTATAACGCCGTGACATACTACGGATTTTTTATATTGCCTGTTTAGCGGTGCATTTTCTTTTGCTTATACACTTCACTTATCCTCCAAACCGCCAATGAAGTGATGCTGACCAATGTTCTCATCATGATTGGGAAAGACTGAGGTTGGCTATGCAGGAAGTAACTGGCAAGACGCGCTTTTTTTTTACTCTTCATCCTTTCATTATTCCAGCCTGCTGAAACACGCTTTTGGTGTCCAGTCTGCATATGAATTTTGTCCCTTTGGTTTGCCTTTCCGTTGTAGTATCCCATGTATGCATGTTTGCTAGCAGACTGAGCTTTGTTCGGATGGTTTTAGCAGGGTATATAAACCCTGCATTGCTATTTATGAATAGATCATGATTATTCTTCTACTTCCTCCCCTCCTTGGTAGTATTCAGTCCTCAGGCACTTTCCATTTCCGTTGAAGCTCTCTATATAATATATCCAACTTCCTCGCCACGAACAGCTGTATATACCGCACCTCACCTAATATATACAGCCATCGATGGCTTAGTTGTGACTCTAGGCTTCAAATTCCGATCTATATGTTTTAGGTTAACGCGTAGCCACATCACTAGCTCTCTGTTTATTATATATACGTACATATACCTCATGATAAAATCAAGCCGAAACACTCAGCTCACTCTGATAGCCGGGCCCTAGCAGCAAACAAAGCGAAAGGGAAAAACACAAGTGTGGCGTTAGTAATAGCCCCCTGGATGACTCTCGGTTTGGTTTCTAATTATATAAACTGCATAGCTTTCGAGAACCTATCTACCTAGGTAATTCCCATGATCAGAGACGCCCTCAATCTCTACCTTGGGATGCATCAATGGTCGTACATATTCAGTGCTTGAGAAACCCCTTTATAAGCAAAATGTTTCGAACCATGAAAGCTCGGCGTTATCATGAGCATGCAAGCATGGAAAAGGTCCCTGGTTGTCAACTGATCCTTGAAGCGGATATGCGAACTACGCCGAGACCGTATAGCTAGTATCCCTTAAACCTGGCTATCCTTGGTGGTCGTGCAAACACTGCGGAATTTCTCCTTGTGCTTCATTCTGGGATCGTCAGCCAGTTCCTGGGAAGATTGATTTCAATTTCAGATCAACCTTACCGGAAAATGTGGAGTCTCAGCTGCAGAAACTCACTATCCACGAGTCTAGTAATGATGATTGCAATAAGGAAAATGAAAGATGGGTGCAGTTGTTTTACGAGATGTGCAATACGGACGATGAATTATGCGAGGGGGCTGAAGATGAGGAAGAGGAAGTCGGTTGAGGATGACGATGAGTAGACGTTGACAGGGAACAACACGTCCTAAGGTTTGGGTACTCAGCTTCTACTGAACTGCACTCTCTTTATGGGCGACGAAGAAATAGCTCATATTTTGGTGGTTATCATTGTGTGATTTTCGAACCGGACAGCATTTCGCACACTGCTACTAGAGGGATCACCCTGGTGAAACTGTAGATAAATATGGGGTGATGGATAATATGTGGATTCGGTCCAGCTGATGGATGTATTATATCAATGTTAAAACAGCTAGTTTACGGTTTGATAAGCATTTATGTTGTAAACGTGCATCTATTTGTATTGATTTAAAATCCTCTGCTATTTGAGGGTTATAGTTTATTCGACATCTAAACCATAGACTGCTCCACCTTCATTTCACTGGCCTGAGTATCCGAACGGTCCATAGTAGTATAGCGACTGAAATCTCTCATATCCCGACGGTCACCACCAGGCTGATCACCCCGAGCCGCGGCCTTTCGGTCCTGGCGACGGAAGTAAACACGCTTGCACCATTTCCAGCTCTCAATGCCAAGGAAGAAAAGCACTGTCTCAACAAAGACAATAGCCCACTCCCAGGAGATACTGCTGTGTTTGAACACACTGTGGTTGATAACCGGGATGTAGATAATAGGGAAGGCAAGAACGAAACCAGTCATGATGCCAAAGAAGAGGAACTTGTTGCGCCAGATATCATACATCCACTGGGTAAAGACTTTCTTCGAGTTGGGCTGCATCTGGAAGAAGCTGCGGCGCAGGTGCATCATCTCCCAGGCAAGGAAGAGGGCGAACCAGGTCATGCAGGTAAAGGTAGTGGCGCGGGCGCGGAAAACTGTGTCACAGTCATAGGGTTTGTTGGGGTCGTTGTAATGTGTGTTGCAGCCCTGGGCGAGATCGCCGTTGCCCCATCGGAACATGACGAGAGAGAATGCTGACAGACAGAGGGCGGCCATCCAGACTCCGTAGACGAGGGTGTCGATGATGATTTCCCAGGTGAAGATACCTTGTTTCTGTGATTTGTTAGTAATTTGAATTGTAAGGGAAGATGTTTAGGGAGACTTACGCTTTGCGGTGGCCGGTCCATGACTTCTGGAGCGGCGATTTCCATTCCCAGTCCCATATCAGGGAGACCAGAGGTAACCATGATAATCCAGATGATCTCGACGGGGGAAATAGGGAAGACAGACTGGTTGCTGTCATCCTTGAAGGCCAATCCAATAAGCAAGGTCAAAGCCAAAGCGACATTTTCCGCAAGAAGATGCAGAACGAATTTCTGGATGTTATCGAAAATGCGACGACCTTCCTCAATGCCGTTGATGATAGACGCGAAGTTATCATCAGATAGCACCAGTTCGGAAGCATCCTTGGCCACGTCAGAACCATTCTGACCCATAGCGATACCGACATCAGCCCGCTTAAGGGAAGGGGAGTCGTTAACTCCGTCACCGGTCATAGCCACGAAGCGTCCACGGCGGTGCAGCGCATCAATCATGCGGACTTTTGTATTAGGCGCACAGCGAGCAATAACCAAAGGAAGGGTGGGAAGTTCGTCAATCTCGTCTTCAGTCAATTTGTCGAACTGGGAAGCCGTCATGACCATAGCATCAGCAACGTCCTTGGCGATCATATCCATATTCGCAGGAATAATTCCGACTTGTGCGGCGATCGCACGCGCAGTACCGGGGTGGTCACCAGTAACCATGTGCACTGAGATTCCAGCCTTGTAGCAGAGGGCAATAGCTCCAGCCGTCTCGGGGCGAGGGGGGTCATAGAGACCGATCAAACCGTAGAAAGACAAGTCCTTCTCAACCTCGTCGCGGGGAAGAGGGTCATCACCCTCTTTTGCGGGAGAGGTGTTCTCGCGACCGGCCATAGCGAGCACACGAAGGCCCTCTTTAGCCAAAGCCTCCATGTTCTGCAGGATTTCATCGCGCATTTCATCGTTGATAGGAACTGGTTCAGAGTTGGGATTCCATTTAATGGTAGTGCACGCCTCGAGAACACGTTCGACAGCGCCCTTAGTGAAAATCATTTCGCGACTCTTCTCCGAGTTGTCGTCGCGCTTTGAGAAAATAACAGACATTTTCTTCACGCTTGAGTCGAATGGATACTCGGCCTGTTGTTGCCAGATCGGCTTGTCGCCCTTTGTCCAGCGATCCAGACCCCAGTTAAACCGAGAAGCGAAAACCTGAATGGCAATGTCGGTGGGTTCGCCACGAGCCTGCCATCCCTCAGTGGCACTTTGGTGGAGATGGGCCAGGTTGGCCATAGCAGCAACATTTAGGAAGTCCTTGAGTGTATCATTGTCTTTCAACAAGTCATCTGGCGATGCTACATCGCCTAGATTCTCCGCACCCAGTTTGACCGGGGGCTCAGCCATCAAGCTCAGATCACCGTCTTGAGGGTTGAGAGGTTCATTCGAAGCACCAACTGAGTAAGTTCCCAGGGATGGAAGCCAAGCCCTCTTCGCGACCATGCGGCCTTGTGTCAGAGTACCAGTCTTGTCTGAGCAGATATTGGTGACAGCGCCGAGGGCCTCGAGGGAATCCAGCTTGCGGACAATGACATGTCGCTGGACCATCTGTTTCGTTCCGACAGCCATAGTGATTGTCAACACAACCACCAAACAAGCAGGAATCATAGCCAGACCAGTCGCGACTGCATAAATAATAACCTCGCTATCACCGCGCCAGTTATTTGATGCAGCGACGACAATTGCAAAAACGACAGCAATGGCAAAGAGCAGAAGCGCCAGCTTAGACAGCTTCCGCTGCAAAGGTGTACCAACGTTGGTACCCAAGAATCGGCCAATGGCATCAGTAGTTGTCAATGTCCAAGCTTGGATATACCATCTCTTCTTTGTCTCGCCTTCAGGTCCACGCTTAACAGGACGACGCTTCGAGTCAGTTCCACGGAGGGCTTGAGCAATAGCTCCAATCTCAGTTTTCATTCCGGTTCCCACGACGACACCGCGAGCACGTCCCCGGGTCACGGTTGACGAGCTGTAGGCGATGTTCAGTCTGTCACCTGGGCCGGTATCGATCTCGAATGTGCTCTCTGCGTCTTTCTGAACCGGGAGGGACTCGCCGGTTAGCAGTGCTTCGTCGGTTTCAAAGTTAAATGCTTCAACAAGTCTGTGAAGGAGTTAGATGGGGGGTCCTGGTCTATTCTGTGCGGGGTTGTGGTACATACCTGACATCAGCAGGAACAGTGTCTCCTACTTTCAATTCGACCATATCACCAGGGACGATCTCGTTTGCGGGGACGGTTGCTGTCTTGCCATCGCGAGAGACTACACCAGTGGGAGAGCTGAGCGATCGCAAAGAATCCATGGTCTTCTCCGCGGCATAATCCTGGTAGACACCAACAACGATGTTCAGAGCGATGACGGCGGCGATGAAACCTCCTTCGATCCAGGACTGAATACCGAAACTAACGGCCATAGCGATAATGAGGACCTACGAACTTTTAGCAATTAATCTTTAACGGAGTTTTCCGGCTTCTGACTTACCAGCATCATGGCGTTGGCGATCTGTCGAATGACGATCTTCGCCAAGGAGACGCCTTCGTCTCCTTCAAGTATATTCTCGCCATATTTCTCAAGGCGCTGCTTGACCTCGGCAGTTGTTAGACCATCGTCAGAATTAGTCTGGAGTTCGCTGATGACGTCTTCGAAGGAGAGACTATGGGCGGGCTGGGAGAGAGGTTGTTGTGTAATATCAGCAGGGCTGTCAGAGCCAGAGCCTTTTTGGGCTTCCTGAGACATCACGCGATTTCGCGAATGGTAAGAGTGTTTCTCTAGTTGAGCGACTTGAGTGGATTGAGTGAATTCAGTGAATTGAGTGAAAGATGTACTTCTATGAGGCTCTTATGGGGGAAGCTTATAGAAGGTTTCTGTAAGAAAATGAGAGTCCATACAATCTTTGAGTAATAGGCACACTTCTATGAAACAACCTTCTTTTTCTTTTCTTCCGGGGGGATGTCTCAAAGTATAAATAGGATCAGATCAGAATGTCAGACGATGGCGAAAGATAACCGGCTGCTACGACCGGAAATAATCTGATGGAAATCGTGTCCGACGTCCGGGGAACCAGCATAATGATGTTCTGACAGCCAATAAGCTTCATCTACCAGATCTCGATATTAAGCGGACTCTTCTTGGCGCATAATACTGACTTTCCCCATTCAGACGATGACGCAAACGACTCTGGGCACGCCTCGGCCTGTCCCCCACGCCACAATCCTACTATTATGATTGGTGCGGAGTATTCTTGGCATTCCCTTGGCTGGACTGGTCGTCGCCTTCTGTCTCCCTGATTTATTTCCCACCTCTGGGCATCTTGGCTCTTGGCTCTTGGAATTCCTTGGCATTTCGGGGCTCGAGGGTTCCTCCGCCTCAAATCCACCTACTTCTCCGGGGCCATTTTCTACTCTTATGTGGCAAAAAACCCCCGATTTACACTTGTTTTGTTGCCTCAAATAATGGGCCATCAATTATTATTGGGGACACGGTGCCTGAATACATAATTGACCCGAGTGATCCGATCTAGGTTGCACTGTCTCACCTTACGCTATTCCTCCATTTTATTGGGTCTATTGGGCGATACTCCAATTCTTTATTTTTATTTTCTTCTCGTATCTTCTTCGCTTGGACCCAAATTCCACATGACCCTCCACTCATGGCGGACGATTCTATGCCGCGAGAGGAGATAATCGGGGTTGTGATTGGGGCCGTTGCGCTGTTTTCCCTGATCAGCATGATTCCGGTGTAAGTACGGAGGCACGATAGTCTTGGCAACTTCCCCCGCGCGCTTCATGCATACGAATCGTTCTGGAACTTCTGACGTGCCGATCACTGATTTGTATGATTTTCCATTCAGCATGATCATGTGGCATCACCGACGACGCACGGCCATGCAGGCAATGGCCGAAACCCGAGTTCTCCCACCGGTCTATCAGGTACAGTTGCAGAACGTGTTGGGCCAACCTGTATCAGTGGATCGATGGTTGGAGGAACAAAATGTGCCTGCCAATGCCCAGCAATACGGCCAAGATACTTGGTAAGTGTAATTTCTCAGCATTCCACAGGTCTCCGATTCCGGCCCCCTCCCCTCAACCCTCTTGGCCCTGCGGCTCGATGATGTAGTGCGGGGACACTAGGGCTGGGCTCTCGGTCCCTCCGCCCTATCGGGATCGGCGATTTTTCGTTGAGGCGGGTTCATGTTTCTGGGCAAGGCATTTTCGCCTGGAAACACGCCCCAATGCCAATTCGCCTCGTTCCTGGATAAACACACGTGGTCTTGGCTAGAGATAGCAGAGCACGCAAACGATCCTAGACAAATCGTCTGAATCTTCTAGAATCAAGCTAACTCGCCCAGCCCCATCTGTCTCTCAGCACTGTCGTCATCCCCATATCTGGCCTGTCCCGACCCAGCCGTTCTGGCCCACGGCCAGCATAATCATAACCCGACTACACGCCCAGACCCCCGCTGCAGCTGCGGGGCACAGCATTCCCCACCCGATAGCAAGGTTCTCGTACTGAACCGCTGCAAGCATGCCTTCCATCTAGATTGTCTGAAATCTTGGTTTGAATATCGTCGGTACAAGTGCCCGATCTGCCAAGCTTCGTATTCGCCAGACGAAGAGACACGAGGATAATTTCCGGAAAGAATTAGCTTCCTGCATGCATGATCCTGTGGAGGTGCTTGCGATTTTCCATTGATATCAGCGGTTATACCCTTCAAAGTTTGCCAAGTGGGATCAATACGGCTTCTTGCTTCTTTTCTCGCTATTTGCTTTTGCTTGGCTTTTTCTTACCTTGTTTTGCTTTGAGATATCCATCAACGTGACACGCAGCGTGTTCATTCAGTTCTTTGATCCACGTTTATACACCTACTGTTCATCTGTCCAAATAGGCCTCAGGGGAAGACCTTGTTTTATATATCCATACACCAGCATAATAAAAAGAACTATGATCACTACAATCATAATATATAGATAGATAGATAGATAGATAGATAGATAGATAGATAGATAAAGGACTCTATTCCGACTGAATAGGCGCCTTCATGGCATAGCTTGACCCCTTCAAAGGATGATCTACTCGTAACTTCTTCCTACCCTTCTTTTCACACTAGCTGCTTCCATTGGGGATTTATGCACTAATTTATTATGATTGTATACTCTCTCATCTCCCGCAACAACCACCTCTGGGCAATCGGGCACCGGAATAGGAAATTTCTCTCAGAACTCCGCATTCCCCGCCGGCTGTGCAGACAACTTTTAAGTTGCTCCTTTTTCAAATTTCTCCCCAAGATATACACATTCTATGTATGCTACCATCCAGGCTTTCCTAATTTAGAACATTTTACCACATTACACATACTTCTTATCGAAATCATCGAAGTCCATTCGTCGCCATGGATTTGACCCCTGAAGAAACCAACCTCATCGAAATCGCAAGAACAACAATCAATACTATCCCTAAATCAGACAACCACAGCGTAGCCAGCGCAGCCCTCTCATCCAACGGCCAAGTTTTCACCGGCGTGAACGTGTTTCACTTCACAGGCGGACCATGTGCCGAGCTCGTGGTCATTGGTGTGGCTGCTAGTGTTGGGACTCCTCGTCTATCGCATATCGTTGCTGTTGGGGAAGACGGCGGCGATGGAGTTATTCTCAATCCATGTGGTCGGTGTCGACAAGTGCTGCATGATTTGCATCCTGGGATTAGGACTATCGTGCAGAAGGGTGGAAAGGTGAAATCCGTTACGATTGAAGAGTTGTTGCCTTATTCTTATGAGATTAGGGAGTAATACACAACCTTTATTATGTACATTGTATATATGCACAATTTACACACAGTAAAAATACATCACAAGAAACTGTAAAAACCCTGACCTGACTCCACAAGTTCACCCATAACTTCTCGAGTCAATCCAATCAGCCCCAAAACTGTCTCCCTAAAAATACATTTCAAAAAACTAGACCCTGGTATGGGCCCATAGTTCGATCCACTAAGAACTTGAATCAAATCCAAGTAGCGTAGTCACTTCCCAAAACAGTCTCCTTAGTGACGGCACCCGAGATGTGGCTCAAGTACTGACGCGCAGAAGTGCTCGACCCAGCCCCAGTATTCTTGTACTCATAGTACAATGGTGTAGCACCCTGTGCCATTGGGGTCCATCCCTTGGCATTGACCACCTTACCCAGGTTGGAGTTCTGGTAGATGACCCGGGCAAGACCACGCCATGGGCGGCCAAGGAATACACTGCCATCGGCGACAGAGCCCTTAATATTGCAGCGGTCAAATGCGTACCAAGTCTTGTCGTTGGCATTCTCGCGCGAGCTGGCAGTGATAGCGCCGGGGCCGTTGGAGACGATGTCGCAGTTGTTGAACCAAGCGGAAGCCGCACCGAAGATGTAGTCAACAGCTCCTAAGGATTGTTAGTATATAATAGTGAGATTGGTAAATGTTACAGGGAAATGACTTACCCTCAATCTTCGAGTTGGAATAGTACTGTTTTCCAGACTTGACGTACAGGGTATCCTGGTATCCAAGGAACTGGCATGCGTAGAAGCCGAGCTTATCGGCATTGGCGACGAGTCTGGTAGAGTCAGCTACTAATTCAACTACTACAGAAAGAGATATATACTCACGCAACAGCCTGCGCACTTTTGCCGAATCCATTCACCACATTGATGTTGTGCATCTTAAAGCCAGAGGCGACAACATTCACAGTAGCACTCTTATCCAACGAGCCAGCGGCAGGGGAAGAGATGGTGTGGGTAATGGTCACAGTGTTCTCCTTGTACGTGTCCGCATCAACGGTCTGACCATACAAAGTCAAAGCACCGCCATAGTTGATAGTGAGCTGTTCCTTGTATGTGCCACTTGCGACATAGATACAAGCCGGGTTCTTGGAAGAACCGAGAGCATTCAATGCAGCGCCGATAGTGGAGTACTTCCCGTGCGAACCGACGGTCAAGCAACCTGCGGGGGCACTGGTCCTAGCTGTGCGAGCAACTAGTTCAGTGGGTGCGGCCAGGACAGCCGCGCCCAGGGATAGAGCAGCGAGGAGGAAGTTGTGTGGAAGCATTTGGTAGGAATTATTGTTTTACCTTTTTACTGTGAAAGAGGGAATGATTGTCGGTTTATGTACTCCGTACGGAGTACAGAGTATACGACGGAGTACATACAATGGTTCAAGTCTAGTATACGGGGGTTGTTTCAAGGTGAAACCCCACTTAGGCCTACCGGAGCTTTGGTATAGTTGAAAAAGGTAAAATGAGACATATTTCTCCGAGACATTTCCATATGCAGCCAGGGTTCCGTGGCCGTGGTTAAGGGGTAAATATATTTAGGCAAATATATCCACAACAAATTAATTTTTTTCATTTGTCTTAATTTGAGATGACAAGTTTACACGGACTTCCGTGGCTATAACCGAAGTGGATATGGTCTATGCTGGAGACAGTTCGTAGATCGGGGAAAACGGACCTCGGGAGGATAAGTTATATTGGGTAATCCAATAGGGTTTTTAGGGTCCTGTCTCTGTTCGAAAAAAGAAATGATATTCACCGAAGAAATTATTCCTCGAGTGACCAGCCCCAAGGCTAAAACGGAGGCGTTGTTTCAGGTTGTCTTATTTATCGGTTGACGAAACATTGGAACCTACCACATGCAAAATACCCAAAAAGAGAAAGGGGGAATAGAAAAGGGGAAAAGAAACGTTATAAAAGCTATAATCCACTAGATATGCACGGAGTAGATATATCCAGACTATACCTGTGATACCTCTAATCACTTGCGCCATGTCGATAACAAAAGCCCTCGCAATCTTTGCCCTCCTCGGCTCATCTCTCGCCCTCCCAGACGCAAGACACCAACATCATGTTCGCGCTTCAGCTTGCACACCAGTAGCAGGTGGATCTGATGATACTCCCGCTATTGCAGCGGCAATTGCCAAATGCGGCAAGGGAGGCACTATCATCATTCCCGCCGGCAAAACCTACAACCTGAATAGCCCATTGGACTTTGCAGGATGTGCTGGCTGTGACTTCCAGTTGGAAGGAACCTTGAAATTCAGCTCGTCCACAAATGTCTGGAAGGGACAGACAGCAATGATCAACATCAAGAATATTGATGGACTTAAGATCCGATCTCTGTCAGGCAAAGGAGTCATCGATGGAAATGGTCAAGCGGCGTACGTATTCCTTTCCTTTCCTTTTTATTATATTTTTGTTTCGGCTCCCATTTCAGTTTACTAATATCGTGTGTAGATGGGACCTTTTCGCCAAAGACAGCAGCTACCGCCGCCCAACTCTGCTTTACATCACCGGTGGCTCTAACATCGAGGTCTCAAACCTCCGCCAAAAGAACCCCCTAATGTCTTCAACTCCGTCAAGGGCAACACCAAGACCGCGAAATTCCTCAATCTGCACATGGATGCCACATCCAAAAGCAAGAATGAGCCGAAGAACACGGATGGCTTCGACATCGGTGCCAGCACAGATGTTACCATCAGCAACGTCCATGTGACAAACGACGATGACTGCGTGGCCTTCAAGCCCGGTGCGGACGGCGTTATCGTCAAAGACATTACCTGCACGGGAAGCCATGGACTATCTGTGGGATCCCTGGGAAAGAGTGCCAAGGACTTTGTGAAGAATGTGCATGTGTCCGGTGCGAAGATGATCAAGTCGACCAAGGCGGTGGGAATCAAGACGTATCCCACTGGTAACGGCCACGCCAAGTCGACAGTGAGCAATATTACTTTCACGGATATTACCGTTGATGGGTGTGACTATGCGATTCAGATCCAGAGTTGTTATGGAGAGAAGGGCGACTACTGTGTGAAGAATCCTGGAGATTCGGACTTGACGGGCATTGTTTTCGATAATATTCGTGGTAAGACGAGTGGAAAGTATAAGGCTGTTACCGGCAATCTTTCTTGTGGAGCTCGTGGAACTTGCGATGTCAAGGTTAAGAACTATACTGTTGTGGCGCCCACTGGGGGTAGTGAGGTGCAGTGTGCTAACACCCCGTCTACATTGGGGGTGAAGTGCACTGCAGGTGCCTCGGGCTGAGAATGGAGAAGACCTATGTAAAGTATTATTGTGGATGGGAAGAATATTGAAGAAATACTGAAAAAGAAAGCTCTATGCAATTTTGCGGTATATAAAAAAAAATATAAGTTCGTCATACACGTGGGGTGTCCAACACAGTAGCACACCAGACCCAGTCATTCAATGTTTACGAAGAGGCAATCACCTTGTCCTTCACGTAGAGGTCGACATACTGGTCGACATCGTAGTTCTCCAGCTGAGAGCGGTTCCAGCCCAACTCCAGCAGCTCATCGACGCGAGCTTTGTCAAAGTGCGCCTCGAGATGGCGCTTGTACTTGGCCAGAATCTCAGGCTTGGCCTCCTCACGGCGGAGACGGTGGCCCAGAGGAGCCTCGACGACGACCTCCTCGAGGACAGTGCCGTCGTTCAGGGTGACGGTAAGCGCGTTGGGGATGGTGCGCTTGCTGGGGTCGTGGTAATCGGTGGTGAACTTAGTGTCCTCGACACAGCGGATCTTCTTGCGGAGTTCCTCCAGCAGAGGGGAGGTGGCGGCCTCGGAGCCGTCAGCGTAGTCGCTAGCAGTCAGACGGCCGAAGACGAGCATGGTGGCAACCATGTACTGCACACAGTGGTCACGGTCGGCAAAGTTGTCCATCTCCTTGAACTGCTTGTCGATGATACGGATGCATGCCTCGTGTGTGCGGTTGGTGATTTCCTTGATGTCCTTGGCACTCTTGCCCATGGCCGCAAGCTTGGCATTGACCTTTTCAGCAGCCTCAATGGCAGTCTGAGAGTGGAACTCGGCTATTAAAAAGGAGTTAGCTATTGCCAATCTCTATACAGGATCATTTTCTGCAAAATATCATTGCGCTTACCAGGGTAGGAAACCTTGAACAGAACGTTCTCCATGACGTAACTGCCGTAGGGGCGCTGGAACTGGAACTTCTTGCCCTTGAACAGGACATCATAGAAGCCCCAGGTAGGGGCAGAGAGAACAGTGCGGAGACCACCCTCGCCCTTTTGGACCTTTAGAACCAGGTTGACAGCGCGCTGGCAGGCGTCACCGGCAGCCCACGACTTACGCGACATGGTGTTGGGTGAGTGGCGGTAGGTACGGAGAGATTGGCCGTCCACCCAAGCTTGGGTAATAGCATCGGCGGTCTGCTTCTCAGTAAGACCCATCATCTTGGAGACGACAGCGGCGGTCGCAACCTTGACGAGAACAACGTGGTCAAGGCCGACCTTGTTGTAGGAGTTCTCCAGGGCCAAGACACCCTGAATCTCGTGGGCCTTGATCATGGCCTCCAAAACATCATGAATCTTCAGGATCTTGCCGTTGCCAAGGTTTCCACCAGCGCGGTTGGTGCGCGAGATCCAGTCGGCCACAGCCAAGATACCACCTAGGTTGTCCGAGGGGTGACCCCACTCGGCAGCGAGCCAGCAGTCATTGTAGTCGAGCCAGCGAATCATAGCACCGATGTTGAAAGCGCCATTGACGGGGTCCAGTTGGTAAGGTGTGCCAAGCACACGGGTACCGTTGGGGACGACAGTACCGTCCACAACGGGGCCAAGGAGCTTCGCGCATTCCTTGAACTTCAGAGCTTCCAATCCACAGCCAAGGGTGTCTAGAAACACCAGACGGGCAGTGTCAAACTGCAAAGCAACAAATTCTAGAATTAGCCAGTGCTCCATTTGACCGAGCCGGAGCTAACTTACTGCCAAGTCGGAATCCACCTTATAGTCGTGGATGTAACTGGCCATATCCTGAATTTCAGGGTCATAGGACTTGTCGGTATGAACCGCCGGGGCGGTAGATTGACGGGCGGCCATTGTAGAGAAACGGGGAGTGCGAGGAACAGAAATACGGGGAGTAATGGAGAGGGAAGATGCTAAAGTGGGAAATCTGGAGATGCGGGCCAAAGTGCGGGGAGAGGTGTGGGTCAGGCGTCTCACTGCGGGCAGGGACATTGTGAAAGAAGAATTGGGGAATAAGATCGAAGTTGAGGGTTCAACAATTGACACAATTGGAGAGAGGGAGGGGGGGAAGATGGTGATTTATTTAAAAACAAATGGACGAAAGGAGAAATGTTGGGGGAGAAAGGGAGAAAATGGCCGGGGAAGAGTTCCAAGCTGACTTCATCCTGCCGAGGGTCGGTTACAGTCGGTTATCACTTCACTCTACCTTTGTACACCTCCTCCTCCCTTGTTTATGGGATGAATTACCTCGTCTACAGATCGACAGGCCAATAATTACACTATCACTCTCTGAATGGGCCGAACTTATTGCTACATTTCCGTCTGTTGAGCTCCCTAGAACATGGGAATCCGAGTATCGGACGTAAAGAAAAGCAGCAACAGGCATTAGCTACAAGATGTAGCGAAATCGGAATATTCGTGGTCCGGATGTGCAAGAAAAGGTAAAGAAAGATCCTTTGTACTGAGATAGAGCTCACACCGAGCTCCCCCTTCGCCCTCGGCTGATCTGCACGTGAGGCAGATCAGCACCACCCAATCCCCCATCCCCAATCCCCAATCCCCAATCCCCAACTCCCCTGTCTCTTCCTATTCCTCACCTTTCTCTCATCCTCTCCCTAGTCAGTGGAAGATTCCCATGGCCTCCTCTGTATCGGTCTCACGCAGAGACTTGACGATCTCTCCATAGATAGCCTTGGCGAAGAGCGGGGGCACCGCATTCCCAATCTGCTTGCGCATGAATCTTCCAGTAAACTGAAATTCCAGGGGAAATGTCTGCAAGAGGGCCATCTCACGACTGGTATAGGGCCGGGTTCCCGAGGGGTGGTAGTTGTATTCGCCGCCACCGCAAGTAATGGTCCTAGCTAGAGAGTGGCGATCAAACGACGGTCGGTGACTCAGAGCCCACCGTGCCAGTGCCCCTTCAACATTGTGATCGTCGGCATGGGGAGGAATGTTGTCGATGGTGGATGAAATGGTCTCTCGGGGAAGTAAACCGTGGCCAGGCATGCCGTGAGTGGGTTGTGCATAATGTGGCAGGACTTCACCGGGTCTATGAGCACGTGGTTAGATATATAAAATCGAAATATGAAAGGCTTCGTCTTTCGCTTCACTTACCCCGCAGCAATGAGAAGCAGCCTCTTTCGCTCCTGGGGCACACCATATTCGTCACACCCCAGTACCGACCAGCGAACAGAATATCCAAATTCAACCATGTCCAGTACAACTCGGTTAAATATGACGGGAAATCGTTGCGGCAATCCCATGGTTTCCTCCATGGTCAACACCCGGGGACGTGATTCTCGAATCAGGCTTCCAGCCGAAAATACGCAGGCAGAGTTGGCGTCATCACGAGGACAGGGTACGGTATGAGCAGGAGACCACGTTTGGCAGGGGGGGCGAACAGTGTGCAATATCAACTCGTAGGAATCTCGGATCGTTGGTAAGAAAACTGAAAAAGTCCGAATGCTCGACCTCTACGTCGTCAAAATTCAGCTGATATGTTTCCAGTGCATATTTGTCGATATCAACAGCCCATTGGAGCTTCACGCCAGCTTGCTTGGCCCCGCAAGACACACCACCAGCACCACAGTAAGCGTCACCGAAGGTGTATGCACGGTCAGGGGCAGTCAGATCAATCACTCCCTGTCGTTCAAGATCCCTAGCCATAGAAGACGCCCTGGCCTCACCGAAAGGCACAGTCTGCCCTCTCCATTCGGCACGCAGCTGGTTCGCGGGTTTGCCAAGTCCTTGATCTGATTCGGAGAAGTTCAACCATTCAATTGCACACTGTTCTGCACTCAAAGGTGCGTGGCCAGGGATAATGACAACCCCGTTCTGGCGAATGGTGAGCTTCAGTCGGCAAGTCAGTTCTGCTCCCGGCGTGAGGTTGTTGAAGTCAGTCCGATAGTTGGTGAAGCGAATGGGCACAACCCGTCTGACTCTCTTGATGCTGACGTGGTCTGTGTTCTGAGTGAGCCAGACCAATTCATCGTTGAGTTTTGGAAGGTATGTCTTGGCTTCGGGGTGAGTCGTGCGGTAAAGACGCCTGCCGAAAAAACGTAGGTCATGAGGTTGAGGAATCACGTCTTCCACACGCATGAAAGAGCCATCATCAAGCTCCAAGGAAATTCCAGCTTTGAACACAATTCCCCCAATGTTGATTCCTTGCTGCGCTGTCTCTGGCGTTGGGCTGCAGCTGGCAGACTGGTTGCTGATGAGAGAAGAGTTGCCGGAGGAAGACCGGACACTTGCTGAGTCGTCGCCGGGGACGATGGCGGAGGGAGCCGCAACATTAGCCATGTCAGAGGTCAATTCTTCCATGGCTTGGTTGCTTTCATCGTCACAAGTCAGGTCAATCACGGTCTGCATGTTCTCGGTGGGGAGGAAGGAGGTATGACTGGGCTCCTGCATGGGTGAAGTAATAAAAATCTCCGACGGATCGAACATGATGATGTCGTCGTCAGGCATTGTTGGCTCATGAGTTACTGCTCGAAACTCCGCCGTGCTGACAGGAATCGGATCTCCGAAGGGAGACACCGAAATTCGGGATCGATCATTGATATCAGCCATTGGTGTGATGGTTGGCCGATAAAGATGCTCCACACTCAGTTTATGTGAGGATGCAAAGTCCAGGTTTGAAGTCAAGGTGAAGAAAACAATTCTCAATATCAAACCAATGGATGATCTTGGGATCTAATGGGATCTCAAGTTCAGATGACTTCAGAAACACTTCTACTGCTATAGCCGGGTATTCGAAACCAGCCTTGCGCGAATAAACACAATTTAGCTCGGACATGTGATGTAAAGAGAAGGGGCAGAAGGCTTTGCCAGATCTTCTATACATAACAAGTCAAGTGAAGCAACTCTTACGGATTCGTCTATGTATTTCTATCTGGTCAACAAAGCAGCAGATGATACCTAGTTTTGTGAAGCATGAAAGACTGGTATAAAGCCATGGTATTCATGATATCTCATTGAAGGTGACTCTTCCAAGCTAAGGTTGTACATCCATGTATGTATCAAGTTCAACATCAACTCTATACAACATAGACGCTTGTCCCGTTCCGGATAGTAGGGCATGGGCCCCGGAGGGGTATTGCTTAGTAATGACGTCGCCCCGAGGTCGGCCCGGGCAAGAGAAGAGAAAATTTAGTTCTGTGGGGCAGCACAACGACCGAAGAAACACGACTACCATGGAATATTTCCCTCCCTCTTTCTGTCTTCTTGGGGTGGTGTTCATTTCTAGTGATGACCATTCTCTAAACTTCACTCCTTCTTTTACGTGATCTGGTTTTGGTAAGTCGCATGGTTTTATTGTTTTTGTTTTTCAGCTTTATTCAGAGCATCACCCTTCCCTGTCTCTTATGATGAATTATGGTTTTTTTATAGATGTTAGACTTCCTAAACAATTGTTGCGGAGAAAACACCTGAACTGATTTGAGACACTGCAATCTTGCTATACACTGTGAATGCAATGGATGAACGATGGTACTAATTCTCTTCGTCCCTCGCAGAAAACCTACCCTCCGCCAGGATGTGTGGTATCATTGCGCTGATCCAGGCGAACCCCTCATCTACGGCCGCCGTGGATCTCCACGAGGCACTTTACCTTCTCCAACGTGAGTTCCGGCCAGAATATATACTCCTGCGACCGCGAGGCTAAAGGTTTTGGTATCACAGATCGTGGTCAGGATGCAGCCGGTATTGCGACATGCGCATCCGGCGGTCGTATCTACCAACTTAAGGCCAACGGCATGGCTGCCAAGGTCTTCCAAGAAGGTGCTAAGGTGGCCAACCTCCCCGGCTCCATGGGTATTGGCCATCTGCGGTATCCGACCGCAGGATCCAGTGCCAACGCCGAGGCCCAGCCGTTCTATGTGAACAGCCCCTACGGTATTTGCTTTGCGCACAACGGTAACCTGATTAACGCCGGGGACCTCAAGAAGCACCTTGACCTTGAAGCCCACCGTCATATCAACACCGATAGTGACAGCGAGCTGATGCTCAACGTCTTCGCTGATGAGCTAAGCGAGACCAAGAAGGCCCGTGTCAACCACGAGGACCTCTTTGCTAGCTTGACTCGCATGTACAAGCGTTGCGAGGGTGGATGGGCCTGCACTGCTATGCTTGCTGGTAAGTTGAAAATCATTCCTGGTACCCCTATAGTCTACAATACTAACTAGCAATCTAGGCTTTGGCATCTTGGGTTTCCGTGATTCATACGGTATCCGTCCCCTCATTTTGGGCTCTCGTGAGTCCGCCGATGGACCTGGCATGGACTACATGATGTCTTCTGAATCAGTAGCCCTCGACCAGCTGGGTTTCACCAACCACCGTGACATTCAGCCTGGTGAGGCGGTTATCATCGCCAAGGGCGGTGAGCCGGTCTTCCGCCAGGTGGCTCCCAAGAAGGCCTATGCCCCGGATATTTTCGAGTATGTCTACTTCGCTCGCCCTGACTCCATCATGGATGGCATCAGTGTGTACCGTAGCCGGCAACGCATGGGTGACCGTCTCGGTGCACGGATCCTTGATGTCCTGGGTCCCGAGGTCGTGAAAGACATTGACGTGGTCATTCCTATTCCTGAGACGGCTACTACGTCCGCGTCAAATGTCGCACTATACCTCAACAAGCCTTACTGCCACGGTTTCGTCAAGAACCGTTACGTCTTCCGAACTTTCATCATGCCGGAGCAAAAGACACGGCAAAGGGGTGTCCGCCGCAAGCTCAATGCCATGAAGGCTGAGTTCAAGGATCGCAACGTCCTGCTGGTTGATGACAGTATTGTGCGTGGTACTACCAGTCGCGAAATTGTCAACATGGCCCGGGAAGCCGGCGCCAAGAAGGTCTACCTTGCTAGCTGTGCACCGGAGATCACACATGCCCACATCTACGGTATCGACCTTGCCTCGCCTCAAGAGTTGGTTGCGCACAACCGGAACTCAGAGGCCATCGCCAAGCACATTGGCGCGGAGGCAGTTGTCTTCCAAACTCTGTCTGATCTCAAGGACGCCTGTGCCGAGGTTGCCCGTGAGAATGGTCAGGAAGAGCCTACAAACTTCGAGGTCGGCGTCTTCTGTGGTAGTTACGTTACCCCCGTTTCATCCGGTTACTTCGAGCATCTCGAGGCCGTCCGTGGCGAAGGCCGCAAGGTCAAGGCTCTCGACAAGGCCAAGGAGGCTGTCACCAATGGCTTTGCCAACATGACCGACTTCCAGATTGCCGCTCACGGAGTCACCATGGACACCAATGGCAAGATAATCCCTGCCATTGATAACGAGTCGTCGGCAATTGGTGCCGTCAAGCAGGCCGGCAAGGCCGAGGACCAACACAACCCTAAGGTCTCGGACCGCATGGACATTAGCATCCACAACCAGGCTGACCATGAGGCATGATTATGAGACATCTGATTTTTAATCTTTTTTTTTATATATTTTTTTTCTCCACCATTTTGGTAATTTGCATTGGGTGTCTGGGCGTTTGTTTGAGGGAGCATATGTGCTCAGTGGCTGTTTGTGGCTACATGATGTGGAAATGATGTGGAAATGCATTTAAAATGCCAATACCCGGTGTCTTGAGATACACTTGTCAATAACTCTTGATGAAGCTAAAATAAATGCAATATTCCAATGTTGTTGAAGTCATGCTGTTTTTCATTTTGGTCATTGTCCAAAGAGGCAGGTCACGTGTCAAAGTCATTGGCCAATAGAATCACCTCATTCCCTCCGCATCATCGACCCATAATGCTGCGTTAAACATCTTTTAACCTTTCAACTCGATCCTCTTGTTGATGGTTGGATTGGATTAGTACATCTTGATACACCAGTTATCGTTTATCGGCTCTTGTACACCAGGCTGTGCAACGAAGGAAATCGACACTTGCTGCAGGCCGTCTGGCCTGACCTTCTCTCATGGAACGCCGCATTACTCGCTCCACAGCACGGGCTGCTGCTGCATTGATTGCGAAAGAAGAAAACACCCCTTCGATCACTCAACCGCCAAACACTACTAAAGCGAACAAACGAAAGCGTCTCAACCCCTCTGGCAATTCCAATGCCTCCAATGCTCTGGATACACCTAAAATTAACACTATCACTGATTTGAAATCTTCCAGCAATTCTAATACCACAATTAAGCAAGAGAATCCAGCGGTACCCCTAGCCTTGTTCGATGAACTCCCTCACAACCTAGGATCTGTCCCGGTCCCAACGTCTATGGAAACGGAACCCACAGCCTCGATTGCCGGATCTGACAAGGAAAACCAAACTACAAAGGGGAATCAGGTCATCAATACGGCTACTAAGCTTCAAGACACTGTGGACAAAGCTACAACCAAGCTAAAGAAAGAACCCAAGATTCAATCCACCCCAACCGGCCGCAAGCCAAAGAAGAGTACTTATGGCTTGACGCCTGGTATCTCTCCTTTCCCCGAACTGGTTCGACCGACCACCGAGGAGTGTGAAAATGTCAATCGGCTGTTGTCCAACATTCATGGGGTAGCCACTGCTCCAACAACCATCCCTGAACCCTCCCTGACAGTCACCGGGTGTGGTGAGGTCCCATCTGTTCTGGATGCTTTAATCCGCACTCTTCTCAGCGGTGCCACCACAGGCAACAATGCCGCCAAGGCCTTTAGTGGGCTTGTGCAACGATTCGGCGTTCTTTCAGAAGGCATCGGCAAAGGAAGCGTGAATTGGGATGCCGTACGACAGGCCACTGTGAAAGACGTGTTTGAAGCAATCAAAAGTGGCGGCTTGGCCGACATCAAAAGCAAGAACCTCAAGGCGATTCTTGACATAGTCCACGAGGACAACCAGGCACGCCGAGCTACATTGCTAGATTCTGAGTCCAAGAACGACTCAATGTCCAAGCTAGTCCCTGAAAAGGCTGAAAAGGACAAGCAATACGAGATTGCATGCGCAGATCAGAACTTCCTCTCTCTCAACCACCTCCACAATCTCAGCACTGAAGAAGCTATGACCGATCTGATCAAGTACCCCGGGATTGGACCCAAGACAGCCGCTTGCGTGATCCTGTTCTGCCTCCAGCGGCCCTGTTTCGCCGTCGACACACACATATTCCGACTCTGTCGCTGGCTCGGATGGATTCCTGCTCGTGCAAACGAGGTAACTGCCTTCAGCCACCTGGAAGTGCGCATCCCCGACCACTTGAAATATTCGCTCCACCAGCTGTTCATCCGGCATGGGAAGACCTGCCCCCGGTGCCGAGCTGCTACCGGCGAGTCCAGTGCTGGCTGGGAGGATGGCTGTATCATTGACCACCTGTTGACTCGCGATGGGAAGCGCAAGGGCAACGGTCCGACTGTGGTTTCGAAAAAGAAAGCAGCTCCTAAGAGCGCGGCTGGCAAGCGCAAGAGGACGAACAAGGACTCCGAGGATGAGACTGACGAAAGCGAGAGTTCGATTTCCGACGAAACAAGTGACGAATGAATGCATTTATGACAACGACATTATGTGAAACGAGAGTAGAATCTTTACGAAATGAGGATTGATCGCATCAATATATGACGGTGAATGGCTTAAGCCCAATATTTGTACTCTATATTTTATATATTTACCGTATTGCTCTTGCTCTCAATACAACATTATTGCTAAACACAAACATAAATTTCCTAAATTCAGTCTTCTGATATTCCTAGAAATTTGCCAGTCTATGTTGTATGGCACGACTGCCCTAGACCTCGTACCCCTGGGGCGCGGGACACTTATCGCCTTATCGCAAACGCAGAAGTCTCCAGGAACTCCCTTTATTCTTCCAACAACACTTCCCAGTTGTCCAATTGCACCATTCCCGCCATGGATTACCTGGCATCCCACATTCCGCCCTCGCTGCGTACTCTTCTGGAGGCCTACGCGCCTCCTGGGTCGGCAGAGTACGCCCCGCACATCGGAGTCGCGTTCACCTCCCTTGTCGCCGTATACGTGGGGTACCTCTACCTCCAGAGCTGGAGAGAGGCAGCGGTCATTTTCAATGTTCCTATCCCATCCGAAGTGCGCAAGAGTGGATCGATCAAGACATGGGATGAGGTTCAGGGGCAGCAGAAAATGGTCTTGCAGGATCAAGCTCGCGGAGTGAGTTAAGCCTAGTCTTTGGCTCGGGATTGTTTTTTATTTCGGCTTCTTTTTCTTATACTTGAGCTAATTGCTGGTCTACTACGCAGAAATGGAACCATCAATTGATTATGAGCTACAGTCCTGCCGATGGGAGGGTGCTCGGTAACGGAATCAAGCCCGCCACGGTCGAAGATGTCAACAAGGCCGTTCAGATTGCGGGAGCTGCTCAACCAGAGTGGGCAAAGACTACCTTTGCAGAGCGCAGAAAGGTTCTCCGGACACTGTTGAAGTACGTGGATTGGCAACTTTTCTCCATCCTATGAAACCATTGCGCGTTCCCTGCGGCGCCCCTAAGGCTTGTCCGGCTAACATCTCGCAGATATGTCCTAGACCATCAAGAAGACCTCGTTACCGCATGCTGCCTGGATTCGGGTAAAACAAAGGTTGACGGCTCATTCGGCGAGATCCTTGTGACAGTGGAGAAGCTCAAGTGGACAATCGACCATGGCGAGAAGGCACTACTACCAGAGCGGCGGCCAACCAACTTCCTGATGATGTACAAGAAGAACACGGTCACATACGAACCGTTAGGCGTGGTGGGTGCCTGTGTCTCCTGGAACTACCCGTTACACAACTTCATCGGTCCGATCATCAGCGCGCTGTTTACCGGTAACGCAGTTGTTGTCAAACCGTCCGAGCAGACCGCATGGTCTGCAATCTACTTCCTCGATATGGTGCGCGGCGCGCTCTCTAGCTGTGGTCACTCACGCGATCTAGTCCAGTCGCTAGTCTGTTTACCCAACGTTGCCGACACATTCACCTCGCACCCTGATATCGCGCATATAACCTTCATTGGATCCCGACCCGTTGCCCACCACGTATGCACATCAGCAGCTAAATCTCTCATCCCCGTATGTGTCGAGCTGGGTGGCAAAGACCCCGCCGTGATCTTGGACGACTCCCGCACTCTCCGCAACATGCCCTCCATCGCGTCTGTCCTCATGCGCGGTGTTTTCCAATCATCTGGTCAGAACTGCATCGGCATCGAGCGTGTCATCGCCCTCCCCAGCGCATACGACCGACTCATCGAAATTGTAACACCACGAATTCAAAATCTCCACCTCGGCTCTGTCCTCCTTGACACCGCAACCCCAGACGTTGGTGCGATGATCTCGCCTGTCTCCTTCGCCAAGCTGGAGGCACTCATCAACGAAGCCGTAGAACAAGGCGCACGTCTCCTCGCCGGCGGTACCGAGCACAAGCACCCAGTCCACCAACATGGCCACTACTTCACACCAACCCTACTAGTAGACGTGACACGCGACATGCGGATCGCGCAGACAGAGCTCTTCGCCCCCGTCTTCCTTATGATGCGCGCCGAGTCCGTATCCGACGCAATTGCCATCTCAAACTCAACACCGTATGCACTAGGCGCCAGCGTCTTCGGACACCGACAAGCGGACGTGCAAGCCTGCGTGTCGAAAATATCTGCCGGAATGGTAGCGATCAACGACTTCGGCGCCTTTTACGCTGTGCAACTGCCGTTCGGCGGCGTGCGCGGATCTGGATACGGCCGGTTCGCGGGCGATGAGGGACTGCGCGGCCTGTGCAATATCAAGGCCGTTTGCGCTGATCGATTCCCTACTTTGATTGGCACTGGTATTCCGCCGCGCGTGGACTATCCTATCCAAGACCGGTCGAACGCAGCGGATGCTCAGGGTGGGGTTGCCGCTTGGGAGATGTGTAAGGGTATTGTTGAATTGGGATATCAGTTGACGCTCGGTGGGCGTATTGCTGGTATTCTCCGGTTGTTGAAGAATATTTGATGGGTTTGCCCTTCGGGAAACCATTCCAAAATTCTTGTCTCATATCGATATTTTTGTACTATACATACTCCATCTTGCTATAGGTAATACCTCCTGCTGTAGGAACATTTAATTCAAAGTAAATTACATTTCATACAGATTTATACGTGGGACTCTTATGTTACATGACAGAAAATCTAACATCCGGGTATAGCGCTAACAACAAAGTATTGGTGAGAATACTCGGAACAATCTCATGGAGGAAGAGAGGGACCGGACTTCTTCAGCCAGTGATCTTCAGTTCGGAACGAACTCTCCATCATCCAATTCCCTAATGGTTTGGGGAAGGCATCAAGAACCTCATCGACAAAGCGACCGCCCTCAAAATCTGTGACATCCAACTGACCATTACAGAACAGCTGCTGACCAGTCGGGAATTCATGGGCATACTCAACCTTCGCAGGAAGACGCAGCAGGAAATTCGACAACCAACGCGCAAACTTACCATTAGTCTGATTATAAGTATCCGGGTCCTTCTTCGCGAGTTCCATATTGTCCACAGTCCACTTCGTTATCTCGGATGACCAGCTAGGCAAAGACTCCGCACTAGCACGGAGGAGAGCCTCGAAGAAGTCCAAGTTGAGATGTGGCTTGTCGCGGCCGGTGCGGGTAACAACGAGGAAGTGTTCAGATGGGATCGTATAGTAGACGCGGCGGCGTTGGTTCTCTACTTTATAGCGGAAGAGGAACTCGTCGATTTTGAGGAGGGAGAGCATGGCATCGAAGTTCTGATGACGAATTGCGTTCTGGACCCCTTCATTCAGGGCTTTTCGGTCGACTTTAGTCAGAGTTGAGGGCAACAAGGAGCTCTTTGGAGGGGTCCAATTGCACGAGGTTATGCGCAGCATCTCTAGGAAATCGACGTCTTCCGGAAGGAAACCGTCGCTGCGGCCTCGGAGGAGGTGGGATGGGAATTTGCACAGGTCTAGTGCAGGTATATTGACAATAAACCCCGTCTCCGCACATTGGAGCTCGGTGGCGACCATTGGCATGACATGGAGCTTGTATTTTTGAATGCCGTTCATCGCGTTCAGGGTCATCCGGAAGGGCTCTGGGGGCAGGCTAGCTAATTCCTTCATTGGGGGGCCCTCGCCATGGAAGATGCGGACGCTATCGTCCTTACGTGCTATGAGCTTTTCAAACGCATCCTGCTCCTCTTCCTCCGTCAAAATACCGGTGTTGATCCAGCGACGGTAGATACTCAGGATCTGCATTGTCGGGACCTGTTCGCGCACGCGGTCCACGGTACACCACCTGCACTTGAATACGGCTTCCTGTAAGCGGGCACGCTCCTCCAGTTTGAGAGGAACGTAGTCGAGCGGGACCATCATGCGGTCAATGGCCTTGCTACGGGGGTTGTCGGGCGCATCATTCCAGAATGCAAGAAGGATGAGAGCGCGGTAGATGTGTTCACGGGAGAGGGCCCGAGATAGGAACGGTGAAGCTCGGGGGAAGTTTAGATTGAGCGAGTATAGGAAGATCTGCTCAATAATCTCGACTGGGAGGGCCTCCAGGATGGACATCCTGCGCGGAGTATCCGGGCGCGAGATTCTAGGTCTAGGCGAATTAGAAGGACGGTCATAGGGGCTCGACCTCGAGCGGGAAGACCGGGACGATCGAGATGAGCTGCTCCGAATCGGTTTCTTGAAGGTGCGACCTGGTCGGCGCTTCGATTTGGGGATAAGTGAACTGCTTGCGGGCTCCGGCGGAGCGAGCCTTGTCCGCGTCATAATTTCATCTTCGCCTTTTGAGGGGCCCATGGAGCAATTGAGCCTTTTCTTTATCTTGAGTAGATCAATCTTTGAGCATGAATCATTTCTGATTCACGAGTGTTGACTTCAATTGTAGTATGTTGCACTTTCGCATATAACCTCAGAAAGTACTATACAACGTTGCAGGCCAAGTCTGAGCCTACCTTTGTCTGATTGGCGGAAAAGAGCCCGACAGGAAATGGCTTGGCGTTAGGGCTTGGCATTGGAGGGCATGAAAGCCACGTGATTACACATGGCTCACCCCCGCCTGTTGATAAATTGGGCTTAGCCTGTTATCAAATGACGTCAAAGACTATCAGCAAAAAAAAAGCTATCACCGAAGAAGAATATCATTTGAAAAGGGTTCAAGATGGTTTAATTAAAATTAAAACTGCAGTTATTCTTGAACGCTAACCCGCCCATTTAGAGTCCATCAATTGTCCCATCAAGTCTCCAATGTAAAGATTTTGTGCTGTCGAACAAATCCGAAATCAAGGAATGGTCGGTCTGCGTCGAGATGACGGCATGATGGGTTTGACAGTCCCCTGGTACCTTGTCATTTAGCCATGCACTCCATTACAAAATAGTACTGCTTCTCATCTTCGATCTTCTTCTCTCATTCTTCACCAAACCTTGAAATTCTGTCATAGCTTTTCCAACGACGTCACTGGCGTCTGCACCTTGTGATTTCTGACTCCTCGCAAGACAAGCTTAACTGCACGAACCTGCCAATCAATCGCCTCTTTCGGACACCACTTACGTATCTAAACAAGAAACAACAGTTCCTGTCTAAGACGATCATTTGTTGCCATTCTTTATTTAAACATCCTCTCCGTCTACTTTATCATCTTCAATATGCACCCTTTCAGTGATCCAACAGTCCACACACACGCTTCCTCTAGCTCAGAGTCTACTCTCACCTCCAAACCAAAATAAATCAACACCTTGATACAAACCCCAAGAAAAGCCCTTCATCTTCAATATGGGTGCCGTCGTCTCTTGCGTATGTGAACCGCATCTGTGCTTTCCGGGAAAAAACTCAACTAACATACCTCTAGATCCAAAGCGTCTTCCGCGCCATCGGTAGCTGCCTTATGGCCATCGTCAACGCTATCGGCTCCATCTGCCACGCCATCATCAGCGGTGTGGTCACAGTGATCGATGTTATCATCTCCTGCCTGACCTGCGGCTACTGTGGAAAGCGCCGGCGAGGTCGTCGATCAGCAGTCTGATAGGAAACAAACTATCATGTCTCTACACACACCTATAAGTCCATAAGGATAGAAGGGCTGGCTATGGGTTCTACGATTGTTATGCCGGCGCGGATTTTCTTTTGTCATTTTACCTTCTTGTTTATACCCCGTGGTGCAGTTTTTAATTGTCAATCATGAATCGATTTTGGGTTATGAAATACTTGATATTGAAGTATATTGCTTTTGTCCCGTAGAGGATAGACATGTAGAATAACGTATAACTATTCACATGGTAATCGTTTGAAGTATGAACATGAAATTGTATGTATATTATTGAATATACACCAGCGAGTCTAAATCCTGTTTAAATGGCAAATATATCAATGCCCGTCTTTCGGCGAGGAGGACTCAACATATCGCAACAAATCTTGCTTTGCTTCTGTAGGCATATCATCCCAACGCTCATTCAAGATAACATTTACAAACGGATCTCCCGGTCCGCTTCCACAGCGCCGGACGAGAGAATAATGTGAAGGCTGGAGCGGCCAGCGTGCAGGGACACGACAATTTGCAGCACGGAACGATATACGCAGCAAGCGACTAAAAGGCTCGATCTTGCGCGTTCGAATGAGACGATATGTGATCTCAGAGGATCGATCTGGCCTAGCCTCATCCTCGTCCAGGTAGAAGTCCGAAGAAAGCAGCTGTAAGAACTCAAACTGTGCATCTGACCAGGGCGAGCGCAAGACCTTATCCGGAATGCGGCCTGGTCCGATAGCCACTGAGCACGGCAGCCGGAAGAGGTCGTTCTCGTGGTATATCTCGTGGGGTTTACGGATCTGGACAGCGCCAAAATGGAACCATATTGCCACTTTGCGGTCGACATTGCGAGATGACGGGGTCCGCAATGTTTCCCCAAGCTGTGCGGGGATAACCAGATCCCCTTTACCACGCCGCCCGAGTACGGCCCAATCGCAGGCTTCTAGGTTTTCGAAGCGTGGGTCCAGATTGGACAGCATTTCTTGGTCGTCTGGATGGAAGACCAGATCGGCACATTTGCGACGGATGGCATGGGCAACGTATTCACGCTGGCATTTCCGGAGCAAGGAAAATGTACACCACCGACATGCCAGCAGGTCGGTCTGTAATTTTTGGCGCTCTTTCCATGACAAAGCCCAAAAGTCCAAAGGTGGGGGCAGGAAATCCGGGGTAAAGAAACCCTCCCGCGAGCCTGAATTGGGACTGCTAAATGCAAGCCGAATGAGCCAGGTATAGAGCAATGGAGAGGACAGTGCCTGGCTGAGACGTAGTGAGGCACGAGGGAGGTTCACTTCCAGGCTGTGAAGAAATATCAACTGCAGGATTTCCACGGGCAATGACTCCAGGCACGAGCTTGGGTGGTCGGCCAACGGGTCAGAGGAGCCTGGGCCCATTTGCAACAGTGCGTCTAAAGGTGATATGTTCTTATATAGCTTGTATAGCTTGCTCGCAGCAAGACGGTGTTCGGTTATGAATCACACGGCGCGTTATAGTTGTAAAGGGCCAGGGAGGAGGAAGAGCAGAGATGGATATGGTTTATCTCAATGGAAACACAGTCCATATAATACCGACTGCAGACTTCGCATAATGTTGTCCCTGTAGCTCCTCGTGACTTGTAGAAAAGACACTTGACAGCGCTTCCAGCGCAGTCTCCAATGAAAATAATTGATAGGGAAAAGCCCGACCCATTGCTGGGAGAGGGGTAGGGGAAGTGGGTAAACTGAGGTGAGTTGCGTGTCTTGGCAAGGCCAGCTTGGGAGCTCCTCATCACGCACAATTATGTATGTGGCGTGATCGTGTGTTGTGCCTAAATCGACTGGAATATATAGCCACTTAGTATATCTTTGTCAAAGTTCAAAAAAGAAACGGTATTCACTTGATACTTGGCTATATATCCCAACTCGATCCACATGTTCGGAGGGAGCTTGGTTGGATATATATCGGGCGTATCAAATGTTTGTTGACCTTAAATTTTTTTTGGAGATTACGGCACATTTCTCGATCACTTGAATAATAACCTACATATGTAGTCGCAAAAAGTACAAAATTACAGTAGGATCTCCTAATGAACGCAGAAACGACAAATGTATTGTTTCTATACACATCCCAACTGCCCCACCACACTATCGGAGGTATCTGACCACACACTGGCTGAATAGCCATCTTCTTGGCTCCAAAAGTCATGATCACGAAGTGTAATGGAGGAAGGAATAAAAAGGCGGATTTGAGGCCACAAGAGTCCACGCTTAGACGGCGGACAGATCGCCGAAGCGCTCCTACAAAAAGAAATTGGTATCAGTATCAAAACGGAAGCATTGCTTTCAGCAAGACAGTCAACACATACCTTGTAGCCAGGGGGCATCCACTTGCCCTTGGAGACGAGAGAAGCGGTCTTCTCGTCGATCTCGGGCTGGGCGGCGGCAACCTCGTCCTAAAAAAAAGCAGACGTGTGAGTAATGATTCCAATTGCATGGTCCACAGCAGATAATACGTACGACAGTGAGGTCCTCGAAGGGACGGGCGGTCTCGATGTTCTCCAGGGTCTTCTGCAGGTTCTGCAGCTCGGCCTCAACCTTACCCTTGGTAGCCTCGGCGTTCTGAACAGCCTGGGCCTCGAAGGCGTCGATAGCCTTCAGCTGGCGGTTGACATCGTAGGTAGCGGGCTTGAAGGTCTTGAAGTGGTTCTCGAGCTCATCGATGATGGCCGTGTTCTTCAGGATGCCGCGGTAGTGGCTGAAGTCAACGGTCTGGGGCTGCTCGGACAGGACCTGGACCTTGCGGCGAGCCTCGTCGTTGCGCTTCTTGAAAGCTTGGAGGGAGGCGGCGGTCTGGCCGCGGAGGCCGAGGGAGGTTGACACCTTGGCCCAGTCGATCTTGAGAGCGGCGCTGCGCTGTTTTCGGATGAAGGGAGTTAGCGGGAGTCATTCGAACGGGTTGACAGGGGTTTGTCAAGTCGAGGAGGAGGAGTAGAACATACAGCAGCCATTGTGACGGGTATGATAGAGGTTGGGGGTGGGGAGAAGAGAGGGGAGTTCAATGTGCAGGGAGGTGCCGAACGAGGAGTGACCCGGAAGGTTTGGATTGTTCGGGTCACGTGATGTGCATTCCGAAATCCACCGTGTATTATATTATACAAGCAAGACAAATTACAAACTGATCATATTAATTGTTGTAAATAACTTATGCGCAGGTCTTATTTTTCCCCCATAATTACGGGATATATGGATTGATTGGTTGACACAATCATGGGTTCAATTGTTTTTTGGGCTAAATTGTGTACACTATGGGCGACAACATGCCGGATATCTTTCATCCGGCATCATAACCCAAGTCCCTCATAGAACCTTAAATACGGTCACTCATTATATGCTGAGAGCCATGATGGAGTTAACGATATCGTTGTCGTTCTCCCGGAGAGCCTTGACGGCCTTCTTGCGGGAAACGTTTGCTTGTGCCATGACCAGCTCGATATCCTTGGACTCAAGGCCGGACTCATCAACCTCCTCACCATCATCCTCCTCATCCTCCTTCTTATCCTCGGTCTCGGGGGCCTTGGCCTTGCCGAGAACCTCCTCGTGGTCGTGACCGGCGTGGTCGCCAGCGGCCTCGGAGGCAGCGAGCTGCTGGGCGGCGGAAGCCTGGGCCTGGGAGTTCAGGTCCTCAATCTTGGCCTCACCGAAGATGCTAAAAAAAAGTGTATCAGTAAATGTCATCCAGACATGACTGACTCTAATTGGGTTCCACATACATCCAGCAGTTGCTGTTGGGGGAACGGTAAACCTCGGGCTGGTTGACAACGAAGAGGATCTTTAATTCCAATAATTAGCATCTCCACATTGAGAATGATCATGATATTCCATCCGGTTAGTAGCTAGTGTTGCAGTTGATGGTCGCAATCACATTGTACTTGGCGGGGTAGAATTTCTCATGACCGGTCGCATCGGGAATCACATACGTTCTTGGGGCGGCGGAGAGTGACACGGGTGATGCCAGGGACGAGCTTCAGGCCGAGCTTGCCAATGGCCTTGCGGGCCTTCTTCTCACCACGGGAGTGAATAGCGACGGAGGCACCGGCGGGAATGTTGGGCTCATCGCCAGCCTCGGAGCCAGACTCAGAGGAGCTCTCCTCGACGGTCTTGGAGACCTCGTCATCGTGGATTTCTTCAACGCGGGGATCAGCCATTTTTGCGGTGTAAAGGGGCCTAAGAAGAATCCGAAAAAAAGAGTTGATTAGTTGGGTTGTTTCGCTCGGCAATGGGTGTCAGGGTTGGTTGAATGGTGTGAGGGCGGGCATAGTGGGAGAGAGATTCGAGAGGATTGGTCAACCCCCCACGAATCGCACAGCACTCGGGAAAGGGCGGAATTTGACGTTGAAAAGGCGAGAATTCAGTCGAATAAATACTCATACATACCTGAGAGGTAAATATCAAGCTGTTGTGAGTGGGGATGGATTTTGTTGAAGTTGAAGGTGTGTAGCTGTGCGCCAGACCGAACCCGAAAATCATTAGCGAGCGCCCACCCCCAGACTGCCCACCTGGCACACATTGCCCTATATGGAACTACATCACCAATTCTTAACTAGATTGGCTAATAATTTATAGATCTCATCTAGATCAAATTAAATGTATATAAATAATACAGTTAATACAGTTTCCAGGTCATTATTTACGTATCTGCTCGTTCTATTCTTTTTGTAGAGCCAGATAATTCAATATTCCCGTAAAATTGGGGGATATAAAAATGAGTCCAGAGCCGGAGGAAAACCAAATGACAAAAGGCCCCTTTGCCGGGATATCAAGGATTTTGAATCATTTTTGCTGTTCATTGATATGCATACAGCGATTTTGCCAGAGTATTACCAGCAATGGAAACCCTTCCAGGACACCTCCTTCAAACCCATGCACCGAAACCTCGTAATCATCTATGACTTGTTGGCAGCGCGAGCCTTGGCGTGGGACTTCTGGACCTCGTAGCGAGCCTGGAGTTATGATGTTAGTTGAAGTGTTCGTGATTCCCCAGATTATTCGATCGGGTGGGCCCAGCGCATTGTGCCAGAACAAATCCCCCTTTCAATATTTCCACATACCTGCTTGCGGAGGCGCAGAACCTTGAAGCGCTCGAAGTCGGACAGGTTCTTGCGGCGCTCGGCGCGGTCGGTGCGCTGAGAGAAGGAGCTCTTGGCCCACTTGCCATCAATCTCGTTCTTAGCCCAAAGCTTCTTGACGGGACCGGTACCGGCAGCACGGGGAAGCTTGGGGATGGTGAAGTGAGTGAGGGTGGCGTGGGCGAGAGGGAGAACGTGACGGGGCACGATCTTCTGCTCCTCGGTGGAGGGACCGTCGACCAGGACCTGAACAAAAAAAAATCGCAAGTCAATACACATTCCGACTCGAATATCTCCAAAAATCCGATTCTCCAATTTGTCTCGATTTCCGGATTCATAGGGCGATTCCACATACACGGCGGTGGTCCACGATCTCAACGATGGCAGCAAGCTTGCCCTCGAAGGGTCCGCTGCGGATCAGCACTAGGCGGCCAACCTCAACCAGCTTCCACGAAGCGACCTTGACATCGATATCGGCCATGGCGAAATTCTGCAAGACGAAAAATTCAGCGTCGCGGTTCTGTAATATTTGGAGATTGTACACTCACGGTCGACAGGGGGTATGAGTCGAGAAGGGGTTGTCGAAAGAGTTCAATTGTCCAAGAGTTGTCTCGAAATTCGGATGTGCCCACACTCGCAACATTCTCGCTTAACCGGCCACTTGCAGGTCTAGGGCTCTGATTATCTCAGCATCCGCATTAACATTTATCCGAATCCGTCCATTTATCTCGTTTTTTTTGGCGCAGAACTATTGTTGATCTCTTCAAGCTACTTAGCTTTACAAGCTTAAGACTTTAATGATGAGTCTGCGTTTGCTTGAGTTACGACAATCGCTCATATGTAGCATTTACTAAGGTATGCTCATATTCCCATGTTTTTCCCCCAGTCTTCCGGTCTTCCGGTCTTCTCCCTCATTCCTCATATGATGCCGTAATTTGCGATTGACCCAGTGTCTGTGAGGCCCTCGCCGGGGCACTCTATACAGCGCTGTCGGATGATATTCAATTTCTTACATATTCTGATATGGATTATAACCCTCATGTCATGCTGTCAATGCTTTTGAGAGACATCGCGCTGACTGTTTGAAGATTTTAGGACATTGGACTTGAACCCTTAAGGACTTATATCAACCATTGCAACTCTCCGTCTTTCCACAGGGTATGTTCACACCTTCCATCCTCCACAATACCCCCCAGGTCCGATGATTAGAAACTTTTATCACGCCTAGATAGTAATTGAGCTTCTCGCTATGAAATTACCTAACTACCAAGATCTCTGAGAACCTTATTACCTTGCACATTATTGCTTGTTATGTTGGTTGTGACTCGTCGCTAACCTTCAAAAGAATATAGGATCTCCTGTGTCAGACTGGCAGCTCGCTGTCTTATATAGCCATTGCAATGCAAAATATTTTAAGACAAAATATTCTCCTTCCGTAGCCTAGTTATGTAGTATACTCCTGTATCTCCAAAACTCAACTTGACTCGCCTTGTTCCACCTACGCTGTACATTTTACGTCTACAAAACACCTTGGGTACAAATGCAAATAGTTTTGATTACAAAAAGTCGTGCTATATCGTTACCTCGGCCGTGCAATGCCCAAAGACCCAGAGCAAGCCACTTGTCCCTTCATGTCATACCTTCCTACCAACCTAGTCTATCTCTCCCAAATCGCAAAGAGGAAATCATTCCTTGCCGTTGCATACCTAATTATGACGATGCAGAGCCGGCAGATGCCGCAGAGGACGGTCCCTCGCGACTGAGCACCCACATGAAAATGAACTGAACCGCGTAGGAGTATACGAACAAGAATTGACCGCGTCGGTTACGCTGGGACCGAGCCACAGCCTGCATCGAACCGGCATGCATGGCGGAGTCAGTCGAATCGGGGAGCAACACATATTTCAGCGAGCGAAGCTAGAGTTCAAATATTAGCAACTGCGGAACGCATTGAGAAACAAGATAGAAGTCGTTTACTCACCAGGAAGAACGCATTAGCCAAAAATGTGTACGCAAACACCGTCCACCCCACCCAACCCCGAGTCCCTTGTCCGGGGTTGAAGATCTCAGACGCTACCATGGTGATAATGATTCCAACGAACTTATAGCCCGAGTACGCCACCAGATCCAGAAGTTGCGAGTCATTGTTGATGCTCAAAATGTACGTCGCTAGCTTCAAGCATAGAATCTCGAAGGCGATCACTGCAATGGCCGTCGTGGTGATCGACCCCAGAAGCTCTGGGTGGAAATCACCCCGGAATCCAGCGAGTAACACCGACAGAAGAATATATGTGACCAGAGCCATGACGGGAATATACATGTCGGGTGAGTTTAGGTCGTCGCGAGGAGGCAGAAACATGGACGAGTATTGTTGCTGCAGGATTTGTCCATTTGGTCCGGGAGTTGGAGCCATTCGGGCTTGCTGTCGGGACCAAGGTTTGTGTCGCCAGGGAAAGAGGACAAGGATCAACTTGTTCAGGACGTAGGAGTTGGAGACGTTAAAGTAGTGCTTGAGAGCGGGTATAGAGACATAGCGATTGAACTGTAGATGATGTCGAGGTTAGCTATAAGCGGCAAATAGAGTTCTTTCAATGTTGCATACGTTACTTTCCATGTACTCCTGTCCAGCGGCCATTGCGCTTTTGCCAACCTGGAAGCCCATCTGTGCCGTGGGTTCATTCATGAACCCACCAAATCCAGGAACACCAGGGGCATAGCTTCCACTGCCCCCCTGGGCCGGTGACGGTTGGTATGGGTTACCGCCATATCCAGCACTTGGGGGTTGCTGGGGAGCTGGTGGTGGAGGTGAGCGCATCATAGGGACGGTCGAGACATGTTGTGGGACAGGGTGGTGAAGGGGCGGCGATTGCGCGGGCGGCGGAGCGAAAGAGCCCCGATACATGATGCACCTAAATAAGAAAACGAAGATAGAAGGATAAGGAACGTGGAACTTCGGTGGCGAATGTGTCGTCCAGATCGTGTGACGGGGATTTGGGGAAGAAGCGAGGTTGATAGCGGAGGAAAGTGTTTATACGTGGCTGAAGATCCAATCCGCTTCCGAGCTCCCCCAACTTCGCCCCGTCCCGCCACCAACAAGTCACACCGGGCTATTTTTTTCCCTCCCACATTGATTATCTGCTTCTCACATTTGACGATCGATTGCCGGAGATACTCAGAATGTTGGAGACTTTTGAAATTTTGACGACTTCGGGCGTGGTGCTCTGGTCCAAGGCGTACGCTCCAGTGGGCGCACATGTTATCAACAGCCTGATCAACGATGTCTTTATCGAAGAGAAGGTCGTGCCCCAGAATGCGACAGCTGGTGGAGTCTCGCCAGCATACAAGAAGGAGAAATACACTCTGAAATGGAAGAGAGTCAAGGAATTCGATTTGATCTTCGTGGTACGTCTGGTCGCATGCGCGCATGCGCCTCACTGCTTCGACTAACTCTGAGTTTATGCAGGCTGTCTACCAATCGCTACTCCACCTTGGCTGGATCGACAAACTTCTTGAGAACATTTCGACAATCTTTATTGATCTCTACAAGGACCAGGTGAAGGGAAACCGCGCGAGAATCCAGACCTATCGCTTCGATCAATACTTTGAACAACAAGTTCGGGAGCTTGAAGACAACACTGGTGGTTTTGTAGAGGAACATGTGCCAGAGGCGGGTGAAAAGAAAGACCCGCTTGTTTCGTCGGACAATGGAGGCCCGCCGCCCCCGCCGGTGCCTGGCCTGGTGAAAGGTATGGAATGATAACCCCCCGGTTTCAAGCGCATGCTGACCATCCCAAAGCGCAGCCTAGAGCTGCGCTAGCCGGGGCGACCTCTGACGAGGGTACGCCACCAGCTACACCAGAAATTTCTAGATCTTCGACCCCTCAGGGTCATATTCTTACAGCGAAAGCTGGACCTGGAGGTCGTGGTTCCCGACGCTCCCGCAAGGCTGCCAACTCGAGCGCCAACGCATCGTCTGGTGACGAAGTCCGGAAGGGAAAGTCTGCCAAGACCCCTGTGAAGAAGATGCGCAGATGGGATGCCAGTGGGATGGCGGATGAGGATGACGGAGAGATCCTCGATTATTCTGCCCCCGCGGACGAAGGAGAAGCTGCCGCTCCAGCGGTGGAGGCTGTCTCCGAGGAGGATTGGGGTCGTCGAACTGGCAAGGGTCAATTCGTGCTGAAGGAGTTAGGCGAGGAAGTTCAATCCATCTTAGACCAAGCCGATGCGGAAAAGTCTAAGGCCACTGCTTCGTCGGGTGTTGTTGGCTCCGGCTTCAACGCAATTGGTGGCTTCTTCCGTAACATTGTTGGAGGAAAGGTTCTGACAGAATCTGATCTCGAAAAACCTCTCAAGGCGATGGAAGAACACCTTTTGAAGAAGAATGTCGCCCGCGAAGCTGCTGTCCGGCTTTGCGAGGGAGTTAAGCGTGAGCTGATTGGCAAGAAGACTGGCAACTTCCAGAGTACTGATGCTGCATTGCATGTGGCCATGGAATCCTCGCTGCGGAACATCCTGACGCCGACTTCTTCTTTGGATTTGCTACGCGAGATCAATGCTGTGGTCGCTCCCACCACCAAGCAGCAGGCGCCTCGCCCATACGTCATGTCTATTGTTGGTGTCAACGGCGTTGGAAAATCGACCAATCTGAGCAAGATCTGCTACTTCTTGCTCCAGAACAAGTACCGTGTTCTTATCGCAGCATGCGATACTTTCCGTTCCGGTGCCGTGGAGCAGCTACGTGTGCACGCTGACCGTCTGAAGGAACTGAGTGTCCGCGAGAATGCAGGCGACGTGGAGATTTACCAAAAGGGCTACGGCAAGGACGCAGCCAACGTTGCCAAGGATGCAGTTGACTACGCTGCGGCTAACAAGTTTGATGTTGTCTTGATTGACACTGCCGGCCGTCGGCATAACGACCAGCGGCTGATGTCCTCGCTTGAGAAGTTCGCCAAGTTTGCTAACCCAGACAAGATTTTCATGGTCGGTGAGGCTCTGGTCGGCACGGACAGTGTGATGCAAGCCCGCAACTTCAACCAAGCGTTTGGCACTGGCAGGAATTTGGACGGCTTCATTATCAGTAAATGCGACACTGTCGGTGACATGGTGGGAACACTGGTCAGCATGGTCCATGCCACGGGAATCCCCATTGTGTTCCTGGGCGTTGGACAACATTATGGAGATCTGCGAGGGCTCAGTGTTCCCTGGGCTGTTAGTCTGTTGATGAAATAGGGGCGACTTGATATCCTAATTTGATATTTCTTAGCTACATCCATTTCATATCAATCCTTTGCTTGCAGTCAAGTTACTATAGTCTCATATAATGGAGTCCCGGTTAAAATGCAATACCCCATTTGTCCCCACACATGCCATTGCCAGCACCAATTCAAACATAACCGAACTTCATACATAGTCTGTCAAGGTCGTTCATGGGTAGCAGGTATGTGCTTTATTTGATATGCAGCCCTAACCGGGAATCTGTTTGGCCTGAAACCTCCACTATCCCCACTAATATAGAGAGCTGTCAAACTCCCAGTCCCTTACATTTGCATTTATCGATACAGGTGTTCTATTACTGGCATTTTGGCGATATCTCCCAATTCTGCCTCCACAATGGTACATACACTCTTCCTATCTATTTGCATGTCCTCCATACCAGTCCAGCACCATTATATTGGGCGATATCCTTGAGCTTACGTCTGTATTCCACAGCTCCGAACATAAATTTCACATGTCATTATTTGAATATCATGCTTGTGCTAGGTGACTCATTAACCACCTCCGAAAACTAAAACCGCCACCCACGAACCACCCTACTCTACTTACTATCTACCACCGACTCCAGCTCCAACAATAGAGCAAAAAGAAAGCCAGGAAAGCAAAAAGATTGACCGACGCAGGGATCGAACCTGCAATCTCTTGATTCGTAGTCAAGCGCCTTGCCATTGGGCCAGCCGGCCTGTGAAAGATTTGGCCCAGTTTTGATATATGGGGCTGCAGACTTTTTAGGGCAAGGACCCACTTTAAATATTCGCATCGGGATTTTCATGTTGTGTTCAGAGCCATTATATCCACCAACCATGGATGTATCGGATCGGTTTAAACGGTTTGGTAGGATTTGGGACTAATAAAAAGCGATGAACAAAAAAAAAACCACAAAGAAATGTACTAACGTGGACCAAAGAAGTGCAAAAAGAAATCTCTCCCTCGGGGAATCGAACCCCGGTCTCCCGCGCTTATCGGTATTAATGACAAGCGGAAATCATCACCACTAGACCAAGGAAGATGCGATGGTCGAGTTACTGCTCGGCCACTTGGCTGGTTGATGGAAGATGTGGCATATTGTGGCATCATAACTGAGGTGAAAGTTGACATGCATGGATCTTTATTCTGATACTTCATTCTCAAGTCTAGATCATTCGAAGATCTGAATAATGTCAGAAGGCTGGTGGAAGCTGTTAATAAATAGATGGCATTCGAACCACGTCGATGAATGGCATTGTTCGGAGATCTCACCAGAGACGTCGATGTCACGGTCTGGAGAAGAAATGAGAAGGTGGTACAGTTCTGGTACGCTCTATCTCGCCTAAGTCTAGGTCGATCTTTTGGGGAGTTTCGACGACGAGCATAATGTTTCTTAAGGGAGCACGGTTCGTCAAGAAAGGTAGATAAGTGTCATGGGAATGAGATGGTGCCAAGTTATAACAATCAATCAGGGTATGGGAAGTAAGCGCGCTGTTTATTTATCGAGAATTTTACTGGTGGATAAAGAAGGATGGTCCTAGTAAACTAACTGCTTATATACTATGTATGAAACTTCCTGCTGTTGAACGAATCAAATCGGGTAGTTACTAGATTCGCCCGTTTGCTCTACGTTCTTGGATTTCGTCTAGTCCTTGAGATGGCGTTAAAAGTAGCTGTTTTTGGCACCCGGTTTACCATCATTTAGCATTGTAGTATAATCTACTCCGTGCAGGGCTATTTTATATGATAATGCAAGGAGCGCCATATTTTAAGTGGTAGTGGTTTGTATTATCGGTATGATGCTGGTGATATATATAGATATACTGCAGTACCAATCACAATAGTATGATGCCTGCATAGACCCGGCCCACCTAATCTGAGAACAGAGGAACAAGTGGTTTTGCCATAGTATCCCAATTTATAGCGTGGGGAGTATTTTTTCCCCCAAATTTATTCACAAATACCCTATGATATCAGTAATTTGATGGGGGATATGCAAAGAAATCAAGTTACCCAGCGACATAATCTACCTAGCTTCGAATAATTTGTTGAGCCTCGGTACTCACTAATAATGGTAGCATAAGATCGGCACATGCAAGGGCTATAAGTATTCAACCCAATAAGGAATAAGCAAAACAAGCGCTATGCAGATAAATCCAAAGGAATAATCTGTACTACTGCGGTGCTTCAGGGCTAGAACAACTGACTCAGCATAGATCTGCAGCATCGCTTACATCATCATGTTCCCTGTTCCGGCTTGCGGTCTTTTGCAGTCAACTTCATCCTAAGCTCCCCCACACATTTTGTTTCTTGAGCATCCATTTATACCTGGATTTACACCCCTATTCTATTGGTCGGGGAAACATCCAACAAGCGCGGGGTTGCGGCTGTACCATCATCAAGCTCTCACACCACAGCATTGCATCTACAATTAAGCCTTCGGCACGACCCTAATCGCATGGTTAGCTGGGAAAAGACTTCAATCAGTCTTGCTTTTGCTGGTGTGTCGCCAGAATGATGGGTCCAGACCGGGCTTCGCTCAACCGCCGCTCCTCCACGCAGCATTACCAGACCTTTGATACTCCACCGCCCAAGTCGCGTGGGCGACCTAACTCGGGCCAGTCCGAATCTTCTGCAGACGGCTCGCACGATCCCCACCATGACACCGCTGATCTACCCGGAACGTCATCGCCGCTGCCGAAGAGGCAAATGGCAGTGCTAGCGATAATTGCACTGGCGGAGCAAACAGCGTTGAACTCGATTAGTCCATACCTCCCGGACATGGCATCGACATTCCCCGAAGTGGAACCGACACAAGTGGGCGTATACGTGGGCAGCATTGCATCGGCTTTTGCACTGGCTCAATTTAGCACAAACTATTTCTGGGGCTGGCTATCGGATCGTGTTGGGCGCAAGCCGGTGATCCTGCTTGGCACATTGCTGACTGCGCTGTGTTTTGTTGCATTCGGATTCTGCAAGACTCTCGTACAAGCTATAGTTGTACAGGCGTTGATGGGTGTGGTAAATGGCAACCAGGGATTGGTGTCCACCTGCCTCGGAGAAATCACCGACCGAAGCAACCAGTCTCAGGCTTTTACCTACCTCCCGGTATTATACGGAATTGGAGGTATAACGGGACCACTTCTAGGAGGACTCCTCATTTTTGAGACGAACCCTTTTACTGGCAACAAAAACCCGTATCCTTATCTCGCACCAAACGTACTGTCCGCTGTTGTTCTTCTGGTGGATTTCGTTTTCACAGCTATCTTCCTGGAAGAGAGCCTTGAAGACGCAGACAGTCTTCCAAAGATCGGCAAAAAGGTGCGCAGCCTGTTCACATGGCTGTGGCAGTTCACCGGTAATGCCCGCCATCCGACCTACGTGGAGGTTCCGCAAGCAGTACCATATCCTCACAGCAGGGGCGATCTAGAGACCGAGGATCACGATAGTGACTTGGACTCTGCTTCTGAGGTGTCAAGTATTATTGGCCACCATGAGGAACTCTCTTGGGATGAGATCTTCACTCGAGATACACTCTTACTTCTTTTGACATACCTGATCTTTGCTTTCTGCAATGTTTCTTTCAACTCGCTCTTCCCAATTTTCGCGCAAGCTAAGCCCCCGGCCGGACGGTCACTCACTCCGTCCGAGATCGGCCTTGCTCAAGGGTTTGCTGGAATCGTGACGATCATTTTCCAAATCTGTATCTTCAACCGCCTGCGAGACAAAATGGGCAATCGATGGTCTTACCGCGCAGGCCTATTTGGATTTGTTGTCTCGTTTATCTTACTACCCTTCATTGGGTATAAGAGCAGGGCCAGCGATGGTCTGACTGGCAAGTCGGCCATCATGGCCGTCGAACTCTGCCTTGTGTTGCTGATCAAGACCATCGCCTCCGTAGGTGGTTTGACCAGCGCTCTGCTTCTGGTAAGAAATTCTGATATTCTCTTTCTGTGGAGTCCACCAAAACTAATCATTTCTCCAGGTCACAAACTCGGCACCTAATCATGCCGTTCTGGGTGCTTTGAATGGTCTTGCACAGACTCTCTCCGCAGCTGGACGTGCAGTGGGCCCGTTCCTCTCGGGAGGCCTGTTCTCCCTCACAGCCAAGATTCAGCCCAAAGGAGAGGCCCTGGCATTCGGAGTCTTCGGAGTGGTCTCTTTTATTGGCTTCATCATGAGCTTTGGCATCCGCGGTCGTTCCCTTGAAGCAGAGGGCTGGGGTGAGGACAGCGATGATGGAGACAAGTCGGATGAGGACGAGCCGAGTGGTGTTTGATTAAAATACGCGGACCTATAAAATGTGCCGACATGACGATTTGATGAGTTTATGCTTTCGTTCCAGCCTTTTTTGTTTCTTTTGCATTTGTATATATACATTAGCCCCGTTGCTTTGAGATAGATTACTGCTGTTGCATTCTTTGCAAGACAAAAAATCGGGTGTTCGATTCAACTTGAACCTGATAGACATTTTTGTGGAGATGTTGCTATGGCCCCGAAAATGAATACTATTCATGAGATTTCCAGAGATGCAAACCCACTTTTGAAGACCCATGTCTAATCCTCACTTCCCATTCAGCTTCAAATGTACTCGACCAACCAAATTTAATTCAGACATTCCGACTAGCAATAAAAAATATATATAGCTTAGCTTACTGTTTCTTCCTCTGATATTCTATTCTTTGTGTTTTCATAACAAAACCCGCAAATGTAACGTTATACTGCATACATATTATGACGTGTTGGTTTCTATCAAATCCAGGATAATATAGGAGTAAAGCTTCCCCCCCAAAAAAAAAGCACAACGCGCTAGAGTCGAACGGCGACGGCGCGTGCTCCTATACATACAAGCCCAAGCCTGCCTTTGGGTACTGTATCATCTTATATGAGCTTGCGTGAATAAAAAAAAATGGGTAACTTCTCTTTGATTATGCATGTCAACCTAGTGCAGGGGCCATGCTAATCTTCTCTGTATATTTTCAGTTGACCAGTATGCCCCGAAGGGCGAAAGTTGATGCGTTTGGTTCATTTTAACCTCACTTTGTGGCTCTTTCCTATTTGGGTAGTACAGTGTGGTGGAATCGGGCAACCTACAATATACTGTTCTAGTCTGTGATTCCCAGGCTCGTCACCTCTTACTATTGTAGTGCTAAGCTAGACCGAGTTGCATTTGGAACAGATATTTCTTTGGAGAGGAAATATTTCAATTTATTCACCGGATATGATATGTTCACATACACATTAATAAGATGAGATTAGTATTAAACCAGACAACAATAAGCACAATCTGAGATTGAAGTGAAAAGCGATTTAAGAGAGAAAAGTCAATTCCAAAATAAAAATAAGGGTATATAGCACATAATGATCGTGGCAGTAAATCATGGATAAATCGTGCGATGGAAAAGGAATGCAGGCCAAAAATAACAAAAAAAAGACAAAGTAATGAAAACAATATCAAGCCCAGCGCCAGCCCAATTCCTGTGACTTCTGACGCTTAATAACATCCGACAGTAGGGTATCACCTTGACCAAAGGGATTACGTTCATTCTTTTCCCGCTGACGCTGAAGCAACTGCACAGCAGCGGTAGCATCAATCCCTTCACCAGTATCTGTAATCTTAAGAGCCCACTTAGCATCTTGCGTACTAAAACCAAGTTCATTAACCATCATGTCAATGGCACGGTCAACAGGATCTAGAACCTGCGGCCTCAGAGGGAGAGACATCATAGGTGGTGGTGGTGGTGGAGTATGCGACGAAGCAAAGAGATTGGCAGGATCGAATGGATGAGTTGGGGTCTGAGGAGCCGTCCCAGCCGTTGAAGTCGAGGACCTGTCAAGAACGAGCGCAGGCACAGATGGAATGGGCCGGTGATCTCGAAGCGAACCGTTAAGATTATGAACAATAGTGCTGAACTCCGACATAGGGCGCTCGGCAGAGAAGGAAAACCGGCCTTTGGGATCTGGATCGAGACCGCACTCACGGCGACGACGAAGCTCATAGGCGTATCCAGCTTGTCGCTCACGGATCTCGCGGTCATTTTCGATAGGACTTGTTTTTCGCGGGCTGATCTCGGTTGGGCTGTCAAGGGCACGTTCTTGGAGATCATAGGCGCGGGAGACTGCTTCTTTTAGGAATGATGATCGACTGGCTTCGGTTTCGGTTCCTTCCCATTTGGTGAGACCGATTGACTTGGCCTTAGTGAATGTGGCGGCGGTGGTATCGGCTGGGCAGACTGAGCTGAGTGTTAAGACCGCGCCTAGACCGAGCGTGAGAATGTATGAAGTCCATTCCTCTGTATCTCTGAGTTAGCCATGATCAAATAAACATGATTTTTTTGGTTTCACTTACCGAGAACAGTCTCTTCGAGGGCCAAATCACCATCTGGGACATTCATGCCATCGAAAATGCCGACCTTGCGAGCTTCAATGCATTTTCCATGCAACGGCTGCAACAGAACACCCATGCACGTCCAGATTTCCGTCAGATCGTACATCTGCTTCTGAGATAAACCGGAAAGATTCCCACGACCGAATCCCTCGGGCGGTTCAAACAAAACATTATTCATACCGAAAGGCTGTGTCATCACCGAAGCCGAGGTGAAATGATTCTTCGCCTGAACACCACCCTTCAACCAGTCCATTTGGCCAGCGATATCATTCTCCCGCCCCTTACCACTGCCAAAAATCCGACAGAAGGTCCAGAGCCGCCAGAACGCATCGTCAACTTCTTCAGCGCGGGTATTATCCACGCCCGCCAGACCACGAATAGTATCACGACGGAGGAACGGAGCGCACCGCGCAAGAACCAATGCCTTCAGCTTAGCAAGAGTATAAATATCCTGCGCATATCTCTGTAGATACAGTGTAGGCGTGTATTCCGGAACCTGAGAGTCCGGATCTATAAGTAGCTGCCACTCCATTTCCCATGGCGGACTCATTTCGCGCATTTCCCAAGCGGGCGGGGACATTTTGAATAGGGCATTTTTCAGCATGGGCAGCTCGCGACCCTTGAAAGCGATGTAGATCTTTTTATTCACGAGGGCGAAGTTGAAAAGGTCATCTAGAGAGTCGATGTTCTGCATGATTGATAGAATCAAATCCACCGGCATATCTTTGGGGAGAGGGATATTGACTGGGACATTGCGCTCGACCTCCGTAGGGAATGAAGATAAAGGTGACGGGGGAGTAGCGGGAAGTTCATAGATGTGTTCGGTGAGTTGGACGCTGCTCGCCTGGGCAGTCGAGACCAGAGCCCAGCTCTGACGGATTTTGGAGGCTATGGGCTTCTCCTCTAGGCCCACGCCCTCAGTAGCGACCGCGCCGGGGCTACCCGACAGCACTGCTTGTTCTGCAACGTCATCGAAAGGGTCCCGGAGATCATTGGTTTGTAGACGAGGTAATTGAAGCAACAGGCTGTTGCGTGTGGGGGGGCAGATCGAGGGGATCGGAAGAATGCGCTTCTAATGTCATGTGAAGCGAATCTTCCGACCGGGAGACCCTAACTCCATCGCGCGGCGCTGGGCTTTGCTTGCGAAAAGCCAGGAAAGATTTCTTGGATTTTGCCTTTTTGATTGCTTCTTTGGAGGCTGGTGTATTTTTGGCGTCGGCCTTTTCATCCATCTCCTTCTCCTTATCCCTGCCCGATCGCTTGTATTTCGCTTCTCTCTTACTGAGTTTGTGACTTTTTTCTTTGGTTGGAGTTGAGCCTATTGATTTAATTGTGTTGACCCGACTGTTCTTCAGTGTGGACTTCCCTTGCGGGGTTTGTGAGTGAGGCTTGGTGGAAGGGGGGAGGGGCGCGGGACGGGTAGCAATCAGGTCCCCATTATGGCGGCTGATCTGCAACGGCCCATCAAGAACCAGTAGTGTTTGGTGATACAAATCTTGATCACCCAGGCCCAGGGCATCTTCAAGTTCCTCGGTAGCCTGCGACAACGTTGGGACATGGCGAGCTCGATGACCAGCTACCACCAGATCTGACCGTTGTCGACCCTGACACTGCGGCTGATGCTGACTGTGTCCGCATGTCTGGCACGGATGTTTGGAATCTCGGTAGAAATTTAGTTGATGTAACATGGAATGCTTCCAGTCGCTGTGGCTCACTGTAGCGGGGTGTTTCAACGAGACCAGCGAGTCTCTCTTTGAGTATTGTGTTGACCACTTTGGTCTGAGATGCGGTGAAACTGCCGAAAGGGGGGAGTCGTCGTGGTGACTTGGTGCTGAACTGGGACCGAAGGATGGCTCTAATGGCAAGGGCTTGTTCTTGAGATCGTTCATCGATGCGTTTTTGGTGATGGGGATTGGACGGGCGAGTTTTGACACGTGTAGGTGGCAGGGCGCAACTATTGAGGAAGGCCGTGAAGGACAGATGGAACTGGAATCGTCGAAGACCCCCGCAGCGACGGGGGAATAGATTGAGTATGCATCTGCCGTTTTGTAGGGGTGCCGTCCATCATCTCCCAAGAGCGTGCTCCCGATGCTGGTCACCGAAGTGCGATGACTGTAGCATGATGAAGCACAATCCAAAGTCTCATCAGATCCAGAAGACGAGAGGGTGATCTGCGGTTTATCGACTACCTCATATGCATCAGGGGCGACATCTGCTGAGCTTCGATATAAAGTCTGCACACGTTCTTCTAGTTCTCGTTCGAAAAAAGAGGGCCCCGTGGAGCGGTCCATTTTGGAATCAGCACCGACCGGGGAGACAACGGCGAAGTGTGAGGATAGCTCTGGGAAGAAGCGGGCCAAGCGGGAAGCTGAACGCAATGGATGGGGATAGTCCGACAATGGAGAAATTTCAGAATCAGTTTCAGAATCCTGGGGTGATTCCAAGTCAATCATAGTGTCCAAAGATTTCCGCGGGGAGGCAGACCGAGTGTCCCCGGCGTCTCCGCCAGCGATGTCTTCTTCTTTGAGACCCAGATGGTGTGATTGGCCTTGAGTCTTTTCAGTGGCGGCTGCCATGTGTTTAACAGCCCCCCTTGGGGCCGATCCAGACGAGCCATGGGTGGTGTCCGCGTATGCTGGCATTGTCTGAATGTCTTTATTGACTGTGGGAGTTGATTGACCTGAAACAGTGCCTCGGAGAGCCGTGGCTTTGGTTTCGAGACTGGAGGGTTTTCTTCGAAGCTTCAGCGACAGAGGTCGAAAAACTAGTTTCTTTTGTTTCAGAGCCTTGGTCTTCTGGTTTGAAAGATCACGAGGCCTAGAAGGCGATGGTAATAGCCAATAACTCATATCTTGGACTGCTGTTCTGAATTTGTATTCGTGGGGCATTGTTGACCGGTTTAGGCCGCCCTTGCTCTTTGTTAGCAGGTCAGAATGTTTACTCAAAGCCCCCCAATCACACGGTGGTTGCGCTAGAACATACTATGAATTGGAATCTAGGTGAAAGCAGACTCGCGGAGGCGAAGTATATGGGTTTCTTTGTTGAAAATAGTTCATACCGGTTGTGGCTGCATAGAACAAAAGACCAACGAACCCACCAACTATTTTTTTGTCTTCTCTTGCAAGCATAGGAGTTCGCAAAGATGAGACAGAAGAGAAGCTCAGAATCAGAACTATTTCAGATAGATCTAATACCGCACAACATAGGCACAGACCGGTTGATATTGCCCTTTTAGGCGCCCCGAAATCAGTAGGTGGTCTTCCAAGGTTGTGCATGCAGTATGGCGTTTCTCAAAATGATCTCCTAGACAAATAACCGGACCATAATTGATTATTTTGTCGATTATTGGATTAGTGTGCTGCAGCCAAATAGCGATCCCTGGGGCCAAAAGATCACCCCCCAAATTCCCTATTGAGTAAATCGTGAGATAGTTATGGAGTAAAGTACGGAGTAAATGTGTTGATATTCGAGGCAGATTCTCTAATCCTTAAATGGCGGGTTCTATACCCCGTAGTTATAGTTGCATCAAACTTCGTGTTCTCTCGTACTCGGAAAGGCGCAGTGAATGTTATTCTTATTCTGTCGTGTCAATCATTGGCGTCAGATAGTTACTTGGGTATGGATACGATAGCCAAAATTGGCCAATGATATGCGATAATAATCCCACATAAAAATATATGCAAGGCGATCACTAGATTTTCCGCCCCATTGCCCGGTGCATTCCAGCCCCCAACTATGACTGTGCCCAGGTGACCAACATAGACTTGTACTGGTACATTCGTGTACCCTAGACCTGATAGTCCTAGTATCTCGCATTGCTTTTTACAGGTAATTCCATCAACTAGTATTGTTTGTCAACATAATCAGAAAAGGAGTCTCATCCATGGATCTCCTAGTGTGTGCCTATTTTGCCTAGCCAAAACGCGCTCGTGCACACTGCATACCTAGGTATGGCTTGAAGTTTTCTGCAGCATCATGTGGATATATCCCCTCTTTTAATGCGTGAATAATTGTGGGAACTAAAATGCCATGGCTGAGCTTGGCTAGAGTCCACTGTGGGTATCTGCTTACCTCTGCACTCTGCAACTAGACCATTGGCCCAATCAGGAAGGAAGATACTTACCTAGCACCAAAAGAGAACCTACTCAGCTAGTCAGTTTAAGTGAAATCCACGTATTACTCCTCGCACATTTCTCCCTACCGGTGGTGATAGCGCGGCTATGATAACACGGCTAATATTGCAAAGGAAACGGCGAAAGGTTGGGGCACAAAGTTTCAGCGTTCTCGGGGATTTTCCTTCGCCACAGCAGCCACGTGTGGATTGGACTGGTCTTGATGCTCGATTCGATAACGATTTGACTCCACGCCCAAGCTTCCAAGGTCTATATTTTTTGGTGGCTGAAAAACTTGTTGATCACAAAAGCTGTCAGGGAATATACAGAAGGCAAAAGTGAGAAAATTTTTGATAGGAACAAGAAAAAAAATCCAGGAAACCACGGAGATGGAGAGGGAAAAGAAGAAAGAAAGAGAGCTATGATATTGAGGCATATACTCCGTAGTAGATTGTAAGTAAGTGAAAAGAGCAGCCTCGGAGAGAAAAGGAGAAGACTACTTTCTGACTGAATATTATGGCCGTCTAGGCTCCAAGATCATTCACTACCTAGGTAGTTAAGTAACCTCTATTCATCTTATATTGCTTCATCTGGATTTACTCGATCTGGAATTAAATGTCCTTATACCATTTGCTTATAACAGTAAGATTCATGGTTATCAAATCTCGCGCAGAGAAATCCGAGCACCATGTAACGTTTTGCAGGGTTAGTAACTACCTTTCGACCAACTGGTGGTGAGAGCTAGATGATCCACAAGCAGGGGTTATATATTAAATCATCTAAATTTCATGTCAATCACATCCATTGACCCAATGATACTCACCAGATTATCCGCAGTGGATTATCAGGAGTATTGTTGCAGACGAATCCGGCATTGATCGCTCCTCTTAAACGGCTTGGCTTACTTCTCTTTTGAGTAAATCCTCTACAACATAGATCCTTGAAGACTCAATGATAGAACATCAATCAAACTAATGGGAGACTCGGCACTCTTTAACTTCCCCTGAGGGAAGGTCGGATTTATACGTATAAAACCACTCAACCCACGAGAATGTAACTAGTCAAAAGATACAACCACCAACTCTACACCATATCAATTGTCTCTACCTGCCCCTATCATGCTTGGCAAACTCCCCTCAATCGCAGCATTGCTGGCACTCAGCCTGACTGCTCAGGCGAGCCTAATCTTCAAAAACCCCGGCACAACCTCAGGCTGGAACAAAATAAATCAAGAACACAAGGGCACTGTGAAGCAAGTGACAGATGAGGCGTATGAGGGAAAAACGGCTCTCAAAATGACCCAAATTTACGACAAAAGTTACTCCGGCCGGTACCACTCGGAAGTAGTGAAGAACGACATTTACAAGCGCGGCGATGCGGGCGCATACGGGTTCTCCTTCCGGCTACAAGACGACTGGCAATTCTCCCCCCGTGCAATCCTACAGCATCGCGCAATTCATCGGTGATTTCACAGACAGCGGCTGCGACGACTGGATGCCGACGACCATGGTCGCACTTAAGGGAAACAAACTCTACACGCGTGTCAAGCAGGGTTCGGTCTGCAAGCAGAATGTGAAGGGGTTTAACAACCTAGCCACTGTTACTGCGGGTGAATGGCACCGAGTTGAGATTGAAGCGAAGTGGGAGTCGGATGAGACGGGGTACTTCAGAGTTTGGTATGATGGTGAGAAGGTTTTGGATGAGAAGGATCTCATTACTACCATTGACGGTGATGCGGCTTTCCAGTTCCGGGCTGGTCTTTATGCGAATGGTTGGCATGATGATAAGGAGATGAAGGGATCCCAGGGGACTCGGAGTGTTTGGTATGATGAGATTGCTGCTGGGACTAAACTTGCTGATATTGAGGCTGAGGCCAAGATTGATGCCGGCGACTGTTGATTTGGGCTTGGAGTATTTTGTATTTAATCAGAGGTAGTATTTCTGGACCAATGAATATGTTTAGCTAGAGTTGAAGCAGAGTTATAGTTTCATTATCCCGAATCTGAATGTGCTTGTCTTTGATCTACACTAGAGTTGCTCTTTGGCTTGGAGTCTATGGCGCAGAAAAAAATTGCAAGGGAAAATGTAAATCCTCACAGTCCGAGTGGCTTTGATCTGCAATAACAAGTCTGTCCTAAATTTACAAATAAATCGTATTATAGTGTTGGCCCCCTGTTTTGTGCTTGTGAAGAAGACCCATGCCGCGTGGGGTCCAAATTATAACCAAATCACTCTGCATGAATGTCATTTTGTTCGATAATTTATGTTTGTATACTTATTGCATTTGCCCTGCGTTGCATTATGTTGCAGTATTAGATGTTGACCCGAGATGATTTCTCTGAGTTTCTACTTTCCTATATCTTACTCCCCCAATCGAAGGGTCGGCAATCTAGTCGAATGTGTTGGCCCTGAAAGAGACTCTGCATGATTTATTGTATCCCAGTAATAAGCCCGTACTTCCTCTCTCAAACATGATTTCTCAAACATGATTTTTTTCCCCAGAGTGGGGGAGACTAATACACAAACGTTAATGTTTTGCGAGCGGAGCGTTGCTAATTATATCCAATGCCAAGTATTTCAGGAACGAGGAGAAAGTGTAGATCAAAGTCAAAGCAAAATACTCCGTACGAGAACGTCTAATGCAGCTTGGCACTGCCAATAATAAAAATTTACCCTAGGATCGGGGGGCTGCTTTTAGTGCTTACTTGAATTTTGATGTCGTGCAGAAATGTTTATGACATTTTAGGCTTTTCGAAAGCCTCCACCTGCCCTATACAGCTTAATACTATTAATAGATAATTCCGATTGATCTTACATTCGTAAGGGTAAGCTATCCTAGCTGTAGGTCTCTATTGATAGTATTCTCTGTATCATTCAAAATGGATTCCTAATTCTTACACCTCTTTCTTTGTCAAAACTGCGGAAAAATTCCTTCCAAATTCGATACAGATCTTCATCTCGCTGATTGTGTATAGACATATCCGGTATAATTAGTTATATACCCACATTCCAATGGCCTAGCAACTAAATCCAAGGCTGGAGGTTGGAGCTTAGCTGGACCACTAGGTAGAATTTCCCCTGTCGTTTCAATTCTTATGTAGAAACTACGAAATATTTGAACGTCACTTCTGGGTTGTGAAAGAAGCTCTTTGTTGCCCAAGATGAACCCGATCAGAGCCACTTTTCCCACGTTTTTTTCGAGTTCTCGATTCTATTTGATGACCAAGGGAAATGTAAGATTGGAATTCCATTATTCCTAAGTTAGGTGAGTAAAACAGTAAATTTTTAACTTGTTAATAATTAATGCACAGGGATCGCCTTGGACTCGACCTGGCTCAATATTTCACTTCAGATATATGAATTTGAGCTCACTATGCTCTATCATCCCATAACAAAACAGAAGTTTAGTCCTTCAACCCTTTGTTCATTTGTACTCTTAGAATCGTCCTCATCTACCCTTTTAGGGGGAATTTATCTTACTTCTTGTCCAATAACTACAAAAGAATCTATATTTATTTTCTTTGGTTCTTTCGATCAAAGGAAAATTTAGAGAGAACTGCTACATACCGATGTTCCTGGGTGTTGGAGAGGTGAAGATATAAACTAGCTTCATGTTAACCGCTCGATAGATTCTCACGAACCTCAAAAAAGTCTCACAGTAAGCCCTCCCAAATTCATCCACCATGGCCGGCTTCGATGAAGAAATGCTGGAATCTTGGGGTCCAGCAGTTTGGGGAGTCATTTTCGACCGATTACAAAGTGGAAACGTGAAAGGTGGTGTGCTTCAGGTTGCCTGGCCTAGCAAAGTCGACAAGAAATCAGCAGCCCATCAAATCCAATGGGCCACCAGGTTGCCTCTTGCCCAGCTCCCTCAGAAGGCACTCGAGATCATATTCGACAGGATGGTTGGTTTCTCGGTGGGAGTTCGATATATGGAGGAAAAGAAGATCCACGCTATGCATGGACTCGTAAGACACAATGGACCCCTCAAAGCGAGTGTGGAAAAATGGTTTAGACGCCCTGGTACTGTCGATAAATGGAAGGAGTTGATCCGATCCTACACAAACTATGAAGATGCAGTGGGTTATTTGTCAGATTGCACCACATTCCCAAGAGAAACGGACCACCATCCATTCAAGACCCATCCTGCATACAATGCCGCAATGCAATGCTCTTCCTGCTTAGAGTTCCTGGTTCATTTCGGCATCGTCACGCCCAATGGGTATGATCTATCGGGAAGGAGCTGGCTTGAGGCAGGACTGAATGGACCCAATATGGACTTGCTTACCTACATTGTCAGCAATGCGGATCCTCAACATCTGACAAAACCCAGAGATGTCAGAGAAACCCGCGAGAATCACATTCTTCTTTCTCTCGTCGGTGTCGGTGCATTTTCCCAGTTCGTGATTGCCCTGAACAGGCTACGTCAGGCACGACTTGCGCCAATTGAGGAACTTCGCACGATCTTCCACAAAGCAGCGATGCACGAGTTCTGCGCTGTCGCACCCGTAGAAGTGGCACAAGCACTCTACCAACATGGAATCAACATAGGTAACGTCGAGCACCAGTTCCATGAGCTCGGTGGGCAGCTAGAATCCTCCTGGCATATCGCAGCAGCCTTCAACCCCGCCGGAGCCGACTTTATGGAATGGCTCGATAAATTCTCCATGCTTAACGCAGAGGTCCGAAATTCAGAAACCATGAACCCACTGATGTACGCCGCATGTTTCGACGAGCCAGCCGCAATCGACTGGCTGTGCCAGAAATCTGATCCAATGCAGTCGAGATTAGATGGGGGCCCACAAGGGTACGCCCTGATCTGCGCGGCTCGAAGCTCGTACCTTCACAGCGGCGAGATATTCTCTATCATCCTCTCACATCTCCCAGACTCGCTATTCGATAATGAATATGGCAAGATCTTCGGCTCCGAGATCGCTGAAGGACTAGCATCGCACAAGCGCAAGCTCGCCGACGGCCGAATCACAGAACCCACGCAGAGTGTGATGGAGCTCCTCGCGGTGCGCAAGATGCAAGCACTTGTCCGCCGTCTGCCCAATTTCTGGCCCGGCAGCGAATGGCATCTAGCGCTGAAGGCGTTCATACAAGATAACGATATGCTTGTCCTCATGCACAGTATCGGAACAGGGACGCGGCTGCTTCGGAGTAGCTCGCGAGATGGATCGCGCAACCGAGATAGCGCAACCTACCCCAGAAGCCCTCAGACACGCAGGCTTTCTCGATATGAGGTGCCGCTAATGTATGACGATGGCACTGTGTCAGATGCTGTTCGCGCGGAGGCTATTAGGAGGAATAGGCCAACCCATATTACTGCTCGCAGTGGGGGAGACAGACTCTAGGTCGTATAAGGGATCCTAGTAATATGGTCACTAAGACTGTGCGCAGGGGAGGATCGAATCGCCGAAGCTGAGAGGGTGTGTCTCGACCTGGTACTGGTAGAGGGATCGGCGTTGCTTGTCGTATGAAGCATGGGGGTACGCTTCCTGCATATGATTTCTTATTTCATTTATGCCTGATAGCTTTGCGTTGGTTTATGTTTAGTTCGTATGTTTGTTATTGATTTTACGATTCGATTGGTGTCGACCTTTTGCTGGTTTTGTATGTTTATCTTATTTAGAAATTTACGAACAGTTTGTTTCCGTGTCATATTCTGAAAACAGATGATTCTATATTGCCTAATATCTCTTATCCCGGTTAATCAGTCTCAATTCACAAAACCAACTGCGAAATAAACGGGCTGACCCCAAAGCAAAGATGAGATCCAGACAAGTCTACCAGTCAAGTGCACTTGGTGAAGAACCGTTCTGCGATCCACCGCTAACACAGTCTAGCTCTTTACACACTACTGTACATTAGTGGGGCAGTAAGGCCTAATTTGAAACCAAAGTACTTACATTGATCGGCCTTTTGGAATAGAGTGCTTCCTCTTGGTTTGTGCATGGCTGGGAGGATCTGCCCCCCTTCGATCCGCTCGAGCTTTGTGTGCTCCTGGAGTCGACTCAAAATTCGAAGAGTGTCTGCTTAATTGAATTAGGCATTAGAAAAAAGAAAGCCGATGTTAAAGGACCATACTTGTGTTATTTAACTCGCTCGAATATCTAGTTAAGGGATTATCAGCAGGTCTTCTCGCGCATAACATACATGTAGCATGTAGTACTCACCCTTGCTTGGTTGAGATAGATTGATATTCAAGCTCAATATCTCTAATCAAGTTATTCGTCGCCCTCTGTAATACTTCGGACATTTTCTGGATGTCTGGTTCATTGACAGAGGAGCGGGCGAAGAGGTCGTAGCGAATATGTGTCTTTGACTCGGAGGCGGGAAAGAAAGAAAGGGCGAGGCATAAACCCGCATCTTGAAGCGAATACATAACTGTAATAGGAAACAAGGAATAATCTTTTTGCGTGCTCTTCCGTGTAATAGACCTGATAAACTCCATGACGGGAGAGGCCGCCGATACTTCAGACATTCTGCGATGTAGCTCGCTGGTATAGGCATCGAGGTGACAAGTCCGTGCTATTGAAGTGTCAGCCACTGTCCCCAACTATCCTTGACATTAGTTACTCACCACCAACTTTCCAGTTGAAGTCCCCCGACAAAGTCTGACCAGAGACCCAAGCGGATTTCGCTGTCACACCAGCCACGCGCGAAAATCCACCCAAACTCGAAGCCAACTCAGTGTCAAAGGCAACAGGCTCATCAGAATTTAGATTCACAAAAACCATCCCTTGATCAGTGGTATGTGTATGAACCTCAAACAGACTATTCTGCGACTTATCAAACCCGGGAACGTCGTCAAACTGAGGAGCCTTCACGAGTCGCCCAGTGGTATCATAGCTCCAGCCATGATACCGACAACCAAGAACAGTCGAAGCACCAGTTTCCTTTCTGGTAATGGTATAGGCGCGATGACGACATACATTATGAAATGCGCGGATCTTGTCGTCTTTACCGCGAATGAGAAAGACTGGGAACCCAGCAACATCGAACGATTGATACGCGCCGGGCTTTTCAAATTGGGAGCTGTGGGCAAGATAGAGCCATGTCTAGAGCTGTAGTTAGCGATACTGCCAAGCCATATCATACTAGTATTTCTATTACTTGACTGAAGAGCGCGCGCCGTTCGAGCTCGAAGACTTCCCGACCGCTCCACCATCCTTCTGGGATTTCGGGTTCTTTGGACACCGTTAAGTCTGAGTTATTTAGGGAGGTAATTGCAATAGGATCAGTGAATTTATCGGTTTTAGTTTGAGATAAATGAGGCCATGCTCGGTGGAGTAAAAGGATGATTGTCACCAAGGCCACGAGGACGGAGGCTGGAGAGGCTAAATAATCTGCATCGGTAGACTCCATGATAAATGAAGTGTTACTTTTTGGATAATAGAAATTGGTTGGCATCTGCCACTGATATACTTTTCAAGGTTGTTAGAATCCTAGATGTCACCCCTCCACATTATACTCTCCACATTTAGCGTAGATGTCTGCCTTTATTACCCGATTGGGTTGGAATTTCCTGGTATCAATCGGATGACTTGTCACTTCTAATTTTCCATCCTGTGTGGTTGGAGTTACCTTTATCATACGGTGAGCACTGTGCAAGGCGTTAAGATTATAATTGTAGTAACATTCATATCTCATATCAAAAAGCGATCACTATCTTCCCGTGAATAAATACTACGCTGCCATTTGAACCACGGAGGGCGAAACATGCTCCTCCAGTCCAGACTCTTTCGCTGTCTTGGCGGTCCTGTCAAGCTCATGCTGTTCACAGACCATATCAAATACTCGTCTCTGGTAGTCTGAAGGAGAAATGTGTATTAGCATTATTGCATAAACAAACCTTAAAAGTCACAACTCACAAGACACGCCATTCTCCTTGTTTGGGTTCAGAATTCCCTCATGATAGACTCCCTTAGCTAGATTGCTCTGGGCCTTCTCGCAGAGCTCAAAATCTTCCATAGCAACTTGACGCACGAATTTGAAATATTCCTCGAACTTTTCCCCAGATTCAAGATGGAAGTAATCAAATTCCATCCGGGTGACATGCGGGTCAGCGGTCGGACATACTCTGAAGCAGGACATGCCACCGCCATAGACATTTAGCGTGCAGTTGGGAAAGAAGTACAGGAAGAGACCATCATCTGACTTGTTCGGGTCTGCGATATGCTGTGAAAAATTGTGCTTGTTGCGCACGGTGTAGAAGGTCGGCGGGTAGTATTTGGAGAAAGACGGGTGGGTGTATTGGCAGTGTAGACACTCTTGATATCCATCGACCCTGACGGGAGTTAATATCAACACATTAAAACGGATAACAGAGAATATTACATGGTCTTCCAGTTAAATCGGCCTTCATAGCTGATGCTACGACGATGCGGCAGCTTAGTGAAGTCGACTTTGCCGAGTAGATCTTCAAGCTCTGGGAAGAATTCATGGAAGCTGGGAGCATCGTCGGAGATAGTCGAGAAGAGGAGCCCAGTTGGGGTAAGGTGGCTGCGTAGTTCTTTGCCCTGAAGTACAAAATTGTTAGAAGGAACATGACATTTCACCTGTAATCACACGTACAGTTTTCGCGCAGACAACCTTCAGCTCCTCAGCAACAGGGTTCAGAGCCCCTCCCGAGGTGCGAACAGCAGAGACAGGCTGTTGCGCAACTTCGTACGGAACATGTTCGCCCACAACCTGGAATCTAGTGACGGGCCCCAGCAAGTACCAAGACTAGAGCATGTCTTAGTCTCTTTCATCTACCAGCAGATTGCGCTACGTACTTTGAGAAAGACCGCCCGCCGCTCCATCTGGTACATCGGCTGACTGCAGTACCAAGAAGCGGGCAAAGTGCGAGTGAGCTCGGCCATGATTTCGATGAAATTAATGAGTAAATTCAAGTATCAAATAAGCACTATTGAAATTGTGAACAGCAACAGCGAAGTAGTCTCATTTTTATATCACCACAAATTGCCTTTTGTGCTAATAGAGTGAATCCCGACCTCAACTGATAGACATGCTTTTTTTGTGGCAATAAGGTTGTCCAACCTTGAGTGCGCTGGAGAGGTTCGGTATATCGTTTCCCAAATGAGTTATCGAGTCCCGTTGGTGTCACGTCTGATCACACGGGTGACGCACAGATCTAAGATGTTCTGGCCGCGTAAAGGCCCCAGAGATAGGCTGAAGATCTTCAGGGTCTTTGGACTTTTATGAGCTGAGTCAAGGGATAATAGCGCTAATGGGGGTCTATGAGGGTAGAAGTGGATATACCTAAGTAGGCATTTCTAGCCTGTCTATGCTTGAGCGAACTTCAGTGGACGGATGAGATTGAGCGAACTAGAAATGATGATCGAAGTATTTACGACAATGCGATAGAAATATTTGTTACAATCATTTGCTGTGGTTTTCTAATGGTGCTGATGTAAATGGATTATCTATCGAACTAGGTAAGCCCTCCCCGGGAGCCCTTTTGCAAATGGAAGGAAAGTCAGCTCCCCTTTTTCGGGGTTAAAATAACGCCCGGATACCACTCCGGTTGATCAGATACTCCACTTGAAGGTCTGAAGCTTACATGTATAAGTTTGAAGTTTGATTAGGTATCCGCCTTGTTTTCTTCTTTATTCAGCCCGGGCTTAAAATACGGGCCGAACAATATGTGGCGATATCACTTAACTCAATAAAACCCAAAGCATCGCACAGTTTCTTCTCCTTCTTTTCTTACGAAAATAGACAGCATCCTCCTACTATAAGTCAACAATGTCTGCCGTGTTGATTACAGGTGCGACGGGAAAGCAGGGAGGCTCCCTCATCAAGAGTCTCATCTCCCGCAATGCTCCTTTCGAAGTCTTGGCTGTCACACGCGATCCAACTTCTGCATCTGCGCAAAAACTCCGGAGTCTATCTTCCAATATCAAGCTCGTTCAAGGCGATCTTGACAACCCGGCTGAAATCTTTCAGAATGCCCGGCGCTTAGCTTCGGCTCCCATATGGGGTGTTTACAGTGTGCAGGTAATCGAATGCCCAATAACATCTCGCCTAGAGACGATCCCATGATACTAATTACGGAGAAACAGGCGGCCATCGGAAATAGTTCAGAAGAAGTCCAAGGCAAAAGTCTAGTCGATGAAGCGATCAACCAGGACGTCAAATTCTTCGTGTATAGCTCCGTCGACCGTGGTGGCGAGAAACGTTCATATAACAACCCAACTAAGATCCCACATTTCATCAAAAAGCACAACATCGAGCATCACCTTATCGATCGCGCGAAGAACCACCATATGAAATGGACCATCTTGAGACCAGCAGCTTTCTATGAGAACTTGACTCCGGATTTCTTTGGCAAGATGTTTGCGACCTGTTTCAAAATGGCACTGAAAGGAAAGCCCTTACAGCTGGTCGCTACAAGTGACATTGGATATTTCGGGGCCGAAGCCTTCCTGAACCCCGACAAATACGAGGGCAAGGGGATTTCCCTGGCTGGCGATGAATTGACATTTGACCAGATGGATCAGACCTTCTTTCGTCGTATGGGACAGAATCTGCCTATGGCTTTCCGTCCGATTTGCTCTTTGTTCATGGCTGCTATGAAGGACATGGGTTATATGTTTAAATGGTTTCATGATGAGGGTTACGGAGCCGATATCCAGAAATTGCGGGAGATTAATCCCGAGATGAAAACATTCGACACCTGGCTTGTGAACGACAGTGGATTGTCGAAGAAATGAAGAGTGGTGGATAGCTTTCTTCCTCTTTTCGTTTCTTGCTTGTCGGTTGGAATACCTTTTTGGAAGCGGAAAAGACTTAATATATATGTACTAGTCTCGACATTGGGAGGACTTATTTCTCTGTAATATAATTCTTCCTGTTAATTAATTCGGTTTTTATATACATCCAGCTTCACCATATCAACCTTGGAAAGCTTGGCAAAGCAGCTTACTTACACTACCATATGCAACTCTTCTATCCTTCCCCTAGTTTCCATTCCACCTTGATATCAGTAAATATGTATTATAACGATGATATTCATGAATCCATGAATAGATTGCTTGCTTAATAAGGTCTCCAAGAGTCCACTTCCAAGGTTGACTGTGAATTTGGCTGCCTGGAGGATCCGAGATGGAGGCGAAGCAGCCAAAAAAAAAAAAAAAAAAAGAAAAGAGAATACTTTCAACATCTACAATTCAACAAAATCAAACATCTCAATAAAGACCCAAAGATCCAGAAATCAAAGACAGAGAAGAGTGAAAGAAGCATCACTTGGGGATATAAGAAGGGAAAATCAGACGGTCCCGTATCGTATCTTATCGGGCAATTACGTCGTCTCCAACTTCCAACTTTCCAACCTTCAACTTTCAACTTGAAAGGTTGGAACTTCCAAGCAACTCCAAAGTTCCCAAATTTCTATCATGGCCCCGGTCAAATATACCCCTCCTCCTACACCATCACCTCCAGCATCTTGTTACGCCATGAGTGACGACGAAGAAGATGAATATAACACCATAGCCCAGGCTGCCTCGAGCAGAGGGGTTAAGCTGCTCTTTTCCAAAAGCAAAGTGAGACAATCTCCACCAGAGAGGAATCCCAGGCTAATAAAAAATCCAGGTCTACGTTCATCCAACTTCCTCCTCCAAAGATAATATCCCTGGCTTTATCGCCCTCATCCAGCAAAAGCCCGTCCCCGCATCACATGCATCCGCGTCTCAATCCAAAAACCCCGACACACCCTCCTATCTTCTCGCATGGGTTCCAGAGTCCTCTCTTGGAGAAGCATATGATACATACGTGAAAGTAGATCTCTCGGAAGGTGATTCTCCGCCGCGTCAGAAGTACCTCGTTCCGCCGCTTCCGACCACCACCACCTACAAAGACCCCATCGGGTTGTATGCTTTTGCAATTCCGCTATCGCAGATATACTCCATATTAGTACGGCCGCCGAGCCTGGGATGGTGGTTTGGCAGTTTAGTGATCAATACCCGAGCGGGCGATGGCTTCCCCGCGCTATTCTTCCATGACGACGAATGCGAGTCAACCATCCTACAAAAGAGGAAGAGGGTCAAGGAAAACTTCGATCCATTTGGCACTGAAGGCGGGTTGTTTTGGGGCGGCGATGAGGTCCTGCGCTGGTTGCGGAGGTATGCGGAGGTGCAGCGCTCTGCGGTGGATCATAATGTGTACCTCATCAACCCGTCGGATGAGGACCAGCTGTCCTTCGGCCGACCTTTGAGCCACAGCGATAAACCACTATTAGCAAAGGCACAACCTGAAGCCGCTGCCGGATCCCGAGCCGAACCGCCCGATGCCACCATGGATCCGTTCATGAAGACTCTCAAGGAGACACGGTGGAAAGTGCTGGAGCAGCTCAGCAAAATCACCACTTTTACCCGTCGAACTGCCAATGAGATCGCAGAAAATCCTCGCATACCGCCTCAGGTGCGCCGTTTAATGAAGAACCCAGAAATCCAGACGTTGCAGGATGAGTTCGACAGCGCCAGAGTCTATCTGGCTCGTTGGGCGATGAGTGTTGCCGAGCAGAGCGATAAAGAGCGAAATCAGCGTATTTGGACCGCCCAGGACATGCTGGAAATGGAGAATAGCTCGGTTGGCGACTTTGAGATCTTAGAGCTGGAGACTGGGAACCTGGCTATCCAGGAGCGACGCCGTGTTCTACAACTGGAAGAATGGGAGGGCTTCTTCGACCCGACCTCGGGTAGACTTCAAGTAACAGTGGAGGAAGTCAAAGAGCGGATCTTCCACGGCGGCTTAGATCCCAACGATGGCGTTAGAAAGGAGGCTTGGCTGTTCCTTCTCGGTGTGTACTCGTGGGATAGCAGCCGCGAGGAGCGCCAAGCGATGATGAACTCCAAGCGCGATGAGTATATCCGGCTGAAAGCAGGCTGGTGGGAGCGAATGGTCGAGGGCAACTCAACGATCGAGCAGTTTGATCATTGGAAAGAACAGAAGAATCGGATAGGTGAGATTACACATTGGATTCGGCATGGTGGCTACTAACACATGGATATAGAGAAGGATGTTCACCGCACAGACCGTACCATTCCTTTGTTTGCGGGCGAAGACATCCCCCATCCGGATCCTGATTCCCCGTTCGCCGAGACGGGTACCAATGTGCACCTAGAACAGATGAAGGATATGCTCTTGACATACAATGAATTCAATCCAGACCTTGGGTACGTCCAAGGAATGAGTGATCTCCTGGCGCCGATCTATGCTGTGATGCAAGATGACGCTGTAGCATTCTGGGCTTTTGTCGGGTTCATGGATCGAATGGTATGTTTTCCACGATGCAAAAAGCCGTACTATCTTACTAATGTCTATGCACAGGAACATAATTTCCTGCGAGACCAGTCTGGAATGCGTGGTCAGCTGTTAGCGCTGGATAACCTCGTTCAGCTCATGGACCCCCAGCTCTACTTGCATCTACAGTCCGCCGACAGCACCAACTTCTTCTTCTTCTTCCGCATGCTGCTAGTGTGGTATAAACGGGAGTTTGACTGGAGCGATGTCCTGCGTCTATGGGAGACATTGTGGACCGATTATTTCTCCAGCAGTTTCCACCTGTTCATTGCACTTGCGATCCTCGAGAAGCACCGTGATGTAATCATGGATCACCTCAAGCACTTCGATGAAGTGCTAAAGTACAGTACGTTGACAACCGGACGTAACATTGATTTCAAATTACTAATATTGCAATCTTTAGTCAACGAGCTCTCCAACACGATGGATCTCGTACCCATTCTCACCCGCGCAGAGTCGCTCTTCCACCGTTTTGAGCGATCGGTACAAGCCATTGACAAGAAAGACAACTTCCCCGCCGCACCAACCGCCCACCAGCGTCGCCCAGGCGCAACCGGCCAAGATTCACCTTCGGGCAGCAAGGGAAAATCACCCCAACCTGCCGTTGGGTCAAGTAGCGGAGTCAACGCTGGCCCTTCTAATCTGCAAAAGGCGATCGACGCTGATAAGCCGAAGGTGATTTCTCCCGAGCTGCGCGAATTACTTCGGAAAGACATCCCCTGGAAACGCCAGCAGACTTCATGATTGGCATCAGGTGTTATGATATGTTGGGGTTGTATGTCTCGCTTGATACGGATTCCATGCTCCCCGGACCGAATAATTGTTTTCCTTGCCTTTTCCTAGAATTCCTGGCTGTTCACGATTTACGATTGCCTCATGTATATTCTTCTTTGATTTTTTTGACGACTTCATTTTGCGGAATAAAGGGACCTGGGTCAGGGTATTTTGCCATATCGCACTTTTATTTTGGAATGACTTATGCAACGTCTCCATTCACCCGCATTTGAATGCAATCGATGATTCTAATCTACGAGCAGTTACACTCGTAGAAATATCTACAATAGTCACACATTGCAAAACTACATCCAGTAAGGATCCAAGTATACATGCAGTGAGGATACTCGAAACGGAAAACAAGACCTTTCAAACAGATGCTAAAATTTGAAGTCAAGAACTTTGACTTCCACAGAAACATAGTTCTTGAGCCACTGGGACCCTCCTGGTACAAACGAAGCTTCTCCAACTGCTCGAGCTAAGTCACCCTATGATTGTAGGTTCCAACCCGATCAAATTGCTGCACATGCGTGACCGGACAGCTTGGCTATGGAATAACCCTGAAGGTTGGCCCTCCAGTCATCTCCTGTGGTTGGCACCTCTTCAAAACGAGTGTCAGATCGGGAATTCGGGTTGGATCTGGGAAGGACGACTTCTGCTGCGAGCCCGTTCTTGTCCTCGTGCATGATCGATTCGGTCCAGTCGATCCCGGTATGGGTTGGCGCAATCTGCAGCGTTACTTAGCTCTTCTCCTCTGGAATGTGCGTATTTTGGTGATTGATAGATGCACTCTTGACTAGCAACACCCCTTTCGGGGTGGAGAGCGGGTAGGATGCGAAGTGTTAAAAGAAGGAAGAATTCGAAAGTTGGATTGATGCTTATTTATATAATCGGTCACATGGGTGAAGATGAGGTGGCCGAAAGTTATATCATTTGGAATCTTTTACTCTCAGCTCATTTTTTTGTCAGATCACCGGCATTTGTGACTTTCTTTATGCTCTTTGTCTTCCATAGGGTATATTAGAAGCTCATGAGAGTAGATTTGCTTGGTACATTATATATTGGCTTCCTCATTTCCTCTATAAATGGAGACCCTAGAAGACAGTCACTTCGCCGGTCACTAGGATTTGAATGTTAGCTGAGAAATATCAGGTTTCCAAATGAGGAAAATATAAGTCGGCCTCAGGTCCCCATGTACTCGCGCGTTTGCTATATTTAATTGCCTCTTCCCCCTCTGATTTCTTTCCTTCTTCCTCTTCTCTTCGCCATTCATCAGTTGCACCAACCTTTTACCAACATCGAATATCCACACTCGGAAATTGCCACACATTTCTCGACACAATCTTTCTTAACCACCTAATTCAACATCTCTTATGTGAGTACACGCACATTACCTACTGGGCTATGATAGCACATACTGCCCACCGTCTGCCGGAAAATCTCTCGGTCACCCCTTCGCAGTTGCAGAGGCCGAGGCGGCTGCTGTCGAGGCAGCCGCCATAGCTGCGGCCGCAATCGCCGGGGCCCAGGAATTACGAGCGCACGCAGACGCCCTCCGACAAGCTGCGGACAAAGCCGAAGCTGCAGCGCAGCAGCTGTAAGCCCACTCTCCAATTTTGACACTTATGTCAAGCATACTGGTACACGATCATAAACTAATCATAATCTTATATAGTGAGCGCGAATGACCCCAATTGGTGGTTAAAGAAAGAAATGTGCCTTCATCTTACTGCCGTATCAATGGGAGGGTTGATGGGACTGGCATTAGCCCCTCCCTCCCAGCCCTTCCTTCTTCCGAAGTTTTACATAATTGACTACCCCCTATGATTTCAACTTGAATCAATCGGATTTTTACTGTCTTCCATAAAACACACTTGAAGGAGAAGAGCCTTCTGCAGCTGTTCACGATCCCTAGGAAGCTGACCGGGAATTCTGGAGGAGTCTCGTTCCTACGGTTGTGGGACAGATATCGGTCTGTCAGTAATCACAGACCGACATGAAGTTATTTCTTTTCATCAATAAGACTTTTATTGTTTCCACTTATATATCTCTTTTTCTTATATTTTCGCCCTTACACTTCATTTATTCTCTCTGTCCTTTTCCAGCATATCTATAAAAATATAAAAATTCTTGGGTTCCCATTATACTAAGACTGAGTTCGCCATGGAACTCTACCACCCCCAGACCGATCTAATCCTGACCTATGGCAATGACACTGTCGTCCTGTCCACGCTGGTCAATATCATGGCGTTCCACCTTAAGAGCAGGCTGGAGGCCCACCAGATTGTGGACCGACCAGATTCGCGCTGCTTAGGACGCCTAGGAAGCCAAGACGTGGACAGCATACACAAGGTAGGAAGACACAGTACCACGATGACCGCGGGGTGTCCGTGACTCACGTCGTACTGGCAAGCAGACCAAGGGACGACGACAGAAAAGAAGAGCCACTCCAGAGTCGGAGAGATACTATCGCAGCACACATATACGAAAGACACTGTACGACAACCAAACCCAAAGGAAGAACCGTCCAATCGACCAACAACTGAGAGTCGCCCACTACAGCCGCGCGCGAGTTGCTGCAGGGGTTCCACCAGGATATTACAACTGACTGCGACGACATTGATACCGCATCACATAAGTGCTATAAAACATTAAAAGTCCTTTTACCCTTCTACTTTCATTCCTTGTTTTTCTTCTCACTTCAACCTTTCACGGGCATCCCACTCTCAGAATTACCATCATGTGTGGCTTTTTAAAATCTCTATTATTCAATACGCCTTATCTGAGTACAAGGACGTTGCTTTTTCTCTCTCCTCCAGTCTCGTTACCCACTCCACCTTCTGCGACATTGGATCAAGTCGTTGGTAAGTGGGCCCTAGTTCGTCACATTGGTCCCTGGCCCAGGTACTAACTTCTCGCCTTTTTAAGTGAAAATGGCGTTCTCAGCAATGCTCAAGATTGCTGAGCCCTCGCCCGACCCTCTTGACCCAGTTGAGAACTCAGAGGGGAACACCTTTGATCTCCGGTCACTTGGTGCTTTGTCTCCATTGTCAGCGTCGCAAGACTCGCTTGACATGGAGACCTCTTAGGAGAGAGCCTCGCAGTCCTCTGGCAAGTCTATGTCCCCTTTCTCCATCAAATTGCTGTCCCGCTTGCTAACCGTGTATAGCCGAATAGTCTCTCTCCTCTCGCTTCGTCAACCTTGGCAGCCAGGATGCCACTGAGTTCAATCGGTCTCAGTGAGGCCCCGCAGCCTCCCGTCTAATAAGTATACTGGTATTATAAACTAAACATTTACAAAGTGAGCGAGAAGTAAAAGACTCAATGGTGATCTTATTACATTTGATATTTCAAGTCACTTTCTTGAAGATTAGGTAGACTGCTTTCTCGAGATACTATTATCTTCCATACACTTTTTTTTTTCTTACTCTAGCTGTGCTGGTTCTCTATAATTATTATACCTCTCAAGTTCTCTCATACTCAACCACCCACTGTATTTGATGGACACCTTCATCTTTACTTTCTATTCATAGTCACTTCGTCAAAATGTCATCCAACAATGTGAGTCGAAAAAAAAATAAATAGATAAATAGAAAGGGCCTAGGGGGGAGTCGAACCCCCGGTCTCCGTGTTCCTGTAAAGTACATACAAGCACGGCGCGTTAACCACTGCGCCACTGGGCCAATATCTATTAATAGACATTTTCTAGAATTCAATTTTGTTGCTTTGGTCGAAGCGATGCTGAAGATTATCCTATCTCCTGTCGTTTGCGTAGGTACAGGCTAAGCACTTGTTTGTCAGATTCAGGGTATTTATACCCTACTTTTCCTAGCTTGAATACACAAGGATTATTATTATTATTATTATTATTCTTCTTCTTCTTCTTCTTCCCCCAGTAGCTAGTAGCTACAACACATTGTTATACATATATAGTGAAATCCGAGGCTATAAACTATCATATGCTCACACGTTTACTATATCTAATACCCCTTCTACTCCTACTTTCTTTCTTTCTCTTATTTTCTTGATCCACCCCACACTTTGATATATTATTTTTGTGATACATTCTTTTAAAAAACATTCAACTCTCCCAACCACTCAATTGTAAGTCTACGAATCTACGTGGATAATATCCATTGTATTATGATTGACAAATTGACGAATATAGAATGAGGCTGGTGCTGGGAATTCGCGAGTAGCGATCACAGGATCCAGCATTAAATCATTTCTAAGATGTGGGGATATTGGCAATGGTGTTCTGTTCAAGCGAACTGATGCAAAGAAATTATCATGATGGTCGATATACCTGGCGGAAGAAGAGTCATGCACCTCTAAAGCCACGCAACTTTGCATATGCCTGTGCCATCCTACCGGCAGATTAGCATATTTCCAAATCAGTCAGAGAGGATCGAGCTTCCGAGAATGGATGTGAATCGGATAGTTCGCTTACTTGACCAAGCGATGATAAGCTTGCTAAGCATCTACACACCAAGTGAAAAGCCTAGACTGAGGGATACCACCGGCTACAGGGAGGAGATGTATCTCGAAACTCTCAGACTGTGCGAGATATCCCAGACCGTCTTCCATCCACTGAATCACACAATGCCATACTACTTGAACAACGGAGCATGCAAATGTTGAGACAGTCAAAGTCAGTGTGAAAACCAAGTCTTTCATGAGGGGTTTTCAACCAGCAAAGAAAAAGAATGAAAGATACAACCGCTCCTAAGAGAAAGGGAAAGGAATGAAAGGTCTTCTAGATACCGAGCATGCCGAAATTGGAGCAGGAAGCCGGTGCCAAGGTATGGTATACCTCGCTGTTTCCAAGGTGGCCGTGGTGCACAATTGCTCCGCATGTTACTGGTATCGACGTGGACGGTGGTTCTCTGGTCCACTCATTAATCATCGCTTACACGGTTGCATAAGGAGAGGATGCTGTTGTGTGCGCGAGCCCTTACGCATGTAAGTGATATTTGAGAGACTGATGAGTAAATTGAAACTACTGCGTTGTTTCTATAACTTCAATCTCGGAATTTGAGCCTGCGATTATAGACTAGCCATCATCTTATTCAGGGAACCGGAATTGCGAGATCCGAAATTGGCGAAGAAACCAACCGGCGCCTTTTTACATTCAAGAAAATGTCTCTGAATATCAACCCTTTTTAAGTCTCTTTGCGTCCTAGCGGTCCTACTCATAACCTCATTGAAATGCTGGAAAGGCTGATGAAGTATGCTACTGGAAATCTCAGGTAATCTGCATTTTGGGAGAGCGTTTGCCCCAAGACTGTATTCTTCTGAGTATAAATGAATGGAAATAACCAAACAACGAGTATCCTGCGGGTTGTGCCTAGTCCTGGTGCAAATTAGATAGGAAGGAGGTCATGAATTCTTTCGCACCTGAGATTTTCCCAAGAATGCCTTCAAAATCTATGAGTTAGGGGTGTAAACGGCGGATCTGCGAATTACTGGATGCGGTCAGTTTTGCCTCTTTTAGTTCAACGCCCCAATACGCCGTCACGTAACAATTCATTCACTGTATTGTGAATGTCTCCAAAATAGCAATATTCCTGTATCGTATATTCCTGTCCCGTAACGACGACGTGATCTGTACAGTTTTCCAGTTTGCCCGGGCCGCTGGTCTAGCTGACTAATCACCAGTGGATCACGCGACGGGATAAATAACGTCATGGACATTTAGCTCGAGAATCTTAGAGTATCTCTGTTCAGATACAGTTCCCATCGCAGGCTTGGAAAGTCATATGAAAACACAGGATTAATCTATCAAAATGCAGTCAGGAAGACCAGATCCCGAAGTAGGTCCTGCCCTTCCTGAAACCAACGACGCTAATAATCCTCTTAGCCTTTGTCTAAATCCGAGAACCATATCCTCAAAAAGTACGGAAAGTTTCCGCGTGGAGGCTTACTGGCTCAAAAGGCAAGGTACTTGGAATACAGTTTCTTATGACGCACGCTAACTGACAATCGGCAGGAACGGACCTACTTTGACTCTGGCGATTTCGCTCTTTCTGCCGCTGATCGCGAGACTGACAACGGCGCTATTCAAACGGGCAGAGCCCATCCCCATCGGGAAAGCATTTCGCACCCTTATGCCTCTATTCCAGCCTCTAGTAACGTTGAAGAAGAGGCCAACCAAGATACGTATAGGAAAAGTGCGAGTATTGAGGAGAGTCCTCTCCTTCACCAAGCAGACATCAAAGATGAACTTACAAACAAGGACGGACAGGACGATCATGTCTCTCACGAAGGTTAAGACCAAATTGTCGCATTGAAATTTAAAACAAATTGTATGTCATTTAACAGGACAGCACGAGCAGCACAATAGTCAACGAGACATGATAGGATAGCTTTTTTTATTGCGAGGTCACAGAATATTTTTTAATCTTACGATACCCATATTCTTGAAACTGTTTTGTACGCTGCCTAAGTAATGGTATCCTTGAAATTAGGGTTCAAGAAACAATCAAAGCTCAAAGAGCGTAGGAAGTGAGTGACACCGGATTCCCGACGACAGGTGTGCACATTGAGAGCAAGTTGTAATGGAAACACAAACCAGAGTGTCTGTCTGCTCAGCAACGGAGCATGATGATGCCACCCATGTTCTGGGTCTTCTTCATACCGCACCCAGTTCGGTCTAACGGATGCTTTTAACTCTAAGAACTCCTCGATATAATTTAAGTTAGGTGAGTAAGGTTGCAGATACCCTAGCTGTATTCCAAACCAAGGGCCCTAGGCCTCCCTCGATGTGACATTACGGTTGCGATATGAGCCCTCAGGCCTATCGTGATGTTAGACTTGTCAACGAGCACACAAGCGTTGCTCACTTACAGGCTAAATCTGTGCGCAATAGTGGCCAACTCGGCGTCGCTGGCAGCCTCCTGCTCAGCACGCTCCAGAGCAGAGCGATGAGCCTCTTCGCTTCGCTTGGAAACTTCTTCGTGGGTAGGCGGCAGACGCTCGTTCTGCAGGTCAACCTTTCGGGCCTCCTCAAAGTTGTGGATGGCTTGCTTAATGCCTTCAGCCCCCAGCAGGAGGGTACCAGGGGGTAGGCGGCCATCGGTTACTGCTTTCAGCTCACTGACGCCTTCAGATTGTTCACGGAGCACCCTAAAGACACGGGAGAGACGACCGATTGCAAGAATCTTGTTTCTGATAGCTCGTTGCTTGATCTCGCTGGGCTCGCCAGCGGGATCAATATCTATGGGCAAGGATGGAGAGGCGGGACTGGCCGTAGCAGTTGAGGGAGTACTATCCTCCTCCAACTCTTCTTTCGAGCAGGTGTTGAGAATGGCGATCAGCATGTCAGTGATTTTCTCACCGACGAACGGTAGGGACCAGGTAAAGACGTCCATGAAGTTGGACAGCCAGAACGGGTGCGGGGTGGAGTTAAATTGCCGGATATTCATCACGTTATTCTCGTATTTGAGAATGGCGGCCTTATTATTGTACCTATCGAGGTAGTTGGGCGCGCTGAAAATGGTCATGACACTGGGGAAGCTGGTCGTCTGTGTCTTCCTATACATACGGTATCCGGCATCTTGGGCTTCATGTGCTCGAATGATGGAAAGTAGGTTGTTCTTCTCGAGGAATGCGCATGCGGCCGAATAGGAGAAGGAATAAGAGCAACCGCGAACGTTGTTGTGAACGAAAAAATCACCTGTCTTTTCTTGGCCGAATTCCTCCAAAGGATCGGCCCAAAGGATATCGCACATAAGACCGTGGGTTGGGGGTTCGCGGAACCGGTCGATCTACCAACTGTTAGAGGCTATAAAGACTTCTATAGCTTATAGCTACATACCGCCATAATATCCTCGAGGGTGTGTAGCTCTGGACTGAGACCACCGTGGACACAGAAAAATTGCTTGTTCATGACCGCCGCTAGCGGCAGAGAACAGAAAGATTCCATGCAGGCCTCATATATGCGCTCGCTATACTTGTGCTTGCACTCCAGCTTGAAGGTAAAGTATTCTGTCAGGTGACTACATTCGTGGTTCCCACGCAGCAGCCAAAACGAATTCGGGTACCAGATCTTCAATGCCCAGAGATACAGAACACACTATAGAGAATTGTTAGAACCACCCATGTCAGCCGAAACTTATACGCACTTCAATGCTAAAGTAACCTCGATCAACGTAGTCCCCCAAGAATAAGTATCGTGTCTCAGAAGGGTCGCCGCCAACCTCAAATAGCTTCATTAAGTCGTAGTACTGGCCGTGGATATCGCCGCAAACTGTTAGGGGGGGCATCCATCTCCAGAAGATTTGGCTCCGAGCGCAGGATCTCACTACCGGCGTTGATTATCCAAAGCGCCTGGTCTTCGGTGAGCCGGCCCTCCCGATACAGGTGCTGCCTGAGGAACTGGAGGTCCGGCTTTGAGGGGTCTTCGAGGGACCAAAACAATTCATCCGATGGGGTGGTCATGGCCGGCGCTTGAGCCTCTAGCTTCCATATTCTTATCAATTATTCCATGGCTGTTAAGTTAGAGCGACCGGGTTGTTCGTGGAATTACCTTTTACCACTCGTTCGAGAGTCGACACCTGCGTGCCATCCTCCATTGTGTGCAATGAGAAATCGATTTCAGGAGCTGGCTTCTGGTCGGCCACCTCGCGCACTGGGTTGCGATCCATCTCGAGTGGTTATTGAAAATAGATTACGAGGGCTCGGAGACTAGAGTACGGGAGAGAGGGGAGGGGAGGTGGGGAGTATACCACGGAGAGGATGTGGTGGGTAGGCTCGGAGTGATGGGAAGGATGTCTCAACAACAGTGGGCGGGAAAGTCACAATGGAGATCTTTAGAGAAACGATACTGGAGGGATCATGAGTTGTTGAAATGTGGTAAAGAGTTGGGGGAAGAGAAAAGGGGATACGGTGTTGAAAATCCATTGAATATTTTGCTAGACATTCGTGTTATTGTGAGCTACAGTTGCCTACGAGATACGGAGTACTATGGGTCTACTTGAAATTAGTTTTACCACTTTTATTCTCTTTGGTTCCTAAACCTTGGCTATATCCACTTCGGTCTGCATACATTATATTTGGCTGTCGAATAAGAAAAAGGCAAGGAACATCGACTAACTATATTAGACTATAGTAGGCCTAGAGTTACTAAAAATAGTCTAAAAACTAATCAAACCAAAATGGTGGAATTGATTTCGATCTCTATGAGAGAGGAGAAGAGGCATCTTATAGGCGTCCGGCCAGGCAAGACGAAAAGCGAGGACTCCTACGAGGGACTGCAAAAGGGAGCCATTTTCGGCGTCCTTTTTCGTAGGTCCTCATATTCTAGTTGTAATAATATGGCTCGTCATGTGAGGGTGCCCGGGCCCTTCTACCTTTTAATATGTAAGACGGTTTCCCATGTCAGCCTCGTATTCTGGGCTGACCCCAGTGGTGAGGTGTTCTGCCCTTGTTACTTACTCCCCTGCGGCTTCATTCGTGCTGTTTCATTCATATCGCTGACCGACACCTCCAGCCCTAGGAGAATTGAAAACCCCGCGGGTGTCTGTTTAGACTCACACAAAGGCCCTCTGCGAACACTCATACTCGCCCTATTTAGTCTAGGTTGCTTCTTCGATGGTCCTGGTCAAACTTCCGTTGCGGACGAAATCCCTTTACTTATGGCTGCTGCATCGAGCCAGGCTGCCGTTCCGGATAAGATACCTGGTATAATGGGGGATTACGTGTAGGAGCATGAGCGAATTGGGAAGCGTGCACTTGGAGGATCTGTCCTGTTGACGGGCAAGCGGTTATATGTCTCTTATAAATGGAGTTTACAGGTATGGTGTAGTCTTGCCATTCTTTTTACTACCCTGAGAAAAAGAATGCCTGAATCAGTAAACAACCTGAGTATAATATACTTGTCATATAGTCTTGTGACGAAAGGTTCTGTTGCTGCTTTAACGGGTCTATCACATTTGCAAACGACTTGTATTCTTCATGATCCTCAAGGCGAATCCTCTGGCCCTCCGAAGGGTGCTGGATATGCCAAAACTGCGATCCAGTAGCTGTAAACCCAGTCTCGAATTTTGAGCCTATGCTCATAAGTTGCCGATCATCTCGCATAGGGGAACTTGATAATCAAATGGTGAAGGAATGTGAATGTTTAAACTTCACATAGTCATACAAAAACTTGTATTCTCAAGTAAAGACTACGCTGTAAGGCATGAACAAAGAGTTTGATTCTTCTATGTTTACTAAAATACCTACCAACAATATGAGTGGAAATTCTCTCATACGCGGCTGTTTGGCATATTAAATATCTCTTTCTCTCTTCTGCCTTTTTCCCTTCCTTTCCCTACATTTTTGACTTTCCAATATACTATAATTGATATAAAGGATTTATGTCTTCTCAGTTTCTATTATATTTGCTTATATAGGACTTTCCCTTCTTCTTTTTCTTCTCCTTCCCCCTATCTCTCACTTATTTCTGACCTTTTCACCTCACTTCAACTATTTCCTATATTATATTATATTCTCGGTTTCCTATGAGCAATATGAACCTACAGGCTCTCTAATACCCGGCTGTTAACCAGTAGATGGTCCTCTTCTCCTCTTCTCTTCTCCTCTCCTCCTCTCCTCCTTTCCTCCTTTCCTCCTTTCCATCTTTTCTCATCTTTGTCATTCTTCGCTTGTTTCTTTCCACTTTAATTTCACACCTCCTCTACCCACGTTACCGATGCGAGTCTACATCGATAACATGATGAAGTTGACAAAGACTACAAAGTGATCGGGACGCGAAGAGATTGACTAAGCCATTTGATATCTGATTTGGCTCTTCCTCCAGAAGTACCTGGGCGACAAGCGATGATTACTTTTGCCCATATGGATAGCAACACTATCCTTGTAGGTCACACCCTCCCAAATAAAATTAACGTTCTGGGGGTTCCAGACTCTACAGTTATCGAAATTGCAATCCTAACCACCGACACAGTCTAAAGACTCCTCAAATGGCCCTGCTGGCGCGCCTTTATTTAATTAAAGGGGGAAGTGGACCTTTTGCGCTGGAGGGCACGATGGCTACTGGGAATATGCCACTACACTCTATCAGAAGCCCTCTCAAGTTTTTGTTTAGGCTGCTAGGATCAGAACCACCGGTCAAAGTGCGAGGAGCCGGAGTTAGATCTTTGGCAGTGCCAGTAGGTTGAGACAAGAGGGCGCTGGTTGCAAGAGGGATTTGGGGATAGCTGGTTATGGAATAAGTTGGATGTGATGGCTGCTCGCTCTCAGCAAAGCTGCCCAGAAACAGATCCGCATGCCTCATGTTGACCCGAAAATCATTCATACGTCCGAAGTGACCCGATTCTCGGCTGTTTATTATTCAATGACCCCATTCTTCTTTCTTTCTTCTCTTCTCTCCACCATTCTTCATCTATTTTAATCTTCTATCTAAACCTACACATGAGGGATTTTTATCAAAAATTCCCTATCACTGCGTCTATCAGCTCATTCACGATGTCTCCCGTGAGTCTATACCGACATTATCTAGTGTGCCATAATTGACAAATATAGAACGAGAATCCCATTTTCCACAACAAAAGGACGAAAACCCATCTCCAAGTTACGGTGCCTGCTTGATGGAGGCTTCCACCGTGCATGCTAGCACTACGAGCCCACACGACGTTACCTCGTTAAGCCGCAGAGGAAGCTGAAGCCAAAGCTTACCAGCTGTAAGTTTAGCCTGGAATCTTGAACCTTTTACCAAGTATCCCGGTATAATCATGAACTAACGATAAAATAATACAGCGATCGGGAGCTGGATGGTATGACTCGATGGAAAAGCCACATAGTCATGGCTTCGTCACTTGATCAGTGACTACCACTATACCGAGTGGTGATTGACCCCAATACATAATCTGAGACCTTTCTACGGATGCCGGTATATCAGAGATTTGCGCTATTCTCTGCATAACTCGGGCCGACTTTTACAACCCATCTGCATAGTATAGTATTGGTTGCTACGGACCACAAGTAGCTGCGCTTATGCCCATGGTAAGATGATATTGAACTTTAGAATATCGAACCCAGAAGCACCATCACTTCAAACCATCCATTATACAAGACAGAACTTCCAGATCTCCCCGTGCTCTGGGGGTACGAGTAGACATGAGAATCTCTAGGTAGTTTCAGGCTTTTAGTTTACGATGTACCTCTTAAGGTATGGCGAGCTTCAAAGTACTCTGACGTAATGTATAAAAGGAATAATGCAATATGTATGTCAAACTATCGGTAAATGCAAAGATCCCTCTATCAACCAAATAACTGTAGGGTATTGTTGAGCTCTAACACCACACCAAATCCCGAATCAAAACACAAAACCAAGTGAGAACAGATTCGCCACGCTGATGCAAGTAGAAGAGAAAATAAAAACCCGAGATATGAAAGGACGGCGCCAAAACATGTACAGCCAAATGTCCATATGTTCAAGAGCACAGGGCCCAGGATGATGCGAAGAAAAATAACTGCAGGCCCATCCATCATAGGCACAGCGGGGAAATAAAAACAGGGGGAAAGAAATATGGGAATCAAGAAGTTAAGAATGTATATGCGAAGGAAGGATCACTTTTGTCCAAATTCACGGCCTGCGAGACCCAAGACCTTTCAGCACGACTCGCCTGCTTGTGCCGATAGATCCGATATCGCCAATGCTGCGGACTTTAGGCAAGGAGTGTGCAATCACGCTGCCATCGCCGATCTCAAATCGGTCGTCGGCATCGTGGTTGGGCGGCATGCTGAGTGCAAATTGGGGTGGGTTGTGGGAGCTAGAGCGGCGGGTCTTTTGAAGAACATCTGCAACCCAGGCTTCACCCTCTGGGCTCATGGATTCGTACCGAGCACGTGGTTTGGGACCAGCTAAACCAAGTGGCGTGGAGCGGGATTCGTTGGCCGTAGAGGTAGTAGCATTGTTGTTGGGGGAGTGTGCGTCGCCGACTGAATAGCCCGAAGACACTGAAAGGCGTCTGCCGGTCGAGGAAGGGAGAGGGGCGACGGTAGGCGGAGGTGAGGTGAAAGAGGATAGGTGACCTGTTGTCACTGCTCTGGTGCCCATTACATCAGATGCGGTTGAGGCTCGGCGTTTCTTGTGAACGGTAAGGGATGAGGGTGGGCGGGCACTGAGCACGGATGGTGGTCGGGAGGGGGTAGCCCGGCCGGAGGCAAGATGTGAGGTAGATGGGGTCAACATGGCACCCGGAGAAGCGTAAGACGGTGATGAACGTGTTTTTATACCCTGAACCTCCACACGGGGGGTTTCAGACACTTTGCGGCGACCATGATGAATGACATATTCGCGGAGGTATTCGCCGAGGTCGGCCCATCCACCGCCAACGCGAACCATCACTCGCTGTCCCTCTTCTCCAACGGTGCGAACGAAGAGTTTTGTCGGAGCGGACTGGCCCCCGTGATGGAGGTGATAGAGTTTGACACAGCTGTCCTCTGTCTTGTAGGCATGAGAGTGTCGTCTCCGGGAAGCGGGCATCAAGGTCAAAGAAGGTGCGGGAGTGTTGCTGCGTGTTGGACCAGTGGGGGATTCGGATCTGTACCGCGTTCGTCGGTCCAACGATGAGGATGACGAGGATGCGTCTGCTTCGTGGTTGGAGTCAACCAAGTGGATATGACCGGGCAACGAGTTGAGAATCGAGTTAATCTTTTCATCAAGCTGGTCTCGAGGTTCCTTGCTGTGTTTGTTTGGCGAGGAAGGGCGGAACCCGAAATCGGTGGGTTCGGACTCATGCTCTTCTACATAGGACAGCTCTTGTCTCTTCACACCCAGACTTTCAAGACTTGGATGGGCAGTCAGTCGCTGTCGCCAGCGGACAGACTTGGGCTGAAGAAGGTGTTCCATAGCTCTTCGGGCGGAATTCATTCCGAATGTCTTTTTGTTTCGCTCCGCTATTTTTGCCATCTCATTTTGAGTGTTCAAGTCACTTGCAGACTTTCCTCGGGAGAGTTGATGACGGCCGGTAGGGAGGCGTGGAACCGGTGGAATGGATGCAGATGTATCCTGGAATGTGATTTTGCTTCGTGTCTAGGATAATCAGTTAGCTATGGGCATATGATCAAATGGACAATGGCTTCACATACCTTTGGGGGTTTGGGAAAGTCGGTAGATGTAACAGAGCGTGTCCTAGTCCTGGACGGTTTCACACTCGCCACACCTGGCGCCGACTCGCTTCCCAGGCCCAACCCCAAGCGTTCGTTGATGAATCGCTCGAGGGGCAGGCTGACCGTGCGACTTTGTTGGAAACTGATGCGCGGGTCAGGCTTCTGGTTTTCCAAACGACGCAGGCGATCCTCTCTCAAAGTATAGTCCCCATGTGAAGGAGGCTGTATAGGTTCGGGGTGAGATGATGTCCCAAGAGGCGTTACACTAGAGGAATCAGTGCGCAGCTCAGGTATCTCGGGACTGGATATGAGAGAAGAATGGTCTGAAAGCAATGAGCCCACCGAGCCGGTAGATGTCCGACGACGATGCGTAATTTTGTGCGCTACTGTAACATCTTTGTCAAGACCAGGCTTCCCTGGGCGGAATTTGGAAAGTTTAATAGGGCTCTGTAACGGCTTGCGAACAGTCCGTTGACAGGGTTCTTCTTTCGCTTCATTATGTGGGTGGCGAGACTTGATGGGCGTAGGGTTTGAGCCTGACTTGGGTGATGCCACAAGCATGGGTATTTGGGAAACCCTGCCAGACGCTCTCGATTTCGGCACTCGGATTTCTGACCTGTTTGGTGTGAGGACCGGAGAAATAGTTGCTACTACTGGAGTATCACACTGGCTCTGTTCACTTGGCCCATTCAGGGATCCAGGATCTTGGGAAACAGGAGAAGTGGCAATTTTAGGCTCGGGATTGCCGTCGGTTGATTTGGACTGTGGAGAGGGTTGTTTTACCTCCTCAGCAGTGGTATTTTGTCTTTCATTGACCACGGTATCACGGGGCAAGTCTTTACAACCTGCGGGGGCATTCAGCTCTTCCGCGGCAGGTACGCCGGCAGAAACGACAACCTCAGGAAGTTGAACTTCCATTTCAGTCGCAGGGGAATCTTGAATGAAAGGATCTTCGGCCAGAGCACTACGCTCGGACAATGGACTCGTTCTTGCCGAAGCTTGGCTGGGGGGTGACACAGCTCCGTCAAGCTGTTGGAAGCCGGGCGGAGGAATATTTTCCTTGTTTTCCAAGGTGCGGTCAATTGCGCAGGGCGTATGTGCAATAGCCGGAAAGGGCTGCCGATTGATCGCAGGAGCTGGCGGAAAGTCGGACTGTGTTGGTGTGTCTAGGTCCTCTGCCACGACCACGGGTGTAAGATGTTCTTGTTTCTCTTCGATTGGAGACTTCAATAGAGGTATCGAGAGTTGTAGGTTTGGCGAAGCGTCTCCTTCCACACAGTCTGCAGGAAGAGGCGTCTCTTCGAGAGGCTCCATTGATTGTTCCACAGATTGTGGGCTAATTGGCCTTGCATCACCGGACGAGAGTTCAAGGCCACACTGAAGTTCAGGCTGATGTTCGACAGCCTGGGCCGCAGGAGAATCGAGATCATCCGCAGGTTTCGATACAGCTATATCGGGTGTTGGGTCCTGCCGTGTTTCCTTCAATGACTCTGCGCGCTGGAGGTCGGCTGCGTGCATCTCCGCCATTTCAGACTCGGCTTTTGAGCGCAACCACGCGTTGCGAACCTTGTATTTATCAGCCTCCACCACCCATACAGCAAAGTCAGACTCAATGGTTTCTAAGTCATCAATCCATTGTTCGGGCAAAGAATCCGGACGACCCTCTAACGCGTCGAGAACCCGGTCCATCCGCCTCCCCACACCCACAACTGCGGACTCCAGTTTAATATGATCGGCAGCTAAGGATGCATCGGAGAATTCGCTCGGGTCGGAGGCAGAAGAATGTGGGGTTCGCAAGGCGTGGAGGGACGAGTCAAGGGCGGAGCGGGTCAAGCTCAGCTCTCTAAGCAGACCAGGAATTTGGCGTAGGACAAAGATGCGAACTTCCCAAGTGGCAAGTAAGGCATTTAGTCGCGACAGATATGGGAGAGCTCGGAGAATGGTGGCGGTAATAACAGCTGTGAAGTCACTCAGCTGTACATAGCTAAGCGGCGGAGGCACAGACACACAGCTTGTGGCGGACGAGGGCCGAGACCTGGATGGAATGTGGGCATTCAAAACGTGTTCCTTTAATTCTTCCACGTTAAGATCGTCCATCCCATCGCGGATTTCATCGGCTCTCCTCTCGTATCCTTCGACCACGCTGGCTAACAAGCTCCCATAGTAACTTGCCTGGGTGTTACTAGGGGGAGCTAAGAGCCCCGAAGGGATGGGATTTTCCCCAGAGTGCGACTCAGATGGAGGAATGAAACCCATCCCAACCATCGCGTCGCGTTGACTTGGCCAATTCCATGATTGGACCTCTTTGTGCCACAAGTTCAAGTTCTGGGCAGCTACCGCCGCGCGTATCCCTAGGGCGCGTTCTGACGGCGACACCTGGGAGATGCTTCGCGAGAGGATATCATGAGCGGCTTGTTCGTTCAAAGGGACTGCGTCGGTCGATGTGAGGGCTTGGAGAGTTGATTCGGGAGAGAGGTTGCTGAGGAGAGGGTCGAGTTGCTGGTAGATGGAGCCAGGGATTCTTTCAAGGGAGGTTGAGCGCGAGTCATTTCGAGAGTGGGAGGGGGAGAGGCGGATGGAAGGTTGATTCGGATTTATTCGACTGGCCGCCATTCCGAATAGATGCTCAGCCTAAGTCGGGGGGAGGTAAAGTCACAGGGAGCCTCGACTGGCTCGAGGATGGCATGTAAGTGACGGACGTCGGAACGAGGGCGGGAAAGAGGACTGTCGAGCCCGCATGCTGAGACGCGCGTCTTAAGAAAGTGCAGAACTTGGCAAGCAATAAGCTCTTGAAAATACAGAAAATAAATGAAATGGAAAAATGATCGGAGGTTGACGAAGGAGGTCAAGGTACAAAGGTGAGAAGAAGCGAGGGAGTGCGGAGAGAGTGGATGGTGCTAAAGTGGGCACAAATGAGCGACAAGGAGCGAAAGACCGGCTTTCTGATCACAATTGATATCAAAAATATCAAAACAATAGTTTCGGAAGATTTTCTGAAGTTGAATTTATTTTGAAGTGGAGATCTGATCAGGGGAAAGGCCCTAGGTCTTTTTAGTGGAGTTGCCGATATGAACCATCGCCGGATGATCCGCCGGGGAAAAATAATACAACACTACGGAGTACAGTTGTTTAAATGGTCTATGCCGTACACATATGTACGTATATCTTGGATATCCAAAATTACAGCATATCGGAAGGTTGGAAAAAAAAGCAATTCTGCATGTTCAATTGACGAAAGAGAGAAAAAGAATTCCTGGAAGGGGAAACAAAGCTATTTGAAAATAGCTTCATCTATAGACGCAAGGAGTAATATTTAAATATTTGTCCAATTATTTCCTATATACTCCATATATACTCCGTAGCAGATATCGATATCATAAACTAAAACAAATTGCTTATTCGATCAATTTTCTACAATCACTATGCGGTCATGATGGCGTTGAACTGATGGCGCACATCCAAACCCTGAAATAGGGCCCGGGAATATCCCCGAGACTCTTCAGAATGGCAGAGCGGCAGAGCTGCAAAAGTATCTTCTGCCAAGTTAGTCGAACATCATCATGCAAGGGTTTCGCTATCGCCCAGAACTGATGGAGGGTCTTCCCGAGGCGCTCACTACAGAGCTCAAGAAATATGAAGATTGGTTCTTGCTTGAGCCACCTAAATTGAAGGCTATCACAGATCACTTTGCTCGGGAGCTGGAGAAAGGTCTTACCGTTGAAGGTGGATCTATTGTCAGTACCAATTGACCCAAGGCGATTTGCAAAGTAGATGCTAACGGGAATGGTGGCATGGATTCAAGCCTATGAACATCACATGGATCATGAGATACCCAACAGGCCAGGAGAAAGGACGCATTCTCACAGTTGACCTGGGAGGGACCAATATCCGTGTATGTGATGTCTGCCTTTCCGCCGGTAGGAGAGACTTTGAGCAACGTCAGAGGAAATACAAGCTTCCGGAGGAAGTCAAGATAACCACAAAAGAAGCCCTGTGGGGGTTTATTGCAGGCCGAATCGAGTCATTCCTCACTGAAAGTCACTGTGATATCAGTGCTTCAGACCCACTACCAATGGCGTTCACATTCTCGTTCCCAGTGGAGCAGAAATCCATCCGCAGTGGCGTTCTGCAGCGCTGGACCAAAAACTTCAATGTTTCTGGGGTGGTAGGGCATGATGTGGTACCTCAGCTGGAAGAGGAACTTGCAAAAAGGGTAAGCTCTTTTTGAATACCAAGAGAGTCGGAGCTGACCAAATTAGAAAATCCCAGTGAAACTGGTTGCGCTCATCAACGACACAGCGGGGACCCTTGTCGCCTCACGTTACCGGGATCCGCAGGTAAAGATTGGTAGCATTTTCAGCACTGGCTGCAATGCAGCATATATGGAAGAATGTCGGTTGATCCCAAAGTTGCGTGATTCGGGACTGCCGGAAGATGCAACCGTAATAATCAACACCGAGTACGGCTCCTTTGATAACGAGCGTAAGGTGCTGCCCTTAACTCCATTTGACCGCCAGATCGACGAGGAATCTGCCCATCCAGGCAGGCAGATCTATGAGAAAATGGTGGCTGGTTTGTACATAGGAGAAATGCTGCGTCTGGTGATGCTGAAAATGCATGAGGATGGCGTACTATTCAAGGGCCAAGATGTCTCGCGTCTTCGGACCGCGAACTCATTGGAGGCATCGTTTCTGTCTACTGTCGAGATGGACATGTCAGAAAGTCTGACCGACATGAAAGAAGAGTTCAAAGAAAGCCTCAATCTGGAACTCTCGCTAGACGAACTAAAAGCGTGCCGTCATCTTATTGGTCTGATCGCGATGCGTGCAGCGCGTCTCTACGCGTGTGGAATTGCGGCTATCTGCATGAAGAAAGGGATCCGTCAATGCCACGTTGGGGTTGATGGCTCAGTGTTCAGTAAATATAGTATGTTGAAAGGACGGGCAACCCAGGGTCTTCGTGATATTTTTGGTTGGGATTCAGGCATATTGGACTTGATTGCTCTAAACTCGGCCGAGGATGGGTCTGGAGTAGGAGCAGCTTTGGTTGCGAGTTTAACACTTGACCCGAGTGAGCTAAAAGATTGTAACATGGAGGAGATATAAAATTGAATGTCATCAAGCTGTTCTAAAGTTGTGAGAAGACTGGAAGTTGTAGATGTGAAGATCGTCATCTCTCCAGAGCGACCATAGACGATAGCGATAAGCACTTTTAGTTGAAGTCGATCCTCCTCCCTCCATCACCAACTCGCACAATGCGCTTCCGAACACAATTAAGAGACAGCAGGACCTTCTCCAGTAAGATTAATCGATAAAACAAAGGATCCATGCTAACTAAATCAGAGCTCACTGCGTCGTTGTCATCGCTGGGCAAGGTATGTTGGATGCGCCTGGAGTACGAGGTGATCCGCTTTACCATCATACCCGACCAAGGCACACAAGTGTGGGCATCAATACCAGTCGTATGCATAATAATACAAACCCTATCAATAATATGACCTATAAATTAACTGTTTCCCAGGGAACTATATTTGATGACACAACCTATGAGCTAGAGTCCAATTCCGACGCCATCAACATTGAAGTTAACATCAGCGTCCTAAACCGAGCCCTGCGCTCCGCTTGGGGCTCAACGCATTCACAACTCCGCCTAACTAAAAAAGACAAAACTCCTCTCTTGGCGCTAACCGTCCTCGCATCAGAATGGACAGAGGGAAACATGGCCTTGGCCACCAATAATGACGCAGATGGCTTTGGCGACGACGCAAACCCAGAACCACCAGCCGACACGACAGGCGATCGAGGACCACGCGAGCGCCAGACATGGATCACGCAAGAAATCCCGATCAAGATCCTCCACGAGTCAGCAGTCGATGGCCTGCACGAGCCGCACTGCCCAGACCCCGAAGTGCACATTATCCTACCCAACCTAGCGCAGTTAAAGAGCATATCCGATCGCTTCACGAAACTCGCATCCACAGACAGTAAAAGCCGACAGCCGGGTATGATGGCGCCCGAAGCCCCGGGGATGCACTCTGTTTCTTTTAGTGGGTCGGGCGCTAACACGGCTGCCACGGCACTGTCCACCAACTCGTCTCCCAAGCTAGAGTTATCTGCTAATATGCATGGCTCGCTACGACTGGCTATTGCTACGGATGAGCTACGTATCGCGAGTGTCTGGTCTGATCTCGTCAACCCGCCGTTGGACCCTGCGCAGATGACCCAGGAGCAGATGAGCCAGCTTCCAAGCGAGCTTAATCGGAAGCGGGAGGCGAGTGAGGGATTCGAGTCTGGTTGGGCTAAGGTGCGAATTGATGGAAAGGATTGGAGTCGGGTGCTCAGTATTGGGAGACTCAGTCCCAAAGTTGTTGCCTGTAAGTTGACCGATGATCCTTGGAATTGCCGCTCGATAGTGCAAGTGCTAACTCGGTTCCTCATGCGCTATGGTTAGGCTTCGTCAATGAAATGGCATTGGTTCTTTACGTTTATCTGCCAAGTAATCGGGATGGCGAGGAATCTTGTTTGACGGTGAGTTGACATTGTCCCAAAAATGCATCCATGCAACAACCAAGCCTTCTAACAATCATGTTTCAGTATTATATCAATTCATTCACCACATGATGCTGTGGTGAAATTTGAGCTACAATGTCCATATTCCAAAAGTTCAGGTGTTCAAAGGTCGGAATGAATTATTAGATATCGTTATTAAGACAAGTGCATGCCAAAAAGCCATGCAAGAAGAGACCTCCAGATCCAGAAAGTTCCAGCGAGCAACAAAATATCAAGCCAGAATAAAACAGCAAGGGGAGGAGGGTGATATACATAATGCCAGGAGTGCAAGCCCTTGACTCCATGGATGAGGTCGCGCCAAAGAACAACAAAGATCAAGCTATGTGCAAAAAGCAAGGCATCGGATGATGTTCAGTGAGCGAGAATGCAGAGAGACGGCGTGTCTGCCGGGGCAAGAAACAAGACACATGCAGGATGCTGGGGCAATGACAAATCTAGTAACAGGGGGTTGTATTATCGAAGGGTAGGGGGTAGGGGATGCGCTTCATCAAAGAAATCATGTTATAACAAATAGAAGACATAACAATGAAACAAACATAATGAAACAAAAGAAAAGGACATTATAGCACTTAGCTAGTCGGGAGACTAGTGAGCACTATAGTTATCATCGGCCATTCAGGTAGAGTGGGATGATTATTGAGCCATCACGTCAACGTAACGGCCCTTCTTCTTGCCACGAACCGTGTTGCCCTTTCGTGCCTGAGGCGCGCCGATCAAATCGTCGATTGAGCTAGCATGAGTCAAAGACGAAGAAGGCCGCGGCGGCGGGCCGCTGGAACTACCGGGCGGTGTTGGCATAGCCGCTCCCGTAGAAACGGAGCGAGGCGCGAGACCAGATAAGCCTGGGCTGGAGGACAAGAAAGGCGGGGCGGTGGTTGAGGAAGATTGAGGTCGGCTACCAGGGGCCGACATTGGGGGAACCGGAGGCATCGGAGGTGCACCGTTTGGTGGCATACTGCCCGAGCTCGCAGTCCGACTGGGGGAGCGGAGCCTCGAGGAGGAGGCGGGGTGGCATGGACGGGTGCGCTACTACCGGGATCTTTCTTGTTGACCCATTTCTTCAGATCCTTGTCGTAGTAAAAGGAGCTCTCTTCGCCAAGTTTAGCTCTGATGGGACCGCCGCCGGTGTTGTTTTCCTCTTTCTTGGCTCCGCCGAACCAACCACCAAACCAGCCCTTCTTGCCAGATTGTTGGGCATCCTTCTTGGCTATAGGGGGAATCGGATTAGCAAGTGAGTTAAGCAATAGGCGTTCTTTATACATACCATCTTCCTCGGCGGCTTTCGCGAACGCTTCGTTTGCTTTGCGGTCATTCTCCGCTTTTTGAATAGCCGCTGCCCGGGCAGCGAGATCATCATCGTCATCATCCATGATCGACTTCTTCTTCGGCTGCTCTGCGGTAGGTGGCAGATCCTCCTCCTGGGCAACAGAGCCCATGTCTCCACCAGCTGCAACCGGCTCATAAGAAACCGGTTCGTAGGAAACCGGTTCGTAAGATGAGCTGGCAACGGGAGGTGCGTAGGGTGACTCTGAGTCAGGCATACCAGGAGGGCCTTGGTAGTAGGGGGATTCGGTGGATGTGGCAGCCTGTCCTGGAGGCTGGTAAAAGAGGCCATTCACCATGGGCTGTGCGGCTGGAGGGGCTTCAGTGGGCGACATAGCTTCTTCTACCGGAGCAAGAGGAACATAAGAGGATTGAGGCGGTGTTGGTTGATACCCACCCGCGTTTGGCGACCCATACACTGGAGCTCCATAGGACATCTGTTGATCAATCGAGGGCGAGAGTTCTTGTGAGCTTCGACGTTGGCCAAAGGGCGGGAAGTAGGAAGCAGATCTCTGGGAATCCATCGAAGATCGGCCCTTGAACTGCTCAGGCGAGGCATTGGGCGCGTATTGGCCAGATGGGTGATACTTGGATGCGCCGCTGGTGGGAATAGGCTGCGCTCCTGCTCCTGCTCCAGGGTAAGAACCGTAGATATCAGATATAGAAGGTGAGCGGCTAATTGTTGGTGTGCCAGCCACGTTTGCAAAAGGACCAAATTCCGCTTGCTCGCCACCCTTGCCGGATCCAGTCGATGCAGCATCACTATCATCACCCACCACGAAGCTATTGAAACGAGCCCACATAGACCCCGAGACCTTCTCCATGCTTGGCCTCGAGATCCAAGAGCCACTATCGCTAGTTGTCTGGCGCAGACGTGCAGACAGCTCTTCAACTTCCGCGAAGAGGTGCTGGTGATAGTACGGCGAGGGACGAGTGGTTGCTTTCAATGCCGCTGCGACTGCATCGCAATAGCCTTGCGCTTCTAAGTTCCGACCCTTGTCTACGAGGCATCTGGCATTCAGGATCTTGAAAGCCAAGAGATGTGGCAGATGGGCTGTTGGACAGTTCCCGAGAACAGACGTAGCATACTCATAGGCCTCAGTCAGCAAAATAGCATCCTCGTCCATCAAGGAAGAAGGGCAACGCTGATGGTCAGCACCAAGGAGAGTGATGTTGGCCTTTGTATCGTCGGGGCCACCGAAAACCGCAGCACGCGAGAAGATGTAACAAATATGAGCCGCCTCTGTCCGCCCATAGGAAGTAAGCAGGTGGCCGAGGGAGAACAGGGCCTGGTGATCTTCAGAACTTCGGTTACTCAAAACCAGTCCTAAGGTGTCCCTCCACTTGTCTAAACCCTCCAGGGCATTCTTAGTAGAGCCCTGGCCATCGGCCTTGCTAATAAGTTGCAGACCTGCTCGGGCAGACGGAGGAACAAGCTCGTCGATACTTTCTTCAATATTGCCAGCAAAGATCTCATATAGGGCTGCAAGTGACTCGGTGTTTGCGGATTTAGACCTGACTTCGCGGCGGACAAACTCCTGCACAACCTGTTTCGAAATCGACCTGTCCATGGTGGATGAGATAATCATCGCATGTCCCCAAAGACGTCGATCAACAGCACTCCAGATGGCCTTCTCCCGATCGCCACAGATCAAGTGTAGGCGAAGCTCCTCCAACCACTGTGCATCAACGGCATCAGGCTGTGAAGGCATTTCTGAAGGGGTAAACCCTCCCGAGGCGGTTATACTGCTGGTGTATGATCCGTCTGCATCGGGGTTGGGTAGATTGGGGAAGATGATCTGGCGGAGAGACTTTTGAATTTCAGGCGAACTCTCTAGATTACCGTCATTCTCCACAAGAAGCTTGACAACCTTCCAGAGGAGAGTTTTTTCCTCCTGGCGTTTGTGCGTATCGGACTGAACCTGTTCGTAGCTTGGAAGATCTGAATGTTCAAAAGCTGCAATCTTGCTAGAAAGCCAGGCAATCAATTCCTTCTTCTTTGACTTTGCCTTGAGGGGCCCAGGGTGCTGGACAATGCTGTCAGCGGAGGGCAGCCATTCGCTCAGCTGGGAGATTTTCGGTTCACCGAGAGTCGGTTGGATCATTGGCGCCACTTGACCAGCGGAATAGCGAGGAATGTGCCTAGGGAAACAAGATACGACGGATCCACCGAACCCGAATTTGAAGATCGGAGCACCCTTCCATCGCTCCAGGGGATCATGTTCCTGCCCATCATTCGGAGCGATAAATTCAAGATGCTGCGTTGGAGCGCGGGTTTGAGAAGGAGCCAGCAGAGGGGCATACGGATTCACTATTTTAGTTGGCGAACCTGAAGCTTGCACCGAAGCTGGGCGTTGGAGGGTATCAACGCTCTGTCCGTAGGAACGGGGGCTCGTCAAGTCCCGGGCAGGTGACTGGGTCTGGGATCTGCGAAGTGGACCCATCTGGATATCGCTAGGGGGCGGGGACATATACACATTAGTCGCGGGAGCAGGAGGAGCCTGTTCCGGAGCCGGCGCGAGACGCTGGGCGAATTCATTGAGATATTCCTGAGGGGCATATCGACTTTGAGGCGGAGATGGCTGTACAGGCGAGCCGGCACTCTCTCGCCGGGGCAAGTTGGCAGAACCATTGAGATATTGGGGAGCACCAGGTGGGATTTGTCCAAAGCCAGCCCCTTGCCCGCGCGGCGGAGACAGATTGATCGCAGGCTCGAGAGATGGTGGCTTGTGAGATTGATCGGGCTGGTACGAAACCTTCTCATGGTGTGCAAGCGGACTTGACGTCCGTGGCTGGAAAGGCAAATTTTGGCCGGGAACATTAAGTGGCTGTGAGGCATAACGATTGCGAGCGGAAGAGGTAGTAGGGGGCGCAGGAGAATATCTCGGCAACGAAGGTGGCTTTGAGGGTGCTTGCAAGCCAGGCGGTTGGGGAGAATACCTTGCAACGGCAGGAGGCCCGGCTGGGGCACTCGATGCTAGGCTGGCATACGGATCCAACTGTTCCGGCGGCTGAAGTGTGGGTTGAATTGGGAGCGCGATAGGCTGCGAAGCGGGTGGCGCGGCAGGGGCATATTGCACCTGGGGAGGAGCAAGAGACGGCCCGGTCATCGTTGGTGCCACCTGCGGATTAGGGGTGTACCGACCAGAGCTGGCAGGCCTAGACCTTGGTGTCGCCAGAGGAAGTTCCTCGTAAAAATTCTTCGGTGCAGGGGGAGCAGACACAGCTGACGGGAGAGCTGCCGGAGTGGGGAAGCTAGATGATGCCGGAATCGGTACGCCAGAAACACCTGGGGGAGGAGGTGGGGGCATACTAGTCACCGTTGGAGGAACAGGCTTGTGGGTCACGACCGGCTTTCGGGGCCGTGAGATATCATCTGGAAGGTCGTAAGGAGATTTGTAACCCTGTTTTGACCGCTCAGCAAAGCTCTCTCCCCTGGTTGCCACGGGGTTCTGGGGTGGTTGTGAGAAGTATGATGACATGGCTCCGGTGGCTGGCGGCGCAGTTCCTGGGAGAGGAACACCCTGCAATAGATCACCAGTAGACGGTTGGTGGGGTGCATATATGTTAGGAACAGGTCTTGGCTGAGAAAAGGCCTGAGGGGCCTGGTATGGACTGTTCAAGCCAGCCGACAGGTCCTTATTCGCAGGCTCGGCAGGAGTTTGATGAATGTGCTCCTGTGCAGAGACAGACTGGGGGGGCTTCAGCCTCCAGCAGTAGATCGTCATCATCCAATGCCGCCTCCCAGCGAGCTGCCAGATCATCATCTGGTGAATCACCTAGCTCAGCTTCCCACCGCGCCGCTAGCTCTTCCTCGGAGGGATCGGCGGTTGGTTGGGGCTCCAACGATGCAGCCTTCAGGACATCATCAAACTGTGCCGCAGCCGAAGCGTCACTGACCGGGGAGTCAAGAGCAAACCCACTCGATTCCAAGACCTGAGACGTGCTCTTCCGGGCGAGATGAGCGACGGGTTGCTCCTCGGCCTCTTTCTTTGAAATAGAGGCGAAGAAATCCTCGTCGTCGTTCTTGGCCTCTGACTTTAGAGCGGAGCTGAAGAAGCCATCTGCATCATTTTCATCGTTGGAAAAAACGCTGTCAATAGATTTCTCTGCTTGCGCAGGGTGTTCGGGCGAACCCGGTGTAGACTCATCTAACAACGGGACCCCTTCCTCGAACCTGGACTCCGCTTCTGGCGGCGCAAAAATAGGCTTTGTCTGGCTGTTGAGTTGGCTAAAGAAGTCGCCCTCGTTGGAGTCGACTTCACCACTCAGCTCATTTGTCCAGAAAGGTTGATCATGAGCGGTTGTATCCACGTCCGCTGCGGCCAGATCTGGATGGACCTCGTTGGTCGGTGCAAAGGCTTCCACTGTTGGGGCTGGAGAATCCGTATTCTCGGATTCAACATTCATCGAGCGAGACACAAAATCAGGTTGCTCATTTTCGGTCGGGGAAATGGCCTGTTTGGTGGAGTTGAAGACATCAGTACTCTCTTCATCAAATGTCACAACCGTAAGTGCTGTGTCCTCTTGCGATGGGCGTACAGCTTCTTCGGCGGACTTTCGCTCATCGCTATCCTGGATGGGAGTAGAGTTTGAGGCGAACTCTGGGATAGTGTCCGAATTTTTGCTAAGCGGGGTAGCCTCTTCACCGGAGGGCAGCGTATTGCTAAGGTCCTTCTCAAAGGTGGCCCACGGGTCCTCAGAATCGGTATTCTCCTCATGTGTTTGTGGAAATAGTTCTTTAGTGGGGGTAGACTGAGTGGTATAGTCATGCTTAAAAGTGTCCAACGAAGGTTCAGGTGCCTTGGTTTGCTCCTCTCTTGAAAGTGTAGTCTCTCTCACAGATGTCGATTCCGGCGTGGTTTCTTGTTCGGGTGCGACAGTGGGAACGGCACTATCAAAGGTTTCGGTTTTAACTGAGGGTGGTGCATTTATATTTCTGGGGAAACTATTGCTAGCCTGCGCACCAGATTGGGTTGAAGGTGTTTCGGTCTCAACAGGCTGCGCGGGCTGAGTTTCTGGCGGGGTCGGGTTTAGGACGGCATCCGTATTCTGAGTAGATGGTGCGATATTTGTATGAGCCACTTCAATGCTCTCGTCGGGGATTTGAACGGTCTTATTGACGGAATCAGTGTCTAGGCACGCGTCCTGGTCCACCACTGGCGATGCATTGTTCACTAGCACGTCCAAGCTCGTGTATTGAGGCTGATTCGCGTCTATCTCGTCGGGCATATCCCACGCAGAGAAATCCTCACTCTGTGGAGATATGATATCGTCTAGGGACTTGTCCTTTGGCTCATCCGCCGCAGTCGGATCCGACAACCCACGCTGGACCGAGCTCATCGTAACAGGAGAGTGAATCTTCTCGGGCCGTGATGCCGGATTCCATGACTCTGAATCATTGTCGGTCGCTTGGTGCGCCATATGTGCAAAGTTCTTCTTGATTGCCAACGTGACTGGAGATGAGGAGCGCAGTCCGGAGGGACCAACCTGACACGTCTCCAATGACACCTCAGGAGATCAACAACCGTAAAGAAAAATGGGGGTCGGAAGGCGTCAACTTAAGGGTCCATTAAACGATGTAGATATAAAACAGAGCAGAAATAAACTCAAAGAAATAAATCGATCATGAATGCATCAGCTGATGGCAAAAGAAACCAAGCAGTTTGTCCTAGAATAATGCGACAGCGAAGGACGATCTCCGCCTATGATTATCCCGGGGAGCCAACCTAAGACGCTGAGTCATCAGGATTGCTGTTCTACAGGTCCGCGGGTGTTTGCCCGGCACCTGGGCACCTGATTCAACACAGCTTACCTAAGCTCTACGGGCGACCAAATGCGCCCAGATAACTGTCTGATTGGGTTAATATTGCCTGACAGTAATTTAAATCTACTCACTTTACAAGTAGTTAGTTATACAAGTAGTTAGTACCTACAGTCTCGGCAAAGTATTAACACCCTTCGCTACCGCCTTCCTAATTAGACTGACCGCCCATATATAATTAATCCTCATTGGTGGACAAATAACTGGCAGAAATATGGGGTGCTAACACTTTTGCGTAGTATCACTGTACATACATATGTAGGTACTTATCAACTTGCCTGGTCTACATGTGCTCTCCAAGTGCATTCGACTGATACTTTACAATTGTCTTCATCTAATAATTTTCTTACAAGGGTATACTCTATAGTAATTATATTGTGTTAGATCGGTTTTTATTCCCAAAGTATAAAACTAACACAACAGTAAGTATCAAAATCGTTTAAAAACCTGTATAAAAGACAAGAAAATCTGTATATACAAGTGATACTAAATAGAGCGTTGCATGTATATTTAGAGGATACACCTGTTTGAAAAAGAGAGATATCCTCATTTTCAGAGGTTAGCCGTACCATTTGGAAGTATCCATGGATGTATATAAAAGTATATATAAATTAAACATTCGGCCGTTTATAAAGCCTTATTATGACTTTTTTAAAATGTTTTTATGTATCTTTTCAGGTGTATACGAAGGCAGTAAAAAAAAAAAAAAGATTAACCTTTGATATTGAGGTTACATAGTGTAGCATACGGGTTGAAATTGGCTTCAGGAAGGCGGCAATGGGGGCTAGGAATTATCCAGTGACAGAGTCATATGCCGGATAGCATACTCCGTCGCCAAAAAAGCTCGGCTCTTCGGTGTCAACAACATCATCATCGTTGGGCTGACTATTAGACTGCATCTTAAATTCGAGCACAACTTCAGCACCTGGTATCACCCAATTGCGATAAAGAGGGGGGATTTGACATAGTTTTCATTATTTCGGTAAACAATTCGCCCACATTGCTCGATTTTCCACCCTCATGGGCTCAGATCCAAGTTCCAGTAGGTTCCTAGAAAAATCCCATATTGCCACACTGAATATCTTTTAGGTAACTGGCGGCTCGGGTGATGCGCTTCGATTTATGGAGTCTATAGAAGTGCTTAGTAACTAGGAATTTTTACCTACACTATGCAAATTCATGCAACTCGATTTCTCCAGGTGGTTTAATATAACAACGGTAGTAACGTCATATTGTAAAAATAATGCGCTAAAGAAGGTATGGAAATAAAATACGGTAAAAATATAGTAGGCTCACCGCATTAATCATAGCCCCGGGGTTAGTATAAACCCTACTCCGTACATACCTAGGTAGATGGAAGGTCCCGAATAGGAAAAACACAAACCTGTAATTCGGAGCAACAGATAGTCCGGCCGCTTTATGTTTAACCTTAAAACTGCCACATTATGTCAGCTATTAATCGCCCCGGGACCGTGAGTTATGCACTCATGTGATTGCGTGGCCCAACAGGCAGTCACCGACCGTCCTTGAATGAGTTTCAAAACAGTTCTCCGTTTTATATATTTCATAATTTTTGATGATTGGGGCTTTGGCTGTATTTTACACAAAGAAGCTTTTCGTTCCCTTTTTTGACCCCGGCAGCATCCCTCCACTCTTTCATCATTATGCTGCACATGCGTTTTGACCAATACCACCGCACATGACAACATATACTTGAGATGAACCTTTCTTTGATGCAAGGCCCAAAAGCACCACCTTCCAAAAAGCCAGCCATTGATTTGACTCGAACCACACCAGCTTTCCCATAATGCCTTCCTCATCCGATTACTTACACCCCCAAGACCACCCCGATGCGCCAGACGCTTTCTCGGACTCGGACGACGACTTGGATCTAGAAGAGCTAGATCCCAACACGACATCACCTCAACAGCCTCGTGAGTCTCGGGACTATACTGGCCGCAAAAGAAGCTATGGGCCGGGTATCGCGCTGCGCAACTTGCGTGTCGGAGCGGCAAGTCGGTGGAGACGCAGTGCATCCGGACGTGCAGACTTGGAGGATGATACAGAGGCGCTTTTAGAGAACGGGGAGGAACAAGGCTTGCGGGACTCACATGCAAGCTCTCGGAACTTGGAAGATGATGATGCGCCTCTCCTGGATCGCAGGGCCTCGACTCGCGATTTCAACGATGAGCCTCCCAAGATAGGCAGCCGCCTGCGCTTCCCAGGATTCAAGACTCCGGCCTTCCTGCAAGGTATATCAGCCCGATTTGGATCAAATAACAACCAGTCCGAGAGCCAACCTCCCCGTGAGGTACTTGTCGGGCAGTACCAGGCTGCTAAGTATCCAGCCAATGTGGTTTCGAATGCAAAATACACACCCTGGAGCTTCTTGCCAAGAACCCTTTACAACGAATTCTCCTTCTTTTTCAACATCTATTTCCTCTTTGTGGCCTTATCACAGGTCATCCCGGTACTACGAATTGGTTATATGTCGTCCTACATTGCCCCTTTAGCCTTTGTGGTTTCAATATCATTGGGCAAAGAGGCGCTTGATGATATTGGTCGTCGGCGACGAGATGCCGAAGCCAATGCGGAAGAATACTGCACTATAGCACTAGGAAGGTCCAACGTGACGGAGATCACAAAAAAGTCGCGAGACTTAAAGGTTGGTGATGTGCTCAAAGTCCGCAAAAACCAACGCCTTCCTGCCGATGTGGTGATTCTAAAGAGTATCTCAAATGACTCTGGCACTCCGCGTCATTCATTAACCCAAGAACCCATCCCTGGGGCGTCTTCCGACTTGCTCGAACCAGGTCAAGGATCGGTTGAACCCACAGCCAACACCACATCGAAGAGTGGTGAAGATGACGAAAATTCACCCGCAGGTGATACTTTCATCCGGACCGATCAACTGGATGGCGAAACTGATTGGAAGCTTCGTCTGCCCTCCATCCTATCTCAATCGCTCCCTCTGAGCGATTTAAATCGACTACAAATCACGGCTAGCGCTCCTGATAAGAGAGTCAACGAATTTGTGGGGACTATTGGGCTGGGACCGCCCACTGGATTCTACGATGCTCATGTTGACAAGTCGTCTGGGCCTCCAAACAACGAAGGAACGCCAGGGGGCCGGTAGAAAATCAATCAGCCCCCTTGACAATCGACAATACCGCCTGGGCTAACACTGTTCTTGCGTCTAATACCATCACCTACGCCGTCATCATCTATACCGGGTCTCAAACCCGGGCTTCACTTTCGACTTCCGCTTCCCGGTCAAAGATCGGCCTGTTAGAACTCGAAATCAACAACCTCACCAAAATTCTGTGCGCCCTCACATTTACTCTCTCGTTCATCCTTGTCGGGTTGCAAAGATTTGAACCAACAAACGACAAGAAATGGTACGTTGCGATCATGATCTATCTCATTCTCTTCTCCACGATCATTCCCATGAGTCTTCGAGTCAATCTAGACATGGCCAAGTCGGTATACGGGCGGTTCATCGAACGGGACAAAGACATTCCAGGAACGGTCGTCCGCACTAGTACAATCCCAGAAGATCTGGGAAGAATCGAATATCTGCTTTCAGATAAGACGGGAACATTGACCCAAAATGAGATGGAGCTCAAAAAGATCCACGTTGGCACTGTATCATACGCCAATGAGGCAATGGACGAAGTCGCCTCGTTTATTCGTCAGGCTTTTGCCTTTTCGGGCAATACATTGACCACTCCTTCGACTGTCTTTGGAACACAGGCCGGCCATGCCACAGCGCCGCGGACACGAAGAGAGATTGGTTCTCGCGTCCGGGATATTATCTTAGCGCTTGCTCTTTGTCATAACGTCACACCGACCACGGAGGAGGAAGATGGCCGGAAAGTGACAAGCTATCAAGCGTCATCGCCTGATGAAATTGCCATTATTCGATATACCGAAGAAGTCGGGTTAAAGCTAGCATATCGAGACAGACAAAGTATTGTCTTGGAGTCTACCGATTCGAAGCAGGTTGTGGTCCGGGCTCGAATTCTCGACATCTTCCCATTCACATCCGACTCCAAGCGAATGGGGATTATCGTCCAATTCGAGCACGATGAAAACATGCTTGAATCCGGCAAGGACGATAGTGAGATTTGGTTCTATCAGAAGGGTGCAGACACTGTCATGACAACTATTGTTGCAGCGAATGACTGGCTCGACGAGGAGACTACGAACATGGCTCGGGAAGGGTTGCGAACCCTCGTTGTTGGGCGCAAACGAATCTCCGCACAGCAATACCAGGATTTCTCTACTAAGTACAAACAAGCGTCACTGTCTTTCCAAGGGCGAGATGCGGGCATGGCGAAGGTTGTGAGCGAATACCTTGAACAAGATTTAGAGCTTTGCGGTGTGACAGGTGTGGAAGATCGGCTGCAGCGCGACGTCAAATCCTCTCTCGAGCTGTTACGCAACGCTGGTGTTAAGATCTGGATGCTGACTGGTGACAAAGTGGAGACAGCGCGTTGTGTCGCTATTTCTGCCAAATTGGTCTCCCGGGGCCAGTACATTCACACAGTCACCAAAGTCACAGACAAGTCGACTGCCCAAGAAGCTCTTGACTTCTTACGCAACAAGACCGACTGCTGCCTGCTGATTGATGGTGAATCTTTGAACCTCATGCTCGGCCAATTCAAAGCAGCTTTCATCTCTGTCGCTGTGCTACTGCCCGCCGTGATCGCATGCCGCTGCTCCCCCACCCAGAAAGCCGAGATTGCGGATCTGATTCGCCAACACACAAAGAAACGCGTCTGTTGCATCGGAGATGGTGGCAACGATGTCTCGATGATTCAAGCAGCCGATGTTGGAATTGGTATCGTGGGCAAGGAAGGCCGCCAAGCATCTTTGGCCGCTGATTTCAGTATCACGCAGTTCCACCATATCACCAAACTTCTAGTCTGGCACGGCCGCAACTCGTACAAGCGGTCTGCTAAACTAGCACAGTTTATCATGCACCGTGGGTTAATCATCAGTGTTTGCCAGACTATGTACAGCATCGCCAGCCACTTCGATCCGAAGGGCTTGTTCATCAACTGGCTCATGGTTGGCTATGCGACTGTCTACACCAACGCGCCGGTTTTCTCTCTTGCCTTTGATCGGGATGTAGATGAGCGTCTCGCTAATCTCTACCCAGAGCTTTACAAAGAGCTCAAGACAGGGAAGAGCCTAAGCTACCGCTCGTTTTTTGGCTGGGTTCTTATTTCTGTCTACCAGGGTGCAGTTATCCAGGGCCTCTCTCAGATATTGTTGGATACCATAACAGGGCCGCGCCTAATTAGTCTTTCCTTCACGGCGCTCGTACTCAACGAGCTTGGAATGGTCGCCACTGCAATCACAACCTGGCACCCGGTCATGATCTTCTGTCTGATTGGTACACTGCTTGCATACGCAGGCAGTGTCCCCTTCCTGGGCGAGTACTTTGACCTCAGTTACGTGATCACCCTTGACTGGGTGTGGCGAGTTTTCGCTGTGTTAGCTGTGTCTCTGGTTCCGGTCTGGGCTGGCAAAATGATCAAACAGTCGTGGCACCCGCCAAGTTACCGAAAGGTCCGTGGATAGAGTGGGTGCTTGTCATGACTTCGGTGTATAATAGTTATTCTCCCGACTTAGATTCTTCATCTCCCTCTTCTTTCCTTACCCTAACTACCGCAGATCTAGTATCGTGTGGCTCTCTGTATATTAATGTTAGGCAAGTTGTCTTGTTGAGCGCATCGAACATCGCACTACTTCCCTACTATTGAATTGGCCAATTTCTTCAGTTCCACCCTTGGAGCCATGCATACAAGAACATCGCAGATGGATGTTACTTAATTATGGGTTGTTACATAGTAGTCGATGCCAATCTTAGCAAGCGGATCCCCGGAGTCATCCAATGACGTTGCGTGCAATCGATAAGCAAGCACGTGACCATCCTACTCAGGAAGGCGGTCAACACATATCGAATCTTTTTTTTTTCTTCGGGGTCAAGCATCTGCTGCATAGACTCAAGGACCAACCACTTATTTCGGTTGCCAATTCCTCGCCCATCATGTCTGACGAAATTGTCTGGCAGGTTATCAACCAGCAATTCTGCTCCTACAAACTCAAGTGAGTATTGCTCTTTACTCCCTGGCTATCCAGTCCGCAGAACTTTTTATCCTCATTATATATGGGGCAAAGAAAAAAAAAAAAAAAAAGAACCTTCCACTAACCATTCCAACCTTCTATTTAGGACGACAAAAGACCAAAACTTCTGTCGCAATGAATACAATGTCAGCGGTCTGTGCAATCGCCAGTCCTGCCCACTGGCCAACTCGCGGTATGCGACAGTGCGAAGCGATCCCGAAACAGGCGTCATGTACCTGTACATGAAGACCGTCGAACGAGCCCACATGCCCAGCAAATGGTGGGAGCGTGTGCGCCTATCCTCCAACTACGCCAAGGCTCTCGAGCAAGTCGATGAGCGCCTTATCTACTGGCCCAAGTTCTTGACCCACAAGTGCAAGCAGCGTCTCACCCGCCTGACGCAGGTCAGCATCCGCATGAAGAACATCGCCAAAGAGGACGAGCGTCTTGGAGAGAAGGTTGTGCCCAAGTTGGCGCCTAAGGTCCGCCGCCGTGAGGAGACTCGTGAGCGTAAGGCCGAGTCTGCCGCCAAGGTCGAGAGAGCCATTGAGCGTGAGCTTATTGAGCGTCTGCGCAGCGGCGCTTACGGTGACCGGCCACTAAACGTCGAGGAGGGTATCTGGAAGAAGGTTCTCCGCGGTCTTGAGCGGGCTGGTGACGGTGAGCGTGATGTGGACATGGATGACGGCGAGGAGCTCGAGGAGGAGGAAGAAGAGGGTGTTGGTGAGGTCGAATACGTCAGCGATCTCGATGAGGAGGAGGACCTCGAGGATATGGAGGACTGGCTGGGTGTCGACTCAGCTGACTCCAGCGATTACGACGACGATGAGAGTGATGAGGATGATAGCGAGGACGACGAGGAGGCTAGCGAGGACGAGAAGAAGCCCAAGCCCAGTGCCAAGAGGAAGCATGCTGCTCCCCAGGCGAAGCCTCGCAAGAAGGGCCCTCGTATCGAGATCGAATACGAGACCGAGGGTCCTGGCAAGGACCAGCTCATGGCATGATTTTGTCGATGTTAGAGGATTTGGGAAAAGTTTACCTGATCTTGCATGGCGTTTGGGCTGTCAATTTTTCTGTTTTATATTCTTATTCTGTGCTAGTGATCGGGCATCATACCCTGCTATATCGCATCCACTACAACTCACGATCCTGGATCTTCCAATGTCTATTTCAATGTTTATCTTTAATTGTACCGCTCGATATCTCTTTTATTCCTGAGATATCTTAACATAATTTATTTGAGACAAGACCTGACCTGGTGCTTTATTTAGGTGAAACACGTGATCACGTGGCTCAATGAATGCCGCTATCATTGCTCTCCATTTTCCTTTGAACAACTTCACCTCACCCCAGGAGCCGGTTCTTCTGTTAATATCCCCCTTAATAATCTGTTTCAATTATTGTGATCTCTTCCCCAACTCTTTGACCCCTGAATCTCTTGCATTGGGTCCCTGCGAGTAAATCTCCAACTCCGCGCCCATCCCACCCCGCATCGAAGCTACGATCTTGCAGACCGCGCATTACTCAACCATACTACTCAGCTGCCACAAGATGAGCTCGTACTTCTCATCCCTGACTACCTCTTCGGCCATTTCTGGCCTGGGCTCACGGCTCACCAACCTTCGCCGTGCCATTACCCTAGGCGACGAGGGAGACGACCCCGACAATGAAGACTGCTCCCACATCTCCAACGCCCTTCGCGCCTACTACACCGAAAAGGGCCGTCCATTCCCACCATGGCTCCCACAAGATCCAAAGGGCCCAGCTCCGGCCCCTTCCCGCCCAATTGCGACGTCACAACTACCCTCCGGCGGCTACAACCAAGGCCCCGCCAACCCCAACTCCGGCCGGGGCGGCGGTCTAGGTGATCTATGGGGTGATTCTCCCTCATCCCAAGGATCGATCCCGCAGACAGCCAGTCTTCGTCGCGGACGTGGTGGCACAGCACCACCACTCGCTTCGGCCAACAGCGCGCCGCCGGGTCCGGCCTTCACAATTTCTCAGTCCCATTCGCCTGCTGGATCGGGCTCCCCTAGTCCATCTGGAGCACGGCCATTGCCCAGCCAGCGAGCTGGCTCGAGTCAGTCTGCCCAGACTCGTCCGAATCTCGACCGCGTTGGATCGGGTGGTGGTTCAGCCCAGGACCGACTGCGAGCCAGGTTACAGGGAGGACGGTCTCCTAGTCCCAATGTTGACCCTAGTATCCGAAAGCCTGTTGGAATGCCTGGAAGACGGTGAGAGTGTGGAAGCTTACATTGCATGGTGGAGAGCATGGCGTCGGGAGTTATTTCATGTCCAATGTTTACCAAGTACATATATCTTAAAGGACAAATTCCATTTAATGGTCGTCAGCTGATTCCAGAGTACCGAATACGTTATAGCATGATATTGCAGCACGTTCGAGAATTCGTAGAGAATTGCTGATTTGAATTTTCCTGGCACGTCTCCGGGGTATATTTGGCTAAATTCCTGACTCAGTCTTACCTAGTATTTGTCTTCGTCTGTGGTTGCACGAACCATGTCGGTTTCAGTCATGGGGTCCATCAATTGTTTTGCGTGCGTCTTGGAGGCTGGCCTCGTCCTCTTGACCGTCTTGCTGTCGTCGTCGGACAGTAAATCCTTGCGTTTGGCAGGCATGTTGTAGTGCAGTTGGGGCGTTCAAGTGATTTGAAGAGAGTTGTATAAAGAAGAATGTGAATTGCAGAGTCGAGTGTCGAATTGCAGAAGATTGTGAAAGTTGGGAAGAAAAAAACCGGGGTTTTAAATAGTTCCTAGAAGGTGTATAAATAAAGGTTAAGTGAACTTGAAGTGAGAGTTATTTGCTCGTTACCTAGGAAGTTTGTTTGATTGTGTAAGAATAGTATTTAAATATGTCGCATAAAGATGATTGGTGCTTTGAATTGGGATTTAGTTGTCGCTGCCTCGCTGGTATTGTTCAAATCAGCTAGAGTAGCCAGGGTTTGAAGCCGAGATCTATTGACCGTTGGCGGCTCCACGCCCCACGAATCTGAGGAGGTATTCAGTTCTCTGAGCTCTAGTTCCGTCTGATCTTGGGCGTCCCACGTTCCGAGTCCGCTTGCTAATGACTGCTTGGATCGCCTGGGGCCTTATTTCCGGTAGCTGGGCTGGCTCGGGGGTTCTTTTCCAAGAATCTCTACCTGGGGGATCCGGCTCTAGGTGTTCAACGCTGATGACCGGGTGGATTTTCCAAGAACTCGGGAGATCGAACTTGTATGCGAGGGAGCCAACTCGTTGTAGGACTTAGGTACTGCCCATGGGGTACATAGAGATCACCCTATCGCCTAATGCGCCAAGGTATGCGATGGGCTACCCACAATTGCTTAGCGGCAGCAAAGTAACAGCCAACGAATGACTATCTCGGCTTGCACTAGGGAATATCCCGCATTTTACCAACCCCGGACGGGGCCGTGATCTGTACGGCAGGGGAGTGGAGCATAAGCATCTTAGAAGTTGGGTTTCAGTCATTGGCCAAGTCAAAACAGTTGATGGGCCCAAGCCCAGAGTTAATGCTTAATTGAATTCCACTATTCTCCCTAAGATCGTCGATATATAGCAGTCCTCTCCTCGGGGGCCTCAACCCAGTTGCATACCGAGTCCTAGTGTCTTTCTGGTGCCAGATTATGTCCGGGATATCACCCATGTGACATGATATTATTTTTTCGTTCAGCAAGTGATATATTCGGCTTTGAGTATCGGGAGTGTTTTCTTCCCGAGATTCACTCTGTCCGGGTATATTGTGATATGTGCCAACACAACGGTAAGCCGGAAAAATTCCAGAAGTACTAGTTAATGCTAACCATATTTGAAAGCATTACTCGTCTACCATGCCTAATGGCCAATTCCATAGATTGGCTGTTGTCTTCCCTAGAATAGACGACATCAGCTTTGATAGCAAATGATTCGTCCAAAATCACGAAGAGTTAAATTCCCTATCTCTCCATTTTCCAATCCCTAGTTCCAGCTGAACACCTGTTTTACACTGTATATTCCAGATTTAGCCCTTTTTTCGCCTTCCAGTGAGATCTCATATTCATTCTTCTCCTTCTAATCGACCTGATCTCCATGCCTGAGGCTAAGAATGAATCCCCCGAGGAGATCTCTGAGCTTTTCTCGTTTCCTACTGCTGTTATTATTAAGCGGAACTTGAAGCATACAGCTATTCGGCATTTGTCGCGCTTCCATCTTAGAAAGGTGTTTTCCCATGAACATATAATCAGGCTGGCAGTGCCTCTTTGTCATCTCTGTAAGATTGGATGGTGAGTAATAGGTTTTGTATGGCTTATGTTTCGTCGAAGACGATGTAATGTAGCGATGACTCGATGTCTTGATATGCAATTAGATACCGCAACCTATATATTTAGGTTTAGTACGAACTTCTGGTCGGCGTAAGTATATGATATAGTTCATCCTAAAGACTTTTCTCTTCGAATACTTGCTAGCTATGACATTGGGTCCGGTCGAGATTGCCATTCCTATCGGATAGTAACGAACTCTATATCATTTAAAAACGAGGACCGTACCTCGTTTGATACTATTTTATGTAATTATTCACTTAGACGAGACCTTGAGCTAGTTTCGGTTAGCCTAATTTCAGTTGCGTCGCATGTTTGAGCGTTACTTCCAAGAGTGTTTGATATCTCCTACTCTTTTCACCTACTCGCCGAATTTCTTTTTTTCTTCTGTCTTCTTATGGCTCCCAGTTCTCATTCTTTATTCTCTCAAGACTTTGCTTTTGTTTTCCTTCGGTCCTTCTCATCCACTTCTTCCCTGAGATATTTCTGGTGTCTTATTGTGAATCCCTTGATATTTGCTCGCGACCTAGTAGCTTTCCAACGTTGCTACCATGGGTTCCCAACTGGATTTTCTCTTATTTGGGAATTGTTCGATCGAGGCTCCAACCAAGGAAGAGTTTGATAAGATATCACAATATCTACCACTCTTGAGAGCATTTGATGCATCGCTCAAGACTCGTATGTGCTCTTATTTCTCGATAACCTCATTCATCGATAACAAACTGACGAACATGTAGGCGTGAAGGAGCCATGGGACTTTGCCACCGCGTTTGAGGAACTAGTTGAACAAGATACTTTGGTCTGGAAGAGTCTGGGGGTAGACCGAACACCTCATTTCGTACAGCCTAGCGGCTCCATCAAGTCTCCTCTTGCGATCCATCTTTTCAACCCAACCTTCTTCGTTGCAGATTCACAAAGTACGGTGACCGACGATCTCACAAATCCGACAATCAGCTTGTTACATGACTGTGGTCTATCATCTGACCACTGCTTTATGTTTGATGAAATTTGTCGTCGAGAACGAACCGATGATTGTCTTCTTTTTTACACTGAGGATCTACGCTTCCCCCATCGTCGCTTTATTCAAAAGGTTCGGGGAAATATGTCGGCGGCTGTGGAAATCTGCTTTGGAGAAGAAGTTTTCAAAGAGATACGCAAAACTACTCGTCTTGTCCGTTTTCCTTTGTGGGGAATGTTTGAGTCTGTCAGACTTTGGCTTGAACTTGGCGATTTGAATCCGAGTTCTATGAAAAGGTTCATCATTCAAGCCTATCACCCGCAGTTTTTCTCCAGGCCCGGACGTTTCGATAAGACTAGTTCCGACTTTTTTGAGACTTATGGGAGATCACAGGATTTAGCGGTTTTGATGGCTACCCAGCTTGCAGGGCTACAACATGAAATCAAAATCAAGCCTAACTTTTTTGAAGTTCATTTCGTCCGAGGTAAATACTCTCGGCTGAGTGCCAAGCAGGACTTAAAAAGGCAGGGTCATTTACGAGAGGCTCTAGACGCCTTCCGGGTAGCATTTCCGAAAAGGTTCAAGGAGTTCGAGCTCAGGCAGTATCACAGAGAGGAAGAAAAGAACATACTTGAAGGACTCAAAAATATTCTCTCTGGATCTGTAGTGCCTATGCATACACACCCGAATGGCCCCATTTCCGAACAAGAACAGGCAAGTAGTGTTCCCCGAGCTTCAAAGCTTTGGTCTAACCAATCAATAGATATTTCGTCTGAATGCGAAAAATAGCGAATTGTGCTCTATCATTGCATCTTTTCACAAAGTTATCGAAGACATGGATCCTTTCCACGAGGAGAGCGATGATTACGTCTTCTCCGAGATTTTCGACTTCGGGGATATTCCGACTACACTCCGACTATGGCTCCAGTCCCAGGATGGCCTTAAGGTCCACGGTGTGCCAATAACAAACCGAGAGACACTGGAATTGGCATTTTCTCTTCTTGACAAAGGCCGTATATCGAACCTCAATCAATTTTCGACTGCATATCTCGCCCGCATGATCGGAATCATGTACATCCAGAAGCTTACCCGAGCCCACAAATCAGGATTCAAACAGATCAAAGCGATCCCAGGAGAGCCTGGCAAAGTAATTCATCTAAAATGCAAGGGTTGCCAGAGGCCCGTTCTGGACGACGCTTTCCCTTTCTTTGTTGCAGAATTGCCAGATTGCTATCTGATTGAAGTTGTTCGAAGTGCTCAAAAAGGTGGCAATGGCTGTGGGCAGAATGGCTGCAAAGGAAAGCCAGGTCTCATTCCTGTTAACCACATGGCGCAGGACCACACCCGTATGGAAACGAGAGCCATTGCCCAGACTACGCGCCGTAAGGCAAATTGGAAGGCACCCCTATGCCGCACGGGAAAGGACTTGGAGGGTTGTGCCGAGACTGTTCGTGTGCGCTGCAGAGGTCAAGGTCAAAGTCACCAAAAAATAGAATGCGGGCGTGAAAGAGACTACGACACACCGGAGTGGACGATTCACTCACCCGCTCGCCTCGTTCAACCTCGGCTCAAATGTGATTGTGATGGAAGGGGAAAAGATCACTACTTCGAGCCCGTGGACAAGAACATTGGCATGGTTTCCTTAACCAGCTTACGGAAAATCTACCAGGGCTTTTTGGATGCACGCTGCGACTTGGCTGGTTACCCTAAGCTCCCTGGCATAATCTTCGACCTCGAGCCAAACGGAGACCCCAAGAAAAAGCCCAGGACGTACCGAGAAAGGTTTGAATATCTGAAACATGCCAAAATTTCTTTGGCCGGGTCGAATTAAACATCTTCACGAGACCACGGGAGGATATGTATGGCCACTATCATCCATCTTTGATAGCTTCGTTCAATGATACCATTTACTATTCCTCTGTGCGACTGTGAGATCGTGATACTCTAAATTTTACATAGTAAGCGAAAGGTCACAACGACACCATCACTTGGTCTTACGACTGCGGAACAAAAAAGAAAAGGTCCTACCCAGGTTTGAACTGGGGTTTGTGGATGATTGTTAAGAGTACTACTAGGTGCACGTTGAAGCGCATGATGCAGTGTGAGATATTGATTGAGTTGTTGAAGAAGCTAAGTTACATAGATTAGGAAATCTGACAATGATCAAGATATTAAATTGTAGTGACCTGAGTATGTGACCGCAGATGAAAATGCTTCCGCTGTGAAAGTAAACAATATTTTTTTTCTCTTTCCCCTCATCCAGATTCGCAAGAGCACGCAAAAAATAAAACAAAAAAAGGCGAAAGAAAGAAAGAAGAAGAAGAAGAAGAAGAAGGTGAAGCTGTAAGTCAAGATCTGCTGTATCTCTACCTGGTATGTCTCATAACGCAACCAATGATGACATAGATCATCCGCTTACCTAGGTAGCGATACGTTTTACCCCGTCTCGTAATCGCCTCGATTCTTTCGGCAGCCTTATGAGAGATCGCGACCTTCACACCTCCAAGTAGAGTCCTGGCGCTCCCCCTCCAGTCCCCACCCCAGACGAGGAGACTCCCGGGCTGCTCCCTCCTGCTTACCTCGTGGACAAGAATTCCGGGGCTCATATTACCAAAAATGGCCCGGTGGGGGGGGGGGGTGATTAAGTATACCATGCCACCTGGGCATGCGGGACATCCAGAGGGCTGGTGGACCTCAAATGACCCCTGCCTTTCTCCCCCTAGGCCTGCTAGTTGGTGTCCTCACTTGTTCCATGCTTTCTATTCATTCCCTATAAATCCTAGTCCCCGCGCCAGGAGAACTTTAAGTGACAGTATAATTCCATTATCATACTTCATATATTTTAGTAGACCCCTCATATAAACAATCTCCCGTGAAGGAGGCCTTATTCTCCATGGCCAACCTCAAAGATCCCGAGGCGCCCCAAAGCAAGTATAGCAAAGACAAGGAAGCCATTGCCTTGAATATGGACGACATGGCAGACCAAAAGGTCTAACATTCAAATCTCGCGTTGAGATGACCCCGTCCAACCCTGCTACCTTCACCTATAGCATCGTCGTCTTCCACCCCATTGGAGGCATGCTATTTAGTCTTGATCAGTCGCTTATCGGTGATGCAAACCTGCCCGGTAACCTGCCCGTTGACCTGGGCCTGTCTTCATCAGATAACAGTCTAGTCAACGCCGGTATGCCGCTTGGTATATGGTGATTTCAAGAGTCAAATTCACCAACCAGATCGAGAAATACCATTCCTACTCGATGTTATATTCCGCGAATAGCTAGTATAAAACAACTGACTTGAGCAATTAGGTTTTATCTATTCTAAGAGGAGGGAAAATGAGGAAACTGGTAGCCCGAGGGCACCTTTGATAATATAATTTGAAGAAATAACGAAAAAATATATACAAACAAAACAAACAAAAACAAGGTCCTTCATGGTATTCATTTTTTCCAACGCTGTGGCACTTGCAAATATGTACGGCAGGGAGGGAGAGGTGCCACCTCCACATCCTCATCAGCGGCGGCGGGGGTTTTGACATTGGAGGGCAGGCCCTTACGGGCGCTGCCATTGCTGGAGCGAGCCTTACGGCCCGCCTGCTCCTAGGAGGGGCTTGAGTGTTCCACCGTGACGTATCGAGTCCACGGCGGGAGGGGCCTGAGGGTGTATTAAGGGGCAGGCCCCGTTGAGTGAGCTCGGCCGCGCGGGAATCATGTCGGCCGGGGGCCCGTGAGGATTGTCCACCGGGCCATTTTTGGTATTCCGGACCCCGAAATTCTTGTCCACGGGGTCCGTAGGAGGTAGCAACCCGGGAGGTACCTCGACCGGGCGCCTGTTGGTAGTAGGGGGGTATCGGGGCTCTTCTTGAGGGGGGTGGCGCGGTGATCTCTCGTGGGGGGGATCTTGACGGTCCCGCGGAGATGCGGACCGACGGCGATCTAAATCAAGCGCCTTGTTCAGTCCCTTCGCCATAAATTCTAGGTATTCTTCACGGCGGGCCTCCTCTCTGCATTGCTGTCCATTCGATTAGCGTATTCATAATATAACAAGTGATGACTTATCGATCCAAGTTTCCAAAAGAATTGATAGAAATCAACAAAAGGCGAGTAGACATAGTATACATCGATAGAATGGGAATTGACCAAACATGATAGGAATCGATCAGACAGGATGAGATGGGATGGGACGAGATGAAGCCCATCACGAAGTGGATGGTCCATGTCATCATTGGATGCATCACAAGACAGATCAGGTAGAGATGTTTGAGATCTTGACTTACAGCTTCTCCATTTTTTTTCTGGCCCTTTTATTTGGAAGGCATTGTGGTTGCTCGGGGGGGAGAGACATGGGAAAGAGACAAGAGAGAGATGAAAGAAAGAGAGAGATGAGAGAGATCACTTGCCCAGGTCATTACGTTTTAATAGCTGAATACCAACCTTGGAAGGTTGTCAAATTTCATCGGAAGGCGCGACCCACGTCATACGTGCAGGCTGAAGAATTAAGGCAGAATGCGAGACTAGCAAAGAATAAAAGCAAAGTAAAAGCAGAATGATTCAAGGTTTTACATGGAAAAGCCTCATACGTAAAGTGCGCTTTTCTACCAGCTTCGTAAACACCTAAACAGACATCTAAAAAGACCATTTGAAATGATTACCGAAAGGAGCTTTTGTATACACTTGAAAAGAACACTGAAAAGACATCAGAATGCCGCATAAGCGATTATTCTTATTGGTATGCAAAGTACAAATTTATGGGGGCATCCCATGTATGCTTGCTACAGACTGAGTGTTGCTCGGATGGTTTTACCGTATATAAACCCCGGATTGCTAGTTACAAATAGGTCATTCTTCCTTTGCTTTCTCCCTTACGACAATCTTCCCGGGCCTCCGACATGATTCTCGCGCATGATTCCAACCTGCGCGAGCTAACTCAACAGGGCCTCCCAATACACCCTCAGGCCCCTCGCTACCAACAACTCCGTCGCCGATGAAGGTGTGGAGATGGCACCTCTCCCTCCCTCCCCTACATATTTGCAAGTGCCACTACTGGCTTCGCCGTCCCCGGCGAAGTCGCAGTGAGGGGGGGGAAAGGATACAATCACGGACCGACCTTTGTTTGAATTTGTATAAGCTCTCATGTATTTTTATCTCTCATTTTTTTAAAAAAACAAATCATATCATCCTAGGTACCCTCGGGCTACCGATTTCGTCAATCTTTCCCCTATTAAAATACTCCGTAGATCAAACCTAATTGCTCAAGTCAGCTGGTGAGAGAAGTGAGAGATGGAAGGTGGGGGCGCACTCGACAACAATCGTTATGTGTTAATTTTTTTATGTATGGGTTGGATGGGTTACAAGAATGGACTGATTCCACACTCTTTACAATTAGCACCTGTATACTCTGGGAGAGATCCTACTCAGCGTTTGGCTTCGAGTTCTTGCTTCAGTTGGATGAAGCGCCTGCATAGTCATACACAACTAGTTAGTCTGCAACAAATTAATTGAACTTTGATTGATTGATTAATTGATTGGCTGCCTCTCGTGCCACTGAATTCTGTTATTACATTTCCGAACTAGAAACAAACCATAATATCTCACCTCAATGTAGCTTACTTCTTCCTCCTAACAAATAAAAAAGAAACCATATTTGGTGGCTTCTCTCCCTTACTGAAATGACTCAATGTAGAGGTAGCGCAGAGCACCGAGCTACTCATAGGGATTGAGTAAGTAAGAGCAGGAAGGGCTTTATTCGACATGGGATAGAGGTGAGAGACTCCTAGGCTACCTCCTCCCACCAGCTTGGTGAGTGGGAATGACATGGTGCGATCTGGTGAATTTAGCTCTGAAATCAATGTGGTAGAATGCGAGACATTCATTCGCACCTTTTTTTCCCAGGCTGCCGTCAACCAGCATGTGAATGTGAATCCTAAGAATCATTGGGAGCCGACTGTCCCAGATGAGACCTGCTCGGAATTGTTAGGAGATGCAAGATACAGTGAGTCGCCATCCCCGATAGGATTGGCATTCTAGGATTTCTTCGAACCAATATTGAAGGTATGCTTTTAATAAGCTTGGTACGTGGAAGGAGTCGAATTAGGTGTCTCAGATTTGAAATATAACAAATCAGGCATAGGTGAGCCGCGATCAAGCTGCGGATGTCAAAGAGAGAAGTAGTAGTAGTGAATACCTCTATCATAATCAAAGGACTGAGCGAGGCCATCCGCACGAGTCAAGCCACAGTTTGCAGTACGAAATGTACGGAAATTAAATGCGTTGGAGTTAGTATGATCAAAGGTTATATATACATAGAAAAGTCTCCTCCACAAAGTATGGTGTTTTTCCCACCTTCGTACCTAGACATCTAAACTGACATCTATGAATCCGTGAAACGAAAATACAGCCACTTTTCCACTAGGTCATATTCCTACGTAGTTCGTAGTTCGACAACATCTAAAAGTACCACTCGAAATGACCACCGAAAGGACCCCCTAAGAAGACCTCCAAACAGACATAAAAAGGCAGTATAAGCGGCCGACTATTCTTGTTAGTAAAATTAAAAAGTGACATACGCCATAATTTGTAAGGGTAAGAACCACGGGCAGGTACGTAGTACGGAGTTGTGACTTGGTCGCCTGGCTAATTTCTGCCTTATTCCGCGACTTCCCAGGTTGCAGTTCCCGAGGTCAGCTGACCCGAGCTGACCCTGAAATCACGTGGCATGTTATTATCTTATCTCTCCTGGTTCTCCTGGTTAGTTCAGCTCCGACCACAACCTGTCGTGTCTCCAGTTTCCCTCAGGATCGAACCAGGGTTGATGGAAGATGAAAATATCAAACAATCGGGCCCTTATACAGATTAGGTCTTATGGTTTAGTGGTTATGACACTGGTTTTTGAAATGATTTGATCTGAAATTTACCAGTAACCCCGGTTCGAACCCGGGTAGGACCTTTTTTTTTATTCCACAGTCATGACCACTAGTATAAGACTTATTTATGGTCAGGTACGAGCAATATGTATCAATTGATCCTATAGTACTATTATACGGGACGCAAACAAACAGGAAGAAGGAATTATCTATATATCTACACTGTCGAAAAATTGTGAGTAACTTTCTAGCGGAGAAGAACACTTCGTATTCTCTCGAGCATAAACGGCAAATGACCTTTGGTTGGATGTTAGTTTTAACAATGGCTAGCATAGTGGACAAGTTAGTATGTCTTCAAACCAGGCAGTGTTAGGAGTAAAACAGATCTCGAGGGACCTGAAAGGATAGGGTCATCATGAAATCCCGGCATTCCTGTTAAGCGGTGTTTTAAAGGTCTGTCATTTAGATGATTTTCTTATAATTAGAAGCTTACTGCCGCTAACAGCCTATACTATCTACGATGTAGATCTTTCTCGGTCATGGCCAGAAGGGTATCGAATCCTTTAGCAGTGAGCGGTAGCCCCACGATGAAGCCTACGGTAAATATGTGGTATGGAATGGACAGTGTCTGATGGGTTGCAACCCATAGACCTTATGGTCTGTGTCTTGGCATCTGGTTTTCAAGGCAAGTTGGACACTTTTTGATGTATTTATTTATTGCCGGGGCAGCCCTGCAACATTGTAGAAGCAAACTCCTTTCATTCTTGGCCAGGATCTATCGTATCCTTTATTTTGATGAAGAAAAACTTATCTTATGGTATTATACTAGTCGTCATGACTGTGGAATCAAAAAAGAGGTCCTGCCCGGGTTCGAACCGGGGTCGCTGGTAACTTTCAAATCGGATGGTTTCAAAAACCAGAGTGCTAGACCACTACACTACAGAACCAATTTTTCGAATGGGAATCCTTATATTGAATTTTAGTTTCTTCATGTTCCATTGACACTCAGACGGGAGTTTTTTGATATGGACCGCGGACGGGTCGAGATAAGATAAGCTTATGCCACGTGTCTATCGATCACGTGACCATAGGTCGGGTCACCATCTTACTAATAATGTCTTGTGATGACAAAGGTCAGGTCACTAGTTCGTATCATGAATAAATTTCAATTGTATTGCCGGTATTAGTATATAAACTAGACTTCTGTAAAGCTCGAAACCCCCTTAACCCGACCCGACCCCTTAAAAGGGTCGGGTTTCGAGCCTAAGATCAAAGCCTATAGCGGGCTTCGGTTTTTATACTTAGGCCTAGAGCTCAAAAGGGAGGGGGCCTAACAAGCCCGGACCTTAGGCCTAAAGTTAGGCTTTACGGAAGCCTAGCATATACCTAGGTACTACCTACCCACTCGCCAAGTCGCTGCTAACAGCATGGAGAAAAGGGAATCCAGCCGGTGACCTTGCCTCTAATTTGGAATCCAACGATGTCAATTTATTCGACTTACAACACAGACATTTCTTTTACCAACGTCTAGAGTTCTTTGATGGACCATGGTTGCAGCCCACTTCGGCCTGGACGGTTCGGGACGACTCTCGTGGGCATCGCCCCGGGGCCGAGCTAATTGCTGACATCCCACCTGGCCATCGGATCTGGTTGACAAGTCATCAATTTTGTGGCCAAACCTCATTTTCAACACATTAATTTCTGCTGTATGCAATGGGAGGGGAAGTAAGAGACGATTCTATTTTCCTTTTTCGCGAGGCTGAGTCGAGACCGGTGGCAGAAGGGCTAGGGTCCATAAAATGAAGAACTCGAGCCCAACAGAGTGATTAGACCACGGGTACGGCCGATGTTATCACAAACGCGTACTAGTCACCCTCGCTACATCCCAACAGATTCATCCATCCATGACAGCCCTCGCCCGACTGATCCTGCTCCTCTAGCATCTCGATTCTTCCTTTCATCACCAACAATGATGAAGAATCCAGACAAGGACAAAATACCGATGGAAAACCCCATCCCTCCTCTCCCTAAAGAGCGACTATCCCTCCCCCACCGCCTCAACTGTTTCCTCCAACTCTGGCTGCTCAAATCCCTTGCTGCCCTCTACTTCCTCTACCTCCGCCTCTTCAACCCCCTCAACCAGGTACCCAACCAACCCTCACCAAGCGCTACACCTGCCGCTCAACCCTAGAAACCCGCATCTTCTACCCACGCTCTTATAACTCTGCCCAGCGCCAACTGCTCCCACTCTACCTCAACATCCACGGCGGTGGTTTCGCACTTTGCGATGCCACCGTCGACGATTCCTTCTGCAGCGCCTGGGCCAACCGCACAGGAATGTTAGTGATCAGCCTCAACTACCGCAAGGCACCGCTCCACTCCTTCCCAACAGCCAGCTTTGACATTGCCGAAGTAGCCAAGTGCGTGCTAGCAGATGACTCCCTCCCAATTGACCACTCGCGCATCGCCATTGGCGGATTCAGCGCAGGCGGCAACCTCGCGATGTCTGTCTCGCAATTCCCCGGTCTAAAAGGCCTGATCAAAGCAGCGGTGATATACTACCCCATCGTGGATTTTGGTCACCCGCCCAATGAGAAACTGGATTCGAGACCGTACAAAGGTGGTCCGGATGATACGCTGGAAAAGACCTCCTGGTGGCTGGACTGGGGGTATGTGAGTGTAGGCCAGAATCGGAGGGACCCATTGCTCAGTCCGGTGTATGCGGGGAGTGATGAGCTACCACCGTGGATTTATATGATTGGCGCCCAGTGGGATATGCTCCGGTTAGAAGCGCAGCAGATGATTCATGGGTTGGCTGGGTTAGAGGATAGAATTGGGGTTGAGCAGGAGGAGGACTTTGAGGTGGGTAGGTATAAGTGGACGTTGGCGAGGGGTTGTCCACATGGTTTTACCCATGCATCGCCAGGGACGAAGGGTGGTATTGGTAGGAAGAAGAGGGAGGAGGTTGCGCAGGGGATTTATGAGGAGGCGCATGAATGGTTGAAAAAGTCTCAGGTTCTTTCTTAGGCCCTGTGCCTGCCTCCTGCGTATACGCGGCAACCATCCACTTTGACCAGCGAGAAAAACACACCAAAGTTAGTTATGACCTCATCGTCCTAGATGACAGCGCCCTGGGTGGCACGCGAGATTTCCTTAGCGTCATCCGCAATGGTGCTACGGGAGGACAAGATGGAACGTTTATCAAGAAGGTGCATGTTTACAGGTGAGATATTAAATGTCTATTTCATAATTTTCATAATCAAACTCAGAAGTTGGGTTTGCTTTCTATCATCCCCTGGTGAGAAGAAATTCGCGGCGGCTTTCTTCCAATTCATTGGCCGAGGTCTCGCACAGGGTTGGTTCTCGGACCATCCGTATGGAGTCAGAAAAGGTGGACTGGGTGGTATTGAGGGCGTGTCAAAATTTTAGAAACTTGTTTTAGGACAGATACGGATTGCTATGTCTTGACCAGAGTTTTCAAACTAATGCTTGTAGCAATTAACATAAATATGGCCGAAAGGACTGTCAAATCGCTCCTTCGTGAACAATGGAACCATATGGACATATTTCGCCCAGCCTGCCAAGAACAGCAATTTGCGGACTAGGAAGGGAAAGGGCACTAGTTACAGCTCCACCACTAGCTTTGTGGCACTGACTCCTGCCTTGGATTTTTCTAACGTAGATTGTATATGCTCTAAGCCTTTGCCGACGACAAGCGGGGGCGGAAAGCACTGGAGCTTTCCAGACTTCAAGGCAGGCGTAACATATTTCTCCCAGACAGGCGTCGCAACATCGTTGACGGCAAAGATCATACCGGCATTGATACCAGTGGGGAGATCGGTAGCAGGAGGAGGCGGGTGCACGCAAGCAAGGTGTCCTCCACCCAGCTGAGAAAGAATGGTGATGTCGTGAGCGTAAGTCTCGGGGGTAGCTATAGCATCAAATATTCCAACGAACTCGCCACCACTCGCTCTAACTGCTTCGATAACCTTGTCGGGAAGTGAAGTGTCATTCCGATCAAATACTTGAGCTGCACCGCATCGCTTGCTGGATTCCAAATTGTGTGCTCCGGCAATCGCGATGACGTGTAGTCCGGCCGCTTTGGCAAGCTGGGTCGTCATGGAGCCAACAGAGGATGAGCCACCATATATAACAAGCGTTTTGCCAGACGATGGTACGTCCTGCAGCGAGGGGTATGGAAGGCGCAGTGCCGGTGTAGCTACACCAGGCATGGCTACACCGGGCTCCTTGAGAGAAAGCACGCAGACAGCCGCCTCCAATGCAAATGGGACCACAACACCATCCGTAAAGGATATTTCATCGGGGAGTATGGCCGCTTTGTTTGCAGGAATTACTGTGTAAAGAGCAAATGCGCCATCCTGGGGGCGCCCACTAGTCAGATTGATAGCATGTCTATTGAAGAGAGGTTAAATTATGTTAGAATGGTTTGATCTCGATATGCTGTCAAATAACATACCCAATTACACGATTTCCTGTCTTGAAGCGTTCAACATCATTTCCCACTTCGTACACCTCACCGGCAATATCGCAACCGAAGATGGCGGGCCATTGTTGCACAAAGACACCAGAGTCCTGCATATGACAATCGAGTGGGTTGATAGCAATTGCGGCGTTTTTAACGACGAGTTCTCCCCGGACCAGCTGTGGGCAGCGGAGCATCTCCCACCTGTAGGGGCGAGCCAGCTTTGATGAGCCATGCAGCTAGGTTCTTGGGGGTGGACATTTCAATAGAAGAATTGGGTCTTATAAGAAAGGCGATGAAGGTGATGTAAAAAGCAGATTTGACCAGAACATGCCAAAATATAAGTAGTTTCGCACATTTGAAGTGATTTCAAATTAGCATCATTATTTCAAAGCAAGTAAGTAGTAAATATTACCAAGTATAAAAAATGTCAGAACCGCATATGCCGTTCCGATCGAGAATCATATATGCCGTTCCACCCTTAACTCCGATCTCGGACTTAATGCCGAACAGAACAGATAGACTTGAATACACTCAATGGAAACAACTGTTTAGTGATCCATTTCTATGTAGACCCTCACCGATTCACCGATTAACAAATTATTCAATTCGATCAAGAAATGTTTCTATTAATAGAACCCCAAGGACGAACTCTGAATACGTAAACGGCAGTACATCCGGCCTTTCGGCCCCGCGTTATCTTCCAGCGCTTATCCCAGCCTCCACCCCAGAAAAAGGGTTGTTAGCTAATATGCGGCTCGGTCCACGAGATCTACTCGAGTATAATTCGAAATACAAAGTGCTAATCTGCCGAGATTGCCAGTACGCCATTCAGAAAAATGCATTGGGGAGCCATTTACTACGCCACAAAATTTACCGAGAAGAAAGGCTTAGTTTACTGTCCACCATCCATCAACTCGACATCGTTGAGCCGGGTGATCTTTCACTGCCTAGCCCAAGTACATCACCGGTTCATGCCCTGCCCGTAGTGTCTGGGTACTCCTGTACCATGACCGGGTGTGGGCATCTCTGCGCAAGCTCTAAACGGATGAGACGCCACTGGAGTGATGTCCATAATGTTAGTGGGCCGGATGATTTTGCTTCTCACGCGCGCTCAGTGAAGCTTCAAACATTCTTTCGTGGTACCAAACTCAAGTATTTCGAGGTCTCGATGGCAAGAGCTGCGGAGTCACAGGGTTCGGATGAAGGGGGTGGGGATGGCAGGCAGAACTCCGGTGTGAATGAAGTGCCGTCAGCAGCACAACCGATGTCACTTTCTGAGCTTTCTCCCGTGGTGGACCTGGAGACATTGGCCTACTTCCATCATTTTATCATTACAACGTGTTTGACACTTCCTCGAGTCGAGGATTCCCCAACAGCGTCACAATATTGGGGGACGTATATTGTTTCGTTGGGTCTACAACAACGGTGGCTGATGTGTGGATTGCTGGCCATTTCTGCATACCATTCAGCTGTGCTCAAGGATGAAAAAACAGCACAGCAAAAGCATCGTGAACGGGCGACAATCCTCCGTTCCAAATTCTTGGTCGGCTTCAACGAAATGATTCACAATAGTTCAAACGTTGCGTCCACCGAGGCTTTCGGGCAAATGAGAAGTGCCGCAATTCAAATAAGGGGCATTTTGAGCTGTGCGCGATGGACCTTGACTGGATTCGCTGCGAATCAAGAGAATGTCCTAGGTCCTGCCACATCCACATCTTGGCTACAGTCTTTACTATCTGATGTTCGAGACTTTTCGTCTTATCAGCTAGGAAACTCTTTTAAATTTGAGCAGAGTACGGGCAGTGATCTTCAAACATCTTTGGCTACGAATAGCCCGCGAGCTGCCACCGCAGCACCGACTCTGCTACTCAACCGTCTTCAGCTGCTCCCTTATCGCATGGCCGAGATATTCGGGAAACCAGATGGTGAACAAGATGCGCCAGCTATTCTACTCGGTATTGCAACATTGGTACAATGCTGTAACAGCGTCTACGAGTCCAATGTTTTATCAGGGGGTGGCAAGGTATAAGTGCATGGTTAAATAGAACCACAGACCACTTCAATCATATGGTTTCACTTCAAAGTCCAGCCGCTCTTATTGTGCTCGCCCACTGGGCGGCTATTCTGGTTAAATGGGCTGAAATACATGAGTGCTGGTTCATACGTGGATTTTCGGAGGCCATTGTTTCGCTTATTCATGGGCATCTTTCTACGGATGGTGCAGTTCAAGGTTTAGTAGAAGATCTGCTGGAGTGAATAAATCCATGTGGCTGTACTGAGCTAGTTATAAAAGCATTTTTTCTGATGCCTCAAATCTCGATGGAATGGGTTCACTTCAGTCTGCTAAACCGCAAGTGGAAAATGGATGGCCTAGACTAATCATCTCCATCAGGCTATCTAATTATAGACTATGTTAATTTCATCATGAAAAGCGCCATACAGACAATTGCAAGCATTCCTATAGAGAGCCGTCCCAATACCATTGCCACAGCTCCCACATGGCCCGAGACGGTGCCATAGGTGAGAATTTCGGTCATAGTCGCCGTAGCCTCAGGAGCAGAGGTTCTATCATCCTGGGGCAGAAATTTCAACTATTATCATTTATCCTATACGAGTCTAAGAATATAAACAAAAGGTCCAACAGTTGGCCAGCTGTAACATCAATTCCCCAAGGCTTCAAAGTCAGAGCGAATTGATGAACATATATCATCAACCAATGCCAGTTCCTCCTCTACTGGCACACCCAAGGCTCCAGCTTGCCAACTCACTGTGCACACCAAACTACCCCCTTTGACACTGATAATGTTGAAAACAAGTGGTGCACTAGTGACATTACCAGGCTGCGAGAATACCATCTTGACAACCTTGCACTTTTGATCTGCACCATCACCCATGTTATCGAAGGCAAGCAGATTACTCAGTTCGTACGAGGAGTCCCGCTGCTGTCCAATTTTACTCAACGTCCAACTCCTGATGCTGGGGGCATATCTCAGGAGGCCAATTGCTTGGTCCTGCAGCCTCGCACCGCATGTAGCAAGATTTTTTGTCATCGAACTCGCGGCTGCCCACATCTCCTCGGACAAAGCAGGCTCCGTCACATTTGGTACCCGTGGATGTACCTCATAATGACCAGATACGAAAAGGCCCCATGTGAGACCCGGCGTCCCGATAGACGCTCGCATATCAACAGGCGTCCCCGAGACAAAATTGGTTACTTCGGGGTTAGGAATGGCCCTGCTCAGCGCCCGAACAATCATCTGATGCACCGTTGCCGTGAGCTTGGTGCCGTGGTTTCTTGATGTTTGCAAGGCTGTTTGGACCAGCGGAGCCTCGATCTCGAGTAGTCTTATTCTGCTCTGGAGGGTGGCCGCGGGGTCAAAGAACATGGGTGACCCAACCCAAGTACCGGCATCTAGTGTGCTGGCAGATGCGCGGATCCCAAGAAGTCTGGCCACAAACTTTGGCAAGTAAACTGCTATCAACGGCTCTAGGAGGAACTTCCAAGATATGGGAAGCCTTTCGGGTGTGTCAAACGGTGCCGGAAGTTTTTGGCTTGACGGAGTCACTAAGAAAGAGGCATTCTCCGCCACGCCTGTAGTCTGGCGCCACGCATCCAGAAAGGTGCGATGGAATGCAACTCCAACCATGCCGTCGCCGAGAGCATGGGAGAACGCAAAGGCGATAAAGCATCGCGTCACTGTGGAGTCTTGCGGCGACGCCAGAGGGAGGACCACGATTCGCCAAGGTGGGATATCAGCAGGCCATGGTCGGTCAAGTATGGCTGGTAGAATATTTTGAATTTTTGCCATCTCGTCATTGCTACTGGCTTCATCGTCGTGGGTTATAGACACATGATCGTGGAGATCAATACTAGAAACCGCTTCGTATGCTGGCTTCTCGGTATGCTTGTCCTTGACGACCACGTTTAGGTATGGGTACTTCTTGATGCAGTGTCTCAAAGGTGCAATAAATGACTGGGCAGAATTAATATCTATATTTTCACTCGCAATCTCATAGACTGCGGCTATGACGAGCGCGTTGTAGTAGCCGACATCTTCGCGACTAATCGTACGGCGTTCATTGGGACCTAAGTTCCAGTTAGCGCCACCGACATAGTTCAAGAAATATATTTCACTGACTTGCAAGTCTCATGAATTGTGTGGGGTGCGACATTGCTATACAGCGACTATGTACGACATAAAGAGCACCAAGTGCTTTCAAAATACAGGGGAATATGTCGGCATAACTATCTTCCGGGTATATTTACTGATCTATTTTGGGACATCGACGGATTTTGGGGGCCGGAAAGACCTTCAAAGCAAGAGGGAAAAGTATTGCGGCGAGATAAAAGATTCCATATCTGAACGACTATCTAGACTGCATGGGTCAGAAAGTCTAGAGATCGCAAAATTTCGTCAGAAGGTGATTTATTCTGTATTTACGGCCCCTTGGCGCCTAACCCATGCAATGAAAACTCTTGCAGTTGATTGGATTGCATATAAGTACTCCAGCTACTTAGCCCAAATACACTAAACCTTTCTCCCGTTTGCTAAATACTCCTTGCTGAATGGGTAATCCGAATAACCCACTGCCGACTCAGAGACATAAAATGTGTCTCTATTGTACGCATTCAGCTCTAACCCCTTCTTAATCCTAAATATGAGATCCGGATTGGAAATGAAGTGCCGGCCAAAGACGACCATGATGTTCTTGTCCGGATACTTCTCATCCACCAACTTACGGGCCTCATGCGATGTATACCCGCCAGCAATAAGAAAAGGTCCGTTCCATATATCGTATGCAAAGTCCAGAGTGTCATGGCCGTCGTAATCTTGGGGACCAGAAATCCGCGACTCCACAAGGTGAAGATACGCAACGTCCGCCTGACTGGCTTTGCTGATAACATCCGTGAACTGCGGGATGGGATTCTGCATTCTCATACCCTGGAACGTACTCCAAGGGCTCAGTCGAAGCCCGACACGTTCAGGACCAATGGCATGGGCAACAGCTTTGATCACGTCGTCGAGAAGGCGAGATCTATTCTCCACATTCCCACCGTATTCATCGTCACGGTTGTTACTGACATCTTGGATGAATTGGTCGAGCAAATATCCATTCGCGCCATGAATCTCGACTCCGTCAAAGCCGGCTCGAATGGCGTTCTTCGAAGCAGCGACAAAATCCTGGATTGTCTGCTTGACCTCGTCGGTAGTCATGGCTCTGGGCACCACAGCGCCTTCTTCTTTGGGAATAGCACTGGGCGCTACGATATCGATGCCTTCTTTCCGAGCTATATCGACATCCGCCGCACGGCCCATGGCGAATAGTTGACAGAATATGAAACATCCCTTGCGATGAACTTCATCGGTGACGATCTTCCAGGCAGCGACTTGGTCCTCGCGCCAAAGCCCCGGTGCGTGCGGGAATCCGCCGCAGATTGCTGATATAAATGTTCCCTCGGCAATGATCAAGGTACCTGGAACTGCGGCGCGTTGGCTGTAGTATTCCTTCATGAGAAGTGTTGGCACCCGGTCTTCGGTTGCTCGGAAGCGAGTGAGTGGTGCCATTCCGATGCGATGTTTCACCTCTATGTCACCAATCTTGAGGGGCTTGAAAAGGCGTGATTGAGGCATTGTCAAGAATCTTCAGGCAGCTATTCTTCAATGGGAGAGTTAAGAATATTTGACCCATAGTGGTTCACGGCAGGCGAGGTATTTGTACTCGACTTTCAAATCAAAACATTCCGTAGTCGTCGGATGAATATTAGAAGCTCTTTACGAGCAGAGTAGAGAGATACTTCTCGAAAGGGAAAAAAGATACTTCCTATTAGGGAAAAGCTAACGAGCTTGACCATTTGCGGTTAGAGGTTTGGCATTTGGCCAATCATTCATCTGGAATATGATGTTAGTGGAGCACAACATCCGGAGAGTTTCTCCCTTTCAGCCTGGAAGTAATCGCCGCCACCTAGGCATAATTGGCCAATGACAAATAGAATAAGGCGGTCATCAGTCCCAAAATTAATTATATATGATTTGAAATCAACATTTGAACACTTTGACCACTTAAGCTCAATTGTTGAGCAAATGGAGCTGTCAAGGAATTTCTCGCTTGGGCTAGTCTAGAGTGGATTTTCTTCCCAAAAGGCTTTAACCTGGGACAAAAATGCGTTGTCGGACCATATGAACTGCTTAAGAATGAGAAGCAGTTCTGGCCATGATGTATAAAGCCACCTCAATCTGCTGTGGTTCAAGTGCAACAGCTGCACATAGCCCTGACGTATAGACCCTGCGGGAGCAAAAGCACCTCCGATGTGCAGGAGCCAAGCCAACAAATCAAGCGAATCATACCATATTGGATCATTGATCGCTGATTGTATCTTGCAGAGCAGTTGTAATGAAAGGTGGGACTAGCTGGAGTTAGCAATACCCAGTATGAGTGACTGGGGGTAAACGGAGTCAACGCGATTACTTACGGGGATGGTTGAAGTCCGCCATATTTTGCAGCGCAGCATAGTCGAACATAAATACGCCGCTTGGTGGCAACATCCCGAGATAGGCGAGCAAACTGGCAAGCTCACTAGCCTCGACTGGATGGACGCTTGGTGGTTGTCGATATGTGCCATCGGCATTGCCTCCTCTTTCTCGAGGATTTCTGTATCCCGAATACATTGCAATGCAAATACGTCCTTGAGAATCTCAACAAAATCCTGGCCTAATAAATGAGAGCGGCTTTGAAATCCAGGTGGAAGAATAAAAAAGCCCGGATGGGAAGTATACCTCTTCCATTGGAGCTCGGAAAAAGTTGTGTGGTCAACAACTCGGCTTGAGCCTGTCGCGACCGAACCGTTTAAGTCTGACCTGTCGACCATTATAAGGCTTAGCTGTCAGGAAATGCTCTGAGTTACTTACCAGAAAATCGCACGTTTGATATCGTCACTCAAATAGACGCGCTTTCTTTGGCATACATCAAGAATGAGTTGTATTGCTCCCATATGGAGCTGGACTTGATGTGGCATACCAAGCTGGGCCTTTATGGTAAAAGCTTTAGCTTTATGGCACAAATGAAGGAAAGCTTGGACAAACCTCTATACCAGCAAGTAGCAAAATAGCCCCTATTGTAGACTCCGTGGCAGCCTTATCCGGAGAACTCATTCTTTGACGGATAGAGCTCAGAGCTTTGTTTTGGTATTCGAGACACTCCCTGCTGGTCATACCTGCTGTGACGGTAAATAAAAATGTGAGCATGACGGCGCTCAGAAGAGCGTTATCATCTAGTCCTTTTCGAAGGACGGAGCGGAAGTTTTGAAGCACAAGTTCATCCGCAACACTGAATACCGGCTCTGTAAATTGTTGAAACTTTTCTGTATCTTGTGAGCCGTTGTCGGACATTGGGTGGTTTCCAGGAGCTTGCCTTTTAGCAATACCCGTAGTATCGGGGACTCTGCGGCCATCATTTGGAGCGGATCGGAGAGGCCTACAGCAAGGGGGACTGGTGGTGCGATAAGAGCTCCATCTTGTTTCTCTTTGCTCGCGGATTGGCTCTTATTGTTTGCTGGACATAGAACATGGAAATTACGGCCCGAACTCTGCTGAAGCTTTCTTTTATTCCGGAGGCCGCACGCTACGGCATGCGATCGGGCTAGGCGCTTCGTTGTGCGGTTGTTTGAGTTTTCTATTGGAATAAAAAGGAATTCAGGACCTGAAAAATCAAGGTTAATCAATGGAGTCATGTCCACTCCCTTGAAGCCCTGCCCTACCTGTATTGAGCTCGTTGTGTGTAGACATCGAAATAGAACAGTATTTGTAGGTTAATTAAACGTCGCCTTTGATCAAAAAGTGTGTATATTCTTAAGAAAGGCAATTCTGTGATATGCACATCCCTTTCATAAGCGTACAGTGAATTAGTTAAGCCAGTATCTTGTCCAGGGTCGATGACTGAGCTCCACCTAGGCAGGGCCCCAGGTGGTTGGATTACAAATCAGACGCACTGCGGGCCCAGCCGGGGAGGTGACCTCCCGAGGCCGGCAACAGACACGAACATATCGGTGATAAGGTTTCTCAGTGAGATCGCGGCCCGCTCGGCTAACCAAACCTTGGAAGAGGCCCCACGAAACTAAAAAGCAGAGTCGCCTACCTAGGTATACACAGCGTAATAACACATAGGCTTTATTCCAATCATCTTTCCCAATAGGGATGATGCAACGAACAGCGGAGAAGCCTTCCAGGCCAACTCACAGAAAGTACCGATACGGCCAACATAATGACAGAGACCATATTATATGCATTCATCTCAATCACCACTCGGCAAACGTGTATGTACATCACTTCACTACCAGGCTGTCATTCCACCATCGACCCGAATATCCGCAGCAGTAATATAGGAGCTTTCATCTGAAGCAAGGAAGCTAGCCACAGCGGCAATCTCCTCTGGCTGACCGATGCGTCCAATCATGATCTTTTGCATCACATCTGAGGCCCACTCCGCGTCCTCAAGCAAAGGTGCGGTTTGCAAAGTCTGAATAAGGCCTGGTGAGATTGAATTGGCCCGGATACCATGCGCACGCCCTTCCATGGCCAACTGGCGGGTCATAGAAATAACACCAGCTTTCGCAGCTGTGTGGGCGATACCAGGCAGTGGACGAATCGCAATCCAGCCGTTTGCAGATCCAACATTGATGATGGATGCACCGGACTCCTTCAGGTGTGGCCATGCGACACGAGTCAACAGGTAGACAAGGCTTAACTCCTGGTCAATTGTTTTGTACCAGTCCTCATCCTTGCCGTCATCGAGCCAGCTCATGTGGGCCATTCCCGCGTTGTTGTACAGTACATCAATACGCCCATACGTTTTGATAGCTAGGTTCACAAGTTGCTCGCAGTTTTCACGTTTCGTGAGATCGCATGAGGACATAGATATCATTTCACCACCTATTTCTCGTACGGCTTCGATTGTTGTGGTGTCGCTCACGGCGTTGATGTCACAGCCAACGATTTTGGCTCCTTCTCGGGCAAATTTGAGGGCTGCTGCACGCCCCATACTGCCACCTGTACCGGTGATAAGGCATATCTTGTTTAACAAACGGGGTGCCATAACGGTTGGTTTGGGTCTTGGTATATGTAGAAAGAATTATTTGGAAAGCTGTGATTGAAGTATTTCTGAGAGAGGAGCGAGGCCACGAAGGGCAATATGAGGGGTTGGCCGATTAGCAAGGATCTGGCAGGACTCAATGAACTGGTCGGTTAGTATCTATTTGAATGTTTGCTTTTTTAGAGGAATCCAATAAAGAAAACGCTTGAATCTATTCTTTGTTATGTTCTCCACAATAACTAAGCGCCCCGCCATTTATCGAACCGGAAGCTCGGTAGGTGCATATTGTGGCTGCACGATGCACGATCGAATGGGCCGATTGCATCCACGGATGGACGATCGGGGTTCGATAGTGTGTCGCTTTGCAATTTATCTCCCGTCGCCTGAACCATTACTACCAGGGTTCTCCTAGTAAACTTAGCTCCTAGTCAACCGATAGAGGGCAAAATCATACCCCTGGATGAGCACGGATGTCAATGGATTTTCCCTTAAGTCCCACCCCTACCTCCCAAAACACTAGGCTAAGCTGGTTTGGGCTTCTGAGATGCGCAATGACTCGCCAATGTTCACCAGAGATTGGGCCCCCATTCAGTAAGGCATGTTGGGAACTTCGAACCCCTTTAAGCTTCTCAAAATTAACCAGTATTGGCATCGTTTTGTATCGTTTACTGCTCTGACTCCAGTAGCGATCGAATAATTGAAGCCCGCGAATATGAAGGAAAGGTTTATCACACTAAATAAATACCGCGGTCCCACCGACGCAATCCTTCGCTATTCGCCCGATTGGCCGTATTAAGATGCCATCCATCATCCAGCACTCAGTCTGTCTCATGCAATGGAATGAGTGATGCGTCACATTGGAAGAGTAAGCACCAGTAAGTCTCGTTGTTTGGTCATGAATTATGTTTTTGAAGCCACAAATTGCCCCACCTACCCAGAGCAACTAGACCGATCAAAGTGGGTGTGTGGTCTTCCAACTGCCAGCTAACTGCAAAGACTAAGGATTCTCCCTCATTCCAGTCAGAATTAATCATGGTCCTTTGAAAACTCAATTCTCAAATACCAGCTTGGTTTGTAGGTTTGACCTGAGGGCTCTCAATTCTGAGATTTTGATGTTAAATCCCAATTAGCTCACTTCAAACCACAACTTACATTGCCCAGTCGAGTCATTCTGTGATACACAACCTGTTTTGAATCAACCCCACCCATCACGCGAAGACTGATGCAGACGCTTGTTATTCGCACTTGAGGAAACCATTGACGGACCATACAACACCTGAGATAGCCACGAGGCACAAATATCTGGATGAAGCATACTAAACCAGCCTAGCAGTGAAACTTCTTCCGGGGATATCATCTTTATCTCTTCCCTCAACAGAGTTTCTGGCATATTTGCTCCTTCAAAGGCCGTCCTCTAGGGGCACATCCATAGAGCTAGTATATGTAGTCCTGTCAAGCCGGTGGATATCGGACTTGCTACCATTATCTTCCTTCCTCCTCCTTCTACCCAACTATTATAATGACATAACCACATAACCACATATCAACGCCCTGCGAATTCTTCCTTTGTTAGGAACACGACTATCTAGGTCTTTCTGTATATTTATTGGCTAGCTCTCTAAGGGCTTCCCAGGTTCTTCTAGTCAGATAGGTATTTCTCTCCTTTCATATATAGATAGATAGTCATTGGCACATAAACTCTCTAGCAGCCATGGTCTTAAGGGGCTAAGAGTGTCAAAAGCGGTCTTTCGCCATTATAAAGGAATAATTATTTACACTACCTCCCGCAGAATTGGGGACTGGATGTAGAGCACGTTACGTCCTCCGTCTAGGAACAATTACCCTATTACAACAGTGACTTAACAAAATCAGTCTCAACCAACTGTGATTAGGTACTACATCCCAGGCATAATAATGTAAGAAGGTCTGTCTAGTTTGGAAAGGCGCTTAAGACAAAAAAAGAGAAGATGGGGCGAGCCGGGCAAGATGTATGTGATTGGAGTAAATTTCCACTGCCTGACCACCCATGGACGCTCTCTCAATTGAGCTATCTATCGCCCCACTTCATGATATCCCAACGAGACTGACTGGCCAGGGAAAAAAACAAAAAATAATGGGACGAGCCGGGATCGAACCAGCGACCTTGCGAACTTCAATCGCACGCTCTCCCAACTGAGCTATCGTCCCATTTGGGATGCAGATTGAGGCCTAAGTCGGCATGATAAATCTGACTACAATTGTTTGGGTGCTCGGACCAGCACAACCTGGATTTGGGTTCTCACGAGTCTACATACTCCATAGTTCGGTGAGGATTTCTTGCTATAATTACCTTTTAGATAGGGCTACCGTACAGAAGGTCTACGGTCGCATTTTCTAGAAAGCATATCAATTACTCACTATAATCTTGGAATGCCACAAGAATAGCCCGTGTAGCCTTGTTATATCGTTTTGGTAGTCTATCTAGATGTCTTTTCCCCTTCTCTATTGAGAACCGGACTAAATTCTGAGAATCCAGGATTTCAACGCTAACCCTAACTCGGTATACATTCTGGCTTGCCAGGAGTGAACTCCTACGCAATCGAGATTAGCGCCTTCGATACGATTTGAGATCTGCTATATCATACATTGTGTTATATCGTAGGAAAGCATTTCAATCTAGGCTACTTTCGTTTAATAGAATCTAGTAGAAACTAACATCATCACTGTTTATTTCTGATTCCATTACAAATTCGAATTTAATATCAACGAAGGGTTTTTAGATCGACAGTACATAGTAGTGAAGCTCATAGACATAGCCTTCCAGTCTTCCATTCTAAGTAACAGATTAGACGTTTCTACAATTTATTCTTGATACCTCCTAATATCACATTTGCAAGAGGTTATCCCATTTGTTACGTGCAGTATAGTCCTACCTATATTTGTTCAACATTCTTGAGATATATACCTAGGTACTTGAGATAGTCTACACAGCAGGGAGGGCGGAAAGGGTTCAAGATTTACAGACGACTTTTCGACAGATAACCTCAAACGCTAATAGGGCCTTGGATTTTGATCCCAGGTAACTCTGTAAGTGTACATACGTTTGCCAGAGGTATTTTTTTCCAATTTAAAAAAAAGGGGTGCTACGTACTTACACCCACCCTACCTAAGCAGTAGGTAGCACCTATGTCAGGAAATTTGCTTTGGACTGGCTAGCTTTGCAGTATTCTAGACTCGTCCCGACCTGGGCTCATATGCTTGAGCCGGGTAGCGGTGGGGAGGGGGGCAAAAATACAAAAAATAATGGGACGAGCCGGGATCGAACCAGCGACCTTGCGAACTTCAATCGCACGCTCTCCCAACTGAGCTATCGTCCCATTTGGGATGTAGATCGAGTGATTGTTAGGAACTATGAATCTAAACAAAGTCCCCCTACAAGGAATGCGGTTTCTGGAAATGGTTATGTAGCTACAAGTAACTATTGTCTAATTCATCAAATGTTATAAATAGAAAAATATCTTGCGGAGTTCATGCTTTTTACCACCTTCATATACACATAAAAAAGAGATCCAAAAAGAACATACAAAAAAAGATATGGCATGAGCGGGCGACTATTCTTGTTACTACCTACAAAACCATACAAAAAAAACCCCCATTACTTATTCAACAATTGCTTGTTTTTCTCATCTTTTTTAAAATAAGAGTATCTTACATAAATAATACATCAACGATATTTCCAAGGACAAATCCATATAAACAAAAGTTGCGGGTATAATAAATATCCTTACAAGAAAAGAACCCGTAACCAATTGGGACCACCACTCATTACACACCAACCAATTGATTCATTATTAATCAATCCGTCATCATTCTTCCTGTCTCCCCAAGTGAATGTAGTAAGTAGGTAGGTCAAAAAAATGCAAAAAGTAATGGGACGAGCCGGGATCGAACCAGCGACCTTGCGAACTTCAATCGCACGCTCTCCCAACTGAGCTATCGTCCCATCTGGGATGATGTCATGTTCGGGATGACAACCTAAGTACATTTCAAGATGATATTTAAAAATTACTTGAGGCTAAAGTTAACGTTAAGAGTGATAGAAAAGCCAACAGTTGAACTATAGAGAAAGCTATGACTGCCTTATCTGGTTCTCACTAGTCACAAGGATTGGGGGGACTCCAATACCTTGTGTCATACATTTTGACTGCGAAGATTATTATCTCTACGGATTTCCAAGCATGCCGGATACTTCTCAGAGTCTCGCATTCAACTCTCTTCGTGCTCCTTTAGGGTTTGTGTATCGTGTGCTCGTGTCATGATGGGCATATTTATTGGTTACATTGTATTGGATAAACATGCGTGATTTGATTATTACGGTTGATTGCTGTCTATCTATATCCAAAATATATATATTCGGATCACACCCAATGTCAGAATTCCTATATCTCTAGAATCGTACTTGCATACATATCTATGTAGACACAAAAGCACATAAATCAATAGCAACCCCAAACAACAGTGTATACAAGTCAGACAGAGTGGCAATAGCATGTACTCACATAGATGGCAAGGAAGCGCACGGGAGAGAGTATACAACATAAAAGGATCACCCAATACAAAAACCAAACAAGATGAAAACCCGATAATTGCACTGGGTTATTGAACTTATTTACATTATTTTTTTTTATAGGGGATCTCACTACAGCTAACCACTGGGGGTGATTTCTGCGTTACTGCCTTCTCGGGCATGAATCTATCCCAGGATATTCTGCCACTTTCCAGGTCGGAGTTCCCAAGGTCAGCTGACTCAACTTGACCGGTACGACACGTGGTATAAGCTTATCTTATCTCGACCGCTCAGCGGCACATATCAAAAAACTGAAGGTTGTCTTCGTCACCTTCCCTACCCACAATCGAACCAGCCTTGATGGAATATGAAGATATTCAATTCAATATAAGGATTCCCATGCATCAAAAAAATTGGTTCTGTAGTGTAATGGTCATCACTCTGGTTTCTGATACCAGCAATCCCGGTTCGATCCCGGGCAGGACCTTTCTTTTTGCGTGCAATGCATGATGGCGGGAAAAGCACCCCGGTAGGAGGAAAGAAAAAATAGTGGGGGCTATCTTTTTTTCGCGGACATGGCTTCGATTTCTGTTCCTGGCTCGAAGATCCGTCAACCGACTCCCGTAGACTTCTTCTCGAACTATAAATATGTGTACTCGGGATTATGTCTATGTATCACCTGTTTTGTGTCCTAGGGTCATGTATCACCCTACCAATGGTTAAGAAAAAAATTGGTTGTGTAGTGTAATGGCCATCACTCTGGTTTCTGATACCAGCAATCCTGGTTCGATCCCGGGCACGACCTTCTTTTTGGGCCACTCTTTTTGCCGGTAAGGCGTAATGACCTTGAAAACTTAGTGGGGGAAATTTCTACCCCTAAATATCTACCAACCGAGTTTAGATTTCGTTGCGAAGTACGAATTTGTAGTTGGTGTCTAACTATATATCGCACCCTTTAGGCGCTAGGGTCTTTGTCTGTTACATACATCACAAGGCCGCATAAGCCGCCGACTATCCGTATTATACCATACCCACCAACACCTCCCCGCCCACTCTGTAGAGCAAAATAGCTTGATGGGATTGAAAAATGCTTCTATTCCATCCCATTCTAGGTCTCAAGATCGCCAGTGTATAGTAGGTTAAACCAAGCGTGGATCAGTCATATCAAAGACTTCATTAGCTTCCCTAAAACATGGCATAGCAGATCCATGCCGTCAGCCTCCGAGATTGTCTTCAAACCATCTCATTACAATTTTAATGATAACTTAAGGCCATGTTTATATTAGAACAATGATTTAGTGAAGGTTGGCACACTAGACATTTTTAGCTGTTTAGCATGCATAAATCTAGATAATTTGATCAATTAAACTCTTAACTACTGTTCTTCCTTGATCTTCCATAAGAAAATCTGTAAAAGGATTATAGGAATTATTTGAGATCCAAGAGCACAGATATTTAAATAGCGGGTTGCCCCAGGCTATCACAACCAATCATATCGAAATCACAATACTTCGAGCATGTTGCAAGACCCTCCCCCCATTAGCAGCTTTGAAACTCAAATTTTAAAGGATATTCATGTCGAATTTCTTCGCTTCCCGGAACAATCAGCCTTGAAGGAATTATTGCGTCTGCATTCCCGGGAAATCCCTTCCGAGTATACACTGAGTCCAGACGCTCAATTTGTTCTTTAGGCTTGCCGGTACCTAAAAGACGCCATATGATCCTCGTATGCCACCTAGAAAAATATAAGATTCCAGATTAGCGGAATTGATTCAGATAAACACCTTTCTTACCCATTCCTATAAACAGGATACATCATGTTTTTTCAGAGAATTTCCTTTCAGTTGGGACTGCTTTTGGTCAACAGAGTATAGGAGAATCTAGCACTCTATGCTATCGCTGCTCATTTGACTTCTTCTGATTCTTCATATAGATCAATGAGGAATATATGTATTTATACTTGTGGAATGACATCAGTAGATCTAGCCTCGACCGAGTGCAAAGAGATTGAATAGTATTAATATATTATTTCTATGGCTCTAAGATTCGTGGAAGATCTAAAACTCAAATATCACATGCTACCTGAAGACCCCAAACTAGGTGGAATCTAACTAACTACATAGTCAAAAGGGAAACACTCCAAGTTTTATGCTCTCTAGCGTACTGGATGATCCAACACTCGCAATACACAGTCACACCAAACAACTAAACAGCTGCAGAGCCCACAAGGCCCAAAGACTAATTTGGGCCCTACCCGCAAATGGGTTCGGTCTCGGCCCTACCGATGGGCTATAGGACTAAGGTAGAAGCCCATTATAGGATAATAGGTTCTAAAATAGGCTCCAAACAGTACAGACATAAAATTTAACCCTCTTTTCGGGGATTTAAAATTACCCTTCGTTTTATTCCCGTTTATAAACCTTATCATAAAGGTAATATTTTACTGGTTTAAATGATCCAGAATCAATCACTACTTCCAGGTCTGAAAAAGTGAAAAAGATGCGTTCATTAGAAATTCTAAAAAAATCGTGGCGCTACTAGAAAATGATCGTACTGCTGTATAAACCATAGACAGATATGTGATCTGATATTAAAATATGAACTTTTACCTTTTCCGCGATACCTCGACACTTGCTTATAGGATTTGGTTCAAAATTAAAAATATCTACATATAGCTAGTATGAGCCTAGATTTTCAAATTTGAACTTTATACGCCCAGTTGAAAGTCGTGATATAGCGATTATAAAGGCCGATTTGTTAGCGCTGAGATAGGCTAGGTTGGCCTTCGAAGCCCAGGCCCGTGGCTCACTGCTCGTTGGGCTTTACCGAGCGCTACATACAACAGGGAACGGGAACTAGGAGTGAATTCGGAGAGGTGTAGGGGTTTTTGTTGTCAACCTGTAACTATCTGCCTACTTGAAACTTCTATACTTGAATTATAACGCCGCAGATAAGAGAGAATAGACAAAGGTAGTAAATAGTGAGCACATGTCGCTACCATAATAGCTATGAAATTCCTTGAAGTTGTTTTGAGCAAGGGCAGTAAGTTCATAGTCACATCAATGAAGGTTGTACATAAGCAAGGGCGGCTGGCCTAATGGTAAGGCGTCTGATTTCGGTTGAGTTATCCTCGATAACTACATTCTCAGAAGATTGCAGGTTCGATCCCTGCGTCGCTCACGCAATTTTTTTTGCTGAAGCAACAAAGATAATTAAGTCCTTATTTGATAGGCTTGTTCTTTATCCAATATACAAAGCTGTACCCGGCCCTGCGCTTTCGCCTCAACCCCGAAAGGGGTTTGGGGCCGCACCATACAAAACATAAAAATGCTTTTTGTATGGGATGCCCATACATAAGGTATATTAAGTAAAAACCCTTGTATCGCGACCACAACGTTTAATATCAGGAATATAACTTGATCTTAAAGAATTAGTATAAGTTAATTCTCTATTTTTTTAAAAAAAATGATATTATTTGCTATCTTAAAGTCGATTAAAAACCCCTGCCTACTTACTATATACGTACATACAAGATTATAAGAACTTCCTCCTTAACTACTACCCTAAACACTACTTATTCATAAACTAATTAATCCCTCTTTGATACATATAACGGAGGGCTGGACATCAAAATGTAGCTTTATTTTCTACCCAGGTGGTATTATGGTTGAGATATAAGGGTTTTAGTTAATATGTCTTTTGTATGGTGTGGCCAGGGGTCAAACCCCTCTTGGGGGGGGGGTTGATCCTGGATACCTGAATTTACCTGAATTAGTACCGCTTTATACACCACTCTAATACAATGCACCGTAAATCTTTAATACATCAACCTAAGCTTTTGACTTCAATATAAATTCAGACATCTCCATATTTTTGGCCGGTTTGGAAGTTCACTTTTGGAGATGCCTGAATTTGTATGGAAGTCAAAAGCTTCATTTTTTTGGACCTACGTACGCTAGTAGAACGTGTACCACTGCTTTAATAAATTTCCTTGGCCTCTACATATTAGCTACATATCATATATGAAGCACTATGCTACAAGGATATGGTCGTGTAGATAACCGTTGTTGCGATATCTAATTGTACATCCCGTATATGGAATACACCAACTAGGCAAGGTAGCCTTCCTAGGTGCAGTTTATTCTACAAGTGCGTTAGTATGTAGATATGAAAGCTATGTGTTTTTGGGACTTATGGACCACCCAAGAGTACGGAGATACCTCGATTTATATGGCGGTTAAAATCTTCATCTATATTGAGAAGAAATTATAATACGTAGTAACGTATTTCATAGGCGAGCTACATAGTCTAGTACACATAGTAAATCTAATAAATTATAATTGGATATTGCGGCAACCCTTTGTCTACGGGAACTTTTCCTCGTAGCCTAATGCTTTTTATATGATACCTAGCCAATTGATAGAGTTGAGGGGAATTTATTAATTCAGTAATAGAGATATATATTTCCGAAGCTTAGCAATTTGTGTTTCAATACTACAATGATCCAAGTTTTGAATCTGGTTGAAATTGATATATAATACTAAGAATGCTCGCCAATACTCATCGGTAAATTATAAAATAGTAGAAAACGTTGATTGATAACATATAAGTGTCGCGTATATCGCATTTGCTCTAGTAATTCGGCTGTGCAGTTTAGATACGAAATACGTTCATTAGATAGCAGTGCAAATTCAAACATTCAGACATGAAGCCCTTGCTAAAGGGGTACATTCTGGTCTAGCAAGAGGTTTGAAACTCGGTCATCGAGTACATAAGCAAGGGCGGCTGGCCTAATGGTAAGGCGTCTGATTTCGGTTGAGTTATCCTCTATAACTACATTCTCAGAAGACTGCAGGTTCGATCCCTGCGTCGCTCATTCCTTTTGCCCCCATCTAAAAGATATAAATTTTTTTTTTTGAAAAATCTCCATCGGATTATATTCCTCTTTGTTATTCGACAAGGAGTCCGTCAACCCACGGAAATAATAATGGCTACCTACTACACATGAGCCACAATCCTGTTCGTTTAGTAGTTAGGCGGGTGAGCTTGCGTTATTGGGGCGAATGTCATTCTTCCCGGAAGAGTAAAGGAGGAGCCATAGTATTCCGTTGTAGTCATGTTGGAATGTGTTGGAATGATTAGGCATGGTCATGATCTCCTCGTGGCTTCCAGGGAGATTTGTTCGAAATAATATTTGTAATCATGATACTAGAAAATGCGTTGAGGCCCAAGGTGTGCGCCTCATTCGATCATCTCTAAGAGGGTTTCACATTTCTAGGCTGTGGTGCGGTTCTTCTCATTTGGACAGACTTGATCGCCCGATGGATTTCGATTACTGGGTTTTGTTCGACTTCTGTGGTCCTATTGTAATAGCCATATAACCAACTACCCGATTCAATACGTCGATGAGTGAAACATACAATTCTACCTAATTCTAAAGCTGATTCAGGCCTGTGACATTGTGAGACCCGAAGCTTGACGATGGATGATAGTGGATCATCTTCTGTAAGTACAATTGATGCTAAAATCAAACAACAAACCCATGTGAGGCCCATCCCCAGATAGGATGCATTCTAGGGGAATAAACCGAGGACAAATCATCTTACATCATGCTAAAGTGGAAAGAGTGAATATCATGGGCAGGATATATTAGTTCCTTCACAAGATGGGGGTTTCGAGGGTACAGGATTTGCCTTGTATAGGCTTAATCATACACGAAGAGTGCTGGAGGGGATGTTTGTTGCTGTCCGACCTCGAAATGCGTATAACGACCACCCAGGTGTCTTTGAAACTGGCTACCAAGACTAAGAAAAAAAAAACAAAAAGACTTGCAAGAAATCGACCTGGATCACTCCCATGCCAAGGGAGTACTATACCACTAAGCCACAAGCCCAGTTGATTAATAGCTGGTCGACAATTATGCAACATAAAGAAGATTTAAATTTACAACAATTGAGAATGAATATTCAAAGGTTTTATATTACGCCTCGATTCCTGAGTAATAGGTGTCCCAAGAAAACCAACCAAACATGTTCTCTGGAATGGACCCCTTATCACTAAGACGTGAACAAGACACACCGGGCTGATCGGCGTCAAATATAGACTATGAGGGGCTCATCTCTGTAGGTAACCATTCGAGATACTTGGCAACGTTAAATTCTCCAAGATGAAGATCCACTGGACATCCAGGGCCTTGGTCGCGGCTGCCCATATGCTCTTCAGGCTGTGATTGAGATGCCTTGTCCGGCTTTTCAACAGTCGCAGTCAGGACGTGGTGGGAAGCATGACCCTGAGCTAGTTTCAGGAAAGAAGACACTGTATGCTGAAGCCTGAAGCCTGGAGCATACAGTTGCTAGAAAGCGCATCTGTGATCTCATTGCTGCGAAATAGTCTACCGTGGCAGATGTCTGGGTACCATGGCTGTGGATGATGTTGCCGAATACCACGAAGAAAGGGGTGAACGGACAATATAGTTAGAAGTTGCATTATCTATATAATTAGTAACCGGTACCAAAAAGGGGGGCGTGGAGATATATGGACATACCATACTACCCAATTGTATACAGAGCTCCAATTTGACACCATGTATCTCAGAGTAGAGATAGCTTCGCGGACAGACGAAAGGAGTACAACGGACGAAGAATCCCCCCCCTGAGCAGAAGGGTGAGAGAATGTAAGATCCCACGGTCAGATTCGTCACATCAATTGCTTTTGCATCTCTAGAGCGATGTTGGCTTGCAAGTATCAATAGCAAAGCGGGCGACTACTTAGACAGCAGCTGAAGCCAGACCTGAAAAGATCTTTGGCCCTGTTCCTCAGTTAGGTGATCCCACTCCACGATAGAAACTCTGAGACTCAATATAATAGAATAAATTATAAAAGATCCAACAAAGTCAAAATTGACAGGAATCTTTGGCTTGCTTTTAGACGGGGCTAATGGGCAATTTAACGCCGGTGCATCACAACCAGCTATTGAATCTAATGGCTTGTAGTCGGCGTGAGCCCTGCCCTACGTCTCTTTGATTGGCTAGACATTATAATTCGTCAATATAGTTTTCTTTCACACATAACCTAGCACATACGACCATAGGGTGTGGAAAACAGGGCTTCCCGTCCGCTCAGCCGTACTTAAGCCACACGCCGGTGAGTTAGTAGTTGGGTGGGTGACCACCAGCGAATCCTCACTGTTGTATGTTTTTGGTTTTGTTTTCCTCTCACTTGAGGAGGAATGGAGTTGTCAAGGTTTATATGGTTATCCACCATCAAAGTGATAATCCTCAATCTTTTTCTAGGGGAGACCGACGGGATTTGAAAGAAATCCTAGTAGACAAGAGAACAAGTAAGTCATCGCATAAATACAACTGGAGTATGTCAGTGCTGATTTCCCGTTCGTTCTTCGATGCAGCACCGCTATGTCGCTCTCCTTCGAACACAGACGCGTTCCGTCAGGCAGAAGTCTAGAAACACCAAGGTCAGAGCTAATAGTGATATCATGTTAATATTAAGGGAGAGAAATTTATGTCAATGTTTCAGTTATCTTCCTGCTCTAAAAATCCAGGAGAATAGAGGGTAGCAGCCGCGCAGAAAATAGTCTTTCCGACACTTCTAAGCTTCATTGCTTGCCTTCATTTGTTTACCTAGACTCATTGACAGCACCGTCTCGGTTCTATCCGTTCAAAAGCCAGTGGGTTATAGTTGTTCAATCATACTCCATGTCACAATCCTACCTTCAAGTTGGGGCAATTTTTGCAATTAGTGTAGTTTTTCATGTTGGAGGAATCCTGGCAATTGATACAGCCTACCATTAACATTCGGCACAGTCCTTGCAGTTGGAGCACTGGGGTCATTTGTAGGCACATCTCAGCAGGGACATGGGTAGAACGAGTCCCGAGGGCGAAAAAAGAGTTTATGGGTTTAGGCCGCCGCCAGGAAAAGCTTGGTCGAACCTTGGAATCTAATCAATTACGAAGTCAGCCAACTATACTGAGATTCATACTATCGCTTAATAACTTCTGGCACATTTTTTTTAAAATTCCCCCTAGTTGTTTTTGAGGTGAACATATCGAACTAAGAATAAGGCCTCCCTAGGCCATAAACAGGAACCGAAGTTTTTGCTATGGTCTAGTAATAAAATAGCCTGTATTTTTTCCCACAGATCATATTTCTGACAATAAAGCAAATCATAGAGGAGCAAAAGAAGGGCCCAGCATAGGTTCAAAGCGAGCTAGCCGCTATCGCCCCTATGCTAGAACTGTTCCCCCGTTCGTACCTCTCATTCAACCTACATTGGGCGCATTGAAAATTACTGTGCAGAGGGTGTGTGTATATAATACAAAAAAAGAAAGATAAAAACATACAACAGTGAGGATTCGCTGGTGGTCACCCACCCAACTACTAACTCACCGGCGTGTGGCTTAAGTACGGCTGAGCGGACGGGAAGCCCTGTTTTCCACACCCTATGGTCGTATGTGCTTGATTGAGTGTGAGTAAGAATTATAGAATAAGAATAACTCTGTTGTATAAAAGTCATCAATAACCATAGAGATAAATAGTCGGGCAGCTCACTCTCTGTAACATTCAATGCTCTCTCTCCTTCGCTTCTCGTTGGCATCTATATTGGAGAGCCACAAAAATAACCCTTCGATAGCGCTCAAACTGTGTACAACAGGCCACATCTAGAGTTAAGAAGCAGTCGACCGAATACGCATCTATACCAATACATGGGTGACTTTCTACGGTCTGACCCTTTTTCATGTAATTCCATACCTAAGTCCTTCTAAATATTCCTAGGGGGACTTAAGGCATCCAGATAGACAGGGGTCTACAACTCTGCGCGGTGCCTATTTGTGACGTTAGACTAATATAACGACACAAGGTCTATGGTCACATTTCTGCAGTTGCTTTCGTTTACTTTGTTTTATTTTCTTTTATTTTTTGCTGGACGGTATGTGATATTATGGCCTTGCCACTACATATATTTCTCAATGTTCATTATTATAAGGGTGGGACGTATACATGTATGTAGTAGGTACAGAAGGACTTAGTGTCATTCGCTGCATTGGCTGCAATATATATTTAATCAGGAGGAAGGTCAATGTTCCCCCGAAATATATCTGAGCTATGGTTTACATGTTGGGCCATGAAATTAGTATTCTGTAACTTGCACCTATTACACGCAGCTTTTATTCTAAGGTCTTGCCTGGTTATTGGTTGCATTCCTAGGTGCTGTTTGAACGCCAGAATATAGTGCCTGTATTTGTTTACGTTAATGATGTTTATCTAGGCGTCGATCTTCATCCCAAGTGGGACGATAGCTCAGTTGGGAGAGCGTGCGATTGAAGTTCGCAAGGTCGCTGGTTCGATCCCGGCTCGTCCCATTAAATTTTTGCATTTTTTCACTGCTATGCATGAAAAGAAACATGGTTTAGCCGGACTTTTTTTTTTCTCAAAAAAAAAACCTAAGACTAGCCGGCCACTTATGCGGTCTTGTCATATCTTTTTGTTGGTCTTTTGGATGCTCTTTTCAGGTGTACAGAGTATACGAAGGCGGCAAAGAAACGCATGCAGGAGACTTTTCTATATATAACCTGCGAAATACTAACGAATCTCTCTCCCATTTGCTACGAACCTAGTTCATTCGCCGTTCATAGAGCATTCGTTATATCGAAACCAAGTCTGTCAACTTCGGCCGATCAAAATACTCCACAAAATACTCGAAGGTCCAGATGTCAGGCGGTTGCAGCGGCGACCCAGGGTCAGAATCAGTCAATTATTCTGCTCTAAAGAAATATAAGGGATTGCCATATATATTATAGTAAATATGTAGAGAAAATATTTTTTTTGGAAGATAAAAAACATGTATACATACATATATATTATATTGTATAGGGCCTGGGCTTTAGAAAGAAATTCCAATTTAACGAACATTTTGTTATATCTCAATTTAGTTACTAAGGTTTGCCTACTGTCTGGGTTATTCCGATAGATTATCTAGATTCATAATGTCAACCTGGGCCTCAATATACATCCCAAATGGGACGATAGCTCAGTTGGGAGAGCGTGCGATTGAAGTTCGCAAGGTCGCTGGTTCGATCCCGGCTCGTCCCATTTATTTTTGCTTTTTTGATTATTTTTTTTTGTAAATCAATCGATCTAGGTCTGTCATATATCTATCATACATGATGAACAAGCAAGGTGTGGAAACTGGTGGTTGTGTTGTGGCCAGAATTGCGCACCGAGATGGAAGGACGCCGACATGTTAACTTTTTTATTTATGGATGGATAGCTTGCTGTGTATGATGGCCTGCTATGTTGGGTTACGTGATAGTGAGATATTGGATAGTGCGAGAAAGAAGGAAATAAAAAGAATGTGGCCCGTTTGCTCATATAGATAAAGCATGTCGATCATTATACCTTCTTCATGATCTCTAATTCGATAAGTCACGCCCACCACTGCTCAAATATGACTGAGCATTATGCAGATGGGGATTTGGTGAATGGTTGGACTCCCATTGGTTATCGACCGGGTGATGAGTCTCGCTGTGCGGGAACCCGATGTCCCTTCTTCGTTTTTGGGGTGATAGTTCTACATGATAGCAGCCAGAAGGGAATTTCCGCTGAAGGAGGAAGGGCAGGAAAGGGGGCGCTGGCCAGATTGACTTTAGCACGGCCTCTTATAGTTTCCAATATTGGAAGGTTGTCCTGGTGAATCTCGGAATCGGCAATTTCTTTTTTTCATCCTCATCCAGCAAGTGTCCGTTAGTCGCGCAATCAAGCCCTTCACTATTTCGCAATTTGAAGATATACGTATATATGTGTGTACATGTATTATTTGATTCTAGCTAGTATATGATAAAACAAATCTGCTGGGGAATGGCAATCTTTGCCATGGTAGAGATATACCATCAGAACAACCTCCGAATCGGGCAACAGCATATCAGTCACGCAAATCACTGCAGACACAACAAAGAGCGTGCTCCAAATTCCTTCTCCACTGTTCCATCTCGTAATAACATGTCTCTCAACCAACGTTTCGCAGCATCTACATCCGGAGCCCCAAATTTCACTATGACAGAGCCTCGCACAGAAGCAGCAGTCCATGTTTTGACAGATTCACCTAAGTGCAAATCAACTTGTTCATGAGGTTTCCCATTTGCTCGAATACGCGGGAGATGGGAGAACTCTCCGAGAAAGAAGTCACCGAGAGTACGGAACATTGGGCCCCGGATGATGAGAGTACCAAAAACTCCGAGACCGTCCATCTCATTTTTATAGCTTGGCTTGGTAGACGATGTTTCATCCAGAACCAGACTATCTCGGATCAAAAGCTTCTTCGTGGTTCCTTTGTTTGGATTAGGAAGTGACCAAATCTCATTTCGACCTTTCCATCCAAAAAAATTCCATGCCTCGCCTATCGCAGTTCGTCCTTCGGAAACCCAGTCTAGGACTAGTGTACTGGACAAAGAATGGTGGACATGGAATATTTGACATTGCTCATACAAACTGTCTTTGAATGGCTGTACCGGGTCCGGTAACAGCAGGAGCGCTGCTCCTTCATCCACTGTGACGGTGAGGTTTTGGTGTGAACATATTGACTTGGATGGTGTCTTGTACACCTTCGTGCTTCCTTGCGTGAGAAGGGCTAGTCGCGACTTCGGCCGAACTCTGATGTTCAAGTCTACACGGTCGCCGGCGACCAGCCCGCCACCGTAACTCATCATAAAGACAAGGACAGCGCGGTCAGTTGGTCTGGATGGCGGCGACACAAGTTTCAGAGGATATGTGCATGAAAGTGTGGAAATAGAAGAGCCACAAAAGGCGTGAACTTCAAGTTGGCCGGTACCTGACTGGGGTTTCTGGGAAACCGCCATGGTGACTTTTCGCACAGATGAACTCCCACAACTTTGAGGGACAAAGTCAGGTTGATGGTTCCATTTTACTAGCAGTAACGAATGGTGGACTGCTAGAAATCGATTTGGAGTTCACAGGTGGAATTTGGGGACATCAACAGTAGAACCATAAATTGAGTCTCTTCGGCGAAAAGGACCTGACATACTCGTGGGCTTCTACTTACCATCGGGAAATTTGTCGGTGGAGTTTAGCCTTTGATAAAAATTGGCATGGCAGATTGAACATAAGATTTTGTCAACGTCATTTGCCGCTTGCGGACAACGATGGCCGATAGGTCGTACCTTGAAGCCCTCCCCCACAACTTTTGTTGGCCGAGTGGCGGTTAAACCGGCGATGACCAACGTGACTGTTGGTATCTACGTATTACCCACTCTTAAAAGGCCAAAGCGCCTATTTTATATGCAGGGCTGATCGAGTTCATGCGTAAATTCATGACTAAGTCCCTTCCCACTCCATTTGCCGAGTTCTTGAAAAAGATCTACATTCCGACTTGCTACAAACGGGCATTTGAAGTTCACCAGTTAATATCAGCTTGTATCGCGCTTACAAGGAAAAGTTGACTTCAAATTGCGAATCGTGATGCAGTTGATAGCCCGCGAGGTATGGCGGATGAATAGTTTGATCTTTTGTTCCGACAACTAACGAACAACCTAGTTGGATAAATTGGTCATTGCCCAGACTGGGCTTTTGGCCCAACGACGACTAGCAAGAGGAGTGAAATTAAACTACCCCGAAGCTACGGTACCTGCAATCTTCATCCCTTGGAACCCTGGAAGGTTCCAAAGTTAGTGATATCAATGACTATGTACTAATTATAGAGTAACTAGGCATTAATCACAAATGTGCTGCAAGAAGTATGTATTGGCCTCGGTTCCAGCACACCACCTAGCTCTAACCATTCCTAGATGATGAGAGATGGCAAGCACACCGCATCGGAGCTCATGTCTATCGGGAAACATATCCTTGGCCGCCGGCATGTCCTTCCGGCCGTGATATCAACCCTTACAGTTCTGCAGATTGAAGGGACTTTTACGACAGGAACGCATCTAGTTACTGTCGATCAACCCATTAGCAGCGAGAATGGCGATATTGAGCTGGCAATGTATGGCAGTTTCCTTCCCATTCCACCGGAGAGTTTATTCCCCTCATATCCAGAATCCGAGTACGAGCCTTTGAAGATGCCCGGAGCAATCTCACCTGGTGAAGGAATGATCGAGCTCAACCCCGGCAGGAAGCGAACTCAATTGAGGGTCACGAACAAGGGTGATCGGCCAATTCAGGTATTCATCCTTTATTATACACACAGTTCGAAGAGATATACTGATAAGCTTTTGATTGTAGGTCGGCTCTCACTTCCACTTTATTGAATCAAATCCGGAGCTGGATTTTGACCGGATCAAAGCTTATGGCTATCACCTCGACATTCCCGCTGGGACGTCGACTCGTTTCGAGCCAGGCGATATCAAGACTGTGAATTTGACGCAGATCAGTGGTCTCAAAACTATCAAGGGAGGAAGCAGTATTGCGACTGGAACCATTGACCTCTCTCATACCAACGCGGTACTTCAACGTATCCAGGAGGAAGGCTTCCGACACACCCCCGAGGACGTGCTCATTAATATACAAAAGATAGAGCCATACAAGATGGATCGACTTTCTTATGCCTTGATTTATGGTCCGACTGTCGGTGACTCGGTCCGTCTCGGCTCGACAGATCTCTGGGTGATGATCGAAAAGGACTACACAGCACACGGAGACGAGTGTACCTTTGGAGGCGGTAAGACTTTGCGCGATGGAATCGGACAAGCTGCTGGGCGTGCAGATGATGAGTGTGCGGATCTGGTTTTGGTCAATGCATTGGTAATTGACTGGACTGGTATCTTTAAAGCTGATGTTGGAGTGAAAGACGGGGTTATTGTGGGAATTGGAAAAGCTGGTAATCCTGATGTGATGGATAATGTGAACCCGGCTCTGGTGATTGGATCCAACACGGACATCATTGCTGCAGAGGGGAAAATCGTCACTGCTGGTGGTATCGACACCCATGTTCACTTTATTTGTCCGCAGCAGGTTGAAGAGTCTATCTCGTCGGGTATCACAACCATGTTTGGAGGAGGCACTGGTCCGAGGTAAGACCACAAGTATTGATATTGCGGTGTCTGGATCTAATATTTTGTCCAGTACGGCCTCCGTTGCCGCCAATTGCACCCCGAGCAAGACCTATATTCGACAGATGATGCAAGCGTTAGACACGCTGCCAGTCAATTTTGGCGTCATTGGAAAGGGCAGTGATACTGGCAAACCCGGTCTTCATGATCAGTGTAATGCAGGTGTCGCTGGCCTCAAGCTGCATGAAGACTGGGGATGCACTCCCTCAGCAATCGACTCTTGTTTAAGGTAAATGAATCTTATTTGCTTGATCATCGCGAGTACTAATGCCCATTACAGTGTCTGCGAAGAACACGACATTCAATGCCAAATCCACAGCGACTCTTTAAACGAGTCAGGGTTTGTTGAGCGAACGGCAGCTGCATTCAAAGGAAGGACGGTTCACGCATACCATATCGAAGGAGCTGGTGGTGGACATGCGCCCGATATGATTTCTCTCGTACAGCACGCCAACGTCCTTCCTAGCAGTACAAACCCAACCAAGCCATACACCTGCAACACAGTTGACGAGCATCTCGATATGGTCATGTCTTGTCACCATCTATCCAAGAACATCCCCGAAGATATTTCGTTCGCGGACAGCCGAATTCGTGCAGAGACGATTGCTGCAGAAGATGTCCTCCACGATACTGGTGCGATTAGTATGATGTCATCTGATTCCCAGGCAATGGGACGATGTGGAGAGGTTGTTCTTCGCACCTGGAATTTGGCTCATAAAAACAAGGTAGAACGTGGCCCGCTGCCCGAGGATGAGGATACCGGAGCGGATAATCACCGAGTCAAGCGGTATGTCAGCAAGTATACCATCAACCCAGCCCTGGCGCAGGGTATCAGTCACGTTGTGGGCAGTGTTGAGGTTGGAAAACTTGCCGATTTGGTGATCTGGGAACCTGCAAGCTTTGGCACCAAGCCATTCCAAGTTCTCAAGAAGGGGTTTATTGCTTCGGCTCAAATGGTATGTCTTCCCTATACTACACCTTAGATGGATATAAGTCAAGTGCTAACAATTGTTATAGGGTGATCCAAATGCATCGTAAGAACCACTCTGCAATCTATGCTCTTCTCTCCTGCTCTCTTGTCATGGATACTTACTGTCGCAGGATTTCTACCGTTCAGCCCATCATTGCGCGACCGATGTTTGCAGTAAGTTTAATCTAGTCCTCACCATGTCCATAAAATATTCCGAGCTGACCACAATCTAGCCCCTTCTACCCTCAAGTAGTGTGATGTTTGTTTCCAGGGCCGGCATGGAGAACGGTTCCGTTAAATCCTACGGCCTGAAAAAGCAGATCGAAATTGTCAAGAATACTCGCACGGTCACTAAGCTTGACATGAAATTCAACAATGCCACGCCAAAGATGGAGGTTGATCCTGAAGCCTTTGTAAGTTCGCGCTTTGGGTTTCAAACCTTAGAATTAGACACTGATCGTTTATAGACGGTTATGGCCGATGGAGTGCACTGTAAAGCAGATGCGGCTACCTCGCTTCCACTGACGCATCAATATTTCATATATTAGCCCGAAGTTTGTAAAGGCTCTCTGTTGAGTTTGTTGTTATATATCAGGACTTTGTATATAACTTTGGATTTAATGTGGCTGGGCAGAACGGGAGCCCTATTTTCCATGTCATTTCACTGTATGTGCTGGAGTTGCCCTAGAGCTCAAAAACACTTGCATCAGAAAACCCCAAAGGACGGATGGAAATGAAATAAAAAGAAGTCTCACAGTAGGAAAACCGGAAAATAGTTAAACTTGAATTCCCCAAGATAACTATGGAAAAACTAGAAGCCAAAAATAAACGACAAAACATCAGTAAGATTGACTACATAACCAAAACCGAACAGAAAAACCGCAACGGGTATAGAAAGCACTTTCATTGATCTCATTGCCTCACAGGACAGGGATCTCACGACCACCCTTCCATAGGCAGCGGCACACCCTCCCATTCATTTCCCTGCGTCACAGGGGCACTGACTTCCTCCTCACAAGTCCCACCGAGCATCTCCTCACCAGCACCCCAGCCCATAGATTCAAGTTCTCTCACGAAGAAATCACGCTCTTCTTCCATCATAGAGGCACCTTCATCACCACCCATGACATCCTTGTACTGGCGCAGATGCCACCAGTGCGTAAGGCCACGGAGCGCCTGTTCCAACGGCAAAGCCTCTTCAACCTCAGCATCGACGTCAGAGCCAGCGAGCCAGTCGTCGCGTAGCTCGGGACGGCAGTACAGGTAGATAGCGGTGATGACGCGCATGTTACTCTGGCGCCATTTGCGGCCGCAATAGGGGACTTGGGACTTGAAGAGTTTGAGGGTGTAGAAGCGAAGGTGTGGGTCTGGGATTTTGAGACCTTTGCGGAGGATGTTGCTTGATTTGTACTGCACTAGTAGCAGGCAGCGGTGGGCTTTGTTGCGCGTGATCTTTTGCATGACGTGTAGGTAGTTGATGGCGGAGAAGAAGTTGCGGAAGGAGAATACTTTGATTGGTTCTTTGGGTAGGGGCGCGGTTGGGTAGCCTAGTTCGTCCACTTCGGGGCGTGTTGGTCCGTTGAGGATATCCGCTAGGGATTCCTCTTCGGAGAGACCTGGCATGCTGCCGTTTGCCGTTGGATCCATGCGGTGGCGGGCGATTGGGGGTGGCATGGCTTCGTCTTCGCTTTCGGTGTCGCCGCAGGAGCTTCCTTCGGTCTCCAGGGGGAAGTCTGTGTTACTTTGACAGAAGTGGAAGAAGCTGAATATTGTGTTAGTGGGTGAGCTAACTTAGGGAATGAGGTTGAGTGACATACGATAAGTCTTCACGGTCATTCTTATGTGCCACCGTTTGGTCAACGTCTTGGTGTGCAAACATTTTAAGAATCAAGGGGATGTAGTTGGAGTCAAGTAACAGCTGTGTCATGTACTCAAATTTCAAAATATCTTGATGTGTTAGCGACACGTCATTCAGAAAAAGGATTCGGAATATAGACTCACGGGATCGCTTAAACCACTTAAGGAGAAGCAATAGAGTTCCAGACACGGCTTTACCGGTGATCTCGCGGAGTCGAATATTGTCTAGCTCATCGATAGATGCGTCGGAAAGGAGATTGTGGGAGGAGCCATTCATGGAATGACTGTTACTGAAACTTATTTTAGAACGTATTCGTTATTCTTTCAAGTGTTTGAGCTTACCTCATGCCCTGCGTAGTCTGGCTAGCAGACTGGTTGACCACTGCGCTGACATTTGTCAGGATGATTTTCAAGAATACAATGGTGATAGATTGAAGGTGAGATAGAGTATTGGTCTAGTAAACAATAAGCGAACGTCGAAATTTGGTATCGAAAGCGTGCACTCACATAAAAAGAGTCAACCGCATCCAGACGCCGCTGGATATCAGGATCATCTGTCTCTTTCTCTACTGGTTTGGGTTTAGTTTCGGCCTTCCCCTCATCGCCTGACAAATCTAGATGTTCAAAATCGTCCGGTAGATCGTCCGAGATGTTATCGGGGAAGTGAGCAGCGTCCTCGGAGTTCCAGCCGCGGTCGTACTGCATAAAGTGTTCGCGCTCCTGCCAAAGCTGTCGCATCGCACGGGTCATTTTCACATGGGTCGAGAAGAGCTTTCCAGCTTCAATAATCGACGCAGGGACATCACTGCCTTCCCATTTCTTTCCAACCAAGGTATCCTGGCGTTCAGTTGTGCCCTTCCCGCCGATGCGGTTGCTGGAATCATCTAGGGGAGGGTACATAAAGGGGAAATTCTGATTGGTCTGATAGTTCTGTTTCTTCCCAGCTTTCCCTCCTGGGCCGGCGGGGGATGGCGGTGGGGATGGGGCTGGGGTTGCAATATGAACAGCCTGTTGAAGGATCGAGCCATTTCCACTGGAAATCGAGGGAGCAACACCACAAAAGATGCCGCTGGTCGAGTTCATCTTAGCTGCATTGTGTGGAAGAGGGGGTAGAATGGAATTGTTTTCTAATTCCAGTGGAACGACAAGTGGCGGAGGGTTGTAAGCTGGGTATTTGGAAGTAATTTCCTGGCGGAAGATATGGTAGTCCAGAGGGGAGGCGTGCAAAAATGGTGTCCTGCGTTTGGAATCATCCTTCTCAGAGGACACAGCGGGTTCGAGTACCTCCTTTGCGCGCTTTAAATCACCAGTCCCACCAAAGACGAGAAGTACGGACTTCCATAACAACAGAAGGATTCTGGTCAGCGGGATATTGGCAGATTCATCCCAGCGCAGTCGAGCGATAATTTCAACAATGGAGACTAATAGACTAGGATTTGAGCTGCTCAGCGCATCGCGGATTGAACTGCATTGAGGGTCGCGCGCCTGTTGCCTGCGACCCACTTCCACAGTGAAGTATAAACTTGTAAGGACCAAGTTGGCCTCACGTTCCGGTGCTGCAATATCACCAGGGTTGATTCGCTCGTAATCAATGTCACTGGAGTCCGATCCGAGTGCTGAGCGGGTCTTATCAAAAAGGCGGCACATGTACTGTACCAAGGCGGTAACGCCCGAGCATTCTTGAACAAGGGAAACATTCTCCTCGATGCACTGAATCTGCATTGACTTGAGCAATGGCGTTTCGGCAGCTGACTCGGAATCCCCATCTGAAGGATAGTCGGGCGCCACTCTCCCGCCGCTGAGACCCCATACACCAGTGACAACATAGCAAATGGTTTCAAGGGCTTCCAATCGCGCGGGGGCTTCAGAAAGTTGCAGATCCTCAAGCGCCCGAGCAATGAATGAACGACGTAAATCCTTGGATGCGTCAAGCCAAGACACACCGGGCGTGTCTCGCTGGTGTCGCTGACAAAAGGTGGGCCATTTCTTGTTAAAAGTCGTTTTCGTGCCCATTAACATAACACGATCAAAGGCGTTATACTGGAACCACTCGTCGAGCTCATCAGGAAAAGATTGGGCGTCGGCATATTCAAAAGCATAGGCTGGTTGCTCGATCTTGGGCATTTCACCCACAAGCTTCCGCAACTCCGATAGGCTTAGAGAGCTCGCACCCCGGTCCGTATTCTCCTGGACAGGGGCTGGAGGGGGCGGCTGCATTGGAGGAGGTGGAGCGGAGCCTTCACGGCGAAGTTCCGGTCGTTTCATGGATTTTTCGGGCGCAGAGGGCGCCGTCTCAGGAGCGGGTGTGGCCTGTTCAGCCTGTTCCTGGCGGAGCCCCTCAGCCACCTCCTCCATGAGTTGGTCGTCTGAAACTGGCGAGATATCAGTCCCTGTTTGGTCGACTTCATCTGCCTTAACAATATGATGCTCCTGCATAGTGGCTTCGGGTGGATCTGAAGGCACGTCCATCACTGGGGACTTGTTGACTTGTTGAGTTGTGTTCCTGGCAGAAAGTTGGGTGGATCACCAGGGTACCAACGCTCCATACATCAGGCAAAAAAGCGAAAAGAAAGGAGCGCAGAAATTAAATGAAACTTATGCAAATGGACCACTACACATTTTGTTAAGTCTTCGAAGTGCACGAGGGGTGGCCGGTAGCTGTGGTGTTGATGCGGGAGGCCAGCTGACACGTGACTCGACTACAAAGCCGTTGTGCGTTGTTTATTTTGAGATTTACAATGAATTGAGCAGAAAGAGATAGAATGAAATTGATTTCAAGTAGTTAAATCAACAGACAGGTGTTCGCTCGCTACTATGGTAGGTATACGCTAAAAAGGGGACATCCCTTACTCCGACTTCTTCTCACTAAGGCCGCGACGCTTCAATCTCTGAGACTCCCAACGTTGCCAGCCAGCCTCAGCCAGGTCTTCACTTAGGACGAGATCACGGATTCTGACCAGCCGGGATACAGTAGTCTCCATGGCCCATTCAATCAAACCAGAGCTTCGGAGCAGGCTGGTGACCATGAACCAGCCACAAGCGCATACGAATCCAGCGGCACAGCCGGCAAGGACTTGTTTCGGGGTGTGGTAGTTGAGGTAGACTCGGCTGGCAGCAACACCAGCTGCTCCAATGCAAAGGGCCAGCATGACCAGGACCCGTAGGAGGACGGCGACATTGGGGTAGGAGCTGGCGGAAGCTTGGCTGTGACGGAAGAGAAGGAAGAAGGTGAGGTAGACGGAGAAGAAGGTCATGAATTGGGCGTGTGAAGATGGCATTCCATATCCCTTGCCGAACATTTCTGGAAATTACACGTGTCAGTTTGGGGAAAGTACGCACGAGACCATCAATATCAACAACTTACCCTTCGGTCGCTCTTCCTTGATCAAACGTTTGAGAACAAAGTTCAAGGCTTCACAACCCATCTGTCCTACAAACATCAAGATGACCTCCACCTCTCTTGTTGACCATATCAAGGTTGCATAGGAAACGCATAGTGCCTGTGGGATCAGGGCCAGCCATGCTGAGGCAAAGGACAGCCGGTCCTCGGGGTTCTGGAAACCTAGTTAGTGGGTAAGTCAAGTGATTATAATGGTGGTCACTAACGTAGTGGACATGAGTCAGAGACAACGACGCCAGCGGAGTGTCTCCCATGATGTTTTTTAGAAAAAGGAGTGAATAAGGGAAGTTCCAAAAGTTCCAAAGTCCCCTAAAACTTGGAGATTTCCCTTTTCAGGGATTATCAGGGTCAATGCCAAGACCCAATGCCAAGACCATTATCAGTGAGCGATAAGAAGATTGGGCAGCGGGGACTTCGAACGTTCAAATTGTTTTTCCTTTCCATCTTTTTTTTAGGCATCCGAGGAGGATTTGCCCTTTTCTTTTTTTTTTCTTGGTTTTGAATATATTTGGTGTCTTCTTTTTGATATCTCCATTCCGTCTGTCTTGTGTCTCACTATTTTAACTTTCAAACAATGACGCCGTTGTTCTCTCTCCAAACCCCAGACTCTCTATTGCATCATCTTTTGGACCCCTCCCGACTTTCTGCCGAACATTGGCCCATAGAAGGAATACTCGGAACATCTTCATCTTTGGTTGGTCTGACTTTTTTTTAACGGTCCAAGTCACAACTCTGATTCGAAGTCATCTTCCTGCAGGATATAAACCCCCCTTTTGTGCCCGATCGTCCTTAGTGACCGTTCACTTGGGATCGGTCATCATTATTACCTTGGTCAAGGTTTTATTTTTACGACAGTCATGAGCTATTGTTGCTAGGATTTCTTGCAGGAGACAACCGTTGTCTCCAAATTGCGATCCACTGGTATCATACCGGAGGCAAATATACAACCCACCCCCACCTGAGAAATCTTCACAAGTGATCTTACTCGGTTTCATCTCGCCATGACTGAACTCGACTTCCCAGAGGATGACCGCTCAGTCGAACTTTCCTCGATTGCTGCGATCTTTCCAGAAATACAAATCGATCCTTCCTCTCCGTTCAAAGCCGCTCTCGATCTTCCAGTCGCACCTTCCGCCCCAACCTCAATATGTTTTCAGCAACCTCTCGATGCCGCACCTGCCATCATCACACCTCCAACTTCATTGGATGAGTCTAAGGGAGAATTAGACCAGCCGCCTATTAAAGATGTCCATGCCCTCTCGCACTTGCCCCCGCTTAATCTCGAGATTGAATTGCCTGATGGTTACCCAGCCGAAAAGCCGCCTATCGTTCATCTGAAAACAGTCCCCTCATGGCTACCTCCTTCGGTCATCGATCAACTGTCCAGCGATTGCCAACGACTCTGGGAAGAATGTGGAAAGGATCTGGTCGTCTTTACCTATATCGACCATCTCCAACAGCTCGCAGAAACAACTTTCAATATCCAGGATTCGTCTGGGGAAGTATCTTTGTCGCGGGACTTGAAGATCGGACTACTGGACTACAACAAAAAAGCCGAGCGAGAAAAGTTTGAGCAGGGAACTTTTGAATGTGGGGTATGCCTTGAACCGAAGAAGGGAACCGTTTGCTATCGATTACTTCGCTGCTCCCACGTATTCTGCATTCAATGCTTGCAGGATTTCTACAACTCCTGCATCACCGAAGGTGACGTTGACAGTGTGAAATGCATGGCGCCGGATTGCGAGTACAACAAGAGACCTGCAGCTGTACCAGGCGATGGCCAAACCCCGCCACGCAAGAAGCGCGATCGTACCCTAGGACCAAGCGAGCTACTTCAGATCCCTCTAGCCGCTGAAACGGTCCAGCGATATGCATTCCTTAAAAGGAAGAAAAAAATTGAAGCCGACAAGACCACAGTCTACTGTCCACGGCAATGGTGCCAGGGAGCTGCACGATCCAAGCGGCACCCCAAGCCAGAAGATCCCATGTCGGATGACTTGGATAGTTCGGACGAAGAAGATGGTTCAGAGCCCCGCAGCGAAGTAAAAGATGGTGAGCTTCCTCCCATGGCGGAGCGAGTGTCTATCTGCGAAGACTGTAACTACGCCTTTTGCTGCGTCTGCAAGAAGGGCTGGCATGGCGAGTTGGTACGCTGCTTCCCACGCCGCGACGGCGAGCCCACAGAGGAAGAAAAGGCAACCGAAGAGTACCTGCGTCTGTACACTACCCCTTGCCCGACTTGCAACGTGCCCTGCCAAAAGCAAATGGGATGCAATCACATGCGCTGCTTCCAGTGTGACACACACTTTTGCTATCTTTGCTCGGCCTGGCTGTGTGCAGACAACCCATATAAGCATTTCAACGACGAGAAAGGCCAATGCTTCAATCGTCTGTGGGATTTGGAAGGTGGTGATGGTATCAACCCCGACGGAGCCGAAGCACTCCACCGCATCCCAGATGCACTCCTAGACTTTGATGACGACCCAGCGGTGGTAGCCATCCACGAAGAAACTGATGAAAGCGATGACGACCGCCCCGCATTTGAATTTGATAACGATGAAGACGATCTCCACCGACACCCTCCTCCCCCCGCCCCCGTTCCACCCCAAATCAACCGTGGTGGCGGAAGACCTGGCCAGCGTGATCATGCAGCTGCCCGCGCTGCAGCAGCTGAGCGCCAAGCCCAAGCTCGCGCCATGGCTGAGGTACGAAACCGAAATGCGCGACGACAGGCCAGACGCCCTATCCGATGGGCAGAAGCCCCTCCCCAACGTCTCCCTCCACAGGCAGGTGACCCTAGACGTCCTGTCCGGTGGGCAGAGGTTCCTGCAGAACCATTGGCAGATGAAGAGGGTCCCATCCGATGGGAGGCTATCGCGATCCGACCAGATCGAGCACAGGCACATCCTGGCCTTCAGCGATTTTTAGATCTAGTACAAAACGACCGTGAAGACGAATGGGACAGTGATGAGATGGATGATGACTTCTAGATCGAGATTCTATGTGCATGACTCAATATTCAACCGCACATGAGAGTTTTCGCATTTTCTTCCCTTCCAAAAAGCGTCTTGATGACATTGATGCATACAACGAATTCATGTTCTTTTCTTTCCCTTTCTTCCTTTCCCGTTTTGTGTTTTTCATCAATTCCCCCTTTGTCTTTTGTCGCATTGCGTTTCGTTTCCTTGCTTTTTTTTTGGTTTTTTTCTTTCTTTCGTTTCTATCTGCTTTTGCTTCTGATTTTCATATACTAGGTCTTTCTTCTCTTGCCAAGCGCAGACATTGTTCATATATACTTTCCCACACATATAGCGTGTGTCGCTAGCGCCTTGCTTATTTGATATTCTGATTTTCTATTTGGTACTTTTATAATTTCATCTTGGTCGACCGTTTGATTGTCTTTGGTCTTTGGTCTTTGACAGTAGAACATGGGCATATAGTTTCATTGTCCTCTATGGTCACTTAACTGGATCAGATGTATACAACAATAAAATCACATAACATTTTGGTTATGACTGCCGCCACTTTTTTGAGTCCGACTTGGTGAGTTGCTCAACGTAGTCACGTAGCGTTTAAGATATTGAACACGAGTGATGTATGTGTAACAAAACGTCAACGTAACTATTCGACAAGCGAGTGGATTACCGCAAAACACAGAGTAAGGAATCCGATTTGTCGGAACTGTCGATAGCCAGCCCTGGGGGTCTTATTGTTGTCTGTCCCTGTTTAAGATTTACATCGAGAAGATAAAGAGTTTCGCTTATCAACTTTCTCATTTGGCTAGAAGTGCTCGGAAGCACATTTCCAGTTGGCATCAATGTACATTTGCCCTTGCCGAACTTACAATATAAGATTTGCTACTCGCGACAATTCCCATATGACAATCTTTCGGAGGATTTGATTCTCAAGGATGGAAGGTATCCCTCTAGTAACATGCGAGACTTACCTAGATCCTGACCTGTCATTGTTGTTCACAACCCAATTCGACTGCTCGAGTGGGTTAAGAAATGCTTCCGCTATATCTTGCCGCAGAGCGAGGTCAGTAAATTGTAAGCTCACCTCGGAACACAAGATTACCTGCAGTCAATCAAGAAACAATTTGCTAACCAGAGCGAGATTAGTAGGGTGGCGGACTTTGTCCAAGGAATTGGAACAGTACCTGCTTTGATGAGTAGTGTTGAGTCTGGGTTCCAATCCCATCAATCTCAAAAGGGTATACATGAAAAAGTCAATTTGTTGAAACCTGCGTTCCAACCCTGAATAAGCCAAACTTGGGTTTGATTATTTCATTATCAATTGCTATTTATGGGCAGGTAGGATACCATATCAAAAACAAGGTGGAGACTGAAAGAAGGGAAGGCAACCCCGGACACCCGTTGCTTCTACACTAGACCCGCTAGTGAAGCACCAGTTTGCAAGTGACTGTGTACCAAAGAATCCTTGATCGATGATTAACACTTGGTGACTCATAAAGTCAAGGCGTCCCGTATAATCGATCAAATCACTCTAACTCATGCGCATGGGTGTTGTTGGGCTTTGTTTCATTGGCATCAAGTTCTGCCCGCCTAGACTCTTCAGCCGGCAATTCATGTTTCTGACCATCAGTTCCAAGCTCCGACAACACTGGCTGATCAATATTATCTCCTCGTGCAAGCCCTCGGTGCTTCTGCCTGCGCCGATAGAGGAAGAAAAGTACAAACACAAGCACAAGCACGCCCAATGCGACCCCGACCCCAATGCCGGCCGAAGCGCCCGCGGAAAGTCCTGAACTTGTTGACTCTGACCTCTCGGATGATGTGGTCGATTCATTGAATCCACTGCTTGGGGTAGCCGAGGTAGGAGAGTCTGTTGCGGTGGAAGAAGCAGTAGCGCTAGGATTGGAGGAGCTCGGAGTTTCGGATGTGGTACTACTGATCACGACCACCGTCGTGCCCTGAGTTCTGGTGAAGGTAGCAATTGGCTTCTCCGGGGTAGATGTGACGGATAGGATATCGGCTGTTGCTACTGCGTCGCCCAAGGTGAACCCTGTCGCCACCACCCCCGCCGTCACTGCTCCTTCAACTTTAGATGCCATGTTGAACAAAAGTAGGAGTGATGGGGAAGAGAAGAGGATGGGGGAAAGCGACCAAGAGCGGAAGGAAGAAAAAAAAGAGAAATCTCACTAGGCTTGACAATTCAACGCGCTCGCACTAATTAGGGGGGCAGGGGACTGTTCTAGATAGGTCAGATGCACTTGCATGAGAGAGTGACTGATACTATCAACCTCAAAACAAGCCCAATTAAACCTTCGAACAGGGGCCTCTAAGTTTTTACATATAGAACATACAGATTAATGAGGGTTTGATGGCCAGCAGGAATAGCCATCTTTATTTCCACCTACGAAGTACAGAGTAAAGTCTTGTGCTGCGAGGTGAAGAGGCCGGGGATTGGGGGCGGAACGGGGCGAGTCTATAGATGTGAGACCCTAAAAATCCTCCAGATGTCTCAAACCTAAGGGGGATTTGGACCCGATATTTTTTTCTCAGTCAATTACTTGGTCTCTATTTCAGTAGTGACTCTATTTACACACGGGTCTCCATACAAAGCCCCAGTGTCCCATGCTAATAACCCGTGCTCTAATCCCACATCGCATATCCATCATTATAAGCTTCCATCTTCAAATTTGTCACAGTCAATCCCAACTCTGAATATGTCTCAGGACTCTCCTCCCAAACAACCTCACCCCCACTCTTCCCCCAATCAGAATCATCCGACCCCTGAGCATCCACACACGAGTTCGCAGAACTCGAATATTAATACGGCTTACACAGAAAAACTGATCCTAATCCATTGGGACTAACCCCTGTGGCAGTAGTGAAATCGCTGTGACAATAGTGTCCTACTTGAATAAATGTATCTTGGGAGAAGCCTTGGAAACCTTGTTTAGGTGACTAAACATTGCGTTTAAGCTTATTTGGCGTGGAACCAATCAGGTCCACCTTGGTTAGAGCCTCAAGTCGCCGATGTATGTACGGATTAATCACGTCGAACGATGACATTTCTTCATACTATTTCCCGACTACAGTTATTGAGTTTAATGTACAATATTGACGTCGATATTTTGTATTGCTTCAAGTTCGTTTGACATACATTTGTACAATTAGATACTAACACGGGTGGATCTGTTGGTTTGGATGACACTTCTTACACCCATGATTCAAGAAGCGCAACCTGATTTATTTGGTGATTGAAATTAACCTCTCCAGTCGTGCCAGAACTCATAGCTCATGGCTGTAAGATCACAGAATAGCAAAATCAACCTGTAATGTCGAGAAGGGTGGTAACCATGCCAGGTCTCATGAGGTTGGTAGATGTCCGAGGCATAGGCGTGGGTTTCGGGAATTGTAAGGTTCAGGTCTTCGGAGTCAGAGCTGAGGCCCGGGTCAGAGGGACTGGAAGCCCCGTATTCAGGCGGGTCTGGGACACAAGGCTCATCTTTATCTGGGTTGAGCAGACGGTGGTTGAATCTCAACCGATCTTTGGGGTTGACATCCCGAGGAATACAAGGGACATCTGGCGGTATCTCAAATCCAGGCATGGGACTTGCAGCAATACCCATAATAGGTGGTGTTGGACATCCATCGTCCCTGTCCTGGTTGGCGAAAGGGAGAAGCCAGTCTACGCGAAAGGAGTGGCCAATTTCTTCCTGCCATGTAAGAGTGATGATGGCAACTCCACCGGCCTGGGAGGCGGCAACAACGATCCCAAGTTCAGGGAGGTACTTGACCAAGTTTAAGCGATCACAGGAAGAGAATATGGTATCTCCTACCATCGATTCAAGTGGATTTCGACAGAGCGACCGGAATCCATGGTCCAACGGATAGGGATCTAAAGTTATGTTATTTCCAGAGAAGTGGAGAATAGGGAAAAATCGAGGGTTGCACGCTGAGTAACAGGTTAGCATTCTAATCTAATAAACCGAAGTATATCGCTCACTTACGATGGCGTATAAAACCGTTTGAAACATCGTCGTCAACAACAGGATCATTGCCCCACTGCTCATTTTCTTCTTCAATCAAATTGGAAATACCACGTCTCACGCGGATAGATCGACTGCGTGGAGCTACCTCATCGTCTTGTGATAATCCAGTGCTGGTAACAACGCTGTCACTAGTGCTGGCAGGAGATGCAGTTTCTGAGGCCTCTGGAATTGTATGATCACGCTCTGAGCTCAATGATCGAGGCGGAGATTCAGTATGAAGATCATCAGGAAGAAAAACATCGTCTGGCAGAAGTAGCCTCGAAATTGTTGCACGTTCTTCAAGCGCGACTTTCTTAGAAGCGGCGAACGATCTCGACGCAATATAATCAGCTGCATCTGACACTTCGAAAATCATCCGACCATTTATCTTTTTTAGGTCTGGCTCGCATCCACAGGCATCAAACTTGTATTGGTGCTGTTGAACTCTGTGGGGATGTAAAGGAAAAACAAACCAGCCCCTTTGTTCTAGACCACTCCCTGGAAAATCATAACTGGATGTATTGACAGGAGATAGCTTGTCCCAGACTCTCCATACAAAGACTCGGTTGAGGATATCGGTGCTGACCATCCACAGGCCATTGGGGTCCAATTCAAAGTTGGCAAACGACACGGATGGGATGTTGTCAAAATGGCCCTTATAGCTGAGCCGCAGGTTGCGTGTCCGATGATGGGGCATGTCCTGTTTTAGCTCCTCCATTGACGGTGGATTGTCTATTGATACCCATGTGCTTTCCAGTACATCGGAGCCTCCAATATTTGAGGTCTCAGAGGAACTAGGACTGTTATCGTCACTCTCAGACATAACATCCACCAACGCGAAAGCAAACACTGTTATGACGCCTGTGTTCGCGCTCACGGCAATCAACCGAGCGAATTTGTGGGTGGCTAAGCCCCAGGCACTTAACTGAACATGTTCAGCGAAGAAAGGCTTTACTTCATGCGCATCAAATGGTCGACTGCCTCCATGTTCGGCGCTCCTATTGATTGCTGAGAAAATAGCCTCGACATTGTAGCCAGTAACGTTTCCAGAGTCTGTCGCCAACAGCAAAACCTCATCGACTCCCAGATCATCCACAATGATATGATTGATTGTATGAGGCCTAGCACGATCGATGTATCCAGGAGAATTGGGTTCTTTCATCACCGGGCGAATGATCATCTCGGGTTGGGAGCCAAGGAGCTGGCGAGGTCCACTGGGAACCCATACGTAAATATCCTGGAGCTGAGCTGTAAAAAGCAAATTTCGACGCTGCGAGAGGGCCGCCTTTCAAAACCAAAGTCAGAACCGAGGGGAAATTATACAGTCGAAACAGCCACTCGGCTAGTAGGTACTCACCAGGTTACACCTCCAAGTAGATACAGTTGGCCTAGAAACATCACTATAGCTTAATGATAATCAGCCACAGTGAATTGAGGTAGTATAAGTATAAACACTCACCTAGGAAACTAGCAAAAGTCAGTTCATAGTTCTCACGTGAGGTAACTTCAAAGACAAACGTACGCGTTCCTCATCTGTTTCAACATTCAAGGTTTGTACTTGGGGCCGATATCGCGGAAATTCTCTCTCCGTATCTGTAGAGCACGCGTCCTCAGAAAGAGGAGAAGACATTGCTGTAGGCTAAGGGTGCTTGTCTCCAATGGTGGAGCGCAGAGAAGAATACTTCCTTGGGTCTGAGCAGAGAGAGTCGTGAATAGTAAAAGTAAGCTTGTTCTGTCATTTCCAAGGGTGGAAAGGCCAAGCCACAAGAGACAGAAGGGTGGGAACTTCGTAAACAGATCATGATCAAGCTGGTCGAAAACATCTCCATGGCTGCGGGGAGGTGCAATCATCCGATGATGGAATGACTGACCGCCCGCGCACGGTCCACTTTTTGAGTTGAGTACGTACAGACAGCTTTAAAAGGCTTTGGCTTTCTCCTTCCTACAACATAGACTCCTTCAACACAGTCATATTACATTATGGATTTGGTTGCTGGTGTACGCAAAGAAGGCAGCCGGTAAGTTGATTCGCTGGATATCATTGTTCAATATGTTCAAGTTCGCTAATTTTCGCATTAGCGGCGGCCGCAATGAGTTCAAATGGTCCGACGTCCAGAGTTCCGCGCACCGCGAGAACTATCTAGGCCACTCAGTAATGGCCCCAGTCGGCAGATGGCAGAAAAATCGAGATCTTGCCTGGTATGCCAAGGGAGACGAAGATGAGGAAGAACGAATCCGGAAAGAGCGAGAGGAACTTCAACGTGTCAAGGAGGCCGAGGAGGAAGCAATGGCCGTCGCTCTGGGCCTCCCGGTGCCCCCGAAAGCATCTGAAAACGCCAACATGGTCCCCTTAGGAGGATCCAGCAGTACCGACATAATGTCAAAAGAAGAAGAGATGCCAGATGCTGCAACAAGGGAAAAAGACCACCGCTCCAGTCACCGACACAGACGCGAGCGAACCCGAAGCCCGCGACGGGAAAGGCGACATGACCGGGGCGACGATTCTACACGTGACAAGGATCGCAGACACCGCAGACATCATGACGACCGAGAGCGCCACCATCGCACCCATCGTCATAGATCAAGATCTCGCGGTCGAGACCACTACAGACGGCGCTCAGCGTCCCGTTCTAGGAGTCGACCCAGCCGAAAAGACGAGGAACACCAGAAAAGACGACGGATGGAGCGCAGCTACTCACCAGCTGAGCGCCGGCGACACCCCGAACGCAGACGAGACCGAGATGACCATGACCGCCATTGAGCTACAGACTAGGGATATCAATTGTTACATTAGCTTGGCGTTGGAGGAAATCGATTCAAATATTGGATAATTGATTGCGTACAACTATCTATCAATATGACCACTATCTAATCTACATGACGAACCTTTTCACATTGAGGTTCAATAGCTTACAACTCGTCATGAGTGGTCTTTTCAACTTTGACCAAATCAGGCATGGACATCATGTTCACCACCATACTGGTCCAGCCGGTAAAGTGCTGTGTCCGCTGGCCATTGCCCGAGTCGGGGTTGTACTGTTCCCAAGCGAACCCGGTCTTCTTCCACTCGCGGAAGACATTCTCGACCAAATTCTTCCGCAAGTCGGAGTACATCTCCCGCGCCTGTTCCTGGTGAGGACCGGAAACCGTTGCAGTGTCCTGTGAAGGTTCTGTTAGATTTTGCGGGCAAATACGTCAAAAGATGTAAGCACTTACATAGAGATTTTTCAACACCAAGTAGTTGATGTTAATCCAGATAGGGCTTCTCCAATAGTTCTCATCGGTCTCGTAGAACTTATCCTTCTTGCTCAGACTGCGGATACCATAGTCACTCCACAGCTCCTCGGGGTCACTGATCAAGTCCAACACAGCCTTGAGACGCGGGCTATCAGGACCCAGCATACCAGTCAGGAAGGGGAAGATGGAGATGTAACCCTTGTGGCAGACGTGGACACTCTCTTCGTATTCATCGATAGTCGCATCACAGAAGGTCTGCTCCTTCTCGTCCCAATGCAAGTCATCAATGTTGCGAGTGATAGCAGTCTCGTAGTAAGCGAATTCCTCAACATCTTCTTCCTCGCCGAGGCTCTCGGCAATGCGACGCATAGCGCGAGTCATCATTCCCATCCAACTGATCAGATCAACATGCAGCTCACCGGGGTGCGGCGGCTGAGCTCTGGGGTAGTCATCGATGCCAGAAGTGAGGATGTGCTGCACGGAGCGTCCGCGCCAGCGGTAGCCTTCCTTGGTCGAGAACGCTTCACGGTCATACGACTTGATATCGCCGCGTTGAGTGTTTCTGTACCAGTTGTAGTGCTTCTTCAGGAGCGGGTAGAATGAGCGAAGGTATGCTTCAGACAGTTCCGGGTGTCGGACAGTGGCAGAGCGCAGGCTCGCGGTCGCATCTTGGTTGTCCAGGGATCCGAACTCGTTGCTCTTGTTGTGGCTTGTCTTGACTTTGTCCATGAATGCTTCCAGGGCCATGAACAGAGTGGGCGGGTTTGCGTAATGGGGATATTGAATCGTAAACTCCGGGGGAACCTTGCTACGTGCCTCTTGACCGAGAATTTGTTCACGGGCAATCCATCCATCCTCGTCCATCAAGTGGAACCAGCTCTTGATAATCTCGAGGCTGTAAAAGTCAGTTTATCAGCTAAAACTAGCAAATGAAACGAAATTAGGTATAAACATACGCAAGATCAGTATCGTATTCGATCACGGGCATCAAATGGAAACCTTCATCCCAAAGGAACCCTCTAGGGAAGAATGGCCGGGAGGGAACGCAAGTGAAAAGCTCCTTCGGGCCTTCAATAACAGGCTGCACGGCAGCCCTGGCCTCGGCAGTCTCTTCCCAGAAGCCTTCATTCTCCTCTTCGTACGCAGGGTTTGCAGAGCGATCGACGACATCATCGCCGTGGAAGAATCCAATGCCACCGATAAGGTTAGACAACATTGCCTTGGAGAAGCCCGAGTACTTCGGCGAGTCAAATGGCGCCTTTGGCTGGAGCAGCTGCTCAAAAGTCTGAGAAAATGAAGCCGAAGCATCATCAATTTCCTTAGTGAGGATTTCCGAAGTCAATGGTTCGGGAGCGGAGCCAGAGGAGAACAGGACATCAAACTCGAATGCACCTGTAAAAACCTTCTGGACAAGATGGGCATTGCCCTGGCCAGGCTTATGCTTGATAGTAAAAAGCTGGGCCGGGGGCGGAATGTTCTCTTTTCCATACTCTTCAAGGGCTTCATCAACCTCTGCCTTTAATTGAGTGAAGAAGATTCCCTTTGCTTGCCAAAGCTGCTCCTCCGGGAAGGCCACACTAGCTACAATGCTGCGATCCAATGGCTTGTCCGTGGAGCTAGGATGATTGTAGCGGGGGTACGAGTTGGTTTCCGGTCCAGTGGTAACATCGATAGCGAAATCACCAAGCTCAGTGGAGTATCCCTCGAGCTTGACATTGCCTTCCACGCCAGTGGACTCAGAGGATGAAGAATCGGCTCCCAAATGACCGAACCCCTCAAGCGTGGAATAAAAGATCATTGAAATGGGCTGATCGGGGTCTGCACCCTCTGTGGGCGTGCCTTTGACTCGGAATCCCCAGCTACCTCCGTGCTGGCCACCGGGAACTTTGATGAAATCAATTGTCAAGTCCAAGCTGTTCCCAGCGTCGTGAATGGTTTCCCGTCCACCCTTGCGGATATCATACTCGTCCCAGCCATACCCAGCCATTCCCTCATTTTGTTCGCACGTGTGTCTAAAGTCTTAGGTGTATGTTAGTTTTCAAGTTCACCAATGGAGCCGAGGTACCAGAAATCACATACTTTGTTGAGCACCGGCATAATCGTCAACCTTTCCCCAGATCAATCCTGCCGTAAGACTCTTTGGAATGCGAGGGCGCACTCCAAAGTAGAGATTCGACTTGTAGGGACCCCATAGCAGGGACTCGTTGCTGGCGCGTCCGGCCTCTCTAATCAAGACGGACACATCGTTGGGATCTTCGCTTGCAACAATCCCAGTTGCACAAAGCAGAGAAGTCAATAACGCTGAAATTCTGAGGTGACGCATTATGTAGCCTCAGTCAATTGACTGCTGTCCTCTCCGCGGGATTAAGCTATAGGTGTATGTACGTACTCCCCGCTTACCGCCTACTTGATATGGACTAGTCCCACATGCGTACCGGACAATGTCTACGAACGTCATCCGCTTTTCCTTTTCCGCTTTAGTGTTCCCCTCGTTTACACGCTTGTTCACGAGTATACTATGTCTGAAAAATCCATTCAAAATCATAGAAATATATGTGCCATCTATCATATTATAGACATTGTGGTATCAAGTATGTATTCACATGAACTCACGAGGATCCAACGATCCAATCTTCGCGCTCTTCGCTTTGCCATCAAATACAAACTCACTCATGAGCTTCCCTGTACCTGGCGCATTCTGGATACCCCAGCAGGTATGACCAGCTGCAATATACAGTCCCTTCACATCAGTCAGGCCAACTAGTGGCCCGGCACCAGAATCACAGTTTGGAAGATAGCAAGCTTGTCGGGTCCGGACCTCCCCGTCGCGCAGCTCGTCAGAAATACTACCCACATGGTCTATGATTTCCTGGCAGCGTTCCTGGTCAACCTCGACATCTGCAGTAGTCTTTGGTAGTGGAACTGTTCTATCTCCATCGCCACATGCATAGACAGTGGCATCAGGACGTGCGTAGATTTCTGGCGCAGCCACAGTTGGGCGTGATTTCTTTTCGGGGTTGAAGTCGGCTGGGATTTCGATGTTTGTAAACAGACAGTATGCACTGACTGGTTTCTTGGGCTGTATCACCACACTGTGGGCCCGCATGGCTGAAATCGGGACCTCCGGGAGGATAGTGTTCGTCCAGGGACCAGCAGCAACGAGCACATCGGTAGCGGCGATGGTTTGTGTTTCACCGGATGTTTTATCGGTGTACGTAACTGACTCAACAGAACTTTTTGACCGAGCGATATTTGTGACCTGCCCGAGAATGATACTTGCACCCTTCTCCTGCGCGAGCTTTGCAATGGATGTAGTAAAAAGGTATGGGTGCACTTGAGCGGTTTCGCCCGGTCCACTCATACTTTCATAGGCCCGAAGAAGCTCTGGCTCAATCCAATCCAAGTCGTGGGGTATTTTGGCAGACCTCAGCTTAGACATAGCCGCTGTGCTGCGTTTCTGGAGGGATTCCGTATTTCCACTCCCGGCTTTCCCTGCAGTGTTCTCACCAAGAGCACGGCCTTTCACGACGAGTTGGCCACAATTCACTTCTCTGTACCCCCATCGGTTGATACCATCATGCTCTTTTGCAAGTTCGGCATGCAGCTTATAGCTGAGACCAACGAGGTTGCTCGGGAATGCCCATTGCGCCAGCATACCACCCGCTTTTCCCGATGCCCCGCCTGCAATTTCAGAGGCCTCAATGAGTGTAATTTTGTGGCGGGTAGGGTCATAGGATGGGTGTCTGGTGAGGTAGTATGCAGAGCAACATCCAATGATGCCACCACCTGTGAGTATTTTGGTCAGCGAGTTGCGAATATAGCGCGCGGGGTACGAAAGTCGCAAACACTCTATTCTTACCAACAATAACAATCTCACGCCGGTCTTCTGCTGCTGACATCTTAAATTTTGGCGTTATCTTGGGCGCTAATGATCGCAACGAAGCCACTGTGTCGGAAGTTGTAATAGACAAGTTTGGACCGCAGGTGTGCTTAGACACAGAGATGCCTACGTCACTGGAGATCTAAGTATGTCCAGTCATATGTCGCATCCGCAATCAAGTTCACCATGACCGGTTTCTTTTATAGGGCTGACTATGAATCATTCAGATAAGTTTTTTTTTTTTTGGTTCACTAATATTTGAACTAATTGGTAGTAAATTCACAATGGCCTGGGCCATTGAATGGGAGGGTGAAATATCAAGCCAACAAAATAATACTCCGCAAATGCATGTCGTGTCAAAGGATGGCAGAAAAATGTCCAGTGTTTTGAATACAAAGAAAGTAGGAGACCGTTGGAATAGTAAAGATGTGAGGGTTCATCGCGAGGGGCTGAGAGGCCGGTTGAAACCGCCCTGGCGGTTCATGTACTGTCGGTACTCGATCTTCTTCTCTTTCCGCACACCATAGATGTCATTTCCGGGGATTTTCGTGTTCTTTGTGGTCCGGAACCTGGTGAAACCCATTGTCTTTCGCATTTGTGCTTCCATTTCGTCCTCGTCCGCATCTTCCTTGAAGTCTACGTCCATCTCATCCTCGTCGCGACCCGGTCCTCGTTGTGTGCCAGTTGCCTTCCGCCCATCGTCTCGCGATCGAGGATCTTTGCGGTCACTCTTGGGGCCTCGAGGGGGTGACCGGGCCTTTGTTCCATTGAGATGGGGAGATCGGGAGCGCGAACGTTCGCGGAACTTGACATTTTTGGGTGCATTAACTGATACTCATATGTTAGCAACGCACAAATACTCCGACGAGTTAAATATTTCACCAACCTCGCCTATCCTGGTTGCGCTCCCGGCTGATGCTCCTCCTTCGGTCTTGGGCCCCGCGCCCATCTCTGTCTCCGTCTCGTCGGTCCCGGTCGCGGCGATCTCGAGACCAGCTCCTTTCTCGCCTTCCATCCTTGCGTTCTCGCGAGCGAGAGCGATACCGGCCGTCGCGTCGGTCATCTCGTGGAGCTGGTGAACGTCTGCGGTCGCGGTCTGACTCTTGATCTGGCGCACGAGGCCGTTTATCATTTGAATCCCACATGGTAGAGCTGTCGACTCGGCGAGGACGCTTTGCAGGTGGCTCTGCCATTGTGAAAAAGGTCCGGTCTGGTTTGGGCGCTGCCCCGTACGGCGTGGGTGTTTGTTGCGGCTGGGGGCAAATGGGGATAGCCTTGCTCAAATTTCAAGAGCTTGAGCAATTAAAATAGGATTAAAGAGTAGAAAAGCGACTGCTCATAGGGATAGAATCGTAGAGGGTATCAAGTTATCGCAATGGGTGTTGGCCTGAATATCTGAGGACCAAAGAGAAGTTTATTCCGGCCGCGGGAAGGAACCAGATGCGCACTTTGTGACATGGCAGGTGACTGATCTATAACCCTACAAACAACATGGACTTGTACAACTTTGACTCGTTTCTAATAACTGCTTTGACAAGTGTGAGTAAAAGCTTCATGGAATATTGGATATAAAAAATATTACAGCGTGAATAAATGAGAGGAAAATTGGTCAAAATATATCTACAAATGTAATGATATATTCCTTCTCCAGGATCGGGTTTTCGTAGGCCATCCATCGCCTCAGTAAATAGAATATTATCTACTTACTCTTAATAATTTACATTTGAGATTTAAATCTAAAAAGCGTTCAAAAAGATAGCTTAAAAGATATCCCAAAAGACAGACATTCAAAACATAGTTCATAAGAAATCTCAAAAGACATCTAAAATGAATATAACAAGGCCGTATAAGCGGCTGATCGCAATTCTTGTCTTGTATATGCTCCCGGCGACGAATGAAGCGGTGAGGTAATATCTAATGAGAGAGTCATGAACCGGTGGCATACTTGGTTGTCCGTACATCTCATAATTGACTCTCAAAGGCGAGATGTAGTATCCATGTATATTATTTCTCTACCAATTCTCATTATTCTCGTCCGAACAGGGCCTTTGGAGCAGGGGGAGAGCCATCAATGGGTAGCAGACAACGAGTATGGAAAACAAGAAGATTGTCCGACTCAAGCCTCTCCAATATTATTCATCTCCTTTTCCAGAGTGTCCAAAAATAGCTCAGCCTGGTCATTTGAGATCAAATCCGGTGTATACTCAACCTTCCACAGCAGCGCATCGTCTCGCTCGCTAGAGCTCACCTCCAAATAAATAGCGCCAACGCCGGGCAGACCTTTCCAGTCAAACTGATCAACAGAGGTTTCCCCAACCGGTGGTTCTTCGAACACAGAATTGATCGGAGAGTCAACGGGTAAGGGTACGAAAATGGAATCGTTGTCTTGTTCAGCAGCAGAACCATTGAGTTGACCCCAAACAATGTTGACAATGACATTGAATTGTAACTCATTCCCGAATGCTTTCATTTTCTCACAGAGAGTCCGAAGATCGGTCTGATCATGGAGATTTCGCTGAACCAAGTCATGCTGCATGGCGACCAAGGCCTGTGGAGTTGGGGACGTCAGAGCATCTGGGACTACCAGTGGTAGCATGTTAACGGTAGGACCTGCCATATCTTGGATTTGCGGATACTCGCGTGAGCGCCCAGATTGGAAAAGGCCAAATGTTGGATGAGCAATGTCCGCGGTACGCGCAAGGCTGCGACCTACTGCCAGCAGCATCAAAGAAGGCACAGAAACTTCAAATCTCCGGCATTGAGCTTGTATTTCGCCGAGCTTCCGAGAGAATATGCGCTCAGAGGATTGAACGTGGAGAGCGCCCTCATGACCAGCAAGACCTGGTCCGAGGATAGTCCGCTCGCCCACCCCGAGTGTCCCTTCCCAGTAGCTCTGTGCAGATTCGGAGTTCGCTGCTTGAAGAGTGCTGGTTACAAAAGAAGAAAACTCGCATGGAGGTGCTAGGTTCTCTCCCTGGTACAACGCTTCAAGTTCCTTGACAAGAATTGTAATTGCCCAAGCGTCATACAAAGCATGATGCAAGGTAAGCACAAGAGCGTCCGAGTTGGGGTGCTGGATTAGATGTAGCCGAGCAGGAGGTGTGAAGAGGTTCGAAGGGTTGCGAGAAAGGCGATGAACCAAGTCTTGAACCGATGCATTCAGGTCTCCAGTGGATTGCTCGTTGTACACCTGAACTTCTCCATTGGCTTTGCTCCCATTCTGAACAACCTGCAAGACTTCACTTGAAGACACGGCTGCGAATGATGTGCGAAGGATTGTGTGTCTTCTCTGTAGCTGTAGCCAGGCGCCTTGAACTTGTTCCGGGTCAAGCTTAATGCGACTATTAAACGCAAAAGTGAATTCCCACAGTTGTCGCTTGCTTTGGAGCCACGCAGATATGTAGAATAGCTGGCCACTAAGGCAAGGCATGACTGTTTCAACACTATGTTCCGATAGACCTAGTACATCCAATGCTTTGATTTTTGGATCTGAGTCGACAATGAAATTATCGGCTTCAACGGCTTTTGTTGAGCCAAGATGTTGAGTGTGCTTATTGGCAACGAGCATTGCGATTCCCCGAATTGTCCGCCCTTGGAGAATATCGCTCACTGAGACCATTAGTCCAGCCTCGCGACAGCGAGCACTTATATCTAGCGCCAAGATGGAATCGACTCCCAGCGCGAAGATACTGTTCCACTCCTGAATAGTGTCTATCGATATTTGGGTAACATCTGAAAGGACTGTCCTAAGTATTTGCACATTTTGCCCCAGGACAAGTGTGTCTACAGGCTGCTCAGCATCCTGATGCGGACCCGTGGCGACCAAGGGTAAATCACTGAGCCCAGAAGGGAAATTGACAATTGGCTCATTTTCAGATGCAACGAGATTCTCAATACCCCGGGCAAGATTCTGTATCCAAATATGGAGCTCGTCGTTGGTCAGGAAATCACGACTGGTTGCCCGGATCACAAGTGATTCCTCAGTCTGGTCAAATTCCACATTCAGGCGGTGGTGGGGAACGTCAGGCTTGCGAGCAAACGTGTATGGTTGGAAAAATGAACCTTCTTTTGGATCTTTCGATTTATTGAAAGTGAAAATGGCATCGAATAATGATGAGTTGTCTCCTTTAGTTGCCAGACGCCATCTCTTTTGAATAAGACTCAACGGTGCGTGGTGGTGAGGTTGGGAATCGATACAAAACATTTGGATATCTCGCAAGGCCGATCGGGTGCTTTGGGAAGTAGAATCAAGCTTCAAGCGGAGAGGCACGGTATTGAATAGTGGACCAATAACCGAAGCCGTAGGATCAACATCAAATCCTCGTCCTGATACTACATGACCAAATACCACGTCTCGCTGACCAAGACGCAATGCCAATGACCTCCCAAAAGCAAGCAGCGCCACGGTCTGTATGGTAACATCAAGTAAGCCGCATTGACATTGCAATCTGGCTATTGAGCTCTCAAGCCTGGTCTCTGCCCACTGGACACTGGTCGTCGGGACAGAGGCCGGAGCAGACTGCAGTTGTGGGTATTGGTACCCCGCTACTGCGTCGGTCCAAAACTGGACGGATGATTCTTGTGTGGATGCGATATGGCGTGCTACAGGTGCAAACAAGTCCACATGGCTTTGATTACCATGGTAATGTTGCTCCACACAAGTAAAGAGCATGGGAAGAGAAAACCCATCATAAAGACAGTGATGCATAGTAACGACCATAAGTCGCTGGGAAGGTCCAGTGAGAAAGGTGATCTGCCATGGTGGCCTGTCAAAGCTTTTGATGTTCGGGTAGGCGGCTCGCTGGGATATTTGCTCAACGGCCTCAGGAAGTGATACAACATCTTCATAATGTGACCACTGTATGGTAGAAGATCGATGGACTGCAGCATGGAATTCACGACTTGCCCGGGGCCGGTGAAATGAGGTACGAAGGATATCGACCTGTTCTACCACATTTTGCCAGGCATTGATCAATTTATCGATGTCGATTGTGCTCGCAAGCTCAACTGAATGGTGGTGTACATATTCTTTACCCTCGGAGCTCAAACATTGGCCAATCATCGCTGTTTGCAAGGGTGTGCAATGATAGGTTTCAATAATTGAATCATCCGTGTCGAACAGATCAACACGTAATTCCTGATCAATGGTAGTTTCCTCAGTGAGCGGTATATTGGAGACGACATTGATGTTATCCAAGGACTTGTGGAGAGCGCCGATAGATGGATATCTCAGAATATCGCTGGAAGACACTTTAAGTCCATTTTCTTGTAAGCGCCGAGCCAGATGAATGGAGATGACAGAGTCAATTCCCAAAGCGAAGAATGACACATTTTTAGATACCTGCAACTCAGGAATACCGGTTGTTTCAGCCACAGCTCGGCGAATAGCAGTTTCATCTTCGGTCCATTGCGTTTCGTCCCATTTGACCTGCTCTTTTCTCTGTTGCTGAGAGATCATTCCAGCATCAATGATCACATCTCCGTCAGAAAGCAAGTCTTCAACAAGAGTGGAAATTGCGTCCACCAACGCATGACCTTGCTCGGTGGAAGAATCATCACTCGCAATTCTCAAACGCAAAGTGACTGTGTCGTGATCTGACTCCGCTTTAATCTCCAGTGCAAGGGGGTAGTCCACTGACATGGAACTGTCCATTTCCAACAAAATATTGTCTGCTGGTGACCGAGGACCATATGAAAGATAGGAAAACATCGAGTTGAACAGTGGACCGGACGCATTAGCGTATCGCTGAATATCGCGAAGTGGGGTGTGTTGGTATGGTAGGGATCCGATGATGGCTTCAGTGTGCGTCTTTAGCTGGTCAAGCACCCTCGATTGACCAGAAGGAAGCTGAAACCGACCAGGGATCGTTGTGACGAGGGGGATCAGCATTGATTCCACTGACCCTACTGGGATTCCTCTGCCGTTCATTACTCGGCCATAGATAATGTCACTCTGGTCCAAGTGCTTTGCCAAAGTAATAGCCCACGCCGTTTCCAAGACCATGGACGCAGTAGTGGAATTTTGGGAGGCGTATTTGGAGATATTGGACAATGGGAGAGCTAACTTCTTCTCGACAACTTCATATGAACCATTGTTTTCCCCATGGCTGGTGATGATACCTGGTAGGCAATCAGAAAGATAGTGAGTCCAGAATTGCTCAGCTTGCTTTGCGTCATTGGTAGCAAAATAACGATAAAGTGGAGTGAGATCGACTGGGGTCACGGCTGTCTCCCCAGTGTAGTGCCGGTGAAGTCGGCTGAGGAAGACATTCATACTGGCACCATCGAAGATGGAATGATGGATGGACAGCATTAACCATCCCGATCCCTGCTTTTTGCTGCGCTGGCCGCAAGAAGATGTAGTGGAGGTTTGGTCTCAATTTGGCGGACGATGTTTGATGCGATCCCAGTTTGAACGCTGTTGAACAGATCCCGAGCGGCGCTTTCATCTGATACAGGGACCTCAGTCCATGGAATACTGACAGCACGAGGTTTTAAAACAACCTGTACTATCCTGTCATCTGCGACATGGAAGCAGGTGCGCAGAATCTCACTCTCGTGTATTAAATCTTCAAAGGCCATTTTCAGCGCAGGAAGCGTGATACTCGGCCCCAAACGGCACATGATGTGATTGACATACAAGGGGACCGGGCTACCCACGGAATTGGAGACAATGCTCTCCTGAAGAGGAAGACATGACCGAACCACAGAAATACAGGAACCTGCGAATTTTTTCTGGGACATTCGGAAGACTTGGTCAAGTTCCTTCATGTTCCGTGAAGCTTCATCTGATTGGTCTGAGAATAATTCTCCTCTAGATCCTTGGTCTGGGGCTCCGTGGGATTTCGGCAAACGTGCAAGCCGTACAATTGTAGGATTGGAAAGAACATCGCCCGCTGCACAAACATAGCCCGCCCGGCGCATCTTGGCAGCCACACCGAGAGAAGCCAGGCTATCGATCCCAAGCTGAAATATGTTTGTGGCTCTGGTAATACTGCTTGGTTCCACTTGCAGCTGAGAGCAGAGGATATCACGAACCTGATCCTCATCTGCTGTTAAAGCCGCGGTATCTGGTTCCACGATCGTCTGAGGAATATGAGTGGCAGCCTCTCCGGACCCCAGGAGCAAATCTGACACAGGGATACTTTCATATAGCGCCACAAGACGACGATTGTCTGCTTTCCCTGAGATTTGGATGGGAATTGAACTAACAGTGAGCAAGACACTGGGTACCATGTACGCAGGTAGTTCAACGCGGCAGCGCGCCAGAATATTTGGCACCCATGTTTGGTATCTGTCCTTTAGGAAAGTGGGTTGTGTTGCAGTGTCTTCTGGTCGGTTACTGGAAGGACTGATGAATGAGACCAACTGAGGGCGTTTCGTGATTGGGGAGGGCGTTACTATTGAGGTGACATTGACTGGAAAGTCTGCACACCGACGGACCGCCACTGAAACCTCTTCGAGCTCGAGACGCTGACCACGTATTTTACCCTGGCTATCCCGCCGGCCCAAGTACTCAACGCAGTTGTTGGCCATCAAGCGCACAATATCTCCAGTGCGGTACATTTGTTGCCCATTTAAATCAGTGAAGCCACCTGCGTCGGGTCTGCGATGGTACCCATTGGCGACTAAATCACCTGTCACGCAGAGCTCTCCTGCCTGACCCCGCTTGACATATCTCGTCGTGTCGGGCTCCAAAACGTGGATGGTTATGTTACCGACAGCAGTACCGATATTGCGCACAGTAGACCGAGGCGTTACCGTGTGGCTTGTCATCCCAATTGTCACCTCAGTTGGGCCATATGCGTTCACGAGTGCAATGGATGGTTTGCCGACGAAGCGCTCAATGATTGTCTCTGAGATCTTCTCCCCCCGACGCCGAGATATCGGAGATCGGGCAGCTGCTCAGCGCTAAGACCGGCATGCTCAAGGAGTGAAGGAACAAATCCGGCGTGACTTATCCTTAGTCGGGTGAGAACTAGAAATAAATTGTCCAGAAGCATGGTCCGAGGACCTGTTACCAGACGAAGGCCATGTCGCCAGCCTAGCACCATCTCACAAATGTGTACATCAAAGGCCCGACTGGCATGCGCAAGATAACTTCCTGTGCCTTTCAACTTTAGAGTATCTGGTACATCCCGACAGATATATTCTGACTGCGCTTCAGTAAAGGCAGAGAGATTTCCCCGACTGACAAGCACACCTTTGGGCGTTCCCGTTGACCCAGAGGTGTAAAGAAGATAGCAGTCATCGGTTGGTTTAGGATCGAATTCGGTGGCTGGTTCGATTACCCAGGTATCTTCAAGAAGTTCGGGGTCTTCAATATCAATCACTAGACAATTCTCAGGAGGGATAATTGTTTTGGCGACGCTCTTGTCCGTGAAAAATGCCATAGCACCGCTGTCTGCGAGAAGGAAGATCTGGCGCGCCTCCGGGAGATCTTCTGCCACAGGCACATAGCAATTTCCACTTTTCCAAATTGCTAGAACAAGTGCGTAGGCCATGAAAGAGCGACTGAGGCAGACTGCAATGGATTGATTGCGCCATCCATGAGCTTTAAGCCATGCACATAGCTGATTGGAGGTTTGGGATAGTTCATCGTATGTCCATGTTTGAGAGAGAGTCTCGTTCTCACTGATATTCCCTATTATCTCGAGGGCACTCCAAGTGGGATTGCTGGATGCCCAATGATCAACCCAATGTGCAGGGGATAATAGAGGGGCTTGTTGGAGTTGGTCACTAGCCAACGGTGAGTGGACCGAGAGCAGGTCATTCGGGAAGGATTGCGTAAGATCTCGAACTGATTCGGCTTGTTGGGACGACACAACAACAATGAGAGCATTGATCTGTCTTATCACCAGTTCCAAATGGGGTACATCCATCAAGTCAGCCCTGGCATATAGTGTACAAATGAGCATGCCCTTCTCTGAACGTTGGAAGTTAAGCTGCATGGGTGCACTGGAGAATGCCATGAGTGTCTCATGTAACTCTACGTCCGAGTTCTGGCAAGTTAAAGCATCAGATTGATGCGTAAAGAGCGCATTGTAGGGGGTATCCTTTGAAGGAACACGCAAAATCTCACGAAGCTCTTCAAGAGGCGGGGTTGGGAACGTGGCTGCTCTTGTGGTGAATCCATCAATCCGAGAAAGCAAGTCATTGACAGAATCACCGGTGGAAATCAAGATCGGGAGTGGGGTTATCGAGTCGCCATCTCTAAGATTTGACAATGGCCAGTCCCCTAGAATCACTCTATCTGACTCGATATATTCGGCCAGGATACATGCAAATGCCGCACGAATCACTGAGATGGGTGAGCTCAGATGAAATTCTTGTGCTAGGCTGTTCAACCTTTCCCATGAGACACCCAGTGCGAGGGTTTGCGTCAGCACTGGAGTGTTTCTGGTAGAGGCGAGCAAACGGTCACAGGATATCGTGGGGAATTTTCTCTCAGGACAGCCCACAAACTCCGCCAGCTCCTTTCTCCAAAAGGTGGCATTGGAATCTTTGTTTTGTGTCTGTTGCATATAGAATTCCAACCGATCAAAACTTGATATATTCGTTCCCTCCTCCAATTTCCCTCGATAGGTGAGATCGCCACGCAACGATTGCAAATCAATGGAGAATAGTACTCGAATCTGTGGGGTATGAAGTAAAATGTTAGCTATTGATCTTTCATGCAACACTGCTTTGTTCCGACTTACGGAATTTGGCAAATCCACCGCAATGTCTGCTGCCTCTACAAGGCGCATTCCGAATTCCACGTTATCCGTTTCTTCAAGAGCAGCCTCGTACACCTCCCACGTGAGAGCTTGATGTTCAGTCGTGTAGTGCACTATCACGACTGCGTATTCTGCGGTTGAATCTGCATTCTCTGCCATGATCCAAAACGAGATGTGACTTTGATCACTCACGGACATAATCCAACGGGCGTATCCATGAATCAAGGAACTGAGACCATCTGATTTCCCCACGCCCTGCAAACAACCGACGTCAAACTGCACACTCGGGAGACCCAAAGATTGACTCGTCTCGGTGTGCAATGGGAATGCAGTAGTTGGGATATTTGCTCCTTCCAAGCGAGCTGACGGCTGCAGAGAGCACTTCCATGGCTTGGTTTGAGTTGACATTTTGGATTCGTTGATGAGCTCGACCTTGGAAGCTCTGAGTCCCTGTAGGAAGCTGTGAGCTTGCTTTAATATCTAAGAGTTACAGCCCAAGAAAAAAAAATCTACAATCTTACTATGCATGTACTATGCTTCGGCATAACGGTTAATAATACATGCTGTTTCGTACCGTCACGCTCATGCAACCCTAAATCGTCACCACCCGTACCGCAATACATGGCCCCACCACTTGTATTTTTCAAATCTTGGATACCGGGAACAACCCTCCAGCGCTTGAAACAACTTGTATCATCAAGTGGACACACCTGGAGGATCTCGAAACTACGTATTCCCTTTTTAGTTTGAGACATTCTTGGCAGAGCAGAAGCAAACAAGCAAATAGAATTTTTGTTCTTAAGGGGAAAAAACAGAAATTTCCCAGGGGCATTTACGTATCTCATCCATCGTACGAGCCTACGAGGGTTGAAGTTATGTATGTTAAATCTCAAACTGCGCTGTTTCCTAAGTTGGCTATCACTCACTACATACTTACATATTTACTTGTGTATGTAGGTAGGTGTTAGTAGGGTATGGCCGGCAACTTGTGCCAATAGGAACTGAAAAATGATATCTGATCTAGACTTACAAGACCAATATGGAGAATTTTGAACTAACTACCTAGTGCCCTCAATGGATTGGGAAGGAAGCTTCTCCCCAGCTGTATCAGTACTAGGTCTTGGCGAAAATAGTGATCAACCCCAATATCAAGAATGTTACACACCAGAGTAACAAAACATGGCGATCTTGATTATACTCACATAATTTAGCTAGCGGTTACCTGTGGAGTTGCACCACAACACACACACACAGCTGAAGATTAATGGAGCTGCCTGTTTGGGGTCATGTCCTAGGGCTAGCTCAATTCAAGATATAGCTCATAGATGTAAACTGATGTAACGGATTTCACAATACCGAATCATGCCACTATTCCCGTAGAGGATTAATGTCCGTGATTTGGATTTGGGTGGTAATCTCTTGGTCACAAATTGCTTTTCACTGTGGACCAATTACTAGCCAGCCTCGCCACAAGCGCTAAATCTAGCCTACGAGGGAGTTCTTTTGTACCCTTGCAATAATGAATGCCGAACTCGGTGCTGAAAAAGTGGCGACCACGCCTATAGACAGAATTATGTGGTTAGGTCATCAACTAGATTTTTTGGATATTTATTGCTTCTGCTAGGACCCTCTGAGAACTGTTTCGATCAGGATCTACCAATTTTCCTTCCTTTTCAGACAGATTACTTGGCGGTCTCAGCTTGTTTCTGTCATCATGAGCCAGCCTGCATCTAATCCCTCTAAATTGGGGGCGCATTCACTTCCGGGTCAAACCGGTCCGATGTTTGCAACAGACTCTGGAAAGGATGAACTGTCATTCTCAAATCAGAAAGAACTTGGAGAGCGGCCTGATGGAATTGTCGAGGAGGGCCCAACTGGTGTGCAAAAAGCCGAAGCGGTAGTGCTTGCATGGAGCAAACACACCGTGTGGGCCATTTACGCTTGGTATGTGGTCACTTTGCAGCTAGCTACTCACTTAAAGAACGATATTCTACAGTGATTAGGATAATACTAACGTCTATTCTTAGGATTTGGGTCTGCTTTTTCATATTGGCGTTCCATTCATCGATCGGCACCAACGTGATTTTCAACGCCTACGCCAATTTTAATACCGCCCCTCAGATTTCGACCGCAGCGATCCTAGCCACTGTCGTAGGTGGTGTGGTAAAGCTTCCTATCGCCAAAATCCTCAACATCTGGGGTCGAGCCGAGGCCCTCACTATCTTTACAGCACTGTTTTTGCTGGGGACAATCATATTGGCGTCATGCAATGGGCCGAATGGATTTGCGGCGGGATACGTTCTGTATTGGGTTGGCTACAACGCAATCTACCTGATCCTTGATGTCTTCATTGCTGATACGTCGGGTTTGAGGAACCGAGCATTTGCGTTTGCATTCTCCAGTACGCCCTTCATTTGCACGGCTTTCACGGGTCCCTTGGCTGCCCAGTCCTTTTTAAGCATGACAACATGGCGCTGGGCATACGGAGCATTTGCAATCATCTTCCCATTTGTCTTTCTGCCCCTCACTGTCGTGTTCAAGTTCTACGAGATGAAAGCTAAGAAAATGGGTTTGTATCACAAAGAAAAAAGCAACCGCACTTGGTCTCAATCTGTCATGCATTATGTCCACGAGTTTGATAGTGAGTGCCCTTCCTTTTTGTGAAAATAATTCGCACTCAATTATTAACAGTAAATAGTTATCGGCGCCTTTCTATTGATGGCAACGTTTATTTTGCTACTGCTGCCGTTCAGTTTGGCAATCTATGGACGAGCCGAATACGGATCGGCCACTTTTATCGCTATGCTAGTCATCGGGTTCTGTCTGTTCTTTGTCTTTGTGGCATGGGAAAAGTTCTGCGCTCGCAAGCAATTCATCCAGTACGATTTGCTGAAGCAGCGGACAGTCCTTGGTGCCTGCTTACTATCAGCTATGCTCAACCTTGGCTACGCCGCTTGGGATCTCTATTTCCTCAATTTTGTCATGGTGGTGTACGACCTCAGTGTGTCGGACGCAGGCTATATGAACCAGATATACAATATTGGATCTTGCTTCATTGCGCCCGTGTTTGGTATTTATATCCGACAAGCCAGACATTTCAAAAACGCTTGTCTTTTCTTCGCTCTTCCCTTGATGCTTCTTGGCTCAGGGTTGATGATTCACTTCCGCGGTGAAGGTGACGGGATCGGATATGTTGTCATGTGTCAAATTTTCATCGCCTTTGCTGGTGGTATGTTAGTCATCGGACAGGACATGGCGGTGATGAGCTCAGCGGATCACGATGGTGTGCCAATGATGCTTTCGATCCTTGGACTTTTCGCCAGTCTGGGCGGAGCTGCTGGAAACACAGTTGCCTCTGCCATCTATGCCAACGTCTTCCCAAGCACTTTATTGGCCAACTTACCTGCTGAGGCACAGGCTAATTGGGCGGATATATACCTTGGAGGATATTTAAAGCAGATGAACTATCCCATGGGATCAGAGATTCGGACCGCCATTAACTTGGCCTGGGGTGATACCCAAAAGTATAGCTGTATCGCAACCACTGCTGTCGTGGCACTGGGATTGCCTTGCATTGCTATCTGGAGAAATGTGAATGTCGACAAGAAGCAGGTACCTGGCACTGTCCTTTAGACCTACACAGTCTGCCATGATTGCGGTTGGTATTCAGTCAGACAGCACCGTTGTTCCCGGAGATGGGGAATTTTGCTTGAGTTTAGTATATCGTTGTTCTTTTCATTTCAGTTTTAATATTTGAATTTAAAATAAAATAATAATCTTGACTTGCTTTTTGCTTGTTGCTTCTCGTTTTCTTTAATTTTCTTCAGATTCTAATTTTACTAGGACTGAATGTAATGGCAAGTCTCTGTTATAAAGTAGTTGGCAATGTCCCTTTATAGTAACAGGTAAATGGACTCATTTATATTGCTTGATTACATAGGTCAAGCTATCTGGTAATTGTCTTATCATGCTTCATCTGTATTAAACGAGTCGTTACCCCAAGTTGACAATCCTAGGTCCCCTGTAATTAAGTTATAAAGAACAAGAAAGGAAGTATATGAAGCAACACCTTCAGTGAGCGTAGGGGAGGATCAACGGAGTTCTCCACACGTATCACTAAACCTCCTAGGCCTAATGTATGAAATACTAGTTAGAAGCAAGAACTCATTAATTTCAATAGTAGCAAAATCTATCTCTTGTAATACGTCTATTTTGAAATTCAACATAGATCTGACTGGAGGTCAAAGACACCCCCACATCCAATCCGACATTAGGTGGCTAGTGATTGATGCAACACACTCTCCCGATACATCTCACTCCGATCAACAAGCTCTGTATGGGTGCCGTGGTCAACGCAATGACCATCCTGAATGAGGAAAATTTGATCCGCACGATAGATGGTCTTCAGCCGATGCGCAATAGCGATGATTGTAGTTTTACCCGCAAGGTTAGACAAGGCATCCTGAATCTTTCGCTCAGATTCACCATCAAGAGCACTAGTAGACTCATCGAGAAGTAGCAGGCCTGGCTTTCTGACCAAGGCCCTTGCGATAGATAGGCGCTGGCGTTGACCGCCCGAAAACTGCTTTCCATCATGTGTACAGAATGTATCATAGCCATCAGGCAAGCTCGTAATCACATCATGGATCTGAGCTTGCTTACAAGCTTCCTCAATGTCGACTTGTGTCGCCGTATACCCGGGTCTTGCCCCGAGCCCTATGTTAAAAGCTAGAGTTCCCTCGAATAACACGTTCTCTTGTGGAACAAGTGCGATGTCGTCCCTGAATGTGGTTGACAATATACGGTTGATGTTCTGTTCATTGATTGTAACAAACCCGGATGTGGGTTGATAGAATCTTTCCAGCATGTTGAAGATGGTGGATTTTCCTGAGCCACTGGGCCCAACCAGCGCGTAGAAGTTTCCTGGTTTGAAATCGATGCTCAATTCATTGAGCACAGGAATATGGGACGATTTGGGATACGCGAAGCACACTTTGTGTAACTTTGCACCCACTGGTCTCTGGGAAATTTTAGAAGAAGCTGCATCAGAAGTCATGTTGGCCTCAGGATCTGTATTTGGCATTTCCATCTTCATCATTTGCTGTGTGTAGTTGTCGCCACTGTGCTCCTCCTCAGCGGAGTTTGTTTTCACAAGGTCAACGACACGAGAAGCAGCCTTTCCAGCCTTCGAAACATCTGGTGCCAAGGCAAGCATCTGACCACACGACTGCGTGCTGAACAGAAGAGCTGGTAAAACAATAAAGAATTGGGTTTGGGAGTATAGCCCTGAGGCAATTTGCTTGGATCCCCACCAGTATGCAAGGGCGCTGATGAGATTGCTGACACTGAAGGCCCACGCTAACCAGAAGTTTCCCCAGGCGATCGCCTTTGTGGTGTTCTTATACGGCTTCTGGATTGATGAAAGGAACTCCCGATATAGCTGCTTCTCGAGTGAGAAACCTGCAACGAAACGCAGATTTCCCAAGGCCTCCACTGTAAGCTCCGTGGCACGAGAGAATGCCTTCTTGTGTCGCTCCGCAAATTGGCTCTGAACACGTAGCTTCATGAATCCAGCCACGAGGAGAACAGGAATTGTTGGAACCAGAACAATTGAGATCTTCCATGCCACGACAAATGCAATGATGACTCCTGCAAAAAGATTGACCGCAGTCGCAAGGAGAAGGCCGATTGTGGTTCCGGTAAGGCCACTGATTGCGGATGCATCACCTGTGATATAAGCAATGAGGACACCAGGACTTCGTCCCTCAGCACTATGCCACGTCATGGTTTGACTCAGGAGCGATCGAAGGGAGTTCATGCGAATTCGATACAGTGTCTGGTCTGCTGCCCATCCATAGGCACACCCTCCAATGACATTCGCGAATAGTTCGACAATTCCCACGACAAAAAACATAAGACCGAACAGGTTTCCGCTGTGTCGGATGTTTGCGGTACCTTTGCAGGGACTGAGCCCTCCAACGGTATTACCAAACAAAATTGCGTTCGAGCTGTAGCTAGCTCCGATGATTGTTGACATTACCAAGCCCAAAAGGATAAGAAGGATGTTGGGACGGATGAAAGCGAAACAAATTTTTGCAGTGAGGAACTTTGACCGATTAGGTTCTTTCTTTGACAACGTATTATCGGACTCTGCTTTCGCTTCAGCGGGCTTTTCCTCTTCGGCCAAATAGACACTCTGCTCTTTGTCCGCCAGGATCGGGTCTTTGTGGTTGGAAATGAGAGAGCTTTTGGCCTCACTCAATGTATCTTCTGAGCTATCCATTCCAGAGTTGGCGAGTCTCTGTTGATTGATCATTGCTGCATACGCCCCATCACTTTCCAACAAAGTTTGAGGAGAACCGCACTCCACCAGGCGGCCATTCTGGATGACAATAACTTGATCCGCATCCCTGACAGCAGCTAGACGATGGGCAATAGATACTATCGTGGTGGTTCCAGAGAGAGTAAGCAAGGCAGCCTGAATTAACTGCTCACTCATTGAATCGAGTGCAGCAGTTGCTTCATCCAAAATCAGCAGTTTGGGTTCACGAACAAGAGCCGTGGCAAGAGCAATGCGCTGCCTTTGGCCGCCACTGAGCTGGCCGCCAGAAGTTCCCACTGGACTAGCTAGACCAAACGCTAGAGATTCGATAAATGAGAGCGCATTGGCCCTGCTAGCTGCCAGCTTTGCCTGTTTGAAAATTTCAACAATCCTGGGGTCACAATCTCCCAGAGCCTCCTCTTCAGAACACCCAGCCTGGATTCTGGCCACAAGATCGGCCAAGCTCATATCCAAAATAACTTCAGTCAGATGCTCGTGGTCAGCAGACCCAACCAGTCCATACGCAATGTTTTCCACAATGGAGCGGTCCAGCAGTTGGGATTCTTGCTGTACAAATCCCATTTGGCTTCGCAAGCTGGCCACATTCAAGTCTTGGAAACTTTGTTCCCCGACGTAGATATTTCCACTTGATGGATCGTAGAAACGTTCCAGAAGTGCAACTATGGTAGACTTTCCACCTCCCGATGGACCAACAAACGCGGTGTGCTTCTTTGGAGGGATGGACAAGCTCAACCCTTGCAAGACTGGGACCTCAGCCCGGGCAGGGTATGCGAAATGAACATCCTTGAAATGGATCTCTTGTTCGCCCAAGTTCACACTTTGCTCTCCAGTAAGTGATGTGCCGTCGATATTGGAGTTCCGGTGAATCACCTCTAATAGGCGCCTCGATGCACTAGTAGCGGCGCTAAAAACGTGCATATAGGGAGAAACTTGGCTGAAGATAAAGGTTGCTATTACATGTATTAGCCAGTGAACTGTGAGAGTAAGGTAGTTACGCCGATAGAGATCTTACCATCAATCAGAATGAAGATCACAGTATAAACTGCACCAATAGAGACCCCGGAGTTTAACCCATCAACAGAGTCTGCTATCAAATGGGCTCCTTTCCAGTATGCCAAGGCATTTGATGAGTAGACTATAAAGAAAAGCGTTCCCATTTGCGTGGCATGCACGGCCGCTTTTTTCAACGCGTCCTTCCGAGACTGAACAAGATGGGAGGAGAAGAGGTCTTCTAGGCGTTTTTGAGCATTGAATGCATGTACAATCTTCAAGTGAGAGAGACTGGACGACGCAATTGAGGTGGCGAGATCAACCTGCTTGCCTACACGGGTACCGTATCGTGAAGCAAGACGGCCTCCGACGAGAGCCATAGCAAAGAAGCATGGAATCACCGCAATCAGGATGCCTGCAATGACAGGCACCTTTATGAAGGCCACAACATACGCCGTGACGAAGTATGATAACGTAGCAATGTAGATGCCAACTTTTTCCGAAGTCCCCGATTGCAATGTCTCAATATCACTGACCAGTCGAGAGATTACCTGACCAGAGGGTAGACTGTCGTGGAATGCTGCTTCCTGACGAATCACGCTGCGGAAATAAGCTTTGCGATAACGACGGGCTATCCGTTCGCTCACAAGAGCCCAGCATGCCGCATAAATGTATATACTCGCAAAGTTGAAGATGGTAATGTAAATGAGGTATAAGACTTTCGTTCGGACGGAGGAAGCATCGTAGGCTGTCGCAGAACAGGCGACTTCGTTGAGTTCGTTGATGAGTTGACCAAGCACGACACCAAGTAATGGCTCAGGGACACCTGCAGCAATGGCGAAGAATGTGCCCACAATAATGAGTGCGACATCAACACCGGTGTAATTCAATGAAAAAAGAAGGCGGACGAATGAAAAAGCTGTTTTCAACTCCTTCAGCTTGGAGATGAACCCGGACACAGGCTTCATCTGTTGCAAAATGAGTCAGTATCAAAATTGGGCTGGAATAATGAGATGGTTGTCTTACAAACCAATGTCCTGGTTGGCTCGCCGTCATTTTGTCCTGTCCATCGCCATCAACAGTCTCCGACGTCTGCATGACTGTTTCTCAGGGCTTCCGTAAGTATAGAAAGGTGGTTCTACAAAAAGGAAGCAAATGAAGATTTTGCTCAAGGTGCGTATGAGCCTTGCCCTTGAAATCTTCCTGTTACTGAGCCACTAGATCCCACACAGTCACGGTGAAAACCTGAGGAGCTCCAATGTCGCAATGTTGATCTGTATTTTACATCTGTACATTAACCAAGTGCAAAAATACATATACCCCACAATAAAATACAAGGACCCTTATCAGATTGGACCCACTTTATGTCTCAAGCCACGATGGGGCCATTCCGGAGTGAACCGGTAACTTATAAACCTAGATATTCCAAGGCTACTAGGAGAATTGCTTAAGCTTCGTGGTTTTTAAATCCCTCCGAATAGATTGATACATAAAATATTAGGAATTTTCTTTATGTTATCAGATCCGATCCACTCACATCATGTCTCAAACCAGCCACAATGGGGCCATTCTGGACTGCACCAGCAAATTGCGAGTGGAATTGCGTAATTTTTGAACACCCAAAAGGCTTCGTGGGTTTAAAATCACCACTTGATACATAAAATATTATGCACAGTTTTCTCTCTGCCGATCCTTCCATTTTAATGAGGCGTGACTTCCGAGGTCCGTACTCCGTACAATAGGCTCTTATCAGATCCAACTCACTTTATGCCTCAAGCCCGATGGGGTCTTTCCTGCGCGCACGGGTATATGACTTATGTATAAAGAATGACTGTTTACATAGTTACTCTTTACCCAAAAAAAGCTTTATGCTATAAGTCACTCCGAATTTCTGGTTACTAGTCATGCGGGTTCAAATTTCGCTACGATATGTCGATTTTTTGCTCTGAGAATTATTGGGCATTTTATAGGAATTTCTAACTTGTAATTCTAAATAAGACAGGTGACGCATGGGTGACATCCTTTTCAAAGCTAGTAATATGATTTGTACAAAGCACCGTAATGTACCTCGGTCCTTTGGGCTTATGCCGACCAAAAACGTTCTAGTGGGAGCCACATCTAATTCCTGGCGCACCGTCGCATTACTTGGCAATATCGTTAGTCCCCGCGCGGACGGCAAGTACAATTAATTTAGCCTCTTTGGCTTGCAGCTAAAGTATTTAGCTCTAAACCCTGCCAAGAAAAGTTCTAGTCAGACAGATCAAAAGAACCGGCTAAGTTCCGAATACCCAGGTCGTGCCAAGATCCACGGAGGCAAATTTCCCATCCATATAGTATGCGTAGCGTAGCATTTCTTTACGTGGGCTCGTACCCACTGTTTACAAATCGAGTAATTGGAAAGAATCAGGTGATAAATACTGTTCAAAGACCGTGAGCGCAAATCCTAAATCGGAGATTCCGCTGAAAATCGCGCATTGTGTTAAAGCGCAGCACTCGATGCCATTTTCATCGATATTAGAGCTCGAATATCAAATCGGGAAACTCCACTAAAGTCTGATCAGATAAAAACAGGGTCCCGCCAATATTGAGACGGGTCCCGGGCCGGGAAATGGATGGTCCCTGGTAACGCAAGGCTTTATCAGATTGTATTGTATGTTATGAAAGTTTCGGGGGCTGTTTTTTGCAAATCACCAACTTTCTGTAATACGTTAGTATCCACTTATTACTAATTACACCCTGATCACCACTTGTGTATATCCAATGCCTAAACTTTCAGGGTATACTGGTAATCATCACAGGAAACTTGTTGCTAATATCTTTTGCGCTGATTTAGGGAATCATATCGCAAGGCTAATATTATCATAGGGCGTCTACCGCCATGAATCCTTTTTTTCGAATGCAACGCTCCGATGACATCTTTCTTCCATCTCGCAGCGTAACCTCTACTTAATTCTCAGGTGGACCGGACTGCGTCTCGCTTACGCCAAGAGTTAGCGTGAGTAGCCCGTGCGAAAATGAAACATAAGAATGGAACCCTGAAGACACAATTGACGCCCATCTATACCCAAAAGAGGATGGATACGGTGCGTGCTATAAATCAAGTTAAAGCGACAAGAAGCTTGCGCCAAATGACAAGAGATACCAACAGTAAGAGATATGACCAATTATTTGATATTGGACATATCACAGCTTTATATTAGTTTAAAAGGTAAAAAGAAAACTGGGAAATGAGCCTAACGAGGACGTCCTTTCAAAATTAGTAGTTGCATGTTTTAAGCCTAAAGGGCAAACGGCAGAGATAGAGGAAGAGGGGGTTTTTTTTTTTGAAGAGACAGGCTGTCAAAAGAGCTAACTACGTATGTAGCTATCAACTATCCCGAGTTACTGAGCTGACACCTCAGGCACCTATATCATGCATTCGGGTATTTTCAAGACCCAGACCGTGAAACACAAGCCGTGTTGGATTCTGGGTCCCGAGAATTGACATCTCTCATGCCTCGGCTTAGCAGTATGGGTGATCTGCCCCAGTACAATAACAATGACCAGTGATTTTTTATATCATCCAGCCGGAGACGCCAAAATCCAGGGTTTGTGCATGGACCTGGGAGAGGTTGATAAACTCGTGCCTCAAATTCAGTCACTCAGAAGTGACCTTACCCGAACACGATGGTCACAAGATTGTTGCTTTGGTAGGAACAACTGATTGTATTACCAGGAAGGTCAACTGGCTAAAAAGGGATGACCAGTTTTCTAAATTCCTGCCCAAATATATGTAACCCGTTTGTGCGAATGAAGTCCATGTCACTCACGGTGTCATAGCAAATTCATTAACAGCAGTGGCTCGGCCGGTTACCAGGTACGAGCCAAAACAACTTTCCAGCATACCACAAAGGGGGCTCTTCAGTCAAAGCCTGCTGTGAAATCCCAATCACCAAATCATTGGCGGTCGAAATCAGCAGCATTATTGCAGGGGGGTTCGAGAGCAAGGAGAAAAACTTTGCATGATCTCCCTGGGGAGATCACTTTCCGCTTGTCAGGGTCGGCCCCATTTCCATGTAGCTAGTATCATTGTCGAACTTGACCCGGAAGAAACATGGAAGAACTCAAACAAGGTCGAAGACTTGTTGAAAATTGCTTTGACGGTTTGCGATAAGAAAATATTGATAGGTGCCGTATATTTGCCCAGTCTCAAGGAAAGTAACTGGAGTATTGGAGAAATGCCTCATCAATCTCCGGTGTTTTCTCACCGATCCGGCTCATCTCTGCATAATTGAAGTTTCCATTCATCCAATTTTCAGACTCGGAAACCAACTCAGCGGATGGCTGTTCAATTGAGCTGTCATTTCCAACAACGGCGGATATTGATGACTCCTCACTGATAGAGCGCGGAACAAGGGGGCCGGGCTGAAGTTTCAGATGAACGGTGATAGTGTCCACCATAGATGGCAAAGTTTGCCCTATTTTGGTAAGTAGCAGTGGAAGAAACCTTCGACGTCCTCCGGGAAGATCGTGGATGAGAGTGAAAAAATGCTTGAGATAATCCTGCGGGCCAAGCTTGAACCCCGAAGAACGGAGCCCAGCGGCCGAGAGGCATGCCATAACGTCAATCAAGGTGCACGCGACCTCAAATATTTTTTCGATCTACAATCCGTTAGAATAGGGTTGGTATTTTTGATAAGGTAAATCATACAAGACCAATTCCATGGGTTTCCATACTCTGCTTGGATAATTTCCATGTTGCGAAGCAGAGATCTTGAGCAATTAGGAGGGGGTAGCGAAAGTCCATACATTCATGAGTAGGATTTGTCGAAAGAAACCCAGCAGTTGTAGAAAGCTGCCATATCATGATACGCAGCCACTGCTGGGATACACGCAGATCCGCCATGAGTATATCAGGCAGATCGAGGTCCGCCGGGACTGCACTTTGGATCCGCTCCTCAAGGTGAACTAGCGACTCGATGGAGCATGTGGCATTTGTTCCATTCCACTGACCCAGAAAACCTTCATCAAATGGACGGTAGAGGTTTACCAGACACCGAAACCCAATAGCTGACGCATTTGCAAGTGGATCATCTTCTAGTTGCGTTGGAAGTGCATCGTCTTCTAGTTGAGGGCTGTCGGGAGTGACCTGGAGCGTAATTGGTCTATGTCGGCGGATCGCATGGGCTCTGTTCCTCTATTAGCAAATAACCACTTAATAGGCGAAGAAAATACCTCTCGGACACCACTAAGAGCCAAAACAATTTCCCTGCCAAGGAAGGGTCATCGTCATCCACCTGCGCCGATGCTGCTTGACTTTCCAGCGCGCTTGCCGTATAGAGGGTCGTGGATTCGCGGAGAAAGTAATACGCATGTCGTTGATTTCCTAATCCAATATGACATCCATACAGAAGAAAAGCGATGATAATGTTTTGCCGTACAGGATCTGTGAATGGATCGATGTGCTTTCGAGCTTCGGTGGCTTCTTCAATAAGGGAATTTCGATAGTCTTCAGTGCAAAAATCTCGAGAGAATTCCGAGGATGCGTGCTCCACGGCAAATCCGGTTTGAGTAACCACAAAAGCACAGAAAGCAGTGACGAAACAATAAGAATGGAGGGATGTATCGGCAAGGTCCACCTGCTTTCGAAAGCCACTGGGTTGCAAAACCGGCACCGTTCCTCTCATTCGTGAGAAAAAATATATTGAGCAGGCGTCGACAAGCTCCCGGCTCAAAAGGCCCGGGGTTTTCGAGAATTGACATCTTCCCGAGGCTTGTAATGACTGGGGCGTCGGTATGTTATCTCCAACCCTGAGAGCTGCTGATGGCGGAGAAATATTCGCATCCCGCACTAGCGCCTGTTCAATTTCGTTTGCTCTGAGTTCATTAAGGATGTTGGCTGTTTGGCCCTGTCGCCCCTTTTTCTGTCGCTGCAAAGACGTCCGACAGACTAGGCCGGCAGCCCGACACTGCTCACAAGGTTTTGGGAAAATACATTTGACCTTACGGCGGCGACATGCATCACATGCTTGTTTGACAGGTGGGTCTGGCATCTGGAAAGTCAAGTCTAAATATACCGAGAGCTAGCACAACGCAAAATTCCGGGGTTGCGGGGGGAAGTCGGGAAGAAGCCGGAAGGAATGGAATTTGGTGGCCTTATTTGCCAGGCCTCAACATCATGTTCTGGCCCCCAAATATTGTCGACCCTGAATCCAGTGTGGCTATTTCTATTTAATAGTGGAAACCACCTCTTTAAGGGCTTTGTATTTTTTTTTTATAAAATGAGAAGAAAATTCCAGACGCTCAGCCAAATCCTTTGGGAGGATCCTAATGGGCTATAATCTGTGCATTGCTAAGAAACTACTGGCATGAACTACTGGCATGAGGAAATATTGTGGCTAGCTGCAAGATCAGGTCCTATATAGAATATCATCATAGAAAGTTACATTTCAATAAATACCCATAGTAATTCATGTATTACTGATTGGTATTTCATGGGATATATCTCAAATGTAGACGCGTCCTTCGAAGGGCTTCAGGGTTTCCAGCGATGAATCGGAATAGTTGCCTACAAGCAACTTCATGCCCGCGGTTTTCTCAGCCTGTGTGAATGGCTGGGGCCTTTCAGTGAAGTTCAAAATGACCAATGCTCGTTCATCATCTCTCGACTTCACAAAGCAAAACGTCTCTTGATTCTCGTAGTCAAGCACTTCAAATGCACCGTGGATAAACAACTCCCGGTGCTCTTTCCTTAGACGCAGAACATCTTTCCAGAAAGACAACACACTGGATGTATCATTCTGCTGCTTCTTGACATTAATCTCACCATAAAGATCATGAGCTCGCATCCACGGTTTCCCGGTAGTAAACCCAGCATGTTCCGAGTCATCCCACTGCATCGGCAGCCTGGAATGATCGCGAGCCAGAATTCGGAGACCATTCATAATGTGTTCTTTACGAGTAGGATCGGCTCCACTCGCACTGCATTGCTCTGCTTCTCGGTAATATCCTAATCCTTCAATGTCCTTGTATTCCTCAATGGGCCACTCGCGCGGTGCATTGATCATACCAATCTCCTGTCCCTGATAGATGAACAGAGTCCCCGTCATGGTAACCATCATCAGAGCCAGCATTTTGGCAGAGATCTCCCGGAACTCAGGTGCATCCGATCCAAACCGCGAGACAGACCGTCCATTGTCGTGATTTTCACAGAAAGCGGTGGTCCAGCCATCCGTTCCCTCAATGAAAGTCTGCCACTTCTCCACAATTGATTTCATCTTTGTCAACTTCCACGGCGTAAAAATGTACTTCTCCTCCAAGCTAGGTCCCATGCCAATATGGCCAATATCCAAGTGGAAGACCATGCTCAGCTCCTTGGCTGATGCTCCCACATATTCGAGGACATTCTTAGGATCGGGTGTATTGGCCAGTTCGCCCACAGTCATGACATCCCCGTACGGAGCAAATGATTCATCATACATTTCGCGCAGGAACTCATGAATGCGGGGGCCGTTGCACCACATTCCAATGGCGGGCTGGATGTAACTTTTCGGATCTGTGATGGGGGCGTCTGGGAAGTTTGTGTGCTTGCTGTACTTGTTCACTGTGTCCACTCGGAAACCGTCGACACCTTTGTCTAGCCAAAATCGAACCGCGCTGTTGTAGATAGCCTCACGCGTGGCCTTGTTATCCCAGTTGAGATCGGGTTGTTCTTTGGCGTAGAGGTGCAGGTAATATTCTTCTGTTTTCTCGTCCCAGGTCCCTACGTAAAAGCTTTGTTAGTTCAAAGATATCTAGTATTGTCGAATATTTTAACTCACATGTGCTTCCTGCAAAGTAACCGCGATAATTACTTGGAGGCATCCGATTCCCCGCCTCATCATATCGAGGAGGACGCCAGAAGTACCAATCGCGCTTGTCATTGTCCTTGCTACTCCGACTTTCCTGGAACCAAGCATGCTGATCACTAGAGTGATTGACGACTAGATCTAGGATCAATTTCATGCCTCGCGAGTGACAAGCTTCCACAAGGTTCTCCACGTCTTGAACGGTTCCATAAGCAGGAAGCACATTTTCGTAGTCGGATATGTCATAGCCCATATCGTGCATGGGCGAGTCATACATCGGCGATAGCCACACGACATCAACTCCTAACGACTGGAGGTAATCGACCTTTTTAACAACACCGGGGATATCGCCCCAGCCATCACCGTTGGAATCATAGAAAGAAGCCGGGTATACCTTTCAACTCGAGAAGACAACGTCAATTTTATGTTTTCGGGAATGCCTAAATGTTGTGGTGACTAACCTGGTAGACAGTGGCTTCTTTCCACCAGTTATTGGTCCCCGTAGGAACGGCTGTGGTGTCCTGCGTCGCGTGTGGTGACATAGTGGCTTGACAACTTTATTCTCCAACCCAACACCCCTCTTATATCTTTTCATTATACCTCGGCACCAACTCGGCCTGGGCAAACGCGGGGGTATCTTCAGGAACCCTGCATACCCGCCAAGCCTCCGACGGGATGCTGCATCTCCGACTAACGACCGACTTGCCACCGAATGAGTCCTTTCCGGGACGATGATTGGATACGGTTGGGCCTCCACACTTCGGCTTCCCCAGTTTTCTCCAAATCCTCGGAAGCGAGCAACAGACCATGTGCACTTTCCCCGGATCAGCGATGCGCGTGAGCTGAACTATGTACATTCTTTTTCTTTGGGGAGTTCTGTATAAATGACGCATCGCCCCGTGGTCCATCGGCTTTGATAATGCCTGAAGTATCGGGATATTACCAGCCTTTGACTCTTACCAGGCCTTGACAAAAGCACCTATTGTTCCAAACCCCTTGTTTAGCGTGCAGTATCCAACGGGCCCGCCCAGATTCGAAATCACAGCACAGTTTTTCAATGGTCTCGATGGACGACGCATCCGCAAGAATGGACGGTAAGGTCTCCCCCGTCCTTGCAGAGGGCCGACAAGCAGCCAGGAAGGAGCAGTCCATGACCCTATGGCAGGCTCTGCGGCTATACCCGAAAGCTGTCGGCTGGTCAGTCCTACTTTCGTCTACTCTGGTCATGGAAGGGTACGACCTTGCGTTGCTGAGTTCAATGTACGCATCACCTGCATTCAACCAAAAGTTCGGAGAACAGACTGCTTCGGGGAAATGGGCTGTTCCAGCATCCTGGCAATCCGGTCTTTCCAATGGTGCACGCTGCGGTGAAATCATTGGACTTCTCATCAATGGTTTGGTCTCTGAACGCCTGGGGTATCGCAAGACCATGGTCTGTGCGTTGGCCACCATCACAGCGGTCATTTTTCTGTTTTTCTTCGCGGTCAACGTTCAGATGTTGCTAGCTGCCGAGATTCTGGCCGGTATCCCTTGGGGTATCTTCCAGACCTTGCCAGCCGCCTACGCTTCCGAAGTTTGTCCGGTAGTCCTTCGACCTTACCTGACAACTTTCATCAACATGTGCTGGGTGTTTGGACAGTTTGTGGCCATTGGTGTCAACCGTGGCTCCATTTCTCGCGATGACCAATGGGCCTGGCGCATTCCTTTTGGTGTGCAATGGGTGTGGCCAATCCCAATCATGATCGGTTGCCTTTTCGCACCTGAGTCCCCTTGGTGGCATGTGCGCCAGGGTAATGTGGAAGGAGCTCGACGAGCGTTGCAGCGGTTGACGTCACCCAATGACCCCAGCTTTGACCCGGAAGAGACGATTGCTATGATTCAACACACCAACGAGTTGGAGAAATCGCTTTCTAGTGGAACCACGTATTGGGATTGTTTCAAGGGAACAAATATTCGCCGTACTGAGGTAGTTTGTCTTGTCTGGTTAGTCCAGACGCTATGTGGCCAGAACCTGATGGGTTATTTTGCCTACTTCTGTGTTCAAGCGGGCCTACCCACCGTTCAATCGTTCAATTTGTCCCTGGGACAATACGGCCTCGGCGTTTTGGGTACAATAGGATCATGGTTCCTGATGTCCTATGCGGGCCGACGAACTATCCATATCACCGGTCTCACCAGTCTTTTCGTTCTTCTGGTAATCACAGGATCTCTATCCTTTGCCCCAGGAGACAACAATGCAGCCAAATGGGCAATCGGCGTGATGCTCATCATTTTCACATTCTGCTATGACATCAGTGTCGGCCCTGTCACATACTCGCTCGTCTCAGAACTATCCTCAACCCGTCTCAAGGCTAAGACTATTGTCCTCGCCCGCTGTCTATACAACATCAGTAACATTGTCGTCAACGTTCTCACCAACTACCAGCTCAACTCCACAGCCTGGAACTGGGGTGCTCGGTGTGCCTATTTCTGGGCTGGCACGTGTCTAGCCTCCCTGGTCTGGGCATTCTTCCGGCTTCCCGAGCCGAAGGGCCGCACATATGAGGAACTGGATTTGCTCTTTGAGCGCGGAGTTTCAGCAAGGAAATTCGCGACTACTGTCGTTGATCCATATGAGGGAGAGGCGGCGGAGGTGCACGAGGCACATGCAGATAAAGATTGATAGTTCAGCGATGTCCCTTCATGTCCATCTTACTTAGGATATAATCATGATAAATACCCACCAGATAACGAAATTGAACCTTTGGATTGACTTTTTTCATCCGTCTTATGCCACTTCAAACTTGAGAATCCAAAACAGACTGCAAGTCGCACAATACTCATTTCATAATCAGAACTAGGTAACGTGAATAATAATTTCAATGATATTTACGTGGGTAAGCTGATAAAAGCACGCCACGAGCCGGAGTCAGTTAGGCTAGCAGAGTTCTTATTTAATGCTCACATAGACGGAAATCACCAGTCTCAAAGTTCTCATTATATTTTCCCGATCTGTACCCACGCTCTTTCATGAGCTCCAATCGGTACTCTTTGGCCTTCTCCATGGTCATCATAGGCTCCAAGTCATTTTGAACGATATTCTGCAGCTCCACTGGCAGACATGCCAAGGCCTGATTCACAGCATTCTGTCTCTCGTGGCCCCAGTCCTCTTGCTGCGGAGGTACATTTGCCGAGGAGATAATCCGACGATGGGGATCAACTAAGAATAGCGCGAGAATCTTACGATGACCGGGCTTAGACGGGTCGACTAGCGAGAATGGGGAAACACAATGCTGGACGGTGTTTGGGAAGGTGAGTAGCCGACCTTCTTTGCAAGCGACAGCCCCAAGGTCTTGTGTGATATCACGATTGGTCCCGCTGCCGTCGATATCATCGCCAAAACCAAAGACATCTTGTAAGAATTTGAACTGCCCTTGGGAGTATGAAATCTCTAGCATGTCCATCATACCACGTTGACGAAATGCCAAGGTGTTATCAGTTATATTTTCACTGTCATAGTAGTAGATTGCGGTGGCGCAGATGCGCTCGTTCTGTTCAAAGTTAGAATATACAGTTAACCAAAGGTTTCAAAACTCTTACCAACTGTCCCTCAATGTGCCAAGAGCCTCCTTCGTACTCAGGGTTGTCCTGGCTCAACTCAATGTTCGCCAGCTTCACGATGATCTGCAACTTCTTGTCGGGAAATTGCTCGCGTAGATCAGCACTATATGTTTCATTTCGAGGTTCAAAGCTGGCTGGCTCAGGAGGAATAATAGGATGGGTACTCTCCCACTCCTCATAGAGTTCCCAGAACGCATCTGTGTCGTAACCATCCCCCTCCGGCTGAACAGGCTTAGGGTCTGGATGCTCACCATATTCGACCTTGCTGTACTCGATTCTTGGAGTGATGAATTTGGACAGGCTGCGGTTCCAGAGTGGGATTGCCCGAGCGATAATTTGCTCAACGACCTCATAGAGAGGCTTATGATGAATAGGGTGGGCGTTATTGATGTATGACACGATTCGACAGCTGGCATCATCGCCGAGTTCAACATCGCACGGGAGCCATTGGAACTTGTCGCTGAAGACACGGACTTGCTCATCGGTGTCATAGTCATTGGAGCCATAGTCAGGTTGGCTATAGAAAAGTGGGCCACAATTTTCACTCAAAGGAACAGGGACAAGATCCCCTTGTCCCACGCTTCCTATGCAGTCATCAAGGCCAATGACTCGGTCCGGAAGCACGCGAGTTTTGCCGTAGATCACGGGAAACAGTGAGGGATGTACTAGATCAACTACTTTGTTATCAGACCCGGGGTGATAATCTTTCTCCGGCATATCCTCGAGAGGTTTTACTGCCTCTTTCAGTGATTGTTGTATCTCTTTCGACACAGCAGTGTCAGACTTTATCACGCCCACATCAAAGACGCGGACGTAACCCGTCTCTTTAAGAATGTTGGCTTTCCATTGAAGCTCCTTTATGATCCAGTCCATCACCGTGGGAGTCACATCTTGACCACTTTGGGCAATCTCGTTGCGCCATTTTGTCGTGATATCATCATCAAAGACCTATAGGAGGTTAGAAACAAACATTGAAGCTGACAGATATACCAGTCCAAGCACACCTTCTGATCCCATTGGGGCTTATCGGTAATGGTGTTCATCACTCGCATCATCAAAACTTCTCGATGAGTCACTAAGTCGCTGAAAATCAAGGTCAGCTCGAGATCCCGGCCGTAGTACAATTGACACATACTCGAAGCAGTCTTTTTCGATTGCATTATCATCCAATGCATTAGGAAAGCCGTAATCGCCGGGATACACCACATTTCGCTGGTTTGTTAGCAAATGGCATGTGTAGAAAGAAGATACAGATTCTCACATCGGGCTTGCAGTCCAACTTCACATTGAACCCTGGCATTCGAAGCTGCGGATTGGAAATTGAAGACATATTGACGTACAACACTAGGATACTAATAGTCAATCATTCCTGTCCATGGGAGGTTTTTGTACTCCCGCGGTCTTGGCGGAGTCCAGGCAGAAACGGGTTAGTTCCAGGCAGATAAGGCGCTAAGTCCGCTTTGGGCGGAGCTGCCTGGAAATTGGTATAGGCAGCCGAGGCTCCAAACCATGAATGTTTTAGGATTTTCTTTCAAATAAATTGCGAACGATATTTATACTCGATTCCGGGGATAGACTTGTGTGGTCAGAAAAGGCAACATCAGGTGTGATAGTGGTGCTTGCAGAAAGTATCTTAGAAGTAATACCCATCACAATCCGTCATATATATAGCGAGGAAAATACGCTTCCTTCGATTTTAGTTTCAATTTCCTTGGTCATATTCGTTTTCGCTTGTTCATTCTCGGATAGGTATTCCTCGGGACTAACAAGAACGATCCAGCAAAATTAGGTGCTCGCTACCAATCTATTAGGCAAGTAATGATGGGTTAATCATGATCTGAGATCTCAATATTCAGGATTCCCACAAAAGGGGTGAACAGAACCGGAGCAGCGGCTTCCTTTGCTAGCAACTGTTCTCTCGAAAGCTTTCTATGCCCCACATGAATAGACTTATCACCCCACTGTATCACTAAACTGAATAATCGCATACCATAATTCGGTATTTATCTATCTATTATACTTGATAGCTTCTAACAGCTGTATCGATTGTCGGACAGCTACCCTGGCTGTATTGATGGATTGCCTGCCATCTCACCAATGATGAGGATATCATAATAAGAATAGGAGATTAGTATCCCAAACAAAGCTAGGCTCTTCCACACTTAGTTTTATTACATGAAAGTACTTGTTGATATTGTAAATTTGACTTGTTTCTATATCTTCAACACTCCATATTCCTTCACTTCTTCGGCTCCAATGGGGAGATCTATGGAACAATAAAAGCTTATAGGTGATTACTACTTCGAGAGTGGGAAAAAATTGAAAGATTTGATAAAATCTATCTATAATATCCACACACAGACTGACCCAAGAACCCAGAAAGACCGCTCAAGATCCCAGACAATAGGAAGGTCATTGTACAAGTGAAGTGCTGCAGCCCGCGGGCCGACCCGTCGAGCCCCAACTTTAAATCCCACCACGAAATTTTCGCAGAGCAACCCCACTTCCTGTGCGGTCTTCAACCTGCGTCTCCAGAAAGCAATTGGCCGAGAACGATACCGAATATTAAAAAAAAAGATGGCGCCCATCAACCTTTCACACAGGCGGACACACAATTTGCTCCTGATTTCAAAACTCCTGAGCTTGCGTGACACTGCATCGCCCCTCACACTTGTGTTGGATTCCTTGGAGCAGCCAGCTACGCCACTCCTGAAAGAATATATTAGACGTGCAAAGGTATATTGACCTATGGTCTTACCATAAGCGACACCTGAGTTGCTATTCACGCGGATGAACAGCCATGCTGACTAGTTCGACAGCTGTCCAAAGTCCATGTCACGCTCATCGCTTTCGAAACCCTGAAGCAACCCGATGGAGTCGATGCTTTTGTGTCAACACGCCGCAAGAGCCCTGCCGATATAGTTAAAGAAGTGAGCGCAGCTTATCAGTCTGTTGCAGCTTCCAACCCCTCACGCAGTAAGCATTGTGCATTTACCCCGCCAGTGAATTTATACTCACTGCCTTTATAGGGCGTCTTATTCTCATTGATTCAATTAACCCTCTCCTTAACTCAAAAAGAGTTGACCCTGGGTTCCACCTGCCATCCTTCCTTGGCTCGTTTATTGCTCCCTCGTCGCCATCGGCTAAGGTTGATGCATCACTCGTGGTGACATATCATCAAGATGTCCCCGAACTTCCACAGCAAAACCCCTATTCACCATCACCTATTTCTGTATTGACATACCTTGCTACGAGTATCATCACACTCCATTCATTCTCGCATGTCCTAGCACAGAAGGCAGCTCGCGACCGCAGTCTGGCCCCTCCAGTATTCGGGCTTGAGGAAGAGCAAGAAGGGGTTCTCCTCGGCCGATTGGACAGATTGACCGGCACTGGCAAAGCTGAGGGGATTGTCATTGAGTTGGAGCACAGGAGGAAGAGTGGTCGCGGTGTACTGGAATGGTACCTCCTCCCGCCTGCGTCGCGGTATTCGCCCCAGCATCTGAAAGAGATTGTGACATTGCTTGACGATAATGTTTTGTACAACCCTCCCATGGAGCAGGATCCAGGCGCCGGCGATGAGGAACCGACATCAACCTTCGAGCTGGGTCTCACTGACCGACAGAGGCGCGAAAGAGAAGGTGTTGTATTGCCATACTTTGATGCACAGCATAACGATGGCCCCGGCGAAGGAGGCCGAATTCTTTACGACATGGGAGAAGAAGACGATTTCGACGAAGAAGAGGATGAGATTTAGGCATCATCAAATACGATACATGTTCACACGCAGTTCTCCTTATTCTAGAATCGGCGGATTGTAACCCGCAATCACCGAGGTATTAACTATGCGTACATTCATACAGTGAGGCCTAGGGACATGGCCACGGAGAGCAAGGAATTAGAAGAATCGCCAGAAAAGAAGAATGCAAATGACAAGCCCGACGCCAGCGAAAGGTCCGTACTGTGAGATGGTTAGCCAATCGGTCAGGGGAGGTCTAGCGCAAAGTATAGACCCACCTGCTTCAGCAGCAATTCCCAGTTGATGCGTACAGCCGCCTTTCTATACTTCTTGCTGTCCTCACGCAGTCGCCCCGACAGTTCGCCCATCCGCTCCAAGCTATCGCCTCGGTACAAGAGGTCCTCGATGTTCTTGGTCATCACCTTGGTGACATCACGGAGCTCATCGTTCAGCTTGTCGAGGTTCTGAGTTGCGCGACTGTCTTGGTACAGCTTCTTTGTGCGCTGAATAAAGGTATCAAACTCGACAAAAGCATACGGACGGAGGGTGGGTGAGAGATATTGTGAGGAAGTATAGGTAGTCGTGAATTCGGAGGCCAGATCAGCGAGATAGGTGAATGCGAGCTTGCGGGGGTAGGATTTGTCGCAAATGCAAAGGAAACAGATATCATCTTGGATTGTGTAGCTGCAAGCCATGTGAGAAATTGCCCATTGATAATGTTTGTGTCTGGTAGGTGTAACTTACTGTAGACTGTATTGGCCAGACTCAATACTGGCTTGGGGTGCGGAATTGCGATTCAAGCGCCGAAATATCATTTTAGCCTGGCCCTTAATCTCAGAGAGCTCTGATTCAGCCTATAGAGGTGTAAGCTCACGACCGGCTTAAATAATCGTTGTCACGTACCTGCTCATCGTCGACCGAAGCGGCCAGCATAAGGCCTAATTCACTTTAACATCAGCACTCCACCTCCTCACAACGTCCCCAGATAGTTCCTCACCATCGAGCCTTGCAATCTGCGTGGACCTGACCATCCTGAAAACGTTGCTTTCTTGTTCTGAAGGACAGCGCTCTCTCCTTTGTTTTGCCGTGAGAATGGCTCCGAGGAAGAGACGCACGAAGGCGGTAGCGAAGCCCCGTGCGGCAGAACCACGACGTTCGGGGTAAGCTCCGCATTTGCTTCTTGACTTTCTATTTACTGACGTCTTATAATAATGTCCTAGTCGTGTTGCTGCGAGTTCTGCCAATGTAGCAGAACAGTCGGGTCTCGCCATGTCGACCCTGAAATCCGAAACGAGCTCACGAGCTAGAACCCCAAGAAGGCCTGCTGCCAGAGGGAAATGGAGCGAGGAGCAGCTATTGACGAGTGACAAGTCCCTCCTCATTGACTTGGACCTAGTGGTATGAACCAATCCTTCCCAAATGCGATACCATATTATCCAAGCTAACAATAAGCTCAAAACGTCTAGAAACTGTTGGCGCGACCTGAAGCATGGGATTCCCTTGAGGAAAGCGATAAGCGTGAAATCCTCGCTCTACTCCCCCCAGATGTTCACCCAGAGGCATACGCTATATCAGATGACCCGGATGCAAAAATAAAACCCATCCCCGACTCCTTTATCCGCTATTCAAACAACTGGCGCGACGGCGTTCGACAGTTCCAGCTCGACCTCCAAAACGGCCGCTACGACCCCGAATGGCTACGCCAGGCGCAGGAAGCCAGGGAGCAGCGTGAAAATGGCGAATTTGATGACTTTAAAGAGCGTGAATATGAGCAGTTCTGGGGGCAGAAGCAGAAGGTCGTCTGGAATGCCGCTGCTGGAGAAAGTGCACGCGTGAAGATGGGGACTCTTATCAATGAAGGTGTCATCCAGCTGGGCGACATCTGGAAATTTTACTATGTTTACGGTAGAGGGCCCGGAAGAATCGTCATCGAAAAGGAAGTCAAGGTATTTAAAGATCTATCCACTCCGCATACAGCTTCGCCATTTACTGACAGCTATAGGTTCTTGACCGTGATGGGGTGAAATTGACTTTTGCAATTCCGCCTGGTGAACGAGTCTTTCTTCGAAGCAATTTCGACAAAGGAGAGCCCGTCTCGGTACCAGAGAAGGGAAAGGAAGATGTGAAAGTCGATTTCGACACACAGCCAGAGCCAGTGACATCATCCTGGAATGATAAACAGTTGAAATATGAGGACCCAGAATCACAGCTCACCGATGCAACCTCCGGTGGCGATGAGATGAAGCTTGATACCGATCAAGCGCCACAGGATACCCCTGCTTCTTCCAATGTCGACGAAATGAAGCTTGACAATGAACAAGCGCCACATGAGATTTCTACATCTTATACTGATGACATGAGTACCGACACCGTCACACAGCCAGTCATTCCACCTTCAAATGACGAAGCAACCAAACAAGAACCCCCATTCAGCGTTATTATTGTCAGCCCCGGCGGTACGCGAAATCAAAAACCTAAGCGCAAAATTCCTGAGCCCAAACCCCAGCCCCCAGTGAAGCGCAAGCGAGGACGGCCACCTAAGAATCCACCAAAGCAACCTGAACCAGAGCCACCCCAAGAACCGGAGGTGTCTCGGGGAATAGAAGTGTCCCAGCGCGATGAACAGAGCCCAACTGCTCCCGATTCCTTCATGGACATTGTGGCTGCACAGATTGAAGAAAACTGCAAAGCTGCTGGAGCATCCTCCAACCCAAAGCCCTCGCAGCCAGAATCCCCTTTGTCTGTGCTTTCTTCACCCCCTGAGCCGCTAGAGCTCTTTGGGCCAGAGTTATCTGCGTCAGTAGAGGAGTCATCCATTGCCAATACTAACGGCAAAAGTGATAAAGCAGAATTTTCGGAATTTTCCAAAGCTCAGCTCGATACACCTGGGTACAGCGTTGAGGCTCCCGTTGAGTCACTCATTGAGCCACCCGTCGAGGCTGAGCAGGACAAAATCACTAAACCCCCAAGTACTGAACCACAGAACGATCTAGTCCCAACGCCATCTCAAGCTACTGTCAGTGAACCGGATGAGATCATTGTTTCCAACGTTTCCTCGCCACAAGCACTCGTCCATAAGATTCTACAAATCGATGGCCGCATGCCGAACGGCCGTACAGCGAATGCCTGGAAGGAAATCCGTTGCTACCGAAATAACCAGGACATGGGCAGCCTCTTTGATGTGCGAGAGGCTTGGTTCTTACAGCAAGGACAACTTGAGTAGCTTCCTTCCACGCCTTCAACTTCTAGCATAAAAACAGCGATACACCATACCATTTGATTTTCGCCTACACTACCCTTGATACCATGTTAAGATCACAGTTGAAAACGGTCCATGCGTGACCAAGTTGGCTAGCTTACAATGGACAATTGAACCCCAGATATCCTACAGATAAAGTATCAAATAGGGTTCTAGCATGAATGCAAGGAAATGTAGTCTGGTCATACTCGCAAACGGACTGTATCTGAACTCCCAAAATTCCATGGTCAACCGAAGGAGGATCCCAGTGTTTAGTGCGTCTTACTGGACGAGAGAAGTACCACCTTTTCTTAAAGCTTTATTTTGCCTACACAAATCTTCTATGTTCCTGTTTTGTCGTAATTGAGGTAAATTAAATCATATACGTAGACCCTATATCGAAACACCCATGCATTGTTTCTGGGATACTCGACTAAGATTGTGATTACAAGTTACATCCTCGCTGTCCATAATTCATGACATGGTGCTTTACAAAATGGGAGGTACCATAACAGCCAACCTCATCCATGAATCCAAATTCACTGACAACGACCCGGCCATCTAAAGGAGTTGGCTGATATCGGTGTACCTCTACCCATAGCGGGCAACAGGTACTAGATTGGTGACGGAGTTGCATAAATTTAGAAATTTAGACACTCGGGTGAGACTCCGATTTTCATACTAAACCCTCGGGCCCACCTGGGCACCATCGAATAGGGATTACTAGGTGAAACATGAAGACCAAGAGAAACCACGAAACATACGGAATACAGAGTAGACTCTTGTGGGGTGGACTGATATACAAGTTGACAGATAGGTATAATTCGAATATTACATAGTTATCAAAACCTCGAGCTCGTTTAGTAGAGGGAGATATATATAGTTGCTGGTACTCCACACTACGGCCCTTCATTCGTTCCGGAAATAGCGGGCATAGGATCCGAATCCGCAGCAACATCAACAGCAAAGCTGGCCTGTATAAAGTCTTCAAGCTCTTCACTCACAGTCTTGAGCTTCTCCTTGACACTCGCAACACCTTCTTGTCCAACAATGTGTCGTGAAGGAGGGTTTTCATGGCCACCAATTGATGTAATGGCATAGACTGTTTCAGAGACTAGCACTTCCAGATGTGCCGAGCTTAACGGTGGGTGCATGGAAACAACCTCTGGAGCGGAGAATGGACCGTTTTCAATGGAGCTGACACGGGCGTTTTCATCGTTTGCTCGACTGGGTGTGACTGGGCTGTCAGATGAGACAGATGCGTCGGGAAGTTGGGGGACAAGATGGTTTAGGATCCCGCGGAACAGAGGTGCTTGATTGTTGGCCGGTGAATAGGCCGGGAAGATTGGAGGGGCACTGGTTACTAAGTTGGCGAGGATGCCAATTTCGATGCTGCATTGGAAGATGGTGAGTTTGACGTTGAATGGGGCAATTTCATAAGCCAGGCTCTGAAAAGCTCGTTAGTTTCTGCAATGGGAATCATTTAATCAAATGCGCATAAAAAGACTAACATCACAGAATCCTTCAAGGGCCCAGCCTGCTGCGCAGTACATTCCTAGTCCAGGTGTACCGATATGCGCCGCTGTATATCGTTAGACAAGTATTCAAGCACCGGGTGAGATATCTTTCTTACTGATCCCTGATATTATCATCACATGCCCTGCTCGCTCCTTTCTCATATGGGGGAGCGTGGCCTTGATGATATTGAGGGGGCCGAAATAGTTAACCTCGAATTGATCGCGCACGAGATTCATAGTTTGAGTAGAAGCGGAAAGTTCCTCAACTGTCCCAATAAGGGCTTGGGAGAAGGTCAGTGTATTGTTCAAGGGCAAGTCCAACAAGGGCGGGTCACCTTGACTTGTACAGCATAGAAGTATGTCTACTCTTCCGAATGTTGCGACTGCATCTGCCACAACTGCCTGGCACTGCCCCATCATTCTGTCTCGGAAAACAGTCAGCCATTATGATCAAGATTCATGATTAATCTCGACAGCCTAGATGTAGCGCACCGGATATCTAGCGGAACTGTCTTCATGCGCTGTGCCCAGCCTTCACCGTGGTGCTCCACTTCGGCGAGAAAAGCGTCAAATTCATCACGGCGACGTTCATCGCGTTCCAAAGCTGAATGTGCCAGCCCAAGAAATGCGTAATCTCCATGCGCAAGGACCTGCCGCGCGACTGAGAGGCCAATAGGCGAATCCCCCGCGGTGATCAGCCATACTCGAGGCTCATTATGCGACGGAAATTGCGCGCGGGCATCAAAAGGGGAGTTATTTTCCATGAGGTTCAGCGCCAACAGCCGAACGCGCTATCCATCACGCGATTGCAATTTCAAAGCTGCTTAATAGCAAACAAGTATAAGAATGGGAGATGCTCGGAGGGTCGGAAGACAAATGCCAAGACCGCGCAAGTTCCCGGGCCTCGATCTAATCGCGTGCTAATCGCCCACGTTAGCTGTCCTTTTGGCTTCTTCTCTTCTTTTCCTCATCCATCATGTCGGAACAGAGGCCACGCAGACAGGAGGAGTCCAACGTATGTGTCGCTGGCTTAGTGTTGTTGTGTTGAATTCACTGACCCCCTTTAGTCGGGCTTCAAAGGTGCCCTTCAGGGTCTTGCAGTCTTCTTGGTGGCCCAGTTTGCCATCAACCAGTACATGGGAAGTAAGGACAAGGCCGACACCCCCAGCGTGAATTCTGGTGGCATCCCCGCTTTTGCCGATCGCCCCGATCCCAGTGAAATCGCCGAGCGCAGTGCTCTCCCCGAGGTCATCGCCCCGATCTGGCCCTCCGACAGCGCTGTCGATATCAGTGTTTATGTAACCCCCTCTATCATTGTGCCCAACTTCAAGTCGCCGGACGGTGTTCTTGTGGTGGACGAGAAGAACTTCACCATTGGAAACTACAGCGATACTCGCGAAATCGACACCACCATCAAGGTCCCAAAGCAGGTCCAACAGAATGGAACTCTATGGGCTCACTTCTTTTTGGCTCGCACCGGATACCCGTTAGACCCCGCCGCTAAGGACTACAACACTGCTGATGCAGTCCATTTCCTTCGACCTTTGAACCAGTACCTTCCCAAGAAGAAGGTCAAGAAGCTGAAGAACCTTCTGTCGGGCCCCGAGGATGAGCAAGACCAGGAGGAAGATAACACCCCGGAAATTTCAACTATGTCATACTACCACCCCAACTTCACCCTGTCCCTGATCCCAGACTCCGGAACTCAGAAATTGGCGCAGATGAACCCCGCAGTTCGCCAGTATGTGCAGCTGGAGCGGACCGGTGCCCGCGATGCCAGTGGAAAGAATGGATGGTACTACCCGATCGCTTTCGTCAACACTTTTTGGCAACTGAAGACCCACATGACTGAGTTGAACTCTACCGTTGAGACCGTGCCGTTGCATATCACTCTCAACAACATGGCGAACTGGAAGTTCAACATCCTTAGCAGTGTTGATGAAGGCTCGAAGCAAAGTTCTCGCCAGGCTGCCTACGGCAAGCCTCCTCCCGGTGGTGGAGATGGAACCGAGTGGGAGATGGTGAAGGAGATTCTCTTGGATACGAACATTTGGCTTCTCTGCACCACGGGTGTGGTCACTGTCCTCCACATGTTGTTTGAGACTTTGGCCTTCAAGAACGATATTGTAAGTGGTATCTCACCATTAAAAAGTATGGTGTATAGTATCGCTAATATTCTCACTTTCTAGGCCCACTGGCGCAAGAAGAAGGACGTTGTTGGTACTTCAGTTCGGACAATCTTGGCCAACGTCTTCATGCAGGCTGTTATCTTCCTCTACCTCATGGACAACAGTGATAACACCTCTTGGATGATTCTGGCTAGTCAAGGATTTGGTATTCTTCTGGAATTCTGGAAGATCACCAAGACCGTCGACGTTCGTTTGCGCCCGCCGCCAGCTAGCTCTAAGTTGTCGTTCTTGCCTTATGTGATTGTGTTTGAGGACAAGCACAAGCTTAGCGAGACCGAGGAAAAGACCAAGGAGTACGATGAGATTGCCTTCCGCTACCTGTACATTTTGGCTGTTCCCCTTCTGCTCGCATACGCCGCGTACAGCTTGGTCTACAACACCCACAAGTCATGGTACTCTTACGTTATCCAGACCCTGGTGGGTAGTGTCTACGCCTACGGCTTCCTCATGATGGTCCCCAGTCTCTACATCAACTACCGGTTGAAGTCTGTTGCCCACATGCCCGGAAAGGCGTTAACCTACAAGTTCCTGAACACCTTCATCGACGATCTCTTCGCTTTCACCGTCAAGATGCCTTGGCTCCACCGCCTGGCTACTCTCCGCGACGATGTCATCTTCTTCGTCTGGCTCTATCAGGGCTGGAAGTACAAGGTTGACTACAAGCGCGTCAACGAGTTCGGCCAGGGAGGTGATAGTGATGAGGAGGAAGAACCTACTCCTGCTATTGAAGGGGACAAGAAGGAGGAAGTGGCTACCCAATCCTCTTCCAAGGCTACCTCCAAGTCATCTACCCGCAAAAGGAAATGAACACCGGTTTAGATGTGGGCCTCATCGGCCTATAAGCCGATGAACCTGTGATAACCGCCTTTGCATACGTAGTGAATCACTCGATTTCACTACTTTTGGCATGATGCTAGTGAGCATCGGATCATAATTATTACGATGTTAAAGCCAGCAATGTTTAATTCCGATTCTTTTAATTATTAGGATTCAAGAAAATCACTTTAGAGTTCCGAGCCTTACTTATCCAGTATCATGAAAGTAGACAAGACCAACCTTGAAAATAATATGATAGTATGATCAGACCAATAATGACAGACCAAGGTAGAAGCCGTTGTTGATGGTTACCCGATTGGGTTTAACGCCATTTTCGCATATCCGCGCCCACTCGTTCTTCTATGCGACTATCGTTAGATCTGCACCAAAAACATTCATTCCTTTGGTCACATTAGTTTTCTGAGACTCGGAATTGCATTCGAAAAAGCTTCCGAGTTGCGTCTTCAACAGGTGCAATTGAAGACGAAGCGCGGTATCGAGCAACTACGCGCTAATACCACCATCCCAAAGCAAACTACGCTATCATTCTTGTCAACACCCCTATTGCAGGAAAACTTTAGAATAAAATTCGGGTAGATGGATAGTGGTACAGGTAAGTCGTGTATGTATCCTTACAATTGAATAATGCTAACAATTCTTCAGGTAGCAACCAACCAAGCGGCCTGCTTGATGCGGTCGAGCACTTGGAAGCCGGTATGGCAAAAAAGCTCTCACAATTGAGATGGATGGTAAAACATGTTACTAATACGATCCGACAGTTGCATTCGTCCCGCCTAAACAGAGATATACAGATGCGAGTCTACTAGCCAAAACAATCGCTTCAAACGCGTACGAGAGCGGCATTCCGCAACCCGTGCTGGCCCGTCTCCTGAAGATTCTGACCACCAAAAATAACTTGGATCAGGGTACAGTTACAACGCTGATCAAGAACCTGTACCCCCAGGAGAGGATCGCGTCCAAGAATATCACTCAAGTGGTGTGCTGTCTTGGGCCTAGCAAGAACAAACCGAGCCCCGCCACGCAGGCTCTGCTATTGCGCTGGTTGATTCTTGCGTATGATCTTTTCGAAGATAGGACACATCTCGCCAAACTTTATGCTGTTCTTTTCAACTATTTGGATATGATTAGTTTGCGGAAACCACTGTGCCACCTTCTCTCGCTTCTCACAAGACGGAAACACGTCAAGCCATTCCGGATTCAAGCCTTGATGGAATTGATCCAGACTGCTGGCGGTGAAGACAAAGAGCTTATCAGCCTTCTGAGGATTTTCAAGAATTATTACCCTGAGATCATCCTCGGTGAATTTGGAGGATCGAGAAGGAATGCCCTCTTCTTCAAACACCCGGATCCCGAGTGGTCAAGCCATGTGAAGGTGCTTCAAGACCAAAATACAGAAAGAGTACAGGCGGGTCAGGAATCGAGTTTCCAGGTTGTTCATCGTGGGACTGTGAAAAGAAGTAGGATTGAAGTGGTTATTCCGACTTTACAAACTTCACGGGTATCTCATAAGCACACATCCCTGGAGGAGCTTCGCGACGTTGGCCATTTAGTCGACAGGCTTGACAAGATCGAATTACCTAACCAGATTATCTCAACTTTGGGCGATGCAATGGCTCAGAAGTATCTTCATCTGGTCCAATCTGAACTGGCACATCATCGTCTAAATGAATGGCTGAGAAGTTTCCTGGAGGACAAGTTGGAGACTCTACGTGAGGATGAAGATGATGAACCCGAGACATTATCATATGTGTTGGATTTTGTTGTGGGATATGTATCCTATACTAAGGTGAGTTTTTCGGATAGGTCACTGTCAACTCAGACACTGACAAAACATCAGGACCTCCCATCCTCGATACGTTCTTTTTTGAAGTCTTATCTCCAAACATGGAACGGCAAGGACAATCGTGACCACGTCTTCCGACTTCTCCAGTACATCCCAATCGAACCTTTCGCCTCGCTCCGGAGTGAATTATTATTACCATTGGAATCAGCTGTATTGAATGAGAGTCTTCGTTCCAGAACAGCGTTGCTGGGTTTCTATTCAGCGTTAATTAGCCAATGGGGCGTGAAACTTCGATCAGAGTCAGATACGTCAGAAGAATCAGTCCATCTGAGTCAAACCATCGTGCACGCCGAGCTCCTAGCATCTTCGATTCTAGAGTTCTCAATGGAGGATGAAGATAAAAAGTCCAAGCCAGCCACAGCCTCTGTGCTCGACTTCTACAGGACCCTTTCAGAACTCTTTTCTCACGCACCTCAAGATGCCCGGTTCCGCCTCACACTTCCGCATGCGCAAACTGTATACACACTCGCCTTCACACCCAGTGTCGCTGTGATCTCAAGCCTCAACTCCATCTTGGCCGTCTACAAATCCGCATTCGAGGCCTCTCTGAATTCACAAGTCCTCCAAGCACAGAACTCTCCGGCATATGGAACAAATCTTGTTGGTCGATTCAACGGGTATGTCATGGACATGTGCAATGTGCTATGGCGCAACCGTGCCCTTAATACCGAAGATCCGAATGCGCTAGGCTGCCTAGTCTCCGCACCGACTACCACTGCTTTGACAAGCTATATCAAGGACTTGTCCGAGGTGGCCAGACATTATGACCGCGAAAGTGCATTCCACATCAATCTTACATCGATATTCTCCCTCAGCCACCACGCTGCATTCTGCAATCTGTCGGCAGCTTGTTTTGCGGATCTGGAAGAGGACCAGCAGGTTGCAGATCACCGTCCAAAATTGAGAAAGCCAGTCACTCAGAAAGTGCTACAGGCACTGGAAAAGGATGGCGGTGCTAAGATTACATGGCAGGAGTACCGCGTGCATATGCTGGACTGGTTAGATGGGATTGGGTGCCGGGGTACTGGCATTCTGATGAGAAGCACAATGAAGGCTTTGCGCAAAGAGTAATAATAATAGTCGGGGGAGTGTTGATACTAGTCCTAGAAATGAAAGTTCCCGTAACGCCGTTTAAATGCTTGGTATCTGTATAATACATATTTGTACATACTGGGCCCTCTATGTGAGATAGTCTCGGCTTCAGATTGACCGCAGCATTGCGTCAAAGAGATCAGAACTTCTCCACCGAGTTCAGATATATATCTTGAACACTGGGGTCTTCCCGCAGAGCACTCAAGAGGTCCTCAAGATCTTTCACTTGTTCCTCGTCCTGTACCTCGACCATGGTATCCCTGTTGGGATCCCAGAAGATCTCCAATTCCTCGATACTGAGACCAGATAGTTTCGCAAATGTCTCGCCAACAGTTTTCGTCTCTGACGGATCGGTCAAGACCACGAGGCGACCCTTGTCATCGGTGGTGATATCCGCCGCTCCTGCTTCGATTGCCTGGTCCAAGTAGTCGTCTACATTTGCATCATCTTTCTTCTCCATAACAACCCTACCCTTCCTCTCAAAGAGGAATGTAGTCGGGGTGACGATTCCTCCTTTGTCTTTAATCATATAGCGAACGTCCTGTAGCACGCGCGCCTTCTGGTCCGTTTGACACTCCACAACCGCAGCCACTGAACCAGGCAGCATGGCCTCAATTGTTACGGATTCTAGTGCCTGGCCCGAGACACTAAGTCCTTGTCCGCGAGCAATTGCTGCTTCGATGATGATTTTCGGGATGGAGGCTCGTTTCGCATTCGACAGCGCGAGGGCTAGACGAGGATTGTACTTCGTGTCGGGTCCCCACACTAGAATAGAGTATTAGAATTTGAGATGTGCACAATTGGATGGTCATACGTACTCTGAGTTGCACTGGCAATCTCTTTTCCCATTATTTGGCGCTCCCTGCTCTTGGCCTTGTCGTTTTTGGCCTTGTCATGCTTAATTGTGGACCATTTGTTGTGACCGGAGAGGATGGCCGAGGAGGTGCTGAAATAGCGACACTCATGACAGGCAGAATCAACCCACCGGGGCTGCCGCAGCAGCCTGCTAAGCCTGAGAGCCATAATGCTTTTCCTTTGTCTATTGTAGATGACGATCTGATCTCTATTGAGATTCCCTCGGGCGGCTGTTTATCCGATCTCCGCGTGAGGCCACACGATAAGGAGTGAACATGGGGTTGACGCAACTACAGTGAACTAAATACTTCCCTTTTTTTTCTTTTTTCTTCCTTGCTTATGGGGCTACGCTCGCCCTGAATCTACCTAATGTCTGCCTCCGAAACAGCTCAAGCACCGTCCTCTCCACAAAATGGAGTCCCTGAGCTCGATATCCCTAAACTACACGCCCTCCCCTCCGAACAACAGGAACTGTACATGCTTACGTTCACCTCCGACCTCGTACAATACATATCTGGATTAGAAGCTGCAGAAGTTACATCGCAACAAAAGGATCTGAAAAAGGAATTGTTCAAGATATTGAACCTCCCTTCACCGACTATCACTCGAGTCCTCCGCAACAATCTAGGGCGATGTTTTGGCGCAATACTCAGCAAAGGGGATCGGGGAATCCTCTTCGGAACAATCACCGACCTGCTGGCTATTCTGAACGCTGGAAAGAATGAAGCCGAATTGAAGACCAAATTCGCTGCGGCGCATTGTCTAGGGGAGGTCTTTGCGACAGCCGGCGAGAGTGCGTTCATGCAGTCGAATGTTGCGATTTCAGCCGCACTGAAACTGCTCAAATCAGCAAGCAACCACACCGGTCTCAGGGGAGTTCTCTTTGCGGTGATGCGCAAGGTTGTTGCTGGAATTGGGGTTCCGATCGATGAAGGAACTGCCCGCGACATCTGGAAGCAGGCCCGAAACGCTGCTATCAGCGACAAGTCCACTTTCGTCCAAGTCAATGCATGCCGATGCCTGGAGCAGTTGGTTGCCACGACACCATTCTTCGATAATGCACATGACTTCGAACACCTCAAAACCCTTGTATGGAAGGTTATCGACAGCCCCGCTGCGCCGGTGCGGCACGCCATAGCTGCGGTTCTCGGTCGGGCACTGATTAATCTACATGCTAAGGATGCGCACATCACGGCCACCCCGAAACCGAAATCGAAGAAAGCGAAGCGCATGTCGAAGAAACCTGGTGTGGGGCTTGGAGATGAGGACGAGGCCGAGATGTCAGAGTCATCTGCCCCTAAAAAAACCGACTCGCGTCTGTACTTCCTTCTTCCGGACTTGTTGAGGCAGCTTTCGTCCCAGTACCTGAAGAGTACTACCACAAATCGCTCACGTGCTGGGATCTGTATGTGCTATAAATATGTTGTGCGTAATCTGGGTGACAAGGTTGTTGAAGAGCGCTATGGCCAGATTGCGAACAATTTGCTTGTCGAGTTGTTGAATCATCCAACCGTCACGTACAACCGTTTCCGCCTACTCATGACTAGGAGGTTCATCAAGAGTATCCTTGAAGATACTATTGGGCAGGAATTGTTGCGAGAGAACAGTCAGCTCAATGCCACAACATGGCTCATCAACGGTATCCTCAAGGACTACCCTCAGGTTATCCAGGAACGTCGTGAGCCCAGCAAGTACACACTAACGAGTGCGGTCAGCGCTTTGTCCTCGTTGATTTCATCGCTTGGTTCCGCCTTCAGTGCTCAGGCTGATAGTTGCCGAGATGCTCTGCTCCAAGTCCTTCCTCACCCTAGCTACACTGTTCAAGTCCATGTTGCGCATTGTCTGCGAAACTTCGTCCTGGCCTCTCCCCATCAGCTGCTGTCATGTGTGACAATCTGCATGAACAGTTTGAATAGGGAGATCGGACAGCTAGGCACACCGCGCCAATCGCCTCGCCGGTGTGTTGGCTATGCCAATGGATTATCTGCAATGCTCAGTACTTCTCGTTTACAACCATTGTATGGTGCAGTGGATGTGTTTGCACGTGTGTTTACGCAGGCAACCGATCTTCTCAAGACGAGCAGCACCTCCGAGCTTCGGGTCGCGAGCATTCAAATCCAGGTTGCCTGGATTCTGATTGGAGGTTTGATGCCTCTCGGACCTAGCTTCGTCAAGACCCATTTGTCTCAATTGATGCTTCTCTGGAAGAACGCACTTCCCAAACACCTCGGCAAGGAAAACGCTGCCCAGCCAGGTACTGTCGAGATCAGCTTCCTGACTCATGTGCGGGAGTGTGCACTGGGCTCGCTCCTGGTGTTCATGGAGTTTAACAGCAAATTGATCACATCGGATGGCGCGAAGAGAATCTCAGCCATGTTGCAAAATACCGTCGAATTTTTGGATAACTTGCCTAAGCCGAAGGCTATGGAAGATCTTTCACAAAGACTACACCCATCAATGCAATTGCAGGATTATTCAACTATGGTGCGTCGGCGTGTGTTGCAGTGTTTCACAAAGCTTGTGCATGTTCACCCACCTAGTCATGGGGACATCATCTCTCAGTCCAGTCTTCTCAGCCTGGCTATTTCCTCATTCGCAGACCCAGATGCTCAGTACAAGCAGCTAGAAAGCTCTATTTCAGGCTCCGCCGGACAATTCGATGGCCTATGGGATCTATGTGATAATTATGGATTTGGTGTCACCGGACTTTCTCGAGAATATATCCATGCTACACTGTCTGGCACCCAAGAAGACGACAAGAGCCCCGCCTGGTCTGCGCTTGATTCGGTGGACCAAGTTGTGGACGACACCCTAACTTTCCCTATTTGCCAAGCTAGTGAGCATGACGCAATTCTTCTATACAGTTTGCGAGATGGAGATAAGCTTGCTGTTGATCCCCCAACAACCGGGGTTGTCAACTCGGCAATCGATCTGTTCTCTGTGGCTCTCGCTCTTCACTCGTCCAAAATCCAGGAAAGCAGTGTCGAACAGATCGCTACATTCCTCACTTCTCCCGGCCTACAAAGAAACCCCGGCAGGAAAGCAGCATTGGTTGTCAACATCTCGGTCGCCCTTTTACATACTCTGAAAGTTGCTGTTAAGGAGACAGACTTCGTGCCTGGCAAGCTAAACCCGTCCACTGATAAGATTTTGCAAGAGCTCCTCCAAAAGTTCGTCATAGATGCCGACCCAGTTGTTCGCACAATCGGCGTTGAAGCACTTGGACGACTTTGCGACAGTGCTGGAAATGCGTGCACCAATACACAGGTTAATTGGCTCGTTGATACTATTGTCGAGAACAGAGAGCCTAACGCTAGAGCTGGCTGTGCTGCGGCCTTGGGATGCATCCATGCTCAAATTGGTGGAATGGCAGCTGGTTTGCACCTCAAAACAATTGTTGGTGTTTTAATGTCTCTGTGCAATGACCCTCACCCTGTTGTCCATTTCTGGGCTCTTGGAGGCCTGGAGAGAGTCGCCAACTCTGCTGGTTTGACATTCTCGCCTTTTGTCTCCGGTTCTTTGGGAATGCTTGCTCAACTCTACAACGCTGACACTCACAACGAAGAGGCAGCCGCGTTGGCGACCTCCAACATTGAAATGTCATTCTTGACACCTGTCGTGATCAGTCGATGCGTAGACTCTCTCATCAATGTCCTCGGGCCTGACTTGCAAGACATTGCGAAGACTCGAAACCTCATTTTGACACTGCTTCGCCAATTCCAGTTGGAGGAAAACCCAGCATTGGTGACGGAAAGCTCGAAATGTTTGGACCACTTCTCGATGTATGCGTCTAGTTACGTCGACATTGCGGCATACGTGAAGCGACTTCAGACCGAGCTTCGAGCAAGCAACTTCCTCATGCGAGATGTTGCAGTCCGTGGACTCAACAATCTCATGAAACGAGATGCATCGTCTGTCGTGCAGACGGTGGGTCAGTCTTTAGAAGATGACATCTGGCTCGCATTCGATGAAGCGCCGAACAATAAGTCGCTCAAGTCAATGATCCAGGACTGGCTACAACAGACTGCTTTGACAGAAACCGAGCTATGGATCCAACGTTGTCAAAATATTATGACGAAGACACGCCACAAGGTGGAACCTGTGCCTACCACGGCTGTTCAAAATACAGCTGCCGATATCCCCGATGACGAGGTTGCCGGTTTTGCCTCGGCTGCTGGGGAAGGACAAGGCGACGCTGCGAATGAAAGCATCTCCGGCCAAGAATTGTTAAAATGGCAGACCCGCAACTTTGCCATGAGCTGTCTCTCCGAACTTCTGGCTACTGTCCAAGAGGCGATTCTCCCAGACTCTGCTATCCCGGCGGAGTTGGCTCTTCAGAAAAACGTTGGAGATATTGTCAGAATGGCCTTTTCGGCGTCTACCGCCAATGTCATTGAGCTGCGCGTATGGGGATTAAAGATCATCGACCAGGTTCTTACCATGTTTGGCAAAACACCGGATCCTGACTTTGCTGAAGCATCGCTCCTCGAGCAGTATCAAGCCCAGATTGGGTCTGCACTTACTCCTGCCTTTGCTGCTGATTCCTCCGCGGAGCTGGCCTCAGAAGCTATTAATGTGTCTGCGACTTTCATTGCCACAGGAATCGTAACAAATGTCGACCGCATGGGCAGAATCCTGAAGCTTTTGGTGCTGGGCTTGGAGAACTTCGCGAAGAACCCGGAGACTACTGAAATCGGTGATCTCAAGGGCCTAAACTCAAATGCTCGAGTTATGGTAAAACTCGCTCTGTTCTCGGCCTGGGCCCGGCTCCAGATCGCAAGCATCGACCAAGAGTACTTGACCCAGGTGGTCCAACCTTATATTGCTAAACTCACACCTCTGTGGCTTTCTTCTCTTCAAGAATATGCTCGATTGCGCTTTGAGCCAGACATCTCCGGTAGCTTGGGGACAATCTCGAGCGGTGATTTGGATGAGGTGTATGCCGCGTTGAATCGTGAGACTTTGTTGAAGGTAAGTCCTGAAATGCCTATTTTATCTGGCGGAAGCTAATCATACTTTCAGTTTTACCAAGACACGTGGTTATACTTGGTTGATGCGATTGCTGGGCTTGTCGAGAAAGATATTGACTTTGTTTTCGATGCTTTGGATGGCAAGTTGCAGCTACCCGAGGAGCCTAGTGGTGCCGAAGGCGCCGAGGGCGAGGAGAAACAAGAAAAAGCCATCAAGAAGGATGAAGGGAAAGGACACGATATTAATTACCGTGAAGAGCCGGTCGCTTTCTTCTTTGTCTTGTTCGGACTGGCTTTCGAATCTTTGGTTGACCAAGGAACTTCGGCATCGCAACGATTGGAGATTCTTCAGGCTCTGAAGCGAATCCTGAGACCCGTCATCTCTGGAAATGCCATCTACCAAGATGCAATTTTCACAGAGACCATGGACACTTTCGACCGTCTTGTGTTGACAGAAGCTACCCCCATCCAGACCGTCATTGTCGAGATTGCCCAAAACCTGTCATTGGATCACCCGGCAGCAAAGGGTGATCTCGAACGTAGTGACCATCTGTCCGATGACATCGAGCAACTCTTCGAGCTCACAAGAAGCATCATTCTTGTTCTCGCTGGAATGCTTCCCAATCTCCGTGAATCGACCCCACTTGCGCGATTCAACGTCACTTCGGATGAGTCTTTGACTCTTATTCGTTTGGCACTTCGTTCTCTCGTCGATGTTGCATCCGTATTCCCATCCATCATTCGCAACGATCTACATGCTTGTATCTTACATATTTTCACAACTATACTCGCAACTGGAATCTGCCAAGCTGGCGTGGTGCCGCAAGCTCTTCCCATTTTCCGGCAGTTCATTCATGGTATTACCCACACAACGGAATCACCCGAAGACCTTGAGGTTGTGTCATTCCAACTTCGAGGATGTCTCACTCGCTTCCTGACCATTCTCACGATCGCTCAGCGACGAGAATCGGATATCTCTATCCCTTGCGCCAAGAATACGCTCTTAGCCATCACTTTCCTCCTGACTGCCGGCGCACATGTCATTCCGCCCCAGGAGCCAGTCCTGATCCGAGTTCTAGATGAGTTACTCGACTGTCTTCAAGACGTCGGTCTTGCCACCGTGGCAGCTAGCTGCCTCCGTTCAATCCTCGTTAAGCCAGGGTCTCGTTCTACCACCGACGAAGTGATCGGCCGATACCTCGTCCCGCGACTGATCGCCTTCATGGTTGCCTGCCCTCTGGACAACGGCGATATTCCCAGCGACCCCGAAAACTCCCGGACAGTGGTTGCTCGCACGCTTGTTTCTTGTATTTCTAACGCCACTTTCTCCGCTTCTGAACTGCCTGCCGCTACTTCTCTCGTCATGTCGGCACTATTGGCACGGGCTAAGCGTGAAGGCGAGGCCGTGCACCAGGAATCGGCGGGCCATCTCCTCGAGCTTGCCAAGGCTGATCAGCTTACTTTCCGGACGCTGGTGGCTACTATGAATGCAGACCAGAAGTCACTTCTAGAGGAGGTTCTTCGTAGTGTCGGAGTCGGGGCTGTTGCTTCGAAGACTGGCGCTGATGCGGCAGACAATGCTCCCCAGGCTGCGCCGAGTATAGCATTGCGCATGGATTTCTAGAAACTTTATACGGTATAAACGGACGAAACACTTTATGATATAGTTAAATGCCAAATCATTTTTTTACATTCAACCTCGGGGGAGGTATACAAATTATCGAGTGACGAGCTATATATTTGTAGAGGTCAATACCGATTATTGACCGGAGCTTATTTTATCCCTACCCGAAGCATCAGGTGATCTTCTAATTCCCATCTCAGTTGTAGTTTGTGGTCTACATAGACTTCAGTTTGGGATTATTATATGCTCGAATCTCATCTCTACGAGCCAGTCTCCGCTTGTTAGGTCAAAATGCCGCCGGATCGGGGTCGTGCCTCTCGAGCATGCACCTCGTGCAGAAAACAAAAGACCAGATGCTATGAGGCTGGGATTCCTGGACGAGCATGTATGCGATGCGACCGACTTCACCAAAGCTGCTCGCTCGTCCAAATCATTGCCTCTGATGAGGAAACCGTCGTCCCCGCATCAGGGACGGATGCTCGGTATGAATTCCTCAGCCCATGTTTACTCCAAAACTGACAAATTTCCATAGTTTAGAACGTCTTGAAAAGACCGTGGCTACTCTGCTGGATCGGCTTGGAGAAGGTCCAGCGAAAACACTCGGCAATGAATCGAGTAGAACTACCCCCGCACAGACAAGCCCGGGGTCTAGCGGTGCGTATAAGGACGCGGAATCCTCCGCAGCTCCGATCATGGTCATCCGCGATCTAGCAACGGACAACGCTATCAAACCAATGTCCGACGCGAGATCTCTAGGGGCGGTATTGGACGATCTTATTTCGCCCGATCTTGCACTTACACTCATTACAATGTATGCTGCTCTTCCAAACGAATTGCTTTATCATGACAAATTATCACTAACCCTTTCCTCAGCTTCCTCGAATATTATGGTCGATGGGTTCTCTTCGCTCCCGATTGTGATCCAAGTGAGCTTCTCCGCCGAGTAAAAAAGTCGAGCTTGCTGTTCTGTGCTTGTTCTCTGATTGCTGTGCGGCACACTTCTGAAGAATTAGCTGCAAGCCTTGCTCCGAAGTTGTATGAGTATGCCCGCTCTCTTGCTTCTACCACTCTTCTAGTTGCTCCGCAGCCCATTGAGTTCTTCCAGGCTACCTTGATTTTGTCTATGTGGTCGACGACTGTTGGACAGGTGCCTTTGAGTATTGATAGCTGGCTTCTGAGCGGGTTCGCTCTACAGCACTCCCACTCGAGTCCACTGTTTACTGCTGTCACGACCCAATCTCATCCCCCAAATCGATTGGATGAAGAAACTATGAATAATTGCTATCTGTGGAATCATCTATGTCTTGCTCATATGCACTATTGTGTTGGAACCAGCCGTCGATCCATGCTACAACCTTGGCAAATCGAGCGATGTCGTGCTATCATTTCTTCAGACCATGCGATAAATTTTGAAGTGCGCATGGTGGCCGAGATTTATCTTTATTGGACTGTATATGAACATCTCATTCAGGAGTCGGTTGATTTGCTGAAATCAGTGGCAGCTTTGCAGGACTGGCGACGAAAATGGGAATTCGTCCTTGGTATGTTACATTTTCTTTATATCATCTCATTCTTGCTAATGAATTTCGCGATCAGAGCAACCGAGATCTCAGTTTCTCTCAATGGGCTTCCATTTCTCCCATCTACTTCTCTACGAACATGCCCTAAAAGCCAAGTCTTCCCGATCTCGGGAACCAATTGTGTCGGAAATGATTCGCCATGCCACGGCAATTGTGCAACTGGCCATGGATACAGTAGATGAGCGCACCCGCCATTTGACCGATCACATCTACCACATGATCACCTTTGCAGCTATTGTCATTTGCCGCCTACTGAATGCCTACCAAGAACAGGTTGCATCGACTCACAACATCGACGAGCTCGAATTGCTCGTACGTGACTTAGTGCAGTGGCTATATTGCATTGGGCTACCATGCCATGCGGCGCATACTTTGGGAAATATTATCACGAAGGTGCATCAAAAATTAAGACCGCACATCGAGCTACCGCCAGCAAATCCGCAACCAGACGAGCTACTTGGTGAACTTAACAGTTACTATTTCCCGGAATTTCTTGGATTGGGGATCTCGGCTAATGGAGATTGGGATCTTATGTCCAATATGGGCCTCTTTCCAGAAAGCCCATCTATTCCAGGGAGACCTGACTGATAAATCAAAGGGTATGACCCAGAAACAATTTAACGCGAAAACATGACAACGGCTCTTCATCGGCCCCCATAATGTTTTTCAATCCACCGGAACAGAGGGAATACGACCCCAGAGAACGCAAATGTCAACTCGTGACCTATATTTGCCCCTTTCTTGCCAATCAAAGAAGCAATTGGGCCTGAATACCACGAAGTTTTCATACCAAGAGCAGCACCCAGGAACCCAAAGGCAAAAGCCCCGATCGCGGCCCACCCAAATGGCAAATTAGCGGTGCTGTTCCAAGCGTCGAAATCATATCCTTTCCATCCACGACGGAAAATGAAATGTTCTTCCATCACTAGAGTGATATGGATCACAGTCCAGTACCCAATCACACTGAGCAATGTCTGCAGAGTATCTGAGAAATATTCGGCTGCACAACAACCGACTATTATCGCCGCGATAAACCCAAATGTTACCAAGGCCACACGGGGAATGCGAATAGCCCATGGTCCCAGATTCTGTGCATGTAGTGCAAAGGAGTAGTTGTTTGGGATGTTGTTCTTTTCCAAAAATTAGCTTGGATTAAATCCAACTGGTAGATTTGTTGACTCACCGGAATCGAGCTCAATGCCGCAAGAACCATCAAAAATTTTCCAAAGCCACCTGTCGGCTCCAATGCCATCTTGAGCAACCCCCCAATGGAAGAAGCCGTATACGCCTCTTTCCACGCTGTATTGGTCATAGTACCTGTATACAAAGCCGCACCAAGAGTTTGAACAAGCACAGTAGGAACGGATATGCCGACATAGGTAGCACCGAAGATCTGCCAGCGCGGCGTATCCTTAGGCATGCGCACATTATAATCGGCCGCGCAATTCACCCAGGAGACTGAGAAGGAGAAAATCAAAGCCATGAAAGTAAGGATCGCAGCAGCTTTATCTGAGCCCTGAAGACGCGAATGGTCCTCACCGGTGAGTTGGGAAGCACCCGTCCCAGCTGCGACACACCACACAATCAGGGGCGGGATCCAGATATATGTGTCGAGGCGATGGATCCAGGTAATGCCCAGAACACAGATAACCCAGACAGCCACACAGATCACAATCACGCCTGCCCAGATAGGGAATCGGCCGTCTGAGACGGCGTGTAGGACGGCTGCACCGGAGATGGAGTTGATTGCGTTCCAGCCTGTTGTGGCGACCATGGAGAATATGACGACGAGCATGTTCCCCCAGTAGCCGAATGAGTATCGGCTGAGAAGATTCGGGTGTTAGTGGGACGTTCGGTGCAGAGGGCTAATAATAGAAAGTCGTTACTCACGAGAAGGTTGTCATCCGTAGCCCCGTTAATCCAAATACAGATGTCCAGGCTGGTAGCAAGTTGCTTGTGATGTTGACTATGAGAATAACGATGAAGCAGTCCCAGAAGGGAAGCCCGAGAGAACCTCCCAGGGAGCCGATGTTGAGGGTGGCTACGGCCATGTTTGCGCTGAACCTGTACATGGAAAACGATATGTTAGCGGTGATATCTATTCATTCAGATATCGATCTTACCAAAATGTAGCAGCATGCCAGAACTTGGTTGTATTCTGTTGTCGTTCTTCATCGGTGACCCGTTCGATGCCACCTTCTTCAATAGAGAATCTTCCATTAAAGAATGGTCGATGAGGCTTCACTGTCTCTGTTTCAGACTGTGGTTTCTGTATAGATTCATTATAATTATTCATTTCGACGAGTAGCCCAATACAGAAAAGTCAAGTGAACTTGTCAATTTGCGACTATAAGCCGGGGAAACACTGCCCTTTCTATATTTCCACAATATCCCCTTTTCTATTCATCATCTGTTCGTCGATAACATCTTACACACTGAACTATGCCTGTTATCATCCATGATTGGGCTTATCTCGCGCCATATCGGATGTCTCTTGGCTAATACTTATCGACCGCGGCATACCGCGGCATGCCGCTCCGGGATGCCCTAAGAAACAACGAGTATAATCCACTTGCCTCGATTTCGCCAAACATAAAGTCCCCTACATCTGCATTGCTTTTCTTTTCTTCAAATCAACTTCCTCAATAACCTCCTTAATCAATTGACCCATCTCCAATGGAGCAGCACACCTTCCGCCGCCGAGGGCTCGGTCTCCGCGGAGTCGACGCCGAGCGCGTCACTCCAGGCTACGTTCTATACGCACCTCTCACCTCAAACACCGCACACCTAGTCTCAACAACAGGCAAAGAAGTGCACCGCTGGACCCTCCCACACCGCGCCGGCCGCCACGCCCGCATCCTCCCCGACGGCAACCTAGCCTACAACGGCGCGCACCCAGATGCCCCGAACCTCTTCCCAATGTGGGCGAAGTACCGGGGTGGTGTAATGATGCAAGTGAGCCCACAGGGCGAGATCCTACGTCAATACAGCGATCCACTCGCACACCACGACCAAAACCACCTCGACGACGGCACAATCCTATACACAACGCTTGAACCACTCACCAGCGCCGAAGCAGCGCGCGTGCAAGGCGGGATCCCATCCTCCGAGGCCCCAAACGGCGTCATCTACGCTGACTGCATAAAACTCGTTCAGCCGTGGTCAACAAGCACCACCTCTTCCTCTGCAGACTTCGACGGCAGCGGTGGCCAAACCGGCGCCAAGCTCCTCTGGTCATGGCGCGCAATCGACCATCTTGATCCTACTGTCTTTGCTGCACATGACCACTACACGCGCGACCACTGGCCGCTCATCAATAGCGTTTCGTTTGATTCTGCTGGAGATATTATTGCTTCGTCAAGGAATGCGTCGAGTGTTTTTGTTATTAGTCGTGCTACGGGTGCGGTGAAATGGCATCTTGGTGCGCCGGTTGTTAGCCAACAGCATTGTGCTCATGAGATCAATGAGGCTGGGGATATGTTGATTCTTGATAATGGTGTTTTCAGGCCTGGGATTTCGGTTCCGTTTTCGAGGGCGATTGTTGTTTCGAAGGAGGGGGTTGTTAAGTGGGAGTATAAGGACTTTTCGACAGGAGGTTTAGGGTTCTTTACGCCGTTTATGGGGTCTGCGCAGAAGTTGGTTGGGGGGAATGTTTTGGTTTGTGAGGCTGCTAGTGGCCGGGTTATGGAGGTTACGGAAGGGGGTGAGGTTGTTTGGGAGTTTGTTGTGCCGCAGCTGGGGAATTATAAGGGGGTTATGAAAAAGAGGAGTTGGACGAGATGGAGGCGATTGGGTTTGATTATCTTAGCAATGCCGTTTTTAGGGCTTATAAGTATCGTCCCGAGGAGGTGCCTTGGGTTAAGGAATAGTCGAGAGTTTTTAAAGGCTGAGCTTTGATGTGCGGAAATGAAAATGTGATTTTTGTGATTTGAGTCTGTTGTATATACCTGGTTAGGTGCCCAGGTGCCCAGGTGGGTTTGCCTTGTTATGTAATCAAATATATATCGGCTTTTGTCTAATTGGTGGTGATACAAGGAGTGTAAAAGAGCCCGGTCAAGTATATGCATACATGAGACCGGAGACAAATGAAAGAAAAGAGGATTATAAGACATGGGGAGTGGGAATGTTAAGTGGATAATGAAAGGAGGTGGATCAAGACAGGGTTTATGTTCAAGATCTCAACCAAGGGATTCGCCAAGATGTGCATCAGCGGACGGGACGTCTGTCTGAATACCACCATCTTGGATGGCTCGGGTTTCAGTCGCGGTTTCTTTGATGACGACCGGCTTCTCCGCTTGCTTAGCCTGCTTGGGCTCAGACACCTTGCGCGTGGAAGCATACTTCAAGAAGACGATGATCATGACTTATAATCGAGTTAGCTACACGAAAGAACCAATTAGGAATGACGGAGCACTTACAAGCACAGATGGCAATGGTCAAAGCAGCACGTCTGGTCAAAATCCATCGAAGACCTTCGATTTCGCTCTTCCCATCGCTGTTCAATGACACGGTGATCTTGTAGTTCAATTCTTGAACTGAGGTATCAATGCTCCGCTGCTGCTCTCGCGTGGTCATCTTGTGATCATTGAACATCCCCTTGATGTCATCTTTCATGCCTGCAAGTTCCTGACTGAGACGCTGCGAGATTATATCCGTTTCATGCTGTAATTGTGTACGCGATGAACGCTGATGCTGTATTTCCGAGTTGCGGGCTGTCTGAAGCGATGACTGAAGCTCAGAACAGGCTGCTTTGAACAAATATTCCTCATTCTCGACATCGGATTTGGAAGTAAGGCTCTCCCTGGCCAGGGAGAGGTTGTTCTGTAGGATAGCCCGCACGGCTTTCATGATTGTAGTAGACTGCTCTTGGCTGTATCCTCCTTTTGACAGATCCTGTACCAACGAATATGTGTCGAAAGGGTGCACATACGGTGCTGGGGACAAATGTGGTGGGCGACCCTCGGAGGAGGGTTCCCCGGTTGGGGTTAGGTAAACAGACGGCGAGGGCATGTGGAGGACGTCCTCGAACGGAGTTTGGCTTGTAAACGAAGATTTATCTGTATTTTCTCCCGGGGCGTTTTCGGAAGGAGGGGACGAAGAAGCTGAAGGCTGTTCCTGTTCGGCACCATCTATATCCTTTGCTTGCTCCTCGTGCGGTTCCCGGTCCGTAGGGGGGTTGTCTTCCCTGGGTTCGGCTTTGGATTCAGTTTGTTGGTCTAGAGCTGGGGTTTCCGAAGAAGCGATATCTGCGGTGCCTTGCTCGGCTTCCTGTGGCGGCGGTTCCGACTGTGACTCTTCGGGCGAAGCTTCCTCCTGCTCGGAGGCATTTACAGCTTCGTGTCCAGCCGATGGACCCTCTGGCACCTCCTGCACCTGGTCATATGAGCCCTTCTTCGGACGCAATGAAGGTGTGGCACTCGGTTCGACAGCTGGACCATATCGCCGCTGATAGGAATCGCGCTCCCGTTGCTGGCTCGTATGGAAGCGTTGAGTGGGCCGGTATGGGATTCTAAGTGAGCGATATGTTCTCGGTTCGCATGACCGCACCGCGCGCATCAAATTTGGATACAGGAATGGCAGCCTCGGTGTGGCCATGGTGACAACCGACATATGCAGAAGCTAACTTTCTTTCCCGCGGGGAATAATCAACGTCACCTCCGTCTCCGGTGATGCATGATTAGTCAGCTTTCCACGTGCCGGTAGGAGATTTTGATGAAGTTTTGATTTGATTTTGATTTTAATTTTCACATATAGACATGGGCAAGAGATCGGAATATTCTCTACAATTAGATCATATGTTCTCAAGTCGAATTCCTTGAGATGTGATGAACTTCAGTATAAAAATCAGAACAATGCACCCCCAGCTTCTCCAGCTGAGCTATCCGACCTCGGGCAGATCTGATTGGTTGATAATCCTGGACAAAGGAGCTTGAGTCTACTTTGTGCCCGAGCTGCGTATGTATCTTCGTGCATATCTCTTTGGTCCTGTTGGCTTTTAGGGTTCACCGATTATGTCTCCTCAAGTACTTAATTTCCATTCTTTAATTGATATATCAGAAGAAGATTATTGACATTATGATTACTATTCGGCAATGATTTCTTATGAATACTGTTGATATGTCCTTTTAATATCCTTTGTAATACTTATTTCCATGTCTTTTTAGATGTAATTTGGATTTATTTTTGGTATCTCAAGGTTGGAATTCTCATTGGCCAGTACAAAATATTTTCAACGGCTAGAAGTACATGTGCTAGGACTAGATACAGCATCAAGTACCAAACAGAAAGATCTCTGTGAAGCTCTTTGGTTTGCTGCGTAGGACCTGCCTGTGTTTGTTGCTCACATCTATGAGGGCTCTGTGTTACCCTGCTTAGACACGCCATAATACTTCAGCCTTCTATTTTCTACTTTCCCCGATTTTGTGGAAGTATAACAGGTTCGATTTTTCTGATAAATCACAAGATGATCCTATTGCAATCATTTTGCTAGTAGACCTGTGTGATGTGACTGAAATGGTGCTCTTGATACTATAAGTCCTAAGAAGAAATATTAGATATGGTTCCGCATTCAGGAATGCAAACTCCAAGCTCAATGAACGCTAGATACAAGTGGAAAACTACTAGATAAGACCTAACCTTTCGCATTACGACTTCTTCCATGAATCATATGAGATTATTTGTTTAAAGACCGTACTGACCATGACAAAGCATGCTGGGGGAGACCTCTCTACTAGTATGTTATCCCGGGTAGGTGCAAGTGCAACGAAGTACTATATTCTACAAACCGGGAGTATGCTTTCTAGATATGAACTTGTGAGAAACCTCTATGACTATATTGCTAAGGACTCTTTACTTTCAAATAACGGCAGCCCTACGAGTGCAGCTTGGCTGGCCCCATATTGGAAGGTATGCCATTCTTCAAAGATTGACTGTTCTCTCTCGTAGAGGGGTAATTAAACACTACACATTGGACGGACACCTGCTATCCCCAGGTAGTATATAGTGACTTTCATGAATTGTCTGGGCCCCCACAATTCTGAATTTGGAGATGAGCGTGGAGATGTCTAATGTTTGCAATGCATCCATAGATGTTTGTGTTTGTTTAGGACAAAGAGCTTTTAGGGAAGGAGCGACTGTACACGTCTGAGGGGCATCTCTGATTTGGAAGGCACGCGTCTGGCCATATGACCCCGACCTCTCTCCTTCTCTACCTCTCTCTCGTCCACCCATCTCTCCTCCTTGTTTACCTCTTCCACGCACATTGATCTTTATCACTTCAAGTCATCAATTGACCAGACAGTGGTGAACACATTGTTTTGTCTTCGACTTGCTTTCCTAACCATACAATTTCCTGTCCTAGTTCGGATTACGAGAAAATCCCCCAGAAAATCCAAAAATAAAACTGTCCCTCACCTGGAGTCTGACGCCTCTATCGGTCCCCATTGTGTCAACCAACTTCCCAAACTGTAAGCAACAAGAATCGAGTCTTCTGACACCACGATGGCGTCTATACAGACCCCGTGGACCTTGATCTTGCTACAGGAGAAGCCTGGACTTCACGAATACAACCATGCTCTCTCGAATGTCGAAAAGTACTACACTCGCTTACAGCGAGCCATGCAAGATGGAGCAATCCATGATCAACTTGTTCTCAAACCTGACCAGACACACTCACGTCTTTTGAGATCCTTCGATATCTTACGGGCAAAGCAGCTACCAAGTCCTGTTGCCGAGGAGATCTTCAAGACCATGGTCCTCCCGTTTGTTCACGATAATATCTTCTCGCCGTCACAGATGATCCAACTCGTTGGAGCCGCACTACCTCTCATCACCAAACAACACTCTCAATTTCTATGTGACATTACCAACACCCTCCTCTCTTCACACGACCTATTCGATCACCTTGTGGCCAACGAAAAATACACTGTGGTTTTGAAGGAATGGTTGCTATCAAAAAGGAACCACCTTCCCATAGCTCTCTCCAGGCAGGTCGGAGACAGGTTAATTTCCATGTGCAATGCCTGTTCTGCTGATCACGGAACGGGTGGTATTGTTGAGAGCTGGGATAATGCTCAGAAACTGATCGAATCGATCAACTCGCTGATTGACACGTCCTACAAACAAGAATTGAAACGAGTCAAGGTAGAAAATCTGCCTCCGCTGGAATCAATGAAAGTGCTGAATCGGGAAGACAAGAAGTCGATTCCAGCAAAGCAAGGCACCAAGAAGGAGTGCGAGAACGAGTTCAAGGTCTCAGAGGAGATCCTTCAACGGATGAACCATTTCAAACTCCCCCCACCATTGTCCGCCCGAGGCCTCACCCATTCAGGGGAGCAGCTCCAGAACGAGATAATCCCCGCGCTTATGCGCTCTGCCCTGGAAAGCTTTCCATGCAGAATCTGTTTGGATAGGCTCACTACTGGCGGTCTCGCAGGCACTCTGGCCAGCTCAGCAGACCTGCCCTTGGATCGAACTACAGCGCCGGGCAGTGCCCAGGACATTTTCGGAATACGAGTCGGTCTATGGAAGGTTTTGCTATCTGAAATCGCTTTCAAGAATGCAAAGAAACTAGTCCACGGAGGCATGTCAATCACCTGTTTTCCTCCAGCTTACGGAATTTGCTCAATTCTAACCTCATCTAGGAGACTTTGGCGGGGTTGAACAAAAGCTCAGAGATTTGGCAAGCGGCGAATGGAAAGGGAAAGATCTATCTCGACGGGTGGGATCTAAACAACAGAAAAAAAGAATGCAAGTTCCTATCTTGGAAGTGAGCGCTTCCACAACTGTGTCAATCCTGTGGCAGGTTGATGTCGGCTTTTACGATGAACTTCCATGGGTGCAGCAGCAGATCGTCAAAGGTAATTGTCCTTAGCTATTTTATCGAGACTTACGGATCTATGCTGACTTTGGGCAGTTTGGCAAATCGTGACCTTGGAAGAGGAGGTATGTTTTAAAATCCAACAATATGAGAAATCTGCTAACTGAGTTTTAAAGCTGGAAACTTCCATTGAGCAAATAATTTCGATTCAAGAATCCTACACTCCTCAGCTTGCTCGGCTCTGTTTGGAACGGCCAGTTGAACAGTCCGACGGAACCTGGACACCACAACGGTTCCAGAACGTGAAGGAGACTGGGTATAACCAAATGAGATCGATTTCTTCCTCCAAGACCAGCCCTGCTTTGATCGAGATGTCAAGTATGAATTCCTCCCCACCAATCCATCCCGAGTCCTACAAGCTGTAAACTAACCATGACTTTCAAGACAAGTTTTACAACCTCACTGAGCCATTTTTGAAGTCAATAATGGATGAGAATGGTACGGAAGAGTTCCCGTTTGATCTCTCGCCGGAAGAATTAGAGATTGTCAAGCACTTCAGCACTTCGAGTTTGATTTTAGGACGAAGCGGTACAGGAAAAACCACCTGTCTACTGTTTAAGATGCTTGCCAAGCACAAAGCAAGGCAGTCAGCCTCAGATGGGCAGCAAGCTCGACAGGTATGTCTCTCTCTCTTCTCACACCGGCGGATGGAAAATTGACATGAATAGCTTCTCTTAACTCGTTCCTCCTATCTGGCGTCAAAGCTTCAAACATATGCCAAAAGTTTGATCGATGCTCAATCTAAGGCACTTTCGGCCGAAGAAGATGTCGATTCGGACTTGAAACCGACTTCATTCTTTGCCCTGAAGAACTGGCATTTCCCGGTCGTCTGTACATACGACGAATTCCTTGAGCTTCTGGAGAATACCATCAGGTTTGAATATATCCGATATCACACTCGTCAATATTTCCTCGCTAACTTGAAGTAGAATGGCTGATCGAAAGGATTTCCTACGAGATATCAATCCCAACAAGACAAAGGATCTGGAACCACAAGCGGGAGACAAGCCACGGGTGATTGACTTCAGCATTTTCAAAACGGAATATTGGGGCTCTCTAGGTGGATTGGCTCCACCATCTTGCTCTCCAGAGCTCCTCTTCGCAGAGATCATGGGTGTCATTAAAGGTTCCAGCGTCACGGCAAAAAGCCTGAAACCGTTGTACCGCGCAGAATATGTCAAGAAAAATGCGAAAGCTTCTCCCGCCTTTACTTCTGAAGCAGAGCGTGAGAAAGTATTTGGAGCCTTTGAGCGCTATGAAAAGCAAAAGAAGCTTCGCAAAGAGATCGACGAGTTGGACCGTGTCAGTGCCTTGCTGAAGTCTTTGAGAAATCACAAAACTCTAGCGGAGCAGATTCAGCGCTGCTTCGAGGAAATCTATGTTGATGGTGGGTTTTTTTTACTTTGATATTCAAAGGCAACCAACTAACTGCGTGTTTAGAGATCCAAGACTTGCGTTGTCTCGACGTTGTCTTACTTTTGGGCTGCCTCAGTGACGCCCGTGGGATTCATCTCGGTAAGGTCTCTCAGAGTTGATCCACAAGCTTAATCAACTAACAGAACCTAGCTGGTGATACAGCCCAATGCATCTCCAAAGATTCGGTCTTCCGCTTCCCTGAGATAAAGGCTCTGTTCTACGAATATTACGAAGTCATTTCCAATGAACTCAATCAGCCCTCATTTGCTAAGCCAGTTCAATTCTCTCTGGCGAAGAATTATCGCTCGCATCAGGGCATTTTAAGTTTCGCATCATGGGTGATGCAGCTACTTTGGCAAGGTATGAGAAATTTAAAAGATCAAAATTGTCTCTATCTAACGTCTTATGCATAGGATTCCCGGAAACGATTGACAAATTGGACCCAGAGATTGGCTATATTGGAGGGCCGAAGCCAATAATCTTTGGTATGTCGCATCGCTATATTTGCCCGCGTTCAATCGCTAACATTTGTCACAGCGGGATTTGACTCCTCCATCCTTTCTGCCAAAATGATTGGCCTTGTCAAGCTCAACGACAAGGTCGCCGACTTTGGCGCCGAGCAAGTCATCCTTGTCCGAGATGATGCATCAAAAGACAAACTGCAAACTCAAATTGGCGAGATTGCCCTTGTCTTGACAATCCTAGAAAGCAAGGGTATGGAGTTTGATGATGTCTTGGTATATGACTTCTTCGGCAGCAGTGGACTTGGAAGTAGCTACCGCTGCCTTTACATGCTTGTTCACGGAGCACGAGCACAGTTTGATTCGCAGAAGCATGCGGTGAGTATTTCACGAAATACCCAACCCGTTATGATTGCTAACATGTCCAACTAGGCTTTGTGTTCTGAACTTAAGGTATATACCTGTTCTTTTCCTAATTTTTCCTTCTGCTAATAATGATAACTAGTCACTTTATGTTGCCATTACACGAGCCAGAAAACAGCTTTGGTTCATGGAGACACAAGAGAACAGCATTGACCCCGTTCTTCAAACACTCTCACAGAGCAACAGCCTCGAGCTCGCTGAAGTTGTGAAACAGAAAGACCCTAATGTAAGTCTGCTTCTGATCCAGATGGCTCAGGCAATCATCTCATCTCTCACAGGTTGCGGCAAAGATCATGGTTCTGCGGGCCGGGGGCTCAGTGGACCCAGACAGGTGGCTCAAGAGAGCAGCACATCTTCTCCATCGGAAGAGCTTTGCGGAGGTAATATACTATCACAAGCCGGAAAAGGTTTCGGTGCTAATCAGAGTTAAACAGGCATTGTTTTGCTACAAGAAGGCGAATGATCCCCGGGGAATGACACACTCGCAAGCCTGTTTGTACGAGCAAGAAGGAAGATCCCACCGAGCAGCTGGTAATACGGAAGAATTTACCGCTTGCTATGAGAAAGCTATTGTTCTTTTCTTAGAGATAGGTCTTATCGCAGAAGCGGCGATGTGCTACGAGGGCCTTGGGCAGTTTGGCAAAGTTGCAGGTTTGTTTTTCAATTACATCGAGCCTGATGAGTACTGACCTCTTTTCTAGAAATTTGGAAGGATCGTCAACAATATCAAAAGGCTGCATCTTTCTATGAGAAAGGCAATATGTTCACCGACGCTTCGGAGTGTTATCATTCTTGTGGTCAATACGAGGCTGCAATCGAGGTCTTGCGCCGCGGGGACCAGTTCGATGAACTGGTCACCTATGCCAACAGGTTTTTACATATATTTCTCTATATATTGATTACACGATATTAACTCTGCATAGGAACCGCGAGTATCTCAGCGAACCCACCTTGCTTCGCTACTCGAGATTATGCAATATCCTGCTAAAGCAGGGACGTGTCTCTACCAGTCTGAGGGCGATAACCATCAACATGCTTGGATCAGATGTGTCCAAGATCGCTTTCTTCAAAGAGTTTGAAATGTGGGACCAGTTGCGTGCGCTCTACTCATCAAAGTCCCGATGGTTTGAATATTACGATCTGTCAGTGGCCGTCGGTGAAATTCCTGCGGCGATAAGCACATTGCTGGTTCACAAATTGATGCCAGTGGTCGACAAGCCAGTTGTCGAAAAATTGTTCAATTATTCCATGGTCGAAGTCTTGTATGCCCACAGAGACTTAATTCCGGGCAAACCTGAGAGAGATGGGCTGCTGAAATCAGTCAAGTCGACTTATCTCGAAAAACTTGGAGCTCAGTGGAAAACGCTATTGCTGTTGATCGACGATTTTGACGACGTGGACTTACCTGCTTCAGTTAAAAACCTGGATAAAGGTCTTTTGAAAGATATCTTCTGTCTCTTTGTTCGCTTTCATCCTCGACATCATTTTTGGGCAGCGAGCTAATTATTTTCAGGTGATCGCCTTCGAGCCGTCGGTCTTCAACAAGCAAAAAGTCGAACACCTTCCCATGGATATTGTCATCCGGGTTGGAAAGCTGCTGCAGGACTTTTATTCCCGGAGCCAGTACTCTCTCAGTTCCATGGCTATGGCTTGTGGCATCTTTACCAACCCAAAGCAAGAGAACCAGACGATCTTGCTTCACTGGTCTCCGTTGAGGACTTACACAGCAACGCCTCTTGATGGGTCTTCATTCGATAACTTGCTTGACATTGCAAAGGATTTCATTCAAGACAAATTGGCTGCAGCACTTACTCAGTTCCATGAAAATGCATACAGTCTCATGAAGAAGGAATTTCCGCCCACATGTTTCCAACAGCTTTACAAAGGTAAGCTATGCCCATTCACGCCATCGTTCGAAACTGCCTAATGATTTCAACCAGGATTTTGTTCAAAGCTTAAGGCAAATGAATGCTTCTGGGGTCATGAGAAGCCTACTGCAGAATTCGCCATTTCGAAGTTGAATGTGAGTGAAACATAGAATGAATAACTAAAAGATCAACTAACAGCTGACTCCCGCAGTGCCTTCTCACCATTGCTGAAGTTTTTGCGCGGCTCACGCCTATTTACTATCAAAGAGTCATGGGTGAGGCATTTAGCAAACCATTCCTGGGTCGTAGTAAGTGATCTGTCCAACTTTGCCGTACGTCTCAGATCTAACATACTATAGGGAGAACTTGGATCCAACAACTCCAAGAGGAGCTAGTGATTGTTAGTTCCCTGGAGCAGTCCTCTACTGCAATTGCAAATTTGCGTTCCAACTTGCAAAGCAATCCAGAGTTTGCTGCAACTGCATATTGCCTTGAAGAACTATTGTTCTATCGCATGAACAAGGAGTGGAGCTCGATGAGCAGTCTGAGTTCTTCTCTAGAGAAGGTCCAAGAAGCTCAAATTCTCGGTAGGATGAACTTGCTTTTTTGAAAGACAACTAGCTCTAATAGCCAATCTAAATTTGCAGGCCCTCACCCAGCTACGCGCTTTCAGCGAGCACTCGTTTTACATATGGATCGCAACATGCCACCGCGCCCTAGGCGATCCGGCGATCCTTTAATGTTGCCTTTGACAGCCTTGAATGCTGCTGAGAGAATTCGGTCAGCGGTTGCAAGACGCCATGCTCAAGATTTTGTGAGACATTAATCTACATTATTTAGCCAACTATACTAACCTTTGTATAGCACAACGGCATCAGTGCCTTTGTCCAATGTCTTGAGAGAACACCCAAATCCTCCCTTGGGTCACTCCATGCTGTCCTTTCTGTGCTCGAATTTACAGCTACGTACATTGTGTGTTCCCAAATATCGTCAACGATATAACAAGTTACTAATATCGTGCAGCTTTGTATTGCCAATCCAGGAAGGGGTATTGTAATTCCCTGGTCCTGGGCTCTGCAGCATCTTTCGACAATTATGCAATCTCCCGCTAAAGCCTATGGGTTCAAGGACAGAGAAATCCGAGTGCAAACAACCGACTTGATGAACATGGTCATCAGCTTCTGTGGCCTCATGGAACAGGTCGAAAGTGGGCTCACTAACGGCATTCTGAGGTTCCAAGGACTGGGCCGCAGTAATCTTCCAATCCCTATTATCAAACGGCGCTGCACTGAGCTTCTGACGACCGTCAACCTCAACTTAAACCATTGGCCCAAGCAGCCAGTCGGCTACAAGGAAATGGAGAAGACAGTCAATAAGGTATGTGTCTTTACTTATGCCAACGTTTGGTAAAATAAGCTTGGCTAATTATGCTAAACAATAAATTAGACGCTTCGCTCATCCCTTATTCTACCGGGAATGGCACTGGAGTTTTCCAACAGTGATAGGTTCCGGCAAAGTTGCATCCGCGAGTATGCGGCCTACAACCACAAAGACGAGCTTTGCGTAATTGCGCTTGATGATAGAAAGTCTGCTCCTCTCTTCCTGCGGTCCTTCACGCAGGGCAACGCCAAATTCGCCCAGCTAAGTGATATCTTGCAAATATCACACATTGCCGAGAACCCGCTATCCATGGGACTGGAAGAAGACTGGCAAGTCGATGAATACACCGGCTACGAGCTCGACATGATCACGAATCTTCAGCGACGTTGGCGGCAGGTGATGAAGGTCCTCGAGAACAACCGCTGCAGAGCACAAACCCGCGAGGGCAAACTTATCCAACACTTCCATGAGGTGTGCATGAGACGCATGAGCGTCCTACCCGCGGCTACTTGGCCAACTCGAGATAAAATACACATGCGCAAAGTGATATTCACCGACGGTATGAAGATCGCCATGTCTCTCGAGGGTGTGCTGGACAGTTTCCGACAACTGAGGGAGCGGTGGAGACAACAATTCGACAGTAATTGGTCCACCACGAAGCTAGAAGAGCTGTCCATCATTCGCGGACGCACTCTTCCGATCGACGGTCAGCTTGAATACATTGTTGAGCACTGGTCTCCCAAGGGCATTGAGGAGGGTATGATGACCGTTCCGGCTGGGGATCTCGGTAGCTCAGCCCGTGAGGCCCAGCGCGCCCTCTGGGCTGTTCAGCGCGAGATTGAAATCATTCGGTCTCAGGTTGAGATTATTGCGAAGACTGCTGACCGATAACGGGTATTTTCCCTCCCATGATTGACGAGCGGAAGCTCGACAACAGAAAACTGCAAAAACATTTGAAAATCAAAATCTCGGCAAAAAAAAGTTATCGGGTCATGATCTGTGTGAAATGAGGGGGATTTCTTAATATCTGGCGTGAGATCATTTTATGGTAGGATGAGTTACGATTGTATGAAGTTAAATGTATGAATATCTTGTCTAAATGTTCTGTAATAGATTCTTGTCTGTGTACTATGTAACCAATGTATCTTCTCTTAGAAATAGACTCAAGTACAGTATGTATCTACTGCTGCTTAAAGGGGTAATGTAAAGCATAGACGGACGTTTGGCAAGATGCAGCATTATCTTAAAGAATCGCTCAGTGTCCTGCCAACAGACCAAACAACAGCTCTGTCCGAGTCCAATACTCAGCAGCCAGCTTCTTGATAGTCTTAACAGTATCCGCACTAGAACCAGCGCTCTTCTGGGTACGATCGACGACACCAGCCAGCTGATTTCGCTCGCCAAGCATCTGAGACAGATACAGAGAGTCGAAGAAGAGTTGAACCTTCCAGTCGCGCAGGCCCTCGACTTGATCTGGATCCGGACTTGGGGTCTCTGGTTTCTCCTCGGTTTCATCTTCTTTTTCCTCATCTCCGTTGGCAGGAGGCTGGTCCTCTTTAGTCTCAGCCTTGCTAGGGACATCTTCACTATCGAGATCATCCAAAGCAGCCGAGATAGCCGCCTCAAGTTTCGTTTTCAATTCCTGCTTCAACGCCTGCACAGTGGACGGATCCCACAGGTCCAATCCGCAGGTATCCATCAATGAAGTGAGACGGCGCAGGAGCTTGAAGCTTGAAGCCGAAGGTTGAACTGGTATGGCGGGCTCCCCTTCCCAGAGTGATCGGCCAGGCACGGTCTTAATTTTGCCTGTTTGAGGGTTACTCTTCGGGGACGGGATCAACCTCAGCGAACCAGCCTTGGCGACTACTTCTATTGCGAGCAAATTCTGTAGATCAGGGACGATTTCGCTCGAGAAGATAAAGTCTGCAGATACAAAGCCGGTGGGAACATCTCGCCGGACTAGTCGTATAAGTCTCAGGAGGAAAGTAGCTTTTTCACTTGAATGCGAGGGAGTGAATGATTTGAAAGCGCTGCTGAATGATGTCTGGAGACTGGCGAATGCGTCGCGAACGGCAGAATGCAGAGAATCAGATAAGTGGCGGGGGTCGTCCTCGTTGAGTCGAGGTGTGATATCGATATCTTCATCTTCGACTTCGCCTCCGACGAGGATATCTGTCCATCGTGTGCGGCGTAGAGAGTCGATGGATTCGTTGAATTGTTGGATTGATGCCAGCCATGCTTGATACTTCATAAGGATGGTAGACACGTCTTCGTCACGACCCAATAATCTGTCTGCGACAGTTTGTTTGAATGCTTGTGCGCCGTTCGTGTATTCTGCGGTGATGAGATCAGCATCCCATAGAGATCCGACGGAATTGTGGTCGGTGTTTTCCCAGTCTGATATTATAGACGAAACTTGAGTACCGACTTCGCCTAGGCTTTGTGCTTTCACTTTCAGTATTCCGGAGAGCTGCTCATTGAAGATATTTCGAAGGCTTTCGAGGACATCCACTGAGCCGTGGATGATCGTTGAGCTCCAGGATGATAGCCACAATTCCACAGTCTCTGTGCGGAGCGAGAGGAGCTCAGAGAAATCGGTGCTGTGGGCTAGGCTCTTTTGGCAGCCTTCGGAGAATTTCTTGAAAGCCTGGAGTGACCATTCCTTGATTGATTCCACGCCCTGGGTTCTGTTTAGTTCGCTAAGTTTGATCCAAGGGGTGAAATTCTTCACGTCTGGGGCTACCCAGCGGCCAAGAACCTCAACCTCCAGCCCATCTAGACTCTGAATCTCCGGGTCGGCGAGGAGGGGTCGAGCTTTAAGCTTCAAGAGCACATCTGAGAATCGGTGGGATCGCAAGACCTTTGAGGCCTGAAGTGTTCGAACAAAAAGCTGGAGGGCTCTGGGAATGTTCTCACGAGACATATCCAACTGGCCAACGATGATGTCCAGGCGCACTTGGTGGAAATGATGGATCGCATCATCGGAAGAAGAGCTTGTTGCAAGGCAATATGCAGCCAATGATTCAATGATAGTGTCTTCTGTAGCGCTTGTAGAGGCAAGACGTTTATTAATCCGTTTGAGAAGTGTTTGCCGAAGGGACGCTACCTGCTTCCAGAGATCATCAAGGAATGGAGGGGGTGATTCATGTTTCGATAACGCCTTGTGTAGTGATCTGGAGACAACCAGAATCTTTGCAACTAACAGGAGCGAGCTGCGAAGTCGCAAAAGCCGGCTGATAGAGGTTGTACAGCGGTGAAGGAGAGAAAGCTGCGCTCCGAATGCGTGTTTCTCTGCGTCTATATTCACAGTATCAGCTACTGGTTCCTGATTTTCTCTAGGATAGCTTGTACCTTTCTCTGCATCGCCAGTCTTTATTTGACGGACGTGAACATGCTTCCTTTCTATAAGTCGGGGGTTGCACCGGCGTCCAACATCGGCTAGAATGGATTCCACGTCCTGAATGTCTCGGTTCATAGCCACAATTGTCTCAGCAGTTCCAACCAAGTCACGGTACCGCGTTCTATAACCAGATTATATCAGTATTAGCAAAGGGACAGCTACTTCGCAAATCAATCACCTACCCCACGAGAGCTCGGAGCTTCTCCTTATTGCTCGCGATGTCCCGGCGCAGCTCCTGTTCCACGCGGCGGACCGTGGGAATTGGGTATTGGAATGCATCCTGCCATGACTTCAGGCTTTGAGGATCAGGGGCCTCAGGAGCCATGCTGGCGGGATATGTAGTAAGACCGTGTTTACAGAGAACAAGTAATTAATGCGAGACGGATGCCTGAGCGCCTTAGACCCCTGCGCACTCGTTCTTATCGTTATCGTCACGTGATGGCAGAAAAAGTTCCCCGCCACCGAGGGGAAATCGGTCGTCGCCGGACGATCTTATACTTTACACAAACGATATTCAATATGCCGTTGATCGAATCGGACGCTCCTATGGCAGAGACATCATCCAACGATCTCCCAGATCGCCTGCCTTTCCCACCCACCACCTACTCTCATATCTTGCATTGCTCTTATCATGACTGGCATCCGCGGTAAGCCTCCATATGACTCAACACCCATCATACAACATATCTGACCGAAGTTCTAGCTATCGCACACTTGCTCCTAAGTCGCGTGTCATTCCATTGACTGCTCCTTTCGTTAAATATCTCCGCGCCGACGGCATTGTTCTCCCACCCGAGGCCGTCGCCCCAACCGACGATGATAACCTAGACACATTCTCAGATTCGGGCGAGGAGGAGCCCGATCCATCTACAGAATGGCAAGAGATCCACACCCAGATCAAGAATACCATCTCAGAATTTGGTGGCATTGTCACACCGAAATTAAACTGGAGTGCCCCCAAAGATGCAACCTTCATGGCCGCCACAAACGACACCCAATGCCGTTCTCCGAATGACATCTACCTCCTCCTGAAAAGCAGCGACTTCATCACCCATGATTTAGATCACCCCTTCGATGACTGTGTGCCGGATACAACCGACGACGAACCCACGTCATCCACCGTTGACTCACCGCTGCCGGACGTTCCGTATTCTCTGGTTCTCCGCAAATATGTCAACTTCAACCCTTCGCTTGAGTTCCGGTGCTTTGTGCGCAACCGTGTACTGCTTTGCCTGACGCAGCGTGATCAGAATCACTTCGACTTCCTCTTCCCCATGCGTGATATGCTTCGGTCTCGTATCCAGTCATTCTTCGATGAGAAGCTCAAGAACACCTTCCCGGAACCCAACTTTGTATTCGATGTCTATATCCCCGCGCCACACCAACGTGTCTGGTTGATTGATATCAATCCGTGGGCGCAACGTACCGACCCGTTGCTGTACAGTTGGTTGGAGATTCTCCAGATGAAGGATCCGATTGGTGTGCAAGAGGAAGAAGATGATGGAGCGGAAGGGTTTGTGAGAATCTCACTTCAAGATGGTAAAGTCATCACTTCCGGCACGTCGGAAGAGCTTGAAAAAGAAGACGACTTGAGTTCTTCCGACTCGGAGGATGAACATGCGGGTGCTGAAGGAGATGACGAGCAGGCCCCCTTCCTTCCTGAATTCCGTCTTATCAAGAAGGATGATCCTGAGGCGTATGCATTCAGCTCCACTCAATATTCGGCCCACAAGGTGCCGAGGGAGCTGGTCGATGCCTCACTTGAGGGGCCTGGCGGCATGAGTGAATTCATGGGTCAGTGGCAGGATATCTTAAAGAAGCAGGAGCAAGAGGATCGGGCTGCTGGCAGTGACTCTGAATAAATAATCTCAACTCAGAATGCTGAGTGGAATAAAAGCATGGATTATTGATCTAGTGGCGTTTAAGTATAGCAGGGAAATAAATATTTGGGAATTTCAAGGTCGCATCGTGGACTACAAATCAATCCACACATTATCAATGAATAAAAATCAATATATATCCATGGATGTAATGGTCGTCAGTCACTAGTAATCACAATTACCTCAATCAATAGACATTTCTCAATATATATAAAGACAACGATTGTATACTACATACATCATACCAACCAACAGAGAGGTTTGATTAAAGGATTGCCCTCTTCTGATATTATGTTTCTTACTTTGATTCTTTGTCTTGACGAACAAATTAAGGCACATAGAGATATTCAATCCTAATAGATGGTTCTACTGAAAGAAGCACCGCGAAAAAGTAGGTACCACAGTGAGGCCTTAGAACAGGCAGCCATAACTTCTGATATCTATATACAAAAATACCATCCAGCGACTAAAGCTTATGTCTCTTCTCACCAGACGCCAACTTCCGGAACTCTTCCTGCGGAATTCCCATCATAAAGCGCTCAAGGCCCATAAACGCCTCAACACCATTCTGGCGGTCCAGAAGCTCCCTCTCCGGCCGTCTTACCAGCTCCTTAATCTTCAACAGACTAGTCTGGTTCAAGTGTGTACCAAGACGATCATCAACCTCCTCAAGCACCTTCTTCAAGAACCCATCAGAGTCATCCTTCTTCCCAGACTCCGGCGTGATAACCTTATTCACAAAGCCAGTCGCAACAAGCTCGTCACAAGTAATCCGCTTACTCATGATGAGCGCCTCGTTCGCTTTAGCGATGCCGAGGCGCTCGACAAAGGCACGACTAGCACCACCTTCGGCGACGAGGCCTAGCGAGGAGAATGGGGTGAGGAGGAATGTGTGCGGGGCGGCGTAGATGAAGTCAGCGTGGGCGACCAGTGCGGCTGAAAGACCGACAGCGGGGCCGTTCAGGGCAGCGACGAGGATCTTGGAGTGGGTGTAGAAGGTGCGCGTGGCATCCAGATTGTTAGCGACGAAGCCCCGGACGAGCTCGCGGCGGACGTTTGTGTCGGCATTGTCGCTGCCAGGACGTATGCTTGTTACGTCTGCGCCGCTGTGGAAAAAGCATAAGTATTGGGATAACTAGCACCGGGATTGTCTGTGGATGGCATACGCAGAGAAGAAACGACCTTTTCCGGTCAGGACTGTGATAAAGATATCCTCTCGAGCGTCAATTTCGCGTAAACGCTCGGCCAGGATGTAGTATAGGTCGGCATTGAGAGCGTTTAGCTTGTCGGGTCGGTTGAGTGTCACGATCGCTACGCGATCCTGGTAGGTGACAGTAATGAGATTTTCGTTCGACATTGTTACTGTATATTGTACGAGGAAACTGATCAATGGAACATGAAATTGAACTGAATTGCAATGGTTTATCAGTTATTTCTATATATGCCCAGGTGTTGGGTATCCGGGTACAAGTTAAGTTTGCGGGGAGCCGAGGCCCGCGGTGAACCTACATATTGATGCCTGAGGCATAAAAGAAACGAATGTTTGTCTTGTTTGCTCAAGTTCGAGTAATCAAGCCCGTGACTGGTCCACCGACCATGGCACCACTCGGCGATTGAAGATTGAAGATTGAAGATCAACCTCCAAATTATTGCTGCTCTCTGTCTGCTGGAATCAGGCGGTATTATCAATTGAGCACATTCCAACAACAACAACACCGAATCTCAATCCACACTCTTAGCAACACCCGAAGTCAAAACACCCCGAAAAAAAAGCAACACATCAAACCCATACAATGTCGCAAATGTTCCGCAAGTTGCAGGGAGGCAACCTCGAAGTCCTCAAGGTGCGTAGCTGACAATCAAACCTCTTGAGCGGGCAATCTCAGCTCCCGTCTTCCATCGCTTATTCTTGGGACTAACGGAGCCTATGTAGTTCGGGATGTACGTCCTCTTCCCCATCGGCTGGATGTACTATTTCGGTACCAACCTCGACGACCGCTTCGCCACAAAGGGCTTCTGGCCCACTGCCGAGCAATCGCACAAGATTCCGCTGGATAAGGAGGAGATTGACCAGGAATTGGCACGTATGCGCATGGTGGATGCCATAAAGCGGGAGCAGAGACAGGCGGCGGAGGCACAGGCTCAAGCGCAAGCACAGGTGCAGGCACAGCTCCAGGCAACCGAGAGTCAGCAATGAGACTGCAATTGGTGGTTGTGATTGGGAGGAGCTGGTAGCATGGTCTGAAACATGACTTGCGCTCGTTGTCTGAGTCCCTCGGGGGAACAAAAGGACTTTGCAAAAGGACCCATTGATGTTTCCATTCCCTCTTGTTTGGGGGATTCATAATTACCGAGGAGAATATTGGCATCGCGCTGGGGAGTTACACATGTGCTGATGATGGGTTTACTTGTACAACACTCTGCTCTGGGCATCGAGGGCGTTTGGGGGTTTTCATTTTATGTTGCATTATTCAACATTATATTGCTTTTTTTACCATCTACGATATATTATCTACATTTCCTCTACATCATTCTGGAAAAGTGTGCAAAATATGAACTTCAATCATGATCACGTTCCAATGATAACACAAACTGGCACCAATCGACCACAGAAATCTGCCGGGAAAGAGGCATATCTATACACAGTGTGGTGCGAAGGACCCAAGAAAAAGAAAAGACAAGAATTAATAATAATGTAATCCGCCGCAATGCGACAATGCAAGTCATAGGGATGCCGCAAGTTCCCAGAACACAAGAACTCCAAACAAGCGCCGGCCGACAGGAGTGGATACGAGGGTCCCTTGGATACTAAACTCCAAAGTCATTAGACGCTTCCTCACTCTCGGTAATAGAGAATGCAAATGCAACCATTATGCGTGTCGGGCTTGTATTCACAGTTCACCCAAGCGCTCGGTCGAGGTGGCAGCGGCATTCTTTGCCGTTTCATACACCATATCCCCAATTTGCGTGGCCATGCCATTTTCGCCAAAGACCGAGCTGATGGACAACCGACCGGAGCTGAACAAGCGCTCGCCGGCCCAGTAGTAGTAGAGGCGGCCGTAGATGGCGCGGAGGTGGTCGGGGAGGTAGATGTAAGTTCCCATAGCGATCATAGCAATGAGGCCAAGGAGCAGCGTGTCTATATAGGAAATTAAACGTCAGCATGGCGCGCCAAGAGTAATTTGGATGGGAGACAGGCGGGACGTACTGAAGATGAGCTTCTCGATCGGAGTAAGCATGTAGAGGGAGAAGGTCACCTCATACTGGTAGACCTTCAATCGCATCCAGCGGAAGAGGCTAGAAACGGCCCAAATAATGAAGTCCATTGTTGCGGGGTATTCAGAGGATTGTAGGATGTTCCGGTCTTTCGTTGTTTCCTGCGACTTGTGCTGCCGTTTGAGTTTTTTTTTTCTCTCTCCACCACCTAGGCAAGAACCGCCAATTACAAAAAGCGAGAAACAGGTCCCGGAGACAGTCGTATCAGACACGGGCACTATATGTATGTCTGGCGGAGCGTGGTGTTGTGAAGGGGAAAAATGAGGGACGTTCCAAATCAACACGGCTTGGGCGAAATGTTGACGTGTGGTCCTCGGATACCGCGGGGAAGTAGGCGATTGAGGGATATTCGTTACAACCAGGAAGAGTGTATTGGCACGGAGAGGTTGAGGTGGATTGATGATAGGAGTAAGGAAGAGAGGGCGGATAAGAGTCGCGGAGCTGGGGGAACTGCAAAACCCTTCCCCTTTCCGTGGTCGCCGCGGGAGTTTGTACCCAGTACACACCTTTGCCGCTACTTCACGCCTGAGTCTCAGGTACTCGGTACTTTGTGTTTCAGAATATGTACAATTTGTATAGTTTAATTAGAGGTCACGATCTTGGATAATAGAAATATCTACCTAGATATAAGCATAGCATATCCTTTACATATTCCCTGTCAGTGCCTCTATCTATTCTAATCATCGGTTTTAATTGTCCTTTATATGTAGGCAACGATATTGAGCATAGAAGTACCACTAGTAGTTCCATGATCCTTCTGCTAATCAAGTTGATTTACCCAAATATAAAAGATTCAATATCCATCATATATATCTCATAATCCTTAGATCAGTGCTTTACTATTCACGAACGCCTCTCAAGTCCTATCATGTATCTGCATAGTGGTAGTGAGGAAAGCTTACAAGACTAAATAAGTATCAGGTGTACCACCGGGCTTAAATAATATACTCCAGAGGCCTATAACCTCTATTTGTCTGAGATATCAAGGTAATATCATTTAAATCAGCCACCAAAGAAGCCAAAGAAGCCAAAGAAAGTAATACCTCCAGGGCTGCTCGCATACTTCCTAGCTTATCTCTTATCGCAAACATCGGCGGCAATCCATAACCTCAACGTTCAACAAACCACAGCACAAACACCAAAGCAATGTTCTCTCGCCTACGCTGGTGGACACCGTCCCGAACACTATCAGCCCCAGCCCGACTCTTCAGTCAAACCCCCATCGTCCCCGCAAAACCCCTCCCTCCACGACTCAAGATCAACGATGCCGACATATCAATATCCTACCTAAAAGGCACTGGGCCTGGCGGACAGAAGATCGTACGTTTCAAGTCCCAATCGCATTCCCAGACCATGCACCCTCCTCCCCTCTCTCTTCCCAGATCGCCGCCATCCATAACCAGTAGACCGAAACTAACAAACCCTAGAACAAAACCAACTCCGCCGTCCAAATTATCCACAAGCCCAGCGGGGTGGTAATTAAATGCCAAGCGACACGCTCACAGTCGCAGAACGCGAAGATTGCGCGCTCGTTGCTCGCTGATAGAGTCGAGGCGCAGGAGAAGGGGGATAAGAGTCGGGTTGCGATTAAGGCTGCGGCGGCGAAGAAGAAGAAGGCTAGTAAGCTGAAGAAGACGAGAAGAAAGTATCGGGAGCTTGGGGAGGGTGGAAAGCAGGGGGGAGCTGATATGGAGGAAGAGGATGAGATTGAAATTATATGGGATGATGATGTAAAGGAGGGGGGAGAGAATAAGGAGGCTACATCGGAAACTAAGCCGGAAACTAAGCCGGAAACTGGGGGTGAGGTTAAATCCTCTGAAGGGTCCGGAAAGAGTTCATAATGTGAGCTTTGTGCTTTATAGTGTTGCATGTATTAGGGCATTTTGTATAGTAGGTCTACTGCATTGGTGTTTGAGCGTTTACTTTTGAGATTTACATTCTCATGGATGTTCTTGTAATGGAAAATCAAACAAACATTTATTTCATGGATCTAGTGTCTCATCGCAACATGCATATGGTGTAATAGGGGGAGTTGGGGAAAATGATTGCATTGCTCTGAAGGAGAAAGCAAACACGAGTAGGTCGAACTTTTTTTAGTTTCTTGAAAGGGAAAGGGGGTCATGGCAAAGCCACAACTAAGAAATGTAACTTCCTAGCACAGTCTTCGACTGGTCGTCAAGACGCTCCTGGGCGAATTGTGAAATACGGCCATTTTGCTTCTTGTCGGCCTCCTTCAGGTATGAGCCAGCCCAAGCCTTGAGATCGGCACCAGTTTCGGGCCATGGGTCCTTCTGCTGGGCGCGGATGGTGTTCAGAGGAGTAAAGCCAACACCGAAGGACATGTCTTCGATGTCTGCATCATTAATGAGATCATCCCTGCTTGCGGGGAGCGGGGGAAGCTCGAGGAGCTTCAGCAAGGCGGTGCAGGTGAAGCCCCATCCCTTCTGGCTGTAGCGAGTGGCAAAGGCCTCCGAGTTGGCAAGGGTCTTGGTGAAGGAGATGATAGCCGTCTTGCGATCCAAAGGCCGGGCAAGCTTCTGGGTTTCAGGCAGGATGACATTGACATAGATGGGGGTAAAGAGTCTAGGCATGGATTAGCATATGAGTAATACATACAGGACAGGGTAAGGATACATACCCCTCTTGCACCTTGTCGGTGACCTGGATGACAAAGTCCGCGCTGTAGCCCTTGTTGTCCAGTGCCGAGATGAAGTGGAAGAAGCGGATGAAGCGCATAGTCAGGTTCTCTGTCTTGGAGTTCTGCAGACGCTGAAGAATAATCTGCATGATCATGACAAAGTAGTTCTCAAGGGCAGTTCTAAAGAAAGTGAAGTCAGGTAACCGTCAATTAGGGCATGGGAAGGGGTGATACGTACGGTGGGAAGTTAGCAACAACTGTCTCCAGGAGATCAAAGCCGAAGCTCTCATTAGCCTTGGTAGAAACTAGTTTCTGGAAGATACCAAGGATGGGCTCGATCTGGTTGTGTTCAATGATGAACTGCGAGCCACGGGGAATGATCGAGGAAAGGAGGCGGACCAAGGCAGGAATATTTCCCTTTGAGTCCCACATAACGGGCATCAGGATAGGGCCAATAAGTTCCTGGTAGTAGGTGGGAAGGGTGCCGGATGGGTTGGCCTCAAGCAGCGCCGCGAAGAGTTGGAAAACGTAGGGGATGAATTCTGAAACTTGTTAGTAAGGGGTGATTCTAACAAAGATATCGTTTCGTTTGATTTGACTCACCCTGTACATCATTCTGGAGGATAGCTGCGAAGGGCGCATAAAGAGCCTGCTCGAGCTTGTCGGGATTGGCAGGAGCAGCAAATCTAGAAAAAAAAAAATGTTAGGTTTGGGCGCTTGGAAACAAAAGAAAAACGTATAGGCACATACCGGATGAAGGCACCCATGGCTTCGAAGTGGAAGTAGTAGAATCGGGGGTTACTTGGGTTCGCGCTGATGATGTTGGTAATATTAATGAAGCGCTGCAGCACGACATCAGTGAAAGGCACCACGCCCTCCTTGATAACAACCAGAACCCGCATCACGCAACGCATCAAGAACTCGTTCTCTTGCACCTTTTCAGGAGCTGGGTCACTCTGAATCAGCTGGAATATGTGCTCGAGAAGATCCTTAGCAAGCGGTGTGATTTCAGTGGGTGGAATGACTGCCTGTCCTTGGCTGTCGGTGAGGAAAAGCACTCGCTCCAAGGCAATGGCGGCGTAGGTGTAGACAACAAAGTTCGACGACGCCAGGTGCTTCACCAGCACAGGGAGAACCTGCTGCCACTGTTCCTTTGTGATGATACTGCGGAAAGTGTACAAATACTTGATAGCGTCGACCTTCAGGATAGGGTGAACGCCATCCTCGTTGATCAGATCCGCGGCGAGGTTCTGCTGGAAGTAATCCGTGATACTGACCAACGGATTGGTGGCGGTAACACCGTGCGAGGAGGTCGCAGTGCCCTTAGCGGCGATAGCGGAGTAAAGGTACGTGGCTGTGTCCTTAGCCTTCCAGTTGGATGAATCCTTGGTATACTCTGCCAAGTAGTGCTGGGTATACTTGAGAACAACCTGGGTCACCGGCTCTTCGAATTTCTCTGCGAGTTTACGGAGGAAATCAGTGGCAGCTCGACGTCTGGTCTCGCTGTCAGACCCTTCCAAGTCCCGGCGAATGAACTCAATTGGCTCATCCTCGAAGAGTTCTTCGTCGGACTCACGGAGGCTCACGTTGGGCAAGATGACCTTTTCAACAATCTGGCCCAAGGTTTCCTCGGCTTGGAAAGCAGCGGCATGCTCGGGCATGCCTGCGACAGATGTCAAGAAGTGCAGTGCTCGGCTGACCAAAATATCATACTTGGTCTCCTGGCCGATGGTTGTAAGGAAGTTCCATGAGCTTCCAATGAATTGTCCAACGTGAGGCTGGAAGACATCCATGTACTTCTGCACATAGAGAGTCAAAGCCTCAAAGATTCCAGCGCGAACATATTCCAACGGACCAGCCTCCGTCTCATCATCGGTGTGGAGTAATTGGTTATCATAGGTCAAGTATTTGAGGAAGATTGTTGTAATTCCAGAGATGTTGTCTTCGAACATAGGAGGGAGATCGTGGGAGGAAAGGTCGTAAAACAGCTTCACCATCAGGTTGAGCTGATTGAACCCTTGGGTTAAGTTCTCTTTGTTGGTCTTGTTTTGTTCAAGATAGTTATCCAGGGCCTGTAATTTATTAGCATTTAGCCCACCGGAACAGAACTAGGTAGAAAATTAAAGATACCTCAAACAGGGCCAGGAACGGAGTACCGAACTTGTTGAGAACGTGGTTGATCTCGGTGTAGAGCGCATCGGACTGGAACAAAGGTCTCCATCTCTTGAAAATTGAGTGCGCGACTTGCAACACACCAATGTTGACGGTGGGGTTACCCGGTGACAGCTTCGAGACGAGATCCTAGAGAAAACAAAACATCAGAAATAGCATTACAATGCTTTGTTGAGTCGCAACTTACATCAACTAGAGTATCCCACCGCTCCCAGAAATCACTGTCGGCAATCACACTAACGGCCTCGCCCAACTGGCTCTGGATTCCTGACGGAACCGAGATCATCAAGGAGATCAGCTCGCGCTTGAGAGTGGTAACTTCATCCTGCTGCAGCTTGTAATTTCCATCTTCGTCCGTCCAGTTGCGCTTGATGAAGTTCTTGAAGCATAGAGCACTGGCAAGACGTGTGTTGTAAGGTGTGGTCTCCGATGCAGTGATGTGAAGAAGCTGTAGCGAGAAACCGGGCTTCTGTTCTTCCTGACGAAGAGTAATCTCGGCTGAAAGGAAAAAAAAAAAGAATCACACCGGTCAACACCGATCGTAGTACTCAAGGGTTCAACTCTTATAACTCACCCGCCTTGTTTTGCCTGGGGTCCAAGCTTGCCTCTAACAGAGCTCCAAGACCCTCCGCCATCTTGTTGCGTGGGGTATCAACACAAGTGAGGGGGATAGATGAGGAAAAGAAAAGAGAGGGGCAAATGGATGAGGATAGATAGGAATTAAGTATTCAGTGGCTCAAAGGGGAGGAGGAGTGTTGACAACCACAGAAGAAAAAAGATAAAAGATCCAAAGCTCAAAGATAATAATGCGAGCGCTCAATAAATTGTAACAACCCACATAAACACCGGAAGTACGCTAATCCCAATATGGTTAGTACGTCACATGCTTGAGCCTCTCCGTGCCTCAGGCATCAATACTTGATATTCTGAATGAGCGTTTTGTATGGAGCATGGAGGTAAGAAAATATGTATAATTGAAGAGTAGTATTATGTGGTAAATATTTTTATTTAATTCTCTATATTCATATGCTTTTCGTGACAAATACAAACTCCTATGGACCTCATTGGGAACCATTAATGCTTAGACAACAATGTTGCTAACGCCGTTAGCCAAATCCGTCTCCTTGGCCTGGGACATAGCCTTGACCTGGTCGAAACAGCCGGCTGCGGCGGAGAGGAATCCAAGGAATGGCTTGCTGGGTGCCAGGACACGAGAAATATACTCGGGGTGGAACTGAACACCCACGAACCAGGGGTGGTCCTTCAGCTCAACAATCTCCATGCGCTCACCCTGGTCATCCTTGCCAATGAAGTGAAGACCGGCAGCCTGGAGCTGATCGATATACTCGGGGTTAACCTCATAGCGGTGGCGGTGGCGCTCATCGATAGAAGTGCGATCCAACCCGTAGAGAGAACGGAGCTTAGACCATTCGGAGTTCTCCTGGAAGAGGGTAGGACGGGAACCAAGACGCATAGTACCGCCGAGGTTCACCTGGTCGATCTCAGGCATGTACACCACGATCGGGTGCGTGGTACGCTCGTCAAGTTCAACGGAGTTCGCACCCTCGAGACCACAGACGTTACGAGCGTATTCAATGACGGCAATCTGCATACCCAGGCAGATACCAAGGTAAGGCTTGGACTTGGTGCGGGCGTGGTGGGCAGCGCGCATCATACCATTAGTGCCTCTAGTACCGAAGCCTCCTGGAACCAAGATTCCATGGGCGGTGTGGACATCATACCAGGCCTTGTGGTACTCTTTGGAGTTGGTCTCCTCCCACTCGGTTTCAAGGTGCGAGGCATCGACCCAAATGATGTTAAGCTTTCGGCGGGAAGCCATAGCCGCGTGCTCAAGCGACTTGATGACGGACAGGTAAGAGTCGTGGAGACTGACATACTTGCCAACCAGAGCAATGTTGACAGTCTCCAATGTGTGCTCTTGCGCAGTCGTAAGGGTCTTCCACTGTTTCCAAGTGGACTGGCCCTTGAGCAACTGAGTCTGAGAGATGTCGAGCTTCTTCATGTTGAGAAGGTCACCCAGAACACCAAGGAAACCTTGCTGCTCGAGAAGCAGAGGGACGTGGTAAGTAGAGCTGACATTGTGCACGCCAATCACCTGCTCTGTCTCAACCTGGCAGAACATGGCGATCTTATCGGTGGTGGCCTTGTCAAGGGGTTTCTCGCAACGGCATGCAATAAGATCGGGGCTCAAACCAGCCGAGCGAGCATCCCGGATAGCCTGCTGGGTAGGCTTGGTCTTCAGTTCATCGTGGATGACGGGGACCAGGGAAACGTGCTAGGAAAGAGTCAGAATTGGCTGGAATCGAGTGGTCTGTTGGTTGAACATACGATCTGGACGAAGTTGTCCTTGCCAGCCCGACGACGCAGCTGACGCAGAGCCTCAACGAAAGGAGCACTTTCAATGTCACCAAGTGTGCCACCAAGCTCGATAACACAAACATCCGGCTCCTCGTTGGTGTCGTCAGCGGGGGTTCTAGCCACACGCTCGATCCATTCCTGGATAGCGTCCGTCAAGTGGGGCACAATTTGCACTGTGCGTCCAAGGTAGTCACCGCGGCGCTCCTTCTCGATCACATGCTTGTAGACCTTTCCGGTTGTGATGTTGTTATCCCTTCCAAGGGTAACTCCAAGGTAGCTAGATCGCAGAAGATCAATTAGTCTCCAGTCAAATAAACTCATGGAGACAAAAACCTACCGCTCGTAGTTTCCGAGATCAAGATCGGCTTCACCACCGTCGTTCAACACGAACACCTCTCCGTGCCTAATAAATCATCGTCAGGAACAGCATTCAGAAATGAGGACTGATCAACCACATACTCGGTAGGGGCCATGGTTCCCGCATCGACGTTCATATAAGGGTCGATCTTGATCGAGGTGACTCGAGCACCCTGAGTCTTCAGCAGCAATCCGGTACTCGAGGCTGGAGAAAGTTAGACCGAGCGGACTTTTATTTTCTAGTTCGGTATAAAGAGAGGTGTACCAATCACGCCCTTCCCGATGCCACTGATGACACCTGTTGTACATGAGTCAGTTACTGCTTTTTCATAATAGATTGAGTCAGAATAAATACCTCCAGAAACCACGACGTACTTCATCTTGGTGATGATAGGGACGAAAAACCCGACTGAGACAAGAAATGTGTGATTTGATATTGAGTTTAAAAAAGAATGACCAGTATAACCAAAGACCCTCGAAAAGAAAAGAAATGTAGGGTGCCGTTCCTGGCTTCTGCCAAGGGGGAAGAAAGAATGAAATAATTTTTGAAGCCGCAAGAAAACCGCCTCTCTGTGGTTACCGCCCCCCCCACTTTGATTGACTTTTCTGCCTTCCCGATAACTATGAGTCATGTGATTTGAATGAGATCAAAAGGGTAGAGAGAGAGGATATGCTTTGATAGCGTGTACTCTACATACGGAATACCCCCTAGAGAAACTACACTTAAACAGTCCCTGACTATCTCTGTTTATAGTCTCAACCCCCCTTTGATGCTTATCCTTAATAAAAGTACACACAGATAACAAATCTAGAGTCTAGTTAAAAAAAACTAACTAACCTTAACCTCATCTCTCACCGCCCCTTCTGCCACATATGCTAGGCGGTGTGTGACATCAGTACTAAGTACATCAGGTGATTGGGCTGGCATATCTTCATCTCCAGTGCGTGATTGATAAACCCCTCTCAATCCACATCACATCACTTGCTTGTTGTGTCATCGATCCGGTGGGGATACTGGTTCCATTGATATTCATCACTTTAACCCTGTGATCCCGGTTCAATTCACTATCCGCTGCCGATCAGTGTCATTTTGCGCGCCGATATTGATCACCAAATACCCACTGTTTCAGCTTGCCAGGCATCATTTGAGTCCCTGCGTGTGCATTTTCTTATCATAGGAGCTGCCTATGTAGTCAAAAGCTCTTATTTGTCACTTTTAAAGAGTAAAAATTCCCTATCTGTCCTTTGATGTTACCTATCTTGGGTGGGTCATGCAATACCTGGACTAACTTGACTGTCAAATAGTTCACAAGCCACGTCCTCCTGACTCTACCCTCTTTATGCTACTGGGCGGATGTCTCCCGATGATGCTCCACACTTCTCCCAGCACAAACCCTCGTCAACCAGCTTCGCAGATGTTTTCAAAACTCTAGGTGTCGGTCGACCTAAATCGCATTCCCCAGTCTCATTACAGGAAAGCAGCAGCGACTCGCTATATCACACGGATATTCGCGGAACAAATCGACGTGGACACGGATCCGAATCAATGCATCGTGGCAGTGTCGTGTCGAGTTCCTCGGACACTCCGAGTGGCCTGGATTTCGAGACGTCACTGCACAATCTATCGCAAAGGCAAAATATAACTCAGGCGATTGAAGAGGCTGATAGTTTATCAAAGGGTCTCTCATGGTTCAGCTCCGAGCAGTCCGTGGTGCTGTGGGAGGCTGCCGAATATCTCTTGCGTCATGAAAGCTCGTTGGATGCTCAGCAAAGTGGTGCCCGTTTGTTAGAAGCGATCGCAGCCCGTCAAGATCTATCTCCGTCAGCTAGGCGCCTGATTTTTGAATCGATAGCTTCCCCCGCCGAGCCGGATGTGATTGCTGCGCGCGTACAGTCGTTGATCTCCCTATCAGACCATGGCAGGAAGTTGGATTTCGCGAGTTCCTCAATTCTCCACATCATCTCCTCGTGGATTGTTCCGTTCTATGAAACAATCGCATCTGCTCGATCGAAGGCGAAAAAAGGAAAAGTGGTTAAAACACACGGACCCACTCACGATGAAGCAGTGTTTGGAGACCTCTTCCAATTCGCGGTCGACCTGATCACTTTGCAGCGAAAACAGCCAACCCAGGATGAAATCGAAATGCTTCTCACAGAAACATTTACTACTTGCAAGAGGACAAGTGTTGCGGCAGATATCAAGAACTCTTTGGCCGTATTCGACGCCGTCATTATGTACGCCGATGTGCCTGACACAAGTTTCCCAACTCTCCTGGAAGTCCTTTGCAGCATCCATGCATCAGTCAAACCCCTCTCTGGGCCCACATCGCGAGCAGTGCGCAGTCTAGCCAAATCACGAAGACAGGCGGAGATGGTGAATACACTTCATGACTTCCTGAGAGAGTCGTGCGCCGTCGAACAAAGTCGAAACTTAAATGTTCTCCGTGGCACGCTTTATGTGTTCTCGGATTTTGTTCGTGCTTATGGACAAGATGGCATGCCCGAGCTTCCCTTTGAGCAATTGATGGAATCATTGCAAGTCATTGCCCAAAAAGACGATAGCAGGGTGGATGCCGACCTGTTGGATCTGTGTCTAAATATTCTGGAAGGAGACTACCTTCGAGTCGCATTAGAACAGGATTGGATGGCATTTGCCAATCTTCTCATGCTGTGTTCTCGCAGGCTTGTGGACGAGTCAGCTCCATCCCCCACTTCTGCAACTAGCCCTCAGCTCAAACCAACGTACGACGAAACCAAGTCCTACATTCTAGCAAATCTCATCCGCATTGCTTCCGTACTTGAATCTCAGTGGGAACAACTCAACAGAGAGCAAAAACAACATGCGGTCCGGTTCCTCACAAAGATATACCAGCACATTGATCCTCCACAAGCTGAAATCATCCTCCATTCGATGAGAGAAGACAAGCTCTGCCATCCTTCCAACAACTCGGATTGGGCTCAGCATTGCCGTGAGCTGGTCGAGTATTTTGTTCTATCACGAAAGCAAAGCTCAGACATCCGCATCCTGGCTTTGGACACGTTGAAAGAAGCTCTTTCCGGTCATGAGCATTTGCTTTTTGCACCAGAGCACGGTCTTCTCGGGCTTCTATTGAAGGATTTCTCGGCAGAGCATGATCTTCTCTTCTTGGAGTCCCTGGTGTCTTTGTTAACCGGCCCGGCCGTACAGTACAGTGATGATGATACGTTCAAGTTGCTGATAAGTACTATCGGAGCGCCGATGCAGACGGAGCTCAACCGAGACGAACCGCGCGAACATCCTCCCAGCCATGGATCTCAACGTCGTACATCGACCACCAGTGTTTTGGAGTTAAGCTTGACAAATGTCTGTGCTGTGGGCCTTGTGAAGATGATGCTGCGTGCATTGAACCTCTCTTCGACCAAAGCTGTGATGGTTTTCGAGGCGCTTCTAGATATTGCTCAATCTCCAAGTCGACCAATAGACTCTCGTTTGACGGTCTTAAAGCTACTTTTCCGACTGCGATGTGACTCGGCTGGCTCAGTCACAGTCATATCAACATCGGAGAGTGACTTCTTGATGAACGTGCTGGGTCGCAATCTTGATCCTGGCTCTAAACTACAGGCCCCCAGCGATAGCCCAACCCGCGAGATTCCTCAGCATGATAACTCACCTGTCTCACCAACCGGAAAGATTCCAATGAGGGAGTCTGCGTCAACCCCTATGTCGAAGTCGGCCCCAGGGCGTGGCTCTATCTCTGCCCGTGGATCAAAACTGACGGCCCCAGTGTGGACATATGCTCTGCCACAAGTTCTTCCAGAGCAGCCACCTGGAGAATCTAGCCCTGTTGTTTTTGCTTACGCCCACCCGGAGGAATCTCCCGCCTCCGAATCAACAACACCAGAAACAAGGATCACGGGGCTGTTGAAGGTGAAGATGTGGGTCGAAGTTGTGATCACCTTATTACAACGAGAAGCCGACTGGGATGTTTACAGCTACATTCTTACTCATATCGGACCTCAGCTTGGCAACAAAGACTTTTTCAGGGATGCCATCCCTCAGATCACGCTTCTTCGCAGCATTCTGTGTGATCAAGTCAAGAATGGAACTTTCCACGAGCCTCCTGAGACTACTGGGTTGAAAAAGAGCGATGTGGCTGCCTGTATCTTCGATGCGCTTTGTATGCTTGTCAGCTACCACGAACACTTTGCTAAGAGTGAAAAGGATGATCTTGTCCGAGCTTTCATGCAGGGTATCATCGGATCATGGGGCGGCACGTCTCGTGGGTGCATTCAGGCACTATCACTCTGTTGCCATGAAATCCCAATGTCAGTCACGAAATCGTTAAACAGCATTCTTGATAGGATGTCAAAGGTGATTACCATGTCAAACATTGCCGTCCATATCTTAGAGTTCTTGGCTCTGCTTGCAAGATTGCCTGACGTTTACGTCAACTTGCGTGAGGAGGAGATCCGCACTGTGTTCGGGATCTGCATCCGATTTTTGCAGACCTCTCGAGAGCATCGGTACAAAGCCTCTGAATTGGCTGCAAGGGCGTCTATATCAAACCAACCTCCTCAGTCTAGGCTCAGTGCTGGGGCAAAGGAAATTGCCGCCCATGCAGCTGAAGCTCTCGAGACCTCTCAAGATGGAATGTCAAAGTATATCTCGAATCTCACCTACCATGTCATGGTCTTCTGGTTCTTGTCTCTGAAGCTCCAGGATCGTCCAAAACATGTGAATTGGATCACCAGCAGGCTCATCTATCACGACGAACATGGAAAAGAGGTGGTAGAAGAACAAAGCCAAGTATTTATTGATCTGATGCAGCGAGTTGCTTATTCGGATCTCGGAGAGACCATCCCCTTCGAAACCTTCCCTCCTTCCCCTGAGGATGGCCCAGTTGCAAAGAAGTCCTGGATTGTCGGCATGAGTATCGTCACCGTTGAGAGCGCCGGAGTATCTGGATTGTCTCAGATTACGAAGCGCCAGGCATCGGGTACCACATACTCTGTCTATCAACAGCGGACGGCCCCAGTTCTGCCGCATCAAGTTCCTCCAACCCCAGATGCCCATTTACATTCCGACTCCATGCGCACGGCAATCCTTCCGAGTCATATTATGCTTCAATTGACTGCCACTGCCTTCCCTACGCCTACAGTCATGCAGCCTATCCCAGTTCCGGAAGACGATATCACTCGACGTGCGATTAGTAATTTTGATCGCACCGACATTGTGGATGGTCACCGGATCGGTATTGTTTATATTGACAATGGCCAGACAAAGGAGGCGGATATTTTAGCGAATACTGGTGGTTCTGCGGATTATGAAAACCTGCTGTCGGGGTTGGGAACCAAGGTGTCACTTCGGAATCCCCAATTCAACCCGCAAGGATTGTATGCCGACACTGATGGAGAATACACCTATGCTTGGCGGGATCGTGTGACTGAAATTGTCTACCACGTTGCGACGATGATGCCCACGGACTTTGACCGTGATCCGGCCTGCGTCAACAAGAAACGAAACCTTGGCAATAACCATGTTACGATCGTGTTCAACCGATCCAACTTGCCCTTCAACTTTGACACAATTCCATCCGAGTTCAACTCTATCAATATTGTCATTACCCCGTCCTCTCGGATTGCCTACGACGAAAGTGGCAATGCCAATGGCGAGACAGACCCACATAAGCTCTACTACAGTGTGCAGGTCCTGAGCAAGCCCGGATTCCCAGACGTCTCACCTGCTGCGGCACCAAAGGTTATCTCCGGCAAGAACTTGGCAGCCTTTGTTCGCATTCTTGCTCTCAACGCGTCCGTCTTCTCGCTTGTCTGGAGCAACAAGGGTGGCGAGCACACCTCGTCCTGGACCACCCGTCTGCGAGAAATCAAGAAAGTCCGCGAGCGGGCTCTCACGGCCCAAGGCCAAGGCTCTGAGGCCGCCGAGGGGGCTTATCCAGGTCTACGACGGAATACCAAAGCCAACATCTTCTCGGAGGAACTCCCTTCTCGTGCACCTCAAGTACAGACGGATTTTGCTGCGGAATGGAACGCAGCAGCAGACACGAATATTCTCCAGAATTTGGATTTCTCCCGCTGGGCCCGCTAATCCCTCTTTCTCGAGAGTCTTGGCGATGACAATATTGGGCGAGATGACCTCTGCGGTTTATCCTCTTCTCCTTTTCCTAGTCGTATCTACAAGGCATCCTCTCTTCTCAATTCCTTCCCTTCATTCTCTTCTTATCTTACACCACCTCTCTCCCTCCTTTCCCCTCCCGATGACCAACGACCCCTAGAAACGACTTCATGTACATCATCTTGTGTTTTTTCTTGATGCAAGACAATTGTTGCATTTGTGAATACCCCCTTCCCGCCCCAAAAGTTTTTTGTTTTCAATGTTATGTCTGTCAGCGACTGTCGCGATTAGGATAGTAAAATAAACCAGTGTTTTATACTCGAGTTCACATGACGATGCCTTCTTTTTATCCATTTTAACCAACATGCCTTGGATATTCGGCTTTGTTTCAGCCCAGCTTATCAATCGCTATAACGTCAGAGCAGACAAAGCCTCCCAAATCGGATTTTCTTCTTCCAAACTAATTAAACCTGTCTACATTGGCGATTAGCCCTTTATTGTCCAAAACTAGCACTGTCTAACGCTATATCAAGACCTAGAAATATATAATGCAGATCCTACAGGCTTATTGCTCATTTGTTTATTAGAGAGCAGTCAAAGTAATAGTAAATACCACGGCTACAACCTACTAACACATCCATGGATGGTCTACATGGTTTGGTTGTGGAAATAAATAGTGTTTCTATATCCTAGCGGTATGATATGAAAGAAAGTGGCTCCGCGTCTGTAATCAATCCAGTTGACTCTGTACACTGTCAAAGGTACTTTTCTCCGCGTGCACGCTTATTTGCACTTTCCGAAGGGCTGGTTGGCCAATTGCTATTGCAGAACTGAATTAGCACATTTCTGTCCAGGGCTTGCTTTCGCAGTTATATTCAGGATCATACCACGCAGAGCTTGGATTCACAGTTACCCAAGCTTCCGTCCTGCTTGCACTGCCCTCCAGAGGGGATCTATTATGGAATTAGCTGGGTGGAATGGGATATGATAGGTATGAAATGATTCATACCGAGCCAGCGATGGAAAGGCCAACAAAGGCGAGAGTAGTGAGGATGGTGAAACGCATGATGATAAGTGGATTTAGAGATTTAAGGAGGATTGTTGGAGAGTTGTCTGTTGTAAATTATCAATCCAAGGACATGGGAGGATATACTTATACCTATTTCTCGGGAAATATATACAACCGAGATCTTCTGATCGATTGCTTTGTTTGGTGTTGATATTCATACCGATTAATTATAGACGGTCAAATGGAAATTTATGGGGCTGCAGAAAGTTGATGTCGATCATGAACAGGGTTGAACATGTGAATTGCTGTTCTTGGTTTTTCATCATCGACGTTTTTCCTCCTATGAGAACAACACTTCACTAGGTAGACAAGCGGATTCCTTTTCTTGATGTGATTTTCTTATTGTTTTATTGTATTGGAATTGAGATCTTATGCTATATGTACTACATTCATGTGAACAGGTAAACAGGCCCATGACATAATCACAATATCAAGCCCTAGAGCGATTAGCATATCCAAAGTACATATATATATAAAGTACTCCCCATATATTGTACATTTTTATATGAACGTTGTCTTATAGTTTCTAGAAAAGCCATTTGGGGTAACTAATAATAGCGCCACTACAGTATATCCGATGCACGGGCTATATCCGGTTTATATCCGATGCACGGACCTCGGTGAACGGAGGTTAAGTTCGGCGAACGGAGGTTAAGACTTCCGCGAAGCATAGGGCTGTGGCTGTACCCTGTCTAGTCAGAACCTTGGGATTCTGTGAATGTGGAGTGTGGTGTATTGCATATACCATCTACACCAATCTGCAAGTGATTTAGTAACAAAAACACAGTATGCGGGTGTAATAAAACGCCAACTTTACTAGTGTGAAGATACATGCAGGTTCCACATTGACAGAATTTTGACTGGGGAGGGTACATACATCCGGTGCCAAGGCACTATATACCCTTGTCAAACGAACCCCGTCAGGGGCTTAGCACAGTTATTGTACGTATACACACATAAAAAATATAAAAATAGCATTAAGAATAGTTTAAACCTGAAAATAAAGAACTGATCAGAGCGTACCTGTCCAACCAGAACGAGTCTTCAGCAGCAGAGCCCCCTTTAAGCCCCATACGGAAATAAACCAAGTGGGACCATCTAGAATATCAAGTTCGACACGTTCTATGGTTCTTTACTAGGTTAGTTAAGCGGAAGTTAGCAATCTATTAGGCATTTAGAGATTAATTTAGAGGCTTATGCTTCAGTATATATTGTTCCCTCGACTGGGAGAAGATACAGAATGGCAACCACACTCTTTTTTTTTGTACGCTTCGATATCCCAAGCTACTCTTACTGTCTTTTCGCCTTGTCTCTTTGGCAATCACATTCTTTTTCATATCTTATGCTTCTTCAATATCCTACCACCCTTGCTTTCTACCAGAATGTCATCAGGGCCAGCAGTTAAAGATCATTCTAGTCCTCTTCCAGTGGTACGGGGCTCCTATGATTGTTACAATGCGAAGTATGCTAATCGCTTCATACCCTACTCCAGTGTGACTCGTGTTTCTCTCGAAAGGTATGAATCAAATTTCCTATAAAATTATCAGTTTCACTAACCAAGCATAGGTCCGTTGTGACAGAGGCGATCCATGTGGTAACTGCCAGGATAACGATACCACATGCAATCGTCAGCGCGTCAGGAAGCGAACCAAAAACAACAGTCAGCTGGCGGTGGTGAAAAACAGAAGTCGGACGCGTCCAAAATCACCCCAAGTAACTTCAACCCCTCAAGATCCGGCAATTTCGCCACCGGGACCGTCCAATTATTCTTCAACTACGTCCAACACGTATCCCAGGCTAGACTATCAACAGTCTCATGGCGAATCTCCGGGCTCCGATAAACCTCTCTCGCTTCATTATGCCCATGCCACGATTCAGTACCAACTAGACAATCTGAAATGGCCCGCCATCAATCGCCGTCAGATCTTGGAATCGGGATTGAGGCTGGCTTCTCAACTCTCGGAAAATTTTGAGGATCCCGTACAAGCTGTCAGTGACATCACTGCCAACGAAGAGCAAATAAGAACACCTTCGTTTGAATTATTAACCTGGATGTTAAAAGGTACATTTTTGATTACTTGGTGCTCAATAAGACTGGCTGATTCTAATATCTTCCAATAGACATGAAGGAGGAAACCCTCGGTTCCTTTGTTAGGGATTACTTCAGACACATATCTGAAGAAACCCTCAAGCAAATGGGACTCAATCTCCTTCATAGGACCGGATCGCCTCACGACCTGCTCATCAGCACTGTTTGCGTCGATTCCATGGCCTCTAGGTTTCTGACTGCCATCACCGCGACTGGGATCGACAGTGAACTTATCCACGAAATGACACATAACGTAGTGCAATTCCAGGCGGCAGCAAAAGTAGCTCTTCGGAGTATCTCTCTCTTAACGAGTCCTTCGCTCGCACTCTTACAGGCTCTTATTTCTGGTGTGAGTATTTGCAATCCTTGGAAGAAGGTATTGGATCTAATGAAAACCAGATATTCCTCCATCAGGGATCCGGCGACATCAATGTATGCTGGGAACTTACCAAAGCTGCATGCAGGGTATGTATGGGTCTGGGTCTTGACACTATCATGAAGACAGGAGGTACTGTGAGTGAAGAACAGTATTACTGTGTCGCTTGGTGCTATATTCTGGATCAGAATTTTGCGTTCAAAATGGGAAGATCCAAGCCTTTACTTGATATTGAACTTGGACACTTCATTTCCGACCTATCCGACCATCAGCATCCCACCTCGGATCTCTTTCAAATTCACGTGAGTCTTGCCAGAATACAGGCTGCCCTCGTGCCATACCTTAGGGGACAGTCATCGTTTTTGACAGGTGGTCTATCATCTTCCCACGGAATTGGGAAACTTTGGTTGGTGAATATGCAACAAATTCAAGAGAGGATTGAGCATGTGAGGAACTTACCTTAGACCTATTTTTACTTACACCACTGACCTGTTACCTAGATTTCGAGTCCATACCTCGCCTGGAGAGGACTGGATGCTCAATCTGAAATATCAGCTCTCCAATTTGCCTATCACTCGATTATGACCACCATCTTCCATATCACTGAGGGTGCAGGAGACCAGTCTATCGATATACGCAAACAGTGTTTGTTAGAAGCCCACCAGGGTATATCTTCACTGGTTTCGATATTTATATCTGCCGAAAGACAAAACAATGTGGCCTTGCTGCACTGGTAAGCTATGTTCTTCACATGAAAATTAGATGAGTTCTGACGAGGTATCTAGGACACTTCTCGTCTACCCCATCACCGCATACTTCGTTCTGTTCCGCAATGTCATTGCAACATTAGATACCGATGACTTCAAACTCATGACCACGATTACCGATTGCTTGACCCGCATTGAAACAACAAGCCGTCCAATTATTCAAGTACGAACGATCTTCCAGCAATTTTTATCGCTCGCCGGAGAAGTTTTCGACGATCAGTCAAATGCAACGGTTTCAAGTCAAGATCATCAATTACAGTCTCAGTCAACTACATTGCAACCTTGGATGCCAGACGACCTATTTCTACCTTCGACGGCCGACGCCGTTTCTCCTTTCTCCCCGTCTTTACTGGCTGGGATGGAGGATTTTTCTGAGATACCCTTTTTTCCGGAGAATGAGATGTTTATACCCTTTGGCGATCATTTTTCTGATTTCGGAAATGATCCTAGCATTTGATTCGCCCACAATTTCAACTTTCTCGGGCATATGTTCTTGAATATAGTTGGTACATTGGAATACGATGTTCGTTTTTCTGTTTGATAACCCAAATACGCATTAATATACGAAGTAAAATTGCAGATTCCGTTCCGGGCATAGCCTCTAGGCTAGATGAAGTGGTTACACCCACAGCGAAATCCCACGCAATGAACATACCACATGCAATACCGAACCAAATCGGAGCCCATTGGACTCTAAACATCGGCCAACGAGTGAAAATGATGTAATTAATTTATTCGGCGCTCCAACTCGTTGAAGTTGGGAAGAAAATACACAGCCAGTTTCCATCGGGTATCTGTGCCGACTATAAATAACCCAGGTTCCAACTTCGGCGCATAAAAGTTGACTTACCTTATTAGGAAGAAGACACATATTTTATATCACCTCTACAGCACTATATTCTCCATTAGGGGGGCTTCGTTTTAAGACATCTTTATTAGGGCCTCGTTAGGAGTATGAATTTGTGGAAATTACCTGGTGACTCTAATTACTATTTAATAGGTTCAGGTCCCTCTGCGCCCAAATGTTTCGGATGTCCCCGAACTATTAGCCCTAAATAACCGCCACTAAACAACATGTCTCAAACTCTCGGAATCCAGATACATAATAGGCAGAACTTTTTAAATGATAGAATAACCCGATAATAGCGCAATAATATATACCTATAATATTAAAATACCTCCAATTCCTGTTCCCCTCTCTTTAGGTCTGTCATACTGTCTTTTCCGAGAACTGCCTGTCACTACTCTTAGTTGTTAACCTCGACTCTTTCTTCCATTCATTCTTTTCATATCGTATCATACATATTTCCATTCTTATACCAATCTGATATCTCAAATGCTGGGCTATTTGAAGTATGCCGCTGCAGGCTTGGCCGCTGCGACTCTGGTCTCAGGTCAAACGTACACCGACTGCAATCCAATGAAAAGTATATACCATACTCAACAAATCCAAAATAAACACCCTCTGATATATTATAGAAACTTGCCCGGCCAATCCTGGAACAACCGAGTCGAGACACACTTTTGACTTCACCCAGAGCTCGGGTCTAGATAAGTGGACTACTACCGCCGGCAACGTCAAGACCGGCTCAAACGGCGCCGAGTTCACTGTCAACAAGAAGGGCGATGCCCCCACCATCAAGACAGACTTCTACATCTTCTTCGGTGAAGTCTCCGTCACCATGAAAGCAGCCCCTGGCACTGGCATCGTCAGCAGCATCGTGCTCGAGTCGGATGATCTTGACGAGATCGACTGGGTAAATAGCATATTCCCTCCCTCCTCCAATTCATTCATATATCTAACCTCAATACCTATATCAGGAAGCCGTTGGCGGTGACACAACCCAAATCGAATCAAACTACTTCGGAAAGGGAGATACCACGACCTACGACCGCGCAATCTGGCACCCTATCTCGACACCCCAGGCAACATTCCAAACCTACAAGGTTACCTGGACCAAAGAAGCCATCACCTGGTCTGTTGACGGAAAGGTCCTCCGCACTCTATCCTTCAACGATGCCAAATCCGGAACCAGATACCCCCAGACCCCCATGAACGTGCGTATCGGTATCTGGGCCGGTGGCGACCCAAGTAATGCGAAGGGCACGATCGAATGGGCCGGTGGTGAGACTGATTACAGCAAGGCTCCTTTCACGATGTATATCAAGGACGTTACTATTGTCAACTACAACCCGGCCGAGTCTTACACCTGGTCTGACCAGACTGGTTCTTATGAGAGTATCAAGTTCACGGGTTCTGTTAACTCGACTTCCGAGACTAACTCGACTTCTTCGACTTCTTCGACCAAGTCGACTGCTTCGACTGTCTCGACTACATCGAATACGACTTCGGCTACTACTTCCGGGTAAGTTTCCATATCCTGCTTATCTGTTGGCGCTGTGTCTAACTGTCCGGATCTTACTAGAAGTCTTATCTCTGCTACCAACACTGCCACGCCGTCTAGCTCTGCCTCCGGTTCTGGCTCTAACTCCGGCTCCAGCTCCGAATCTGGCTCAGTGTCTTCTAGTTCCAGCTCCCCCTCTGCTTCTCCCGTTTTTAACGCAGCTTCGAACTTGGGCGCTGGTAGCTTGGGTTTCTTGTCTGTCCTTGCGGCTTTCTCCGGGTTTCTTTTCCTGTAGATTAGTTACTTGATATTGGATTTTATCTATATATTAGCTGTCAATGGCAGTTGATAGATGGACTTCTTTGATTGGAATGATGTATCTCTATTAGATTAAGTGTAGACAAACGGAATTTCTTACCATTCCTAATTAAGAAAGTCCACGGGTCTTTCGAGTCACGTCACGTAACTCGGTGCTTTCCTCCCATCTCTCTCGCTCCTTCCCTCCTTCCCTCCTTCCACTTCTCCTTCCACTTCTTTTTCCACTTCTTTTTCCACTTCTTATCCCCCTTCGTGTCACCATCTTCCTCTTTTCTCCTCTTCGTCTCCACGGCCTTTCATACTACATTCCCTGGTCTATCTCTCTGGAAGACTTTTGCGAAAAAGTTGACAGGGAGTCGCCGTATGTCTATTCGAGATGTCCCAGAAATATATGACTGCATTATTTGATGCTGACCTAGATATAGTCAGCGCCAGACTCCGCACAACAATGGCTAGAGCCTAAATCGTCATAGCAGCAGCAATGTTGAAGCAACGAGCATGAAAACGAGAGGATCAACAAACCCAAACTATAGCACTTGTTTCCCTTGTTCTTTTTCTTATGCGTGTCCCATTTGAACCGATTTGAGATGTGTCTGTTCCCATTTCTTCTGGGCGATCTCTACGAAGAAGAAAAGTCCAGGCAAATTTCCGAAATCCGACCTTAACCTCACATATCATATCTTAAGGTCCTAATTGTCCGGACAAAGCTATGTATCACCGATTATCTCGGCCCAACTCCGGCAAAAGGTTACGGATACCTGCCCTCAGCGATCGGTTCGGTTCGCCTGCCTCATTTCCAAACCCCGCCAGTGTTGTCGGACCAAATACAGGGATGTTCCCAACTTGGACCTCTAGTACGATAAGTTACGCAAAATGTCCAAACCGATACAGAGACGTCGTACCCTCCCTCGATCACATCAAAGGAATTTCATGGAATGAATCAGAAAAGGGATTGAAAGACTTGAGGATGCAAAGCTTGACCCAGGGCGACATCTCAACCCACAGTGGCATCAGAGCTAAATACACCAATTTCCGACTCCCGAGAAAGGAAACACCGCGCTATTCTCCGATTCTACGTCGAATATAGCGATGATAAATCTCGTCATTTGCGTAATGTAAACCTCCACGAAGCATTTGATGTGTTAGCCTTGACTTTATGGTCAAGGGGGAGACCCTTTTCCTCCAGTTATTTCTCAGCCAGTCAAATGGCTCGAGGGAGTTGATTTTCTATGTGACAGAACTCGCCCCATCACCTTGTCAATCCCTCCCATAACTTCGGCTCTCTCATCTCGTGACAACGGCACGTCTGTCGAGCCACAGGCAGATTACCAGGTCCCCAAGCTCTACTCTCGGTCCTTCTTTTGATCTTGATGAGGAAATTCACATTACCAGTTGGCTCTTCTATGACCGGCCCACACGACTTTCTAGCTGAATACAATGTCGGAAGCTGCACAGCGGAGCTTATAGATGCCGAGGTCGTGTCCCACGCGAAAGATGCCATGAAGGGGAGAAGAAGATGAAATGAGGAGCTTGTGTTTTGATATGATCATCTTGTTCTAACCATCTACCCCGGAACCGGCCAAGCTGGCGATTCTCTTCACCCTACTCACCAACATCATGGAATCGGCCGGGATGGTGGATCCCTCTTCACCCTTCCCTAAACGCAGGCCGTCACAACCGGCCGATCATATACATAATATCCGTTTGCCCTGGAACTAGCCTGGGAGCAGATGTTACCATGAGGGATATTTTGGTGCTGTTGGTTTTGTTTTGGATTGTCTTCTGCTTTTAACATGTATCTGTACTCATAGTCCCTGCGGGCATCGTTGTTTTTGTTGCTTTGATTTGATATCATGATGGAAATTTCCATTTCCTGAATTTCCCTCTCGGTGTCCATTCTTATGTCTAGAAGTGAAAGGTCATTTGCGATCTGCCGGGACACTCTCGTGCTAGCAAAGCACTCTACTCTGAAAAATCCTGAAGGATAAGACTAACTCTAATATCAAAGCTTCGTCAAGCTAGTATACCAAAGATAACCATTATTTATCCCAGTTTTCAAATTAAATCCTACGATGTCATCCGTGAACGGGTATCTAAAGTGGATATCTGATAGCTTTTATATGTAGTTTTTTTTTATTTAATAGACCGTAGCCACGATTATAATAAGTATCTAACTACCTCCACAGATAGTCGAACCAAAAAGAAATAGGAAAAAGAAAAGAGGGAAAAGTGATGTAGAGCACATGTACAAGTGCGAGAGCCAGGCGATGCAGAGAAAGGGAAAGATGCATGGGTGTTGTTGTGTACAAGGCCGTAGCCGTAGGGAAAAGAAGGTAGTAGTGATTGTACCACGAAAAGAAAGATCCGGGGACAGAAATGCACATATCCAAGGATACAAGTTCTGAGTCCAACTGAGACTAGAACTTATATTCCCCAGCCCATAATTATTTTTCAAATCATCATCACCAACCAAAGATCTCACCAACACTGAGAGTACTCCAGCGCACACCGCCGACGGCAACGACCATCAAGACAACATCGATAACAGCTAGTACCGCCGAGCCCATCATGAAACGAGGGCTGAAGATGCGGTAAAGCATGAGATGGCGACGGAGATGGCCGGCCCACATCGTTGTGGCGAGATTAATGGTCGCCAGGTAGAGGATATGTGTTCCAGCGGCCTGTACGACATCGGAGAGGATGCGTGTGGCTGGGTTCTTGTTTGGGTTTGAAGCTGGAACACGATCGTGGGTCTGGAGGGGGCGTTTCCAGAGGACTGTGAGGGGGACAGCGATGGCGGCTAGGATCTGTGCGCCGAAGGTATTGAGGATGACGAGTAGTGGGGACCAGGGGTATTGGATTGATGTGAGGGGGATGAAGGCTGTTTCCCACTGGATGCTGGAGAGGGTGGCCTGGTGGCCTGTTTTGAAGTAGTAGAAAGAACCCAGGACGCCGAGGATGACGGGGCCGATGGAGGAGTTTGATAATGTTAGGTTGTTTGTGTCGAGGATTTCGAGGAGAGAGAGGATTTGCCAGAGGAGGAGGGCGATGGCGCCTTGGCCCATTGGCTTCTGCATGAGGATGATGGCGAGGGCGAAGTTGATGAGTAGGAAGCAGAAGTGGGTTCCGTAGACGTTACCGAAGCCGAGGATTGTGACTGTTGTTCGTGGGCCTTGTTGCTGGCCGGCGACTATAGGGGCAGGCGGGCTGTTGGGATCTTCGGTGGGTTTGCTCACGTTGATGCTGACGCAGGGCTTGGAGTAGAAGAATGCTGCTGTGCCTGCTGCGAACGAGAGGGCGAGAACGAACTGGGCTAGGAAGACCCGGATGAACTTGAGCGTTTCCTTGCTTACGGGTAGCCACTCGCCGTCATCCGCACCTTCGAGGATCCAGAATAGGGAGGTGACGAAGAGACCGAAGCGGAAGGCAGATCCGATCCATAGTGATGCGGCGCCTTCATAGGACTTGGAGCCGGCATAGAAGGACCGTACAACGCTAGGCAGGAAGAGCGTGACCAGGAAAGGAATGGCAAGTTGCCAGGGGGCGGAGGTGGAGGAAGTCGATGAAGCATAGTATGTGGAGCGGCAGAAGGGCATCTGTTCTTCACGGCAGAGGCGCGAGAAAGACGCGATTCGACCCAGGATCACGAAGAGAATAGAGTGGTATACACCCAAGACCCGGTCCGTGGTCTGCTTCTGCCGCATGGACGAGATACCCGCGCACACGCCGAATGTAGTGAGGAAGAACAGAAGAATTTCGTCTTCCCAGATTGTGTATGAGTTCGAGGCAAATCCAATAGACTGAGAAACGGTAAAGAAAAGCGCAAGCCATCCCCACATACCGTTCGGAAGAGGAAGGTTCAGGTTCGCAGGCTTCTTCATGAGAGCCGGCGTGGCTCCAAGGATGCTTCCAGCAGCAGCCAGTAGCACAGCTCCATCGACTATAGAAATCTCGGACAAACCAGTCAACCCCAATACCGAACCGGCCACGGCACCAACACCAGCACCCACACTTGCGAATTGAAGCAGACGAGACGTGAGTTGCGTTCGGTCTGTCTTCAAGCCTCGGGCGTAGATGATCAACAATACAATACTAGTAAAGAGAATCACAACACCTTGGATCATACTTGGCACATCGAATCGAGCCCACAATCCACGGCAAATATCAAGAGTGTGACGCTGGTACTTTCGGTAGAGTTCATTGCTAGCGCGAGCAGCGGTCGACTTGGACGAGAAGCCCTTAGAAGCAGACTTCCACTCCTCTTCCGCAGCAGTCCAAAGCAAATCCAATTCTTCATCATCACCAGCCCCTCTAGCAAGAGCATATTGGTGCTGATATCTCTTGACCTGGGCTGCAGTCAACCGGTTGACAGTCGCTAGGTTTGCCCAATTGTTCCCACGTGGGCCAGAGAAGACCTCTTCGATGGGCGAGCCTAGGTTATTGAACGGGATAGGCATTCCAAGGAGCAAAGACAGAGTCGGAACGAGGTCGATCTGAGGAACGAATCTGTCGCGCGCGAATTGAGGCGGGAGAAGCGTATCCTTGCTTGTGCGTCCGAAGATGCCACGCTTAGAGTACATCCACAACGCGGCCTCAACCTCGTCATCAGACTCGCCACCGTGGTCGCCCTTGATGTCCATCCCATGGTCTCCCATGACGACCAGAAGGGTCTTATCGTCGAGCGCAGCAATGATGTCGCGAATGACACGGTCCATTTCCTGAAGTTTGGATGCCATGGCAGCATGGTTAGGACCATATCTATGACCTGCATGATCTACGCCAAGATAATGACCAAAGATAACATCCCATTTCTTGCTGTTCTCCGGTCGGAGGAGCGGGAAGAGATGCTCATTGACGCCATTGTCGACGGTGTGCAAGTCCCAGACGTTGAACGAGTCATATGCATGCGTGAGATTGGTATCAAAGTAACCCGGGAACAACGATTGCCAGGTATCATCGCCGAGGTGAACCAGGTTCTTCCCGGCGCTATGCAACTGTGCGACAAGATTGTCCTCATCGATGGCGGTTCCGGCGAAGTTGGAGCCTGCTTCCAGGAAGGTGGGCAGGGTTCCGGTAGTCAGACCCTTCAGACGGTTCAGAGTAGTTGTCGGGGGATCCGCGATAAATGGCAGGAGGAAAGCGTTGGCGGGGTTTTCCACTGCGGTCTCGTAAAGGACAGGGATGTTGTTGTGGAAGAGGTGGACTGTGTCACTCTCGCCCTTCGAGGTGAATGGCACAGTGAAGTCATAGCGGAGGGCGTCAATTATGATGACAACGGCCTTGTCAAAGGTTTTCTCGTGCCAGCAGCCTTTCTGCTGTTTACTCCCCAGAGCTGTAGTGTGTGGTTGGGCCAAAATGTCTTCGAAAGGTAGTACGTCGCATGATGATTTGTTCTCGAGAACCATTCGCGTCAGAAGAAATCCTTTTGTGAACAGATAAATACCGGCGACATGCAAGAGTCTGTCATTTATCCGGCGTCAGTTCAAATTTATTTTTCAACGCCTCAAGCCGGCAGCGGGCCGTGAACCTTGAGCTCTGCTAGGCTTGAGAAGAAATCACTCACAATATCCACGCCAAAACTCCCATCACACCAAAATGCTTGGTCTTGAACTCATCCTCAAGCTCCTGCGCTTTCTTATCCAACAAACCAGCTTGCTTTCGCTTGGACTGGGCACTGGCCGATTGATCGGAGCTGCGAGGGGTGGCAGCTGGAAGACCGCTTTTAGGACCGCTAGGGTTTGAAATAGTCCCCATAGTCCCTGCAGGTGGTGTGACTACCATTTCCAAGGTCTGTTGTATAGTCTCAGGTCGAGTAGCTGGTGCGCCAGATCGCGGATCTGGCAGCTAGAGGCCGAAGGGTCACCAAAGGAACTGCGGACGATGAACACGGTGTGTTTTTCAGGGGCAGGGAAGCCGAGAGCAAGGACAACTGAGCCGATTTAACCGGTTCAAGCGCGATCCATCGAAGTCGGAGAAAAAGTATAGGCGGGGGGAGCGGCGGAGATTGCGGAGGTCTGTACCCCTTTCTGTGCTCTGTCGAACGGCTTCCCTATATATCAAGAAGCTATAACATGCACATTATTCGAGGGAGCAATGTGTACAGAGCCCAATTAGGGGGAAAGCTGTTTGAGAAAAAGAAAATAATTCGTGACAGTCGCGGAACCCACGGGTTGGGGAACTCGGCATCGGCGTTTCTCATTGGCCGACTGCGGATACGTCGCAGGAGTTCCTCCTTATAATCTTTACGATTTTCCTCAATGCTCATACGTGTGTTATTGAATTGAAAGTCTCATGATAATATGGAAAGGAAAGGCCGCAGTATTTGAGAAAAATAGCGGCCATCGTTGCTTTGTGTTCATCTCTAAGCTCTGAGCCTTATGTTTTGTTTTGGATGCGAAACAGTACCTAGGTCTCTTCAGTCTCGCCAACCCACAAATACCTCGTCTGTCCGGAATCGTTGGGTGCAGGTAGATTCCTTCAGTGGGGTGCAGAAGCCCGTTTTATACGCCATCATACCCGCCTGAGCAATCATGATTCCGTTATCAATGCAATATCGCTCATCTGTCGCAAAGACAGAGCCGCCCCGATCCCGCGCCATGATCCCCATCATCTCCTGTAGTCGCTCATTAGACCCCACGCCACCGACAATAAGCACCTGCTTAGAACCAACGTGCGCCATTGCGCGCTCGGTGATCTCAACCAGTATCGCATACACGGTCTCCTGTAAGGAGAAGCAGAGATCAGCCCGAGTAGGTTGATCACCGGGATTCTGATGATCAGCCTGCTCTGCTTTATTCAACCCAAGAGACACAGCTAGCGCATCAATCGTAGCCAAGATTCCAGAGAACGAACAGTCCATACCCTTGACTACATATGGGAGATCAACAAGCCGACTCCCTTTCTTTGCGAGCTGCTCAATATTGTACCCGGGGAACGGATCGTTAGGAATATGTAGCGTGCGTGCAAACCGATCCAGGCAGTTTCCAACGGCGATATCCAGTGTCTCGCCGAAGATACGGTAGCGCTTATCACTATACGCAATGACCTGCGTATTGCCGCCAGAGACATACAAGACGACGGGATTCTCAGCGCCGGTAATCAGACGGCCCATTTCGATATCTAGAAATCGCCAAATTGTATAAGTCACTCCGTACATCCAAAGACATCACAAATATTCTAGTAAGATATGCGATACTTTTTGGGGTGGATTAAAGACGTACGTCCAACACAATGATTCACTGCAACCAATGGCTTGTCCCAAAGCAGACTCATCATCCGCGCCGCAATAGCTATGCTCTGCAGCGGGGCACCCATCCCAGGGCCTTTGGTGAAGCATATGCAGTCCACATCTTGCGGTGACAAGGATGCCTCTTGAAGAGCTGCCTTCACCATCTTGACAACCCATGCCCGGTGATGACGTGCCGTATCCTTAGGTAGGAAGCCCTCACCAGGTGGGGCATTGTAGGTGTGTCGAACATTCGCGAGGACCTGGGGTGTGCTGCCGTCTGTGGGATGTAGGATGATGCCGATTGCCACCTTGTTGGCAGATCCTTCCATTCCGATGGCGATCATGGCGATCAATTAATGAAGGATCAGTTGAGTGTTGCCTTATACCAACCTTGGAAATGTCACTAGTAAGTTTGGCTTTAGGATGATTCACCTAGGCATCCCTCAATTTGGCAATTTGTGGGTACCTAAGTGCTTATATAATACATGAGCACATCAGCCCTGGAGGGCTCAAAGGCTCCAGGGCTGCCCAGGTGGGCAACCTGGGAAAGTTCTAAGGTTGGAAAAGCGCCGAGAGGTGAGCACTAAACGGATCAGGAAGCCAAGACCTGCCAGGCATAGTATAGATGTGTACATCCCTTATCCTGTTCAATGGTTTGTTAAGGTGAGCTGAGAAGCCCTAATATGAGAATCAAACTATACTAACTACTCCAAATATTGAGCAATCACATAATCCACTTTATATTCCACAATGCCACCGGCTTTCCAGTCCCTAAAGTCTCTACTTTAAGTTAGAACTTCTTTAGAAACAACATTCCGGTGCATTTTTACCACTCGTCATAATAATCATCATTATTATATACTTATTTTTCTTCTCTCTCCTTGCATATCATATTGGTCATATTAGCTGCAGTTTGCACATAACTATGATTAGCAACTAGTCCTGCTTAGAGCCCGTGGATCCAGCCTTCCCAACTGCAACTCGCATAAAATCCTTGTCAGTCAAGTCGCGTCGGTGCTCTCTCTCTCTGGGTATATCTCAGGTCACGACACTCGATAACTACCTAGGAATGTTGATGTGATTATGTCACGCTCAGTGAGCGCCCGATATAGATCCATAAATGGTTCAGGGTTCAGGGGCGGCAAGGCCGGAGCACTAAGACAAAAAGGGAAAGCCAAGAAGTGGCTGTGAAAATCAAGTACATCACCCCACACACTTCCTCGAAAATGTAGATTTCAGATTTGCCTAAGTACGGCGAAACATAGGAGGACTAAGTACATACATTATCCAGCTGCCGAGTACCGGGTAAAAAAAGGCACATGAGAAATGAAGTAAAATAGAGGGGTCCCTAAAACATAAAAATAGGACCCCATAAAGGGGGAAGAAGAAGAGAAAGTCAAAAGCAGGAATACTGTCACATGTATATCGGACCCTAGGAACGTAGCAGGGACGAAAGAGACATGGGGAACCAGACTTAAGAAAGAAAACGCCAGAAAGCAAGTGGAGAAAAAATAAAAATCGGCAGGCCCTCGCTATGAACGATCCAGCTTTGATGGATCTCGGAATCCAAGCAGTGTGGGGTACCCATGAGTCTGTCCAGAAACCGGGCGTTCCGACAATGTGCCTTGGTGAGACAAAAACAGAAACTGAAGGGCATATGTGCAAGCCACGTAGGCCAAATCGGGGAAGGAAGGGTATGTAAGAGGTAGAATCGAATAAAAGATGGTTGCCAGGGTACTCGTCATGTTTTGAGAAGTCGTCGAAGGTTCAAAGGAAATTGAGCGCTATGCGGGCGGTATACGCGGTCGGTTCAATTGGGCGAGTTACTTTGATAACACGCCTTTAATGGTATGTCTTCGTCTGCTCTTTCTCCTTCAATCCACCCATCCGCTCAATGTCAAGGGACTGGAAGCGACCGGTGTCGGTGCTTTGGTAGGGTGGAAGCTCCTCGTGACAGGGCTCCAAACCGATGCTGCCGGCGTCACTAATGCGGACAACGACCATACGGCCAGAGGTACGCTTGCCACTGGCATCTTCTTCCTCGGGGAATGTAATGCGGATCTCAGGCACAGGGCTGGGTGGAGGGCTGTCGGAGTTCTCCATGAGGCTGCGTTTCTCATCGTAGACAAGCACAGAGTCGGCTTTATTCGTGGAAATGGTTAGGCGGCGTCGGTTGGGGGACTCTCCATTATGGACTGGGAGCAAGTTTTGGTTCCGAGACTGACGCTTGCGGCGGAGGATGAGCAGCCCACCGACCAGAGCAAGGGAGACCAGGACAAGAACCAGGAGGGCGATGAGAAGGTCGACCATGGCGTTGGAGAGTCCGCTGTCGCTGTCATCGCGAGCCACGATGCGGGGGAATAGGTTATTCATCTTGTTGGTTGTTGATTCTCGGTTGTCGACGGTTGGTCTTTCGATGCCGAGTTTGAGAAGTGTATAATCAGAGATCGACAGATATGTATGTGATCGTCGAGTTCGGATTCCAAGGTTACGGAATCAATCCGGGGAAGTAAACAGTGAAGCACAATGGAATGTGCGTGCAATTTATCGGTCACGGGATCGTGGCGTGAAAAAAAGGCGAAGATATGAAAACGAGAGTGAGTAAGTTAAAAGAAAGAATGGACAAGGTGAGCCGCTGAAAGAGTGAAGCTGGCACCTGCAAAGGAAAAGAATGGAGGAGATGGGCGAGAATGAAGGGAAAACAGAAAAGGGAGGAAGGGGAGAAGAGGAGAAGGGTAAGCCTAGAACGCTTTGCTATTGTTAGTGTAGAGCTAAGCTATTCGTAGATTAGCGCTGTTCCTTGGGTGTTGCTCGGGGCCTCTTGGCCACAGGGGTCAGCCAATCACAGCCGTTCAGTGCCTGGAGAACGGGCCCTCTAGAGGCAATTTACGCCCTCTCATTCGTTAGGCGGCTCCACCGAACTATGCCTGTTTATTTTGGTTCCCCTGAGGCCCACGCTCATAACTCGCGTAAATCTTATGAAGGTACTCCGTAGTATGTTGTATATCCGGGGTAACTAATATATATTTACATCATGATCTTCAAGTTATGTTTCATAAATATAAGGAGTCATCACCGGCACTTATTCTGGTCACACAAGCATGAACCACTCAGATTTCGATTTACGGTGCACATAAACGAAACCTAATTGTGTACATAGTAGCATGGTTGGTGCTCTCTCGAGGCCGGTACTCGTGCAAAACTGCAGGAAATGAATGTTTCAAAAATCTGTAGAGGAAGATTGGATCTCATGCACCTGATCTTCGAGACATATAAACAAAGCCCTAGTACGCGTCAGCCGAACACAACTGCTAGTACAAGTAAATAGCAACCATGTGTTGGGAAATGAACAAAAAAATGTAGGGAACAAATTGTTGACCTTAAAATAGTTGAGTTGTTGTATCATATAAATGAGTGAAGTTGACCGTTGTTGAAACATACGTGAGGTGCATAAACAACATTGAAGCACCAAAAATCGACCATGACTTAATATGTTATACTCTTTTTTTTTATTGGTTATCTTCAAACCTGAAATGACTAGCATCATTAATATCCAAGCTCATTCCTATTGGATTATTTCAAAATAAAGTAATATGTCAAACTCGGATGTCTGCTTAGGGGGCATGCAAAAAGTGATCGCATGCTGAATATATATATCACAATCGAATACGCGACATTCAAAAAAGTCGCCTATGGCTATAAACCAGCAACAAAAGCCAGAGGAATCACTCCGTCCTCAGATACCTGACATGCAAGGTCATTATAGCTAGTTACCGTCTGCCACATGTTGGATGTATCAATCGCGTGAATTGCATGTATCCTTCTTGCATGCATTTTGTCGCCACACCGAGGACACACAGCATAAGGGCACAAATAAAGTGCTCAGTTACACCCAAGTACATGGTGTGTAGTCTTTTGGGTTTGCTGTATTAGTCACTGGTAAGATGGTACTAGTTAGAAGAGTTGTTCCTTCATTATATATCATGAGTGCTGAGCATGACCCCGGGGCGACAGCCCGCGGTTTCTGAGTTTGAGTATTTAGTACACCCTTCTAATATTTCTCAGTAAATACTGTGTGCTGATTTGCAAAATATAATTTAGTCTGTACTCCAAGTTCTTATGTGTGGGCCTTTGACTAGGGTGCTGACACATGACAGACATCAAATGGAAATATATGTCGGACTTAGGGGATATCAATTGAAGCTAACCGTGGCAGTTACTTCGTCCAGATGATCGAAATCTCCCATCAGTAAAAAGCCGGAGGTCTTATATTAACCGTTTAGTAGGGATTATGATGCTCTATAATGAAAGGCAACTGCGGCCTTCGATTCACACCGCCAAGACCCGACACTCGAGAGCAAGAACACAACTAACACTACGCCGCTATCAAAATTTGCCCATTGCACCGACTGACATATCCTACGCCATCTTGGCGTACATCGTAGTGGACAGATTTTGCACCTTTTATAATGCGGTCAGGGGCCGCCAACACACATTCGACACCTCACAAACCCGGAGAAAGAACGATCATCGCAGGAAAAGTAACAACCCATACCCGGGACCTGGTAACACGGCCAATGCCTTATAGTTTCTCTGCAAGCCAGCGGGCATCGCGCTCGGGACCATTAAGTGTGCCTAAGCCTACTGGCGTTGGACGCAAGGCAGGCAATTCCCCTCAGCGATCAGATCCGGGGAAGGTTTCTGCGAGTGATGGCTTGACACTTGACCTGTGCAACCCCTGTGCAAGGATCCAAAGGCGAGTATCCTTGTCAGACTCTCCCTTTTCCAGTCAATGTCTCGGCCTTTTTCCAATCTCGCTGGATGGGATTACACCGCGATGACTGGACACTCCATCGTTGACGGCAAATGTTTACTAACACATGCTAGATACTGACCGCTTTTTTTTTCTTCTTTCTTTTCTCTACCCTAGGTTTCTATTGGTTTCTGACCCGGACAATGAGTATTTGGGTCTGGTCATTTAACGGGCTGCATATCACCCTTTACCCACAGATTCATCCAAGGGTCAGTGTGACGATGGGCTAAAGCAAGGGGCTGGCCGAGTCTACGGAAGTCTACTCAGTCGAGAACCATTTTTTTCGCAGATAATTCTTCTGGATCTGGGACCCCTCAGGGCCCGAAGCGTACTTCTATCGATGGTTGCGCGAGAGACTATTGCATAGCTCGCAGTTGGCGTTTGCCGTGATCATTGATCTATTGAGAGTTAGAATCAAGGGATTGGAACCCAATACCAATACTACCTGCGCACGGCCACAGGGTTGAAAAACAGACAGGACATAACGAAAAAAAGAAAAGAAAAGAAAGAAAAGAAAGAAAAGAAAGAAAAGAAAGAAAAGAAAGAAAAGAAAGAAAATAAAAATAAAAATTTCAAACAGAAGAGCGAAACAAATACCCCCCCTCCCATTGAGTTCCTGACTAGGCAGAGAAAGTAAGCCAACGAGAGACGCCTTGCCCATCCTGGAATGGCAGGTAATGCGCAGGTAATCCACAGTTAGAAAGGCGGCCCTTGGCTCTTCCTGTCAAGAATGTTTCCGGGTCCAACCGGATGTTATGAGATGTTTAAAGAATATCACCACTCGAGATCTAGCCCTGTAGGATAATATCCCAAGATAGGGTATACTACCTAGGTAGGTGTATACCTATGTTGTATAGAGTGTACCTTACTTTGTGGTTAGGACTAAAGTGGGAGGGGCCTAGTGGGCCCGATCGGACCTCCAGAAAACCTTCAATAATCAAGATAAGCTGTTGCCGAGCATTATTGGAAAGCTTCATTTACTTCATTTGCTTCATTTACTTCATTTACTTCATTTAGAGGAACATCAACTTTGAAGCTGCCCAGGTAAATTCCTTTTCCCTGATTCTTTTTAGCGAGAAACCTTCTTTATGTTGGGCACCGGTTCCATTCGGGAGTATGTTTTGTCTATATAAAGGTTCCATGGTCAATACAGCTGCCAGGCAGTTCTATAATGGAGTGGATAGGAACTTTTGACCGAAGTGTTAAATCTCTCCAATGGTGACTTCAGGTTTGCTCGTTCACCTTTATTACATGGGTTATTCGATATTGTTCCAGGGACAATTTGTTGATGTATTAAGCTGGACCATGGGAGATGACCCGACTAGTTACCTAATAGGGCAGTGTACAGAGTGTATGGAGAGATAGAATTGCAATACAATATGTAATGGACATGAAGTTCAATAGAAAATATGTATACATTATATATATGATATATATGATATACAGTACAATATTCACGATGTAAAAACAAGACAAAGAGATGGGGCCAGGCTAAAAAAGAAGCGCCGGGAGTTAGATCGCGGTGACGGTTAAATACGTGCGCCATCAACAAATGGCTGAAAAGATACTTGGGTTTACCGCTAAACTCTAACCTAAACTGAAGTACCGCCATCTCCCAACTAGGATCGACCTGTTCACATGGTTATGGTATTACGCGGCAATACAGCGGCTGATCTGCCTGAGAAATCATCTTTCTTCTTGTTATCTATCCAATTGACTCTGTTCTGTTCTTTTTTTCCTTTTCTTTCCTTCTTCTTTTTTTTTCGTGTGACTCTTTTTTTTTAATTGTCTTCCTTATTATTTCAACCGTCTCCTCTTTTTTTTTTGACCTTTCCTTTTTCTCCTTCCATCACCGCCTCACCATCAACCCACTCCCAAGAAACAGCCACACAAAAAAACCCCCTTGGGCTGTCATGCTGGCGCCTGTGTGACAGCTGGACTACATTAATGCCGTGCCTTGTCTCTCGTCCACATTCCCTTTCATCGATCCACTGAATCCCGGATTCTCATCCTTCTTGCGCGAGCGCATTCCATTATCCTCTCTTAGTTCGCTACTCGAAAATCTTCCCCCCTCAGACATCCAAAACCCCTTGCCTACGCCAATCAATCTAGGGTCCCCCAACGTTCTAATTGCCATTCTCGGGGATCGCCTCTCCATAAGGCATATGAGGACGATCTGCAAACTGGGAGATTCTTGGAGCATGCACGGAGCAGAGTAACGTTGCGGCGCCTCCTCAATTCAGAACACTCCGGTTACCAGCTTGCAACCCCACAGCTGCAGCAAACGAAAGGGTGATAATAATCGTTCCAATTCTTTGTCACCTTGCATCTTCTATCACTGTCAGGCTCGATCGACCTTCCTGCCACGCTCAGCATTTCTCGGCTCATTCAGAGCTCGTCGCTCTTCCTCCCTTCCGTCTCCCTTCCTCTCTTGCTCCTGTATAATCTGTACATGTCCTGGGTTCGCCGTTGAGCAATACAGAAGACAAACATTCGTTTTCTTCCCTTTCGCTCTTTCTTGTGATCCCTTCTATCCCCTCCTTTGGTGAGTCTTCCCTTTCAGACACTTGATTACCCCAGGGTGCTCGTGTACCTTTCTCCAGATTTGCCATCCCGATGCAACGTTTCCCAATATGGCTCAAACCCTGCTAACAAGGGCTTCTTATCATCGCAGTCATATATTCCTTCGTGTACGCCGTCTCTGGTGCCTGGTGCCCGTTTGCAAATACTAGCCGACAGCATCGGCCGATCGTCTCAGCTCTGTGATTTATTACAACGAGACAACACTCCGAACCACCTACAAATAATCGTCGCCGTTCGAGTACATATCGAATTACTGTTCTGCCGATCGGAAATTTCCTGGGATGGCTTCTACGATGGCCGCGAATACAACCAGCGTACACAACGTGAGTGACACCATGGATGGTGATAAATGGAATGATAATGACAGCGAATCTAGGCACGATCCAACCGGGCTTCCAACATGAATTCATCCGGGATGAACGACCGCAACCGCGGCTCACAAGGCAACAGTGTCGGCAAGGGTTTCGGTGCTAGTAAAGCTAGCTGGAAGAACAACATCTGGGGCGACTCCAACCTAGGAGGATTCGGGGATGGTAAGTCATGGTGCATCCATTACGATTGGGGTCATGCTGACGCAGTTTCTAGAGCAACACCTCACCGAGACTGCATTCGAAGGAAAGTCGGGATCGGGTTCCCTTCTCTCTACATCCGAGTCAGATGGCTGGTCGGGACGTGCCAACTTGCCGTGGAGCACTGTCAACACCAACCCCTCCTTCCAGAACAGAGGCCTCGCCACATCCCCCACCCAGACTCGTGCAAATGACCGCAGTGCTCCTGCTATCAACGAAGGCAGTGATAGCTCTTACTTTGCTCTACCCCGTACTACTGGCATAAATACCGCCGCTGGCACCGCCAGCCACCGGCCCTACCTCAACCCTGCGTCGGAGGGTGTGTCCCCATCCGGAGAAGGCATCACGTTTGGTGGGTTTGCTGGTCGACGTCAGATAAACACCACTGGTCTCGGTGGCAGCCCTGTCGGAGCGACCTTCCCTGTCAAGCCTGGATTTGCGAACCCTCTGGATGGCACGAGCGGAGATGGTATGGGTACCTCAATGGGCATGGCAACCTTGGGGTCCGGAATTGCCGAGCATATGTCCCCTACCCAGGGTCGAAGCGCACTGTCGCACGCCTCGCACAACTCCGCTTCTTACACTACTCAGCGTCCCGCCCATTCCGCTCATCCTTCTTTCTACTCCGACAACCACAGCATCGATGGCCGCTACAGCGGTGGGTCGATGGATCTCAACGCCGGCTTTAACAAGCTGCAGCTCAACGAAGCCAACTACGGCTCCCAAGCGGCTCAGCGACCCTCCTTCGTGCCACATGCATCCTTCGATGGCACCTTCCCGCGCGGGAAGTACCAGAACAACGAAGACACGTACCAGGCCCTCGGATACACTGCGGAGGCTGCACAAGAGATGCATCTTGCTTACCAGGCACGATCCAGAGCTGCGAACACCGGCTCCATCTCACCCTCAGACTATGCCCGCATTGATAGCCCCATTTATGCCGGGGTTGACGGGGCTGCCGCACAGTACCGCAACGCAGGCGCAAATGAAAGCCAAGTCGCAGCCTTTGAGCGCAGGCTCCGCAACTTCCAGGAGCAGGAGCTTGCCCAAGGTGCCTCGCGGATGCAGTACCCTCCGTCTTACGACTTCCAGGCTTACCAGGCTTCTCGTCTGAATGCTCTGTCCGGATTTTACCCGGTGGGCCACCTTAGTGGCCTCGGTGCCGCTGCTCTGGTATCGCGCACTCAGCGCGAGCATGACCCTACCCAGGTTGTCCGCAGCCCTCTCCTAGAAGAGTTTAGGGCCAACAGCAAGGGAAACAAGCGCTACGAGCTCAAGGACATCTACAACCATGTAGTTGAGTTCAGTGGTGACCAGCATGGTTCTCGCTTCATTCAACAGAAGCTTGAGACCGCCAACAGCGATGAGAAGGAGCAGGTGTTCCGTGAGATCCAGCCGAACTGCCTCCAGTTGATGACTGATGTCTTCGGCAACTACGTCGTGCAGAAATTGTTCGAGCATGGCAACCAGACCCAGAAGAAGATTCTTGCCAACCAGATGCGTGGCCACGTCTTGGCCCTGTCGACCCAGATGTATGGATGCCGAGTGGTCCAGAAGGCCCTCGAGCACATCCTGACTGACCAGCAAGCTGCGATGGTCAAGGAGCTAGAGAACCATGTCCTCAAGTGTGTTCGCGATCAGAATGGTAATCACGTCATCCAGAAGGCCATTGAGCGTGTTCCTTCGCAATACGTGCAGTTCATAATCAATGCCTTCCGTGGACAGGTCAACAGACTAGCTGCCCACCCTTATGGCTGCCGTGTCATCCAGAGAATGCTTGAGCACTGCGAAGAGGTCGATCGCCAGTCAATTCTGGCTGAGCTTCACGCCTGCACCTCCAATCTGATTCCCGACCAGTTTGGCAACTATGTCATCCAGCACGTTATTGAGAACGGTGACGAGAAGGACCGAACTCGCATGATCGACATTGTTATGGGACAGCTCCTTGCTTACTCCAAGCACAAGTTTGCTAGCAACGTGGTTGAGAAGAGTATTGAGTTCGGTGCGGAACATGAACGTATCCACATCATCAGCACCCTAACCTCCGCCAATGACCGTGGCGAGAGCCCTCTCCTTGGTCTCATGCGTGACCAGTATGGCAACTATGTCATTCGTAAGTTCACCCAGATCACTCGTTGTGTACTATACTAACCCCCAACAGAGAAAGTGCTGGGCCAATTGAAAGATGCTGAGCGTGAAGCCCTCATCGACCAAATCAAGCCCCTTCTCAGCCAGCTGAAGAAGTTCAGCTACGGCAAGCAGATTGTTGCCATTGAGAAGCTTATCTTTGACCCCAACTCTCCTCCGACTGGTCCTCTGTCTCACACAACCTCGACCACTCCCCCTCACTCACACAAATCCTCTCCGCAACCCGCCAAGCGCTCAATTCCCACTGAACAGCCCCGGGTCCCTTTTGTGGGTAACGCACCACCCACTCCTCCCCCGACGGATGCCCAGACCACCGTCGATACCACCCTCGAGTCGAAAGGCCTCGCTAAGAGCACTGTGACTTCGGTTTCGAGTCCCGAGACAGGCAACACCGGTGTTACCGTCCCGGTCGACGTCACTAGTGCTCACTAATTCGTTGCACACTTTATCTTGCTCGCCCAACATAATCTTTCTAATCCTGATTTGATCTGAGCCGAGTGACTTCTTGTTCTCTATCTAATACGGGGCGTATACATACAGGGGAATCAGGCGGGATATATGTTACCAACGTCTATGTGATTCTCCCCTACTTGACCATGGCTTTTGACGGCGCAACAATGAGGGCCTGGAATGTCTTTATTTCTTTTCACTATTTCTTTTCTTGTCTTGATCTCGATCTCGATCTCGGACCGCCGACTTATTTCTTATCTTACCTTATTTGTTCTTGTTTCTTTCTTGACATGTTCATTTATTTTTACGATCGTGTTTGTGAATCATTGTCAATGCTTCTCGCTACGAGATCCAGGTCCGAGAATCCGATATGGCTCCGGCGTCTTTGTTCTTTCACTTCTTTCCATTTATTTTTATTTTGTCACGGGGTTAAGGGCGGCTGTGATGGGGGGAAAATCGGCAATCGGCTCGGAAAGGGGGGGAACGGATTTGATCTTTTCGCTCTTGATGATTTTCCGAGCGCATATGCCATAGCATGGAGTCCCAGGCCTTCCACATTCACATTCGGATCCAACAGAAAATACGAGGAAAAGAATCAATTCAACAACTTTGCACAGCAGTTTACCTTGTGCCCATGGCATCCGCATGATCTACCCAGAACCACCTACCACTTTTATTTCTTTCACACAATTTCCTTTCCTTCTCTGGCCAAGTCAACATATTTCAAGTCGTGGCTATGATTCCTGATCCCGACCTCCACGGCTTTCATTTCGCATCAAGGTGTTCTCATCAGAGGTGTTCTTGCTTTTGTGCTTCTCGGTCAGCATATCCGATTCTACTTCTTCGCGAGCTTGTTATAGCTGCCCGCGATTGTGGACTTAGTGCTTGTCTGTTTCCGGGTTATTATGCCGTGTTGATAATCTCGTGGTTTTCTTTTCTTCCTCTTGCTACTGGCTGTATTATCAATGCATTATGACTTGACTTTAATCTCGCTAAGTATTGTTTAGAATGATGTAAATTTGTACCCGTTCGTTCGTACATAATAGATCTTCAGCGTATCTACCCCAAGCACCCAAGGTAAACTCTTGTGGTGCATAATGGCCTCTTGGGTCTTGGTTTACCTTCTAAAACGACATTTTAAAAACATCCCAAAGCCAAGTAGTCGCTGCGCATCGCATTGTAAGGTGCCCAACACGTGACCTATATAGATTATATCACACGTGATCATAATCCCGTGATGGCCGATAAGGCGGCGCATTTTGATAGAGTTGGAGCGAACCAGTCTGCACTTCCACTTCTTCCTTGACACTGTGATCAACATTGTCTCTCTGCGCGTCAACGGATAAAACCCCACGGTATCGACCAATTCACCTGTTATCTCTGAACTCTTAATCTGAGCTCCAAAGAACCTACATCCAGAGTCGGCATCCAGACTAGCTCCGAGCTCTCTCCGCGCAAAACCACAATCTACAAATCTACAATAATCACCACCACACCAACCACATACAATTCTCCACCAGAGAACCCCTGAATAAAACCCAAACTTTCAACCCTACGCAAATCAACTCACCAACAACCACAAAAATGTCCTCCAACGTCGGCCTCACAACCCCGCGCGGCAGCGGTACATCAGGCTACGTGCAGCGCAACTCCGCCCTCCTTAAACTCCGCAACACAGGCTACGGCGCGCCCTACCCACCCGTCAGCGGCGCAAATGGCAGCGGACCAATGGACCGACCGTTCAAGCAGCGGATGCCAGATAAGCAGATCCTCGAGCACGACCGCAAGCGCGCGATCGAGGTGAAGGTGATGGAAGAGCGGGAGCGACTGGAAGAAGAGAACGAACGGATTGAAGAAGAGGCAGCCGATAAGAAGAAGAAGGCGAAGAGTGGAGCCAAGAAAGAGGAAGATGGCGAGGCGGATGAGGGGGAGAAGGTTCTCAGTGAAGAGGAGATTGATGAGAAGTGTGATACTCTTCGACAGCGTTTGCTGGCTGAGTTGGAGGAGGATTTGAAGCGTGGAGAGTCTGGGTTCAAGAAGCCTTTCCCTGGATCTGGGGCTGGGGCTGGGAGGGATAGACGCAATCTTAAGTCTTATCAGGTTCATGAGCTTGCTGAGGCGAAGATTGAGGAGACGGAGAGGTTGCGCAGGGCTTTTGGGTTGAGGGAGGATCGGGAGACTGGGGAGATTTCTAGTTCGAGAGATTATCGGGAGAAGAGGAGGGATTAGATTATGTCTTGACTTGTTTCTTTCTCCTTTTTTTCTCTCTCTCTCTGGTTGTCTTCTGAAGTAATGGTGTTGATCGGTGTTAATGGGTTTCTTGGGATTATCATGAAAATAGGGTTGCATGAACAAGGTTTTTCTTTTCTTTTCATTGTTGTCCATGCTGTACAATCTTTTTCAAATGCAAAGAAATGAACAATTGGATATCATAACCTCATCTATAATACACCAAAACCAGTACACTATGCCACAAACTTTTCAATAACCCAACCCTCCTTAGGATCCTTCTTCTGCACAACCTTCTTCGCAGGCATCGGCCAGCCCACACTACCCCCATCACCCACCAAAGAAGGAATAACCCAACAAGATCTGCGCGGCGGCACACCCTCAATCGCATCAGCCTTACCAATCGGCTTTCCATACTCAATAAGCGGCGTGTCATGCGCAATCGCCGAGAGCTGCAAACCACTAGGGGCAACAAGCGGGAACATCCTAATCTTAGGAACCTGATCCGAGACCAGCGAAGCAGAAGACTGCTGCAGATGGGAGTAAGTGATATACTTGGGCATTTCCTTGGGCGAGAGCTTAGCAAGCAGCGAAGACGGATGCACATAAACAGCTCGTTCCTCCAGATCCTCGCCCTTACCATCCCGAGAACGGAAGAGCGTCAGGTAAGGAACGTCAATGGCGCGACGGGGAGTGCGGGGGTTCTCCGGTGGAACGGGTGCTTGATCAGCGCGGATAGCGACATGATCGATGAATCCAGCAGTGACGATCTGCTTCAGGGCCTTGATTTGCTTTGAAGAGGGCTCTGGAAGACGGGCTTCGTAGGCGGGGACTAGACCCGGGTTATTTGAGCGCACGATGTCGGTTAGTTGGCGACGGAGCTGGGTTGCTTCTTTGAAGGCCTTTGCGCGGAGGAACATTTTTTCACTGAAGGCGTCGCCGTCGGAGGCGTAGCCGTATGCGCAGATTGCAGAGAGGGATTTTAGAGCGTCGGAGGTGTCGTCATGTTTGCTGAAGAGCCGTTGGGCGCGCGCGTAGGCCTTTTGCCGTTGTTCGCGCTCGTCGTCTTCGAGACGGTCGGCGTTTGTGTAGACCTTTCGTCTGTCGACGTCGCTGTCGCTGTCGTCGTCGACTTGCTTCTTGGCTGTCGTTTGCAGGGGTTGGTTCGGGTCGAGTTGGTTCTCGGGGACGAAGAGGTCGCCCACTGCTAGGGCTGCGACTAGGGCGATCACGTACGGCATGCAGCCGTGTTGGTGGCCGATGTGGAGCATTTTGCTGAATCGAGGGGAGAGGGGGTATGTTGAGAGACGACGGCCGATGGGGGTTACCTGGCCGTCGGCTGTGAGGGCACCGAGGTTCTTGAGGAGCTTCTCTGCCTTTGCGAGACCTTGGCGGCTCGGGGGTGTGGGGAATGGGAAGTTGATCACGTTGTGAAGACCCATGCTCTTCATTTGGAGGACGACGCCTTCGATGGGCGTGCGGAGGATCTCTGGGTCGGTGTACTCAGCGAACTCGCCTTCGTAGACTGCAGAGGAGTACATGCGGTAGCAGTGGCCAGGTCCTGTTCGACCAGCTCGACCAGCTCGTTGGTTTGCGCTTGCTTTACTGATCCAGCCGACTTGGAAGCTTTGGACTCCAGTGAAGAGATCGAACTGCTTCTCCTTGGCGCGACCGCAATCGAAGACGTACTTGATACCGGGGATGGTAAGTGATGTTTCGGCGACGTTGGTTGCGAGGATAATCAGTCGGGAGTTCTCTGGGGCTGGCTCAAACACCTTCATCTGTTCTTTCGTAGGAAGTTGGGAGTATAGAGGTAAGACATGGACGCGAGTTGACGAGTCCATGGCTTCTTCGCCTTCGGCGAGTTCAAAGCCTTCGTCTTCTTCTGCGTCATCCAGGCCGGTGATCTCCATGTCACTGTCGTAATCATCATATCCGGGATTTTCCATCTCAGTGCCGCCTAACTCAAGGTCCTCTGCCTCCAAAGGAGCCTCGGTGGCTGAGAGCTGCACCTTTGCCTGTGTCGTGTCTTCCCGCTGAGTAGGCTTGAAAGCCTGCTTCAGACGCTTGGAAAGCTGTCGGATTTCGTTCTGACCAGTCAAGAACACAAGCATTCCACCGGCGGGTAGTTTGCGGTGTCCGCGCGAAACCTTGCGGAACGCATCTTCAACGTAGTCTCGCTGGGTGCGGCGGGAGAAATGCACTGCAACAGGGTATTGGCGGCCCTCGGCTTGAACCAAGGGGGTGCACCATCACGGAAAAGACTTGGGTTCTCAGTGAAATCCGAAATACGGAGAGTAGCCGACATGATGACGACCTTCAAAGGCTTGACAGACGGATCCTCCTCGCTCAAGGACTTGCGCAGGCCCACAATACGACTGACCATTCCAATCAAGATATCAGTGTTGACACTGCGCTCGTGAGCCTCGTCAATGAGAATAATAGAGTATTTGCGAAGGGCAAAGTCATCTGCAATCTCTCGTAGAAGAATACCATCGGTCATGAACTTGATGGCAGTCTTCTTTGATGCCGTGGACTCGAATCGAATTTGATAAGAAACCTTCTCGGCATGTTGACCCAATTCCTGAGCAACACGATTCGCCATACTCACGGCCGCGACTCGGCGGGGCTGGGTGACACCAATTAGACCCGGGTTAGGGCTACCTGGGGAGCCGAAGCCGGATTCGAAGAGGAACTGGGGAAGCTGGGTTGTTTTTCCACTACCAGTAGCACCCCAAATGACGACAACTGAGTTGTTATGAATTGCTTCCATGATTTTCTGTTCTTCGCCAACGACAGGGAGTCCAAGACGGGCGACTTGGATTTCCTCCGTACGGTCAACCGCAACACTGTAAGCCTTACGATTGGGATCGCCGTGAGTTACCTGAAGCTCCCGCGGGAGAGGTTCTTCTTGGGTGGTATTGTGGCTTGCTGGCAACTTAGACGGGTCGAACACCTGCTCTTCCTCGGTCACGGCTCCCTCGGTGGGTTTGAAGCCTGCGGCTTCGTTGATTTGTTGTACCGCCCAAGATTTGAAGGCTGATTGGCGAGTTGTGAGCGTTGGCTTATCTTCATCCATTTCGTCATCATCTTCACCATCTTCTGAGTCCTCATCTTCATCCTCATCCCCGGAACTGTCCCCAGAGGACGAAGTATCTTCCTCTTCAGAGTCCTCTTCAATATCACTTTCGGACCCTTCGCTCATATCGTCTTCATCTTCATCTTCATCTTCATCCTCATCCTCATCCTCCTCGCCCGAATCAAAGCCCTCCCATGCAACCTCGGATTTTACTGGTGCAGGTGCAGGTTTCTTCTTCGGTGCACGCTTCCGCTTCTTTAGAACAGGGAATCCATCAGCTCCTAGCTCTAATGGTCGCTTAAGTCCACTTCCAGCGGCTGCCTCTTCTCGTAACTTTTGTTCATTGGGATCTGTTGCGGGATCGGAGACTTTTAGGTGGATGTCCGAATCGTCGGTATCATATCCGGAGATGTCTGCGGGAGCATTGTGTTTCGGCGCGGAAACGGCCGGTGCAGATACGTCATCATCCTGTCTCTTGCGCTTGGAAAGATCCCGGGAACTCTTTAAAGAGGAAGTATCGACAGACGACTGCGCTAGCTTTTTCAATAATTCGATGTTTTCTTCCTTCTTGAGTTTGTTTTCCTGCGGGAATGTTAGAGCCATATCTTTCTATTGCGCTTATCCACATACAATATATTTGTCCAAGCGCTTCTGCTTCTTTGAGGACATCTGGGGTTGCTGCTCTGTTAGCTCCCCCTTCAGCTTCTTTCGCCGTTCCTCTTTCTCATCCTTGGAGACAGGCTGGAGCTGAGCGACATTGGTATCAGCCGACTCCCCGTCAGGGTTTTGCCGGTGCCTTTGTTTTCTTAGACGTGGTGTAAATTTAGGCGGCATCTTGAATTACTGCAGCCACTCTGACTGAGAAAATAAGATAATTGACTGAGTATGCAAGCTCTGCGATCCAACTGTTTCTTCAAAAAAAATTAGGGCGGTCGGGATATTGCCAGCTTGGCCCGAGGCGGTGTAACTAGCCACCGCCTAGGACAACGAGTGTTGAACCTCCGATACACTTAGTTAACCTACCTGCAATTGTTTTCTTTCTCTTTACTGAAGTATTACAACAAAGATAAATACTATAAATCACCATGGTTGAATCTTTTGATGCAAGCTCTCTGCAGGATTCCCTTAACCTGCCATTTCCTGCTACCACTAAGCAGATTGCGGGGTTAGTCAATGGCGTACAAACAGATGTGGTGATAATGAACTTTAGCGATAAAATCATGGTCACAATTTCACAAGCAGGACGATTAGCGCATTGGGTATTTATGTCTTCAATTCGGCTTCATCCAACATTGCTAATGGTATATAGTTGCATGTACCGATGGAGAACCAGAACCCAGGCACTGAGGGCATGCACACCCTCGCTGAGGGCGATGATGCTCTTTTGCCCCTCAAGGGTCTAACCACCACTACCTTACTAGGTGGATATTCTCCTGGACAAGATACAACGGGTCAACTACTTGCTCGTCAGATAGCTACGGCTATTGCAACAAAAACACCTAGTGAAAAGAGATTACTCCTCGTTGGCCTTGGACTTGGAAAATCAACTGCTGATAGAGATTCATTTTTTGCTATCGTGGATCTGGTTCTGCAATGCCTATGAAACCATCATAGCCCGATCTCCGACGGAGAACAAGGCAGCCATCAGAACGAGGCGCCGCCATCAGAACAAGGCTTCCGGAACCTGCCAGTCTTCCGGAACCTGCCAGTCTTCCGGAACTTGCCAGTCTGAGGCAATCTGCGAGTCTGGGGCAATCTGCGGGGCGCGCGCTAGGATTCGGGCTCGGTCCAGAACACGGTTCAGTTTCTCCTCTGCGATATGTCCATGGATCCGAATTCTTTCCATTGCAACGAATGCGCCACAAGCCAAGAAGTAGGCGAGATCCCACTCGGAGAAGAACTCATTCTCCCAATTCCTTCTCAATTCGACAATCACCGTGCGAACGGCCATAAATCCCTCATCTCTGTGCTTTAGCATGAACGAGATAAATTTGTAAGCGCGCTTCCTTGCCTTCTTGCGGTCGTTGTCACCCAGCGCGAACTTTATGGCTCGAATTCGGTTCGTCATCAGCTCTCGGAAAATTGGGCATGGTGGGCCAAGGTACGCGTGCTTAGGAAAGTCCATCACCACCAGAGTCCGATTGCTCAGCGCATTGATGTATGCAATCGATGTCTCGGACATCCATTCGAACGACGAAAGTCTCATAGAACTCGGTATCTTGGGGCTAAAATCATCGTTCTCGAGAATGATTGCTTCATTGCAGTCGTCAAAAACATACTTCCAGATCTTTGCGCGGATCTCCAGCGGCAGCCAATCGAGTCGGCACGAGCTTCGTCTATTGGCGGTAATGTCCGGGTGGTAGGTTCTCATGTCTGCAAGGAACCTGTTCTCAAACGATTCCCATTTGCCAAACTGCAACCAGAGCCTTTCCACGAAATTTCCCCCAGCATGGTCGCTGATGTAGAAGAGTGCGCTGTCAGAACTGTTACATTGTCAGATGAAATGAACTTGTTGGTGGTATTGCGCCCCATGGGTTTGAATCAACTTACTAGATGTACGACGTCTTCTTAGGTGTCGGGACGACGTGCACGACTTGGTTGGACTCATTCGGGATAGCCGAATCTCCTGGACCACGGGTTCCCAAGCCTACATTCTCGGGTTGGACGGATTGATACGAGACCCCAGAAACCCAGACCTCGGAAGCCGGGACTTCGGAAGCGGTCACTTTGTTAGACTCGCGCTTGGCTACAAGCTTTCCTCGGAGGCGCTCGCGGGTGGCCGACGCATTCGCTCGGATGCGATGAAGGGCTTTCTTGAACCTCTTCATTGCGATGGATGCTCATGCGAGATGAAAGAGTGATGTGGGTGGGGATCGCGATGTGGGTGAGGACCGTGATGTGGGTGGGGATCGCGATGAATGCTGTTGTCACCGACATAAGCGGTTGTCGGCTCGGCGTCACCCCGACAATATATGTGCCTACGTCTGGCTTGGACATTTACAGACGCTACGACTCGTTTTATCTGAAGAATTCCCAGTGACCGGTTACCCGTACATCCCCGGAGTTAGGTTTATTTTGGTGTTATCATGAGCGTCAGTGGGAAATGGAGGTCTACAGTGTTTTGTAGTAATTGAGCAGGCCATGTATGGTATAGTTCAATCTTGTCTATCTCTTTAACTATCAGGAAAGAAAGGCCTAATCACTATATTAGATCCACAAGGTAATTTGAATCATTTTACCCACTGCATAAGATATCAGCTCGAACTAGATGCAATGGAGTGGGTTAAATATGGGACTAAAAATACAATGAAACCAGCAGATGAATATGTACATGTAGTTAAAGACCAGAAGTATACTCTTGATATTGCGGTATGGCCAGTCACGTGGTAAATATTGACACAGCAGGGGTTGCATACAGCATCTGAGACGACACACCTGTAGGTAGACCGTGAACAAAGTCACTTTGGGGTTTGGGATAATCATAATTCTCCAGACTTTCGAATACCCAACAGCTGGTTCCTGCGAGTCCGTTTAGTGATAGCCCGCGCGTAATGTGGCGGTCTTGCATTTGAAAATCCTCCTTGGGTCTCATACTCCACACATCAAACGTCCCATTATTATCTCCCATCCACATCTCTTTTATCCCCTTTGTCTTCATCCACCTTTATTTCCCGAAAGAAAATCTGCATTTCGGTCTTTGTGGAGTTCTGCACGATGGAGCCACTAGTGGACCCTGAGTTAGCCGCTGCCATTGAGGCTTCTCGCCAAGATATGTATCGCGAGCAGAACAGACATCCCTCATCCCAGGCATCCCAGGATAATTTTGTGGATTTGACCAATGACTCGGGAAACGACTCGGACATTGAAGAGGTATTCCCTAAGTCAAAGTCTGTGGTTAATTCCGAATCTGAAGATGACGAGCATGAGCAGCTACAGCGTGCTCTTGCTATTTCGATGGAGCATAACGAGACCCAAGCCCCAAACAATGCACAGACTCTCAAAAATGCAACTGCACCCCGTGAGGATTCTGTGGCGTCGGCCGGCTCACTCCTGGGCATGAACAGGAAGCAGATGGAAGAGGAGCGTCTTGCACGTCTCGCCAAGCGCAAGGCCGACGATATTTCGTCTACTCCGCCATCTCAGGCCAGCCGGAAGCTCCCCAGGACTGACCCTTTACCAGCCCGTAATCCTGTTGCTCTACGCAATCCGTTCCAATCAGCCCCGCAAGAGAATACGGTTCGAGTGAAATCTCGCACCGAGGTCTGCCGCCAGTTGGCATCAAATGCTCCGAATATTAACATCCAACCGACCTCTCGCTCAGTGGCCCAATGGCCTCTTGGAGCTGTCAAGAAGACACACATCACCGGTTTCCCTCGCAGTGGAAATGAGATCACCATTGAAGAAGTTATCCAGCGAGATGACTTGGAGTTGGGTGTATTTAGCTCGTTTCTGTGGGATATGCCATGGCTTTATTCCAAGTTCAACAATTCGACACGCATCTTATTTGTTATGCAAGCAAATGATGAAGAAACGGTTAGTGATCGATGCACTATGACCTTGAATGACACGGACTAATTTGAGTGCGTTTACAGCGAGAGCAATATCGTCAGGACATTAGCAGCATGCCCAATTTTCGCTTGTGTTTCCCACCCATGGAGCCGCAAGTATTTTGTATGCATTCTAAGCTGCTTTTGATGTTCCACCCTGGATATCTTCGTATCGCAGTTCCGTCCGCCAATCTCACTCCTACTGACTGGGGAGAGGATAGACTTATGGAAAATGTATTTGAGTACGGCTACCTGATGTCCTTGAATTTTCTAACAGCATGCAGACTGTATTCCTTATTGACCTTCCCAAGCTCGAAGTTCCTGATGCTGGAAAGACTCCATTCTACAAAGAACTCGTCTACTTCCTCCAGGCATCCGATCTCCACCGCAACATTATCAAGAAGCTAGATGGGTTTGACTTCAGCGAGACAAAGCGCTATGCGTTTGTCCATACAGTGTATGTATTTCCCCTGGCTGATTCCCACATCAAAAAAGAACCACCAGCTAACTATACAAGTGGCGGAACCAACACCGGAGACAAATGGCAACGCACTGGATTTAGTGGTTTGGGTCGTGCTGTCAAAACTCTCGGCCTAGAGACAAACGCACCCATCAACGTCGACTACATCGTAAGCTTCTTTATCTACTATACTTCCATACATAATACAACGATGGGCATACTAACATCCAATTTAGGCCTCATCGCTGGGAAATCTCAACGCTCCATTCCTGCGCTCGATCTACCTTGCCTGCAAAGGTACGCCATCATCTTCCAAAAACCCAAGACCGACCAACTAATCTAATCAACCCCAACCCATAGGTGACAACGCCCTACTAGATTACGAGCTCCGAACCGCAAACAAGAAAAAAGAAACTCGCACAGAAGTGGAAGCCTATAACCAAGAATGTCTCGACCACTTCCGCGTTTACTTCCCCTCAGACAAGACCGCATGTGACGTCCACAGCAATGCTAAAAACGCTATCGGCACGATATGCTTCAATCCAGCCTGGTGGTCCGGTGCCAATTTCCCACGTGACACGCTTAGAGACTGTGTTAGTGAGCGTGGAGTCTTGATGCATAACAAGGTGAGTGTTTCCGCGGCTAGTTATAATGATTTATTACTAATGCGCATTTATTCTGGCTTACAGCTTGCCTTCGTTCATCCTTCCACCCCGATCGAGATGCCCGATAACAAAGAGTGTCGGGGTTGGGCTTATGTGGGGAGTGCGAATTTGTCGGAAAGTGCATGGTGAGCACATATCTATACTCCTGTCGATGAAAAGACAAAACTAACATGATCCAGGGGTCGTATCGTCAAGGATCCCAAGACAAAACAGCTGAAGATGAACTGTCGCAACTGGGAATGCGGCGTTATCGTGCCTATCATCAGTGAGAAGGAGACAGAGAAGAAAGATAAGGGACCCGAGACGAATGGAACTGCCCCTTCAGCCCCTCTCCCCGTCGAGGTCTTTAAGGATACCGTTCCTATCCCAATGAGAGTGCCCGCTGCTCCGTTGTCGGAGTACCGGCGGCCTTTCTTCTTTGGCATTTGATTTGAACTCCAATCTTAAGTCTTGACCTAAATTGAAAGTCTTGAGCCTTTGTTCACTCTACTTCTGAGTCGAATCTACGTCTACATCTGCAACATCCAGTGAAAGTCTAGATTTTCACTATCCTTTGTCGTGGGTATCTGGGATATGAGTTCGGATCGGGTTGCCTGGCTCAATGGAGAACAGAATGAATGGGAGGAAACCCCTGTATGTATTATCTAGCAACTAAGCCGTGACCTCGAAACAAAAGACAGAGAAATAATAAAAAAAAAAACCAGTTCATGTCTTAAAGCAACGTGATATGACTAAAACTATATAATATGAATCGAATAATAATATCTATATGAGTGTGCATATAAGCACCACTTCTGGTATATCGAATATCACGCTCTCTGTAAATGCATGTTGGAAATGTAAAAAAAACCACCAAAAGAAGGGGAAAAAAGCATCACCAAAATGTGAAGCCCTAGACTGCATCACTCTTCTTCCCCTTAAACAGTCCCTTCACACGATCAATCATCAGTCCACCGAAACCAAACAGCGAACCAATACCAAAGCTCCAACCTCTGACACGAACAGTGTAAATGAAGAAATAAACCAAAGCCCAGTTAATAATAACAAAGGCAAGGAAAATTCCAAAACAATGCCACTTATCCTCAACATGGACATTCAAGTTCGCCATATACTGCTCACCATCCCGGTAGGGACAGTACTGACAATCTGCCGTAGCCTGGGGGTTAACCAGGTATCCGACCTTGGCGATCGAATCGACAAAGTTACCAGCATAAGCAGCACAAGTCTGTCCAGGAGGAGGATTGAAATGAGTAGCTTCAAGCGAGGAGCAATCAATCTGGACAGCAGGCAAAACAACCGAGAGCACACCGCGCAGCCACCATGTCATCGGGTTGACGTAGTACATCCAGTATTTCCAGAAGACGGGGTAAGCGTCGTATGGACGGACGATACCGTTGAACAGATTGACCATGACGAAGAAGAAGGGGAGGGTGTTCGAGATGACAGTGAAGGAGGGCGCGAAAGCGCAGACCCATTGGCCCCACGATGCCTGGAACAGGAAGAAGAGCATAGTCATCAAGAAGACGTATCCTGCGTTCGAAGACTCGGTTGGGAATCCGACGGGGTAGTACCATAGCAACCAGTAGATCAGACCGGAGATGATGGCGGCGGGGATCTCGCAGACGACGTTTGCTGTGCAGAAGGCGACCCAGCCGTAGATTCGGGATGGGTATTCTCGTGCTTCCCAGATGGCGCGGTTGATGTAGAACTTCGGGACGATGGAGTTCAGCACGATGGGTGGGATTAGGATGATGAGGAAGACGGAGAACATTCGGTCTTGCATTGATGCTACTGTGTTAGAGAGCATGTAGAAGGTGAAACCGTTGAAGATTCCGATAATGACTGAGACGAAGAGTTTGCCGTAGTAGTAGGATGGATCGCGCCAGTAGTTTTTGAACAGACGTTTGGTTAGCTGGAGGGTTTGGGTTGAGGTTGGGGCGGCGAATTCGTAGTGGGCCGAGACGGATTCCTCGATGGGGACTTTGCTGCGCTCTGCGCGGATGTTTTCGATCTCGGTGAGCATTTCGCGGTTTTGGTCTGAGTTGCGCCATTCTTCGTTCCAGTCGACGAGTTTGCCGTTTCGGTGCGTTGCTTTCGCGGCTGTTTCCAGGATGAATTCTGCGACGTTCTTTGAGGGTGGGCAGACGAAGCCGCGGTCGCCGAAGTATTTGATCACGGCAGCGCCTTCTTTGCCGACGGGGCCAAAGTAGAAGGTGTTGCCGCCTGGGTTGAGGGCGAGGATCATGTCGAATTGCTGGATGATCATGGACGAGGGCTGGTGGATTGTGCAGACGATGGCTTGACCGGCCTGGGAGAGTTTCCTGAGGAAACGGACGATGGAGAATGCGGCTTGACTGTCGAGACCGGAGGTGGGCTCGTCCAGGAACAGAAGTAGACTGGGCTTGGCTGCGAGTTCAACACCAATGGTGACACGCTTCTTCTGCTCGACATTGAGACAGCCGATGATGGCGTCCTGGATATCCTCAAGTTCAAGCAGGTCGATGATGCGGTCCACGTAATCGATCTTCTCCTGGCGCGGGACATCACGGGGCTGGCGGAGGATGGCTGAAAACTCGAAGGCTTCACGGATGGTGGCGGTATTATCGTGCAGATCCATTTGCTCACAGAAACCAGTGCCACGCTGGAAATCAGCACCCAGCTTGTGGCCATCGACGAGCATATCACCAGTCACGACACCCATCTTCTGGCGCTGGGCTAGAGTGTTGAGTAGAGTTGTTTTTCCAGCACCGGAGGCACCCATCAGGGCGATCATGACGCCGGGCTTGGCGTAGCCATTGACACCGTTGAGGAGCTTGCGTGTTCCGTTTCCGTAGGGGACAGTGTATTCAACATTCTGCCAGGTGAAGCAGCGCTCACTTGAGGACAGGCGGTTGAAGGAGGCATCACCATTAGAAGTGGCCTGACCACGGGCCAGAGCGGCGTTGTCGTTCGCATTGGCGACCTTCTCTTCATCGTTGGTGGTCTGGGCAGCAACCTTCTTAGTTCGGTTGGACTTTTTGAAAACCATAGCACCACCTCCACCACCAACAAACGAAAGAGTCTCAGCAGCCAACACAGTCACCAAGATGTACAGCACGGTGAAAGCAATGACAACACCAAAATTGCGCCATAGATGGCTGCGCGTGAACTCAAAGTTGGCAGTCAAGTACTCAACTCCGGTCACAGAGGTCTTACCCAATGACGATCCAGTCAAAGCACATCCCTGGTACCTGGGGTCCACACCGGGGCCCTGTGGGACAAGCTGTGATGGGTTGCATTCCATAACACGACCGGAAAACTCGCTTGTCAAGACGGCCTCGTAACTGTACGCGATCGGGTTGACATAGAACAGCCATCCGAACCAGATAGAGTCTTTGATGAGAGTCTGCTTGGGAATGACATAACCGACATACAAAATGAGCAGGTTCAGCGCAATACCACTGAAACGCACGGCGTCATCAATAGACGGCGACAGCGCAGCGAACATGCGGTAGAGCGAGGTGATGCAGAAGGTAGTCGTGTACACGAACAGGAAGTAGATGAAGAACTTGGAAGCCGTGATATCGAGACCACTCATGAAATAGACGATAATCGTGAACGGGATGACCATGCCCAAGATAGCAGGGAAATCGACAATAATACGGGCAATGGAGACAGCAGAGGGGCGGTAGAAGGCGTAATCCTTGTGACGGGCGACGATGCCGCGTCCAGTGACAGCAGGCATCAGCTCGGTCAGTTGCATCCAGCCAAGGAACAGAATCGAGAAGAACAGAGCACCGCCGCGCGAGAAAGCGCCGCTGGTATCCAGGGATTCTCCGTAGAACAGGGAAGAAACGATGAAGGCGTTGGAGATGACGATGAAGTACTTCGTGTAGAGGGAGGTTTTGTCACCCCAGAGCAGCCAGAACTCGCGCTGCACGCAGGCCGTGACCTGGCGCACGAACGAGACGGTGTATGGCGACTTCTTGGAGACGGACTTGGACTTGGACTGCGCGACCGTGGATTGGAAGCGACGGGTATCCTCCTGCTGGGTGTCTTGGAGACGTTTCTCGTACGTGGCGATATCCTCCAAGATACGGCTGTGGGCATGACTGTTCTTGAAGGCATTTTCAAGTGCTTCGGCGGTCTTGGGGGTGGACGCTTCACGGCCGGGCTGGAACTCGCGGGCATTGGGGTCACAGAGCGAAGTAAGGAAGTCGGCTGTGGTCGATTGCGCGGGGCAGTAGAAGCCTAGGTCGATGAAGTATTGGCGTGCTTCGTTGGCGGGACCTTGGTAGAGCATGCGGCCCTCATCGATCACCATCACCTTGTCCATGAGCTCGTAGATGCTCTCTCCGGCTTGGTACAGGGTGACAAAGGTAGTGCGCTTGCTGACATCGGTCATGATGCGGAGCGACTTGGCGTAGTCCAGTGCGGTACTGGCATCCAGACCACGAGTGGAGTTATCCCAGCAGACCACCGAGGACTTGGTGGCGAGGGTCTCTGCGATACTCACACGCTTGCGTTCACCTCCAGAGACACCGCGGACATACTCGTTACCAACGAGGGTATTCCTGGTGTGAGTGATACCGAACATCTTCAGCAGGGCATCGATGATAATGGGGATGCTTTCCCGGTCCTGCTTGCGGGTCTTGTTGATCAAGGAGAACTTGAGAGTTTGCCAGACGGTGAGTGAGGGGAAATGCTGATCGTCTTCCGGGTTATAGTTGACTTCTCCACGGAAGTGCTTATCCTGGTCCTCGGAGGAGAGACCACCATAACTGACCTCACCATGGACACCGGCAAAAGCACCACGGTCATTTGCAATTGCTTTGAGGAAGGTGGTACAACCAGCACCGGGACGGCCCAGCACGAGCATCATCTCACCTTCACGCACAGCACCGCTGAAATCATGGATCAGGTCGCGAACAGGAGGGTGCTTGCCGAACCGCAGCTGCGGGACGAAACGACAGACGATATTATACAAATCCGGGCCAAAGGTACCGATGACAGCCTGGGGGAGAGTGCGCACGAAAGATGCGCCAGTCTCCACACCTTGTACGGTAAGGTTCTTGAAAACGACGCCGACCTTCTTGGCGGGTTCTCCGGCGGTCGTGCGACGCTCCAGATGACCACCGGTCAGGAACTCACCCAGATTGAAGCTATCGTCAGCCTCATCCTCGGTCTCTTCTTCATCCTTCGCCTTTTCTTCATCACGGGCCTGCGACTTTCGGCGACGAACGCTCTTGGTGACAGAGCGGGTGCGGTTCAAGCTGAGACGGGTGAGTTCACGGCGCATCTCTTCCATGTCCTCCATGGCACCGCTGCGGGAGACCGCCTTTCCGGCCTCCTGTTCTCCCCAGCGGCCATCGCCATCGCTTACAGACGAGCTGACGGTTGAGCTGTCGGTTAAGGTTGAATCGATGGGAGTTGCCGTGGTGTGGTGGACTTGCTCCGTGGTGGGTTGTTCGGAGCTCACATCATTGCGGTAGGTCTCGCCAGTTGAGCTGGATTGTTGCCTGGAGGACTGGGCATGGGCCTGGGAGTCCGAGACGGTATGCGACTGTTCGGAATGGCCCTCCATTTTGGGGCTTTGATGGGTTCTACTCTCCAGCAACAATCAATGGCAGATCTAAATGTATTATTGATATAGCCAGACTAATTAGAAGATGGGAGTATGAATAGAAATTAAAAAGAGAAATGTAAAAGGAATAACAAGATTATAAAAGGAAGAAGAGAATTATAAAGGAAAGGCCAGGGAGAAACGCAAAGAAGGGTTGTACACCGTTTATATTGAAAGATGTAATCACACTTAAAGCCGACAGTCGCTAAAAAGGAAATTGGGACCCTTGGAAGAACCCAAGACGAATTATCGAATCATAAGCGAGATAATGGGCCCAAGTCACGACTCCCGAGCTATAGTGGAGTCGTCGACAGTACATGACTCAGGGTGACTGAGGGTGAATCAGGTTAGAAAGAAATTTCTGTTTCAAAGGAATTGACGGAGATAACTCAAACACCGGGGATTAGCGGGCTTTAGGGTGAGATAGTGGATGTTGATTGGCTCTTGAACGTGTCATCAAACGGAATATCCATTCCTATCGATTTCCTATCGTCAGGATCAGAGGGCTTATGCAAGCACGTGGGGCCGGACTATATATTCCGTTTCTTTTTTTTCTTTTTATTTTTTTCTTTTTTTTTACATAAAATAGAGTCCTATAACCCTAGAACCCTAGAAAATGGAGAATGGATGAGAATGGATTAACAATCTTGCTTACGAATACTCTATAGTCTGACAAACCCGGCCCCCCACCAATATTGATACTCCGTATATAGACAAAGAAGAATGCCAATACGTAGAATGCCGTGCTTTATCGGCCCGCCTACCTAAAACATGTGTAGTTCGGCGACATTTCCATCCCACTGCTCCACTCGGCGGCCCAAAGCGTACCCCGACTCAAAGGATCTTGGTAATCCAAATCTCTGTCTAAACTCCTTTAGTTCTCAAACATGTCGGGACCTGGCCTAAATTCACACTGCCGAGCACTCGGCTCTTACATGGATCCACCGAGTTATTCTTTTTTATTCTCCATCTATATAGGTACTCCGTATGGAGTACTATATTTACATAATTAGTATTCTCTAGCATTTTCTGTACTAATCATCACACCTAACTCATGTCCAGGATTCCCTGGTGATATTTGAAGCTATCATCAAACTAGATACCTCCACGTTGCCAGGTAAGCTATATCACATGTCATGCAGGCTACACCTACTTTTGGGTATTGATGTATGTAGCTCGTTTCAAAATTCATCCAAAGCCATAGAAATCACATGCATGTCGGATGTCACATATGCGTGGTCCACGGTACAAAGATACGGTCTGACTCAAGTACAGGTTACCCTTGAAGATTAGTATTAATACTTGCAAATGACGGTGTCCGCGGGCTCCGAGGTGCGATTCTGGTTTAAACCTATAATCGTGTCTATAACCGTGCCAAGCACCTAACACCAGAGCCCCTAGTATTGGGCGCTTGACAAGGTCAGGGCTACGTACTGTATATGGTAACTCCGGCGCTGTGTGAGACCTAACAGCTCTAGATACATCTACGGTTATTATCCATGCTTCTAGCAAGAAACTTGGAATCCAACCTTGAAATAATATACAATAAAACTTCTAACACTGCCTACCTAGGTAGTTATTTTTTATTCTACTTACGTTTAGCAGCCGCTTGAGCGATTCGCTTCTGAATTTCTTCTTTTGAGAGGATCTTCACGGCGTTGTTTGAGAAGACATAGCTGAGTCCAGACCAGAGAGTGGTACCGGCAACAAGGTACCTAAAATTGGTCAGCAACCAGAAACAAGTAAACAAAATGCAACAACCAATAGAAAATAGAAACAAAACAAAAAACAAAAACAACAAAAAAAACATACAACAGTGAGGATTCGCTGGTGGTCACCCACCCAACTACTAACTCACCGGCGTGTGGCTTAAGTACGGCTGAGCGGACGGGAAGCCCTGTTTTCCACACCCTATGGTCGTATGTACCAGAAAGAGCGTCAATGTGCCTTAGGGCGGACCATTGTAAACTGGTCTTCCAGATAAAACAAAAAAGAGAGGTGAAAAAGAAAAAAGAAAAAAAGGGTATAAAACAAGAAAAGATCAAACTTACTGGAATCCAGTCATAGCCTCGCTCAAATGCCAAGCACTGACAAACGCCTCCGGGACCACAGGCAGCGCAATCGCACTACCCACCAACACCAACTGCAGAGCAGTATTGATCTTGGAGATCTCAGTGGGCTTGACTTCCGCCGAGGGAAGCGAGAAATCCCAGTACCGGGCCATGGTCTTAGGCTCAGGCAGCGAGATCCAACGGTAATAGATAGCCGAGATAGCCAGACCGACATCCCGACCGAGGATGATCACGGCGAGCCAGACTATTCAGTACGTTAATCCATATACATTTCCGCATACCACCATGCGATCAATACGAGCAGACTTACTAGGAAGGGAGCCATTCACGGCCAGACATGCGACACCAATGGTCATCAATAACTTATCGGCCATGGGATCAATGATGGTTCCAACCACTGTTTGGAGGTTATACCGCCGGGCGATGTAACCATCAACGAGATCGGTGATACCTGCATAGGCAAACAGGGATAGTGCTGCAGTGTGGTAGTTGTTGACTAGGAGATAGCCGACCACGGGGGCGGCGAGTAGCCGGGAGAAGGTGAGAATGTTGGGCACAGTGTAGATATTCTCGTGGGAAGTTGGTAGGGGAATCCGCGATAGAATGGGAGCTTTCTTAGATTCCTCGGGTCTACGCTTGGTTAGCTGTGGGTTCATTTGGTCTATGTCCCATTTAGGTGTTGGGCATGTTGGCTTGGAGGCTGTCGACGTACTGTTCAGGGGTTTTGTTTTCGGGCGATTTTGACCCGGACCATCTTTGCTGGATGAAGAATGATGGTGGGATCAGTTTGGTCTGCAGACAGCGGGGTCTCAATCCTCTGGTGGATGGTTAGAATTGCATGGACAAAGAAGTGACAGACGGCCATACCCGGTTGGCACTCGGTTCAATGTCGATTGGACTGATGTAGATATGCACCGGAACCTATCTCTCTGGAGAGCTTCAGTCTTGAACACATTTGACCGAACAGAAAGACGTGCGTTCTTGAACAGCACTTGGGATCCCTGCCGGCTCGCCCGAAGGGACAACTGGACTGCGCATGAGCCAATCATGGTGACACCAACACAAAGGTGACAACGGCAGGCGTTGGTAGAAACCCAAAATTGACCGGCGACACCGATAATCACAAGTTTTCAATTGCGAGCTTCAACTGTGCATACCCGGTCGTTTTTGGGCTATGCAATGGTGATTCAGTCCAAGTGATAAACCAGGGGACCGACCAACGGAGGCTGTCGCGTTGCACAGTTTCTGGTAAACCTTCAAATTCAAACCCTCAGCTCGAAATAAAACAAACGAACAAGCTGACAATGCAAGCAATGCAAATAAAAAGACAGAATGCTATATAGTACAAATAATAGTACAAACACAATCTAGGGATTGTTAGCTGGATATGTCGGAATTCGGGACAGTTTGGCTGAACGCGACATACATATTAGAGAATCCAAAGTATAGATCAGTTCGACCAGAAATTCAATGACCCAGAACCAAAAGCTCTAGATCACGGTCGCCTGAGGTTAGGTGAATATTGGAGATTGCACCTCGGCGATGAGTTTCTGGTCGGATAAATGGTTTATCCGCCCGTCTCTATATCCTCCACATGCAATAAACTATCTTCTCCTAATTTCATACATAGAATTTAGTATGACAACATATCTAACTCTATTGAGTTGCAGATCTATAAAATGACCATATTACCTTTAGTTTCCCATTTCCCGGAGTTGTGTCGCAGTGATCATGATGATCAAGCCTATGCTCACCTGATAGCCTCTACGACTCCTGTGACCTAGAACCCCAGGTGATGAAGAACATCATTGTACACAAATGCTAACTGACAGTTAATTAAAAGTCTATATAGGACAATTTGCCATACAGGTTAAGCTAGATTGTCCGCCTCCGCGTCTAGGGCCCTCGAACCAAATGGAGAGCGAGACAAGCCTGTCAGAACGAATCTGCAGTCTTATCGCTTTGGGGTCGCCACAATGTCGTTTACCTCTGTTCAAAATGGACGTGTCTTGGACTCACGCTCGTTAACTCCAATCCGCAATACACCATCGGCCAAAGAAAAGGAACCTCCGGATCCAAACATGGCGAATCCACGCCTAACTATTAATCGCGCTCTCGTATATGAGCGGCGACTGCCCGGTGATGCTTATATCACTGCGTATGTCCAGCGCCTTCAGCATGGCTATTACTCTAGCGCCGCCGTCTCAGATGAGGATGCCGAACACGTAGATTTTCTCGCCCTTGCATTCACCTTTCATTCGCCGCACACTATCACGCACCGCATCAAGTCCGCCACTATTAGTGTATCAGTTCGTGGAAACCGTGATCTTTCAAGTCCGAAGCCGCACCCTTATGGATATCCACTTGGTAACCCTCGCTTCCTTATGCATGCGCCGCACCTGATCTACGGCACTGTTTCCCCCGAGACCATGGAGTGGACATTCAGTCTAGCTGGGTCCCTCGGAATCTCAGAACTGCCCGTCAGTGCAAGCGTCATCCCCTCGGGGAGTTTCAACAGCCGATACAAGCGGTACGAGATGATGCGCATCCAAGGCTCCGCGCGTACTTTGAAAAGTCCAGCTGGCCGCGAATTCGACGTCGAAGCTGGCAAAATCGTCTGGTCCATGGAAGAGAACAATGTCCAGCGATCGGGTCTGCCACGCGAGTTCACCTTTGCCATGTTGATCCAGAAACCTACTGCAAACAGCAAGATTTCCCTGTTAATCGACGTCGACCCCGTGATTGACGCAATGATTGGCAGTTACCCATCCTTGATGTTGAAACTTCCCGAGTACCAACCTTTGCCGCGCCGGGGCGTCAATTTCCAACGAGAAGTCGGACAGCGATTCGAGCCCGTGGACCCGGTACGCGGGTTCAACTTTGCAGAACTCGGCAGCATGTTCGATGAGTACATTGCGATGCCAGGAAGGAAGTTCAGCCGTCAGGTATGTTCGCTAATCAATAGACCAATGAATCTCTTAGTACATATGAAGTGAACCGAAACTAATAGATACTCCTCTCAGATCCAAATCCCAACTGAGACCGACATCCCAGACAATCACTTTCAGCGCACCTACCCAGGGCAGTACGGGCCTCTCAACCCAATCCCGTACCAACAGCAACTACAAACCCACAACCTAGCCCTCCAGAATAACAGCCTCTCCCTACAGAACAACCTCCTACAGACAACCCTACAAAACCTCTGGATCACCCAGCCGAGGGGAGAAGAAATCCAATCCCGCCCTCAGCAGGTATCCCCCCAGACCCAAAATCAAAATCAAAACCAAGGCCGGGGCTACTACTCCTCCCCCCAATCCTCCCACCCTCACCCTCACCCAGCACCAACATCTTCCACCATCCCCCAAACGCCCGCAATAGCAATACCTCTTACCCTCCACCTCCACCTCGACCCCACAACCACCAACCTCCCAAACCTGGCCCGGCAAAGGCCCGGCCCAGGCGCCTCTCCCCAACCCCCACGCCGCACACCAAGCCTCCGCCGTGCCCAAGCGCGGGAATTTCCTAAGCACGCAGCGACCGGGGCATCGAATAACACCTCCACGGGCTCCTCGCCAAGCATAACAGATTCGATGATCCCGCATGCGGGCGCGCGTTTACAGTTGGGCCGTGCTCCTTCAGAGATTGGGGATGGGGATGGGGATGGAGATGAGAATCAGACGGTGCGCTATGTGAGGAGAAGGGATTCGGTTGGTGGGGGGACTCGTGGGCATGGGAGGATTATGAGTTTGGTTAACTCGCCACTTTCGGGGTCTTTGGTTTCGGGGTTGAATGGAAGGTAGGGGATTCTCTTTTTTTTTGGTTGTTGTTGTTTCCTTATTTTAAGTGGTTCCCCTCGGGTCTTTTGTCTTGATAAGATGCGCTATGTGAGATATCCATCATTCTTCTGCTTTGATGGGTCTTGATTCCCTTGTTTTGTGTTTTGAATCAGAGTCACGGGTGGGTGGGTGTATATCTAGTTTGTTTGCTTTGGCGAGTCTATACTCGCTCTGTGTTTTTATTTTTTTATTTTGCTAATGGTTGTTCAAGTGTATCATTGTGCGGAAGTGTTTGTCTGATCGAGACACCCATTGTCGGTATATAAGTATAGGGTTTGTCTGTCTGTTATTGTTGAAGGGGTGTATAAATAATGCTAGTTTATGAATTTTGATTCTATATTTGCTAGAGATACGAGGAAGCGGTATAATAGCAAGTGATATATATATCCACCTGATGTAGTTACGTATATATATATCTCTATCTAGTTCCGAGGACTATGAATATGGGCTGGAGGACACTTCGGCAATATGTATATAAATAGAGCATATCCAAACCAACAGCAATACCAAGAAAGTAACAATACAAATAGATTAGCACAGCAAGTATACCTTCCGGAGTTAGAGGAGAGGACGTATGTATATTATCATTACCATATATCAGTAGTCAGTTAGTATCAATATCTGTTAAACAGCACAAAACTCAAGACCGAATATAGCTCCACAACATCCGTCTCAATCTTATAGCCTATACCACATCTGCCATTCTAACAAATGCTTAGAGGAGGCAAGGATAGCGAGACGGTAAAGTATGGAGTTTAGAGTATACTAATCAAAAAGAAAGAGTCAGACAGAAGTAGCTAATATTGGAATTGGGGAATTATAAATATCAAAAAGCCACCAGTAGTGCACAAGCCTATAATCCATACTATAGACGGGGAATCGAGTATGAAGTACACGGACATATTGATAATAGCCAGCCCCCAGAACCAAAACCAAGACGACGCATTGAAGCAATCTTTAACCATTTGACCATTGACGATGGAATGATGGGAATCACTAAATCCTGTCCCCGGGGGAACTGGATAGAGCAAATAACAGAGAATCAAGAACAAGAACCCGCCCAGACCAGACGTTGGAAAAGAAACATTTGGACACCGTTTGTGATCGCAGAACAAACATACAAGGAGGGCCGCTGCCTTGGCAGCGAATAGAATATAGAGTATGGGAGAGCAAGGAAGTCAGAAAGTAGGGATCAGAGTCCAAAGGTAAGAAGTAAAAGAAGTAGTAATAAAAAAAAGTAGAACCGTTTTGGGGTTATCGGGTTGTTGCATGACATCGTGAAGAATAAAAGAACGCCACCCACCCGGATTCCCAGAACAGAATCCATATCAGAGAGCCACCGAAAGAGGAAAGAAAATAATAAAAGGCAAAAGGGGGTAAAAAGTAAGAGCTAAAACAGTAAAAAGCAGGAGAAAAAACACAAGAGCCACCGCCGTAACCATAAAGCAAAGAGACCATAACCATATAGACAAGAGACAAAGAGACGAGTACAGCCGCTGTCAGGTACATATTGTAGCAATAAAACGGCGTTTTCCTCCCAAACATAATAGGAGCGTGAGGAGTCTATCTCCAGGTAAAAACATAAGCATGTTGATCATTGATCAACATAGTAAAAAGAACAAAAATTCCGCCCTGACTCCCACGCTCCATGGCCATAAGCAACACTAAAGATACGGAAAGGTATCAAGAGATCAGATTTGAGGTTGCGCCATTTGCGGTTGCGTCGCGGCCGTAGTTGTCCATGTTGACATGGGTTGCGCGGCAGCATATGGCGCAGGTACGTAGTACTGGGAGCGATCAGTAGCGTAGTAGGACGGATGAATGGGATTTGATTCGCGACGAGGAACGTTAGGATCGAGACCAGGCATATTGCGATCAAGTGCTGGATGTGGGTTTTCCATCTGGCCGGACATGCTGAAGCTGCCGCGGGAGTAGGTTGCCGGGGTTGAAGGATCCATTGGGGAAGTAGCGTCTGTTGCTTGGCTGCGCGAAGAGATGGAAGAGTTGCGGTAGGCGGAAGGGCTGTGTTCCGAGGCTGATCTGTTGCGTTCGTTGAGCGAGCCGGGGAGCCCAGCGTTGATACTGCCTGGGATGGAGGCCATGCTGTGTGCGCTCATTGAGTCCATGCTGCCGCCATAGGGCCCTGCGCGGAATGCGTGGTAGTCTTCCTGCTTTGGGGGAATGGCGGATTGCCCTGGATTTGGCAGGTACGGGTTTGGTGCGGATTGGCTTGCCATCGGCGCGCCCATTGAGTATCCCTGGATTGGGCCTTGTTGTGGGGGATGTGTGGCAGCATAGGGACTGGGGTGCATGTAGAAGTCGGTTGAAGGATTTGGCATGGCGTAAGTGGGTGGGGCCATCATCTGCGGGCGATATCCGTATAGAGCGGCGTGAGAGGGTTCCTGGGTTTCCACAGCGTTGGCTTCTAGCTCGTCGATCGGGGACCGGAAGCTTTGCTTCTGGGTGAGTTCTGTGCGGGGTCGGATAAAGCGTAGGGAATCGACCATCGAGGGTGGGTTGAGGCTGCCGCGCATCACGTCCTCCACACTGTAATATGAGACCAAATGGTGGGTCACGCCCAAAACCGTCACGCTCATTGTCTTCTTGACCAACCCGGAGTCCTTGAATCCGTACGAATCAACCAGGGACCCAACCAATGCCCGCTCGAGCTCCGATTGATGAGATGAACGGTCTGCGAAGGGGCCCGAGCCGGGAGATGTTGGAGAATAGCCCTGGCTGCTATCGTGTCGTGGGTAAGGTTCGCCTGGCCGTCCAGCTGGCACTGGTCGTCGAGTGGCCTTCTTCATAGCGCGCTTCTTCTCCCCAGGAGGAAATGGCTTGTCTAGCTCACGGTAAACAAGGAAGTTGCCCAGAATGCGACTGGGACTCCAGGTGACTCCATCGGTCCAGCGTTTGATGCCGGATGCGTTTTCCTCATAGATGAAGACGCTGCCACTGCGCACGAGATGACTCCGTTCTCTGTCATGAGGGCGTCGGGGGACATGATGCAAGACACCGGTCAAGCATGCCTCGAAGAGAATTAGGGCGTCTTGAGTGGTTGCGACATACCCGGTGAATGTGGGCTCCAACACGGCGGCGGTCCCGTTCACCATGATGTAGAGTGTGAAAGGAGATACAATCCCAGGTGCAACCCCCCGGGCGTTTTGCGAGTGATATATTCCCCGATTAAGTGGTCCAAAGGTGCTAAAAAGGAAAAAAAAAGGAAAAAGAATTAAGCTAAGAGATCGACCAGGGTATGGAGAAGAAGGAGGAGGTTTTTGAGTTGGGACCCCTCAGTTGGAGAAATTCCCAGGGATCGTGATCGGCCAGCGAGAAGCACGGGCCTTCCCAAGTCAAGTCAGCGAGTCAACAGGTTGCACCGATTCGATCAGAAAAAAGATGGGGATCTACTAGAAACCCGTTCCACGGTTTGAGTTGCGGCAATTCCCAAGCTTTCTTTTTTTTTTTTTTTTGGTGGATCCACTGAGAGAAGGGAGGGAAGGGAATAACTATGTACCTAAATGGGGACCCTGGCTAATTAAGTGTGAGAGAGAGAGGGGAAGTAAGAAAAGAAGGGGGGGAGAAAGAGAAGGTCTGAGTGGTGATATCTCCACAGGGAAAATCATGGTACAGTGTGATAATCATTAGATTATTTAGATTATTAGATTATTTACTGATTATTGAATTATCCATTACCATTATTACTTTGTAGATTATCTTTGTACCTCTTATATCAAGTTGATACATACCTAGTTATATACCCTAGTTCAAAACCTGCAGAAAAAGAAGTATGGTCAAGGGCACCCGAGAGTCTAATGGCTTAATGTTAATGTTAATGTTTAAAAAAACTTCGGAGGGTTGGAACCGGAGAGTACTTGGATGGTGGTAGATAGAATGCTGAGGCCTGGAGTATCAATGACAGATATGACATGCGATATTATGTTTTGGGCGTTTTTTATTTCTTTTTAATTTTTTTTATTTCTTTTAATTTATTATATTTTCAGCTCTATTTTATTTTATTTTATTATTTTTTGCCATTTTCTGAAATTGGTTTAGCTGACCCAGAAAACGAAAAATGGAAAAGAAAAGAAAAGAAAACGAAAAAAAAAAAAAAGGAAAAAAGAAGGAAAAAAGGAGACGGTGGAATTCGGGAGCGGAGAAATACGGAGAATGAAACATTAAAAGTCATGATTTCACCAAACCCTCCACGAAAAGCAGGTACAGTTTCACTTTTTAATTAGAGACCTATATAACCATGTACTATCATAAAGTAGAAATTATTCTGGTAGACAACGATATAGTTAAATGATCTAATATAATTAAATTAAAACAATATACGAAGTAGAAAGAGAAGACAAGAACAGGTCAAGATACAATCACCCCCGTGCCATGGGTGATCCCGGTGGAGCCGTGGGTTGAGATCGGGGGGTCTCCGTGACATCGTAGACCAAAAGCCAAGGTAGCCCCCAAGTCGATTTTGACCCAGAAACAACGGACAATATACCCAAGTCTACCTCACTTGCAGGTCAATTCTGACTCAGCGGACACCTGCCTGATTTGGAAGGGAGAAAAAAACAGAAGAGAAAGCAGATCATCGCATGTGCCGGTCTTTCTCGAGGGCTGTTGTGTAAGTACAGGAAAACGCTCGGGGCTGTGACCAGTGGCTCTAGTAGTCGTAATTTTACATCTCATTGGTCCATTTACTAATATTCTCCACTTTTCCCATCTGACGCCCCATAAGAGAAATGATCGACTTGTCTCAGACAAGTTCTGTGGTTTAACTGGTTTAACCTTAGGAACCTCAAGAGGATCCCAATCCTCCGAAGGGCGTCATATCTTCCCATTACAGGACTAATCTCTCCCAAGAGAATGGACAGTGCACGCCATACCGAGCTATTGAAAAGAATGACCTCCACCTCGAACTCCGCATGGGTCATTGATCCTCCAACGGCAGTCAAGGATATGCTCCACGGTCTGGAGTAGCCAGTCAGACACGGGTTGAATTCCATCACACTTGTGGTGATTATTCTGTCCTTTTTTTTCCTTCTTTTTTTTTTTCTCCGGGTCCGGGCATCGGTGACTTCTGGATTTACTGCTCTATGACTGGCCTCTTAGTTTCACAGTCTATGGAATTTCCCAAGAAGCTTAAGGAGGACTGAGCGCATCCAGTTCCAGGTAGATCTCCGCCTTGACCCGTCGATTCGGTATACAATCTACATACAATAATGTATACGGAGTACTATTATACCATCAACGGAGTGAAGATCCCGGTAAGTGTTTAAATCCCAATCAGCATCAACGGATGTGCAGAGCCGGGGGGGACATATTGGATAAACAAAACAAACAAAAGAAAAAAAGAAGGTTAGGCTTCCGGGCTTAGAGAGAGTTTTCGGTAACTTCTTCTACTTTACTTTACTTTTACTCCTCGGGCCCTCCAGGGCTTCGAAACTTAAGAGGGGAAGAGGGTCCCGTACCTAAACTAATCAGCTAATACCGTAAGCACCAAGAAATTACGACTGGGGTTCGATTGGATGACCAAAACTTTCGCGGGAGATCCTCAGCAGATCCAGGCCACACTGCCACGCTCAGGAGTCTTAGCCTGGGCCATACCAAGACAACAGAACCAAGTCTGGTCTCAGCCACTAACCATTGACATGTGGGCTATGCACCCCAGTCAAGCCCACGGAGCTAAGGATATAGGATCGGCGGTTTTGTGGTTTGAGATAGAGGGAGAATGAGCGATTTTTGAAAAAAAATTAGAATATTATTATTCTGGTACTTCGTACGGAGTACAGAGAAGGGGAATTAATCGGATTGTTTGGTGTACGAAGTAGAAACGTTAGATAATGGTTCGGAGGACAGTGTTCCGTTGATTTTAGAGTCACGATTAGGGGTCCCAGAGGAGTGGTTGGCCACGCTTTCTAAAACCTAATTGACGCGAATGACAGATGTCAATATAATAAACAATTTAACTACCCTTTAGAAAGTATACAACAGACGCGAGAGAATATAATATTTGGGTCTAAAATGTAAAAAATATAGGCGGAAGTTAGTACGTAAGTATGCGCTGAATGTGATGTATCAATAATAAAAAACAGTATAATCGCCGATGTCCGAACCCAGTCTAGACAGAAAAATCAAAGGAGCACACCGGACCAAGAAAAAACAAATAATCAATTCGAAAGTGGAATCGAAAGTTCTGGACCGAGAAATATCTGAGATCATCGATTATTCTGCACAGCCCATCACAAGCCAAGGATTCCTCTAAGCGCGGGGAGTTCACGGCTAGACTCCGATTACGAGAAGTAAAGAGGTTAGCGTTGGCGGTTGCTAACAAAGGTACCCAATATACGGACAGGAAAATAGGTAGCTTGGCATTGCAATCTAATTACCCCACAAATGCTTTAGCAAATCATATCATAACCTCCGAGGGAGACGTGTACTCCCTACCTTTACGGGAGTCTGTGGCTTGGATCTTTATTAGCTAGACCAGAGGGCGGTTTCAACAATATTTCAACAACGGGCGATCTCGGTTTATGACATTTCCTTTCCTCGATTTAGAAGATCATCCAGCATGTACTTTTCCGTCGATCTCTTGGCTGTTGGATTGTTCGGAGAAACCCACATCCACGGACAGTGCACACCCGTACCCAAAGGTTCGGGGCGAATTAGATTACATTATGTTTCTTATTAAGAGTGGGGTTATAACTCCTAGACGCTTGAACGGGTAGATGAATCCAACAAAATGTACCTACGGGGTAGGGATTGTAATAAGCAACTGCAGGCTTGTCAGGTAGAGTTTCGCTGACAGTGAAGAAGGGAAAAAATATTTTAATATTTTACTCTTATTTCCCCATCAAGTGTACGGAGTACTTCGTACTCAGTACTCCTCAATAATCAGCTCTAGACCCCTTTGGGGTTAGAATCGGCGGCGATACGAAGATCGCCTCAAACTAGGCACAGGAGGCCAGGGAGGCACAGGAAGGAGGAAGGAGGAAGCACAGGAAGCACAGATGGCACAGGCACAGAGCCACACAGGAAATAATAGGCCAATGCACGCATCTTGAAGAAGAAAAATCCCAATGCGAAATAACTCACACTAATCCAACTAGTCCCGGTGGCGTCCGTACTATGCTTCCTTTGGAACAGACTAAGAAATGCCGCAACTCTCAAGGGTCTAGCACTAAGGGGCGATCATCATTAGGGAACTTGGCGTCGACGAAGATCCGGTTTGGTCCACCGACTGCATAGTAGTCTCGGGGGATTGTAGCTTTGTCTTCGGAGGCTCGGAGAAACTATATATTAATTCTTATCAGAGGACGCACATAGCTTGAGATGGTGTCATCTACGTCTACAGATACTATATAACAAAACGTACGGAGTACAATCAAGCGACAGGTGCATTGCATGTGCATCCACACATGCACCAAATACAAGACCTCCCCAGTACCACTATGCACCGTGCCACAAACACAAGTCCCTACATATAGCCTCGCACAGAGATCATGGGGAAACAAAGGACAAAAGCAATGGTACTACCTCCCTAATTCGTCCACAACCCCGAAGACTGTTTTTGAGACCTGGTTCTCTCACCCGCTCAAGTGCGTACGTAGTCTCTGCCCCTAATCTTGGTTACCGATTGCCGATTGGCTATTTGGATATTGCTTTTAATGTCAGATTCCCAGCCTCTTGGCAGCAAACATCATTAGGGTTAGAAGTCAATATCTTATTGGTTGGATACTTTTAACCCTGGGCATGTATACGTAGTACAACAGTGACATACCCAACAACACAGGGCAACAATGCTTAAGTGACGTTGGTGTTGGGTTGGGTAATATCGGATGACACGGCCACTGTGGAGAGCGGAAACATTTCGTTGTCAGCCTCAGGAGGGTCGGTGGCCATGATCAATGCGATCGTCTATTTCTTCCGTTTCGGGGGAAGTTACTCCGTAGTGGGTGCGCTCTATCCGATCGCGCTTGTCTGTGCATCGAACAATGGACTAGTTCTCATTCAGGTACACCGTACTCCGGGCGGAGGTATCCGGAGGCAAAAAAAAGGCAAGAGATAGGAGGCAAGAGGCGAATAATCCAAGACATTCGTGGATAGTAATGATGATGTCGGGTCATTTTGTATAGATAATTCCTATGGAGTACCAAGCATCGCCTCCACCTCGTATATCAAGACAGACCCCGTGATCCTCGTGTCAAACCAGCCGATCGGGTGGAAACGATGAACATGGACGAGTCCAATGAATCCAATCATTCCTCTAGTTTCCAGTAATAGTTAATGTTGGCGTGTCACACCAAGGGATCAACCACGCCCATGTGGTCAGAAGGGCTGTTCGCAGGGATCACTAAGTCCCAGGGAAGTCCCAGCGCTACGGCTCGTATCTGGTTGTGTGACTCAACTCCTTTTGTTTGAATCAAGAGGGGGTCTTGTATTCTAGAATTGTACAGGGAAAGATGCATCCAGATGTACTCCGTGCTCCGTGCATTGTAGGTATTATAAAATACGAGCGACTCATCCCTATCACAAGGGCTTTACCTGTGTCTCCAGGGCTCTAGTACATGATTCGTAGGACAATTACAATAGAAAACATTGGAATGATGTAGTTTTACGCTTTGAACTACTTGCCCTGTTGCTGTTATTTTCGGTCTTCTGGTTAGAATGTGAAACAAGGCGTCCTCCCTTGTTATATATGGGTAATTTGCTTGCGATCCCTAAGTTCAGCTACTATATACAAAACAACCTCAATTTATTCCCTAAAAATACCCAATTGTATGTTACGATTTATATTACCCCAATAGTCCTAAGAAATACCAGTGTGAAGCGAAAATCAACTCCCTACCTCGGCTTCCCGTTCTCCGCTTTCTTATTTCCCCTTTAGGAAGAGCGAGACTCCCGCATCCGGCACTTGGTCGTAGAAGAAAGCCGAGCTAAACCAGAAGCCCTTTTAAGTTAAGGTTTAACTACTCGATCTCAGGTAGTATGTTACTATAGTTATGGAGATCATACTTCACGATCTGATCAAGATGAACTCCGTAACAAAATGCCGAATGACCCACTATTAAAACTAGGTAGAGAAATCCCTATGACGGCTAAATTTAGTTACATAGAAAAAGAGCTTGAGATTTCAAAGTAGAAGGTAGGGAGACAAAGTTGGAAAAGAGATTGACAAACAATTGAGTAATAACTGAGAACAACAAGAGTTCCTATTATTATAGGGTGCTTTCTCATAGTCCGTCTTTAATAGCCTGAGGATTGCCAGACATCACACTAAAATCACAGTTGGATCATCACATGGACGTTAATATCAGAACTACTAAGCGTGTAGTATTACAGGTCTGTTTATACGAAATTTTAGGGTAATGTTCTTCAGGTTACTATGTAAAGTGTCCTTCGATGAGTCCCGCAACACCGAGACACGTCGCTATGTATCCATATAGTGGACCTCATGGAGCGTATAAAGCATTTGGATCCATGACATCAGTCCAAAAAACTCCCCAACATGAGATCTTCAAGATCCACAACGACACTATTGAGTCTTTCGATAAATGGCGGGCTCATAGGAGCTCCTCTAGAGGATGTGCACCGTAGCCTCTAGGAACGGATATCCCACTAGCTTCGGCCGATCCATGGCTCCATTTGTGATTGACCCTAGCTTGGAAGACTTGGAATACCAATCTATGTAACCCGCAATGGAACAAAGAATGTATACGGAGTAACGTACGGAGTACACTTGTAGATCATAACCTCGGGACCCACTCAATGGGTTGTTCACCGATCCCAACTCGAAAACAGGGGAGAGAACTACATCGAATGTTGTATGCACTAGATAGGACTCCGTACTCGTACTCCATATAATGGTGGGCTTCGGTATGTTGCCTATTTAGGCAATGCGGCATACATCGCGACTTTAGCGCCGTACACTATGTTGGACCGCCACAATAGTTCATCATATTGCCCGATATGTGGAGACGAACAACATGGATATTATGCACGTATATGGAGCATCATCACTATCCCAGCCCAACTAGAACGTGTCATCATCCCAGCTCGCAAGATAACACCCAACATTCTAGAAGGCAAATCCTGACATCTTCTGCGGACCCGCCATGTGCATTCTTCATCATGCAGGAGAAAGATGTCTTCCCTGCTCAGCTGCCAAGTCCGTCTCAGATGATCGTGCTAGTGTCCAGGTGCATGGCAATCGGCATATTACGTACCCCGTAATCGCCATTGCCTCATGCAGACCAGATGAATCCATACAACATACTCCATACATGTACGGAGTACCTAGTGCAGGATACCCCTATACATTTTACTGTAAGCCACTTTTAACGAAGTACTAGTCTTTGACGCTATTCCATCACAAACCTGCATAGTCCTCGATCTACACGCAAAGAAGCGCGCTAGGAAGCAAGGACGCATTTCACCCCTTACAACTTCTAAGCGTTTACCCGATTACCACGAACCCCTCAACACCGACGGGCCCGAGAAAAAAAAAGAAGAATGATGTACAACACTTACAAAAGAGCCCAGATGCATCAAATAGATAGATCGAACGCTCTCGCCGACCCATCCACACCTCTCAGCTACCCACATCACAACGCCCCGCCCTTCCCGGAGGGGTGTTAGCGGAGATGTGATTTGTGATTTTTTCGTATACATCACAGACCTCAGACCTCGGAGGAGCGGAAGACCAATAGAAAGTACACAGTAAGCGATTCACGCAACCGTTTTCTTAGAAAAAAAAAAAGCAGCTGAGATCAGATCGCGGCCAACGGCTTATGCACGCCACTATCCTTTTCCCATTTCAATCAAACAACATACAAAACAAGGTTCTTGGAGATTGAATGGGGCTTGCAGAGGTTGTCATGTACGAGGCTCGATTCGGTAGGCATTGCTCGTCACATCTGGAGCTGGAAATGAGATTGGATGATGGCGGATACGTGCTGCAATCGGGATCACCAGATAGTGGCGGAGGTGTGTGCGCGGTGTGGGTTTTTCGAGTGAGAATCTAACGAGGCCCTTTTTTTGTCTTGGAGTGCACCATATTCGGGTTGGATGGGGTCGTTAGTTCTGGGTCTATGCTGTTGTGTCCTAATTTGGCCATTAGAGCAATCTTGTCCCCGGTTTTTATCATCCCTGTTGCGAGGAATTGATCGGTGTCTACCCCTTGCTTAGTTTCTAGAGATGGTTTGATCGGGTTTGGGGCTCGAGAGTACGTGGCTGCGATTATCCTTTTTTTTGCTTTTTCTTGCTTTTTCTCGCGTGTTTTTGGGCTGGGGGAGGGGTGATGTAAAGTATGTTTGTTTCTGCATTGGGTTAGGCATGTTTGTATAGAGAAGATGGTTGTTGGGATCTTTTTTAGGCTTTGGGATGCTTGTTTTTTTTTGAAGGTGGTTGTTTTATGCTTAGGGTTCAAGTTTAGCTGTGAGGTTGTTTGAGACCGTTTGCCTTATTTGGACAAATGGTACTTTGGTTTCTTAGTGTGGCTTGGGTTGAGTGGAGGATAATAAGCAATTTGAAGAATTGTGAAATTTCCATATGTTTGGATATAATTATGCAAATATGCACATTGGAGATCAAATAGTATACATGTCGATATTGTACAGTCAAAGCACATCCAGCGCCGAGTCACTCCCGCTATGCCAATATATCAAAAGAAAAGAGTCCTAGTTATGCATAGGTACCCAAGAATCAAGGCGACGAGCGGAGCACTTCAGCAACAGCAGGGTCTTCTCCGTCGATCTCCTTAGAAAACCCACTGCCCTTTCGCACATGCATCAGCAACCGCAAAGCACCAACAGGCGTAACACCCTCAATGCGCTTCGCCATGCCAACACTGACAGGTCGGACACGCTGAAGGACCTGTCTCTCCTCATTACTGATACCGTGGACCTGAGTGTAATCTAGATCCGCCGGAAGTAGCAGGTTCTCATCCTGCTGGAACCGCTCTGCCATCTTCTCCTGTCGCTTCAGGTACGGCGCATAGCGGCCTTCGATGGCGACGCGGGTGAGGATATCCGGCGAAAACGAGGAGGGGGTATAGGCCGTCCCTGTCGGAGACTCGATGGTGGGAATGAGAGTGTTGATGTCGATGCCATCCAGACACAAGATATCTAGCGCTGAACGGATCGAGGTATCAGAGCGCACCTTGAAGCCCTTGCGAGACCAGGCAGACGACGAGAGCTTCGTGTTGCCAAGGAGAGTCTGTAGTTCCTGGATCTGCGCTTCGGTATCGGAGAAGTGGCTCCAACGCTTGTCGGAGACGACACCAGCTTCGCGGGCCATGCGAGTCAGACGCAGATCGGCGTTGTCCGAGCGAGTGGAGATACGGTATTCGCTTCGCGTCGTGAACATGCGGTACGGCTCTGAGACGCCCTTGGTGATAAGGTCGTCAATCATGATTCCGATGAAGCCGTCTGACCGGGTCAGGGTGAGAGGTGTTCGGTTCTGTGACTCAAGACCGGCATTTGTGCCTGCGATGATGCCTTGCCCAGTTGCTTCCTCGTAGCCTGTTGTGCCGTTAATTTGACCGGCGAGGTAGAGACCACTGATCAGTTTTGTCTCTAGGGTTGGTCGTAGGTTGCGCGGGTCGATGTAGTCGTATTCGACACCGTAGCCGGGCTGGAGCATGGTTACGTTCTCGAGACCGCGGATTACTCGCAACATAGCGTATTGGGCGTCCGCAGGCACTGTCATTGAGATACCATTCGGGTAGATGACGTCGTTTGGTGCGAAGCCTTCTGGCTCGAGCCAGATCTGGTGCTGGGTCTTATCCTTGAATCGAATGATCTTTGACTCAAGGGAGGGACAGTACCGTGGCCCACGAACAGTCTCACGGATATGGATGGATTTGTCCAGATTGGCGCGGATGATTTCATGAGCAGCTTCGTTTGTATGCGTCATCCAGCAGGTGAGCTGGCCTTCGTCGCCCACTTCAACAGTTTTGTTGAGATATGAGAAAGGGTGAGGCGGCGAGTCGCCCTTTTGCACTTCAAGCGCGCTAAAGTCGATGGTCTTCCTATCCAATCGAGGCGGCGTACCCGTCTTCAAGCGTCCCAGTTGGAAGCCCGCTTCCCGGAGGGACTTGCTGAGGCCGTATGTGGGGGCCTCGCCCATGCGTCCCGAGGGGAATACATCCATTCCAATATGAATTTCACCACCTAGGAAAGTGCCCGTAGTGATAACCACACGACCAGTAGGAATGACCTCCCCGGACTCCAGCCGCACGCCAACAATCTTGCCCTGTGCACCGGGGGTGTTCTCAATGCCTTCCGTGGAGAGCACAATATCAGCCACCTTGCCTTCCACGATGCTCAGATTTTCCGTGTTAGCCAGCTCCTCGGACATGTATCGCTTGTAGAGGTCGCGATCGATCTGCGCACGCGGTCCCCAAACAGCCGGCCCTTTAGAACGGTTCAAGACTCGAAACATGACACCAGCTTTATCGATAATTCGGCCCGCAACACCATCCATTGCATCCACCTCGCGAATCATCGTTCCCTTTCCAATGCCACCGAAACTAGGATTGCACGAACAAACACCGATATTCTCCAGCGAGGGAGTGATTAGCGCAGTGCGCGCGCCAGAACGAGCAGCAGCAGCGCATGCCTCGGATCCAGCATGGCCACCACCAATAACTATAACGTCGTATGGTCTATAAACGAACCGATTAGCAAGACTCTTGGAAAGGACAACAGGGGAGAAACCGCGAACCGTGTATTATCCGTAACAGTCGCGAAGCCACGACTCCGGCCCATAAATGAGCGGAGTCCGCGGCCCTGACGCATCAGCGCTACCGACCGTGCTCGAAAAGCCATGGCGGAATGCAATGCAAATGTTGACCAAAAAACAGCCAGGTACAGGACTTGAAGATCAAATCAAGTCGATAAGGAAATTTGTATCTTCTCACGTGATAGTACTTATAACCGTTAACACCGAAGGCGGTCACACAATGACATAAGCGCTTGCGCCATCGGCCAATTGCGGGGCTGCTGATGTTCAGGTGTAAGCTGATCTGGACATTTTTTCTACGACTGACCCCTCTCTACATCTTCAAAACTACCAGCGCAACCAGCGAGACAATCCCCCAAAATGAAGGCATACTGGTACGACAATGTTGAGGTAAATACCTTCCAATTGGCCGTACTCGGCTTTCCAAGCATTTCCAGGTACAGCCCACTTCGAACTAGACCAAACGCTGATGTCATTTGTTTACAGGGCGACCAGCGCGAGCCTCACGATTCTGGCCGCGCCGTCTCGGAAGAGAAGCTCGCCTCGCTAGGCGTTCTATACAAGCACTGCCCCACGATTGCGGCGGTTGACGCCATCGCGGCGGAGCGTGGATACCGTAACCGCGACGAGGTCTGTGTCTCACCTGCGACTATGGGCGCTATCTACGAGGAGAAGGTTAAGTCTTTCTTCTCGGAGCACTTGCATGAGGATGAGGAGATTCGGTATATTCTCGACGGGGAGGGATACTTCGATGTGCGTGGACAGGAAGACGAGTGGATTCGTATCGATCTTGTTAAGGAGGATATGATTATTCTCCCTGCGGGCATTTATCATCGGTTCACTACCAATGAGCAGAACGTATGTTTTTCTTTTTTTGGGACTTTTGTGGGTGTGGATTATGGGACTGACTTTGTCTACAGTACGTTAAGGCCATGCGTCTTTTCCAAGACGAGCCTAAGTGGACGCCATTGAACCGTGGCGCCGAGGTTGATGTTAACCCGCACCGCAAGGCTTATTTGGAGACTGTTGTCAGTCCTACTGCGGCTGTTTAGGATGGATCACTTTGATATTGAGATGCGTTATGACTGAATTCTTTGCACATATTCTACTGAACGATTGAAATCGGAATTTTTTGAGATTGTCTTACATCAGTTCGATTGCATAGTGCTTTTAAATGTACATGGGGACATCAAACCCACAGTAAATCCATCCAAACCATACTTAAGTGGCTAGAAATGGTCGAACGACACTTTTTACAATATCAATTGCGTGGGATGCCAGGCGTCCCAACTGGCGTACCCCCGGCATGGCACCAGGCATATCAAAGTGGTCACTCGTAGCACCACCGCTCTGTTGCCTCGTCATACTTGAACTGCGCAAGCCACCCATATCAACATTGAAATTATTCATGCGCGAGCCTAACCGTGCATCCAGGCCACCACGGAACCGCAGCCCCTCCGGCTCCCGACCGTGATCGTCAGAGAACCGGGGCGGCCCTGATGCTTCGGTAGAACCCGCACTACGTGGTGGTGCCGTTGACCCAGCATCCGAGTCCTCGCCGGGTCGGACGCCTGTCCTACCCATGCGCGGCCACAGGTCTGGAAGTCCGACGACTTGCACCCGAGGCTCGACGACGCGCTCCTCAAACCACGCGTGGACTCGCGCTTCAACGAGCTGAGCTATCTTCGGTACATCCTGCAGTCGGCTGCGAGATCCGATGAGTGAGCGCACGGAGAGGTCTAGGCGGTAATCTGGGAGGAAAGAGAATGCGACGTTGCTCTTTCGGCTGCTTTTTGGTGGGAGTTGGTCATTCGTGGTTGTGTGTTCTCCAGGACCAGAGGGTCGATTCCCTGCGTTGTCCCTTGGGTCTGATGTGGGGGGCGCTGGTGATCCGTCAGGCGTTTGAAGTGGCTCTGGTGGTTCGGTTGACGCTGGGATCAAGGATATACAGAGTGTTCCTGAAAATCTCACAACCGAGACTGATAGCGCTACTGGTATGATGGCGGAGCGTGGTTTGGGGTAGTTCAAAACCATGGATGTCTCGACAGCAATAGAAAGGTTGTCGTCGCTGAGGTCGACATCCAGTAGCGCCTGTAGCCGTCCACCGTCTGACATGGGGTCGTCAACAGCGATGATGCGGCAGTTGCTGAATATTGGAAATTCTTCACCTAGTGAGATATCGGTGACGTTTATCTTGTCTATGAAGGATGGTTTCTTCTCCGGGTTGTTCATTGCCGCCGTCAGGGAGCTGAGAATTGATGAAGTGGGCGAGTCCTTGAGGAAATACGCTGTCTCCCGATACTGAGCAATTGTCTGCGCAATGAGGACGTTGAACCAGTCCAGCGACTCGGGCTGATGCGAGGAGTGATGCATGCGGTGTCGGCCATGTTTGCTCGTAGGGTTGGTAGGAATGGCACTGTAGTAGGTTTTGCGGAGGATGGAGCGGGTGTTTGTAGAGGTAGAAGGTACGGGACGAAGAACATTCGACGTGGAGGGCTTTTCTCGTAATGACTTTTGGCTATCTTGAGGGGGGTTGTAGACCGAGCTGTAGCGGCGGTGGGTTGTGCGGTTTGACATGCCCCGGGACGGAGGGGGTGGCGCTTCACCAAAAATGAAAAACTTGATGAAAGCGCCGATCAGAAGTACTACTGAGAGTTGGCCGAGGAGAAACCCTTGCGTAAAGGACAAGCTAAGAAGGTGTTAGCAAGATCATATAGTCCACTCCACGAAGGAGGGCGTACGAGGATTGAGGCGCGAATGGCGCGGGCTCATCTGCATTATTGTTAGCATACCAGTTCAAACCTTTAGAGATAGTATCACTCACTATTTTGGAGCGCCATTGTCAGCGGCTGTCGACAATCCTTGTTCACAGTATCATCTCCAAGTGGAGAAGATGTTCCAACTTTCGGATCTCCAGGGCTAGCTTGGCCGAACAGCATATCTCTTATCGCTGATATGCCACTTTTGACCGCCTGCCTCTAAAACTTTAAGGAAGCGCCCTTATCTATTTCGAGACTAGCGTCACTTGCATCTATAAAATACGATGAATGCCTGCCACTTGTTTCATTTTAGCTCCAATTTTTGATCTCAGAGTTAAATTGAGCCTCTGACCTGCTCAGCCCTGGAATTTTAAGGCTGTTGGCTAGTAATCCACAGCACAGAGTGATTACTCAGTGAACGCCCGCGCTTAGGGTATTTTTAGTCAGCCATTAGCTTGTTCACAGGCTCATTGAAATAAACCAACGCCATAGCGGGATATAAGCGATGCCACGACAACTAAGATCGGGATGCAAGGGGGTCCCTGCGTCTGAGATAGACGAGCTCAGCCTCCAGGATGAGATCCATGAACCGGTCCGTTTCGTTACATCCACGTCGATCCCTGCCGAGCCAGCCATAATCAGAAGCCTGGCACGTCTCCCAGGGCTGAACGGGCGCGATCTGCGAATCTTGCGTAAAAAACAGAATCGACTACGGGAATCGGCTTTCCTGACCGCAAAAACAACCTTAGACGTGAGCTCCCACGTAGCACGAGGACTAGCATCGACGCTCATTTTTGCTCAGCATGAAGCGGGAACTGCCGTTTGTATCGACTCGCGCGGCTGGATCTTGACCTGTGCCCACTGTTTCGGGGAGATCCCTGAAGGGTGGAAAGCCGAGCGCCTGAAATGGCTTCTCTATTACAATGGCCTCGCCGTTCAGGTCGAATGTCGGGTGTGGGATGAGCGCCGCGATCTGGCTTTGGCCAAAATTGTCCGCGTTGAGGTCCTGGACGAACAGTGCAGAGGCTCGGTGAACCCCATTTTCACCTGTGTCCCTGTTGCTGAATCACTGTCTACCTGCAGTCCAATATTCTGCATCGGGCAACCGGGTGCAGACGATCTGGAGTCGGATTCTCCATGCAAGACTGCTTATGATTTGATCGAACTCTCTCGGGGTCGACTGTGTGGCATGGTAGCCGGTGCAGACCCACAGGACAACTCAGATATCGGTACCCTGAAACATAACGCCTGGACCTACTGGGGCCATTCTGGCGCACCACTTCTGCGCAGGTCAGATGGTGCATTGTTGGGTCTACACTCTTCATGGGATGATGCTACGGCAATGCGTCATGGGGTGCCCCTGGTTGCGATCCGGGCATTTCTTAGAGAACATCTCCCGACCGAGCCAGCCAATCTCACGGTGCCCGTTTAGTGATTCTGTACTCGGCTTTACTTGGTGATTAAAAAGCGGCAACTGGTGAGCACTAAATCGGAAAAGGAATGCTACGCAGTCTGAAATCCGAAAAAACGACAGTAGTCTAATACTATGGAAGGTCATGTGCCCTATGAGAGATATCTACAAGTAGACATTCCTTATGCGCGTATCCTTCAAATCCCACGACTGAATGCTCCTGATATTCTTCTCAATCTATCACTTTACGGTTGTTGATAGCAGGTTCAGACAGTGGAGGTGAGTGAGAAAAGATCAGGACATCTTGAATGACTGCATGGAACCAATTCATTCTGACAGTGATATCAAGGAATCTTGGGCCATAGTATCTTAGCTCTTTTCCGGCTCAAGTTCTGACTTCTCTCGTCTCCGGCGCTTTCGGCAATGAAATATACCGCAGAGTCCATTTTGACTTGCTGAGGGCCGCTTGGTGGAGTCTAAAAAGCTGGAGGGCCTGGGACGGCAATGGTCGGACTTTGCACACTAATTCAAGATATGAAGAGACATGCTTAAAATCACTGATGGAGATGCTTGTTGCTTTGATGTCATCAAAGTCTCCCTGAAAAATCTCGCTATCCGAGATGATGCCATATCTGGCTGGACATCGAGTAGAGCAGACAACTCCACGGGCTGTGTATGTGATAGAAAATAGCTTAGGATAATCAATGTGATGTGTGAATAAGACAAGGAAGATATCCTTGAAAGGATAGGAGACAGGAGTATCCTAGTTTCACTATGTAGGTTGATAAGAGAGACAGAGGGGGGAAGGTTGCTGTACCTCCCAGTTGCTGGGGGAAGAAGAAGAAGAAGAAGGAGAAAAATCCTTGTGTATTCAATCTGAGAAGAGGAAAGTATTTATAGTCTGAATCTAACAAACAAGCGCTCTGTTTACAAGCAAACAGCGGGAGATGGGATCATTTCAACAGTCTTCCACTGGGTATGATTCAGACTCCGTTATCTTCAGTGCCTGTATCCTTTTTCTTCTTTATACTCGTCCATCCCATGCCAAATGCAAACAGAAAGGCACCCCCAGCAGCAGCGACCGCAAGATACATAACATGGACAATGGCTTGGTTGTAGGCCAGCAATACACCTGGCAAAGCTTTGACCGACACTACGTCCCGAACCCCTGCAGCGCCGGCCGCGATAATAGCCTCCGAGCTAGTATGTGGGGAGAGATTCTTCAACTCTGATTTCAAGCCTGCGCTGAAGATGACTTGGGCGAGAGACAAAAAGATGGCGCCACCGAAGTTCTGGCCGAAAACAACGAGCGAGGTCACAATGGAAATCTTTTCCTTTGGCGTATTATTCTGTACTGCGAGGAGAGGTATTTGAAGCCCAAGGCCGCGGCCGACACCTTGCAGGATCTGAAACCCTACCCATCGACCCGTGGAAGTGGCGGGAGTGAGTGTGATCAGAAGCCCTGTTCCAATCATCAGGAGGGCTCCGCCGACTACCGCGAAGGGTAGATAGTATCCTACTCGGCCCACTGCTCAATTTGTTAATATCCATCGAATTTGTGCCCAAACGTGACGGAAGGTTGCCTTACCAAGTACTCCAGTGATCATGGCGAAAATCATGGTCGCCAAAATGGAAGGAAGGAGATAGACTCCACTCATAGTCGGAGTGGCACCTCGGACAGCCTGAAAATACATGGGCAGGTAATACGTCGAAATCAACGAACAAGCGGCGAAGAATCCATAATTTATGCAGCTGGCCCAGACAACTCGCTGGCTAATGATAGAGAAGGGTATCATAGCACCGTCTCCCATGTAGTACTCCCATGCTGCAAAGACAATCAGCAAGACCCCAGACCCACAGAAGAGTCCAATGATAGTGGAACTATTCCAGGCATAAGAGCTATCACCCCAATTCAAAGCCAGGAGAACTTGGATGGCGGCTCCAGCAAACATGGCGAAGCCAAGTAAGTCCAGTCTTTTGAGAGACGAAACTAGCGTCTGCCCTCCATATCTTTTACCACCATGACCTGGAAGTGGTGTAAAGATCAGAAGAGGCCCTACTAGAGCGGCACAGGGAAGGTTGATGTAGAAGCCTGGAATAAATACGTTAGCTCTCTGAATACGCCCCGCAGGTCAACGAGGAAGGGATTCATACACCATCTCCAAGATGCATGCTGCGTCAATGCACCTCCAATAAGAGGACCACACAATAACCCGAGCTGCGAAATGCTCATAAGAATACCAGTGAGAGCTATGGATGTAGATTTAGCGGTTGATACTCATGGTCCAGCGCGGTGGACATACCAGCTTTCTTTTCTGGTGGGACACTCGCATGAATGATTGTGTAGGCTCCATTGAGGAGGCCAGATCCACCCATTCCAGCAAATGCCCGGCCGACAATGAGCATGTTGGAGGATGTGGCTGCACCACAAAGGACAGAGCCAAACTCGAAAATGGCGAAGAAGGAAAGGAATGTCCACTGCCCATCAATTGGGTTAGATCTATTCCACATTGACAGGAGAAAAGCCAGAAGATAATACCTACCTTATTGTTATAGTAAGTGTACATTTTTCCGGTCAGAGGTTGAAGAGCACAGCTAAAGTCACAGGTATTAGGCATGAGACATCGAGAAGCATCCGTATCTAGGCAACGTACCTGGACAAAAGGTACGCGGTTCCATACCAGCCCACGTCATTCAGGGAGTGAAAGGTGGTTGTGATTCTTGGAATCGCCTGAAAATCAAATTATTTTCCATCAGTTGCTCTACTCTAACTATCAACTGAGGCGAGGAGGGGGATGGGGGATGCAAGGCAGACAACAGTCTACTTACCGTAGACACAATAGAAGCATCCAAAAGCATCAAAAACCCGACAAGGGTGAGCGCAACCATAGTACTCAGCAGCCCGAGCCCTATTAGTTGTTCGGTCCCGCCTGTCGCCACGGTTGTTTCCGTTGCATCCTTTGTATGAGCGGATTCAGAGCCTGCGGTATTTGTCCCCAGTGAAGCAGCGGGCGAGACATATACAGCCCTATCTGTGTCAGTATTATGTGTCTTTTCCTCCATCTTCGAAAACTCTGAACCGGGAATGATAATAAAAGTTTTGGATGGAATTAGGAAGCAGTCTATGTAAACGTGCAAAAAGCTATATATATAAAGTGAAGGTAAATAGCCCCCAGTAGTCTACATTCATGGCTCGGGATTGGGATATAGTTCGTTGTCAGTCCGTCGGATCGGAGCTTCCAATTCCTCTCCGCTCCGATTATTATACTACTTACGACTACTATCATGAAGGCGGATCGGGCGTGTCAAAGATAATACGGAGCCACTTGCTTCCAACTCCCCGAGATGCTGGATTTCCCGATTCTAGAACCCCCTCAAAAATGTTTTTCATAATCGGCTAGTGCCGCTTTCGAGAGGCTTACGAGGGATTTAATCTTGGGGTTGGTACAGAGCTTAGTAAGAAGGCTTCACAACGGAAGAGCATATTAGCTTATTGATGATAGTGAGATGACATTTTTAGAAATAAAATATCGCAATTTATGATAATATACTGTAGGAACACACAACTGCAGCCAGATTAAATAAGAAGGATAACAAATCGACCAAACGCGTTGTTCCTTTTGCATGGTCACTATGTCACTATTGAAAGTCCCAATTAAAGGTTGGAGGAGCGGATGCAAGGAGATAAAACTCGGGATTTCCTTAATTCCATAAAAGATCAGGCCATTATGAAACCAATCTCATGCCATTCAATTTTGTCCATGTCTTGTTCAGCTGTACACGACCTGGACCTTCCTTCAGGAGCGGATCGGAGCTATGCTAACTCCGATGGTCCTATCGTCCTCCCAACACCTGCTGTTCTCTCTTCCCCCCTTCTCTCATCGGATGCAAATTACCCCCAGCCTCCAATGAATGCCAGGGAAAGATTATCTGGCTCCGTTCCGCGGCAGGCCCTGGCGCAACAGCCGATCTCCTTCAACCTGGGGCTTTTCGAACAGCCCATACATCCGCACACCTCTAGCGATAATGATAATAGTAATACCAATTCAGCCGATAAAACTATACGCTTAAATAAGTCGGTGCGGGCTTGTATCAACTGTGTGCGGGCAAAGGCTCGATGCTACACGGGCGTAGATATGAGGGGGAAATGCGAAAGGTAAGATTGTCAGCGGATCTCTTTCTCATCGCTAACAATGGCCAACAGATGCCATCGCATGAAGAAGGAATGTCTGCCGTCCCCACCGATGCGTAAGCGCCGCATGATGACAAAAACGCCGGGGGACAACAAGGTGGAGAGACTAGAGGAGAAAGTGGATGGGCTCGTCGCCCTACTCAAATCCGTGACCCAGGGTGCTCCGGGGTCCTTCAATGCATCGTCAATCAACTCCGCGTTAGGAAGACTGATCCCAGCTACTTCCGGCCGCGAAGCGGATGGAGTGATAACAAACAATACTAACCATGTTGAATACCCATATGATAAGCCTGGGGTGACCAGAAGCGTGGAGGGCCCCTTTACCCCGACAACCTCATCTTTGTCCAGGCCTGAATCCACAAACCAACTACCATCCCTCATCTACTCCTATCTCGAGCCTAGCGCCGAAGAGGCTTCGGCTTATTTAGACAGGTTTCGAAATGAGTTCCAGGGCCAACTACCATTTCTCCAGGTTTCCTCGTCGATGACCGCCCAACAACTCCGCCAGGAAAGCCCGCTGCTCTGGCTAAGCATAATGACAGTGGCATCCACTCGCTCTACTCAGAAGATCATGCTATCAAAGGAGGTCTCCGGCGTCTTCGGTCGCGAAGCGTACGTCGAGGGAACGAGGAACATGGATTTCCTTTTGGCCGTTCTGGTGTATACCACCTGGTAAGCCCTCATCACGGAGACATTTACCCTGATTCTGCGATAAAAATTAATAACACCCTGCTCGTTCACTGTTCAGGGACAGGCACTATTGTCTTGCCAAGTCTATTTCGACAAGTCTCGTTCAGCTTGCCATTGCTATTTTGTACGACTTGGGACTGGACAAGCCGCCGCGACAGGATCCCGGTGTAACAATAGCCTACGAACTGAAAGGGATTGTGAAGCCGTCTAGGTTTACGCGCTCTCCGACATCTGAAGAACGCAGGGCACTCCTGGGGTGTTTCCTAATTAGCACAGGGTAGGCAGGCAACGAGATCCACTGAGTCTTTGTTAGTGTCTAACTGCAGTAGACCGCCTTGTTGGGGCAAGGGGCAAAGTTTGCCATGGACCTCATATTTTGATGAGTGTGTTCAAGTTCTTGAGGAGCAGAAAGAGTTCCCTTCCGACGTCCTTCTTGCCCAACTGGTAAAAATTCGTTTTCTTTCAGAGAATGCCTCGGACCATCCAGGACTCAGTGCAGCTTCCGGGAGTCACACGATGAGACCTCAAACTACAGTCTATGTCAAATCACTTGAGGCGCAGATGCGCAACTTGAAGTCCAATATCCCACAAGAGCTTGACAGCAACAGTAAGTGGAATCATTTCATACCGTATTTTTTAGTTTACTGACAACATATATGACTATATAGAAGTTCTATTGCTGGAAATATACAGTGCCGAACTTATGATCCATACGATTGCACTCTCTCCTGGAGTAAATACGTTCCCCGGTCAACCCACTCAGCGTTTTGAGTGCATATATGCTTGTTTACAGGCAGTCAAGTCCTGGATAGACACATTTTCCACGATCCAACCTATAGAAATTGTGGGATTTTCGTCGCTCATGTATGGGAATATGATGCGTTGTGTTGTTGGCATTTATCGCCTCGCAACCTGTAACCATCCGGAATGGGACCGAACCCTGTTGCATGAAGCGGTGAATGTTTCATGGGTATTCGAGGAGGCAAGCAACAGCTTTGATCGTGTGAAGGAAGTGGCAGGGCTGGATCCGGATGGCTCACAGGCACAGGATTCCTTCAGCCTTATGGCATCCAAGCTTCGATCTATGAAGATGTCGTGGGATGCGATGCCGACGCTTTTTACGCCGCCGTCTGTTGACGAACTTGAGACTTTTGAGACTTTTACCAGTGAATTCCTAGATACCTGGAATTGGTAAAGGTTAGGACCAAGTACCATGATGACCTAGTGTATATATATCTTCAGTTGGTCGCTTTGGTTTGTCTAAGGATAATGCTGGAAATGGATTGAGGAACAAGATAGATCATAAAGCTTGCATGAGAGCTAGTGTTTTATTTGCCAAGCAGCTTTTGCACGTCCCCATGCTTTTTCAAGCTCTGTCTCCGTTCCGACTCGAAAAGAGGGCGGAGGTAGAGAAGCTCAAAAAACAATCTAGAACCTCACAGGGGGCAGGTTGGACATAATTATGAATGCCTAAAAGGTTAGTCCTACTAGGCCTATCTAGCGTCGACCTGGGTTAGATAACTATTAGCTAGACCGGTAAACTGGGCTTACATTACTAGCTACATTTACAGTCAAAAAGTCTTAGGAATCGACTTGATAATTGATAGTCTCACAAATACATATGAGCGATTTCGTGGTGGGGAACAAGTACGTGGGTAAAGGCGCCGTGGTGACCTGGCTTCGTTGGACAGGGCGTGACAACAGAGAATCCGACCACCACGCCTTGAGAATAGTCCCAGGTTTCCTTCAGACATATATCGATCTAAAGAAATGTGCTCATAAAGCTGACAATTGGATGTTTTTGAAGAATGATTCTGAGTTCTCTACCAGACGTAGTTGGAAATGGGGTAATGTGGTATCAATGTTATGCGCAGAGAAGTCTCTTGCAGTGAAGAGCCTGAAAAGACCATTTGAAAAGATCATCTGAAAATATCATCTAGAAGGACATGACAAGCCCGTATAAGCGGCCGATTATTCTTATGGTTTTTACATACAACATACATGTAGAAAAGTAGGTAGGTACGTTCCGTTGCCCTCTTAGTCGGCGGCACCTCCCCCCACTGCCCCACCGCCCCACCACTATCTGACAACCTTGAGAGTCTGTTCATCAACTTTAGAAAACGCAACTCTTTTTGTCCATATCTAATTTTGATATCTCGCCGAAGGGCCATAAGGCCCTTAGTTTTTAATTTATTTACATGTTAGATGATTCTCTTCGATCTAATAGTCCACAACCCGGATCACCCCAAGAATAGCTCCAGTCTTGCACTTCTAGATGTCGCTAGAATTCGCCAGCAATGGAACTCTACCTGGATCACTCGCTGCATAGTTTGCCTATATCGTACGCCAATATGTATTTGAGAAAAGGGAATGTAGACAAAAGTTGACCGACATAGGCGTTTATTATTCCTCTTACGATATTCAATCCGAGGTGCCGGTTCGAGCAACAGAGATGTCTCCACTGCCTGCAGAGTTGCCTATCGCCAGTATGCCAACATCGAATCAACTAGCTAAAGCCATATTTGGCTTACAGGAGCCATAATTTGACCTTATTAAGTGAGCACGACTAGTTATTCATTCCTTCTATCGATATTTCAAGCTACCGCATTAACGACCTCGAATTGCTAGGAATTGACTTTAAGAACTTGTTCGATCATCTATATACCATGTCAGGGGGTGAGATCGTTCTATAATATAGACTATTTCTACAGTAGTCTTCACTTTCAAAGGAGATCTTCGGGGTAGTATTTCCCACCTTTTCTCTATTGCAGCTTCTAGTAACATTAACAAGAAAGCAAATTCGGAGTCTCGAATTTGTATGCCTAATCAAATATCTACTCCATATATATTACGATATTTGTGCGCCTTCTTCTCTAAGTTAGCTACTAGAGAACGTCTACGGGATAAATTTGCTATTATAATAAACTTTAAGACATCGAACGAGTATTAGTAGTTCATAGAGCCGAGATTGTAAATTCACAAAGTAAATCTTTGATAGGTGAACCCATCTTGATATTGGTCCTATTGAGTGATACATTGAATTTGAGAATGTGCTCCTCTCGCACAATAAGAGAGATCTGTCCGCGATATTAATATCTGTGCCGCCCCCGGAGACATCATCACCTTGGTTGGTATCACTAAGGCTGGAAAGTTAAGAAATAGTTGAAGCGTTTGAGTCTATAGTAGTTCAGTGGAAACAAACCCCTCCTGGCTGTAGAGCCTGACTAGTTGCATACATATCCACCCTGCATGAATCACCTTATTGGCAATATGCGCCCCACTGGTCTGAACAAGGTAATGAACGTCACTTCGTCCCCCTGTTTGGTGATAGCGGACTCATTAGTATCCCCAAATGCAATAACATTGGTGTATTCCAGGCTCCAACCTTAGGTAATGATTCCTAACGAATTTTAATGATCCTGAACTTCCCCTCATCGCCCCCAAATCTATTGAACGTTCAAACATACCAAAGCTGCACAATGCAAGAGCCCCTAGACAAGGGGTATCAACTCGGAGTTGATGTTGGCGGGACATTCACAGATGTTTACGTGTTTACCCCGCATGGACAAACAGTGCGCGCAAAGGTTCCAACAACTATCCCAGACCAAAGTATCGGAATCCAACAGGGCATCGCAAAGGCCCGTGAATTACTCAAAGAGCAATTCGGCTGGTCAGGGACTTTCCAATTCATTCACCATGGTACGACAACCGCAACCAATGCGGTTCTCGAAGGGAAGGGCGCTCGCACCGCACTAATTGTTACTGCTGGCCATAAGGATATATTGGCTTTACGACGCTCCCAGATCCCAGGTGGACTGGGTGCGTGGCTACACTGGACCCCACCCGAGCCTATAGTGCCACTTGAGCGAGTCGTTCAATGTAAAGAACGCATGTCTGTGCAGGGTGAAACAGTCACGGCAGTTGACATTGAAGATCTGCGACGAAGCTTGAAAGAGCTGGCAAGGCAGAAGCCAGAAGCAATTGCTATCTCACTGTTGAACTCACATAGCAACGAGGCTCATGAACGGGTGGTTGCACAAATAGTCCGTGAGGAACTTGGAGCTGATATTGCCATTACTTGTTCTACGGATGTCCTCCGTGAAGTCGGAGAGTACGAGCGGACGGTCACAACCTGCACGAATACGCTGGTAAAGCCGGTTGTCGAGAAGTATCTGTTCAATCTGTCTAAGGCGCTTGCGGCGGAAAGTGAAGCCATTCGGGTTCTCAAGAGCGATGGTGGATTGACCAGTTTGGCTCTCGCCTCGGAACTACCAGTCAATATCCTCATGTCCGGACCAGCAGGAGGTGTGAAGGGAGTGGCAGATGTTGTGGCTCGGAGTACTCCGTACAAGAATCTGATTACATTGGACATGGGAGGCACTTCTACCGACTGTGCACTAATTTACAATGGTCAGCCTCAACTCCGACGAGAGACTGTTGTAGAAAGTCTTTCTGTTCGGGCGCCCGCGGTTGACATCAAGACCGTGGGAGCTGGAGGAGGGTCGATCACAACGTACATGGAGCTCACGGAGACCCTGCGGGTAGGCCCTGAGAGTGCTGGTGCAGCACCGGGACCTGCATCTTATGGAAAGGGCGGAAAGCAAGCCACTGTCACGGATGCCAATTTGGTCCTGGGATATTTGCCTAAGACATTGTTGGGTGGTGCGTTCGCGTTGGATGTCCATGCTGCTATAGCTGCTGTGGAGGATATTGCGAATCAGATGAAACTTCCGGTTACTCAAACAGCCGAGGATATCATTACAATCATCAACGAGACAATGTATGGTGCCTTGCGGCTTGTCTCCGTGGAGCAGGGCTATGACCCTCGTGAATTTGCACTTGTTGCTTTCGGCGGTGCCGGTCCTCTGCATGCAAACGCCGTGGGTCAACTTCTTGGGGCCTGGCCTGTCATTATCCCGCCTTCTCCGGGAATCTTATGTGCACAGGGTGATGTGACCACTAAACTTAGACACGAGCAATCTGCCACGTTCATCCGTATTGTCTCCGGAACCACTGTTTTCGAGGCACGGGAACAGTATCAAACGCTAGAGCAAGAGTGTCGGGATACGTTGTCTAGGACGGCGGGTGATCTATGGCCCTTGTCATGGAAGACGGCATATCAAGCAGATCTTCGGTACAAAGGCCAAGCTTTGATGATAACGATTGAGATCACCGAAGAAGACTTGGCCCTGACTACTGAGAAATGGCATGATGCGTTGCGACAAAAGTTTGACCAGCAGCACCAGCAGATGTTCACTTACTGTTTACCTGACTTTGAGCTTGAATTGATGAGGCTGGGCGTTGTGTTGGAAGACGCCTCGCCGGGTATTGATATCCCGCAAGTTCCCAAAGGAACAGTTCCCCCTTCAGACGCAAAGATTGGCGAGCAGAGTATCATCGTGCAAGGTGAAGAAAAATTGGCAACACTGTGGGATCGTCAGAAGATTAGCAAGCAGGGTATCCAGGTTTCCGGTCCGTGTATTATCTCCGAAATGGACAGCAACACACTCATCTTACCTGGCTACTATGGTGAGATCGACAGCATCGGGAATATTTTGATCAATCCTCTGGAAAAGAAACCTGCCGCCGTTACCACACACACTGCCGAGTCAGCCAAAGAGCTTGTCAAGAGCACTCCATTAATTCCCACGCTCATATCCTCGACACTGGCCTCTATTCGCGGCGAGATGGACAAAATGATGCTACGATGCAGCATGTCCCCTGCCATCCGAGAGCAGCAGGATGAATTCAATGTCATAACCGACTGCGAGGGCAAAATGCTGGTTGGTCAGTTCGGCAGTTTCATCACACAGTTCCTCGATGTTTGGAACGGTACAATCGAGGAGGGCGATGTGTTTATTACCAACGATACCTACCAAGTGCAGGGTGCCATCAGCCACCTCAACGACATCATCGCCTTTTTGCCTATTTTCCACAACGGTCGGATCATTGGGTTTGCATCGCAATTTGGCCACCTGACAGACGTTGGGGGTATCGTACCAGGAAGCATGTCCATCAACGCGACATCAGTCTTTGATGATGGCGTGCAGATTCCTTGCATAAAGCTATATACCCGTGGTGTCATGAACAAAGATCTGGTTGATCTTCTTTGTCGAAACTCTCGCCAACCGGCATGGTATCGCTCTGACCTTACTGCCATTGTAGCATCCTGTTCTATGGCAGCCACCAGAGTCCGCGAGTTGGCCACTCGTTTCGGAAGTGAAGTATACCTAGCCGCGTGCTCAGAACTGCTGTACCGGAACCGAACTGGATTCGCAAAGATTATCGAGCGCCAATTCGATGATCTGGAAAGCAAATTCACAGACTTCGTCGATGATGATGGTCATGGTGTGGGACCTTGGGCACTCACCTGCTCCATGAAAAAGGTCGATGGTAACCGGCTGAAATTTGACTGGAGTGGCACTTCTCCACAGAGCGAGCGTAGTATCAACTTCTATCTCTCGGAGACAATGTTCAGGATGTTCATTGGCTACTACCTCATTGCAGCCGCTGCTCCAGGCACAGTTATCAATGACGGGTTCCATGACTTGATTGATGTGCACATCCCTCAAGGATCAGTCCTCAAGCCTGTTCGCCCTGCACCGATCTCATGTCGGACTCACTTCCTCGGACGGACCTTGGACATTGTACAAGCCCTGATTGGCCAAAAGCAAGACTCCTACCAGGCTGCCGCTGGATTCAGTGACTCGCCTCACTTCTTTTACTCTGGATTCAAGCCAGATGGGGAGTGGTACCAGCTCTACCAGATTGGGTTTGGAGGTGTACCTGCACGACAAGCCGGCGATGGCCCTGATTGCCACTGTCTCTTCCCCGCCATCAAGTCCATCCCCACAGAAATAATAGAGCTAAACTACCCGTTGCGTATTGAAGCAAATGAGAGCGTCGCCGACAGTGGTGGCGCCGGATTCTACCGCGGCGGCAATGCTCAGCGCACGCTATACCGATTCCTAGCCCGTGGGGAGTTCAGTCTCCACGATGACCGATGGTTCACCAAGCCATGGGGATTGAAGGGCGGAAAGCCGGGACAGCGCTCCCGCAAAATCCTCTACCGGTACTCCAAGTCCGAAGACAGTCCTCCGACTGAAATTTTACCTTCCAAGTGTGATCATATTCGCGTTGACCCGGGTGATCTTCTTGAGTGGGTGACTTGGGGTGGAGGCGGATTGGGTGATCCTTTGACACGTCCGGCAGAAAAGGTTGCTCTGGAAGTACACCGGAAGCTTGTCACGTTTGAGGGAGCTCGTATTGCGTATGGTACCGTTGTCAACGACGATTTCACTGTAAATGAGGCCGAGACCGAGGCATTACGGATCCAGATGCGGATGGAAAGTAGCCAGATTATTGAGTCCTCCATATATGACCGTGGTGGGAGTCTCGAGCAGTTACGCGAAACATGTCTGCAGGAGACTGGACTCGATGCCCCGTTGCCTCAGTGGGAAACGGAAATTTATGGTCCTCACGCTGGATTGGCATATGTGCAGGACTGGTTCACTGGGATGCGGTCACGCAAAGGTTGGGAGCTTGATTAGTTTATAACAGGATGCACTATTCTTAGATCGTTGTTTTAAACCCCGTTGCCAGTGGGCATATATATTTAGGTTTAATGTCACATATTTATCAACGTGGGTGACCTAGTTATGATTGTACTTGTACTAACATATCGCGTCCTTCCGGCTCAACCTACCTCCGCATTACGACTCGCAAAGAAGATTGTCAATTATATCTCCTTTGGTACTCCCAGCTCTGCCAGTGACTCCGTCAAACCCAACCTGACCCAATTATCGATCTCCTTCGTCGTAGCCACGGCGATCACTCCCAGCATTCCCAACGAGTTCACTCCAGCCTCCTTATTAATAGCGCCTCGTCTTCTTGGTAGTACGATAATCCACCTCTTAGTAAAAATCACATTATGCGGACAGACTGTCCCAGATGGCGCACCCGTCGTATAGTCCCCAGCCACCTTCGACGCCTCCTCCAGCAGTTCCTTGTAAGTTTCGAATAACGCAGCGGGGGTCAAATCACTGCCAAAGCGTCGATAGAACCACTGAAATGGAACCTTGGTCTCAGGCTCATCTGGAGAATCCAAAAAGGCAGCAAAACTGTTCGCCGGCAAGGGCATCACCTGCACGTGTTTATGCAGCCGACTACATCCGCCATTCGGGCCACAGTTGTAAAAGGCAACGTAGTCGCTCTCTGCGGAGTTCAGCAGCCGCCACGTGTCGTTTAGATCGGACTCATCAAGCGCCTCGTATTGTCGTTTGTATCCATCAAACGTGAGCAGCATGAGGTGCGGTCGCGCAAAGCAGAACTTGTTCACGATCACTAAGTGGCTTTCTAGCGTGCCGAGCTCGAACCCGGTGGTGCTTATGTCGCTGCCTGGTCGCTTTTCGGGTTGTTGGATTTCGGAATCGGGTTGGGACTCGGCAGTTGTTAGAGTTGGCTTTTTTATGAGGGCAGAAGTGAGGACAAATTGGAACTGGGTCATCGCATTAGTAGATATTTGATTTGCATTGTAGTCAGGAAGGGATGAATACCTTGAGGTCGCCATCAACATGCTCGATGATTTGTTGTTTATCGTCGTATTGGACGATGCCGGATTGGACAAGGTTGTCAAATTTGGAGAGGATAAGGGATTCTTCCATTTTAGGGGTCAATCTCTTGGTCGTGAGTTGTGTCAAAGGTATGTCTATAGTTTATGTAGTTGGAGGTGGGATAGAGATCCGGCCCCAGGGGGAGTTCCACGTTATTTATAATATTCTTTACCAGTAAAATGCCACATAGCTTTCATTGGGAATTACTGTAAAATATTTTTGACAGTAATTTGCGATTATCAAAACGACTAATAGGCCTATATTAATTTGACAACATAGAGGCTAAAGAGTGAACGTCTACTTTAATTGACTGAACAATATTTAACAATACAACATAGTTCTCGAAAATTCCTGAAATAAATTCACCTTATCGAATTTTTTTTTCTACTCCTCCTCGACCATAGTCCAAGCGAACAAACAGACTAAATGAGCCGCCAGCCGAAAAGGGAAATATGGGACGTGCTCCATCTAAATTTAGTCGCCCAAGGACCTCGGGAATCTCTAAGGTTAGAACCTCCCGCGGTCTCCACAACGTTTAACTATATTGAGTGGAGTCCGAGAACAACCCTGAAATCCTTTGCTATCTTACGCAATAGCGTAGGATGGTACTTTCAATCATCGCAGTGAAACACATAGCAATGTCTCATAGGTCTATTCTATAGCATTTCATTATACACCCCAGGCACAGACCCGAATGGAAATACCCGTGTCTTGGTTGAGGGTTACAATGTGTGGGAGGTAGGTTAGACTAGGGATAGCAGTACAAAGTACATAGACATCCAGTCCCCTTCTCTTTCCTCCTCACAAACTCCCATTATAACCTTGCGTCCACGGAGAATTTCGAGCGCCCTGAGATTCCGTTCAATAAAGCCATCACACTGGAATTTTGCCCTTTATCTGATGGTAAACGATATGGATACCCAGGCCACTGAATATGAAAGACGGGATGCAACCGAGGACGATGTCAAGACTCTACCCCATGTTGTAGACTCGATCCCTTTCGTTGTTTGGATAGCTCTTGTAGCTAGTGCGTTGGAAGGATTCACGTACTATGCCGTCACCGCAACGATGATTGCTGCTGCTCCCGTTTTCTGGGTTGCATTTAGGAATTATGACAAGATCGATGATGATGAACTGAATGCGGCCAGGTTGGTGGAGCCGGATAGCCAGGCGAGATGGAAGAGACTACTACCAGGGCACATCTACAGGAGAGACATATCTGTGGCTAAACGCTTTGGGCTGCGTGTTGACAACACCGCCATGGATTCATAAATACTAGTAGGATGTTTTAAGCTGTTTCCTAGCACAAAAGCCGGGGGTTCTTTTTTTCGAATTGCAGTTATATTTCAGATTGCGACATGTTGGGGTCACAGTGCTAACTATCTCAATACCCGATGCCTGGTTGCCTAAAATATGATGGGTCATTATCAGTTCAAAGATGACTAAATATAGCATCCGGAGCCCGTCTATTATACCCGGCGCTAGTGTTGAATCCCTGATTTGGGAACCGGGCGAGATAGAGAGTACGCGTCATCTTCAATAATATAATAGAGATTGCGATCCGCGAATGGCCCATCCACCGTCCCAGCCCGGCCGATATACGCTACTTTATGCAAGTCACGCTAGTATAACACCGTAATATCAGCCCGCCAAGAGCAGTGGGTGAATTGTGGGACGGAGCTTCGCATAGAGAGTGAGCACTTTTCTCAATCTTGTATTGAAGCAAAGCAGATTCTGTACGCTTAATATGCAAGGTGAACAGAAGAACAACATAACTATGGAAGTGTAAATCACAAACCCTAGATAAGATATATCTAGGCGAATGTGAGAATAGAAATGAATTTCTCAAGAGATAAGAACTATTGTTATAGAATTTAACATAGAATACGTGCGGATTATCCTCGCCTTATACGTACGAGAATACATGGTACATGCGGACATACCGTAGATAGCGGGATAACCCTGGCATCGGGTTCCGCCGACAGGGCCATCAAGGTCTGGGATAGGCCGGTCATTGACACCTTTCGAACGAACAGTGGTTGGTAGTTGACATCTCGCACTGAAAATATATTTAGCAGCGGGCAGCCTTGGAACGGGGCTGCTGCTGGCTTATAAAAGTCGGATGGTCCTAGGTCTTAGTCCATCAGATTATAAAATAGGTACTCGAGCCTCAGGGTGCAAGATTTTCTCACTTTGGGATATGACTATCTCGATCCATGTACAATATGGAGTGCTTCGGGGCTTGAGAATGAGATGTGCTTTAAGCCAATTCGGACAACTGGTTCATACTTGTTAGAGGAGACTACTTTAAAGTGCATCGTGGAATATGAGATTTGATTGAGTTGAGAGTTATAAAAAGCTAAGTTACAGAGACTAAGAAATCCGACAATACTTCTTGTGTATAGACATGTTACGCCGTGGCATGCCATCGTTGTAGACAGCCAAGCTCTTCTAGAGATTGCAAAAACTTGCAGAGAACAGTCCAGGGATAGCCTTTTAATACAGTATACTCCGTGCTGGAATAATTAAGGAATCCCATATACTAGATGTTGTGAGTCCAAAGCTTGCCTGCTGGTTGAGAGGGCGTGCAAAGTGGTGGTGGAAGTACAGCAGTAAACTGAGAGCCCCTTCCCCACCTAAAGCGCAGATCCGTGCATTTCATAATCCATTCACACCCCCGACATTGGAAGTCACTGATATCAAGAGAAATGCGATCCAAGTAATGACAGTCAAATATAAGGCATTGTCACGAAATATATACGTACGGCGTACCGTATGTTACACTATAAAAGTGGACCGCTGACCTATCGGCATAGATCAAGCCCTGAGATGTTTCCTCTTTCTTCTGTATTCATTCACCATGTCGATGCTCAAATTACCCCCCGAACTTCTCATACAAATCGGGACACATTTAGGATGTTCCGATCTGAATCATCTTCTGGAATGTCATTCCTATCTATTCAAGATTTTCAACAAACCCCTCTATCAGCGCAATGTGCAGGAACACGATGCCTCGGCACTGCTATGGGCAGCATCTAAGGGGTCTGAATCGACTCTGCAATACCTCATTGAGGCCGGAGCAAACGTTCAATATGAATCTCAGTATTTTGCCTGCTCTATACAAAGTGAGGGATCACGCATCCGATGGCCGATTCAAATTGAGGACATGAAAGAGCATCCAATATCATACGCGGCAGCCCATGGACATATCAAAATCGTGGAGTATCTCCTCGATTTAGGAGCTGATCTTAATTATCGCGACCGGGATGGGTTAACGCCCCTTGCCCTCGCAGCTCGCGAGGGTCACTTGACTCTGACTCAGAAACTCATTTCTCTGGGCGCAAAGCAACTATCACACGATACCGAGGGAAGATATCCGCTTTCACAAGCAGCATCAAAGGGTCACCATGAGATCGAAGACTATCTCTTCGACCAGCTTCGCCAATACACTTATAGCAAACCAGATCCCGCGCTGGACCTCTACTGGATGTTGAAATACGCCGCGGAACAGGGTGATGACGCCCGCATACGATACCTCTTGTCCCGGGGAGCGGATGTTAATTTCCAACTACCCAAAGAGAGTCATCCACCGCTATGTGGTGCACTCCGGGATGCTCCACGACCATTCGGTACCGCCAAGCTTTTGTTAGATCATGGAGCAGATCCAAACGGAAAAGCTTCACGATCGAAATTCTCCTCATCTGGAAGAAGGGGAAAGTCGGTTACAACAGTCTTTTGCGCTCTATTGAGAGAAGAGAGCTATTCTCTGATTGAGCTCCTCTTTCAATACGGGGCGATAGCAATAAGGCACGGCCAGACCTTGCTGATAGCAATCAACCTAGAAAAGCCTCGCGAATTTGAATATTTAGTTGAGCGCGGAGCCAGCCTAGATGCAGGATATCGCAGGAAAACTGTCGCTAAAAGTGCAATGCGTTCTGGCTGTCAACCTATTATTGATATTTGCTTGAAGTATGGAGTTTCTCGAGATACCAAATGATCGTGAATCGACTGATATGAAGTTTCTACATGGAGAGTTTGTGAAATTTCGATTTGTTAGGTAAATAATACATATCCATAGAGCCCATTTCCCGCTTACACAAGGCCCATGTGCAATGCCCAACCGCCCGTCCATAGGCGATGTCGCAGTCTAATCTCCTTGATAAGATATAATACTCCAAAAATGGAGTGCAGCAGCAATGCTATCAACGAACTATTGACTCGATGCTCCCCGCATACCGTGCCGGTAAGATCGCAGCGCTGAACTTCACCGAGAAGTGCATCAAGGAGCGGGAATCTTCTTTACCGTTATCAAAATCTTCTCCGGTTTCGTCTCTGGTCGGGATGACAGAGCTCTAGAAGCAGGGGAGAACAGTAAACCTTGAGGTTTTTCGCCTCCAGGGCATCAATTAGCTTCTGGTATGCTTTCGGTGCAGTCCAAGCCCCCGGGACGAGGACGATGCTAGGTAGTGTCGTAGATATGACTGGGCGTGCCGAGGATAGAAGAAAGAAGGGAATGCAGATGCTATGCGGGGCGAGCAATTTCATACGAGGCTTTCAGCCATCTAATATGCCTAAACAGCCAGGTCGGTAGGTTTCGACTGAGTGGAGCCTTCCAACGTTTGGTTTAGACGGGAGCTGCTCCGCATATCCCCTGGACCGCGGAAGCGATTTGGCTTACCGAGCATTCTATTGGCTATTTGATTTGAGCCGCCAAGCTAAGCCCCGCGATCTCCTGCTTACAGGAAATTGTTCTCCTGGAAAATATTTTTCATTGACAACTTTAGCATCCTGTATGCATTGAGATCTTCTTTATATGATCCCTCAAGGTCCAAAAGGTCGTAGCGGGAGATGGGTAGCTTTAAGCAACGCTTCAAGAGTCTAACCCAACGGTCAAAGAAGGACAGGGGAATCAATGGGGCACATCTTCCTGCAACCGCACAGTCAAACGTGTCTAATCCTTCTGGTGATTCGATCACGGAAAACCATGTACAATCTTCTGGACGTGCTGGAGATCTTGACAAGATCTCCAAGCCCGCTTCAATGAATTGCAGTGCAACCACGGTCTCAGGTCTACCCGACTCCCCCAGCCCAAGAAGAACATACCTAATTCATCGTCCGCTGATGCAACTCCAACCTTGTTAAGTGACAGCAACGATCCTTGGGCTTTGGCATACGTAATATTGCAGAAACGAGAGCCAAAGTTGGTAGAATGTTACCAGACTCACTTGAGATTAGCCCAGCGCAACAGCTCAGTGAACTCCGCCGATGCAGCGGATGCGGATCTTTCAAATCCGCGGTCAGTCGAGTCAACAATGACGCGGCTGCTGGAAAACCGGGAGCAGAAACAGTGGAAAGTCTCACTTCTAGGAAAGGACGTGAAGATACGTGAGCAGACCGAAAAACTGGCCAAGTTTCTCCTCTGGGCCGATCCAGTTGTGAAGAACGCTGTTAGTACTCAACCATACGCAGCGTTGGCATGGGCTGGTGTTTCGTTGCTTTTACCGGTAAGCCAAGGCGACCCACTATTGCCTATCTGCCACTGACCCAGATAGTTACTCTCAGGCAGTACTACCGCCAACTTGGCGATGCTGAAAGGCTTCGATTCAATTGACAATGTTCAGATCTACTGGGATATCTGCGAGAAGAGATACCTGCAGTCCGAGCATATGAAGGAATATCGAGATCTCATCAAACCTCTTGCTACGCTCTACTCCTTTATCATCGAATACCAAGCACGTGCTATCTGTCATCTATCTGAAACCCAAATTTCCCGTGCATGGAAAAATATAGCGGGCGAAAATGATTGGGATGGAATGAAATCAAAAATCGAGCGATCAAGCGAGGATTGTAGCTCATATCTCCCTCATCTCGAATTGGGGGAGATTCGCAATCACCGAGATCGTCAGCTGAAGGAGATTAAAGAGTCTCGAAGTATTCTTGATGAGATTTGCAATGTCTTAAAAGAGGACACGAGTCGGAATCAGAAGAATTATGAAGACCGGAACGAGCGAAGGCTTCTTGAAACACTTGCGTCCGACTATGAAGATGACAAGAATTACAACCCACTGAGAGTTCCAGGCACATGTGAATGGTTCTTTGAGGGTAACGACTTTCGAAACTGGCGCGACAGCGATACTTCTAGTCTTCTGTGGATTTCCGCTGGCCCGGGTTGTGGAAAATCGGTATTGTCGCGGACTCTTATCGATGAGAACCGGCTTTCAACAAATATCACGACATCGAGAATCTGCTATTTCTTCTTCAAGGATGGAGACGAGCGCCGCGTGTCAGCCACCGATGCTTTGTGCGCATTGCTTCACCAGCTTTTCACGCACGATCCGACGGGCACGCTCATTCAAGATGCAGTCACCAGTCATAAAAATCACGGTGGAAATCTAGCACGTAATTTCTCCGAACTGTGGCGTCTTTTTATCCAATGTGTCGGCTCCCCAGAGCTTGGGGAGGTTGTCTGTGTCCTGGATGCTCTGGATGAATGTAAGAGTGACAGCATGCGGCAATTTCTCGGCAACCTGAAGGAGTTCTACTCCAACCCCCAACCTCTATCCGCAACGTCAAAACTCAAGTTACTGTTCACCAGTCGCCCTTACGATAACTTGGAGGTATCGTTTCATGATTTCCCTGATACAACTGCCCTTTTGCATTTTGACGGAGATGACAAGTCTGCCGAAATCAGTAAAGATATAGATCTGGTCATCGATGCCAAACTACAAAAGGTCACCCGAAATTTTAAGGAGAGAGACCGTCAAATGATTGCGAAGGAGATTAAGGACAAGAAGAACCGCACTTACCTCTGGCTACACCTCACGTTCGATATCATTGAGCAGAGCCCAAGTGAATATAGTCGACGATCCGATATCAAAGGACTCCTCTCCGTGCTACCCTCAGAGGTCTCAGACGCATACGAAAAGATTCTAGACCGGAGCAAGAACGAGCTTCACACAAAGACCCTTCTTGAGATTGTTTTGGCCGCAACACGACCTCTATCGCTTGATGAAGCCAACATAGCCCTGACGATGGCTTTGGGAAAGGACGGCTTCGAGTCTCACGACGATCTAGAAGCGGATTTATGGGCACCAGAAGACTTCAAAAGCGTGGTGAAAAATCTTTGCGGTCTCTTTATCAATGTGTTCGATTCGAAGTTGTTTTTTATTCATTTGACCGCGAGGGAGTTTCTCACTGATCGACTTCCGAGTGGAAAGTGGAAGGGACGGCTGAATATGACACAGTCACACGCGACGATGGCGGTGCTTTGTCTATCATACCTGCCGCATATAGATTGGAAAGGATCAGCAGAAGAAACCCGGGAGGAGTTTCTATTGGCTGAGTACTCAGCCCGGCATTGGATAGACCATTGCCGGCCTGCCGAAACCGAGGACAAAGTGCTGGAAAGCGTGTTGAGATTTTTCCTTGAACAAAGTGAAGTGTACACAATTTGGTTGAACCTATTTGACCCGGATAAACCTCGGAGAGAGGAGCCGCTGGATTATCGAGACTACAAAATCGGGACTCCACTATATTATTCATCGCTCCTCGGTCTCCAACGGATAGCAGAAGTCCTATTGGCTGAGGGCGCGGACGTCAACGCGCCGGGCGGCAAGCGTGGAAATGCACTCAATGGTGCTTTGGATAAAGGCCAGGAAGGGATTGCGCATCTACTATTAGCCAACGGGGCAGACATCCACGTGCCGGCTGACGAGTTTCATGGAACAGCACTCCAGTATGCTTCTCTTGAAGGCGCCAGAGGGATTGTGGAGCTACTGTTAGCCAAGAATGTGGATGTCAACGCGCTAGGTAGTCCTCTAAACGCACTCCAGTGTGCTTCAGTTGGAGGCCAGGTAGATGTTGCAGAGCTACTATTAGCCAAGGGCGCAGAAATCAACACGCCGAGCGAGTATGGAACTGCACTCCGTTTAGCTTCACTTAGAGGTCACGAAGGGGTTGTGCGGTTACTCTTAGCTAACGGCGCGGACGTCAACGCGCCGAGCGGCGAATGGGACTCGGAACTCGATAAGGGGAGCGACTATGGGACTGCACTCGAGGATGCTTCATGTACAGGGGATGAAGGGATTGTGCAGCTACTATTAGCAAATGGCGCGGACATCAACGCGCCTTTCGGGCCGCATGGAACTGCCCTCCAGCAGGCTTCGGCCAACGGCCACGAAGGGCTTGTGCAGCTACTCTTGGCTAATGGTGCAGATATTGAAGCGCCGGGCCCCGATTATTATGGAAATGCACTCCAGCAAGCTTCACATGCAGGCCAGGAAGGGATTGTGCAGCTACTGCTAGCCAAGGGCGCGGACGTCAACGCGCCTTTCGGGCCGTATGGAACTGCACTCCAGCGTGCTTCAGGTGCCGGCCATGAAGGGATTGTACAGCTACTATCAGAAAAAGGGGCGGAAATCAACGCGCCGGGCGGCGATTATAATGGAACCGCACTCCAGGCCGCTTCGGCTGGGGGTCATGAAAGGATTGTGCACCTACTATTGGCTAATGGTGCGGATGTCAACGCCCCGGGTCCCGCGTTTAATGCAACTGCACTACATCGTGCCTCTGCTGGAGGTCACGAAGAGGTTGTACATCTACTCATAGCTAAAGGGGCGGACATCAACGCATCGGGCACCACCAGGTATTCTGAAACTGCACTCCAGCGTGCTTCAGCTGATGGCCATGAAGGGGTTATACAGCTACTATTAGCCAATGGTGCGGACGTCAACGCGCCGGGCGAGGGTGGAACTCCACTTCAGATTGCTTCAAGAGCAGGCCACGAGGAGATTGTACAGCTGTTATTAGCCAATGGCGCAGATATTAACGCGCCGGGCGGCGAATTGGAGGGAACCGCACTCCAGGCCGCTTCGGCTATGGGCCATGAAAGGGTTGTCCAGCTACTATTAGCCAATGGTGCGGATACCAACGCGCCGGGCGGCGAGTATCATGGAACTGCACTTCAGCGTGCCTCGGCTGAAGGTCACGAAAGGATTGTCCAGCTACTATTGGTCAATGGAGCAGATATTAACGCGCCGGGCGGCGAGTATTATGGAACTGCACTTCAGCGTGCCTCGGCGAATGGCCACGAAAGCGTTGTACAGCTACTATTAGCCAATGGTGCGGACGTCAACGCCCCAGGTCCTGCGTTTGATGGAACTGCACTCCAGCTTGCTTCAGATAGGGGCCACGAAGGGGTCATGCGGCTACTATTAGCCAAGGGTGCGCGCGATATCAACGCTCAGGGCCAATACGTAAATGAAATCCAGCAGATTGGTCCAGACTCCGACCTAAACCCATAAGTCGGGGGACATCAACCTACCCACCCCACGCAATCTCTATCGGAATATTTCTCTATCATTTCCCTAATCAGCCCCGGCAGATGGATCAAACTACTAAATCTCTATAATAAGATCCGATGTTGTATGGCAGTTGTAGTCACTGTATGGGCGATCGTCAATACAAGGTCGACTGCTGTTGGTGTTTCAGAAAACGCTCACAGCTCTTGGACTGGGAGTGATGGTACGAAAAGAGGTTTTCAACTTATGAGAAGAGACATGGGATATATTCCGCGAAAGGTAAATAAGTGACGCTGGGTTGCTGAGTGATTTCAGAATAACACATAATCACGTAGCGCATATAATAGTAGTACAATATATAACCGTCGGAATATTTCTTGGATGTGATAGTATTGTACGTAAAATAGCTTCAAACAGATCCCCAATTGGTCATATTTTACACTATATTCTCTACATTTTGCGGCTAGTCTTTCTGAACAGTATCTTCCTGTCCGAACTGGTGAATGAACACAGCTTCAAGGAGTGCATGGCTGTTGAGAATCCTTTGCACGACATCCGAATTATTGCACTCGATTGCTGCTTTTAGCTCATCTATCCAACCACGGTGAACCAGAGGAACGTCTGCGTCAATGGGTGTGTGTTTGGGCGTGCACTCGAGAGATATATCCATTTTGGGGTGCTGTGTCAGTCGGATCCTATCTATCAGACTCTCGAGGAAATGGTAAACTGCAGTACCTTCTATGGTATCTTCCATCTTGAGTCAAATGGTAGTACGCAATTGTGGAGTGTAACTTTTACGAGGAAAGAGAAACAGAACCGTACCCTCTCCCCGCACGCCCATGTGTGGTCTAAGTGTCGTAGGACCTCTAAACAGGCTGTAATTATTACAAAGGTACGTTGCGTACCCAATCTATATCCAATCATCTGTATCAAAACCCTCCCCATATCCATAAATGCACCCGACTCATAACTGCGCTTAGCAGAGCCTATTTATATCAAGCTTCTTATTTAGTGATTAGGTTCTAAGACAGCGTCTATCATATTTACGACCTCAAACTCAATAAGGGTAGCATGTTGATTGTGGATCATTTCTTTGCTACTTCAGTGGGTGCGCGTCCGGAGTAGTATGAACTTCCCCTGCGAAAGTAACGATGGAGACAAGCCTGCTTTGCAGAAAGCCTTTCTGCAGGGTCATACTGAAGAAGAGCCTCTAGTAGCTCACAGCCAGCACTCTCTAGACCAGGGACCAGAGGGGTGATAGGCCGCTTCCATTTCGGGAAAGTGCCTTTATAGTCGGGTAACGCAGTAACACCGGGCCAGCTCTCTTCATCGGGAGTACCAAGGAGGCTATAAAATTGAGAAGTCAATCTCATCTGCAATTCAGAAATAGTGGGAAAAAGCTAGATTTTTTACCGGAAAATCGTGAAGATTTCTTCAATCTCTGAGTCACCAGGGAAGAGAGGCTTGCGGGTGCACATCTCAGCAAAGATAGCCCCCACAGACCACATATCGACGCCAGTGGAATAAAGGGGGCTACCAAGAAGGATCTCCGGGGCACGGTACCATAGAGTCACAACCTTATTAGGAAATACATGTTAATATTCGAGATGATTTCCTTGACTGGGGCCTTCACCTCATGGGTATACCTCCTCAGGGGAACAAGGAAAGCTCGAGCCAGTCCAAAGTCACCCAATTTGAGGGTACCATTCCGATCAATCAGCAAGTTCTGCGGCTTTAGATCACGATGTAGAATACGATGACTGTGACAATAGCGGACACCCTCAAGCAGTTGTGCCATGAACTTTTTCACCATCGCTTTGTCTAAACCGAGATTCATAATCGCTCCATTCTGTAGAGGTTTCCCACGGCCACCTTCGCTGACAGGAAGGGCGTCCATATATTTCTTCAGGTCGAAGTCTAAGAATTCCATGACGAGATAGAGGTTGTGACTATCGACATGTACAATATTCAGCAACTGGACGACATTCTCGTCCTTCATTTCTTTGAGCAGGGAGATCTCTCGGATAGCTGTACTAGGGACGCCCTCATCTTCGTCATCGAGTCGGACTTTCTTTAGAGCAACGATGCGGTTAGGATAGTTCAGCTCTCGAGCCTTGTAGACGACACCGTATGCTCCTATGGTAAACGAGTCGGTCCGTTAGCTAGGGTCCAAGTGTAACCATGCCAAACAGACACGGCAAAATGTCACCTTCGCCAACTTTCTCAATTTTCTCATAATTCTCCATGGTGAAAGTGGGACTCGATCTCATTCGGCAGAAACGTGGAACGATCCAAGGTAACAAAAGGGATTCAGGGGGGGATAGAAAAAGGTGAGCAGTCAGAAGCAGGAAAAAAAGTTTATAAACCCACATACCAGTAATAATTGTTCCGCGTGTTGCTATGGTGAATGAGCTGCCATCTATACAGGGTGTTGCTATGGTGAGTGCGCTACAGTATCTACGTCACGGCACATATTTTTTTGGTCATGTAATTAACTTGCGTGAACGTACAAGTGGACTCTTGTGTAGTATTTAAATCCATTTATTTTAGCCGAAACGACAATTAATTAGGAAATCAAACTGATTGGGCCGATTTGTATTAATTTTTCTATGGCCCTCATTCCTCCCGCTTCCCCCTCGACAGTTCTCGTTTTTGTTCGCTGCTATAAATGGGAGTTGCCAGTGCTTCAGTTGCTTCGGGAACTCTGACTAACCTGCATATTTATCTGCTTCGAGTCTGTCATTCTTTTGAAGAAAAAAAACCCCTGAAAAAAAAAAAAATTACTGTACCACAGTACTTGGCGGGTAGAAAGTCTAGTTTCTCTGTATTTTATCGAGCATGTCGACCTGGAAAACAAGTTATAGACCAGAATCTGAAGAAACACCACTCACATGACATTGACAGCCTATTTAACGTCGCCAGTGAATGAATTACTCTTTGATCTCTTGGTTTTATATCATTTCTCTCACGCTCGGGATATTGCAGTACTGCAACCTATGCTATGCACCTCTACCTAGGTATATATTCGCGTTATATACTAACGTAGCTTATCATTATAGACAACTAGGGGTAGCCAGCTACAATGGAATTACCAAGTTACTCAAGGGAAGAGTGTCTTGCACTTGTTCTTTTCGTATTCATTGAAGGAAGACTTGACAGAAATCGACGTGTACATCAATATATGATGTGGATGACAGATATATATTTCTCTAACTAAAATGATAAAACCTACTGTTTTGACAATCTGTATGGCATGGGGTGATTCAAAAGTGAGGTTCAAAGGAGCCGCTTGAGAAATCTCAATGAATCTAGAGTCCCCTTGCATGTAATCTACGAAACCCAGAACGGCTGGGCGCATGGAGTTGATCATTGCACTCACCAGGAGCTACCACCGAGCGGTATGACGAATGGCACTCTCCGCCTTGGACTCGCCTAATCTCCTTCCCCATCCACTCTGCTATGGACACACGTTAATTTGAAATGGCGAACACCGAAGAATCCCCCGGAGACACGACAGATTTTGGTGACTTCGTGAAGGATGAAGAAGAGGAACTTGATCTCGAAGAGCTTGTTGAGCCATGGCATAGATACGAAACAGAGGATAACCAAAATGTCCTCTATCCCATTTGCCTTGGGGAAGTTCTCAACGAGAGGTATCTGGTTGAACATAAACTTGGGTTTGATGATGGCTCAACTATCTGCACTCTTACCTTAAAAGGAACTCCTATGGCTTCTCGTATGTTTTCTGCTCGACAATTACTGTAGACCGTGGCAAGTTTACATAAAGCTGGAATCATACATTGCGATGAGTCGACGTTCTGTTATTGTACGGGTCCTGAGATGAGATCAATGGGGTTATTTATTAAGAAATCAAAGCAGACAGATTCAATCCCCTGGGACGAACTCCATATATCTAACATTGTAGCTGCCGTGTTCCATTGCATTGACATTCTGTATAGCGATAGCTGTGATGAAGTTTGTGACAGTGCTCAGCAGTTGATCCGACTTGCAGCCCTTACAAGGCCCTGGTGGGGCTGGTTGCAGCTATAAGGTTATTTGCTATAATAAAATGTAAATATTATTTTGTTTGATGATTCTTGCGAATCAAAAAAGAAAAGTGCTACCTACATTGGTAGAGGTCTATAGAGCATGCAAACAGAGCAAACATAGCTATATAGATTAGGTTATTCCACAGTGGTTTGTTCTCCACTTCTGTCGAAGCAAGTTTTAAAGGACACGAAATCCTTAAAGTAATCGCCACCTGTTGACTCACAGTGTTGGAGCCTAATCACTGAAAATCGACACCAGCCACATCAAGCTCACCACTAACCACAACCTAAGATCAACCTCAACCAATACTCCAGGCACTGCAGACAACAGATCTTACACCACAAGCGAGAGAGCTGCCCAGCTCTCAACCATTCAACCATGCAAACTCTCACCAGACTGGCACTCACAGCCCTACTTCTGGTCTCATCAGCAACATGCATCTCAAGCTCAAAACCACCAGGCAAAGACGCCATCCTACTATCAAATGTTCAAACCTTAACACTACGCGCCCACCGCATGACAAGCGCTCGACGCGTCTCACCAATCCCCCAACTCAGCTGTGCAGGCCCATCAAAACAAATATGCAACCTCTACCAACCAGAAGTAATGCGCTGCACAAACCAAGGTTACGACTACGACATCGAAGACGTGCAGTGGACATGCACCGCAGACCTACCGGTAGAATTCAAACTCGGCGCAACAGATGTCATCTGCGAGGGATACCGGAATGCCGATGATAAATGGGTGGTGAAGGGGAGTTGTGGGGTTGAGTACCGACTTCTCTTGACCGAGGCTGGGGAGAAAAGGTTTGGGAAGAAAGGCGGTGATTCGGAGTGGGATTGGAATGGGAACCGGTCCGGGGGTGGTGTTCAGAAGTTCATGGCTGTGCTCGGGGATTTGATATTCTTCGGGTTCATTGTTGCTGTTTTCATTCTGATCTTGTGGCCTTTGTTGTCGCAATGTTTCGGGTGGGGGAATCGGCGAGGTAGGGGTGCGGGGCCGGCGCCTGGGTGGGGCGGAGGTGGTGGTGGAGGTGGAGGGGGTGGAAATGATCCGCCGCCTCCGTACAGCAGTTTTGATCCTTACAAATCTGCTGGTCGTCAGCAGGGATGGACGCCTGGTTTCTGGACTGGTGCGCTAGGTGGTGGTGCGGCTGGTTATCAGATGGGGAGATGGGCTGGTAGTGGATCACGCGGCGGAATGCCAATGGGCAGGTCTGGTGGATATGATCCAGGTGAAGGTAGCTCTCGCTCGCCGCCGCAGTTCTCGTCTACGACTGCTAGTACTGGATTCGGGTCGACCAGGCGTAGGTGATCTCATACCTGTCTTACTTCGCCTGTCATTTGCTAGCGACTTTTGAGGCAAAAGAGATACCAGAAGACAGCCAAAAATGTGCTCGAGAAAAAAAAGATATAGAAAGCAACAAGTCGCTAACCCGCGGCTTCTTCGTGGCTATTATGAAACTAGCAGATGTACAATGGGAGAAATGTTATGAAGTAACAAATCAATTAGCAAATAATAGCCTGGAACTCCTGGCTTCATCAATGTGTATCCTGTAATCCCACACTTAAAACGCCGTAACCCATAACCTTCGCTTCATAAGATTTCTATTAGAATTCCCGACTTAAGCTATGGGAAAGTCATCGATCGATCCCAGAACCTCCTCTGTTCCGCCTCCCTGGTTCTTCAGGCCCGCCTTCTTGCGCGACTTCTTAACAACCGTCTTGTCGTTCTTGTCTTCCTTGGAATCACCACCAGTTGGGTTGCGCAGCATGTCCTCTTGCATCTCCTTCTCCTTGGCGTGCTGGTCCTCGATGCGCTTCTTTTCATCGTCAAGCTCTTGCTGGACAATCTTGGGATCATCGTAGACGGTATTTGTCATCTCGGAGTAGGTTGCAATGTCCATGGCCTCAGTCGGCCCCATCAGGGTTTCCTTGATTCGTTGCGGATCACGGCGCTCTTCATTATTGAACTTCAACTTGATTTGACGACGAGACCGACCCGGGAACATTTTGCTGATAACCATAAAGTCTGTACCGAAGATGCGAAGCCCGCGATAAAACAAATCCGTCATCTCTTCGTCCCATGTTTCGGTCTTTGTACGCTTGCCGTAGGAGGCCTGATTTATCTTCCGAGTGAACGAACTTTCCACCACATCTTCAAGGTCACCGGCGGCTCGGGCTGCATCGGCGTGACGATCGACTTGCAAGGACGCGTTATCCAGCACGATCTCGCCGTTAACGATTCGCATAATGGGGCCACTTTGGGGTTTCCAATCGACAGGTTTTTCGGATTTCTCTAGTTCGGGTTCAGTTTGCTTGACAGGGGTTCCTGTTCCTGGGCCAGGAGTCCCGCCTTGCTTCTTCCGTTCTTCTTCCGCCTGATCAATCTTGCGTAGCTCTGTCTCGCGCTTGGACTTCTTTCCAGTTCTCAGATCTTTGCAAAGCTCGGACATCTTCACAACATTCGGCAAGATTTCCACTGTTTCTGCGCCTTCCGGGGTGGGTTCGCGCTTCTTGCGGGTGCGCTTTGGTTTTTCGCTACCTTCAGGATCCGAGGTACCGGCCTTTGAGTATTTTCGTTTCTTTGGCTTTGTTGGATCTGGAGTCGAAAGGTTGGATCCACTGGGGGTTGCACTTGAGGATTCGATGGTAGGCACGATTGACTGGGAGCCTCGGCGGCTTGCCGCTGCGGATACGGATTTCTTTCGAGCCGGGACCGGAGTAGTCGTAGTTGACAAGGTTCGAGCGCGCTTTGCTGGTCGACCTTCGACGGGGGTAGTTTGTTGGGTTTCAGGTTGAGATTGGGGTAGAGCTTCGTTCGAATCGACAAGGTTTTCTGCGGCCCGCGCTGTTTCAATCCTGGCGTATTCTAAAAGAGCCGTCTCTGGTCCATGGTCCTCGGAGGATGGAGGCTGAACCTCACTAGTGGAGACATTGGCGGGAGATGGTGTGGGTTGAGTAGAAGGAGGGGTAGGCGGAGCGGCCAAGACAGGTTGCAGCTGCAGGTTGTGCGACAGAGATAGAGACTTTACGTTTCTGTGGCAGAGGAATAGCAGCCGGCTTTTGGATCGGAGTTGGCTTTGAGATGGGAATCGGCTTGGGGATCGGAGTTGGCTTTGCGATTGGAGTCGGCTTTGAGATCGCACTCGGCTTGGGTATCGGAGTCGGCTTGGCGATGGGTGTAGCGGTAGGTGTGACGATCTGTGTAGTGGTGGGGGCGGTGATAGGAGTGGCGATCGGAGGAGTAGCTCCATTATTCAAAACAATGGGTGTTTGTTCCGTGGTGGGGGCAGCGACGGCTGGTGAGACCTCTGTGACTGCCGGTGGTTCTGGCTCTGCAGCCACAGAAGGGATCGGTGCAGCGTCAGCTACATCTTTAGCTTTGTCTTCCTGAACAGGCTCGGCTGGCGACTGTCGGACAACACTAGGTCGTCTCGCTGGCGCGGCGGCAGGCGCACGGCGGATAGGCGCCTTCGGGGCGAATTTCTTGCCGGTTTTATCTGACAAACATACAGTTAGAGATTGCACAGTTATACTTCTAGCTGAGATAATACTCACTGATTGCAGAACTGGAAAAGGACTTCATGGCTGCCCATTGCTGTAAGGTGTGGATTGATGAAGATCGTAAAAAGTTCCAGGCCGGGGAAGTGGGTGGGAATCACGTGACGGCACTAGCGGACGCTAAACCTCGTTGAAAATCCTCCTGTCTTCAACTCCTCGATCTCTGCCATCCCACCCCTTCTATCGTCTGCCCACCCGCCCTTCTTTTACTCCCTCTTCTTTCGCTTCCTTTTACTCGTTATTTTCTCTTCTACCGGGCTTTCCTTCGACAGGATTGGACACAGTTTCGAAATCTGCGTCTGGCTGACTGACGGACGGTCCGGTGGTGATAATAGCCCTCCCATGCCAGTTTAGCCACTGATGCCGGCCGTCGAACCCCCCGTCGCGTCTTCAGAACCCGGTCTTGTCAAGATGGAAGACCGGAAGAGGCCCGCTGCGGACAACAATGACTCCGCTCCGCCGTTGAAGAAACAGGCCACCGGTGTTAACGGTGGTAGCAAGCCTCATCCAGATGCCGATATGCCATGGAAGGATGATTTGGAGGTAAGTTTGTGTTTTAGATTTCGCCCGCAATCTGGAGGTTCGATTTTGGTCCCCTGTTGGATATTAGCTAATCGGAGCCTTTTGCGATAGCGATTTCAAAAAGAAGCGATTTTGCGCCAGATGCAAGAGTATAAGCGAGAGAAATCCTCACTGGAATCACGTTTGAGTCAGATGTCAAAGGCTGCCACGTTTCACAATGATCATCTCCGTATTATCGATTTGTGGTTCAAACAGGTGAGTTTTCGCTTCTTTGTACCGACTTCGCAAGAATTCGGGGGCCAAGGACTAATTTCAGAACAGTTGATTGATGAAGTCAAATTACTACTCGGATCATCGCAAGCGGAAGGCCAAGGTCAGTACCATCGTCCTACCCCACCTCGCACCCACTATTTCAATATTAACCCCATTTGCAGAAAACTCCTTTAAAAGCTCCCTGCAGTTTGAAAACGTTGAAGAGTTCGAGACGCATCTCAAATCGCGGTCGGAGGATATTCGCGCAATAATTTCTCAAATTCAGTCCAAGTCTAATGATGCGCCTACCGATGTTTCAGAGGTACAAAGTCGCCTTGCAAAGAAGTTGGCCGAGGAAAAAGTAACGATCGCCGAGCTTGAAAAAACCCTAGCCGAAAAGCAACAGTTGGAGGAAAGCCTGGAGGAAGCCTCGCTGCGCTATCTGGTGGCCGAAAAGAAACTTGACCGCGCGAAGAGTCTGACTGTTGCAAAGCTGGAAAAGCAGCAGTCTATGGGTATTCAACGACCTGGGGAAACGGCACCATCGAAGCGCGAAGAATCGTCCCCGGCTAATGGAGGAACTCCCACAGGAGACCGCAACCCCGAGTTGGAAGAAGCCAATAACAAACTCACTGCAATTTCGGAGAAACAAAAGGAACAAGTCCGGAAACTGGAAGCCGAAAATGCCAGCCTGCTAAGCCAAATCACCGAAATCAAAATCAAGGTTGGATCCACCCCGTCGTTATATTGTCATTTTGTCGCTCACATCGGGATCCCAGTCTTCAAAATTCACCGATGACGATTACGCCCACACTGATTTATTTAAACACCTTCGATCACAATACGACGATGTAGTTAAGCGAATCAACCACCTGGAAGCGACAAATGTTCAACTTCGCGAGGAAGCAGAGAAATACCGCTCGGAAAGAACCGCATACAAGATCCAGGTGGAAGATGAAACACAAAGTACGATTGCTGAGAAAGAAGCCCAGTTGATGAGGGCCGAAACGGATCTTGCTCGGATACGAAATGCCCGCGACGAACTTCTGGCCGACCAGCAGATGCGAAAGGCTGCGCAAGATCAGAAGAAGACCTCCAGTCTGAAACTGCAAGAACTGGCAGACGCTAGAGAAGCTCGCATCACAGCATTAGAGTCGGAAAGTCAAAGGTTACGACTGCAGATTGAAGGCTCCAAGTCCGACGACAATATTAATGATATGCCGCTGGAAGAGCTTCGCGCCAAGTACACCAGCCTGGAACGCCAGTACTCCATGCTCAACACCGAGTTGACATCGATGCAGACGGCCTACACCAAGTTTGCTACTCTCGCATCGCAGAAAGTTACTGACTTCGGGGCTATGGAAGAGAAGGTTGCACGGCTGACGGCGGAGAAGTCTAAAGCGGATCAAAAGTTCTTTGCCGCAATGAAAAGCAAAGAAGCACGTGATGTCGAGGTCCGAACGCTCAGAATGCAAAGTTCTAAGACGTCAGATATTGTGGCCCAGCTGAAGGAATCCGAATCAACCACCCGGTCATTGGTGTCCAATATGGACAAACAAGCCAGTGAGACGAAGGAGGCGTTAAATGCAGCCCTGAGCAAGCACCGCGCCATTCAGCAGCAGCTGACCGAAAGCAACATCCTCATGGAAGGCCTGAAAAACCAGGTTGCCGAGCTCAAGAGTCTTTCAGTATCCAAGGACTCGACACTGGGAAGCACAACTTCTGCTTTGCGGCAAGCCGAGACAGAGGTCGCTGGCTTGAAACAGTCGCTTTCAGATACCAAGAAGAGTCTGGACAACTGGAAGAACAAGAGTCTCGGCAATTCGTCCTCGGAGTATGAAATGTTGCGGGTATGTTGAATTCCCACATCTGTTAATGAACCAAAGCTAACCTCTTTCAGACACTTGCACTGTGCACTGTGTGTCGTCGCAATTTTAAAAACACTGCGATCAAAACATGCGGCCATGTATTCTGCAAAGATTGCGTCGAAGAGCGTCTTACGTCTCGCTCCCGCAAGTGTCCTAACTGCGGTAAATCCTTCGGAAGCAACGACCACATGCATATTACCCTCTGATCGACCTTGAAAAATCCTGTATTATATCTTCCTTTCGATGGTTTCCTCTTTACGTCTATCTCTTTTTAGTGTGTCACATCCGGACAGGTTCATGGTGTGGTGTTTTTTGTGTGGTTTAGCAGGTCTGGTTTGGGCCGGCGTTTGACGAGTTATGCACGCTTAACCCTAACTCGGGGCATGTTTTTATTTATCTCCCTTTTCCTCTTTTTTTCCATTACAAACCAAAGCAATGGTGGGTTTCTCAAGGCGCAGGGGCGTCGTTCTTCATCCTCTCCGGACGAGAGACCGGCGCACACTGATTTTCCTCAAGAGGCTGAGCTATTCTAGATTTCTGAGTCATGTAGGACTACCGTGTACGGAGCAAACCCAAAAGTACAAAGCAACATGACAAATGCAATGTGAGGATTTTTCACGCCCCCATGACTTCAATGTCTTTCATTATGAAGATTCTTGATTCTTGATTCTTAATTCTTAATATTCTCATGAGTTAAAGATCCGACTATACAACAACTCATGCCTCCCAACCCAAAGATCCAGCGCAGGAACAACCTGTCCAGCCTGCTCAACAGGCGTATTCCACTCCCGCGCAATGCGCTTCATCATCGTATCCTGCAATGCCTGACCAGCTAACACATTCTGCGCCTGGTAAGGGCCCATGACTCCCGCTCTGACAGCCGCACTGAGCACAGCCTTAGCATGATTCATAACAAAGACATACGCGGTCTGCTGCAAGTCCAGACCCATAGCCCGACAGACCACACCCCACAGCGGGGCAAAATGGCCCTTGGGGCCAAGGTCCTCGTCCTCCTCGAAACAAGACTTCAACGCATCGGATAAATCATCAATGGCAGCGGCGGCGGCTGCGGTTTCCCCCGAAGCTGGGTTCTCAGGCCCAGCAAAGCTGACTCTGAATGCCCGCTCCCAGACGCCGATGAGCGCGCGGCCTTGCGCAATGCTTGCACGCTGTGCGACAATGCACGGCGTTGATGCGTCCAGGTCGTTGTCTAGTGTGTCGAGAGTTGAGGGGTGTCGATATCCGGCTAGCACGTAGGGGAGGGATGTGCTTGCGATTGAGGCGATGGAGAGTTTGAGGAAGCGGTGGAAGGAGGTTATTGGAGCTATGCGGGAAGGTTTGTTGTGCGCTAGGTAGGATTCTAGTCCGCTGGAGTAGGCGAAAGATCCTAGTGGGAGGGCGGAGTCTGAGAGGAGAAGGAGGGCGTGAAGAGATGTGCGGGTTGAGGTGGTGAGTTCGTTATTATTGGTATTATATTGTTCTAGGAATGGGTTAGCTAGAGGTATGCGACATTGGAGGTATATATTTGCGTACCTTTAACGGCCCATGAGGAGGGTGGGCTGGGGTATTCGGAGGCTGCTAGCTGGGCGCGCGCATCTTGCAGTTGCGACTCAAGGAGTGTGACCTCGGCCTCTAGCTCTTGGGTGTCTTTGAGGATCATAATGTAGCTATCAAATATGTGGTAGAGGGATAATATATGTGGATTGTATAGAATACAGATTTAATATGCGCGAACTAATGTAGCATCTGGACCGGAGGGTATCGAGCGCGGTCTTATAGAAGAAGCTCGCCGATCGGCAAAAAAAGTGGGCGGAGACCGCACAACTCCGAGTGCTCCCTATCAGCTTGACTGTTTCACATTATTAACCGTTTCTAGACCGGTTTATTGCTATCTGATCTTTTTTTACCCTGTTTTCCCCGCGTCATGAACTAGAGTCATCTCCACAACCATGTCAGGCAAGCGTCTGCTCGACGCCATCCAATTCCTCAATGTGTCCAAAACGGTCGCAGCCAAACACCTGGCCATCCGACAACGCCAGCTAGATGTCTACACGCGCACATCCTCCCTGACCAAGGGCATCAAGGCCCAAACAGAAGGCCTGATTTTGACCGCTCAAGCCGCCGCAGCATTGGCACGCCGATTTGACGAACCTTCGCCACCACCTTCGCCGAGCCCAGCAGACTTCGCCGACAAGTCAACATCGGCCGATAAGCCGCCCGCTAGCACTGCAACGTCGCCACCCCCGACCTCGCCCGCAAACTGCAACGTGAGGCAGAATCGCAGATCCCGGCTTCGACGGCAACATACAGCGGGAATGAGAAACCAAGCGCTCTAGATGTGAGCAAGCAGCAGGATGTCTTCTATGAGCCATCGCTTCGGTCGGAGCCGGATCTCTCGAGCCTGCCAAGAGTGAAGGTACCCAGGGTCGCGGGCGAAGCTCAAGTTGGTAGTGATGGGTTGAATGCGGATGTTTTCCACTCGTCTGTTGAAGCGAGCAAACCTGCTCCGGTCGAGCAGGAGATGTCCGAAGAGATGCTCCAAGGTCTTTTCCACAGCCCGAGAGTGTCGCGCATGATCTCCGGAAAGCCGCCACCAAAAAGGGACTGGAAGCTGGCCGCGAAGCCTCGGCAGTCGGTCCAGGATGTCGCTAAGCCCGTCTCTACGGTTACTCCAAAATCCGAGGCACAGGAGATGGAGGAGCTTGCGGCCAGCGTCGCCGAAGACGTGGTGCCCAGTGACAAGACCGTCAGCGAGGCCAAGGAGCCACAAGTGTACCAAATGCTAGAGTCGCGTGTACCGTCCTCTCGACTGGGCAGATTGTGGCAGTACGGTGGTCTGGCGACCTCGATGGCATTTGGCGCTGTCGGGGAAAGTTTCCGGCGAGCCACTGGCAGCCAAGACAATGGCTCGATTATGTTCAGTGCTGGTAACATGGAACGAATGGTAGCCAAGCTGTCAAAAATGCGCGGTGCAGCTCTCAAGCTGGGACAGATGCTGAGCATCCAAGGTGCGTGCATCGTCTAGCTCATTATAATGCTCATGCTAATTTCTCCAGACTCCAACATGCTCCCCGAACCAATTCAGCAAGTCCTCCAACGCGTGCAAGATCGCGCTGACTACATGCCCGCCTGGCAGCGCGACAAAGTCCTTACCGACAACCTCGGACCCAACTGGCGCGACCTCTACACCTCCTTCAACGAGATCCCTATGGCAGCAGCCTCGATCGGCCAAGTGCACTCAGCCGTCCTAAAAAGCACCGGCCAACCCGTCGCTGTAAAAATCCAATACCCAGGCGTCGCCGACTCAATCGACAGCGATCTGAACAACCTCTCCATTCTTCTAACAGCCTCCCGCCTCCTCCCAAAGGGTCTGTACCTTGACAAAACAATCGCGAACGCGCGCACCGAACTAGCCTGGGAATGCGACTACATCCGTGAAGCCGAAGGCGCCAACCGCTTCCGCGAGCTCTTAGCCGACGACCCAGTCTTCATCGTCCCGGAGATAATCGCCCATGCCTCTGGCAAACAAGTCCTCACAATGGAAATGCTCGACGGCGTAGCCGTAACCAAAGTAACCGACTTCACGCAAGCCCAACGCGACTGGATCGGCACACAAATAATGCGCCTCTGCCTCCGCGAGATCGCCGAATTCCACTACATGCAGACGGACCCGAACTGGACAAACTTCCTATACAACGCCTCAACGAACAAACTCGAACTCCTCGACTTCGGCGCATCCCGCGCCTACCCCGAAGAATTCATCACAACCTACGTGCGCACACTAATCGCCGCCTCCCGCAACGACCGCCAAACCTGCCACGACCTCTCCATCGAGCTTGGATACCTGACAGGAATGGAATCGCAGGCGATGGTTGACGCGCATGTGAGCTCGATCACGACAATCGCGGAGCCGTTCATGCTTTCCTCGCCTGATCTGTATGACTTCAGTAACCAGACGATCACGGACCGCGTGCGCGCGCTGATTCCGGTTATGATTCGCGAACGGCTGGCGCCGCCGCCTGAGGAGACGTACTCGCTGCATCGGAAGTTGAGCGGGGCTTTCTTGCTTTGTGCTAGACTTGGTAGCTCGGTGCCTTGTAAAGCTTTGTTTATTGAGGCTATTGAGGCCGCGCGGAAGAAGGGGTTGAAGATCGAGTAGAAGACTTGTGGATGTGGCTATGTACTATTATAGACTATGTAGACTATGTATACTGTATACTATATATTGAGACACGATTTTTGGATTGTTTTATTTTATATATCTAGCTGGTTAACATTAGGCCTTTTCGAGGCTCTAAGGGGGGCGCCTTGTAAGATTAAGCTCGCCCTAAGTTGTGCCAAGAGCGCCTCCCGGGTTGCCGGGACCGATCTCGGGGGGGATCCACGCGGCTCAACATAAGGTGGGTTTTGTCCCTCTATAATCTCTAATGTATTTAGTCTACCTCCATAGCTTCTGGATATTCAATCATATACAAATTAAACTACTAGTCTATAATCTAGAAGATTGAGTTTTGCTAATTGTTTAAACACTATATCTAGATATATATCTTACAGACCCTGGATGAACGTATTGAAATGGGCGCATAGATATTGTTATATTGATTTTGTAAAGCCATGATATAGGAAAAGATCCTTAATGAACTAAGTTCCATTGTCTCCCAGGGGAGACGACCATGGCGAGGAATTTGTAAGAGAGAAAGAAGATGGAGGACTTGATCTGATCAGAAGGATATTTATAACATCGCGAGGATGATAGATAGCTGTACAATATAGAATGTAGTAAAATATATCTTCTACTGAATACGTAAAAGTACAACCGGACTTTTTATATAACATGTGGCAGGTGGTGACTGTGTGGGTGACTTCTGGCGGCAGGTTCCTAGTGGATCTTTAGGCAAGTCGGCGTAGATTTCCCTTCGGACAAGAGACCTGAATTACCGCCCCTGTTTTGTTTTGTTTACTCCTTACAAAATGCAATGAAACACTTTAATAGACCATTTATAAAATCACGTGTAATGCATTTGTAGCTACAATTATTATAAAGCCTTTGAGTATAGCAAGGGAGAGAGAGAAGACAGTGTGCATCCAACTTTTTGTCTCCTGGCATGGAAGCAGCACCATCCGCCCTCACTGGCGTATTGAGATTCCCCGACGCCCCATGTGCTTCTGAGGGGACAAGAACCATATGGTGTCACGCAGAAAATATTTCCGCTACATTAGGGTTTTGTATTGACGATTTCGTAGAAAAGAAAGGTTGTAAGAACAAACGGCTTCGGCCGACCAGGCCTTTGCGATAGCGGCTTCGAAAATGACCCGAGGACTTTTAGATAGGTTTCTTACATCCATCGAAGGTAAGTACCGAATCAGTGACTCATCTGTGGTCTGTCCATTGGGAACCATCCGGGCTTAGACCTGAGCCTAAATTGATCTACCTCGTGATGACTAGGGTTATATCATATTAATTGCATTCAAAAAATTGAAGTTCGTAATCCGTGTTGCACATGTTGCAAGTCGCATAATATATTGGTTTATTTCCGGCAGTATAGGATCGGACTATCTGCCTAATCGAGTCTAAGAATCCTCATGACAAGTGTACACAAATACAAGAGGGTCGACGGGAGACAAAAGACGTTCCACCAGGGGAAAGTAGATACGGCTGGTTGTGGACAAGTAGCATGATATCCTGAAATCGTAGGCATAGGTTAGGAAGCGCGGACGGAGTAGATCGTTGTAGATATTCTTCTCCTAAATATTGCGTTTCCTCTAAGAATATCGGTGGGCTTGGAGTTTCCAGTGACCCTTGGCTTGTTAAAAGGCCGGGGTGTGTGGATGCGCATGAAAGCCGTTCTCCGCCAGGACATACCTGTGCTTCAAGTGAGAATAATGTGACCGAGTTATCGTATTCTTGCACCTCAGTATATGATAGCGACTCGGTAGAAATACCCAAATTTGGACTGTAGTAGAACCGTCTCATATGAAGTTGAATGAAGAAGAAGTAGAAAATGTAATTAGTACGAGACAAACCATGTATTATTACAGCATGTTTATGCTTCTCCGCGCAACGAATGGCGTTAACCTATCCATACGGTGAATTCAATACCGTAGAGTATTTTGACCCATCAAATTTGTGCAGAACAAAACAGCAGTGGCAACCGAAGTAGTTTGGTAACTCATAGTAGACTCCTCCCGTCACCGTATCCATGGAAAAATAGGTGTGGGGATATCGATGCAATCTGCTCTGATGACTAGTCCGTTGGATCTCATGTAGAATGCCCCCCATCTACATACACATGTACACTTTCGAGAAAATCAATGCCAAAACTTACTAGTCTGTATTAGGAATAGACTCGGAATGCCAATACAATAATACGCTGCTCTGTCTTAACTCTAGCAATGCAAACAATTCAAACACTAGAGCCTCAAGAGCGCGAAATCTCACTCAGAATCTGACCCAAAGTCTCACTCTCCTCTGTCACTTCCTATGTCCAAGTAAAAGTCACCCACAGACCAAATCAGTATATACCGCTTCATCTGTTCAAGCCTCTAATTTCCTTCCCATTCTCCTCCACCAGCTTAGAACCAACTACCATCATATCTACAATGCCCGTTACAGTTGCGCAGATTCTCGCACCTTACGAGTACAAACCGGAGCAAGTAGAACGGGTAGCCCAACGAACGGTACAACCCCCCATTACCATAGTTGAGCCGAACCCAGAATGGCCGCAACGGTTCGAAGAAGTCAAAGTCCGAATTCAAAAGGCCATCGGGCCCTTGGTCCTGGACGTCGCTCATTCCGGCTCTACCAGTGTCCCTGGCCTGCCAGCTAAGGACGTTATCGATGTTGATCTGACAATAAAGGACGCTACGGATGAAGCATCCTATGTGAAGCCGCTTGAAGAGGCAGGGTTTCGGTTCATCTTGCGCGAGCCGCTGTGGCACCAGCATCGGTTCTTTGTGGAGGATTGGCCTGGAGCTTACCATGTTAATCTCCACGTGTGGGGTCCTGACTCGCCCGAGGCTACACGCCATCGTATCTTTCGTGATTGGCTACTCAAAACACCGTCGGATCTGGAACTATATGCTAAAGTGAAACGCCAAGCGGCGGAGCAAGCGGCTATAGCTGGGGATTCGATGATGGATTATACCCTACGGAAAGATGAAACAATTCATGAGATCCTAGCACGAGCGTTCCGTGATTTAGGCTATATTGAATGAGACATTAAGAGGTGGTTGAATTAGTGCTATCAGAATCAAATATGGGTATTGGGGAAATTGAATAACCCAAAATGTGATTTGGAAGTCCTGATTACTACCTGTGATGCTGACTGATATCTTTTTCGAAAGTGGAAAGGGCTTTAACTAGATACATGAAATGCATATGGAAGGAACTAGAAGTCAGTGGGTGAGCACTGTCTTCAAACCCTTTTTAGAAGCGCACTATCTCCTTGGTGTGTAGTATTACTGCTCTTGGATGGGCATAATGGCTCTCCCTCTGTAAGGGTTACAATCCAGGTCTGACTGGAGCTTTGGTAAAGGGAGATGCGAGCCGGAATGCAAAATGTGAGTGCATTAGTTTATGGCTGTCCCACCATTGCCTTGAACGAGACAGCAATGGCAAATAAACCCAGCAACTGGAAGGCAGATATGAGTTTAGGCTCCGGCGAAGATGGATATAAAAATCAAGAATAGTAGTACGGTAGGGTATACTTTAATTCGTCATGACATATGCCGGACCGGCAGCTCCGACGTACAATCAATCCACCCCAAAGACAGCACTGCAGTACTCCTTGGCTGCGTCACAAATCCCCTCATACTCAACCCAACTTTGAAACTTATCCTCAAGCTCACAAGCCGTCCAACGAATCTCCTCCCAAAATCCCTTCTCGACATCAACCTTGCTATTAAACTCGTGTACAACATCCACCGGCAACGTCCAGGCCCGCGTATAATCACCCTCATCCGTAAACGCAGGGTTTACCTCATGGAGATCGAAGATCGTAGCAGGGTTGAACTTGGGAAAGTTGGCGTGGATGAAGAAGACGTCTGGCGCGGGTGCATGATCGCCTCTAACACGCCATACACCGCGGCTAGTCAGTGCGAAGTCCTGCACTGGATCAAACTGCGCCATCGCGGAGCCGGCTATGCCGCCACGTGTTTCGTGGCCGAGGGCACAGATTGACTCGCTGACTTGGTAGAAGGATTCATTCATGGCTGTTGCAGCTGCGATAAAGGTCTCCTTGTCGCCTTCGCCGGCGGCGCCTTGTGAGAGAAGAGGGTAGTAGTGTGAAGGCCCGTGGTAGTTGTAGTAAGTTGTTAGGAGGAGGGAGCGGAAATGTGACTTTTTGGAGAGGACTACTTCGCCCGATTCTGTTGATTGGCGTAGGTCCATTGGTGGGGGCGGGTAGTTCGCGATTTCGTAGAAGAATGGGGAGACAGAGGAGGCCCAGAAGTCGGGCCAGGTAACCATTCCGTTTGCGAGGAAGGGCTCGGTCGTGAAGAGATGTTCTGGTTTCTTGAGGGGGAAGGCGTCTGCGTCCAGGAAGAGGATTTCCTCAAAGGACGAGAAGAGCATTGCGAACGGCTTGAATTGGTATTTCTGGATTTGTGCTGGGGCAGCGATGAGAACGCGGGATAGAACTACGCATCGCGCGTTTAGGGATGGTAGGACTACCTCGCATATATAGCCTTCGTACTCTTCTTCGTCGGATAGGAAGACTTCCACTGGGAGGGTGGAGCCGGTCCGGCGGAGCATACGGAGGGATATCACTAGCACTGGGAGGTAGGTGCCCCCTGCTGTTGAGACTATGCCTTTCGTGCCGGGGTCATAGGGGAGCTCGGGCGGGGAGTCGGTGATTGCATTGATGAATTCGGCATGTACTTCTTTGATGGTGATAATGTCTCGCTCCGGAACGTCGAGGATGTCTGGACGCGGTGATGGACTGTGGGAATTGAAGCCTTGTGTGGAGGCCCTTTCATATTCGACAATAGGATCTGTGTCTGGCGTATATTTCTCTAGCAGCGAGTGGAATTCCTGCCAAAATTGGCGATGTGACGGTGTCAGGTCTGAAGTGGTGGCCTGAGATGAGAGATTGGGGATGTAGGCTTTGAACTGGGCCAATATTGCCCAGAGTAGAAAAGCAGCGACTGTCAAAGCTGCCAACAGCGTTCGTACGCGCAGAAAGGATCGCGGGATCATCGTGGAATGTCTTGGGGGCTACGGTTTACTCCACAGAAGCTTGATCGGATAAGATCGACGATCGTACCAATGACGTCGATGGTCAGGTACCCAGGGACCCGTACGGTGAACGATTGAGCTATAGCAAGTCATATATAAACAAAGCCAAGACCAATATGTGCTTGGAATTTTTAAAATGTAAGCTGAGAAGGTTATCCCTTGGTTGCACAGACCCCTTTGACTCTTGAAGTAGACCAAGGCTTTTCGCATAAGGACTATATAGTTCCCGAGTAGGAGTCATGGTTAGTCGTCAACTGTGTATTGAGGTATGTGTTAGACTTATGGAGATGTTGTCTAAAACCTGGCATATGAGAGAAGAAATAAAAACTCATTCAATAGTCCATCGAACGTCGGCTGTGAACCATATTGCCCGGCATATCCCCTTCAAATTTGATACGTGAAAGCTGGAAATCCCTGTGCTGGCACATGTCTAACCTCCTCCCTCAAAGTCTTCAGCTCCTTATCTTTCTCTGCACTTTCTGCCTTCAACTCCTCATTCTTCTGGGTAAGATACTCAACCCTCTTCAATGCCATCGTAATGGTGGACAGCTTTCTCGCAAGCTTATGCGACAAATCGACCACAAACTCTCCTCCCTCTGTAATAAGTTCGTCCAGATCCTCTCCAACCAATGTGGTGTACCGCAGTGCGACGAACTGAGATAGCAAGTTCCTTGCATCGTCGACCGCACTGGTCGTTTTGTAGATGAGTCGGATTGCATCCACCAAATACGGGAAAAGGACCTTGTCTGTCTGCTCTAAGGAAACAAGGACCTGGGCAAGACTGTTTAGAGCGAATTGCTCCAATTTGTCAAATTCAAGCTGACGTGCGAAGGAATAAACTTTGGCGTGGAGATAAATTTCGGCGGCATTGTTTCCTTCGGTTTCTTGTTCTGGCTCTTCTTGGTCTTGGTCTTGCTTTTCATGGTCGGTGACCTTTTGTGCTGAGGTCTGCTCCGTGGCCAAGGTGACTCCATCGCAATATTCCAGAGGAGTGAGGGGTCGGTCATTTAGGTCGAGCTCTGATAGGGCCTCTGATGGTGGGGAGTCTGGGGCTATGGAGGACTCTGCAACTGGTGACAGTGACCTTGCACGGGCAGGAAATATTGGAGATGGTGAGTGTGGCCATGAAGGTTGTGACTGCGGGCTCTCAGGTGGTGAAGTTGGTTCTGCATGGGTTGATTTGGTATTAGCTTCTCATTTGCTTTTCGAAAATGAGATCTAAGACGGGAGTTTAGTACCATTTTCTTCATCCACTTCCTCCGCTTCGTCAACCGCTACTTCTTGTTCTTCTTGCTCTTGATCTTCTTCCTCAGCCTGCGCTGGGGCCTCTTCCCCCGCATCTGCCTCATCTTCCTCATCTGCCACGGAGGTCACTTGGGGTGCTTGGTAGCCTGCAGTATAAAGAAAGCTCAATACGCAATCAATTGTCTGCTCGTCAAAACCGCTCCAATCAATCGCCTCCTCGTATTCGTCAGTTGATGCCTTCAGTCTGGCATCAAATGCGGGGTGGACCTCGAGTGTTCCACGGTGGACGTAGTAAACGTGTTCCTCACTACCCACAACGATCTTGACTGGGGGCTTTGCAAAGATCGATCTGCTTGATGGTTAGCGAGATTCGGCGAGGTGATGAACACACCGTGATCTTATGTGCATATACTTGGAAGGTGTCTTCGAGTCGGACGACATGGTGAAAAATACCAAACTGGTAAGCGAGAAGTATAGAAAGATAAATGACAATCTTGGAGACAGTTGGCAAGATCAGGATGTGCTGTTATGATGTTTAAGTAGAGACTCTCAGAGAACACCCCTCATGATAAAACAAGCCCAGTACTTGGCGGGGAGGTGCTTTTGACAATGCAGTGAGACCCAATCTATTTTAAAAGTAGGGCGACCTCTAGCAGAGCTATACGTGGACTGACTAGGCTGTTGCATTTCTCTACATATGTACACAATAAACCAACATATATACATCATATCTGTATTTATGTGGCAAAGGCTATACTGATTGCAAAACATCCAAGTACCTACAAATAATGCTTGTCTCCAGCTGTCGGCCAGCTCAACATAATATTCGGGACTAGGCAACATCTTTGTCGTGATATAGCGAGGATAATGAAAACAATTATTTTGTACTTACCTTGATATTCATCCGGTCTGACCTAACAATTGCACAAGATCGTGCCCATAAAATTTTGTAGAGAAATACATATATCCTTTTATTATCTGGAACCCTATTTGTATTAATTACTTGATCAGAAGTCCTACACAGACTCTGCGCCAACTAGCCCTTTTCTTTATTTCTGTTCCCTCTCTATGCTTAGTACTATTTTGAATAGAATGCACTCTTTTTATCAAAGAGATGGGCGGTGAGACCTATACTTTTAAGCTCTATCACTGGTGCACAAATATTGCGCGATCCCCCATTCTAGTGCTAGCTACCGTTTTTTTTTAAAGATATAAAGAAAGGAAAGGAGAATCCAGCGGTACATGGCCCAGTTGATCATCCGACCACGAAATTTGGTTTCGAGGGGAATCGAACCCAGGCCTGCGTCTCGTTAAGATGACAACCTTGCAAGTTTGACATTGCTTTTGATTACTGCACTACCCGGGTTATTGTTATGAATAATCTTAACTCTTATACTTGGCGTGTCGAGTACCACTCCTTTAAGAGTCGGCACATTCTATATTGTAAACCATACATTGTTAGATCGTCTTTCCATTCTTTAAGACTCTGGTTACATGTAGTATTCATTCGCCTTATATTACTTCAACAGCCTGAGTGGAGGACGAGTAGGAGATTAAGTATATCCCATACGATACTGTGGCTTTTGGCTCTCAATTGAGATGTTACTTATATTAAACTTTCTAAGGCTGTGGAAAGGAACCAACCTTATTTCTGCAAAGACCCACTATAGATTTCTGAACGATGAACGAAACGTGGGTCTCCGAACACCAGCTCTAACCATATGTGTGGAAGATCTGCCTGGAGGCTTATGTATAGATTCACTAGTCGGAAACCCCTATCTGCATTTGAGAGAAATCAGAGCAATAATGGTTAAGTGAGTCTCGGCCGGGGCTACTGATTAGTGATGGACGTCTTACAGCACCTCAACAAAACATCGCGATTTTCAAACGCCCCTAGACCCAGTATTGATTGATTATATAAGCAGCAGGCTGTGCCCAGGTGCCCAGGTGCTCAGGTGTAAGCTCAGAAGCAAACCGGAGATACATCAGATAGTCAATTATAACTAGGTCGAACTTTAAACCGATCGGAGCTCATTGAACGCTAGTAGTCTGGCAACGAGAACAGGCTGGAGTCTAGGTCACGATTTTATGTTACCATAGTGAAGCGGAAACCCTAACTGGAGTCTCTGGAGTCTGCCAGACCCTACCCCGTGGGATAGGGCGCTCCTGTAGTTTCAACTCCACAACACGAGGGTTGCGTCGGCCTCAAGCTCGACGAGCACCTTCATGATCTCTTTGAGTCCCCGAGAAGCGGCGATAGAACGCGCAAGGTTCACATCGGCCCCATTCTTAATAAGGAGGTTAGCAATCTCTTTATATCCTATAGCAGCGGCCGCAGCGAGAGCGCTTCCGAACTTTCCACTCGGCAACGTAAGGTTCACGTCAGCCCCACTTTTAATAAGGAGATTGACGATCTCTTTATCTCCTCTATAAGCGGTAGCGGCGAGAGCGCTCCCGAAGTCTCCACTCGGCAACGTGAGGTTCGTGTCGGCCCCATTCTCGATAAGGAGGTTAACGATCTCTTTATTTCCTATAAAAGCGGCCGCAGCAAGAACGCTCCCGAAGTCTCCACTCGGCAATGTAAGGTTCGTGTCAGCCCCATGCTCAATAAGGAGGTTAATCATCTCTTTATTTCCTCCCCGGGTGGCAGCGGCGAGAGCGCTCCCAAAGTCTCCACTCAGTAACACAAGGTTCGCGTCGGCCCCATTCTCGATAAGGAGGTTAACGATCTCTTTATTTCCTCCCCGGGCAGCAGCGGCGAGAGCACTCCCGTAGTTCCCACCCGGCAACGTAAGGTTCGCGTCGGCCCCATTCTCAATAAGGATGTTAACGATCTCTTTATCTTCTCCCCGGGCAGCAGCGGCGAGAGGACTCCCGAAGTGTCCACTCGGAAACGTAAGGTTCGTGTAGGCCCCATTATCAATAAGGAAGTTAACGATCTCTTTATTTCCTCCCCAGGCGGCAGCGGTAAGAGCGCTCCCATAGTGTCCACCCGGCAACGTAAGGTTCGCGTCGGCCCCATTCTCAATAAGGAGGTCAACGATCTCTTTATCTCCTTTTGAAGCAGCAGTGGCGAGAGCGCTCCCGAAGCTTCCACCCAGCAACGTAAGGTTCACGTCGGCCCTATTCTCAATAAGGAGGTTAACGATCTCTTTATTTCCTCCCCAGGCGGCAGCGGCGAGAGCGCTCCCGTAACTGTTGCTAGGCAACATAAGGTTTATTTCTATTCCTCGGTTTATAAGTGCCTCACAGATAGCTTTGCAACCTGCCTTAACAGCAAGCACCAAGAGGGTGTTGCCTTGTTCACTGGTCTGTGATATAGTGAACTCTGCGTTGTCCCACCAGTCCCGTAGGAGAATGTACAACGGGAAGCGGCACATGGCGCAAATTGTGACCTCTTCTGGAGAGATATCCTCTTGATGGCTGATGTTGCCGAACTTGAACTTGCCCCTCTCACGCAAAAAGCTCGACGATGGGCTGTCATATGCGGAGCCAAGGCTACGATACCAGGCGCGGTATTGAAAACTGCTCTCGCTGGGAGAACCAAGAAAACTCTTTAAAAGTTTCGCTAACAAAGAGTCTACTTCTTGTCCTTTTTTGGCGATTAGATCTTCGTATGTTGTAACGTGAATCACCCAGTGTTGTTGCACATATTTTTCCAACGGATGAATGGAGCCAAGCTTGTTCGGGGGGTTCATGTATTGCTTGTCGCCTGAGCTTTTTATATCGCCTTCGTAGGTCGGGTTCCCATATGTTTCAATCATAAACTTGAGACATACTTTTGCAGCATCAGAATGAGCCTGCCCAAGGCCCCAGTGGTTGAATTCAAAATATTCCACTACCGACAGGTGGGAGAACCTCCAAACTTCCCTCTGAGAGTCGAGAACAAGTAGGTTTTTGCATAGAACCAGTAACTCTGATTCGGTGACTTCATTTTCGAAGTCGATGGAACTTTCGTCAGAATCAATGAGAATTGCGGACAAAAGCTCATCGCTGCTGAGAGGTGTACAGGCACTCATCACCCACTTGCATGCGCGATCTACGAGGACCTTCGCATTCTGAAATTTGGCAATATTTCCGTATATCTCATCGTATGCTTCTTTGAGTCCAATCGGAAGTCTCCCAAGCCGATCCCGGATGTCTCGTTCAGTTGGCAGTTCAAGCACCTGTTGAATTTGTAGGTACGCCCACTGGAACCTGTCTTGTATGAGCTAAATCTTCAAATATTCTCAACTAAACGGAACTTACATTCCTTGACTGCCTTCACGGAGGGTCCTGACGATGTCGCTCCGCAGTGATTGGGATATCGGCCCCCAGTGTCTAGGCTTGTCTATTTCGGCATTGACAAATTTCTCAATATCATCTTGATTGTTTATCGCGTAGATCTCAATGTTCTTCCCGGAGAACTGCGTCTTGATATCTTCGTCGGGTCGGCTTGAGATGAATACCTTAAGCGGCCGATCAGACTTAGATACCAATTCACGTATCACATCGATGAGCTGCCAGCGCGAGTGCTCATAGCATTCGTCCAGGGCATCAAGGATGATTGTGGTCTGAGAGTACCAATTCACCGATTCCAGTAGTTGAGTCTTACATGCCTCGAGGCCAAGGTGAGATCCCTGACGTCTTGCTTCATCGCTGACGACCTGGAGCCTTTTGCGTATGTGTCCAGTACTTCCAACAGCAGTTGACAGTTGGCGAACGTAGCTTTGAAGGATGCAAAGCGGATCTCTTCGTTCATCTTCATTCCGATTGCAATAAAAATATGCGAAACCCGCATCGGGTGATGAGCTTTTAAGTAGACCCTGAACATGGTCAATGACCTTGGAAGTGAGGTATGTTTTCCCGGCTCCCACTAAAAAGGTTAGCGTCACAGAAGTCAAACAAAATGGCCGTCGTGCGCTTACTCGAGCCTTGGAGCCACAGAACCGCCGATGACTGATAGTTCCTCCATTCACAAAAGTCTTCGTTTTGTAGCAACCACTCACATGTGCCGTGAGTTCGAGATTCTTCTCTAAATGTGTGATGCTTTCCATATGGTATCGGCGAGATCCATTCTAGCAGCTCGCGCTCGTCCTTGGCGCTAATTCGTTCCAGAACCAAATCTCTGCAGACATTATCAGCATTGACTCCCTTCAAAGTGCTTTGTCACTTACACCTGGTCTCGAATGGTAGGGATCTCCGCTGCGAGGTTAAGAAGTTCTCTGAGATCAGATCTACTTGATAGATCGGAAGCCTTTTCACAGTCGTCTGCAGCTTGCAGTAACAGCTTTTCACTCCCAGAGAGCTTGTTCATATGGCTTCGCGCATTTTCGAGCTTAAACACAGAATCTATCTTGACCTTGCTCCGCTGGTGTCTTACCATGAAGGCAAGGAATGACTGTAAATCAGCATAGGTTTGGACGATAGATGCGCTCAATTTATCCAAGGCGTCTTCAGGCGGGCGGAGAGCGAAATCTGGAGCCATGTATAATTGCTGGTACATGTCACATCGTATGAGGAGCGAAGCGACCTCGGCCATTCCAGTGAGAATAAACCCTTTTAACTCGCGGTCCGCGGTCAAAATCTAAAGATTTCAGCTTTATTGTCGGAAAAAATAGGTTATCCAAGTAAAAAACATGGACCAATGGTCTACTTACCACGATAACAGATCGAACAGCAGCCCATGGCAGGGCAGCATGAACAGGGTCAAAGCTGACAACGACATCTCCGACGGAAAGAAATTTGTTCAACACCGATAAGAATTTGTCAATCGATTTCGTTCTGTCGTGATGCTCGCTCTTCGATGCCACATCTAGTTGTTTTTGGATGTCCTCTACCAAACCTTTTCTGTCGGTGTCGTCGCGGTCCAGATCACCCAGCAATGCCTCCACATCACGCCTTTCTTCCTCCTTCAATGACTCTAGGGCTTCAGTCCACAGATCGTAGTTATCGGCATATGGCTTTAGCCGGCTCGAATGCTCGGATGCTTGATCGTTTGGAGTTTTTTGCGGCACTTGGACCTGAGAACCGGATTTGAGGCTTTGCTGGGCGGCAGGCGGCGAAGGAGTCTCCGTGTCGCCTGGTGCCGTCAATACTTTGGTTTCAGTTGTGACTTGGCTATGGACTATAACGTATTAGTTTGGGTTACAGGATAGCAAGTCCACGGTCTGAAGCCTCATACTGGTGGAACGTTCCGCTCCGGAACCTTTGATTGCGAGACTGTCCTCCGGTTGCCCGGGACCCTTTCCGTCATGGTTTCGGCGCCAGATACCACAACATAATATTGAGGACATTTCTTCATTTGAGATTGATACTGCGAGAGGTCAAAATTGTCACAGTCAAAGGGAGAATCAAAGCGATGCATAGGGGAGGCTGAGGTGCTCAGCTGCCCCGCACAAGCGCGCTGTCGGGCAGTGATGAGCTTTACGTGGCGTACGGTAACAAACAAGGCGCAGTTCAGCGGAAAGCGCCTTGGTTGGGGCTAGTACAGCGTCTTATTGGGTCGACAGCATACTACACAACATACGTATGTACATGTACAGGTCCCACCGATAGTAACGAGATGCTCCACCGACCGGTGGGGCGGCGCTAATAATTATACAGTGGAAATAGCTGAAGTGCGTATATGTTAAGTAAAGTAAAGATGTAGGAAGCGTAAATACAAGAACAGTGGTATTTATCAGGGGAAGTAAGCTCGTCCAGATCGAGAAGGAAATGCTCCACCACTTCCAAGGTTAGTTATTATATTTAAAGATTTATACTTATCTATATAGATACCCTAAATTAAACAGGGTTATAGGGAGATGAAGATTGAGATACATTGAAGTATATACACTTCATGACGTTGAGCCTAAGTATCTCGAACCTTATTTACGGGCTAAGATTTGCTGCCCAGGTTGAATACCTATACTCCGTACTGCAGCTGACTGACAATCTACTAGTAATCTTAATGGTAGACACCTAAGAAGGAACTGCACGTTAACATGATGAAACATCCCCTCCATAAGCAATTCCTAAAACTCTAGAATCTTCCAATATGAATTTTAAATCGACCACGGAACACGGTCCATGAGTTTAGCTCGTTGCCCGTGCCAAGATTATCAACCACGGAGGACGGAGCCCTTGGAACGGCCCGCGCCGCGATTATGTGATATTCCAGAAAATGACAGCTCTAAGTATTTAAGCAGCAAAGACAACCAATTCTATTAACCATCAACAAGCAAAACAAACTGCATTTGAAACTCATCCTTTGAAACTCCTACCAAAATGGCTCCCATCCAAGTTGGCGCTCTGCTCTTCGATTACCAAACCATCGACGTCATCGGACCATGCGATCTGCTCAATTCCGCGAGCAAGATGCTTATGGAGGGTATCAATCGATACGCGCCCGTGGACCCGAAAATTCTAGCAAAGGCACCCGAATTCGTCTTCCATCATATCGGCGAGACCATGGAGCCAGTGCGCATGCTTACAAGTTTTGTAACAATGGTGCCTACGGTTACTGTGGATGACGTCCCGGAGTTGGATATCCTCATCGTGGGCGGGGATATTCCTGAGAAAAGCAATCTTCCTCCGAAATTGCAGGACCTTATTCGTCGCCATGCTGCCTCTGGAAAGCTACTATTCACGACCTGCACCGGCGCTGCGGTTGTGGCTGCCACCGGTGTTCTGGATGGTAGGAGGGCTACAGTCAATAACCTCGAGTACAATTGGATTAAGGAGAAATATCCGAATGTCAAGTGGACGAAGGAGAAGAAGTGGATTGTTGATGGTAATATTTGGACTGGGAGTGGAGCTGTGGCGGGGATGGATATGGTTGCCCATTGGATGAAAGAGAATTTTGGACTGGATGTTCTTATTCAGGCGGGATTGTCGCTTGATTATGAACCCCGGGATGTTGATGGACTTTTCAATGTGCTGCCTCAGCGATACGATTCGATCGGAAAGAAGATTTCCACTCATGTCTTTCCCGATGAGATCTGAGGTATCGTCATGCTGAGGCTGTAGTTTGGCAGAGTTGAGGGCTGGGGCATGGATAACTTGTCAAGTCTCTGCAGATGATGAACTCGTCATGCTAGAAAATGTGTCCATAAACAGAATGTCACCCCAAAGTTTCTCATCTTCTATCTTCTGGACTTCCGTAGCAATGGCGTTTTGTAGTGTGGGTTGATCCGGAGCCTGAGCGACCTGGCGGTTCGAATATCGCAACGCAGGGCAGCGGTGCGTCCCTCGAGTATATGAAGCTGTAATTTTTGAAGCCCCAAGCTCGTGATGCGCACGGTTACTATCATGAACCTGGCCAAGATTCTCCTTTGCTAGTGCATAGGAAATTTGCACACTTCCTAGGATCTGAGGCAGCATTGAAAAGAGATTCTTGGTGGGGATTTGCCTATCTGGCGATGGCTTAATAGCCTGCAGGCTAGACAACAATGTGTCAAGATATCCCTGTAGATCCACAGATTGATGTGCAATCTCCCTGTTCCATTCAGGTACTTCTGGCAGTCCCACAGACAGCCTGTACAACACAAATACCGCCAAAATGACTTGATACCATGCGGAAATTGGCAAGCTAGTATGCTCCGCGGTGGGAATGGCGAAGAATAAATCGAGATACTCCTTGGTAGAGCGGACACATTTGACTAAGTTGCTTATGACCATTGGAGGTGTAGATAATATAGTGGAATCGTTCTGTGCTTTTGGAGGTGGTGGCCTTCGCTGTCCGTAGCAATATACCAAGCCCATTTCTTGAATCCGGATCTTGACGGCATGATAGCTGTTGATCAGCAATACTAGGTAATCTTCAATCAGTTAACTGGGAAGCCTAGAGCTTCAGAGGGGCCTACCCATGTTTCGAAGATCTGTCGATAGAGACGACCACCATTCTTCTAAGCGGGTCGTGAATCGTTCAGCATGGATGTACAGCCGAGTGCCATGAAGGCCCTCGGACCTGTAAGTCTCGCAAACTTCTTCTGCAAACTGTAGCACTTTCGTCACCGGGTATATCATGAGGTCTGTATCAACTTCTGGCAGTTGTTGCAGCATAATAGCGCATCGAAGCATGGCCTCGTGAAATTGCAGATTGTTTGGCTTTCCCGAAGACATTGCTATTCTATCCAAGTCAGCCCATGCCTATTAGCGCTTATCCGTGTAGGAAATCACATCTTACATGCTAGACATATAATAGCAGCCAAGGTAAGCACGGCATACTTCCCGGGTATGGGTATCGCCAATCTCGGTTTGCTGCTCAAGCAAGTCGGCAACCTCTTGATCAAGCCGAAGGTCAACGACCATACTGATTGCGATTTGTAAATACTGGTAGGTTTGTTGACTTCCTGGAACAAAGTGGAAATGGAACCTGACATTGATGAGCTTGCCGGTGCCTCCGATGCCAACGAAATAGAAGTGTGGGTAATGAGATCTTACCAGGCAAGATGGACAAGTAATCCCTGGAGCAGATCTAAATCTTTCTCGCCAGCTATGATCACCCGCTGACTGAGAGATTCTTTAAATCGTCTAATCAGAGCATCTTGAAGATGGCAGTACTTTGAGGAAGCAGCAGCAACAACTGCAAGTAATAGGAAGGGGCGGTCTTCAGCCATTGAGGCAGCAGTCCAGGTGTCTGAGAGCCGCACAAATGGAAAGTAGTACGCCATACCGCGGAACCTATCTATAAGATGCTCCAGGACGACAGGACTGAGTCCCAAGTCGGTGATCCACGCGGCGTCCATTACAGTGGATGCATCCCAAGACTTTTCTAGGGTATTTTCGGTAGTATCCTGGTTTTCGCTCGACTCCAAGCCTTCGCTCAATTCAGGACCAGCCACGTACTCTTCGCTCATCCATTCAGCTGTTGGGTGTAGGCTGTCGCTGAAATATTCAGGAATTGAAACCAACCCATAATCCGAATTAACGGAGGGTTCGACTCCACTAGAAGGTGCGGTAGGGCGCGATAGAAGACCGATTATATTGGTGAGCTTGGACTCAAGATCGACCAGTCTCCTTCATTTCCTTGCTATTAGCAAAAGTGGGCTATTTATTACAGCATCCTCCACGGTCACGTACGGTTTCGCTCGTGAAACTCGAGCTCGCTGTCTCGGCTGTGAAATTACGCATTGAGCGTTTGATCTGGCACATCTACTCAAATTAGCTAGAGGGGAAGTCTGCGGTCACAGATGTGACACCCACTTGGTACAAGGCTGTCCTTCCGCGGGTTGAATACATTTGACCTTCAGGACGCGGCATTTTTCGCACGCTAGTGTCACTTTCTTCGGCTGACGCGATGAATCTGTCAAGATTGCGTTATCCATCGTCAGTCACATAGATCTTTGACAGAAATAGACGGGTACGATAATGTATGGTAAATCTGACATATGTACCGGATAATGACTGGCACTCAAAACCTTTCCCTTTCCGTTTTAGTGCTCACCTCTTACCACTTTTCGATCACTGAGTAAAACTGAGCACGCCCCTGAGTATTCTGACTTGATCACGTGTCGTTACGTAATCAACCTGATATGCTCCCTGAGCATCACCTGATCATCCCTGAGCACCCTGATCCACTCACTGAGTGCTCGCTGAGTATAGGGTTAAGCGGCATGAGCAAGCTACATCAATAAAATGCGACACGCTAATCCCGTCACGTGCAACCATTCCCATGCCCATCAAAAAAGGACGGGCGCAATCAACGTGACCGTTCGTCCTAGCGGTCTCGATCCTATCTAAGTAAAAAATCTCACAGTGGGGCTATTCAATTGACCCGCCATTTCACTATTTCAGCCTATGTTCCTAGGAATACCCCTCGGAATACTTCGCTTACCAGTCCGGCGATCCCCTAATCGGGCTTTGGACTTAGGCCTTGACAAGTCCCGCCGATTTGGTCCCGCCTTGGCGCCAAGTGGGCGCCAAGCCGCTAGTCTCAGTGCTGCCTTGGCATTATTATGCTGATCATCGTCCTATTTAGGTAATTTCCTAGCCTAAATAGGTATGGTCACAGCACCACAGCACCAGAATTTATTTAGTGCTGCGGGGCCGGGACCAAAAATCGGCTGGTGCTGCGGGACTTGTCAAGGCCTACTAGAGACTTCTAGAGTAGCTATTAATAAGAATAATAACTATAATCTTAATACTACTTATATATCCTAAAACTAGCTATTAGAAGAGTTTATAAAACTAGATAATAATAAGATTAGTTATATAATATCTTATTCGTAGAATTAAGCGATAGAAACATCGAGAGACGAAGCAGCACATCTCTATGTATTATTCGCTCTCGTACGCTGTATCCTCCTTTGATCCAAGAATGGATAGTGCTTCACAAATGTTCTTTGACGAGCTTGATCGCCGGTTTGTGCCCACCGGAGCACAGTTCGATGTGACGCAGTGGATGAAATCTCTATCCTACGATACAATGGGCTTGATGACATTCTCCCGGCCATATGGCTACGTTCAGCATGGGAGAGACTTACACGGCATCATGGACGACGTGCGTGGGAAAAGAGGGACTCGGCACAACGAAAGTGCGTTGGCGAGGGCTATCTCGTGTTCTGGCTGGGTCTAGCACCGCTCGCGTTGGCTGTGACTTGGCTGTGACTTGGCTCTGACTACTCATATGATGAAGACGCCGAGATCGAACCCCCATTTAGACTGTCTGCTTCTGCTCATTGAATAATCCAGACTCAGCCGCAATGGCGGCCTCACTGCGCAAGCTCATGGGACCAAGGCATTTTGGGGCGAGGAACAACGGGAGATGAACTCAAGTAAGCTCCATGTGGCCTTGGAACTACGCGAGAGACACCTACGGCAGCGATGGAGGTGTCGAATCGAATTGGGTGGCTATACTTTCCACTGCAAGCAAAGCTAGCTAGGTAGAGCAATGATGACAGGTATATATCTCTTCAACCTCCTACTCCCACTTTCTCCTTCTTTCTCCACTATATCCATGGACAGCTCGTCCTTCTAGTATAACAGCGACACAAAACTGGGAACAGTAACAGCAAGTATGACTTTCTGAAGCAGCTGACCGGCTCTTCCTCTCGGACAACGTTAGCGTGAAGATCTCCGCAAATAGTTCTTCCAGTTGCTCCCTTGTGATTCCTCAGAGGGAGTTGCATATCTTGGCGGCAAGTCAACGATGAGATCCAAAGGGTTTTCGTAACTACCGGCCATCAACCCTAGCAGAGAAGCGGTCTTTATTCGATTGTAATACCATGCACGGATAGATTTGTAATCAAGTTTGAAGGACTCCCGGATTTGGGATTTCTGCTCAGGGTCGAGTGCAAACCCCCGGGCTCTCTCGCAACAAGAACATTCCACGGTACAATGACCAACTGCAAATTTCCGTTCTGACTGGCGATGAGAACAGCATCCACAGTCTCTGCCACAACAGCCTCCTCTCCCCATGCAATCTTCCACAAGTACTTGATGCATGTACCATTTTGGCTGTGAGCGCCAGAAATCGATACCTCTGGTCAGCGGGCCGTCGTCATACGAAGACCTAATCTCCCACCAACGTCGTTCTAAGGTCCAATATTCCGTCGAAAGTGTCGACAATTCCTCCTGTAAGTCCTGAAGAACAGTCACGTATGTGTCTTCCTTAGAGAGATGCCCTATTTTCTCTTTCAAGGCCATCTCGCGTTGAGTATTCTCCCGAAGTGCAACTTCTGTCTGCAATAGCCCCCTTAGGTTAATGGGGCACATGGGTGGATTATCTTCGTCGGTGAAGGTAGCGTATCGGTATCTTTGAAGAAGACATATATCTCCAGAGCTTTCTAGATCAAGCTCTTCGTCGGATTTGTCACCCCACATGTAGTAGCGCATCTTGAAATATCGTTTTACTCAAGAATGTTAGGATGTTGGGTCTGCTAAAGGACCTTCGGATTGGAGGTTGATGTGAAATCGAACAGATTACCTGTTGAGTTCTAATTGCAGTGGAGACATTTCCAGGGATATCGGCTAAAAGTCAAATCGCCGGGCCTAAGAAAGGAACCGGCCGTGGGCTAGTATTATCATGAGAGCAATCGTCAGGATGACGGGTATATAAAATTGAAGCCAGTGGTGAGCAGAACATACATAGGTTTCTGCAACTCTCTAAGACAGAAATTTGAGTGACACACGTAATAATGAACCTATCTATCTATCAGAAGTGGCGGCAAACAGACACACCAGAACGCATGATGTGAATACTGATGTCTTTTCTTTCTCCTTCATGAAAGGAGAGAGGGCACTGCCATGCTACGGGAACTAAGCAAAACGTGACATTATCCAACATCGTCAAAGACGAACCCTACCTAGGTAGTGAGATGCCTACATAGCAGGACATCCTCTAGTCCGGATTACGGCTACACCACGGTTTTACTTCCTCGAGGGTTGTATACTTTACTAGACCGAATATTACTCTATAACATAAACGGGTAGCTACTATCAATCCCCAAAATATAAAGTGTTTACCAGTACGGTTAACAGTGGTTTATGTGACTCTTATCACAATTGGTCTCACTATGGTACAAAGGTAACCTGGACTAGTGGACTTAACGCTATGTACAAGTAAGGGTAAGAATGAAAGAAAGACTATAGAAGTCAAAATAAAAGTAAGAGAAAGGTGAATAAAAAGTATAAAAAAGTAATAAAAAAGTGAATGAAAAAGTGAAAGAAAAGTAAAGAAACACTGAAAAAACTTGGCTTTCGGCATTGACGGCTCATCGAACTCTAGATCCAATGTTAGTCGTTTCCATTGCCAGGCAATTTCAGATAGAGGATTTCGCCGTGTTCAGACCTTGGTATGTATGTTTAATAAAATGCAAGTAAATGGCTTTTATATCTGTTTTATGTTAATGCTTAAGTGTACTCCTTACTTACAATTCAGGCCAGCCTTCCTCCATCGGAGTCATCCGGCTAAACCGGCGATTGCGGCAATCTTCGCAGCCGCAGGTTACAGAGTGGCCGAGAGTTATGGCTGGCAGCTCGTTAATGCGCTGGAGGCGATGTCGGAGGTGGCTAGAGGTAGATGCAGACGCCTGAGGTTCGTTCCGAACGGCGTCCGGAGGGCGGATGGGTGGCACTGGGGGTATGTCGGCCACGACAACGATGTCGGAGCACTCTGGTACTGGTCGGGCTGGGGGGCGCGGGCCAAGCCACCTATGGACAATCAATCAGTAATTATGCACATGAAGCTTGAAACAGCCATTCCCAGTGTGACAGCGCACATAGGCTTTCCGTGTACTTTACCTGAAAGCCCAAGCCCGGGCGATTCTGCAATAGTCATTGTCATGTTGCAACAGAACAAGAAGACCAAAAAACTGCTTGTAATATCCTGGCCTTCCAACTGGGGGCCAAAAAAACTTCGTGCAAGAACTCGACAACAGACTTTGGTGGTTCTGGGGCTGGCATTTTGAAGAATGTTGGTGGTTTACAAAGTCTACTATTCTGCGCATCTAAGATCTGGTCTTGTCTTTTCTAATGGCGATTCTAGGAAAGAGCCAATGGAGAAAGTCTTCCGGGTAAATTGCGGTTGACAGGGAAGGAGCGTCTCGATAAATCTGACGATATGCAGTGTTTGTAGCTCTTCTCTGGGACATGTCCTACCTACTGTTTGAACTCAAGTTTTCTGACCGTGGCCTGCACGCTCTCTGGGTATACGACCCAGTAGTATGGATTTCAAAAAGGGCGACTTGCTGGCCCAGACAGCCTCGCGTCCCGGCCCCGAACTAGTACAATCAGACATTGAACGTACCCGGCAAGTCGGCCAAACGTGACTTACACTAAGCAGACTGGCTTCAAGCTTTCTGGTATGCGACGGTTCGCCTTCCAACAAGCGACTGGGACGCCACTGATCCGCATCAACACCCCATGTCGGCTTATAGCGGTTAGTAATATATGGACTCATGCCAACCACGGTGCCTCCAGGGTAAAAGTGACCACAGATTGTGGCTCCCTCCGCCGGAACTACTCGGTCAAGAGGCATAGCAAATGGAGCGTCAAGCCGGAGTGACTCTTTAATGCAGGCGTCGAGGAAGGGGAGGTTCTGCAGCTCATGCCATTGCGGGAAAGGTAGAGTGAGCCCGGTGGCAGTGCGTTGCTTATCTCGCAGCTCGGCCCGTACCGTTTCCAGTGCGTCAGGGTGACCACAGATCGAAGCATGGAAGCCGTGGAGTCGGCCCCTCCAAGAATATTGTCAAAAGTCCAGGTTGACACAAATCGAAGTGGCACATTATCCTTTCTCTCCTGGGCATTGTGGTAATACCCGAGGAAGTCACAGTTGGCAATGGGTCCGTCGACGTTTGCATTGGAGGGCGATTTGGGACTTTTCCGATGTTCTTCCTGACGCTCTGAAATACTCGCCAAGACGTAGTCCAGCAGAGGGCAATGGCTTCGCGTTTGAAAAGATTTGCTACCCAGTTCTTATGCAAGAGCCAATCGAGCCATGGTATCTGCGTCATCTGCAAATAGTTGAGTCTTGCTCTCTGTCAAAGTCCTTCGTCATGTATAACTTACGGGTCCGATAATCAGGTTTGCCCTGTTAACTGGAGTGTGTCCAGGATTGAACGCGGCTTTGTCAGGAATGAAATGAAACGGGTTTGCGCAGGTGGCCAAAAGGCGTCCGAATCCGGGGCAGATAGCCAACGATTGAGACCATGACTACAGCCTAAAAGAAGAAGAACGTTATAAAGAGGAAGCCTGGAGACTAAAGACCAGATCATCAATATGCCACTCCTGTTTCTTGAAAAGTCGCACACATATTCTACATCGGTGTCTGCGTACAGACCGCCGCCAACACACGTTGCAATTCTTCCACCTTCTCTAGGAGCTGCGCATTGGACCCTGCACATAGGTTCTTCTCTCCCCGCATATTCTCAGCACCCTGGACCCGTCGATCAAGACCCTAGCATACCTGATGTAAATTTTGCAATTGATACAATAACAGCTGAGCCATCATCTTCGTTTCCGTTGTGCGGGAAATATTCAATGTCCCAACGCTGAACGGAATGGTCAATGGGACGGTATACACTGAATCTCCCGTGCCATCGACCTGTGGCGAGAGCATAAGCTGATCACCTGACCCACTGTCCGAACGATTATTGGGTTCGAGTGGCGGGCGCGTGGGGTTAGCGTCCTGTTGTGCCGAAGGTGCAGAAGAGAACAGGACGCCAAGACGGGTCTTTTATGTCGGCATTGAAGGTTGGTTGACAGCATATTGGGGCGCTAAACCTAAAAAGGCAAAACTAACCCGATGTAGTAATTCGCAGGTCCGCCGTTTACAGTATAAATGGCCCTATGTAGGGGCTAATCCTTTCTAGGTATAGTGTGCGGCGGGCTGAGTGCGTCAGTGTTGCTCACTGATTGGACACTGAGCATCACTGAGTAATCAGAGAGCATCCAATGATCACTCACTGAGCATCAGTGACTATACACGTGACTGATCTGAGCATGATCACTGATCTGAGCCCGTGCTGACATCTACTCAGTGAGCCTGAGCCTGAGCACCCTCATAAAAGCGGCGGCAGCTCAAATAGGAAAGCCCCACCCGCCAGGGAATATCCGGTACGTATAGGTACATGTGTAAATTCTCTAACTAAAATGACAAAATCCGCTCCTTTCCAATCTCGGCGGACATAGCTGATTAAGCAATGTATGTATTTTTGTATGGTACCGTTATCATGACGGTCCATTGATTTTCCGGTTTGTAAAGACCTGGTAATTTCAGCATGCATAAATGCATGGTACTCGACAATCCTCCATGATCCGAATATTATAGGCTTCAGAAATGATGGGCTGCGCTAATATCATTGGAGACACCGCCGAATCTTCCAATCTGACGCGTTCCGGCTGATGAATCGGGTGAACGCTGATGTTATGGAAGGTAGTAAAAGGATGATAGTCAGCACTCGCTACCTGTCGTCGGGTAACTACCTAAGGCGGTGAAATGGGTCGCCCCGGGGGTGCCCAGTGATTACCTAAGAAACTGCTCGTGCCCAGCACCTACCTAACTATTGAGCACTCAGTCTACGCTCAGAGAAGCACTTTGCCTTATAGTACTACTTTGCGTCCACTTTTTTATAGCTCTCATCAGACTTCTTGTCATTTTCCATCAAGCCCATCCTCAAAGTGTCTGCGTGCGAGTTTTTCCGATCCGAGGGCATTAGCTGGCAGAGCGGTCAGTAGGTCGAGTGGGGGCAACTGATTGATCCCGCTGCAGATCACGTTGATAACGTTTTCGATCCACAACTAAGGCAGATATCATTTGTCCACATGGAGAGCTCGGACTACAAACGTCGCAAGAAAGTGGGGTTCGCATACCCTCCCATCCCAGTCAGAGACCAAGACATCCTTTCCGATGGTACCATAAATGAGCAATCTTCGATCCGAATCCTACATGGTATGTCGGCCCTTCTCAGGTTGCGGAGATCGAGTTTTTCAGCGCTGACCAAGTTTCTTCCGTCAGTCTCCTCATCTAAAGACAGCTCACCCGCAGACGCGTTTCGCGCGGAATCAATAACTCACACAAACAAAGAAAATGAGCAGTTTGTTAGAGACCACCATCCCAGTCTATCTTCACAGGCGAGCGTGTTTGTCGCAGAGTCCGTATCCGGAGAGCCTGTTTGGCTTATCGGGTCTCCCCTCACAGCATCACAAAGTGTGTATGCTGGCGGTCGACCAATCCATTACTTCCCTGGAGACCATTTCTTAGACATACCTTCTGGGATCCTGACCCCCCGATCGCCCGACAAATACAATGAGCACTTCGACCGATATATCAACCCGAGGCGATTCCTCACACCAGCTGATCTCGACAGCCTCCGAGAATTGTTCCCAGAGGCGGTCGGTGTCCACGTGCTTATCGCAGGTTTCCTGATTATTCTTTTTGCAGACAAACGACACGTACATGATGCGTACAGTGAGGTGTGGCCCCTCGAACTTGCTGGTCTTCGTGTCTTTTTCCATCTCACGGACTACAGCTTCACTACGGCACCTGTTGAGTCCGGAACTGTCCTCAAGGAAACTTCGGAACAAAGGATCAACGATTCCGCTGGATGCCTCGGGCTAAAGCTGAGGTTACAGAATGGTTCTACAGCAGTCACATCTGTGACTCATGGTTTCGTCCGTCTCCCGGGGCCCGGGAGATTTGGAAATCGGCTGAGAGTTTTTGACACCTTAGTCGATAAAGCGAAACGGAAATTGCAACAGTTTCTACCATTCAAAGCAGGAGAAGATGACCGTGCCTTGGTTATGACCAAGGAAACCCCAACCGACAATAACCCGGTTGGTAAACAAGTGTCGCTTGCATCGTCTAACAGAATGGTGCGTTCACCAAGTCAATTCTACACTTATATTACACTTCTAACTCTACCAGATCGGAACTATAACCCACACGTACGATACCCCAAGTAATGTCAAACAATACCCTGCCGGTTACAATCACGACCTGTGTTTGATTTCAGGTCCTTCGCTTCCTGATGTCGTCAGCCCTCCTGGATATCCGTTGGTAACGGGATGGGCGAACTATTCAGCGGCCTTGGATGGGCAGAATGTTTATGTCGTTGCTCAAAACACGAACACTGGAGGCTTGAGGAAGTCTCACGGTGTCATCGACTCGAGTCTGTTTCACAGGGCATCCGTCCTTGGGACAGGTTACTCCTGGAACAAAATCCAAAATTCATGCAACGCGTTTTTGCTATGGCATACAGATGGTCAGCTCGCCCCAGCGGATGGAACTTCGGGCGCCCCCCCTCTGTTTAGGCCGCCCGTCGGATACGACTGCCCTGGCAGTGGTGTTTCAGAATTTCCAGCAGTCCTGTCTCCTTGCCGATATAACTAAGTACACGAATACCACATGGCGCACTCGATTCGAAACAAAGTACACTCTTATCAAAGCAGGGTTCATTCTCCCACTGGAGGTCAGGGATTCGACAATCCTCAGCGGCGAAGTACCAAACAGTACCATCCCATTCAATACCCTACCGGCGAGGAATCCAGGATCAATAGAATACGGGAATCAGCGACGTGTTTTCTCGTCGATTGAGTCAGTAGTCTAAGCCAGCACCCTCTTTTATATGTTTTACCGTTTAATATCGAGGGACAAGAGGGAGCTTTGAGGGCGTATTTGACTTTGATAAAATCAACGTTATTGCTACAAGTTTCGAGTTTCTGCTCCAGAATACTTGATATAGCATGATGGGTGCTCTTATGTAAGAGTGACAGAATCTCAAAATGGTACTAATGACAATGTATTCCAGTTCTAACAGCTGCCTCGTTGGACGTTTTAGTCGCACGGATCCATAGGGCTGTATTCTGCAAGCGGCGTTGCGACGAGCGACTTTTTCGGCCGAAGAAGCGTTCGTGTCACCGTCTGATCACGCGATATGCCTACCGCATAGAGTAGCTGCAGTAGGTAGGAATACATCATCGTTATCTTCCCCTCTGCTTTCAGTGCTTACAACTGGTAGCATGTCCTGGCGACGTCCAGTCTTTTTTCAACGACAGGACGTTTCGCTTGTCGACATTCTTTTCTGTGTACTACTTGACGACGTCTGTGCGCTTCGTCAGGCTGTCGACGGCCTAGGGCAGTGGTCGAGCAGCGATACGTGACCAACTTCCCCAACGACCTTATACTATTCGACGACGGGACTAGACTACGACATTGCCCGTCCATGGTCACCTAGGAGATACCCATCACCCGTAAAGGCGGCCTAGGTTAAGAGAAGTAAGGAAGTGTGGTAAACCTAGTGACAATCAATTGGTATCGTATTAGTATGAATGTATGACTATAATGACTGCCAAAGTCATTATACAAAGCCTTCTAAGGCTCAATTTCTAACCTCGGTCAGAGAATTGGCAGTCGTATTAAGTCATTATATAAAGGCTTCCATACCTACTATATGCCAATGACGCTTTTCTTAATAAATGTTTTGGTATCCAATAATTCATCCAACCATCTCGAACGGCGTAGAGTGATAACGTATTTCTCGCTGAACCAGTTCCGTATTTCGAGAGCAGCCTCCATATGGAGATGATATTTCATGCTTGCAGTACGTGTTCCCTAAGTAATAAATAACATCAACCAAGCATCGTAACTTCCCTACACGTAGTTTGGAACTATCATGTGGAGTTCAGAAAGGTTTGGGCTGAAGTTGATTCCGGTTTGCGGTAGCGATAGATGAAACGAAAACAACTCCCAAGTGAATAATTTCGACCTGGCCATTCTCTTTCCTCGTTGTATATTTTACGCAATGAAGAAGAAGAAGAAGAAGAAGAAGAAGAAGAAGAAGAAGAAACAATTGGTATAAAGAATTGAGAATTCAAATCCGCAGCAAAGAAAATCCAGATATAATTGCCGCAACGCCGTTTCCTTGATCTACCAGGACGTTTGCTTCAGGGGTAACATGGCCAGCTTTCGCGATCAGCAAGTTCGCCTGCCTAGAATGCTCTCGTGTGGCACTTTCAATAAGCAATTTCAATAATTCACTGGTGTTCGGACGTTTCGGGCGGTTCGGGCAACCCTAGCTATCTCAGATTCGGACGAGGTTGGAATCCGAGAAGGCCGACACGTATAAAAAACGGATTGGGGATCTCACCAAAATCTTTTCTTTACGTTCTCCTCTACAATAAAACAATCAAATTCCTGCAAAATGTCCGAAAAGGAGTCAGTCCAAGATGACCAAGAAACCTACCCATCGCCAATAAAACAAGCTGTGATCGTCACGGCTCTCTGCCTTGCAATCTTCTGCATGGCGCTGGTTAGTACAATTAAACTCCCAGAAGCTAGATCGAATATTGACTTTCTCTTCTACAGGATAACACAATCATTGCGACAGCCATTCCTCATATCACAGGCCAATTCCATGCACTCGACAATGTAGGTTGGTATGGTAGCGCTTATTTCCTCGCCACATGCTCAATGCAACTGGTCTTCGGAAAGCTTTACACCTTCTGCTCTATCAAATGGGTGTTCCTTTCAGCATTGGTCATTTTCGAAATCGGATCTTTGGTTTGCGGTGTAACTCCGAATTCATTGGGACTTATACTTGGTCGAGCGATTGCTGGAATTGGAGCAGCTGGTCTATTCTCCGGTGCTATTTTAATCATCGCGAACTCGGTGCCATTGGAAAAAAGACCTCTATATACCGGTATTGTTGGGGGTATGTATGGGATTGCGAGTGTAGCAGGGCCATTGTATGTGATATCAACCTTTTATCCGTTTCACGAGGAAGACGAACTGATACAACATCCAGAATGGGCGGAGCTTTCACAGACCATGTCTCGTGGTGTTGGTGCTTCTTTATCAACCTCCCAATCGGTGCTGTGACATTTATCTTTTTGCTCTGCTTCTACCATACTCCCCCAAGAGTGAAATCGACATTATCTCTCTGGGAGCAGATCCAACAGTTTGACATCATCGGCACGATCTTCTTCATTCCGTCTATTATATGCGTACTCTTGGCATTACAATGGGATGGCTCCGCTTATCAATGGAACGACGGAAGAATAATTGCTTTATTCGTCGTTTTCGGAGCTCTGATGATTGTCTTCGTTTGTGTGCAGCTCTGGCGACAAGAGAATGCCACACTTCCACCACGCGTTCTTGCAAACCGAAATGTATGGGGAAGTACTTCTTTCACCTTCTGTCTCGGAGCGGCCTTTTTTGCCCTGGTGTACTACGTGGGTGTTCCAAAATCAATCATACACAAGTCTAAAACTAACAAAGTATAGCTCCCTATCTGGTTCCAAGCAATCAAAGGTGTCTCAGCAGTGAAATCAGGCATCATGAACCTTCCCATGCTTCTTGCTCAAGTCATCTTGTCTATTGTGGCAGGGGCTTACGTTACACAATTCGGCTATTATACCCCCTTTATGATTATTTCATCCTTGCTCATGGCAGTCGGGGCAAGTCTTTTATCCACCTTCCAGCCTGACACAGGGAGTGGCAAATGGATTGGCTACCAGGTTATCTTTGGTGCTGGAGTGGGAACTGGCATGCAGCAGGCACTGATAGCTGTTCAAAGATTAGGAATTTTGTACTTTTCACTGCTACTTCAAGTGTCTACCCAGGTGTCTATGCTACCATATTCGGTATGTTTGCTCGATGCGTTGTTTGCCAGCGAACCCCCCTGTCACCTCCTACCCCGCCTGGTTACAATGCATCCTCTTCTATCACCTTCCCCTCAAATAATTTCTCAGGCAGTTGAAATCCTTTCTTCTTGTCTTTTCCTTACGTTTCTTCAAAGGCCAACACGGCTTGAAATCATCTTTCTGTCACCAGCATGGATACCCACGACGTCTCCAATGTTCCGGAGTACTTCAGATATCTTCAAACACATAAGCGAAATCTGAAGAACGCGGAAGCCCTCAAGGGCCGTCCAGCAAAATCCCCAAAGTCCAAAGATGAGATCTTGATGCAGTTCATGTTTCGACGAATGATGAATACGGAACGCCCCGGTGGTGCAGTAAATATCCGATCCTCGTTTCTGCCACCTGCCTACCCCCCATCCCATACTCCTTTCAGCAAGTTGAGCAAGGTTATGATCAAAAGCCTGTGTCTTGAAACTCATCATAGGCAACGCTATCTCCTCATAAGAATGGTCACTCCGGCAGATACGATGACCGCCGTGATGGCTATCGTAGAGGATGAAGATGGGAGTGTTCTGATGCTGCAGCTCTACAACCAAGAGCAGGAGCTATCGAATGCACACAGCCTTATGGAGGGTACAGTTCTTGTTGTGAAAGAACCCTATGTGAAGGTAATGGCAGATGGGGACTACGGGATTCGAGTGGACCACCTCTCGGACATCTGGTTTGTCCCCGAGTTTGACGACCTGGTTCCATTATCCTGGAGGAAACGCGTGACGCAGTGTGATGAGAACGCCTCTTCTTGGAAGGAGAAAGGAAGTGAGCATTTTGGTCAGGGTGATTATCGTTCGGCAATTCAATGGTAAGCTACAAAACGTCGCTGTGTTTACAAGGGGATGCTAAGAATAATTTAGCTATTCAAAGACTTTGGACGCCCATCCGTCGCCAGAATTGGCAGTGATAGCGCAGCTCAACCGTTCCCTTTCATTTCTGAAAAGCTACTGCTTTGATGCAGCGCTCAAGGATGTGGAGAATGTGCTGCAGGTGTCAGAGCTATCAGAAAAAGGTCTCTTTAGGAAGGCTCAGGCGCTGTATCAACTTCGAAGGTTCAAGGAGTCATGTGAAATCCACGCAACACTTGCAGATAAGTATCCAGATAACACCCAGGCCGCACATGAGTATTCACGAGCATCTGCTCGGCTTATGGAGCAGGACAGTGGAAAATACGAGTTCAGGAAAATGGTGCTGGAGGCTAAGAAGCGTCGGCCCCCGACGCTTGACCGCGCCACCTACATTGGTCCTGTGACTGTCAAGCAGACTCAATCGCATGGGAGAGGACTATTCACGACAGAGGCTGTGAAGGCAGGCGACCTTCTGCTCTGCGAAAAGGCATTTGCTCACGCTTTCCACGATAAAGATACCTCGCAAGATCTCCGTCTGTTACTCAATGTCGATATGAACGAAGCTACTATTGGCACTCAGGCCGAGCTTATTGAGTTGATCACTCAAAAACTGCATAAGAATCCGTCCCTGATACCAGACTTCGTCGATCTTCATCATGGCACATACAAATCAGTGGATGTCCTAGAAGTGGATGGCATACCCATCGTAGATACGTATGTCACCGCGCTCCTATTTTGGTACCAAAGCTAATACTCTCCAGATTCCTGGTCGAGAGAATCATTCTCCTGAACGGTTTTGGGTGCCCACTTACCTCTCGCGAGAGTCACATCGACTGCATGAAAGGGGGTAATGATACAACCAAAAAGGTCAATAAGCAATTCCATTCCTCTGGGGTCTGGCCGATGGCATCACACATTAACCACTCTTGCTTGAGCAATGCTCGCCGCTCATTTATTGGAGACATGATGATCGTTCGTGCTTCACGGGACCTGCCTCCTAACACCGAAATCACCTTCTGGTACCAATCACCCATGTTGCGTGATCCAAAAGAATTTCCCCTCAATCTACAGCACTGGGGCTTCAAATGTGATTGCATATTATGCCAGGAAGCACGGAGTGCTAGCAGCAGTGTTCTATCAAACCGGAGCAGAATTTCAACCGACCTTCAACGATTATTCAAGACCTCCAGGATGAACTTGCGAAAGATTGAAGCCAGAATTTCCCACCTTGCAGGCACATATTCCCAACCAGCTTCTGAAATCCCTCGTCTTACACTTGATTCACCATACCTGTCTCTTGCTGCAATCTACGCTTCATCCCGAAAACACGAAAAGAGTGTGGAATTTGCATTGAAGACTCTTGAGTCACTTGGTTTCGTTATCGAAGGTGGAAATCCTCCTCATGTCCCAAATGTTCCCTTGGTTGTTAAAAAATGGGGGCTGATGAGTGATGGCGTAGTGGGATGTTGGATGATTCTGTGCTTCGCATATCGAGAGCTCGCACCAACTCTCGCGTCCCAAGCTGAGGGATATGCCAGAGTCTGTTACAAAATCTGCGTTGGCGAAGATGAGACCTTCGATAAGACATACAGCAGCCTATCGGATCGGACTGATGGCTTTCTGACGACCGCGAAGTAACCATGCGAGGTCATAACACGATGGCTGCAAATTGTTCGACTTATGGTACGGCCGCTGAAGCGCAAGTTAAGCTAAAGTTAAGCTAGTTTGTAGCAGGGTTTTTGTTTCAATTTCTTTATCTATGCATATTTGAAGAAACGAATGATAAACATAATTGGATTGTGCTTATTGTGTCATTTCCTTGGTGGAATACATCTCGCACCACCCTGTAGGAAGGCAACATACTCAACGCATTATTCAGAGTGTGGCCATATGAAAAGCAGTGGAGATCTAGGTTTATATCGATGTTTAGGCGCTGAGGAGTTCTGTAATTGTGAGTCTGTTGGATCCTTGACGAAAGGATTGTTACTCACCTACGGACGACTAAATATGGCACTGGTTCATAACTCTCTCCTCGGACGTTACCTCGCCGCCTCCTTCATTTGCCTCGCCGCCTCCTTCATGGCCCTTTCTTAGAAGGCAGGTATGTCATGGCCATACCAGCATTGAGCTGCATCGATAACAAACTGGTACTGTTTGATCTTCGAATGATCGATTTGGTCCAGAGAAAGTTCAGGATGGAGAATGTAGACCAGACACACTCGACAAATTTCGTTATGTGCAATGTCAGCCTTCATAGCGAACATTCATGCCTCTCCTTTGAGATAACCCGACCGAAAGTATTCTTGCACTGAGAAGTGGGGGAATTGTACGTAAAGATTTCCCTTAGTCGGGCCTGCGGTATGCTCGTATTGAACACTCATGATTAAGCCAGTGAATATCTCTTGGAGCTTGCTCACATCTAGGAAACGGCCATCCAGATCAAGATACTCGGGCTCATCGTCGATCTCAATGGCATGAGAATGAAGAAGGCCCGCAAGCGTCAGGGGTTGGGTCGAAAAGCAAATCATGGTTCGAATTCGTCTTACATCACACTACTAGATAGAAGGTTGGATGGTATCGGAATGATAGAATGAAGGCTCTTACATTGTGATTCGACGGATAGAATTAGCCGGAAGGAGATATATAGGGAGATAAAGAGGCTTAAGTAGGGTTGGAATGTATCTTGACTTTCCGAATGTTACATCTAATACTTCAATAAGTTATATTCTTAATAGGGTATTTGATCTACCTGGCATATAGTTATAAAAGGGTCGTTGGACGTCTGGTAGTCAACATCTCTCATCAACCATCTCATTATCTCTTCAACTTTACATTGCTACCTACTCTCTACAACCTACTTTCCAACCCAATATCCATCACGATGCGTTTCACTATCGCCGGACTTCTCTCCCTGGCTATGGCCGTGGCTGCTATCCCAAGCCCCGAAGGGAAGCACGCTGACAGCAAGCCTGGTAGCGTCGAGGTCAGCCCACAATGCGGCAATCAGATCTTGGCCTGCTGTTCGGACGTCCACATTGATGTCGGTAAGAGACAGTTGGACACGCTTGTTGCTGGTCTTGTTGGTACCGTCGACGGACTCCTTGGTACTTTGAGTTCGACTTATGGCGGCGGTGAATCTCAAAAATGCTTCAACCATGGCCAAGGTGCAGTATGCAAAGGCACTAGCGCCTGCTGCCCAGGAAATGGCAACGAGGTAAGCTGCTCTCGATCATCCTCGCTTATAGTCTTATACTAATCTAGTCCTTTTGATAGTGCGTCGCCATCTCCAAGGATGAGGCATACAAGCACGAGGGCTAAAGTGTCATCTTGTTCCCGGCGTGTGAGGCCGACTCGGGGCCCTAGGGGGTCTCTTCGAACTACTCTTTTGTTGATTGTTCAATTTGTTCTCAATAGACAATCGTCCACTCCTTTTGTACTTGGTTGAATTCGAAAGTATTAGCTATCAGTAATAATCTATACTGTCGTCTTTTTATCTATTCCCTTTATCTCCTAAAACTCCACTTTAAGATCATTCTTTTCTCAGTAGTTTCCCATAGCTATAATATATCTCCCCTACCCTAATTTGAAAAAAAGAAAAATGGATATCCATAAAAAGCAAGAAACCCCTATATCTAAATAGTAACTATCATAGATAGTCCATGATATCTCCAGCCTCTATAACCTTATATCTTTAGAAATCGTAGATAATATATGACTAGACCCTAGAGCTGACTTGCTGGGTACTACGTGGTGCCCAGGTGAGGAGAGAGCCAAATATTAGGTATGCTTACAAAGCCAAATGTTCAACCTTGGAATACTCACCCTATCTATAGTGTTAAGAAGTCGTACCTGTGCCGATCTCTGGCTCCACATCATGGTCGCATTCTATCAGCTCGGCTCCCTAGCCGAAATCAGGGGACTTTCAATATAAAGTCCAAATATGCATGCAGGTAAGACGTCTAAAATATGCAAGGGCAGTTCGATCTTACTTTCTCTTAATTTCTGATCCTCATGATTGGCCGGATAAAGTAGCCGTGTGTTAGACAGCCCCACTATGTGGATTAACCCAGGGGCGTGGCTGTCACATTTACCAGGTGGATCCGAACACATGTTCGGCTGATAGGTGGTTACTATATCCAACCAATAGATGCGTTTAAGGGGGCCCACTTAGACCACCCGACATTCTATGGACTCCTTGCTCTCAGGTACAGTCCATCTTTTATCGGTACTACACAGTAGTCAGTCGTAAATTGACTTGAGATCCTTTAGTAGAGAGTTGAGACATTCTCAAGATGTTCTTTGTTTGGACATCTCTCGAGCTCGCTGAATTGGTATTCAACGTAGCGAAACCTACCTACATTTACCTAATCTCAGTCCTATTGAGCTATATTGGTGGCTATTGAAGGTCAAACTATTAAAGCTCTACCCCGAATTAGTAGAGATGGGTAGAAACTAGGAGTACTAGGCGTATTTGAAAAGAGCCATATACACTGTATGGGATATCCTTGATCAAGGTGTAATTGATAATTTGATCCGATCTGTACCTAGAAGATTGCTTGCTACGCATAAAGTAAAAAGATACTATACTAGATATTAGGTGTATTAAATTTATTGGCCTTTTCTCTATATAACAATACTAAATCAATACTAGATTTAATATATATTTAATATATTTGGGGAGATATATATAGTTGAAAGTAGAGATATATATTTGTTGGGGTGCGGGTAAAAATCCACTGTCGTAGGACTTTCATAGGTTGTAGATCAATCAGGATCAATAATAGCTAGAATTTAGTTACAAATTTCAGATAGCTTATACGCCCTGTGCACGATCTATGAGTGCCTGTTTAATTTGATGATGCAAAGATTTGAATATCTTGAGCTCTTTGCTAGTCTCAAGCTGACAGGAGACATAGCAGGCTATATCCCTGTCAATTTCCGTAATTTCCATTTACAATTCATGGGTCGCCGGAGAGTTGAGTGCTTCACGAATATCAATCAAATCTCGGCTCGTAACAAACAGATGTAATTTGTCCCATTTCTGCATTGTTTTGGTGGTCATTAAGACCTCGCTTCGTCCCTCAAAGCGAGGGCTCTCGTCCAAAGCATTGATAAAAATAAAGACTTTGTTAAATATGTGAATGATGCGCTGAAGGCATTCCTTGAGTGCCTCCGTTGGGGGCGTGTCTGTGAGGTATGATGGATGTAATTGCTATAGGTCTTGCTCAGCCTCTGGGAGTTGTGCTGATAGCTGTAACAGAACAGCTCGTAGAATAGCCGACAAATCTTGCTTTTCATGATCACTAAACCGGATATAGAAGAAAGCGACCCCGATCCTTGGATCCTGCCACTTTAGGCTAAGGGTGTGCTGGATTACAGTTGAACATATAACAGACTTGCCAGAGCCGGCGAATCCGTTGACCCAGAGAAGATGACTGTCTGTGAGCCACTTTTGAAAAGCATCCCCTTTGATAAACCATTGTCCTGTCCCAGCTTGATGTTTGTTGGACATTATTTTTTCAACCATGTCAAAGTTGGTTGATGAGGCGAAGTAGTAAGCTACAAATTAGGTTGGATGCCAGAATGAAAAAAATATATGTATCAACTGGACTATAGAGAGGAAGAGTGAGAACGCCCTCTAAAGACTATTTATCCACAGAATAAGGCATTATCCAGCTTCAGCTCCTGCACCATACACGTGTATGGAAGTACGTAGAGGAGCAACCGCGCTAAGAGCGGTGTTTCTAGCGGTTGAAAAAGAAATATGCAGTTGCCAACAACTAGTATTTCAGAGCTAATAATGACATCCAATCATCTCTCACAATAGCCTTCCAAGTATGCCACGTACACGGGGAACTCTTTACGGTTTTCGCGACAGGCAGCATTCCCCCCGGGTTAAGTAGGGCATCGAGGTGTCCATTGCATCAAATTACAGGTTAAATACACCGTAAGCCCTACTAATATAGAGCCCACTGATAGGGCACTCCTTTACCCTTAATGTTCTTCACCCGAATATCCAGCACATACAGCGACGCTTTAAGCTCAACCCAGATCCACAGAAGGGTTAATTTCTTTTTTTTTCTGCCTGTGCAGATCTTTACTGCAGCGTAAAATCCAATCCTCGGGACTTTATGTTTGGGGCTGAGTATAGAATTACCCCCACAGTCTTGGCAATTAGGGGGCCAAGCTAAGGTACTGACTACAAAGGACATGCTATTAGATTATTATCAAAAACAACCAACAATAGATTTTCGATGATTCAACCAGGACATGATCTGTTCTCTGAGATGTAGTTCAAACGCGACAGTCTGTCGATACAGGCGAGCTTGCGGGGCGATGATGTTAAGCGCTACCCCTGTAGGTTTGGCCCCCGACATTGGCGAAGATCCATGTGGCGGAGTCATTCACGATCCCGTGTGGGGCCTGAGCTTCAGGCGATAATAAATACTCGTGGACCCCTCGGTTTCCCGGTCTTCAAAATGTCACATTTTCAATAACCAAGCTTCCAAACTCCTTCTTCACCTTTAAAACGATGGATTTTATCGGTCGCCGTACTTCGGCTAATGCCTATGACTTCATCAAAGATGCATCCGAGTGCGTTCTTCAAGCCTTCCATGTTTGCCGCTCTCATACTCATATATCCTCCATTAGGGCCTACGCTGAACAGCAAGAGGAAAAGCGGAAGTATAAGGAAAGTCTCCAACCTGCTGCCCAAAGGCTCCGACTTGCTTCCCAGCAACGGTTCTTTCTTGAAAACAAGCGGCGAATGGGCTATAAGGATAGTAGCAAAAAGAAAGACCCTTATGTCCACCCACCGGATCTTCCACACGAGCCTCGCTCAAGCCATGATAGCAATGTGAACAAGTCTAAGTCACAAGCACAATCCAAATCGACATACCAGTCGCCAATACCCCGTACAACTACAAAGACCATGGATGACCCTCCCCCATACGATCCTTCACCACAAGCACAATCCAAAGCAACCTACCAGCCGTCAATGTGCCGTACAAGTACAAAGACCTTTGAGGACCCTCCTCCATACGAGCAGGTAGATGGTAAGGCTGGATCAGACCAGGAATATTCCAAGTCAAAATAGCAGGGTGTAGGTTTGATTGAGTGGTAGCCGGTTGCGAGGGGGCTTTGGATTTGATTGGTTTACAGTACATTACAGGTTCTGCTAGATCTACTTGATATCTTTAAGTTGATTACAATTGAAATATTCCGAGCAGAATAAATTGAGTTGATTTGGTGGTATTATACTCAGTTGTTCAGGATCGGAGATATTTATCTGTCATAGGGTGGTGACATGGGTGTGTCGGTTAAGCTTCAATAATCGAAGGGATTATTTGGCATGAACTTTTCGACTTCAATAGAGAAGACATGGGCCTATTCGATAATCTCTGGATTTATTGGCTTCTCGCGGTTTCTTTAACTCTCACCACACTTCTTGCTTGGCTTCTATAATTAAATAACGAGGCCCTTAGACGTGTCTATGTCAAATTGACGTACATATTTATATTTGTCCGCTCATCAGACAAGAGAAGTTGGAATATACAAGACAAGTGCCAAATGAGGGCGATTGTAATATTGTAATAGGCGCATTTTTATCTAGGGTATTGTTGGGATCAATTTATCGATTTTGCGGTTAATATAAGCTGTAGGTCAGAATAATTTTCAATAATATTGGCCTTTTCTTAATCCAGAGAGTACGAAAAAGGCCTACTAAAAAGGACTTAAGAAGATCATATAAGCGACTATTCTTGTACTTTTTTATACGCAAAGAATATTTAAGAATATATAAACAATTCCATTGTTCAGCAATGCCGCAATATGACTGGATCGGGTACTTAGCTCGGGAAATTGTGGAAACTGCTATCTACCCTTTCTTCCGATCTTCTCTACTTCTCTTCTCCATCTTACCTACATTTACCATAAATTCGGTTGGCTATGCCAAGCCATCGGGTTGGTAAAGCTAGCCCCATCCGCCAAAGAAGGCGAGATGGCTGCACAGAATGTCGACGCAAAAAAGTCAAAGTAAAGAATTTCTTGCTGGCCATCTAAACATCGCTAATAAAATGTCTAGTGTGACCTGAAGAAACCCATCTGTTCGCGCTGCACGCGGTTTCCCAAAAGAATGCAAATACGATATCAATATCATCAACCAGAATGTAGTCACCCACACAAGGCCGGGTGAAGCGAATCTCCACAATGAAAGCGTCAACCAAAGCCTAAACCTTATCACTCACCAGCCTGTTCTAAACCTATCACCATTTCTATCATCAAAAGAATCTCAATTTTTCATGCACATCTTTAACACCGAAACCGCCCCACGGCTGTTCCCCGCAGCTCCAGCGCTCTTCCTGCAAAGAATCATTGCAAGCTCCCTAGAGACACCCCATCTTCTCTATGCCCTCCTCGCATCTGCCTGCAGTCACCACAGCCGACTTGTCCAAGACACAGGACCAAAGGCAAAGGTATCCTGTTTGAGGTTCACGAACTTGTCAATTTCTAGCCTGCGCTCGGCGCTCAGTGAAACAGATGCAACACTGACAGCTGAGACTGTTACAACAGCCATGGCTCTGTGCACTAATGATGTGTGCAATGGGAATATGCAGACATGGCGGACTCATCTTGGCGGGGTAATGCGTCTTTTGGGTGCCTTTTTGGATACCCAAGGAACGCCGCGCATTGCTGATCCTTACATTCAATGTTTGGTCAAATGGTTTACAACAATGGATGTTCTCGCCGGACTATCGGGATTGAGCACTAGAGGTGTAATTAGCTCTGATACAGGGCTACTGGATAGGTCTTTTGATCTGTTAAGCTCGCATGTCGACGATATATGCGGATACTCCTTGAAGTTGGCTCCGCTGCTTGCACGGCTATCTCAACTAGTGCAGCGCCAATGTCACACTGGGCCTGCAATGCAACAAGCCATATTGGAAGAATCCCGAAGGCTTGAGGTTGAAATTTTTTCCCTTGTTGAGTGCAGTGTTTCTGGTGGAGATTCCCCTGGGCTGCAGAGTACCCATCTTGCCTTTGTACACGCTGCCTTATTACACCTCCATCGCCGAGTCCAAACACTCCCAAGAAACCATGAGACGGTGAAAGAGGACATCAGGAAAGTCATAGCCGCAGTTGAAGAGATCCCACCGTTCTCTTCTGCGAATATCTTGATCCTTTGGCCCATGTTCAGTGTTGGCTGTGAAACCGACGATACCAAGGAACGCGAATTTATCCACAAGCGGATGGGCGATATGCAAAGTCTTGGGATGGGAAATTTTACAAGGGCACGAGAGCTTCTGAGTAAGTTCTGGGCATCCGAGACATGCCTATCCTGGGATACCTATTTTTCGAATCTTGGATTAGAATTGGTTCTATTCTAAGCCCTCAGTAAGCCCTCTAACAGCGGATCAATTAAATTATGAATGGATTGATGGCTGTGATCAGAAATTCCCACGCTTTTACCCCTACTTTATCTCATTCCTTTGGCGGGGCATGACATTAATACTGTCGATGCGTCTGGTTTAAGCACTGTTGAGTGCTTGAGTGGACAGGAAGTCCTATTCTCCACGCCCTATGGTCATATCTACTAGATAAAGCGAGAAAGGCAAGTATAACAAACACTTGATCATTGTCTACATACCCGAGGCTAGCGGCAGCTTCTCATACTCATCACGCATGAACTGTCTCAGAGTGTTCAATCCATCAACTATTACCTGGCTGTCCTGGACATAGCCCAACCTCACATATCCACGGAAGTCCACACCACCTCCGAAACACTGGCTTCCAGGGACCAGCATGACACCAGTCATTTCCTGGAGTCGCTGGCAGAATACGACATCGTCAATTGCCCTGCCTTGTCTGTCAACAAACTTGATGAATGCAGTCGTTCCAGCTTTCGGCTCTGTCCACTTCATAGCCCAGTTATACTCTTCGATGAATGCCCCAAGGACATCAAGATTCTGCCGAGACAAGCTAAGATTGCGCTGCAGCAAGTTTTCCACGCATGGACTGGACAATGCATGAGCTGCCACGCTATCATCGATTTGACCAACCGAAATCAGGGTATAATCACGAGCAGAGGCACAAGCTTCGATGATCTCAGGGTTTGGAGAAGCAATCCATCCCAATCGGATACCGGCCAAGCTGAAAGCTTTGGACATGGAACCCGTTGCAATGACATTCTTGTACCCAAATTCAAGAATCGATGGAGGAATCTCTTGATCTGAGTCAAGGGAATGGAACAGAGGTCGGTAAACCTCATCGGAATGGATCAGGATACCACGCTCACGCGCGATATCAACAATCCCCTGCAATTCCTCGCGACGAAGAATCGCGCCCGTTGGATTCTGGGGGTTGCTATAGACTCCAATTAGTACACATCCAGTAACCAAATAAACCACCATGAGTCACATATACTTCAAAATAATCATCTTCGTGTTCGGCCTAATCAAAGACTTCAACTTCTCCAAATCCATACTCCACCCATTCGCCTCATCCGACCGCCACAGACTAACCTCCGCCCCGAAAGACTCAGGGACAGAGTATAATTGCTGATAGGTCGGATACTGACAAATAACATGATCCTCCGGCCCGACATGAGTATAAAGCGCCAAGAAATTAGCCTGGATGGCACCGTTTGTGACCAGGACTCGATCAGCAGAGACGGGGCTGGCTTCGGTAGATCCAGATTGGGAATACAAATTCGCGATGTTTGTTCTCAGTGACTCGGATCCCCGAATAGCGCCGTAGACTTGCTTCTGCGTGAAATCTACCAGATCCTTTTTCGGAGACAGGGCTAGTAGGTCGTTGAGGGAGATGGACGCGCAGCATGTTTCGGCGAGGTTGTGCTTTGCACTGGTTTCGTAGAGGTCCATCCACTTCTATATGTTAGTTTCTGTGTAACTAGGTAGGCAATCGGTTTGGAGGCTGGGGTTAGAATAGGGCTTGAGGGTTGCTTACTTGCTCCACGGCGAAGGCGTTGATTCGGACCATTTTGGGATGAGCTTGATATTGTGAAGATGGAAGTTTAGAATATGAAAGAGGATGAAGAATTTCGACACTCAGATGATGGATTTTAAGCATATTATATACGTTGTACCTTGTATTGTTGGGAGACTAGATATGGATGATGTGATTGGCTGGATCGCATATGTGGCCCAATTAGGCAATATTGGAGCCCTGGTCCACCGGACCACAAAGTTGGTGCATATTGGTAGGCATCTCTGGTTATATACAGAAAGGTTGTCTGCACATTTCGAGCCTTTTCCGCCTTTTTCTGTCCTCCATCTATAAGCCTCCAGGAAGGGGAAAAAATGTTTAGGAAAAAAGGCATATTAAAAAGACTACCCAATGACTACCAGAATGACCACCAAAAAGACATGGCAAGGCCGCATAAGCAGCCGGCTATTCTTCTTCTTTCTCTATCAAGAGTGGAATGCAATGTCGCATGCATATTGGACAGATCGCCTCCATTGCCTAATTGGATTCTTGGCAGTTTAATGACAGGTTTGTTTCTAGCCCGCCACGGAAGTTCATTTGCATCTTATTATAATATCATACACTAGGCTCAAGAAATATCTAAATATTAACCTGACTCATGGCTGTTCTCTTCCTCTTCCAAGATTGTCGAGTAGGGCAAGAACTTGTGATCTTCCGTCTGCGCTTCTAGATAGTCGAAGGATGGATCTCGGTATTCAGAATATGGGAGCTCCCGTTTCACACGAGGCTGCCGTGGCTCATCTGACTCTTCAATTTGTAGGAACTGTGATATGGTGCTGCCGGTGAAATGTAGAATCATTCCTATAGTGGCCCCGACAAGCACTGCCCCGGTCATGAAATAAATGAATGCCTATTAGAGCTTAGCTTAGTAAATGCTACCACCAAAGCGGTACAATATGGAGGCATGGGATAGCATAGATAACTGTCTCAAAACATACCTCTAACTTAATAAGGATACGCAATGGAAGCAGTGTCAGGTACAAGACGACATGTCCAATGTAGATCACTGGGGATGCGAGGTAGAGAAGGGTTGACAACAAGTAGGACAGTAATTGAATTGTCAAGCCAAGAACGATCAACAAAGGATATTTTAGAATGGATATCCAGTTCATGATTATTATGAAGGTATGTAGGTATGTAGCAAATCAATCTATGCATCTCGACTCCTGTTATGATATCCAAGTAACACGCGCCGCGGGCCAACTGCCAAGCCCTAAGCCCTATATTACCGGATTGGGCTTCCGGCGTCATCGGCGTCTCCTGTACTTAGACAATGTGAGTACGGAGTACATCAATCGACTTTGATTACTGCCCACCGCCAATCCTTACTTTGAGCTAGTATCGGACTTGTCTTTCTCCAGCCCGCCATTGTGACTTAGTTCGACCCCTCTCTTTCCCCACCTCCCAGCAAAAAGTTCAGCCCAAAGTCATCACACCTTTCCCCGCCTTCGATGGGCAACAACCCTTCCAAAGGCCCGGTGGGCGACGCGCATCACCACGCCCATGCCCACCACAGCTCTGCAAGCGATCGAAAGGTCGCCCGTCGATCCTCCCTCAACACAATCGCGGTCCCTAAGGCCACTGCAGCCGATCCTTCGGCCACAAAGGAGACAGCCGCTGGGCACTCGGCAGGATACCAAGGATCCGTGCAAGAGCGCCTACAATCCCGAAATGTCCCCGAATCTTCACCAAAGAACATAGAGAGGGCTCCGCCACAAGATGCACGTCGAGTCGAGCCCTCCCCGATCAAAGACATCCCATCCCGCGACCACTCCAACCCGGTCCAAGTCCCGGTCTCGCGCCATGTCCCGGGGCGCGATCCTGTGGCACCATCGGCCCCGCCCCTCAACTCGTACTATAGCGCATCAGCACACCTACAACATCCCCCGCGCTTGCCGTTGCCAATTGGTGATGCTAACACCACTCCTGGATCGCCCGTCGCCGGCCCTGAGGACTCGCATATCCAGTCGCTCCCCGCAGATCGACTCTTGGATGAACAGATGGATCCGAGTACTCTAGCTGCAGGTCATACGACTATTGAAGAGGAAGAGTTGCTTGATGAGCTCCAGCCATACACCATCAGCGGTGCGGGCAAGGCCGTCCCGGTCGTTATCGAATGGACAGCGCCTGCTGAGAAGGTCTATGTAACTGGTACTTTTGTTAACTGGGAGAAAAAGTTCCGTCTGCATAAAAGGTTGGTTATGGCATGATTGGGATTCCCGAGACTCAACTAACGCTCGACAGTGAAAAAAATCCGTCCGTTATGTCTACTACTCTGAACCTTCGACCTGGCACGCACCACTTGAAATTCATTGTCGATGGAACAATGCGCGCTGCGGATAACCTTCCCACTGCCGTCGACTTCACTAATCATCTGGTCAACTACATTGAAATCAGTGCAGATGATGCTCATGACAAGGACTCCGCCGTCCAGCCGGGAGCTCCCCCTCCACACACGGTCCCGGATTCCTCTAAACAGGATCCAGGGGATACCGAGGACCACCCTCTAGAAAAGGAAGAAATTGAAGAAGAGGTGCCCCCGGTGATTTCGGTGATGCCGTTCCTCAATTCCTCGCCGATCTGGATAAGGAAGAAGACAGCCCGGCCTATGTCCAGGCTGCCAATGTCATTGGAGATACGGCTACCCCTCCCAGTCTACCTCTCTTCTTGGGTAAGTCAATTCTCAATGGCACAACTCCCATGAAAGACGATAGCAGTGTTTTGAACTACCCGAACCACACCGTCTTGAATCACCTCGCCACGAGTAGTATCAAGAACGGTGTCCTGGCTACAAGTGTGACGACCAGATATAAAAGAAAAGTAAGTCACTGCTCTATACACTTTTCGTAGGTTAACTAATCTCGTGTCTGCAGTATGTCACGACTATTTTGTACAAACCGACTGGCGATATCACAGAATGAGCTATGTCCAACCATATAGGCCGTTTTCAATTGCATGCATACATTTTTTTTTTCCGAATACTGCCTCGGACATGTTGTGGTTTATCCGATTGGCAGAGAGAAAAAGATTTACAAGCAATTCCCTGCCTTGTTCGACTCGTTGGCCCTTGCCAGTCCACTTCCTATCTATCCAGGTGTTCTCGGGTTCCTCGTCCAAAACGGCAACTAAACCTCACTACTCAGTCATTGACCAGAGCCAACACCCATTAATGTGCGTTGAACAATGTATCTCAGTGAGACCACCATATATTGCATATTTTCTCTGGCGTTACTTTCGTGTTGGGTGTTGGGAAAGGATTTGGGAGTTGATCATGGGCAAATCATACAGCTGTACAGGCGCTTCGATTTATGCAAGAATATTACAAATGTCTGGAAAACCACCTTGAGATGAGTGGTGAATGTTGAATAACTTTTTTCCAAATTTATCTAACCGAATTCAAAGGATATCAGATCTGACTCGCTCAATTCATAACACATGATAGATATATTTTTGGTTCAGACAAGACCTTGGTTGATATCAATCCCGCCACTTCACAAACACTTCATCCGTACGGAACCGCTGTGTACAAGTACTCTCACTCAAAGGGGTCCGGAATCCGGTCCCATACGCCAGCATACCAGCCTGTGCAATCATAATCCCGTTATCGATGCAGAACCGCTCATCCGTCGCATAGACACTTCCACCGCGGTCCCGTGCCATAATACCCATCATCTGCTGCAGACGCTCATTCGAGCCAACACCGCCAACAATAAGAACCTGCTTCGATCCAACATGCGCCATTGCGCGCTCGGTGATCTCAACAAGCATTGAGAAGACAGTTTCCTGGAGGGAGAAGCATAGATCTGCGCGTGTGGGCTTGCTTTCCAGTGAATCGTCCGCAACAGTTGTAGAATCAACGGTTTTCTGCTCATCTTCTCGTGCCTTTTCCTCCCCGCCTAGCCCCCACTGCTTAGCCAGGCCATCAATCGCAGCCAAGATCCCAGAGAATGAACAGTCCATGCCCTTCACAACGTAGGGAAGATCGACTAGCTGCTTTCCTTGCTTTGCTAGTTGTTCAATATTATATCCTGGCGCCGGGTCGTTGGAGATGTGTAGTGTGCGCGCGAACCGATCTAGACAGTTTCCTACTGCCATATCGAGGGTCTCGCCGAAGATGCGATACCGTTGCGAGCTGTATGCGATGACTTGTGTGTTACCGCCGGACACGTATAGGACGACTGGGTTTGTTGCGCCGGTGATGAGACGGCCCATTTCGATGTCTGGAGATTCACATTGTTAGCGGTTTGTTCGAGTGCTAACTCTAAATAGGAGGTGCTGTCTATGACTGATGTGTATGGATACTTACGCCCAACACAGTGATTCACTCCAACCAACTCTTTGCCCCAAAGCAAACTCAACATCCGCGCGGCGATCACCACACTCTGTAGCGGGGCACCCATTCCGGGTCCCTTAGTGAAGCAAATGCAGTCCACATCTTCGACGGAGACCTTGGCTTCTTTGAGAGCTTGTTTGACCAGCTTCACAACCCATGATCGGTGATGGCGCGCTGTATCCTTAGGCAGGAAGCCCTCGCCTGGCGGGGAGACATAGGTGTGTCTGATATTGGCGAGGACCTGCGGGGCGCTACCATCCTTAGGATGCAGCATGATGCCAATGCCCAATTTGTTGGCAGAGCCTTCCATGCCAATTGCGATCATGATGGGCGGTATTTCAAGGTATCAGTAAGAGAATGTATGTCATAAAATCCAATAAAATCATACGCCATGTATGAAACCCCGGGAGAGACCTGTGATATGATTTTCGTTATCGTTATCGGAACTAAAAGCGGCACCCGTCGGTTGGCCCGAACTAAACCCGAGCTACCCTGCTCGACTTTAGTTTGCATACTCTCCCGACTCTCTTCTTCTTTCCCCTCTTCTCCATTATTTTCTTCTTCCCTACTGGTATCCACTTCATTTGTGGCTTCGTTCTACACCCTCCCCCCTATTCCTCTTTTCCCTCCCAAGGGAATCTCTCCCGTCATGTCTTCGACAGCCCACTTCCCCGACGCCGAGGGCTTTCAACAACAGTCTGACAACTTCATGTCATGGCTGCAAGCCAGCCCCGGTGTGCAGCTCAACCCTAAGATCAGACTTGCAGATCTTCGGGCAACTGGAGCTGGACGTGGTGTCGGTAAGTGTCCAAAAAAATATATCCCCCGAACACACAAAAACGTCTACGGAGTTCCCAAAAGTGAAGGTTTCATAAATGTTATAATCAGTCTCTAATATATTCCCTGGGCTATAGTGGCACAAAGCAACATCCCGGAAGGTGAAGAACTATTCTCGATCCCTCGCGCCATGGTTCTCACCGTGCAGAACTCGGAGCTGAGGACCCTGCTCGGGGAGAATCTAGAGGAGCAGATGGGTCCGTGGCTTTCCCTGATGCTGGTCATGGTGTATGAATACCTACAAGGAGAAAAGTCGAGATGGGCTCCGTATTTCAGAGTTTTGCCTTCTCGTTTTGACACCCTGATGTTTTGGTCGCCGGCTGAGCTTCAGGAGCTGCAGGCTAGCAGCATCGTTGAGAAGATTGGTCGGTCAAACGCCGAGGAGTCAATCAGGGATTCCATCGCTCCTATTTTGGCAAAGAGGCCCGATCTCTTCCCGCCTCCTCCTGGTCTTGCGTCTTGGGAGGGCGATGCTGGTGACGCCGCCCTCATCCAAGTGGGCCACGTCATGGGATCCCTCATTATGGCCTATGCCTTTGACATCGAAAAGTCTGAGGACGATGACGATGAGGGAGAAGCTAATGATGAGAGCTACATGACTGATGACGAAGAGGAGGAGCAGCTGCCTAAGGGTATGGTCCCGCTCGCGGATCTGCTTAACGCTGATGCGGACCGAAACAACGTGAGTTTGGACTTGATATTTTTCTTCGACCCCAATTTTTAACCCGCTTTCATCAGGCTCGTCTCTACCAGGAAGAAGGTGCCCTAGTCATGAAGGCAATCAAGCCAATTCAACAAGGCGAGGAAATCTTCAATGATTACGGAGAGATCCCCCGCGCAGATCTCCTCCGCCGATACGGCTACGTTACCGATAACTACGCTGTCTACGACGTGCTTGAGCTATCATTGGAAACCATCTGCGAAGCCGCAGGACTTGCGAACGCAGATCCCGAGTCCCAGCCCCGACTGGAGTTCCTCTCAAGTCTCGACATCCTTGAGGACGGCTATGTGATCCCCAGACCCGTCAACGCCAATCCGTCTTTGGGAGACATTCTACCAGCCGAGTTAGTGGTTCTTCTGGCTACGCTGGCTCTTTCCCCTGAGGAATTCAAGCAGCGCGTGTCTAAGGACAAGGCTCCCAAACCGGTCTTGGACACCAATGCGACCGCTATCTTGATCAGCGCGCTACAAAAGCGACAGGCGCAATACGCTACGTCTCTGGCCTCGGATCTCCAGTTCAGGGCTTCGCTTTCTCCGTTGCCTGAAACTGGTGACGTGGATGAGGCGGCTCGTCGCGTACGGATGGCCTTGCAGGTTCGCATTGGCGAGAAGGAGGTCTTGCAGACGGTCTTGGGCATGCTGCAGCCCGCTACTTCCGGTTCATTGAAACGTTCTGCCAATGGCGATGGTGGTGATTCGCGACAGTTCAAGACACAGAGAGTGTGAAAGCCTTTTGCTCTCGCTTCCATTTACTACGGCCGATATCAGTCTGTTCTACTGAACCCTAACAGAACCAAAAGAAAAGTGCTTTTTGCGAGTGATTAAATTGTTTTAGATTTTCTGAATGTTTTTGAGCCTTTTTCTTTGCCCTCCCATTCGTCGCTTGCATCATAACTTCGGTTATCCATCATACAAAGGCTGCCCGACACCAGCCAACACCACCGAGATTCGGGAGAAAAAGATACTATGTACACTAACAAATGCAGACGCGCTCGGCCACGAGTGGCTAGCACCTGCGTCAAAACGAAATGTCGAGAAAGAGATGTGTGAGAAGGGGTGGGTGGAAACGCGAGAGAAGAAAAAAAAGGAGAAATCGGGCATCAAACCAGCCATCTTTCGCCGCCCGCGGAAATCGTCGAAACATGAGGGAGTAATAAAACTACAAGGGTGGTAAAAGGAGAAGAAAAAAAAACAGAGACGAAGGGGATGAGGAAAACAGAGCCACGAAGAGAACGCCCGCCAAATGCTGTGAAAGAGGGAAAAGGGGAAAAGAGTTGTTCAGGCCTCTGACACTGCGACGGCAGTTGGTCCGAGATTCGATCCCATGGAGCCTGGCTGCTGACCATTCTGGTCTAGCAGTCGTCGCTGAGCCTGTGCTTGGGCTGCCTGTGCTTGCGCCTGCGCATGAGCCTGAGCAGCCACCGCAGCCTGTTCGCGCGCCTTTGCCATGGTGATAGCTCGGTGCTGCATGATTTGGATGCTGTACGCATCGGTCTCATATTCATACTCCTCGTCGGAATCTTCTTGATCGAACTTGAACCGGTCGGCCTTGATTGGATCCATCTCGACTTTACGGGCACCCATGTTTCGACGATCGATCATCAACCGCCCACCACGTCCAACTCGTCGTCGGAAAGATGGCATTCGGTGTGGTTCATCGTGCAGTTCAATGGCATGGGATGCAAGCTTATCTCTGGAGAAGAGTGGGCTAGTGACGTCTAAGGAAGTATCCATCTCACCAGATGATTCTGATGATGGGGGAGTGGGCAACTGTGCTGTGAATGCAGGCCGGAAGGTAACCGCATCGAATATCCTTTCTGGAGAAGGAGAGAGTGGTGCACGGGTGTGATCCACGTATCCCTCGTTCCACTTGATGTGTTTGGTGATGTTCTGCTTGATATCGCGCAGAATCTCGTTCTCTTTCTCGGCCTGAACATCCTCCAGCAATTGCAAATCCTCTGCACCTTGCCCAGCCTTGAGAGGCATGCGCAGTTGAGGAGCATTGGGGCGTTGAGGTGGCATATCGAGCACTCTCTTTTTCGGCTGTGGGGGAATCGTTAGCATGTGCATATACTGAGCGATTACAGTACCCATGCTTACCTTTTGGTTGATGAGGTCCTCATCATCGTCCTTGATGTTGAGCTTGCGCTTCATCTCCTTGACCTCAGCACGCTGCTTGAAGAGGTGTCGCTCCATGGAGAGCATTTCCCTCCGAGCAACTTCACGCTGGCGCACCAAGGCAACGAGCTCGCGAGCATCTTCCAGCTCTTTGCGAAGACGTCGGAGCTTTTCAGCGCTCTGCGCATCTCTACCACGAGTCTTGCGGATCTGTCGAACCTCGCGTCTACGGAAACAGACGAATGGATCACTGTCGTCGGTGTCTTGACCAGTTTCGAACTGTGGATATCAACGTTAGCAATGCCGAATGGGCAAATTGCATGAGATAATGACATACCTTGAGCTGCGGCACAAGTGCGTTATTTTGAACAGCCATCCGGCGCGACTTCCAGTGCTCATATATCTCCTTCGCAAACATCTTCATGGGATCTTCTAATGTGGCATCCATCATGTCTTGCATCTCTGCAAATGACAACACCGGGGGATTATCGATGGAGGCATACGGCTGCTTCATCTGCGCCGTCTCCTCAAAGAAATTCATGACCTCCTCGAAGATATCCTCCGTGCAACGACCAGCAGATGGATCGCGCTTCTGGTTCATGATCTTAAGGAAAACATCGTCCTCCTCTGTCATGTTGTACGGGCATCCGCAGCAATCCTCGACAGTCGAGGAGAAGCGAATGTACGTCGCAGGTTGCGAGAAGATGGGAGGATAGAGTTCGTCATATTGAAGATTACTGAGAATGGTTTCGGGAGTAGGGATGTGTGCCTCATTTACTTTGCCTTGGGCAGTGGCATTAATTGCGCGTTGCAGGTGAATTTCCTAAGACGATCTTAGGTCAGCGCGGGTCATTTTATATTGGGGTGAAAATCTCGTGTCATTTTGGCGATAGTATCACGTGATTGGGATAGGGATGAGGCTAAAATTAGGGACTCACCGACTCCTCGGCCTTTTCGACGCCGGTTTCGATCTGCTGTAGAGAGCTCTGGATTTCATCGTCGATGGCATCGATGTCTGACTCCCGAACAACGGGGATGGATGCCTTGGAGGTGAGCTTTTTAGGGCGCGTCCTCCCTAGGCCCCCGTACCGAGTCATAGCGTCGGGACGCGCGATAGGGCAACGACCATGGGCGAGGACGGGGTAAAATGGGAATCAGCAGAAAGGTTTGTTCATGCGCTTTCTCGTAGACGTATTTTTGAGATGAAATTTGATGGAGGGGGGAGATATTGACGACTCAAGATGGGGTGATTCACGGCTAGCGGTTGGGTTGACGTTGTAATGTCAGCCGGCGATGGCCTGTTTTGGCCGAGTGCACGGCCTCAGGGGCTCGCTTGCCTGTCCGGATCCGGTTAGTGCGGGGCTGGGCGATATCAGATTCCCCGGGCCGTTGGCAATAACAACTCTTCTGCCTCCTATTTTGCTGTCTTACTTTGATCTGGCTCTTTGTATTTGCTGTTCCACTAGTGCTACAACTTCCATCTGCTACCCCCATCTACATAATTCCGCGCTCCACCTCGTCGCTATATCTCATTTCCCTCTCCGACCATCCACCATGGACCAGCCCCCCTCCCCCAATGAGCCCAACGCTGCTGCGATGCACGATGCGCGGAGACGCCGAGGCTCCGTCGGTACCACCCAGCTCCTCGATAACATTGTGTCTACATCGAACTGTACGTTTTCCACGGTCGGATAAGGCGTTAAGGTGATGGATCGGGCTATGGGCTGACATCGCGACAACAGTCAACCGGGACGAAGTGGATCGCCTGCGCAAGCGCTTCATGAAGCTGGATAAGGTCGGTTGCGCAGCACAGACTGTCGGAAGATATTCTCGCATACTAAACAGTCTACAGGACGCCTCCGGCACTATCGACCGTGATGAGTTCCTCTCCCTTCCCCAAGTGTCGTCCAACCCGCTCGCCACGAGGTTCGTTGCTCCCCCGAACATCCATACCCACACCCCCACACTCGTGATCTACGACCTACATATATGCAAAGAGTAGTCCCTGACCCTTCTCTCTTATGATAGGATGATCGCCATCTTCGACGAAGACGGTGGCGGTGACGTCGACTTCCAGGAATTCGTGACCGGCCTATCAGCATTCAGCTCAAAGGGTAACAAGCAAGAGAAGCTGCGATTCGCATTCAAGGTGTACGACATTGACCGTGACGGCTACATTTCCAACGGCGAGCTGTTCATCGTGCTAAAGATGATGGTTGGCAATAACCTCAAGGACGTGCAACTGCAGCAGATCGTCGACAAGACGATCATGGAGGCTGATAAGGATCAGGATGGAAAGATCAGCTTTGAGGAGTTCACGGATATGGTGGAAAATACAGACGTGAGCCTCAGTATGACACTGAGTATGTTTTGATCCGATCTTATTGGAGGTATTCGTACTGACTTCGGCGCAGATCAAATATGATTGACCTTCTCACTGGTTGAGTGGCGACATATATTCAGTGAATGGTGTTTCTTCTTGGTGCTCGGCTTTCTCTTTCTTGCTCTCGACATGACATGACTCAATGATCAGCGACGTGTTTGTAGTTTATTTTCTCTGCCCCGATACGGGAAGCACATCTTATGAAAATTATCTTCCCCATGACCTCTTTCTCCCGGTTGTCTTTCTTCCAGCTGTTTTTCGTCAGCTCAGGCACCCAATGTCAATGGCTGTGCATAATGCTACCCGGGGAAGTATATCAGAGTACAGTATAAGCCACCCGCAACCCCTTCCACAAACTATACAACGCCCTGCTCAACTCAACATTTCAACAACTTAGCCTCCAACAAATCACCAACACACCCGGGTCCCTACCTCATATCACTATAGTTCAATCAACATCATTCCCAACAACCAACACCCAAAAACAAAGTCTTGACGTTTCAGCCGCATGAACAACAACCTCCGTTCCCATCTGGACCAACCCTGATTTTTTTTTCCGCGCAAACTAGCCTCGGCAAACGCCAGTTTCTCTCCCTCGAACCATCCCTTTCCTTCTGGACCGCAGTCTCGTGGACCGGATGACCCCAACCAACGAGTCGAGTAACAGGAACAGCCACAGCGACAAATCCTTGTTCATCCCAGCACTTTGCGGGTTGAGATGGTGTATCTTGCATCGTATTATTGCCTTAATCTTTTGCAGCAAACCATACACACCCCCCAGTTCATCGTTTCTGCTGCTCTATGTTGTTCTTCCCGTTCTCCCGAACCGAACCCTGGCTCCCGTCTCATCCCTGTTGCATACAACATATGTAGGCTGTGCATGTGGCCACGCCGGTATATGCAAAAATAAAAATAAAGCGTGGAAGGTAAAGATAAAAGGTCAAAAAAAGCATCTGGGTAGGTATACTTGGGTATATGTACAAGAATATTCGGCTGCATTTGCGGCTTGTCACATCTTTTCAGTAATCTTTTCGGGGTTTCTGCTTAGATATTCCTTCGTTATTTATTCTATAGGATAAATATACGCGGTGGAAATGGCTGACAATGTGCAATCCTATTTTTTCCATGTATACCTTTCACGTACCGTTGACTACTCCGTACCTATGTACATACGTACAAATATGTATGTATATCCACCACACTATCTCTACACACCATCCCCAACCATCAACTACCCCCGTCTCGGCGACGTCCGTGCTCCTGACTGGGCAACCGGACTGGATGAGCGTGGTGAGACGATAACTTCGGAATTCCGAGGCACTGGATTCGCTGGGTCTGCAGTCCGAGGTGGAAGTCGTACAAGGCGAGGCACTGTTGTCTCGAGGGAATGGTGGTTTCTATTTTTTATCAGAATTTATTATCTACGAGGGTAGGGGAGGAAGGGAAGGCTAGGATAACAGGGAAGAGGAATAGAAGGCAGAAAGAACATTGAAGTGGGGGGGTGTGATGTTACTTTCGGTCTAGTTACCCTCTATATAAAACATCCGATGTAGGTAGCAGTAGTCTGTTTGTCGTGTTTCAGGTGGGAGATTTGGTTTACGTCCCTTTGTTGGGTTGTCATGGGATTTGGAAGGGTGAGATAGGGATATTTTTTTGTCCAAGCTTCTGTTTGGATTCTAAGATTAGATTTTATTAGATATTGATGCATGTTTCGTCTGACGTGTTTGAGGATATCTAAACTTGAAACGGGGCCATGGCTCTATGTACATATGTAGGTGCAAGAGGATATATAGCTTCTCAATAATAGTATAGTATTCAGTAATATGAATATAGTCGATGGCGACTGTTTCAACAATAACAATGTTTTATTATTTCCTTTTTTTTTTCGCCCCATTACAAATGCCCAAGTCCTTAATACCTCGTTCTAGCCTCGTGTTTTGTGCTACCGGTTGGTCTATCCAACGTGCCGGGCTCCTGGTTGCGGGCGACATACCGAGAAGAACAGTGATCTAGAAGTCTGAGTACACGCGAGTCTATCTGTCTGCCCAATGGGTTAATTTATTTTTTTCATAGTTTCTTCCTTTTAGTATTTTTGTTAGAGAATTTGATTATTCCACATGTTGTACATCCGCAGATTGCATCACGCTATTTTGTTTCGGGTTCGATGTGAGCTTGTGAGTCGCCAATATTGATTACATACTATATATTTTAAGAACGGAGTAATGTGTACCCTCACCACAAGTGCCTGAGTGTGTACTGTGTACATCGTAGATTAAATAATAATAGGTAAGGCTAATGTGTAAGCCGATCATTTGCGGGTCAGAGAGAAGTATAAACATGTCTACCTACAAAAAAAATCTAGCCGGATCTCTGAGGTCGCATCCGTAGGAATAGTCTAGTGGATTGTCCCCATCTCAACCAGATTGTCGGATCCAGTTTAGGGTGGAATATGACAGGGACAATTAGGGTATTACTTCTGAAGGGTACGGAATAAATAGGAAGAGTCTGGAGTACGGAGTAAACAGTAAACAGTAAACAAATAGCTTTGTCCGGCACTTCATAGTAAGAATAATTGCTTTTGGCCCCCTTGAGACTTGAGCAATCAGAAACCCGAGGAGAAGGAAACTGACGTATGTAGGTGGCCGTCCTTTGCAGATCCAATCGGGCAAACAATGCTCCACTATTTGAGTTGATTTGAATTGATTTAGTAGATTGATTTATATATTGGACTAGATAGTTTCATGTATAATGTACTCCGTATAGAATATGCAATAATCAGATGACTTCTGCTCTTATTTGTACTATTATACTATTATATTATTATACTATTATTATCTCCATTATTACGGAGTACTTATTATGCCATTATGTTATCCTCATATCAGCCTCAAGTATCATGCATCTCCGCGAGGTTCCAGCAGCTGCCCGGCTAATCTCCCCGGAATGTAAATAGCATCCCCTTTTTTTTTTGGTCACTTCAGGGCTAACTATTTCGTTTAGTTACATTTAGTTGCGTTTAGTTATACTTTTTAGGGACTTTTGCTTTTTTTTTTCCCTTCCATTTTCCCTTTCTACATTCTACGCAAGGGGAGAATATTTTGTCTCATGTTTACTCTCCTTCATTATCAGCCCAGGCAACATAGACAGTGTTACACACTAGATAATCAACAACAGAGAGAGAGAGAGAGGCAAAAAAAAGAAAAAAGGAAAAAAAATCTATACCTCCTGACCTTCAGAGCTGAACGCCTAAATAAAATGAAAAATAAAATAGACCTAAAAAAAATCCGATAAATCCAATAAATGTCAAAAATGTCAAAAAACTCCCCCAAAATCCCGAGGCCAAGGAACCATTGCACTGGGTTCCCGATTATAGCGCCAAATGGAGTTTAGGGGTCGATCCTCGATCGACGATCATATTATATGACTTTGGGGCTTTGAATGTTTTATATTTGAGATTTGAGATTTTAACATTTTAACATTTTGATTATATTTTGGACTCTTGGCCCGAAAAAGCCCTAGTTTCTTCTGTTTTCCCCCTTGATGTTTCCCTTTTTCTCTTATACTATCCACTCTTATACACTTTTTATACTATACTAGACCCATTCAAGGACTGGACTATACACATACTTGATCTATCTATCTTACTCTTACTGGAATCCTTTCGATCAGCTCGTCATCTTCTTTTCAGATCCATCACTCAGCTTTTTAATATCTCTATCTACCTGATTTTGCCCTGATTTCCTGCCTAATTACATATACTTCTGGTGTTTCCCCTTTCTTTCATCATCTGCTTTTTGTTTCTTAATTATTATTTTTTTCCTTTTCGATTATATTGTGTCAATAATTTGTTTTCTCTGTTACTTAAATCTGTGTCGCAGCTGCGTCAGAGGACAGGATTTGAATGTCTACTTGAACCGCAAGGATCACGTCTCATCCTTTCTTTCCCTCCTATCTTCCCCCCACCCCCAAAGGGTGAAGAATTCCGTGGAAAAAAAAAGATTTCCTGGAATCACCCTCAAAAATCATCCAAGCTGGCATACTACGCAAGCCCACCGCTGTCTCCCAAGCATTGGGCTGAGCTTGATCTGCAGCGATCCTGGGACAGCCTCATGGATGGCGATCAACGTATGAAGCAGAATGAAAGGTCAATGTCTCGGTCTGGGAATGCCGCTCGCAGAGCACCTGGTCGTGCAACAGATAGTTTTGACCCGGCCATACAACCACGTGGAGACCAAACGGGGATGTCGCAACCCCCGGAGCAAGTCCCGATGTCCTACGACTACGGATACACAGGCAGCCCCTTCCATGGCGGTTCCCTGCAGTCGAATGACTTGCAGAACTTCCAACCCCAGGACTATGTACGGGCTCAACGACCTCAACAAGCGCCGGCTATTCAACATCAGCGACGGCGTGCGCAGCCTCAGGATCCCGCTGCTTTCTCGCCATATGATTCTACCATGCTGTACGGGTTTGGTCAGCAGGGTCCAACCCAAGGTCAATTCGAGGTTGTGCCACAGTACCAGACACGGCAGTCTGCAGCGATAGATGTCCTGTCGAACCAATTTGCCGTTCCACAGTATTTTGCACCAGAGGAATCTGCAGGGTCTGGGGTTGCTGGACTCTCGCCTTATCTAAATGCGCAACTCCAGCCTTATAACCAACCGGGTCCCATGGCACGCCCGAACACCACCCAGTCTGTTCCTGCACCGATCTCTGATTTCACTGGAATCGGTTCCGGGTCCATGAACCGATTGGATCAACCCCAAACAGAGTCCCAGCAACAGCAGTCGGATCAGCCTAGCCTGGAGGAGGCCGTCGGACGATACCAACGTATCCTGCGCCGCACTTTTGACCAAACGCGAGCTGGAAGATTGGTAGAGGCTGGAGGATCGTTGATTGAAATTTCCGAGTGGCTTGTGACCAATGCACGGGATCTTGGTAAGATTCACTCTTTTTTTTTTTTCGCCGGCAATATTTCCTATTGTTTTTGTTTGTTTTTTTTTTTTTGCCCCGCCGGAGAAGACAGAGGAACAAGTGTCTACAGTCTACTATGAGTGTCTTCGCCTAGTAGCACAGAAGTCACACTCTCAACTAGGCCCTTCTTTTTCTTGCTCTTTTTGCCCCCAATGCACCATGCATGAATTATCTGACACCTTGGTGTGTATGCAGCGAGAGAGAGGCTAATCCTTCTTATTTGATACACAGGCCTCCTCCATGACGATAGCATCCAGTACTCCGACCGTCTGAAGCTATGGAGCGAATTCAATTTATGCTGGCTAGCCCTCTGTCAGAAGCAGAAGGATTTGGTTATGGAAGTGATTGCGACAAGTCAGCAACCTGCGCATACAAGCCTAATTCGACGAGATCGCATGGAGACTATGGGAAAAGACCTAATTCAGTTTTGCGACCAACTTGAACCACACGGGTTGGTGGATTATCAAATGGGAATCTGGGAAGAAGAGATATTGTCCGGTGAGTTTGCGCTATACTCCAATACACCTATCTTACCTCCTAATCACGCAAAAATCTAGTCTTGGGCCAATGTCTTGATCTCATGGACAGTAGTCCCGATCTCCACCACATCCCTGCCAGACCCGAAGCGACGGTAGTACCACGACCATGAATCAAGTCCCAAGAAGGCAACAGAAGAAGAGCAGAAAAGCCGAAAAAGAAGAAAACCGCAAAAAAAGGAAGACCTACCATACAAACGTCACATCAAATTGGGCTCCCAAATAAGAAAGAAACTGCGCCCAGACGATCGGAGACTATTCGCATTGGGCCAATCTCACCCAAGCGCTCCCGCCACGGGGGAGGCTATTGCCTACTAGCGTCGCGCCAACCCTGATGTTGATATTTGACATCGCAAAGAGGTATACCTGTCACCTCTCACCTTGTTGGGCCCCAATCAATCTCCCATTCGCTCTGATGAGAGATCGACCAGCCCCCTCCTTCCGTCTTCGGTCATCGGTCTTCCGTGCCCCTCCTAAGAGGGGCGATCATTCCCTGCCTCTCTCTTGGCCTGAAGCGCTTGATTCTTCGAAATTATACCTATCGTCTATCTACTGAGCTAACAAGGTGGGCTGTGTGAAATCCAACACTGTCGTGTTCTTGTCATTCGCCATCACCAATGCCACTATCACCGAATCATCCGTGATCAACCATGGCTACTATCACAATCACAATTATCACAACCTTCCTCTTCCTCTTCCCTGCTTACCATTTACCATACCCTAATGACGAATTCACGAGTTGTACATAGTCTCATGGTCATCTGTCTGTGGGTGGTTCTCTTCTGTTATTCTTTCCTATTTTATCTCTTTATCTGAGGTCTATATCTCTATCTCCTATCACTATCACCATCTCTATTTTTTTGTATTGAATCGATCCGCACTGGCTTTGCATTGGGGCGTGGGCACGAAAAAGGGCAAAGGGCATTCGGCGCAAAAATGGAATGGGACCTTTGTGTTCCCGTTTTGGAATTGGGCTTGGGCTTGGATTTGGGGTTTGGGGTCGTTTCATTTCATTTCATTCTTTTTGGTCGAATGAGTAGTCTTACTGCTTGATGCTTCGGTATGTGATATAAATGGTTCATTCTTGGCTTTCGGCCTTTTGAATTTGTATCTCGAGCTAGCATACCCTTTCCAAGCATTGGATTTGAAATGGAGTCGATCTACTTGATATCAAATATGAACTATTTTCACTGTTCAGGGGTTATAGGTGTGACATTGCAGTGAGCTACCTACCTTAGAGGTTGGATTTTTAGTGCTTGTTCAAACTGTAGATTGTAGAGCTCAATCGCTCAATCTTTGCCCTAATCGGTATCCTCGTAATAGGCGGTTACAATATTCGTCTTGCTACCGCATCTATGCCTTCAAACTGATCTAATGAAATGTCCTGGATAACTCAAAATAGGATCTGATCTCAGTTCGAATCCATTATAGTATCTTTTCCCGTGCCTTTTTCCGTCATGCGATGAAGGCCAAGACCAAAGACGAAGACGTATAACAAGAGCTTCATTACCCACGATCCATACTTGTTACCATCTATTTAGAGAGAGTAGAACGTGAACCTTAGGTATAGGTGGATATACAACACGCTGATTCAATGAAACCTTAGAATTGATGCCCCATATGCATTGAGAGTACAGGATATAAAACAAGTCGCGAACTCGGGGTACCGTGGTGGAATAATACAGTGTTGAAACAAAAAAGAAATAGGAAATGCTCGAGTGATCTCGCTGGCCACTTTAACGCTTGACCCAGGTAGGCATCTTGCGGGCCTTGACGTGACCAGGCTTCTTTCTCTCGACACGACGAGCGTCGACTGTGATGGCACCGGCTGTAAAGGAATCGAAGTTAGCAATTGTGCCAATGAAATGAGATATAAGAATGAAACCAAGAACATACCCTTCCTCAGAACCGCCTTCAACCCAGGCTCATGCAACAACAAAGCCCGACCAAGAGCCAATGTAATAGCCTCAGCCTGACCAGTAACACCACCACCCTGCACCCGAATCCAAGCATTATACTTATCCAATCGCTGCGTACACCTCAGCGCCCAAAGCGCACTCTCACGATCATGAACCCGCTTAAACACCTCCACAATACTCTTTCCATTAACAAGTATCTCACCCTCACCCTCAACAAGCTGCACAACAGCCGTAGACTCCTTCCTCTTTCCCTTCCCGCGCGCACGTCCATTCTCATCCACCGTCCGGGGAACATTCTCCACCGCATACGGGTTACCAGGACGCAGGAATTTGGCGAGAGTATCACGCACTTCGGCAGGAACCATATCGGGCTGGATGCGGTTCAACCGCTGTAGGATCTTGACTAGCGACTTGTATTTCTTCATGGGAACGGGCTCGCCCACGTAGTCGCGGAACTGTGGGAGCTTGAACCACGCCATGCGTGGTGCCTCGCTCGTAGCCACTATAGGGAGTGCGGCGTGCTTCGCTTGCAGAGTTTCCAGTGCCAGGACATGGTCGATGAAGCGTGGGCTGCCGGAGAAGTAGGATGGGGAAGAGGGGATGATGCGGGCGGGCTTTTGGCTGAAGGAACCGAAGTTGATTTCCGGGGCTGCGGCCGCGGGGACGGACTCGGCTTCTGTTGCGTAGGTGCGCGTGCGGAGGGTGTTGAGGGTTGTTCGGGAGGCTTGGGTTGAGGGTTTTGTGAGGGTTGAGGTTAGGCGGAGGGATTGCATCGCCTGTGCAAGGCTGGTGGGTTTGTGCCACGCCATGGCTGGTGGAATTGGCGGGGAATTCGGGGCTGAAGCTCGGATTTGAGGTCCTAGATGGAGACCATTGATGGTCTCCGAGTGTCATGTTTTTTGTCGGGTCATGTGACTGTGGCTCCGGCAAGATCAGTTCCTCCGAACACCGAGGTCGTCCCGCCAGCACAAAAAACTTGTTCGCCCCTCTCCTTTCTCTTCTTTCTTTTTTTTCTTCTTCATCTTCCACACATTACATTCAAGATGGCCTTCGGAAAGCTCTACGGTCTGCCTGTATGTTTATCTTCGACCCTTTGCTTTCATTCAATGTCTAATATTCTTTAGGACAACGGTCGCACCATCTCCATCCTGGTCGCTGCTAAGCACAACGACCTCGATTTGGAGCTGGTTAAGACTGAGGCCAACTCTGCCGCTGAGTTCAACACCAGCGCTGAGTACCTCAAGCTCAACCCCACTGGCAAGATCCCCGCCTTCGAGGGTGCCAATGGCTTCACCCTCTCTGAGGTTATTGCCATTGCCGTCTATGGTATGTGAACAAATTGCCTCCCTTCAATGCATTCCACCACACCCCTCGGTCCATTTTTTATGCCTCTCTTCTTTATGATGAGATACCATTAGTTATCCCTGTCTGAATTATAACTCTTGTGTTATAACAACTGTTGAGAAAAAACAACTCTGAAAAAAAAATAATTGGCTACCCCGCTCTGCGGGAAAATTTGGACTCGACCATCCCCCTCTTTTCATTTTGCATTGGACACATGGTGTCATCGACACCTCCGATTGCTCCATTGTTGGACCCAATTGAGTTTCAAAGCAACTTGACTAACACGTCCTGTTCATAGTCACCTCCCAGAACGAGAAGACCACCCTTCTCGGCAAGACCAAGCAGGACTACGCTTCCATCCTCCGCTGGATGTCCTTCGTGAACACTGAGGTCCTTCCCCTGTTCGGTGCCTGGTACCGCCCTCTGTTGGGTTTCGGTAACTACAACAAGAAGACTGTCGATGAGGCCGCCAAGACTGCCCTCAAGGCCGTCTCTGCCCTCGAGACCCACCTCGTTGCCAACACCTACCTTGTTGGTGAGCGTATCACCCTGGCCGATATCTTCGCTGCCTCCCTCCTTACCCGTGCTTTCGCCACTGTCCTTGACAAGGCCTGGCGCGAGGCCAACCCCGCCACCACCCGGTGGTACAACACCATTATCAACCAGGACGCCTTCAAGGCTGTCTTCCCCGAGCCCAAGTTCGCTGAGGAGGTGATCAAGTACGTCGCCCCCAAGAAGGAGCCCAAGCCCAAGGCCGCCGCTCCCGCTGCCGCTGCCCCCGCTGAGGCCCCCGCCGCCGAGGCCCCCAAGGCCAAGCACCCCCTTGAGGCTCTTGGCAAGCCCACTCTCATCCTTGATGACTGGAAGCGCAAGTTCTCCAACGAGGACCCCCGCACCGTCGCCATGCCCTGGTTCTGGGAGCACTTCAAGGCCGATGAGTACTCTCTCTGGAAGGTCAACTACCGTTACAACAACGAGCTCAAGCTCACCTTCATGGCCAACAACTTGATCGGTGGCTTCCAGACCCGTCTTGAGGCTTCCCGCAAGTACCTCTTCGGTGCCCAGTCCGTCTACGGCGAGAACTACGACTGTGTCGTCTACGGTGCCTACATGACCCGCGGTCAGGAGTGGGAGCCCGCTTTCACTGTCGGCCCCGACTACGAGGGTTACGAGTTCACCAAGCTCGACCCCTCCAACGAGGCTGACCGCAAGCTCGTCGAGGACATGTGGTCCCAGGACGTTCCCGTCACCGTTGACGGTAAGGTCAAGGAGTGGACCGATGGCCACGTCTTCAAATAAGCGCGTTCGCCCCGATTTACTCTCCCCATCTCCTATAAAATTTCATCCCCCAATACCCCGATGGACGTGCTGTGCTTGAAAACATCCTACGCCTCACGTCTATTCTCTTCTTTCCTCTGCCTGAAATTCTTTGGGATTTTCCAAATATCTTGACCTTTGGTCTTACGTGTTGATGTTGAATCACGGTTATGAATACGTTGCGACGCGGAATGATGATCGACTAAGCTAGTTTGGGTTTTGCTATTATGACAATCCCAGCTGGACCAGTTGCTGCTAGTTTAGTTCTAGCAATTAAAGAACAGAGACAGTCCTCTGAATTCTTGAGTGCATATTTATTTTTTCCTGTGTAGTGGTGAATTATTGCGCAGTCTTTGTAGAAATAGGTCTTGGAGCTACCTGGTGGCATGTGCGAGATGTGTTAACACTACCAGTATACATCCTCGCTCTCCTGGTCTCCTTTTATCTCCCCCATATTCCCCTTTGTCGTTTGCTCTGTCATTTGGATATACCATTGGATGTTGACCATTTGTTTGCCTACTGGCCGGATATAGATTGCTAGATGCCTTACTGCTTCTTCCTTTACAACCATCCTCTTCTCGCACACCCACCATTCTGCCCGCTCATTAATCAAGCTGTCTTCCTTCTAGCTGCCTATACATATATATCTTCCTATGGTTCACTTAGATTTCATCATCCCTCACTTCCATTTCAAATTTCATATCTACTACTCCCAGTCTTCATCATTATGGGGAATCACAAGTCCTCTCGTGCTTCGGCCATGGCTTGTTCAACGGTGATACATACAATGGCTCGGCAGGCCATCTCTAGTTGTCCCCGGTGCTAGCTAACACATGACGTTGTGACTCCGATGTGGTGAGTTGAGTAAGATTTGAGAGTAAAGCCAATGATGTTTGGCTAGCATTTAACATTATCACAGACTCTACAATGATATACATTGTTTTTAGGGCAGTCAGTCTGCTTCTGTCTCCCACCCTTCTCCATTCACTCAGAACCTTTGGCGCAGAGAATGGCGCAATGTGAACATGAATCGCATTCATGTTCCTTGCTTCTTCTTGTTCCTAGCCCTTTTGACAGACCCACCCAACATATACCAACCTTCGGCCTCGGAGTTCTTGTCTCCAACCTCCAGTCTTCTCTCGGGTTACTTCAAAGTCAAACTGAAAGCTTTCTACGTTGTAGGAATGAGCGTCTCTGGGGTAGCACCATTCTTTTTCTTCATGTCTCGACCCCGTTGTTCTTCCGTCTACCTCTTCCACAACAAGCCGGCTGAGCCAAACTGCCACAACCATCTCCAGACCTGTCTGGCCTGTCAATGTCAGAATTAGCAAACGGCACCCGAATCGATATATGCATTAAAGGTCGTATATCGTTCGCCACAATGCAGCCGCTATATGCCCTGCCGCTGTATCACTCCTGGGGTTTTTTTTCTTCGATGAGTTTGAACAAAAGACCAAGGCTCTCATGAGATGGCTTCTATGAGATTGTCTCATTCTTTACAAATTCATGGGCGAGAGTCTTGGTTCGACTAGCAGGTATGAACAAAGCAAAACTAACACCACGCCTCTGTGTTGGAAGAGTCCCATCCATTTATCCATTCCAACCTTGGGATACCTCGCTCGCCGTGTGCAATGCCAATTTGCTGAACAACATGGAAGCTCTGTCCTGCTTCCTCATAAATTCCACACAGACTGTTTTGTTTTGGTTTGGTGTCTCGGGCAGACCGAAGCCGCAACCAAAGGGAATGAGGGCCCGTATAGACAATGAAGATATATAAAGGGTTTCTTATGTTCTATCTTCCCTCGAATTTAACTATTGGATGAGCATCATTCTCGCTCAGCCAAATTCTTACAGGACTATGCGGGCAGTTAGAAGTAATCTTCTGTGATTACTTCTGACTGTCCGGTCCCCATGCCAGCCCGATGACACCCAGTATGGAAAACTGGTAGGAATATCGGTGGTCTGACCATCTCTCTACAATCCAAGCAGTTTTCTATTTTGGGTTCATCGACTGGAATGCAAAGGGAGCGGTTACAAAACTCCAGGAATCCGGTATCTTCAAGAACACGATGTTCCTCTCTTGGGCATCGTGGCGTTTTGACCTATCTTGTTCGGAGATTGGCTGAAACAAGAAGAGTTCCATGACATTATCTAATAAAGAGGTATGCTTGCTCTATCATGAGTTCCGGGTCAAGTAGGAGATAGTGATTGGCAAGACCTGCTACCAGTGCAGGGGATATCCCTCTGTCCCTTCCAATAGTCTTCCCGGTACTTTTCAGGACGACTATCTCTACGAGAAAAGGCATCATGCACTCATCCATGCCAAACAGTTATCCCGGACGGCAAAAGTGTTTCAAAGACGATGATGTAAAGAACTATATATATTAGGGAAAAACGCCATGCGTATGGTACATCAACGACGATTTCCATGAATTTTAGGCTCTTTTGGATTTTAGATGTAAAGCTGTAGGAGATAGGACTGGAATATGAAAGTTAAAGATTCAGAGGAACACTAGAATATTGAATTAGAACATAAGTGAGGGAATACAGATAGAGATATCTAGAGGGGGGATTCCTTTAGAGAAACATTTGGAAGGTAGAGATAGTAGTATCCTACTATTCTTCCCTCGTTTACTAGTTTACTTCACATTACATATAAACAAACGAGACTGATCCAGTATGATAGAGCCAATGCCTTGAGTATGCATGCATACAACAGTCTCAACAACCAGACATGAAACATATAAACTATGATTTCAAGACCTCTAAGAGAGGAAAGATATATAAGAAAAAAATACATATGACGGGATATCTATGAAAAAAACCAAACAAAGACAGAACAAGAAGATCCCTTTCAGAATCCAAGCCTCAACCCCGATAACAGCTATACTACTCTGAGGTCAACGCTTCACAGCCCCAATCCCAAGCCCCTCTTCAAGCCGATCAAGCAACGAATTCCTCGATCCAGCCGATGAAACCGGCGATGGCGAGCGGTCATGCTTAGTTCTTGAATCAGTCACAAAATCCGGTGGAACATAGTCAGCAACATCTGATTCCATGCCCACAGTCAAATCCGTATCTGGGGGAGGTATTCAGGTGATAATCCGGATTTTATGGTGCGAGCAGCATCGGCTGTGTGGGCAGCTGCAGAGGCAGATTCGAAGACCGTCTTGGAACCGGGACCAGAGTCAGAAGCAGAAGCAGAAGTAGAGGTGGGAGGATCAACTTCGTACTGCGCCTTTTTGTCTGCAGCCTTCTGTTTGCGACGAATGGATTTCTGGCTTGTGCCAGGTTGAACTTGGAGGAGACCGAGACCAGGTATTTTTGGCCCGGTAGTCTCATTTTCGGAACTCGGCATAGGAATATCGTGTTTCTTTCGCTGTTCCGCCTCGGCGGCGGCCTTTATGGCGAGACTTTCTTCTTCCCTGGCTCTTTTGCGGGCTTTGCGGGACAATTTAATTTCGGTCTTTTGGTCTTCTGTCTTCTGCTGGGGTTGTGTTGGCTTTGTGACTGGCTGGTTTGTGATGGGTGCAGTACTGGAAAGTGCGGGTGTCATGTTTTCGGTTGGATTATTGGCGGCGGCGGCGGCGGCTTTTTCTCTAGCCTTCGCTTTCTTATTTTTCTTGGCCTTGGCCTTAGAAATTGCAGGGGCAGGGGCAGGGGCGCCGTTTGTACCATTGAAGGTCATGGGATCCCCACTAGAGCTGCCATTCAACTGCTCTGGGAGAAGACTTATCCCGCCATCCTCGTTGTCGACAGAATCCTCGTGGAGTCCGATATCCAAATCCAGAATACTACCCTCACCCTTGTCTACCCGCTCATTCCAGACGCGGAGAACCTTGCTCACGTCGTCGTGGTGTGCGAGATAATCAAGACGATTGAGCACCTTAGTGAAGAGCTTCGTCTCATCGATGCTGGGATCATTAGCGAACTCCGGAATCTCGAGGATATTGTACGGTTCACTCGAAGCCTTGAGCTTGCTATCATCAATGAGGATGGTATTGGTCTGGTCCCAACGGTGGCCCGCGGGAAGCTTTGCAGCTTTAGCATCGCGAAGCTTTTGCTTGCGGTTCTTGCGTGATGGGTTGTCGCTTGATGATTCCCCCGGGGGATTTTTCAGATGTTCGTTCCCTGGGAATGCGCCTTGGATATTTGCCTCCGCCCAGACTTTGTGTAGCTCCTTGTAGACCTGGAGCTTTTTGTTGTATTGACCGGCGGTGAGGCCGAATTTGTCGCGTCCCCAGCGGGCGACGAGAGCGTCGTGCATGGGGCCTGGGAAGATCTGCTCGCAGACTGCGTTTACAGTTGGGGGTTGAGAGCTGGACCAGATCATGACTTTGTAGTTCTTGACTAGCATGGCTAGGAAGTGATCTAGACCAGTGCGTCTGGCAAATTTCGGTGGGAATTTGCGAACCTTGCGGTAAATGAGGGTGCCGTTGAGATCGAGGATGACGAGGAGTGGTCGCTTTTCTGTCTTCTCTGGCTTCAATGATGCCTGATTTGTGTATTGTAATGTCGGGAGTGGGACTTTGACTGGCGGTGTTGGCGATCTTTGTCTCTGAACATCCGGCGTGGACCGTTTTCCTGTGCCACCGGCCATTGTGCTCATGGGTCTGGTGTTTTGGAAGGGTAGTGGGGCATTCATATCGAAAGGGAGGAGGGGAAATGGAGGTGGAAATGGCGTCCCGCTATCAAAGCCCGGATACATCCAGGGCATATTCTGTGCCATTTGGAAGAAAGCTTGATCCATCCCCATTGGATCTGGTGGCAAAGTATTAAAAGCGCTAAATTGTTGTTGACCTTGTCCTGAAGGTATTTGCGGTTGGTGCTGTTGCATGGCAGGAGCGTGGCCCCGAGATTGATAGGCCTGTTGATTGGCCGGTGGAATCTGATAACCAATGTTCGGGTTCATATTCGGTGCAGGAGCATACTGCGATGGTGGAAGACTGCCTTGTACAGAACAGTCCCCATATCCCGCAATCCGATGTGTATCTCGAGGGGGCGCATTGCGGTCCCAAGAACCGTGCGAGGAAGCCGGCCGGCTGGCCCCCCGTCCATTCTGTGCTGATCCAGAGTTCATGTTCACCACATAATAGGCTGAATTGGCATACTGTGGGATCGGATTCGACTGGTGTTCAAGTTCCGCGGCGTTAGACGCACGCTTCGGTCTTTTGTTTGCGCGAGACAGCTTGAAGGACGTAGGACGTGACGAGAGTAAAGTAGAGAATCTCAGTCGTGATTTCGGAGCGCCAGAATTCGACACTGGGAGAAGCTATTTAAACGCAAGTTAGAGATAAATCAACAATTGGCGAACATGCTATCCACGTAACGAATGATAGTGGAGGCAGTACCTGATTGGTTGCCCTGGGAAGAGGCTGAGAGTGACGCGATGGGAGATTTGCAAGTTGGAAGTGAGGGAAGGCTCGACCACGCAGAGCATGCAGTGACATTTATAAAACAACAAGCGCAAGTTAATTAGGAACGTTCGTCGCAACATCGGGGCATCGCAAAAATATCTAATCAGTGCTTATCGCTCTGACCGCCCCGAGCGGCAATATTTTTCTTTTTGACAGGTCTTCTTCCTCCGCGGGGTTTTCCAACGACAGCAACAACAAAATGGCTATTTCCGATCTGCTCAATCGCCGAGTGCGAGCTCGGCCAGAAGACGACGAGGTATTCTCCGAAGGATCAGGTTCCGAGGAGGGTTCGCAAGATGGCTCTGATGCCGAATCTAACGGTTCCATCCAATCAGTAAGCCACCAACACCTTCACTCTAGAAATCACAGCTAACCAAAATCCAGCCAGCAGATGACTCCGAAGCTGAAGAAGCAGGCACAGGCTCTGAGTCCGAAGCTAGCAACTCAGACATCGAAGAAGAGCCAGAATCCGAGCACGACTCAGGCGACGACTTCAAAGCCTCACTAGCGGACATCTCCTTCGGCGCACTAGCCAAAGCCCAAGCCTCGATGCGCGAGAAGAAGCGCAAAGACAAGCGCACCCCTAAAGACGATACAACCGCAACACTCGATGACATCCGCACAAAGCTCCGGGAAGCACGCGAACAAAAGCTCGAAGCAGCCGCGAAATCCAAAACCAAAGAAAAGCCAAGCCGAACCTCCAAGCACGCGCCGATGGTGCAATCCTCCAAACGGGCGGTGACACGCAAGCGCACAGCAGTGGAACTCCCGCCCGCACCACGGTCCCGAGACCCGCGCTTCGACGCAGCGGTCATGGGCCACAGCGGTGTTGGGAAGCACCCGCATGGCGGGACTGCGTATGCGTTCTTGGATGAGTACCGGGCATCTGAACTGAATGATTTGAAGGAGCAGATGAGGAAGACGAAGAATCTTCAGCAGAAGGAGAAGCTTAAGGGGGAGATTCGACGGGCGGAGGATAAATTGCGGTCTGCGCAGAATAAGAAGCGGGAGGCGGATGTTCAGGCTGAGCATAAGAGGCGCGAGAAACAGTTGATTCGGGAGGGGAAGAAGGCTAATCCTTATTATCTTAAGAACTCTGAGTTGCAGAAGCAGGTTCTTGAGAGGAAGTATGAGGAGATGGGATCGAGGGAGCGGGCGAAGGCTCTTGAGAGGAGACGGAAGAAGATGACATCTAAGGAGAGGAAGGAGATGCCTTGGGAGAGGAGGGGAGTGGAAGGTGGTGGTCAGGATGGGGGTATGCCTAATGGGGGAAGAGACGGAGGTTGGAGTAGACCTTGTTTGTATTGGGTTATGGCGTTGAATTTGTTGGGATTGAAAAGTATATAGTATTATGCATATGAATATTGAATATCTTGTCTACATGTCCAGAGGTATGCTGTATGTATGATCTCAAATGGGATGTGCATTAGAATTACCAGTCTCGGAGAGGAGAACCAATATAGCAGAACAAAAGGTTGGAAAGAGAAGAAAAGAAGGCATTCAGAACAAGTCAATAAGAGATAGAGAACTCATTACCATAATGCTTTATCTCCCAAAAAAGAGAGAAAAAAAAAAACAAGTTCAAAAGGTATAGTACGAAGCATAGAACCCCTCCAACGCCCAAAGCAAAGTTGATGCATAAAAGAACCCGAACACGAAATTTTTACAGGGTGCCAAGGTGCCCTGCCGATACTGTCGTAGCATAGATAACATGATATTGATGCACGCATCATTGGGTATGGGAAAAGGGGTTCCCGACTCGATCGTCCAGGATGAGTCGGGGGAGAATGAACATTCAGATTTGCCCAGGCATTAACTCGGTTGGGATTGGACTTGCCAATAGGACCAAATAAGTGCCCGGGACTTGATAGCATCAAAGTAAGGTCTTTGTATTCCAAGGCAGCAAAACTCCTCGGATGTGATAGTATTTATAGATGGCATCGGGGATGGTTGGGTCGGGCATTTGCTAGCAAGTTGGTTCAAGCAAATTCCATCATTACTTGAAACCCGCGAAGCAGAGCCAACCGTCGGCCTCTGCAAGAGGGACTGCTGAGACAGACTAACAGAGCGATGTCGCATCACGAGTGGAACAAATCCCAAGCTCGTGCACAGAGACCAAGGAATTCATCCTTCTTTCTCCGCTGCGTCTCGGGTGAGTCTCTTCCTGCACCAAAAGGTCCAGAGAACGAAGCATGCGGGCCGGGCATGGTGGCCGGGTTGGGCCGGTATTGAGAGTCGGGGCCATGACCCAGCGGCGGACTTCCGTTGTCATGTTCATACTCGCTCCGAGGGCGCCGACGTGCCGTACCATCGGACGGGGCAAACATACCAAAGGAGGCAGGAGGCGGACCGTGAGGCGCTTGGGGTTCTGGGGCAAGGGGCGCGGTCTTGGGGTCTGCGTGGAGTACTTGTGGGGATGGCGGAGTGGGAGGTTGGTGTCCTCCATAGTGAACAATGCGAGGCAGCAACTCCTCTCGTCCACCGGACATCTCTTGCACGGCCTCTTCGGCTGAGTGATATTCGCGCGGTCGGTTGGGGGTTTGGGACATGTTACCTGGCAGCCCAGGGGAAGGCATCGGCGCCAAGTTGTTGGATTGAGAGGAGTTGGTGCTCGATGCGTTCAAGTGGATATTAGCGAGGCCAGAGTCCCGGTCGCGACCCAATGTATCGGAACCGAACACGTCGGAGAGGGGAGGAAGACGATTGTTTGTTTGGGTTGCTGGCAGCTGATGCATGTGGGAGGTCGAGCCCAAGGTCGGGCTCTGGTTGACGACATGGCGGGTCAATGGCTGTGGCTGATACCTGCCAGTGAAAGTCTGGTGTAGTGGAGCAGATTGGATGACTCGCTCGTTTGCAAACTGGGAGGCCGATGGAGGGACGATCGATAGGCCGGCCGGAGGTCTGCGCTTTCCGGTCTTGGGCATACCCATCAAATTTGACTCGGAGGGCTTAATACCGTCCGGACCATCGTCTTTCGCTGATCTCTGCATGCGCTGTTCAATGATCGACCGCTGCTGATCCCGCACAGAGAGGCTGCGCTGCAGCTGCTCTCGCATGACCGGATCGTGGGTCTGGAAGCCAGGCGACAGGCACGCCAGGCCTACATGTTGCATTGAGGCTGTTAAAGGCCCCCCGGAGGGCGAACCGTCAACCCACTGGAGGATGGAAGACTAGTCGAAAGGTCCAATTTCCGAGGCCGGGGCCGACTCTGCATTCGTGGGGAGGAACCCGGTTCCTTCTTTACAGTGATTTGTGGGCCTCCGCTGCCAGCTTGGGATCTGAGGACGGTGTTAGTATGTGAAGTTCTAGATTCTCTGAATCTCTCGAATCTCTCGACTTACGGAGATGCTGGACCTCTCTCGGTCGGGGAACCGTGGGCTGCGGATCCATGCTTGGGGCTTTTGGACATCCGGGGTGGAGAGAGTTTGGACGGGATATTATTCGGAGGAGCCAAAGACGGGAGGTTTCTCGGGCTAGGGTTGCGAGTTGGGTGTGGTGATGACAAGGGGGCCGCTGCAGATGCAACTGCGGTGGACATGGTGGACGGAGACAATGATTCGAGTTCCTCCGGGTATGGTATCACGCAGATGGGCGCAAGTCCCAAGTACTTCTCACAGTGTATTGACTTGATAAATCTCCACGGGATGCAAGGGCATCTGGAGTGCGGGAAAGGTCCGGAAAGCGGATCGAAACGTGGGATCGGCCAGGTCGATATATCGGAGAGTAGAGAATGCGAGAATGCCAAAGGAGAGTAGAGGGGCGGTTAGGCGTCAGGCGGCAGTGTGACAGTCCAGAATTACAAGCGAGAGAAATGGACGAAAATCTGGAGGGAGGGGGGTGAACAGTCTGGGCCCTTGAAAAAAAATCCCAAAATCCAAAGATATGAGATCGACCAAGCTATTCCAGGGGGGTAATATAACGGAATATAGGGAGAGTACGGAAGTAAAGTACCCAGTACGTTGATCACCAGAAGGACAAAGAGGGGAACGACGCATCAGCAGTCCCCCCAGCTAAGTACCAGATACCCGACCCTCCCGGTGGATCCCAACTTGAGACACGATGTGTTTCTTAAGGAGATGGCTGTTCCAGGGGGATCCACCGTTCATTTTATTTGATTTACCGGATATTATTATTGTTATACATAGTATACTCCGTATACTACGGAGTATAATATAACTATATTGTACTTATACTATGTATATACTATACTATATATATAGAAAGTAATGGGCTCTATATAAATCACCGTATTAACCGTACTATTAACTCTCCATTCAATAGTGTCGGACACTGACATTTCCAGCCCCGTACCTTCTGGTATAATTCGCCTAGGAGGGTGGATCCCCTCTAACAGTAGTATAACAAGCAAATATGACTAGCACCTGTACACAAATTGATCGAATCATATTATCATATTCTCCAACACAATCCAGAACTGGGCACAGAAATAATTTAAAAAAACCCCGTCACATCACCTCCATCCACTCCCACAGCGTTATATGTCAAACCAGGCGCAGCGGGCGCTTATATCAAAAGGGGCCACTAGTGTGTGGCGTCCAAACAACCAACACCTGTCCCATGCGGGTACGGAATACGGAGCACGGAGTACGGAGGTGCACCCTCCCAAAACTGAAACTGAAACTGAAACTGAAACATCCGAAAAATATAATTTTTTGATTCAGTTTACTCGATAGTTGATTCAGTTGGGATTCAGCTCATGGTTTACCTTATTTAATCACACAGTACTCCATATGGAGAAATTATACCAATAGGCCGGATCTGCCTGAAATTAGAGCCCACTCGATTGGGCCTGTCACGGCCCTGCGTTCATAAATGCACAGACCATGGGTGCGTGCCCGGGTGTTCCAGCTCTTGCATATATCATCTGTGCAGTTCTTAAACAGGTGTTTCCGATATCTATGTATGTATATCTGTACAAAGTACCGTGGATGGAATCTATTCTGTGATGAAAGGGAAAGCTGACAAATGGCTTATGTTTTTTTCCCCTCGAAGTTTGAGCCCCCGGGGCCTTATGGATCCCTTGAAATCCTTGTGAATCCTTTGGGTCTAAAGTAGTACCTTTGTTTCATAAATCTCTTACTATCGAGGTGACCATTCAAACTTTTCATAAGGACCAAGCCTCTATTAATCTATCTGAGAGGAATATTGTGACAGCCACCCATGAACATCATATACTATCCAACTCATTACTTCATAGTTACCTACCTACATATACACCGGATTCTAGGCCGAGCGAGATAGTGAGTTGAGGGGGACAGATAGTTAGACAGAGATAGGAGCAGAGTCAGAGGTGGCTCAACCAAAATTTGCGGCCCCTGAGGTCTCGAATCTGTGATCGGTTCTCAGCAAAGCTTTCCTTCACCAACTCCTTATATGGAGACTCTCACAGTCGCTGAGACGACCAACCTTCACCGCTGCTCGTGCCGAACAATTATTTAGAATCTATACGTCTATTTGCCTGGAAGGTGCAGGACAGCCTCTATCAGTACGATAAGAAAAATACGACTCGTTTCCTTGCGGTCACGATCTACCCTGGAAAGCATTCCTATTTTGTGGCCGATCTAAACAACCCCGATTATGAGTACCAAACCGCCCATGAGTGCAAGACACCAGTACCGGTCTATGTCCTCCAGCTATCGAAAAGAAACCCCACGATCTTTCGAAACCCAGAGTTGGATAGACAGACATATTGCAGAGACCCTTCGGGCCATGCACAATAACCATGGCCAGGATCCCCTACCTTTATTTGACAATTACTGTGACAAGAATAGTTATTACGGCAACCCACGGATCCTCCAACATTGATCTTGGCCTATTCGGTCTGGGAGCTGTCAGCGATGATGAAAGAACCTTGTTGTCACCCTGTTGTTTATCTAAAGCATTAGGTTGGGGGACCTTTTCAACACACAATAGTACAAAAATAACACTTCTATACAAATTCCATAACTCTTAATCTTATAGAAAGTAAGATCACACCCTTTATCTTCACAAAAGACAACATCTCAACAATGTAATTTTATAGATGCCAAAAACGGCAGGCGGTAAGAACCGACTATCGATAACCCACCTTTTTTTCTTCGCGATAATCTTCGACTTGGAGATCCAGATTGCGCAAATTTCTTAGCCTAAAACTCCAACTGAACTACCAAGCCAAACGACAGCAAAGAGATTAACCTCCTGTCTTGCAAATTCAAGCCCAGCCAGCCACCAACTACCACTCCCAACTCCCGCATCCACTTGAACAGTCCGACAAACCGTCGAACTCGTTAGCTCAACCTACATACTTCACACCCCTCACCAAAAAACACAATGCCTGAATCCGTCCATTCCCAAGACATGGACCAGTCCATGGTCGACGCAGAGCAGCACACCGAGCTGCCCCAGTCCAACGACCCCATCCTCGAGGAGAGACAGATTGTCGTGGTACGTATCTACTCTACGGACATCCGAATTGATGCTACAATTAATCTATGGGATATACTTAAACATAAAAGAAAAAAAAAGAAACCAAGCTAATACCATTATTTCCCCCAGCTCCCCGGCGCCACCGAAACCGCCGCTTCATTCCAGTTCGAAGGCGAAGGCCACACCATGGGCAATGCGCTGCGGTACGCAATCATGAAGAAGTGAGTATATACCATGCTTTCGAGACTAGATTCGATATTTCGTACCGGATGTTTTCTCACAGGCATTGAACCCCATCATCTGGTCTGGGGAAGAACAAGAACATCACCACTAACTATTACATAGCCCTGCCGTTGAGTTCTGCGGTTACACCATCCCCCACCCCTCGGATCCTAAGATGAACGTCCGTATCCAGACCAATGGTATGTTTCTGCTAATTTACTTTCATTACTCTCTTACCTTGCGTATTGGAAGAATGTTGGATGTGGAATGGTTACTAACGCATGGCTTTAGATACTACTACTGCTCTCGAGGCTCTGGAGAAGGGTTTCAATGATCTGATGGATCTGTGCGATGTCGTAACGGAGAAGTTCACTGCTTCGCGTGATCAGTTCAATGCGGAGAGTGGGAACCGGATGGAGGCATGAGGTTGTTTATTTGCATATGTATTATTTAATTGGCGTTTCTGGGTAGAGGGAAAAGTACATTTTCTATCTTGGGCATGAGAAGTGCTTTTTGGTTTCTTGGTATATATATTTATAAGAAATACTTCTTGATGATAGAGGGGTTATTCGTGATACGTTCTGTGGGACCAATATTGCTAGGAAGATTGTGCTGTCATAGGATAGGTTCAGCATCAAGTCTCGAGGCTAGGTGTATGCAGAAACTAGAGAACGAGATAAGATAATGGAATGGCTTATTCAGACAATATATACACATCATGTCTATCGATGGCGCAGTTCTTTGAACTGTCACATCGCGGACCAGAAACGAGATGAAGAGGATAGGAAATAAGAGAGAAAGGAGCAGAAGAGAGTTTTAATTGCGACCCTCGAGGAAACCAGAAACGAAGTTGCGGGGTAGCCGCGCGCCAGGGTCCTCTTCTGGGCGGAAGTACTTCATAACGTGAGAAAGCTGCTTCCAGTAGTTAAGGGTTTCCTGCATTGAAATGATGTCAGTATTTGATTCTGGAATTGTGGGGTGGCTGCGACAATGGGTAATCCAATAAAGACAAAGAAGTAGCAGCGGCAGTTGCTTCTCGTAATGGTCTACTTGAAAGATCCGCACGTCGAAAAAGACATGTCATATATCCTAGGCAGAAAAGGTGGACTGAACTAACCTGGAACTCGGCGTGGCTCTGGTACAAAAGCACATCCACGACAGGCAATTGGCTGACGTAGCGGTGCTTCTCGAACTCCTGGCGGATCTTGGTGCGGATGGCGGACACGGGCATGCCCAGAGAGTACATGGTCTGGATCTCCGGGGACTGTATTTGGTGATATCACGTTAGCTGAGTCCGTTGCGGGGTCAAATTGTAGCCTTTTAGGCCATAGAAAAAAAAAAAGAGCCTCTAATCAATCTGTTCCTGCGATATCTGCCTGGAACAGAGGAAAAGAATATATCAAGGGAGAAGGTGTATCGGCCTGTGATCTCGGGGTAAACTGACCGCGCGGAGCCATTCACGGTACGACTTCAAGACTCGGAATTTCGCATCGCCCCAGTTGACAGCTAGAAAAAGAAGCAAGCATATTAGCACCTTTTCGCGGGTAGGATAGACTCCATTGACGATCCCGCCGGGTGGACGGCGGAACGCATCGGGCGTGGAAGGGACGTACAGGAGCGCGTGCGCTGCGCCAGGTAGGTAGGGTTGATAGTCATTTTCGAGGAGAGTTGAGTGCCCACTCAATCCAGTGCGGTTCAATCACTGGGTGCAGGAAGACGGGGAGGGAATTGAACGTGGGTTCCTGAGCTACGAGGGTGGAGGTTTCGATCTGAGGTTGGTGGTGGAATGGGACTGGCTCACCGCCTGCCTTTTCAAAAAAAATCTTTGCGAATTTGGGGATTATCGGACCGTCTTGCGCGACGTTTCCCTGCTCTTGTTTTTTTTCCCGTCGAATATTTTTCGATATCTCTGGTTCTGTTGCAGGGTTATTCAATTCGTCTTGGGTTGTTGAGGTTATTACAACGCATTTCTCGTCACCCTATCAATCTTTGCTTTTCTCTCTTCATCCGCATCGTCTCAACCTTAATCCACCGTTCAATTCCTCGACTACAAAATGGCTCCTAACGTTGGAGGTGCAAAGGGAGGCGCCAAAGGAGGCGCAAAGGGAGGCAAGCCTTCAGCCCTGTCTTCTGCCTCGCGCGTCAGCAAATCGGCCAAGAAAGATGGTCCCAAGCGTCCCCCGCCCAAGGAACAGAAGACCAAGCCCCGGACTGCCAATGAGAACTTGAAGAGAAAGAAGAAGAGAGTATACACCGAGAAGGAGCTGGATCTGCCCGAGTTGAACCAAATCACACCTGTTGGAGTGATCAAGCCCAAGGGCAAGAAGAAGGGCAAGACTTTTGTCGATGATGCGGTACGTTTTACCTCTCATGTTCTGTTATATTCATTGCACTTTATGGAAGTCTGGTACTAATATTATCACCTACAGGAGGGCATGAGGACAATTCTCGCCATGGTGAACGCCGAGAAGGAGGGCCAGATCGAGTCTAAGATGATGAAGGCACGTCAATTAGAAGAGATCCGCGAGGCAAAGAGGGCCGAGGCCGAGGCCCGCATGAAGGAAAGGAAGAACAAGTTCGACGACGTCAAGGATTCCATCCGTCAAAAGAAGAAGGGCAAGGGTGGTGACAAGGCCGCGGAGCCCACGAGTATCAAGGATAGTATCTCGAAGCCCGGGCGATCAAAGAAGAAGACCGTGGCATTTGCTTGAAAAAAAGTCTGAATATTTGTGTCTATACTTTGATTATGTATTTAGATGTCGGGGTTCGGCGTTTTCACCGGTTTATCAATCTATGTCTATCGGAACAGAAACATCATTTATGCAAAAAAAAAACTCCCGAAAAAAACCCCGAAAATGGTTCACCCATTGTAAACCATGAATGACCTCGCTTTCGAACATGATGATTGTAGCAGTTGGTTGGGAGGGCGGAATAGTTGAGGGGCAGATTACAGCCCCAAAGGTAGTGCGAGCTTGCGGCGCATCGAGACGAATTCAGGCTTAGGTGCCAGGTCGGGCTTTTTGTTGGGGCCAGTGTGGCTGGCAATGTTTCCAGGGAGTCTTTCAGGGTGTTCGACAACACCAGGAATAGTAGTATCGATTTCCCTTGCCATTTTGTTCAAGAAGTTTGCCACCTGAAGGAAAGTTAGTATCTTGGATGCCAATGGTTAATTGGGAAATACATACCGGCTTAACAAACCACCGGGACCCTCCAAATTCGAACCAGCCAAGATGGCCACCTCCCGATGTAGTTACCATGACTCCATATGGCGTTTGGGTCATTTCCTGGTAGGGCAGAGCCTCTCGGCAAGCAATCTAGCAGAGTCAGTGGTGTCTTCACGGTTAACATGGAAAGCTTTCATAACTTACAGGATCATCCTCTGCTTGAACGCAAAGGAAAGGAATCCTGATAGCGAGCATGGAATCGGTGGAAGTAGCATCACGGTAATACGCCCCCTCGGTGGGGTAGCCCCAGGTCGGGCATTGCAGAGCTCTGTTGCATGTTAGAATGGAACTCATTTTGACAGGCAGAAGGAAATATACATACCGGTCGAACTCATGAAGGTAGGTAATCTTTCTTATCGCATCAACATCGATCCGAGGGTTTGTGGACACTTGATCAACATGTCTATTTTCCATGTGGTTAGTCAAATTTTCACATTAGCCGAACAGACAGATACTCACGCCTCAAAGAGCTTCTTCATACTTGTCCCCATGGTTCTGCTGTACACCTCCTTCCCAATCCAGGTGCTTTGCAACACCAAGGAACCAATGTCCAAGTTCCACGGGCTTGCACAAATTACGGCTGCCTTCAATTGACAGGCGTCACCTTCCTCTCCCAGGTACTACAAAGTTTGTCAGTCGGGGTTATAAACGGTCAGCTTTGCGGGGGGGGAAGGGCATACATTAGTGAGGATGTTGGCACCCAGTGAGAAGCCAATTCCGAACAGAGGGCGATTGGGGAACTGCTTCCTGAGCCACTTCACAGACTGGCGAACATCCCAGGTAGCTCGGGCGTTGTAGAGAACACCAGTACTGATGTTTGTCTCCGCGCATCCTCTCGAGTTGACAACACATGCTTCCCACGCGCCATCTTTGACAAGCGGTGCTAGGACTTCCCGCAAGTACACTTCATGGGATCCACCGCTCAGACCGTGAAGAAGCACAAGCATGGGCTTAGTGTCATTGGAGGGCAACGCAGCAAATTCATCCTGAGAGAAGAACGATGTGCGCGGTGGCATACCAGACTTTTGGGTATACTTCCTCGCTTGATCAATAAGCTCCGGATCTTGAGGAATCTCGTACGGTGCGACCACGAAATCCATGGCATAGTGACCCGAGAATGCGGGGGTTTCCGACTCGAAGATTTTACGTTTGTAGTAAACAGGAACATTGTCGTATTTCATAGTAGTCCAACATGTCTGCAGGTGCCCATTGAACAAGAAAGGGTTTAGGTTGCATGTTTCTGGTGTTGCAGACCGACAGACATCCACGAACGTGGTTTGTTCTTTAGCGCCAGTGGCGCCGGGAACTTTGGTCAATGTCAACTTATTGTCCTTGGCGTGATAGAAAGCTATGCGACCCTTAGGACGAAACCATGAAATCAAACCCATAGCGATCAACCCGGATAAGAGGACTGATAGGGGGATTGAATTCAGAAGCGTTGAGATGATATCGAGCATGAGGGGTATCTAAAAAGAATGCTGAAATCAAGTAAATGGACAAATAGATATCCCAATGAAGGCCGTTCAACTCTTATATGCAGAGAAAGAAAAGAAAAACAATACCAAGCTTGAAAATGCAAAATGCAAAAATGCAAAATACTGGATCCAAGGATCCAAGATAACAATCTCGATATCTGAAACGAACCTCGGCAAAAAAAAAAGTTATGTTTAGATTTTCCAGGCCACCCATGGTTCAATCTGACTAAGCTTATTTTATGCATATGCACGTGGTTCATATAGTTATGCATATTATATCAGGTGATCTGGGCGTTAAGGTTGGCTTAGTCATCAATATGAGGGGCTCCGGGCGGTTGCACGGGCACACCTGATAACCTGCGGGCGTTTTTGTCATACGCCAGAGGTCAGTTGACAATGTCATAGCGCATCCAAGGCCTGAGCTCAGATTTGATGCAGGAAGCACACCTTATCTGGTGCAGTTGGGAAAAGTCGGGGCCATTCCACCGAATATGAAGTGATGATGATACGATGCCAAATGCGGCAATCTGATTTCCGCATGCGGAAGCCCTAAACTCACTTCCGGCATGAAGCACAGGGAGAAATCCCCATGTCTTCCGACAATAGCAATGTCTTTCGTAAATCGACCAAGATAAATGTAGGGTTAAAATGTTGAAATATCCGGTGTTCTGCATATGGATCATCAGACAAAGAACGGACTGAGCCACCAATGATCAGTACCTCCTCCTTTTTATATGTAATGCTGATAGCATTAACACCCATCTTTTTGTGACCTTGTCCCATGGTCCGTTTCCGGGAACCTTTATCTTCCAGCAGACTATTTCAAGGTCAAAGGATCCATACCTTCGCTCTTTTTCTTTTGAAAGTGATGCAATACTGTTCGTCACACGATGCGTTTGATCTCTACTACAACATGATAGTAACAGTCGAAACGCCACTATACATATTGTTAATTCACAAATCTCTCATGAGGCCTGGTCATAAAACATCTTTAAACGACCTAAGATCCAAGTACCCATGACTTTAATAAGAAAGTCCTCGTCCGACATGTCCGATCGTCTACACCGTGCCACAGAGAAGTTTAAGACGACTATGATCAAAATGAGAGCCTGGTCCCCGAAACGAGCGAAGAAGCAACAGGAGGAAGGCCTCGGCCGTTGCTACTTAATGGAACTACCCACCGAACTGTTGTTGGAGATCATATCCCATCTGACAGTGCTGCCGGAGGCTGCGCTTGCGCTGACCAACAAGCGCATGTTCGCAATCTCCGGAGAGATCCTGCTCTCGAAATCCCTCCGATTCAGTCGTGACTTTGCCCCGCTATTCCACCATTACCGCAATGGACACAACTTTGTCACTCCCCGATGGTCATTCCTCAACTTGTTGGAAAACTCCCGCTGGAAACTATGCTCCAAGTGTTTGAAACTCCACCCTAGAGCCGCATTCTCATCCAGAGAGCTGAGGCGGAAACCAGAGAATCGAACGTGTAATGTTGGAGATTTAGCAGGAGTCGTCGACCTATGCCCATGCAAGAAATTAACTTTCCGCGATAAACTCGATCTCGCGGACCATGTTCGAGTGCGGCAGGTGGCACTGCAACCACTGAAATTAAACTTCGGGAACGCCGTTGAGGACCGCTACCGCTGGCATACATGCACCGAGCAGTATGGCCCAACCGAACTGAAGACATCTCTATTCCCAGAAATCAATGCCGACAATCAGTTAGTTGTCCGCACGGAATATGAACTCACCACGGAGTCGGGTCAAGTTGGCAAGGAAGATTATATGACACCACGCTTTGGGTGTGCACATCGATCAGTCGACCTGTGGCTCTCAAGCGTCCACCAAACCACTATATGTCGCCTCTTCGACTCTTTCTGCTCGTCTTGCAAGCGTATATCAGTCTGCAGTGCTTGTGACACAACGTTGACATGTCCACGGAAATCACCATTCCACTATGAAAAATCCGGCAAAGCGACATATTCATTCTGGACTCAAAGAAACCTTGGAGGGACGGGTCCAGCTCCTGATCCGGCTTGGGGGGCACAAAGGATTCATCCAGCCGAACCTTCAGTCAGTGTTGAAAACTGCAACGAGTTGTGTCCTTGGACAGTGCGCGAACATCCAGCGCTCTCATTCGCACCAAGTATAGAACAGGAAATTATCGATTCTGGGATAGGTAACTCACCCATCAACCAACTTTACACATACATCAACTTGGTTTAACGGATTTGTTCAGCTGCAAGAGAGGCCTCAGGGGCTTTGGCGAGATCATAAGGAATTGGCGGATCAATTGGGGCTCATTTCTTCTCTCGTTTACGAATTTTGTCAGTATATATTTGTATAGTGAGTGTCGTTTTAGCGTGTTAGATTCGTCTTTTGTTGGCATCAGGTATCTAGGAATATTATCAAATAATTTAATCATTCAGACCAGAAGTGAAGGCCACCTTGGTGCCTCTTGATTTGATATCTTTTGTTAAGATTCTTTGTTAAGAGTTCCTTTGTACATATTTTTCGTTGTCGTATCCAAGTGCATCATTGGCCGACAACACAGCCTAAAACAAAATTGTAAACTGTCAAAGACCACTCTCCCATGACTGTTGAGATGTAAATATGTAACTAGTTAACTAACTAACCTAGACAGGAAGTATAACAGGTAGTATACAGGTACCTCGATGGAGAAGAGTCGCGTAATCGCAACATCCCTTATCAGCTGACCGCCCTGGGTTTCTCCGGACCGACACGAAGATCCACGCTCACCATCTCGCGCGTTCGACTTCATACTCGATTTATACGAGTATCGTCCATATCTCGGGGCGATGAGCTTCCCACCACCTGGTCCAGGCCAATACCCGCATTATCTACCGCCGCCGCAGTATCAACACGGGCAAATCCCCCCGCCGATACTGTACAATAATGCCGGTCCTCCGCCCCCATACGATAGTTATGGCAAGCCAGCAATGTATCCTTCGGCCATGACACCGTATTCATATCCATCGACATATACTCCACAGCCACAGCCACAACAACAGCAACAGCGGCAGCAGCAAACGCGCCCTCCGCCGCAAACTCCCCCGCAGCAGCCGCTCCATTTACCACCACAGGCTCTCCAACCACGGCCACAGCCAGGGCAACAACAGCCAGGACCACAACTTCTCCCTCAACTACAATCCCCCCCTCCACCTCAGCCGCCTCCTCCCCCCACCTCCGCCTCCGCCTCAAATCCAACAAGAACAGCTTCAACATCAGTTTGTCAATCCAGCTCAATTGTTTGTACAACAACCTTTGCCTACTGCTCCGCGATCCCGATACACCCAACTCTCCCCTCAGTATGGCGAGCCGCCTTTCGTCCCGAGCGCTAGTCCTTCCCAAATACCACCGGCTACTTTGCCACCTCCTCCGCCAGCCATGCCTGTCCATGTTGCTCCTGTCCCGTCTCCGATTACTCCCAAACCAAACACCCAAAACCAAGGAAAACCCAAGATTCATACACCGCAAGCACACCCTATCATTAAAGTCGAACCCACACCAGCAAAGATCTCCCCCAAAGTAGAGCCCCAGAAAAAACCCTCTACGCCTATTGCGACGCCGAAACGACCCCAACCTGCACCATCGCCGGTGACACATGCCACTCCGCAAGTCTTGATCCCAGCTCCTTCTCCAGTCGTTCAAGCAAAAATTCATACACAAACCCCGAAGAAGCAACTTCAACCACAGCATATTGAAAAGAAGAGACAGCCGAGTCAGCCAAATGTCGAAAAACATGGGAAGCCCACACCTGCCAAGTCTACAAAGCCTCCAGTTGACTATCAAGTTCTGCTGTTGTCCCTAGCTGATGAATATCTAAATGCTGCCCACGCGCGTGGAACAACCACCTCATTGACCGCTCGTGAGACGGATGTCGAGGAATATTACAAGCTGGTTGCTACCGGATTAGGCTGTTTGGAGGCTGTCTTGAAGGTTGGTGAATTGCTCCATTGGAGAAAATTCTACGCCCATGCTAAAATAAATGATATGATAGAACTGGCGATTGCAACCTCGCAAAGAAGCTCTTGTTAGACTTCGCTATGCGCGTACACTGTTCGAGGAAACAGACAATGACATCGAAGCGGAAACAGCATTGAGTAAAGGGGTGTGTATTTGTTCCCCTCCTATTTTCCAGAAATAGCCACTAACTTGACGCAGATTGATCTTTGTGAACGAGTTAGTCAACCGAAACTTGATAGCGAATTTGTTTTGATCTGACTGTTATAGAATCGTATGCTTGACTTGAAATACAGCATGCAGCACCTCTTGGCACGAATGCTCCACAAGAGTAACCCCAAAGCTTCCTTGAAAGCGGTCGATGGGATGATTCAGGACGTGGAAGCGTATGTGCCATTCCCCGCTCTTTGATCACGGCATGCTAATAACTATAGGTACCGTCATGCCGCATGGGAGTACGCATTTCGTTTCCTTCGAGTATCACTCTCGTTGTCATCTCCATCACACCAAGACTCTGTGCAAGCGTTACAGCATCTTCACAAAATCACGGCCATGGCTAGCCGTAACGGGGATAAGGCTGTTTCAGCAATGGCGGCTGTTATTGAATCACTTGCACACTTGCAGCAGGCGACAAACTCCGATTCTATCGAGCAGGCACAGCGCGCCGTGGCCGCCGCACGAAGTCATCAACTGAACGATGAACTTCGCCATATACCACAACTTACAACCTTGATTCAGATGGTCGATATCTGCTGCAGTCTTCTAGAGTACGACGTCAACCAGTCTGGACAGAAGCTGAAGGTCATGCAGGCTTTGATGGACGAAACGTTGAGCGACAGCAACTGGCGTCCCGATGGATCCTTTTCAGTCCCTCTCAACGGTAAATCTGCCGGGCCGTCATCCATCGACACAGGTGATATCTTGCAGGTTCATAATGGGACATTGCTACTAAGTTTCAACTGGCTTCCTCAGCACGATCTTTATGCGCTTTGCTATTTCTTAAGCTCAATCACGCTCAGTGCCAAGAACTCATATGACGGCCGGAAAGCAGAGAAATATCTTGAGGAAGGGATTCGAATGGTTCAAGGCAATTTTAAGGCCCCCCAAGAAATTTCAGAATCCATGGTCAATGCCAACCGTCGGGTTCAGTGGCGTCAGTCCCTTTACTGCAACCTTCTCCTCCAACGAGTCTTCCTAGCCTGCGGTCGAACCGATTGGGATCTTGCCAGTCAGACCCTCAATGACCTTCGACAAGTCTTCCAAGAGCTTGGTTCGAACCTCCCGGACACCATCGAATGTCTGATGGAATATGCCGCCGGCACCATCGCACAAGCAACTGGCGATCTCAAGGCCGCGCTGGACATATTCCAATCCCCAATTCTGTCACTAGACCCTGTTACCAGCAAGACAGGACGCAATGATCCCTGTCGCGATACGCGCATTCTCGCCGGTCTCAACACAGTCCTTATCCTCCGTGATCCAAGTCACCCGTCACACTCACTGCTCAGCGACGTCCTAGCAACCCTCGAACCATTCTGCCAAAGCAGTCCAAACAAGTACATACAAGCTGCCTACTACCTAGTCTGTGCAACCGTTCACTCCGAGTCAACCATTCAAACAAAACAGTATCTCCAGCAAGCCCTGCAGTCCGCCACCGCAATCAGCAACAGCCAAATCACCTGCATGACCCTAACATTCATGAGCTGGAAATACTTCCGTGGCGTGGTCGGCGAGCAAGCCGAGAAAAGCGCTCGGGCCGGCCGTGCAATGGCTAAACGAGCTAATGACCGTATGTGGGCGAGTGTCACTGATGACATGCTGGCTGAGACTCTCGAGCGACAGGGCAAGGGCGAAGAAGCGCAGAGCGTCCGCGAGGAAGGCCAACGCTTGGTCTCGGGTCTTCCGCCCCGTCTGAGACGTTCGGCATGATTGGGTTTTGTCTATTGCTATAAACATGATACACCTTTTTGTTTTGTTTTCTTTTTTTAACGTCTTTCCCTTTGGCGTTTGTTCCAGAACTGTTCTTAGGGAGGCGCTCGTTTACGATACCATTTGATGGCTACTAGGGAAGGCGTTTGATATTTTATGGATGCAAGCCAGTGAATGGTGTTATTGGCGAATTAAGAAATACCTTTCCGATGCCCTGAGCACAGAGGTTTACCCAGTGATACGTAGGAATCGTTGACTTGAAAACTGATATAATTCAGCTTAGGGCGTGTCTATCACACCACCCTAGGAAGATCATGAATTGCTTCGCTCCCTATAAAAAAGAACATGAACACCCGACATCCATGCGTAATGTACAAACACTATGGTATAAACCAGCCTGCAGTCCACAGACACAGGCTTCACCAGCTTTCGCTGGATAAAACATCGAAAAAAAAGCCAACTCCATACCCACAATACGCCAGCAATGTCCGCCGATGCATCTCTCCTCATCCACCCACGGATGAAGAAGAAACCACCCCATACCGCGAAATTAATATTAAAGCCGCAAAAATCGAAACGCCCAATAACAAAACAGCTCAACCAAGTCCAGCCCAAACACCGCGAATTCTCCGCGCAAGTTGGATATCCTTCTGCATAATAGTAACGCGCTTCGCGTGCAGCGCGCAGAGATTCGTATCCTCGAATAGATGAACAAGGAAAGCCTCGGCGGCTTCTTGCAGAGCTTGGATAGCATGCGACTGCCAGCGCAACTCGGCGCCGACGTCCGCGGGGAGGAGGTCGAGTGCTACTTCACGTACTAAGCGTGCGAATGGTAGTTTGGCGATGAGGAGGTCGTAGGAGCGTTGGTAGCGGCGAATCTCTTTCAATGCGACGGTGCCGGGCTTGTAGCGGCGTCGGCGGCCTGTGGGGGTTGGATCTCCGGCTAGGGGATTGTTAGAATGGGGGGTTGAATAGGAATTGCGCATGTAGAGTTGTCTAAGGCGCTTATTGTGGTGGTGGTAGGAAGAAGGTAGAACGTACGTTGGACGTTGGTGTTGGTCTTTGCGACTGTTAATTGCTTTCCTCCCTTCGTTTTATGTGCTTTGGTTGGTGTTCCATCTCCGCCCGCGGTTGTCTTGCGCACTTTGCCTTTTTGTGCGCTTCCCGGTGCTGTCTTTCGGGCCATTTTAGGCGGCATTATGGTAAAGGAGGAACGCTTGTGGTTTTTTTTTTTTGGGGTAGTGGGGTCTTGGAAAGCGATCAATTGGGAGGTTTATCGCCTAGCAACCAGTGTCCTGCAAATTGCCGCGTTTGTGTCGAGAGATTGTCCCTTGCAGGAACCGTGTCCGAGTATCGAGGGGATTTAAGCTTGCACACGAGATTCAAGCGAAGGGATTGGGATTAAAAATCCTATCTGCTAATAATTGGACAGTCCTTTGTTGCGAAGGGAAGGCTGGGCAAGCTGTCAATATGAACTATTCGGGCCTTAGTGTCCCAGCCCCCGTGATTCTCACGTAAACACGCGTCTCGTGTCGGTACACGTGACGATAAACTGGCCTACCTGGTCTTATCTCCGTCATACGTTGAATATACCCCGGAGGCACTTTGGAGAGCTTTCAGTGCTCATGCTGATCATCCCACTTCCGCTTCTCTCTGATTCCCCCGTCCCCATTAGAAGTTACAACACCCCCCCACATAATGGCCGCTCTCTGGGAGAACAATGGGCAACCAGGCCAGTTTCCCCTCGAACAATGGTTCTATGAGATGCCACCGGTCACCCGGTGGTGGACTGTAGCAACCGTCGCAACATCAGTCTTGGTGCAGTGCCACATCGTGACCCCATTCCAGCTGTTCTACAGCTTCCGCTCTGTCTACGTTAAATCGCAGTATTGGCGACTCCTCACGACATTCCTCTATTTCGGGCCCCTCAATCTCGACTTATTATTCCATGTCTTCTTCCTGCAGCGCTACTCCCGTCTTCTGGAGGAAACATCCGGCCGCTCCCCGGCCCACTTCGCATGGTTGATTTTCTACGCCATGACGTCTCTCCTCATCATCTCACCTTTCCTCTCAATACCCTTCCTGGGAAGCGCGCTTTCATCCAGCCTGGTCTATATCTGGGCCCGGCGCAACCCAGACACCCGGCTCAGTTTGTTGGGGCTGCTGGTCTTCACCGCTCCCTACCTACCCTGGGTGCTGATGGGATTCAGTGTGATTGTGCATAAGATTGTGCCGAAGGATGAAATGCTCGGCGTTGTTGTCGGTCATATCTGGTACTTCTTCAACGATGTTTACCCGCCCCTGCATGATGGCCACCGTCCATTTGACCCCCCTCGTTGGTGGGTCCGTCTGTTTGAGCCTGCGCCTGGGCCAAGCGAGCGTACGACGGGTACGGCTGTGAACCGCGAGTTTGCGGCTGCGGCGGCGCCTGAGGTTCGATGAGCCATACTCTTTTTTATTGATCAAGTGTCGCTTTTCCGGAATGGAATATCGAGGTTCCTTGTGGCATCGAACGGAAATTGAAACTAGACTGCATTTGAAAGACAGATCTCGCTGGTATAAGTAGAGCCTATGGTGCAATGGGTCCAATTCTGGCCTTGATCTCTGCTCAAGGCTAGCTTTGAGCCATTGATATCAAAACTGTGAGCCATGCAGGAGAGGGGCACAGCTGGACGCCAGCGAGTATTTTGGCGCTTTTCATCTACACCACGCCGGATGAGAGCATTCGACATCATTTGGCGAGTTTTGCACGAGATACTGGGTGAGAAGTGAAACAGGCCACATTAGAGCTGTATCAAAAGTGGTATGACGGAGACTAGCGAGGGATCTGTCCGGAGCAGCTCCCTTTTATCTGATGATGTGTGATGTTGCCCCTTGGCATAGTCTCCATGTGATCGATCTAAAAGAAGCAAGGATTAGGACTTTGGTTTCGTTTGTGTTTACAGGAGCGTGCATACATTTTTACATTGGAATAGCCATAGATACCCGAATTATTATTTTCTTTTTACTGTTATACCAATTAGAGCTGCATGCAGACGTAGACCTTAAGATGACGACATGTATCAAACGCTATGACCTTCAACCCCAACCTTGTCTGAGCGTTTGACTTCGCTCTATCTTTCGAAGTAATAAACTCAAATGCATCAACCCCTGTTTGTTTGCGTTCACATGTGTTAAAGTAATATAAAGTAAATCAACCCCGTGTGATCGCATGCATTACCAGCCACTATCAAAATACCTTACAGAACACAGGGAGGCGCATGATGATACTGTGTTTGGACATGCCAAGTTAAGTACAGGGCTGTTCTCGATCTTGCATATGCATAGGCAGTCCCAACAGATAGGCAGCATAATACAATGTACTCCGTACCTCAAAGGTTATACATAGCTAAGCCTCCTGCACAAATTATTTTTGTATGTAGTCAGCCTAGTCATCTCACATTATGTAGAGTACTCTATTGTTAGAAAGGCTGCTGTAAGAGGATCTACGGAGTAGAGGACGTCAGATTAAATCTGGCACGAGGCAACAAGATAATGGCAAATCGTACGTCGTACAATTTAGGGCGCCCAGCGCCCCGTGCATGCATCCCAGTGTTTGGCCCCATATTTCAGTACAAACCAATATGGTGATATGCAGCGCTTTTAATTAAGGGCCCGGGAACTACCTGCCTAGCTAAGCAATAGTTGCGAGTTTCTCGGAAGATGGCTGTATGGTACATGTATACTCCGTAGTTGCTACGCATGTCTCACCTTGAGAACCAACGCATCTGGAGTTAGGTAGATAGTAATAGAGTATGGACATATATGGCGCGCAATGCGAATTAATATCAGATTTTGTACTAAAGGAGTAATTCACCGTTAGCGCCCACACCCCGCTAGTAAAACATGGCACGGCGATCTTCGCAATGCTTGTACTTTCACGGGGATTAGAAGTGAGCTAGTATGTACTCCGTATGGAGAACATAAAAGAAATCAAGGAATCACCCACGTCACATCTTAAAATGGAAACCCGGAGAAGCTGGTATATGACGAGTGATAGGCAACAGAGTTAAAAAGGGAATCGAGATACAACCTTGGAACGTGGTGAACCGTGGGTTATTGGTGGGTTCTCTGAGAGGGACCTTCTTTGTACCAGGTCAATGGAGGGGGTCTAGTGGGGATAGTTCCCATGGAAATGGGTTATGTACCATCTGCCATGGTTGAATCCCACTTGTGCATTGAGATAAAATTAATCCAAGGGTTTCATTGGTTGGAAATATTCCAATTGCACTTTTCCATATCCATTCTATACACCGGAGTATGTACAACTGTATCCACCAGCAAAATACGGAGCACAATATTCGAATACCGAGGTACGAATACGATAATCCAGGCCAATTCAATAATGGGGGTGATGGGGACCTCGAATTGCACCGTGCACGCTCCAGGTATGTGGCACACAGTGGCGGTTCACTTGGCAAATCGGTGCTAATTCCTACCTCTCGTGCTGGCAATAACCTTGGCCGAGTCTGTGGCCAAGAGGTCCAAGGCTTGGTTCTTTGTTTTTACGCGTGGGATTGGATTCATATAAATTATACTCTGTCACTTATAGTGTCATACACTAAATTGTTCTTATCAAAGGCCTACGTGTGCAATTCACGCCACAATCGGGGCAGTGGTGAAAATACATGTACAACTGACACAATGTACATTGTAAATATATAAAAAAAAAAGCACTGAACACTGAATATGTTGTATGTAAAATAGTATCATTATAGTTAAACATTTCGTGCTCCGTTATCCAACCAGTCCAACCTAGGTCATAGACCTCGGAACTAGTAGATGCAAACTACCACTAGCCTCCCGAGGTCAAGAAAGGTACGGTACAGTACATACCTAAATAGGATTAGTTCAATACACCGTTCTCACGTTGGCGTGGGGATTTTTCCCCACGGGTGTATCTTTACAATACGATGACGAGTCCTTGCGCCGAACTTAGATTATTTTAGCGACGTTGAGAATTATACCTTTATAGATAGTTCCAATGGCTATGGATGTAGTTTCTATTATATTATATGGATAATAATTCAAGATGCGATCTAAGTAGTGCTGCATTTAAGCCAATATTCACCACTAAATCCATACCAGATTGGCATTTCCATTGAAAAAAAAAAGGAAAAGGTTAAAAAATTCCCCTTTGTCGCCCCACCGTGAATGCACCAATCAGAAGATGATCAGGTCAGTCTAATCTTGGAACCACAGCCACCCCTCTCCTGGTGCTCAGCGTGCTCAGCCTCCATTGTAAAATGTGCTCAACCTTTTTTCCCTTGCCCCCAAGGCTGTCGTATTCTCTTGACTTTTCCCCTTCGTCACCTTCCCTCTTTTTCTTTTTTTTAATTTAAATTTTTTTGCCTCAGAATAAACGCTCCCCCGAGGCCTCTCCTTTCCTTCTTTAGCTTTAGTCTCCCCACTCCCGTCACTCCTTATTATCGTCAAATAGTCTCCCCTTTTTTAAAATACTCTTTTCTCGTTCCTTTTTATCATTACCAGATTCTTATGACCGCATTTTCGTACAGCTTTGACTACATATCAAACGGCCTAAGGGTCTGAACACTCTTAACACGACTTTTTACGACATAAAACGAATAGTTGGGGTTCAATTGGTCGCGCTCTCCTATCGAATCCTTTGTCTCTGTCGCCTTCGCCTTCATCATGCGGCGCGGTCTTTTGATCTTCCTCCTCGTCAACCTCATCATTCTCTCATTGCTCGTCCGCAGTGTCTCGACACTTCTGGCGCTACTAGTTGAAGATGCTGCTGCCGACGCTATACACCGTGCGGAACTACCCTCGCCAAATTCGAGCCTGATCGAGCAACGACCCCAGATCATTCCGAAGATCATTCACCAAACATACAAGAATGAGACCATTCCAGAGGTCTGGGCTGAAGCTCAGCAGAGTTGCATTGACCTGCACCCGGATTATGAATACATTGTACTTCCATGGCCCCAACCCGATCTGTTTAATTCAAGGCTTCTAACATGTGTCGTTAGCTATGGACAAATGAGAAATCGCGAGACTTTATCGCCGCCGAATACCCTTGGTTCTTGGACACATTCGATGGTTACAGTTACCCCATTCAACGCGCGGACTCTATTCGATACTTCGTTCTCGCGCACTTCGGTGGAACATACATTGATCTCGACGATGTGAGTATATCCTTCGAGAGACTATGATAGCTCATTTCTAATATCAATTAGGGCTGCAACCGTCGCTTGGATCCCCTCCTAGCTTATCCCGCCTGGGTACGCCGTACCGCACCCACCGGTATCTCCAATGACGCTATGGGCTCAGTACCACAGCACCCATTCTTCCTCCGTACGATCGAAGTGCTGCAACAGTACGACCGCCACTGGCTCCTCCCATATATCACCGTCATGTACTCGACCGGACCGCTGTTCCTGTCCGTCATCTGGAAAGAGTATATGCGCGATGGTCCCAGTGAGGCTGGGCGCGTGCGCATTCTCATGCAGGACGAGTACAACAAGTTCTCTTGGAGCTTCTTCACCCACCACCGGGGTAACAGCTGGCACGGCAAGGACGCGCACTTGATCTTCTGGGTAAGTGACAAAATTTGGGCATTGAATATCCCGAATAATGCTAATATATCTCGCAGATGGGTCAACATTGGGTCTTCCTCACAGTCTGCGGCTTCCTCCTCGCCGGAGTCGTTGGATTCTGCCTCTGGTGGAGCTATGGACGTGTTATGCTCCTGGGAGCGAAGTACCGCTACCGCTACACTAAATTGCCTAACTTCATCAACCCGTCGCGACTTTCCACATCGCCAACACGACGCTCGCGACTCTCCGTCCCGACAATCCTGCGACGCGTCAGCTTTAAAGAAGACGAAGAGGCAGGCGGGGTCACAGAGACCTCGTATGAACTCGGACGTCGCGATGATTAGAGATCTAGAGATTGACTTCTCGACTCACAACTTCGCCATTTTACAGCTTGTGTATTTGTCTGTAACGATACGGCCTCGGACATGATCTCTGCATCAGCATTTATTGTACAACTTTTGCTCTTTCTTTCTGTGTTTAGGAGCGCATTATGCATGGTGTCTCAATCCTGTGACAGGATCCAGGATTGTATGTTCACCTGGAGCAATTGGGTTTGCTATTGGACATGTGCGCAGACACTCCCAGTGTTTGTGTCTTAGTTCTGTTTCACTGTTCCCCCCCTTTTTTTTATTATTATTTTTCTCTATTGATTTGTAAACAAGTTAGATTTCACTTCTCGGGAGACAGTGAAATGATATGGAGATGTTTTTATGCACTCGGTTTTATGCACTCGGATCAGATATCTCCGAGGAGAATTATGAATTAACAACGGTCTTTCGACTATGACAATAAAATTCATTACAAAGTTCATTACAAAGTACTCCGTATACCGAATCTGAATCATATTAGTAGTTGTGTAACTGTGTCTCAAAAACCCCTAGGAATCTGATACAAACCCCAAACACCAATCCTGAAACCCTAATTTCTCCAATGATAACACCGTGCCTTGCATCACCACATCGACAAGCTTTCCGACTTGTCCTATCAAGTCTACGGCTTTGGTCTTATTAAAAAATAGTATACTACGTAGCATGTGCTTTTGTTTGAACTAAATGCCTCATTTGGCGTTCTTCCTTAATATTGGCCACCACATACTTCACTAGCATTCTCCGCGTCTAGCCTACAATGTACATACTAACGGGGGTATCTTACCTCCGCCTCCCCTTTGTATGTCCCAGCTGCCTTGGGCAATGCAAGCCCTTCATTTATGTCCCCTCCTCGTCTGACAGACATGTTCAAGGACTTATAAATGACCTGCCATGCCGCTCTTTGCTCCCAGTACAACACCAAGATCATTTTCTATACTATCCATCTATAACAACGATCTACTCACACTTGGACTTGGACTTTCAACTCTTGATTCCTACATGATATACATAGTTACCCATTGACTTATCATACATCCATCCTATCCCCTCTACCTCGATCCAAACTCACCAAAATGCACCTCCTCTCCCTCCTACTCTCCCTAACCCTAACCCTCACAATCCAAACAACCGCATCACCCCTCCCATTCCTCTTCGCCCGCGACACAACCCTAACAGAATCTCAAATCCTCACCATCGCCCCTACCTCCAATTCCTGCACAGACGCCCCAGCAGAAGGCGAATGCGCAACAGCAAAACAAGCAGCAAAATTCACCTCCCAATCTTTCGATACATACCAAGTCACCTCGAAAGCAGAGCAAGCTGCAATCATCAGTCTGATGGCATTTGAAAGCGGTGATTTCAAATATAACAAGAACCATTTCCCCGGCGTCGCTGGGCAGGGCAGTACGTAACTCAACTCAACTCTTACCGGGGACCCAGTCCATTTGCCCCAACCCAACCCGAACTCTTCCCTACAACATCCACATACATAATACTAACAATATTTATCCTCCCAGCACGAAACATGCAATCCCCATCCTTCAACAAAAAATACGCTTCTTCCCTGCCTGACCTGAAAGATAAACTCCCTGCTGTCAGTAACAGCCCTGCAGATCTGCTTGATCTCCTGCGTAGCGACGGTGCGACGGACTTTGGGTCTGGGGCTTGGTTCCTTACTACGCAGTGCTCGAAGGAGGTGCGGAGTGCCCTTGCTGATGGGTCGGAGACTGGTTGGCAGAGGTTTATCTCGGATTGTGTGGGTACTTCTGTTACGGATGAGAGGAAGGTTTATTGGGAGAGGGCTGTTAAGGCTATTGGTGTTTAGATTTTAAATTGTTGATGGAATGGTTTTGGGGTTTGGGATTTGGGATTTGGGGTTATGATTATTGTTTTTGTTTGGTTTGGCTTGCTGTGTTCTCGAAGCTGGTTCTTCATTCGATGTTTGTGTTGGTTTTGCTGCTTGCCAGGTTGGTTACTTGATATTTTATATTTGATATTGATGATTGATGGATTATGGGAATAGGATTATAGTATTACAATCAAAATGAAGTTTTGTTTTAAACCCCGAATCTCATTACATCTCATTTTTCATTTCATAGCCAGCCATACGACTGCACCGCTCTATAATGGGTAATAATACTAATGGAATAAGTAAACCACCACTTTATACTCCACTCCATATATCCATCTCATCTCAATTCATAACACTTTTATAGCTTTTATAGTTTATATCCAAACCCCTTACAAAACACCCTTAGTGCTAACAACATCCCCAGCACCAACATCGCCCGCAACCCTCCGCTTACAAGCATTGCGAATAGCAACGGCAAGCGCCTTAAACGCACTCTCCGCACGGTGGTGGTCATTATCACCATAAGTGCAACCAACATGCAACGTAACACCCGCAGCCTGCGCAAAGCTCTGCAATCCATGCGTGATCATCTCAGTGCTCAAATCGCCGATCTTCTCGCGTTTGAAACCGAGGTTGATAACAGCCCAGGGTCGGCTGGACAGGTCAATCACGGCCCATGAGAGGGCCTCGTCAAGGGGCGCATCACCGCGACCGAAGCGCTCTAGCGATTGTCGTGCGCCTAGGGCTTGTGTGAAGGCTTCGCCGAGGGCGAGGAAGGTGTCTTCTGTTGTGTGGTGGTCGTCAACTGGTTTGGGTTAGTATTTGTATTTTATATTGTAGGGCTTTGGTATTCCCCATATTGTAGGGCTTATGGAGTTATTCCATGTGTAGTGTGCAGGGGAACTCACTGTACAAATCACCCTTCGCGCGAACCGCAAGACTCATCCCGCCGTGCTTGGCGAGCGCATGCAGCATGTGGTCGAGGAATCCGATACCGGTGCTGATGGTGATTTGCTGGGTAGGTGTGAATTGGGTCGCATGGCTGGCTTCCTTGGGTGGCACAATGCCTTTCTTGGAGGCTTCGGCTTCTTTGGGGTCTGTTGGGGCGGGGAAGTGGGTTGAGGGTTCGTAGGGTGGGAGGACGCCGCCGTCGAGGGAGAGAGAGATTTGGATTTTGGTCTCGTTGGTCGCCCGGGAGATGGTCGCTGTACGTGCGGCGAGAGACATGGTGTATTTGGGGGTTTGGTGTAGGTCGAATTGACAAATGTAATTGAGTCGGTGTTTTGTATGGAGTAGATGGTTGATAATCGGAGTTCTTTTTTGTCTGACTCGTCCGCTGGAGAATCATTGATCCGTACTTTTGTATGGAGATGATAACCTTGGAAATGTATACTTCAGACTTAGGGTTAGCAGGTTTTAAGACACTGGCTGGTCCAGGCTTTTATTCTTGACATCCTTCACATCTTTGATATTTGATATTGTCTTTTATATTTCCCATTGAGGTCTGAAACAGACATCTTCTTGTGTCTTTACTTTGTTTATCGTTTCGCCGAACTCGGGCCTCGATAAGAACCGCCATCCATCTCAATTTCTTACCAAAGCCAAACTGGCCCCTCTCGTTCACCAGTACTTGCGACTGCACATATATATACCAGAATGCCAACACCACACGACCACAGGAGCGATGTTGCACCCCCGGAGGAAATCACCTCGATAGCCGCTCAAGGCTTCATGACCGGCGTGTTCCGGGTAAGCACCGGACCTCCAATCCAAACCCTAATGCAATCGCTAATCTTGTCAAGTTTGGCTCCGTGTCCATCTTGGCCCATATGATTCTTGCCCTGCCCCACCCCTTCGTCTTCTCCGCACCAAGTCCGCCCGCGTATCCCGCGACACAACCCCGTCCACGCCCGTCCATCTTCTCCCGCGACTATCTCCGTTCACGACTATTCCACCGGCCCCTGGAGGGTTTCTCAAGCTGGATATCCCCCGGGTCGCGTGTCTACCGCGGTCTAACGCCGCAGTTCAAGGTCTTCATCCAGGTTGCGGCCATGACTCTGGGTGGTTGTATCTGGCAAGAGAAACGCGTGACGGAATACATCGAGCTATTGAGACGGCTTAAACGTGCGGAGCGACTTGAGGCTGAAAGGGCGGAGGGGAATCGTCGGTAATGACGAGTTTTGAGAGATATCGCTGACTGGATTTTGCAACTACGTGAGCTTGGAGCTTGGAACTTTCCATCACCGAACACAATACATCCGCTCTGTCGGGAATCCCCCTCGGATGACCCGATTCTCATTTCCCAGTCATTTTCCAACCCCTGCAAGGCCTCGCAGAACCGAGATGAATCCTCTGTAGCTGCGTCCGTCAACTGCTGATCCCGAATGAACTTCGTCATCGATGACGCCAGATTCCTGGGGTTATCCCCCCCCTGATTGCCATGCTGATCTATTATGATCTCTCTTTCGCGTGGGCCCGAGAGATTACCCCTACGAAAGCAGCATCTGGAGTGTCGTAAATGTCGTAAATGCCGATCATCCTTTGGGGGTGGATCCCAGTGAAATGAACATGTTATTGTCAATTTTAGTGTAAATATAATAAGATGAGCAATTTAGTACATCATCTGTATATACCTTTGTATGTAGCTTCTAATGTTGTTCTGGAGTACAAAGAAAGATCAATGATCACCATGATCATCACCGATATGCCAAAGACGGTTACTAAAGAGGAGTCCAATTTAGTTTCTACTGCACTAATCCCTGTAGTCCCTGCTATGGCGGCACTATCAAATCTAGTGGAGCGCCTCTTACGTGCTACCCTTGGTACTAGAAATCGACTAAAAGATATGCGAGTCGTGAACGCATGTCTCGGGCTTTTTTTACTCGCTTTTTCTCACTTGTTCTCACTTTTAGGGTGTAAATAAGCGATAGCTTCATATTAAAATGTAAGCGAGCTTGTTCAAAGATGAATATTGACTACCGAGTATATTTGAATAGAATACAATATAACATTGAAATTAAAAAGAAAAGAAAAGAAATTAAAAAATACATGTAGTCCAAAAGAAAAAAAAAACATTGGGGGGAAAAAAAACACAGCTGAAACATCTCCAGTTGATCGTTACAGTTGGACCTGACTGCATCCGTCCATTCCTCTATTCTTCCTCTCCTTTTCCCTCTCTTCTCTTTTCGAGGGTTATACCTGTGGGTTCATTTTGCTGTTTTCGTTTTTACGCATTCAATCGGAATTCTTATCTTCCCCTCCGTCAACTGATCTCCTGCCGGAAGAGCCTATCAAATCACATTAGAGCACCGATTTCCCTGATTTGCCTGATATCACCAATATTGTGGATTCTCCTCCTTCCGCAACCATCACCTCCATCGCATTGTTGACAGCTCCCTGACTGTGTCTGGGGAAAAGATATCCTAGATATAGGGAAGAATTTTCCGGTCTTTAGCAATTGCACGCTAATTGCTTCTCATGGCGCTGTGACAGTCTGCAGTATGTGCTACCTTCCCCTCATTCTTTCTCCGCTTCATTCTTCCTCCTTATCACACATTCAATATTGCCCGTCATGATTCTTCAAACTGCTAATTGATCGACCAGTACCAACGACGTTGAGGTCGTCGATGAGATAAGCTTCTTTTCTCAGTACACTCGCGCCGCTACTCTTCCAACACCTTACGCAACTTCCCCCTGCTTCTGTACCACTAGTCCCACCCACCGAACCAGACATGGCTGAAATCACCGCCAAACGACAACGAAGAAAGAGCCTGAGCGTATTCAGTCCGTCTCTCACAATATCGACCTCCTTCCGGCCTCCACTCCACGACCGAACGCCCTCGGACGATACCTTGACCAGAGACAAGAAAACCCGACGGAATTCTGGTTTCTTCGGCCGGTCTCACAGTCCCAACATAGCCTCTGATGGATCGAATAACCGCCGCCCTGGGACAGCAGGCTCCGACACCGGCGGCTGGTCAGCATCCACACCCATAGCGACCACGCCTGTCAATGAAACAACACCTCGCCCGCGGAGGAAGTCGCTACAGAAAAAGCGAACCTCCGTGTTTGGATCCCTGAGGTCATTGCACTCATGGGAAGATGAGGAACCTCTGGGTACCTCCGTTGGCTCGGCGGTGGACGAACCGACCATGGCCAGTCCCCGAAATGGGATCTGGTCATCCGCAATCCTCCACCACGGGGAGGTTCAGACTACGGGCGGCATGTGGAGGAAAAAGAGCCAATATTTGGTCCTTACAGATACCCACCTCATCCGATTTAAGAATCAAAGCAAAGCCGCCGATGTGTTTGGTTCTATTCCCGCTTCTTATACCCGCGCTCCAGCTTCCCATCGCCAATCAATAGCTTCAGTCAATTCTCTGCAGGACATGCAATTAATGGCCTCTGGAGATGCATCTGCCGGAATCCCATTAAACAGCATAATTGCGGTCTACATGCTGGAGGATGCACGATTGTCCCCATCAGTCGAGGTGGCCTATCTCGATGAGCGCACACACAAAGCCACATTGGTTCAAATGCAGACATCTGATCTGCAAGAATTGAACCTTTGGATGGTAGGCATTCGTCAAGCTGCTCAGATGGCTAGAGCAAATTATCCAATGCCATTTAACAGGGGATCGATTGAGTATGTAACTCGTATGCTAGAACATGAGCGAGATTACGACCCGGAGGTGTTCCGCATGTTCCGGGTCATTCAAATCGCGTCCAGCAAGTCAATCACGCGCTCTTCCTCCGATGACCTGACCAAGCTGTCCCCCACGGGCTGCTATCTTGCCATCGGCGCACACAAACTTCATATGCTGCCTATGCAGAAGACAACCAATCGATCATCGGTCGTGTCCCTCTCAGACTGGGAGGCCGGTACTTCATTTGGTCTGATGAATCTCACTGGTTTGTCGATGGAGTACGGTGATGACAGTCTGCATCTGACTTTTAGGGTTCCTCTTAAGAAATCATTCAATGTGTTCCTGGCCTCTGTTCATTCTGTTGAAGTCGCTTGTTGGATCCGACAACAAACTGAATATCTCCGTCCGTTGTGGATAAGACAGCCGTACGAATTCGTTGTTCCCAAAGAATTGCAAAATGACGACAACTTCCCACCTGTTGCTTTAGATGAAGATTATGGATGCTTCGACCGCACGCTGGTCGCCTATTCCGCCAGTTATGACATCGACACATCAAATATCCGATACACAATCGACCAGGAATGCGAGGATGCTCCATGCTTCCGTCTCTTGAAGCCTGCTTCCCCGAAAACCCCACGGTACAACGCTTTAGAACTCATTGCGGTCATGCGCACACTTCGCTACAATGAATTCTTCCGGTCAATCTCGTTCCGTGGGGTCAATCTGGATGCATTGCAGGGTCTTCGTGATATTCATGGGGTGGATTCTGACGTCCATCTCGACCGAGGAGGCGCTTCCGTGCACATTCCGGGCCAGGCGAATCTGACTGTTCTCTCGCAAGAGGTGCGAGCTTTGGCTCTAAAGAGCAAATGGCTGCGCCGACTCGACTTCTCTTATTGTCTTACACGGATACCGACACCGACTCTCGACAAGGGTACTCGTGACCCAGGCTGCGGGATTCCAGAAGCGATTTTCCCCGTGTGCCGCCGAGAATTGACCAGCGTGGACTGGGTTGTTCTCAACGGCATCAAGCTGGGTGAGTCGGATCTGGACTATCTTGTCGATGCAGCTTCGCAAAGACGTAGCCACCTGCGCGCTTTAGAGGTCGGAGACTGTGGATTATCCGTGCATGACCTAGATCTTCTCCTCTCGACTATCGTCGCACAAGAATCAACACTCGAGGCGATCAACATCTCAGGTGTGCAGGGCCGGTTGAATCCCGATGTACTCCAGCAATACATTGGCTACTTCGGACAAATCCGCAAAATTAATTTATCTCGCATTTCGCGGACGTCTGGCAGCGACCCGCTCATCACGGCCGAAATGCTGTTCAACTGGCGACTCGAAGAGCTGGCTCTCAGTCGGACGGTTGTGAACCGCGAGACCGTGGATGCTATTGCTACGTACCTGGCTAGTGATCGCTCTCGAAACCTTCGTGTGCTTCGTCTCGATCAGTGCGGTTTGACTGGAGAAGACGTGGCTATGTTTATGCACTCGATGTCTGTTGGACCTGATTCCCCGCGCAGTCTCCATCTGCATGTCAATGAGAACCGCATTGACAACGGCTGCACTCACGTTTTTAGCGCTATTGCGAAGAATCAGACCCCCTCGCATCTGTCAATGCGCATGATTGATTTCAAGAGAGAAGACCATTTCCGTGAACTGGTGGATTCTCTTCGGAAGAACAGCACCCTCAAGTTTCTGGATATCTCAAAGGCTTCTCTCCCATACGATGCTAGTCCTGAGACTTGTCGCTCGTTGCAGGTGATGCTCGAGGAGAATGAGACTCTTGAAGCTTTGGACATTAGCGGTGATAATGCGCACCTTGATGTTGCACGCTTCGGCATTGGTCTTAACCTTGCATTGACTGGTCTGAAGAGAAACACATCTCTAAAGGTCCTGAGAATTGAGCACCAGAAACTTGGCCTTCAAGGTGCCAATACGCTTGCCTCGGTCTTAGAAGAGAATGATTCGCTGCGTGAAGTACACTGTGAGAACAATGATATCAATCTGCAGTCCTTTACGGTGTTGGTCAACGGCCTTCGGTGCAACCGCTCTCTTCTCACTCTCTCCTGCATGGACCGGGATCGAGTCCTGTCACTGGACAAAGTACGCCGAGAGGTTGATAATGTTCGATGGGAGTCTAGCAACAGCCACCAATCTTCGACAGCCAACTCGGTCCGTCGCTCTCTGTATGCCGCGATGAGTGTTGGTCAAGGTGGGCAAGGGCATAACAAACTGAGCAAAACACCTCCGCCTAGTGTCGCTTCGGCCTTGGAAAACTCCCCATTCGCCAGTCATAACGTTGAACTAGTCTTGCGATCTCTGAACGAGAGATGGGATATGGAAGTCTCACGGCTTAATCGATACCTCCTCCGCAACTACAACATTGCCCATGGGATCGAGCAAGTTGATGACGATGCTACCAGCGATGAACGACCCGGAACAGCAGCGAGCTTGGGCACAATGCTTGACAATCTCAAATTCGATGTGTCCGTGTCGGCAGATGAGATCCGGTCCTCGCCACCAGACGAGCCTCCTGCTGTCATCCGACTTTCAGAGGCATCCAACACCCCATCCCACTTTTCGTCGGACATCGAGACCACCCCCGTCCAACCAAAACGCATTCCATCCGATACCCGCCGCCCTCATACCGCCGCCCCTGCACAATTCGTTCCATCAGGCCATGGTTCTTCAAGCCAAACCTCTCACCTAGCTCTCCCGGTTCCAGCCGTTCCCCGGGCAGTCGGAAAAGCAGAGAGTGTCCGTAGTGCACGCAGTTCCTCCAGCAACGCCTCAATAGGTGCAGGCAGTACTCGAAGCGCCTACGGCGTTGCCTCGTCCACGTTGAGAGGCTTCCTCAGCGGTACCGCGTTGAGGGAACGTCGCCGTGCCGATGCGGCACGCCCCTCGCCTGTGTGCGTCAATAATGACAAGCCACCCCAGCTAGACTGGGCGCCACCTAAGCTTGACTTGGGAGGGCTCCAGTAGCCTTCCCTACCTCCTATCAACATATCAAAATACCCCCTCTTCTACCTTGTACAGCATCCTCCACACCTCAACCCAACACGAAACGAAGCCTGGCTCTCGCAGTACATATATACGATGAACCAGGTTGTGATTGCATACCCTTTTGTTTTTGATTTTTTTTTCTCTTTCTCCCTGTGAATCATATTTTATCTTACTCATTAACTCATAACTCATCAACCACCCAACCCCGAACCAATTCCCATTTCTCGAAACCGGCCAGTCGGCTCTGATACCCTGGCGTTCCAATTTCTTTTTTTTACCAGAGACAGACACCGCATTCTCCAGGCGTTCCATACTTCCTCATTTTCAATTTTCAATTTCTATGCCAATATCTCTTCCCAACGCAATCGATATTCTCCGATCAATATCCTCCTATCCGTTTTATTGCTTGGTCTGTTCTTTGCTCTCTTACTCTTGGGAAGTGTCCTCGTTTTGCAAGTTAATGGCGCTCGTGCGTGCATCCGTGGCTAATGTTTATTGGGGCTTGGGCTGTTTGATATTTATTGTGGTGGTGTTTTGCGTTACGCTTGTTCCTTGTTCTTCCTTTCTCGTTCTGGGGGGATTGAATACTGTTTGGATAGGCATTAAACACCATTCTTCCTTTCTGCTTGGTTTTCTAATCTCCGATAAGAGTGAGTAGTTGGCTGTATCTTGTCTAGAGATTTACATGATAGATGAATACAATGATGCTTTTATACAACGCTAGGTGACGGTCAATTGAGCACTGAAAAATGGCTACGGAGTACTTTTGGCACTATTTCAAGTGTCCTATTTATATACCTACTTTATATACTAACATCTGAGTCTGGCTGTGTGTTCATATGCTAATCTTTTCTCCTTCTCCTTTCTGTGCAGTGTGGACCTTGGAATGGACAAGCTGATACAAGCCATCATCACCTCCGAGTTTACAGACCAAACAATCATCGTAATTACACATCGCTTAAATACGATAGTGGATTATGATAGTGTCGCTGTCATGGCCGATGGTAAGTGCGTGGAATTCGATGACCCTAAGGTGCTTTTGGAAAAGGAGGAATCTTTGCTTAGAGGCCTTTTGGAATCCTAACAGGGACTATAAAAGCTATAGAAGTCTTTCAGTAAGAGGGCGAGGTTTAAATCAAATTGAATCAGTATATATTCATCTTGGCTTCTAGTCTATGTTAGTATGTCCTCGCCGACACCGTTTAGTCACACGAGAAGGGCATATTAAAAAGTGCAGCGCAGAAAAAAAAAAGGAATGGAAAGACCAAAGAGTCGATATATATGACATGATCCTCTATATATGCCAGATCCCAGCCAACCTTTGTACACAATGAACAAGAACACCCAAACATCCAACGCCATGAATGTATATCTCAAAATAAAGTACAATGGGAGAGGAATTAATCTAATACTTTACAAAACGGAGATTCCCCTCTCACTCCCCGATTCCTCCTCCCATACAAACCAGAGGACCTAGTAACACCTCACATGTCACAAGAATCCTTATAAACAAGAATTCCACGCTCACGATCCTTCTCATCCATCCGCTTCCGCCAGGCACGTCCTTTGCTAGTCATATGTTTTATAGTGCGGAAGAAACCAGCCTCATGATCCGTCACACTCTTTCTCAATACCTGATTACGGCGTCTCTTGCACGTCCGCAGAGCTTCGTTACTCTCCTTCAAACTAAGCTCGTTGAGCTCGTAGTCGATATCCCAGTTGTCGTTCACGGTGAACCACGTCGGCCGCTCCACGGCAACACCGTTCACGTTGTTGTGAATAACAAGAATCATCCCGAGGACGTCCTCGTCGACGTCGTCCTCTACGAAGGGATCGCGCTTTGGTACGGTCTTGGTGGGATCAATCGGCTCCGGCGTCTGCTCGGTCTCGATCGAGGGGTGGTATTCGGACTTTTCGGCTTCGGATAATTCCTCGCCTTCCTCTTCGGGGAAGAGAGTCTCGGCCAGGGATTTGGTGTTGGGATCTTTCTGTACGTTGACGGCTTCGGCCTCGGCTTCGGCCTCGGCTTCGGCTAGCTCACCATCTTCAAGGCGGAATTCGCTTTCAATTGAATATTTGGCTTCGGCTTCGGCTTCGGCTTCGGGAAGCTCCTCCTCTTCCTCCTCCTCTGGATAGAGGGATTCGTCGGCGAGCTCCTCAGCTGAGCCCACCATGGCTGCCTCCGGGGTCCTGTCAATATATTGCTCCGGGTTGAGGAGACGGTCTTGGATGGCATCTATGTGGGCTTTGTTCTTTGTCTGGATGGCATCGATTTGCTCGTCCGTGACGGGCTCCGCGACGATAGTCATGTAGGGTACGGTAGCTTCCCGGGTCTCAAAGTGGAAACGTAGAGATTTCTTGGGATACTTTTTTGTTGCCTTGTCGAGGATCTTCTCCCACAGGGCGAGACTCAGTTCGAATTCTTTGTCTCCGAGTGCGGTGTTGGGTGTGCCGTGCAAAGCCTGATCCATCTCGTCAAGAGGGATGTATTGGAAACCGAAGATGCGCTCAATATTGTGGTACGCGACGAAGATGCCGTCCATGCGGCCAACGCGAACCTGCAGGGAATACTTGAGGAAGGCGGCGCGGATCATATCGAAGTATTCGCGTTCATAGGACTCCCATTTGCCATAGCGGCGTCTGATCTCGTAACCCATTCCGCGCTCGTGGTCGGTGGCTTCCATACGGATCGAAACCACTGCACGTGTTTTCAAGTCGAACATGCCGGTACCTGGCAGTCTAGGGTCGTAGGCGTCGAGTTGAGATCGCAAGAGGAATTTACCTGCGGTGCTGTAGTGGTATGACTCCGGGGTGGCTGCTTCTTCCTCGGCGGTGATCTTGTTTGGATCACTGCGGCGGTAGCGCTCAAATTGTTCTTTTGGCATCGTGAGTTGCTTCTCCATTGACTTGCCCAGGTTCATGAGAATATTAGCGTAATCGTATTCCTTGTCGGCATCAATGGCGTAAATATCCTCTTTTTCCTTATAACGGAGGAACATGGCAGTCGGCGCTCGAAGGAGGCGGGTGAAGGTCCGCATAGGGTCTTCGAAACCACGTGAAATTTTGGTAACGTCGACAGGTCGCCACGCGGACAGAAGAAAATGGAAATGCGCGAGAACCGAAGTCATGCTAGACGACGAGCCGTAGTATTTCTTTCCGTGTTTCTCTGTCATTTCGCAAGCCGTCACATCTTGAGAGGAGGTGACATACGGCTTCAAGGCACTAAAGTCAAATTCCGTCACGGGCATGATTTGGTCTAGGTAGGGGTCGAAATTGTAGACAAGAGACCGAGGGTCACGTAGCTGGTAGACACCGGGACTGTCTGGTCTTAGTATATCGATCCGTGATAGGGTAGACTCAACAACTCACTTGAAAAGCACTCGGTCGAGACCAAAGGCGACGCGTGGGACAGGAGGCAGGGGGACAGGTAACTCTTGAGTGGAAGATTAGCCCACATCCAACGGTTATACTAGAGCTCAAAACTCACCTTTCAACCACAGCTTCTGGTCCTTTGAGTACAGAGTCCCACGGTCCTTGGACGTGATATGGTTTCTCATAAACCAAAGGATTTCCCTATCCTTCGTCTCCTCCTCTGGCTCATTTTGACTAGCAACATCGCTCTTGGAGCTTGTGTCCAATGTCTGAGTCACTACATCGCTAGTGGACTTCAAGCTGAGGGTGCTCTCCTTGGGTTCACTAGATGCTGGCGTATCTGATGCGCCGTCTGTTGGAATCTCAGCTTCGGGTTGACTTTCTTTCTCCTTTTTCTTCAACGTCTGAGCCTTGATTTTGGCCTTTCTTTCCCGTTTGGCTTCCATATCCGCTTCAATCACCTTTTGTTGCAAGGCCTTGATTTTTTCTGCTTCCACCCGCGCTGCCTCTGACGGGGTTTCTTGTGACGCAGTTTCTTCTGACGCGGCTTCCTCTGATGGTGGTCCCTCTGATTGTGCTGCTTGGGAGGGTGTAATGTCTTTGTTTAATACTTCCATCTTGAACTTGTTGTAGAGCAAGGGATACCGTTTTCTGTATTTATATCTTTGTCTTGCCTTCATCCCAGCCCATTCGGAAGCAGTGGGCGGTTTCTGTTCCTCCAACGGCTGGGGGTTATGGGGCTTGTTGGAGGCGACATCTTTTGCCGCTGGGATCTGATCCTATAGCACACACTCTATGTCAGGACTCGTTTGCTCACGTACTTAAGAATGGAGGACATACATTAAGCGGCAATGGCACTGAAGGCTCGGTCGACGCGTTAAATGAATTTGTTTCCAGGTTGGTTTCAACTGAATCGGTATGAAGTGCAGATATACGGTGAAACTGGCGCAAACTGGGCGCGCCAGGGCGCGCTAGACAGGAGAGACGAACATGTCGGCTTGAAGGGCCTGACACAGACCGCAAAGAGGTCCGAAGCATTCAGGTCAACTGTCAACGGAGAATCTGGGAAAGTGTAGAAGTGTAGAATCCCCCCCAAAAGTAGTTGGAATGGAGAATTCGAGAATTCAATAAAGCCGTCAATAAGCCACCGGGCGAACCTTGGAATTGCCTCTCCGGTTTTTTTTTTCTGCCGGAAGATTGGGGTCACCGCTTTGTTATCTAGGTGCCTGGATGCCTGAGGTGGCGATATCTATTGAAGAGATGAAACGATAGTAGGACTGAATATTGGACTTAATTTTGTTTTTTGATGTAGTTAACTCATATTTTAATGGAGCGCAAGTGTACTATATTTATATAAAATAACTAATAAAAACCATGTTTCTTAGAATTATATTGTACAAGAGAGATCTATTTGCAATTGTATAGAATCCTATACCCACTCCTATCTAGATTTAATACTATAATATAAGACATATTAAATCAGTCCTAAACTGTCAAACCCGTTTAAGTCCATTAAATTTTATTCAATCCATTCGAATTCACCTTGAATCAGAAGTATAAAATATTTGCCTCAGCCGAGATCCCAAGAAATTCTGGGGTCGGAGAAACACCCAGCCGGAGGGCAGAAAAAAAGTTGGAAAGTTTAACATCTTCAAATCTCCCATTCCCCCCAATACAACCTTGGAAGTTGCTTCTCAGGTCTCTGTGAGGTAAGTAATATGTTAATTTTCTTATCGTCAAATATTTCCCAATTGTTTCGCCCCATTCCATTGCTATACGACTCGCTTTCCTTGAAGGAGGGGCATTACATACCCCGCGGAGGTTTTCTATATACTAATTGCTAACACCACCATAGTCGAGACGCTTCTTCAACCATGGCCTCCGAACAATTGCGCATCCTCATTGTCGGCAATGGTGGCCGTGAGCATGCCTACGCCTGGAAGCTGAGCGAGTCCCCTCTGGTCGACATTGTCTATGTCGCTCCCGGAAACGGTGGCACAGGCCTGGGTACCAACAGCAAGATCACCAATGCCAATGTCAAGGGTGATGACTACCCCGGCCTCGTGGCTTTCGCACAGAAGAACCAGGTGAACCTCGTGGTGCCAGGCCCCGAGGCACCTCTCGTTGATGGCATCCAGGGTTATTTCCAGGCTGGTGAGTCACGCATCCCACCTTTTTTTTTCTTCCTTTTTTCTTGGCTGTTTTTTTTTTTGGCCTTTATACACCAATTGCTTTGAGTTATTCTAACAATGGCATTCAAAAATAGTCGGCATTCGATGCTTCGGTCCCTCCAAGGCCGCTGCCCGCATGGAGGGCTCCAAGACCTTCTCCAAGGACTTCATGCAGCGTCACCAGATCCCCACCGCCGAATTCGGAAACTTCTCTGACTACGAGTCCGCACGTCGCTACATCGACTCTGTGTCGCACAATGTGGTGATCAAGGCTGATGGTCTGGCTGGTGGTAAGGGTGTGATCATGCCCACCACCAAGGAGGAGGCCCACAAGGCCTTGAAGGAAATCATGGTGGACCACCAGTTCGGCGAGGCTGGCAACGAGGTCGTGATCGAGGAGTGCTTGGAGGGTGATGAGCTGAGTATCCTTACTTTCAGTGATGGTTATACTATTCGCTCGCTTCCTCCGGCGCAGGACCACAAGCGCATCTTCGATGGAGACCAAGGCCCCAACACTGGTGGCATGGGCTGCTATGCGCCTACGCGCATTGCGCCGAAGGAGGTTGTCGATGAGATTGACCGCACCATTATTCAGCCTTCCATTGACGGAATGCGAAAGGATGGTATGTTTGATGAAGAGATGCATTTCCAAAAACATGTTGCTAATCCTGTCTAGGTTTCCCCTTCGTTGGTATCTTGTTCACCGGTCTCATGATGACCAAGAACGGACCTAAGGTCCTTGAATACAACGTCCGCGGTGGAGACCCAGAGACCCAGACTCTGCTGCCCTTGCTCAGCAAGGACACCGATCTTGCACAGATCATGGTGGCCTGTGCTGACCACTGGCTGGACGGCGTCTCGATCAAGATCGAGCCCAACTTCTCCACCACCGTTATTGCTGTTGCTGGCGGCTACCCCAACGCTTACGCGAAGGGCAAGACCATCACTCTGGCCCCCACGCCTGCTGGAACCCTCATTTTCCACGCTGGCACAACTCTGTCTGGCAACGAGTTGCAGACCTCTGGAGGCCGTGTGATTGCCTCCACGGCCACCGCCTCAACCCTTGAGGAGGCTGTTGCTAAGAGTTACGAGGGCATCAAGACCATCAGCTTTGAGGATATGTTCTACCGCAAGGACATTGCCCACCGCGCGTTCCGCCAGACCGCCAACACCTCGCTCACTTACGCCCAGGCCGGTGTCTCCATCGACGCTGGCAACGAACTCGTCAACCAGATCAAGAGCTCCGTCCGCCGCACCAAGCGCCCCGGCACTGACGCCGTCATCGGTGGCTTCGGTGGTCTCTTCTCTCTGCCCGCTGCCAACTCCGTCTACCACCCCCACTCGCCAACCCTAATCGGAGCCATTGACGGAGTCGGCACCAAGCTCAAGATCGCCCACTCCATTGGCATCCACGATACCGTCGGTATCGATCTCGTCGCCATGAACGTCAACGATCTCGTCGTCCAAGGTGCCGAGCCCCTCTTCTTCCTGGACTGCTACTCTTGCGGTCACCTCGACGTCCCCACCGCTGCGGCCTTCGTCACCGGTGTTGCCGAGGGCTGTGTCCAAGCCGGTTGCGCTTTGATTGGCGGTGAGACCGCTGAGATGCCCGGCCTCTTCGTTGACGACTCCTACGACGCCGTCGGTGCCGCTGTCGGCGCTATCAACACCACGGGCGACAACGCTCGTGCCATCCTCCCGCACACAGAAAACATGCGCTCCGGCGATGTCCTTCTCGCCCTCGCCTCCTCCGGCCCCCACTCCAACGGCTACTCTCTCGTCCGGAAGATCGTCGAGCGTGCCGGTCTGAGCTACACCGATCCCGCACCTTTCTCCATGCCCGGTCTCGACGCCGGCGTCTCCGTTGGCCGTGCCCTCCTCACCCCTACTCGTATCTATGTTAAGTCCATCCTCAGCGCACTGAACACCCACGGCTCTGCCATTAAGGGTCTTGCCCACATCACCGGCGGTGGTCTCACTGAGAACATCCCCCGCATGCTTCCCGATTCCCTGACTGCTCAGGTTGATGTTAGCACCTGGGCCCAGCCTTCCGTCTTCACTTGGCTCCAGCGTGCCGGTAACGTCTCCTCCGTTGAGATGGCTCGTGCCTTCAACTGTGGTGTTGGTATGATCATTGCCGTCGACCCTGCCTCTGAGGCTGCTATCCGTCAGACCTTCGAGGCTGCTGGTGAGTCTGTTTACCGCGTTGGTGAGCTGCGTGCTCGCGCCGAGGGTGAAGAGGGTTGTGTGCTGTCTGGACTTGAGTCTTGGTCTGCGTAATATCTACGATATTGACGTTAAAATTTGATATTGATTGTGATGTTGATTTGATGCATGATGCTTTATATATGGATGGAGAAAATGATTTTCCTGGGTTATCTATCTTATAGATTGATTTTTTTTTTTTTTGTTTACTGTTTATTTTTTTCTGGTTCTTCGTATTCCCCGTCTTTCTTCTCTGCCTGGGGCTGCCTATAATAATATATAGGCCTTTTGAATTTGTCCTGAACTAACGCCAATTTTCCTACATGATGCACAAAATTATACATACTGGAAAGAATTCCATTGATCTACATATATATACTGGATGTACGCTGTACTGCTGTATAGCTGAGCTGATACTCTGATTCTTCCAACTTTCGCGTCTCCTACTATATAAACCAGGACACCTCCCTCTAACCCCCCACTCCTGTCTCTTCCAGTCTTCTCATCGTCATTTATAACAGGGCTTCTCTACTCAACTAGGGGAGATGGTTATACAGCAGACATTCACCGATGCCATTCATAGCTCTAACAAGGCAGTTCGCGAATGGGCAGCGTCTCAGAGAAAATCCCTGCAATCCCCTCCGAGATTCTTCTGGCCCCCTTCTCCGTGAATACCGGGTTCAAAAGATAGCAGATACAAGGAATCTGGATCTACAACCGCAATGAAAGGTATACAGCGGGCAAAAAAGGGAAAAGATGCCCTCGTTTTCCTCATCATCGGGCAAAACACGGTTATTGTTCGTCATCGCCATACCAAATGGCCAGCGGACTTTGACATCACTGGCGACATCTATTGTGATAGATGGCCTATGGGGGACCCAGTCATCATGTAGTGCTTCAGTCTGCCATTTGTGACCGTGACCATCCTGATCAGGAAACGGCCTTGGGTGCTCAAGCACAGTCACACTTCACAAGAGATGACAGCGGGCACTGGACCACACACCTTGAGAAACGTTTCGGCTTGGTTATCGCTGATGAGGCCCATCGAGCGAAGAAGAAATTGATCCTCTGCTGGTCCGCGCCATGTCTTACTCCAAGTGTCACCACCGCCTCATTCTACTCTCATCCTACTCTCTTTCCAATTAACCTTCACATTCACCTTACATGGCTCTCATTCAACCCTTTCCCTGATCCCGTTCATAATCCCCTTCTCACTTGACTTCCTCAACCTCCCTTCTGCTGCCATATAGCCGTCCCTACTATAATCTTTTATGTATCCGATGAAGAGACCGAACTGGAAATCATGTCTACATTCTCTATACTTAATGTAGTACGTGAGCAAAAAGGAGTAACGACTACACCATGTAGTAATGCTAGTCAGCCGATTGCCCGTGGTAATATCCAGCATCTCAGGCCCATTGGTCTTTTTCTACTAAAACGGCTTTGTGTCTTTAGCCTGCAAGCGCATGTTTAGTAACTACAACTTACACAACCTCTTTACTGTTGAATAAGGGCGTTGGTGATGTGAAGTGCTAAGTTTACCTGTGAGCACGTCCCTGCTGATAATCAGGCTATGTACTTGGATAGCGAGAGTAAATAGTAAAGAAGAAGATGTGTTTGAATCGAGGGCTGAAGTATGATAGTACATTTAACGGTCATGAGTTGGAGTGGAGTGGAAGACGGGAATATATAGATTCAATGTTGATATATTGTTTCCTACCTATACCATATTGCTTCTTTAGTGCCTAGCAGATCTATATAGAATGACTGAATGTATATCGGACATGATAAAGATCCAATATAAAAAGGCCAACGCGAATAATGAAGTTCTTGAAGAAAACCAGTAATGCATAGAGGACACCACGATTCAACAGGCGTAGAATTCGTCGACAACATTTCTAGGATACAAGAAACCAGAGAAGAAGATTTTCAGTCAAAGTCACGTTAAAACTACGGACAAAGTCGGGCAATTTGGTTTAAGACAAGACAAGGAACTAGAACAAAGACAGACGTCCTTGACGTCTCGAGTAAAGGAAAAACGCAGCCTAATCCCTATACCCAACACCATATACATCCTCGCCCTACAGGTACAGCATTGTCTGCGCAGTGCCATCAACCCGTCTAGGCAAAACAATCAGAGAGGTGAACGGGACAGCGGATTTGAAAGAGGAAAAAAAAAAAATTGAAGAGGTAAAATGTCTCAAAGCAGAGATGGATGGATAGAGAGATCGAGATAAAGAGTAAGGTAAAGAGTAACAAAAAGAAAACGACCGACTCTATTCCACTAAAATCGAGATTCCATTTTCAGGCTATCCGCTTGATAATGCGAGTCCAACAACGCTTGCAATCCACCAGTGCCTCCATCCTGCTTTTTGATACACCAGGAAAGTACGAGTGAATACGAGTAGTAAAGTGCTGCAAGAAGCTTAGAAGCACTTGCGGTGAACGATGGAAGGACCGCTCTCGTCGTACTCCTGCTTGGAGATCCACATCTGCTGGAAGGTTGACAGGGAGGCGAGGATGGATCCACCGATCCAGACGGAGTACTTGCGCTCGGGGGGAGCAATGATCTTGACCTTCATGGAAGAAGGAGCAAGAGCAGTGATCTCCTTCTGCATACGGTCGGAGATACCGGGGTACATGGTGGTACCACCAGACTAAAGAGAGGTATATGTTAGTGGGAGTTTCGCCAAGTTTTATTCCAAAGGCTTTTCTTACCATGACAATGTTGCCGTACAGATCCTTACGGACATCAACATCACACTTCATGATGGAGTTGAAGGTGGTGACGTGGATACCGCCAGACTCGAGGCCAAGAACGTTAGGCTGGAAGAGAGCCTCAGGAGCACGGAAGCGCTCGTTGCCAATAGTGATGACCTGTCCATCGGGAAGCTCGTAGGACTTCTCAAGGCTGGAGCTCTGGGAAGCGGTCTGGATCTCCTGCTCGAAGTCGAGAGCGACGTAGCAAAGCTTCTCCTTGATGTCACGGACGATTTCACGCTCGGCAGTGGTAGAGAAAGTGTAACCACGCTCAGCGAGGATCTTCATCAGGTAATCGGTCAAATCACGGCCAGCCATGTCGACACGCGAGATAGCGTGGGGCAGAGAGAAACCCTCGTAGATGGGGACAACGTGGGTGACACCGTCACCGGAGTCGAGAACGATACCAGTGGTACGACCGGAGGCGTACAGGGACAGAACGGCCTGGATGGAGACGTAGAATGCGGGTGCGTTGAAAGTCTCGAACACGATCTGGGTCATCTTCTCACGGTTGGACTTGGGGTTGATGGGAGCTTCGGTCAAGAGAATAGGGTGCTCTTCGGGGGCAACACGGAGCTCGTTGTAGAAGGTGTGGTGCCAGATCTTCTCCATGTCGTCCCAGTTGGTGACAACACCGTGCTCAATGGGGTAACGGAGCGTGAGGATACCACGCTTGGACTGTGCCTCATCACCAACGTAGGAGTCCTTCTGACCCATGCCAATCATGATACTGCGCGCATGTTAGTATTTTTGGTTGCTTCGTTGATGATCAAATTGGCACGGCCAAAATGAGCCACAAAAAAGGGGGGGGATTATTTACCCATGGTGACGGGGACGACCGACAATAGAGGCTGTTGAATTTTGTTAGTATTTGATTCTCGGATTCAAGGTTCTTCCCAGCCAAGCAAAGGAGGGGAAGCCATCCGACGCAAGGGTTGGTGGGATGGCCTTCGCAAGGAGGGGTGTCATATTCTGTGGGGTTGAACTTACGGAAGACAGCTCGTGGTGCGTCGTCACCGGCGAAACCGGCCTTACACATACCCGAACTACATCGCAAATCATCAGTATCATAGTTCTTGTAGTCTTCGAAGCGCCATTTGTGAACTGGGGAGGGAGATGGAAAGCCATTGGGATGGATTCCATCTCCCGTCGTGGCCGATTAGGGGTGGCAAACGACCGCGACCGGGCTGGTTTGACGGCGACGTCCAAACACCAGCCAGAAGCTCCCGGGAAAAAGCATAGCACATACCCATTGTCGATGACGAGAGCAGCAACTTCTTCTGTAATGAGATATACGGGTTAGTTGTCATTCGCAAATAGGATTCGAAGCTGTGGCAACAGGGGGGGCAGCTTCCGGGGAAGCTGCTGATGTGGCCACATCGAGAATAACATACCCTCCATTGTGACTGATTAAACAACGAACCTGGGGGAGAAGGGAAAAAAAGAAAAGAAAGATGGAATGAGGTTAGAGGGGGGGGATATAGTTGGGATTAGGGGAGAAGGGAAGAAGGAAGAGAGTGAGAGAGAGAGAAGAGTGGAGAGGGGTTTGTGATGGCTGGGATTGTGCGCTGCCTGAGGCCTTCTATTTTTTGACCCCCTCCGATCTACAACTTTGGGTTCTTTTTGGCCCTTTTTTATATTTATATGTAAGTTAATCAGAAGGCAGAACCATTTTCAATTTGTATCCTTCCCTTGGATCCCTTCAATCTTGTCTACCTAAAGCATTGCGTGGACATTCTTGGGGGGGTGAGCCTCCAGACCCATTCTGGGTACGGGGGGCAATACGTACCTTGACCGGGTTAGGCACTTTAAAGGGTTTACTTGCAAGGTTGCATTACAATGATTACAATGACCGTGTCAGACATACAGACGACAGGCAAAAAGGCATGCAATTGTAGTCCAAGTGCTCTCCGGTAGGCTCCTGGATTCCCCGTGGCGTGTTCTAAGTATAGGACACAGACCCAGACTTCAGCCCTTGGGGTAAACACCGGTTCCAAGGTTGTTGGAAGTGGACACACACACACATAATAATGCGTAAGGGTAATACGGTCTGAGACTCTCAGACTCTCAGATCGTCAGACCGTCTGCCAGAAGAATTTCTTGCAGGTTACCGCCATTTGCCAGGGACTAAGAGAGAACAGCTAAGCCTCTTAGAATGGTGAGGCGGTGAGGTATTGCCACGTGACATCTTGGGAAGTACGAAATACGAAGTGTACACTTTTCTACTACTCCGTACATATCGGATCATTTACCCCTGACTTTGTCTCCTATTTTATGATCGCCTAATCTTACAATTGGAACTTATATGTCAGCCCATATTGACCTTCTTAGCCAGATGTTCTGCCATTTGACCCCTCCATTGGCAACAAAGTTCTTCGAATTTGAACTTTAAGCCCCTTGAAATATATCTTGGCGGAGGCTCGGCTTTGATAACCCGGTTCTAGTACATTCGAAGCCCTGATAAACTACTCCGTACCGGAAACCCCATGCCCGAAGAAAATAATAACTTGGCCTTAATGCTACATCATTCAAAATGAATATAATAGAAATCAATTCCTACAAGCGGTGCTTTAGTCGGCTACCTTTTCGAGTCCGAAATGGCTAGGCCCACCAAGTTACATATGTATCCGCTCAACGCTCAACGGTTCCAGCAAACTACGAGCGACCCATTGGAAATCACACTCGTGCTAACACTATTCAAACCACCGAAACTTAACTTGATGATAATGTTCTTTCAAATCTTTATATTTCAGGTATTGTCATGAAGGGACTTTGCACCAGGAGTCCAGGTTTCCAGTGCCAACCGAATATAGATCAAAGGGGCAACGCGCGAGTCTGTTTGTAGCTCAACAATTTGGGATGAAAATTATGGAGATCTCGGCTGTCTGATGTCAAGGTTCTTCAATTGAGACTATACATACAGTCTATATTGTGTATGTAGTAGTCTATGATGACTCCAGTTCCTCCAAGGTTTTGAGATATGGTCACATGATCGAACCCGCTGGTCGCCGCGCGAATCACCCAGAGTCGTCCCTCCCACTAGACGTCAGATTATGTCAGCAGGCCTTTTTTCCAACTGTAGAAAAGTATTGAACATCGCGACTGTAACAATACTGTGTATCACACAGTAAACCAATTTTCGTCCTGCGACATATACTCTCTTCCCTACTCTCTTCTTCGTTAGCCTCCCCCAAAAAACAACACACCCTACCGACAATACAATTACCCCGCCAGCCCACCATGGACCCCGAAATGAACAAGCTCCTCAAATGGAGTGTCGCCAACTCCCAGGCATCTGCAGGCGCCGATGGCGAGGGAAGTGCCCCGAACCTCCCAGCAGCCGCGTCAAGCCTGACCCCACAGATGGTTAACACACTCTTTGGCGGTCCTTCCGATGCCGACCTGATGCGGGCCGCGATGGAAGTCGTGCACGACAACGAGTCCGACCTGGAGAACAAGTTGATCGCATTCGACAACTTCGAGCAGCTCATTGAGGGAATCGACAATGCGAACAACCTCGTCCCGCTCAATCTATGGAAGCCTCTTGTTGAGCTGCTAAAGCACGACGAGACCGATATCCGACGTATGGCGGCCTGGTGTGTGGGAACAGCCGTGCAGAACAACCCCAAGGCACAGGAGCAGGTATGAGAGACTCTTGAGTGACCCACCAAGCATGATAATCACAATACTAACACATTCGCCAGCTTGTCGACCTAAACGAAATTCCTACCCTTGTCAACCTCGCCACTACAGAAACCAACCCCGCAACCCGCAAGAAGGCAGTCTACGCCATCTCCTCTGCAGTCCGTAACCACCAGCCTGCCCTGGATGCGTTGAACAAGAGCCTCCCAGAAGGCTACCCCACTGACAAGACTGACGCTGCCGACATGGACGGCATTGACACTATCATGGATAAACTGCGGTCCCACCAGGTCAATACCTCGGCATGAAGGGAGTGAGCAGTGACTGGACTGTAAGAGTCAGAATACACAAAGACACAGAGGCACCAAGATACCCACTGAATGCGAGTCCGTCCCTTGGGACTAGCCCTGTGAGGCTGGCGCTCGCAGTGCGACAGGCAAAGCTGTTACTGCAACTGCGTTGAGCGCTGTGATGACGACGCTAGGCTTCAATGCTGGCAGGTACCGGCGATCATTTAATGTGCGGATACCCGAAATGGTTCTGCACTGCTTCCTGGTTACTTGGTTGCCTTGGGTTGCATCAGCATCATCCAACAACCTGGTTTTTTTTTGTGGTCTAAGCATACATTTGAATTGTACATACCCAGGGACATGTTGTCCTATATTAAATGCAATCACGAGTTTCGACTGTCAATGTCATATCCCGATGTCTGAATCTATGCACTTCAGTGCCTATGCTGCCTAAATTGGACTATTTTGTTATAACAGTATACCTTAAAACAACAAAACCTAATACACACTATAATGTAGCTCATTAATAAAAGATCCAAAGAAAAGCAGTAACCAGTTTCCTATAGATTAGAACTCACGTTACCCTTCCAAGGTTGCTTGATGATATCCACAGATACCCCGGAACAACATTTCTCCACCCAGACATCGTCATTGGACTCCGGCAGCTCTCTCACCAGCACCATCCCCTCAACCAAGACTCCATCCCCCACACACCCAAAAAAATGGACAGCTCAAGCAACCGACTCTTCCGCTTCTCCAAGCCAGAATGGCTGAATAACTCCGCTGTCCGCAATGGCGGCGTCTACGTCGCAGGCGCCTTGGTAAGCATCTGATCCACCCTCCTCCACCTCCACCCGAGACCAGGCTGTCGCGACACACCCCAAGCTCAAAGCACTTCAATCCAAAAGAAAAAGAAATGGAATTGAATCTCAGATTTACACCAAACACATTCCACCTAAAACAAATTTCAAATATCCCTCAGTATCAAGTGCTAACAAAAACCAACCCGTACAATAGTTCGCAGCAGGCTTCTTCTTCCTAATCGACGTCGCCTCATTCTCGCGCAGCCCGCGCAACGGCTCAGACGTGCATATCAAATTCGTTGACTGGATCCCCGGTATCTGCTCCGCGCTCGGAATGCTGGTTATCAACTCGATTGAGAAGAGCCGGCTGCAGGCAGATAGCTTTAGTTACAGCGGGAGTGGGGTTGCGTGGAAGGCGAGATTTGTGCTGTTTTTGGGTTTTGCCTTGCTTGCTGGTGGTTTGGCTGGGAGTGTGGTATGTTTATGTTCTTTTTCTCTCTCTCTTTCTGCTACTTCCTTGTTGGGGCGGAGGCATTGGGGTCGGGCTTTACTAACTCGGTTGTTCTCGATAGACGGTCATGGTTCTCAAGTATCTTATCAAGGATTACCCGATCCAGACGCTTTACTTTGGAATTGCGAATATTGTGGCTAATGGGCTTGTTATGCTTAGGTATGTGTTTTTGGTTGATTCGATTTCATTCGATGGGAAGTTGTGCTTGCGTGCTAACTATGCTATTCTTGATCTAGCTCGATCGTCCTCTGGGTTTCTCAGAACATTGAGGATGACTACACCTACAATCTGGCTCTGTGAGGCAGGCTGCTTCAATCTATAACTCTGTTTGTATTCTACTCGATTTCCTTGCTTTGATGACTTTTTGCCGGGATGCATTACATGCATCCGCATCTTTGGCTGGGATTGGCGCTTTAGCATGAATTCATTTGCATTTTACGTTTTGCGTGGTCTCGGTTGCGAGTACTTATTATGACGGATTCTGAGATGCCTAGAACACATAGATATTCAAGTAAAAAGTAGAAGTCAACATTATCAAAAAAAAAGTATCATTGCAGCTATGCATGAAGAAACAAATGCCCTAAGCAGAACCGCCCTTGAACACCAAGTCCCATATATGCATTCATGAAATCGTAAAATCACCATCATCCATATTACCTCCAACCTCCTTCAATGCTCCTCACAGAATAACCTCAATAACTCATCAATACAAGTCATAGCCTTCTCCTTCTCCAAGACCGAAGGCGCCAACCCAGGCGCCTGCTTCAAATACCTACGAAGCGCAAAAGCAGCAGCTTTGTACGTGGCATGGTACATAGCCTTGAACTCATCATCATCGGCAGTGCTTCCCGGCGCAGGCGTTTCAGCACGCAAAGCCTCCGGCGCCGGCGTCGTTCCCGAGACATCAGCTTCATTCTCCGCGCCAGCACCACCTGACGGCTTGCCCGTTGACGTAGAGCGCATATTCGCACGGTGGAACCCATACAGTCGCATACAAGTCAAGATCGTGCGCGTGATGAGATTCTTATTCTCCGCAATCACAGTATCAGGATCCTTAGCCGGCGAGCCAGGCGCAGAGACCGGCTTTTCCTCAGAGGCCGAAAGAGACGACGGGCCCTGGGCCTGCGACATCTGGCCTCCGCGGCGCGGGCCAGAATCCAAGAACGGGTTTGGCGTTGGAGCGCGCTTTTGCGGATCGGCGTTTAGGGCTGGCGTTGCGCGCCCGCGTACGCTACCTGGGCGATGGAGACCTGCTCCAACTGAGACGGATCGCGAACGGTGAGAGACGATCCGGTCGAGGGATGGAAGGGTGGGGCCGTCTTCTTCGGGTTCGCGCTTGATGCGGAGGGTTTGTAGGTTTTGTGATGAGGAGAGAGGTCGTGAGGATGCCATTAGTTGTGAGACGGCTTCGCCGCCCCGTTGGCGGACGCGGCGGTGGTGTTGTGCGGCTACTTCGAAGAGGGTTGCTACTCTTTTGCGTTTTGGGCTCGGGGAGCTTATGTCTGGTAGGAACTCTGCGCAGCGTGGGTTTGCGATGGGTTGGTCTGGGTTTGAGGGTGGTGGAGATGGATAGGCTTGGGCTTGCGTGAGCCGGGATGTTGAGAGTGGTGCGGCATAAATTCTGAGTTCATAGGGAGCACGTTGTGGTGTATTGCTGTGACCTGGAATCTCGGAGGGGGATGAATGTGGTGGGGTGGGTGGGCGTGTGCATGATGCCACGCTGGATAGGACGCCGTAGACTAATAAGCTCGTTGGGGTTGCGTTGCCTGATTTAGTGTTGCCTTCAACGGTAACTAGCAGAGCGACTGGACACTGGAAAGATTGCTGGAGTGCTGGGTCTTCTTCATTTAGCCAGAGGGCGCCAATTAGTTTCCTCTGGAGCCATTTTGATGTCCCCGCGTGGGATGTGTGTAGCTCGAGGTTGGGACCGGCGCGTGCATGCAGTGGGATGAGTGCTGGGTTGACAAAACTGCGGAGACTGAGTTGGGACTCTTTGGACAGCTCGGACTGCCAGTAGGAATTCGGATCGACCAGTCGAATCCCTGGTTAAGTGGTCAGCGAGGAATAGGATGCGATACGCGTGAGGTTTACCTTCTAACTTGGAGTCCGAGCTGAGAGGAATGGATCCTGTCCAGACATTCATCTTGTTATCTGGATCCCGGAAAGGCCTTTCCTAAGTTTAGCATAGTGACATCAATTCGGTATAGTTGTGTCGTTCCCAAACTGATCTGCTTATCTCCGAATCTCTGCACACGCGCCGAATCCGCGCGCGGTCACGTGGACAATAGGTCAGACTAAATAAATCAGTCAAACCCTTGGAAGGGAGTGATTGTGAATAATTTCAAAAGCTAAGTAGAATTGGAAATTTGGATTCCTCATTTTTCAGAAGAATTCTCTATATCCATTGGGTTATAATACACCTAGAGTAGCACAGCCAGGTGTTGGAGCCATCGCCATTTAAAGTGAGGCACACCCCGCACCAAATCACTCATACATAGCATATCACGCATACGCTGAAATCAAAAGAAACAGTAGAAAAACAGATATCATCATGAAAGCCGGATGCCGCGAGACCCATTGGCCTAAAGTATAGGTATAGTCCTCGGCAACCCGCGTCTCATCCAGTCTGGGCGATCAGAACTCTTCCTGTTCCTGGAAGAACATCGAGAAACTAATAATGGTGCCGTAAATCAATAGGCCTCCGAAAATCGACATGATCATTGCTGGGATCTCGATTGCGCCGCTGTGGGCGAGGACGATAGGAAGTGCTAGAGGATAGGTTAGTTGCATAATCATCAATGGCGCATTTATGAGGCAATTAGTATAGACACAGCATGATCTAGATACCAAGAGCCGACTAGTCGAGGGATGATATGTCCCACAAGAGGGGCTGTTGAACCAACCACGTACCAATTCCAGTAAGAACCAAAAATCCGGTCAGGAACCGTCCAAAGTCCATCGCGGAGTTGCTTGAGCTGTCCATAAAATCATCGGGGTTTGCGCATCGTTGGCAGATCCAGTTGGGAAGCGGCGCAACAACGTAGATGCCGACCACCAGCAGCGGCCAGTATCTGTGCCATAGCGCGGAAGAGAGGATAACGAGGAGGAAGCCAATTGCAAGAACCTAGCCAGATATCAGCAAATACTGAGAATTCAGGAAATCACTTGAATGAAACATACAAAGGAGAGGGCAATGATGGTCTTGAGTCCAGCAGCCATGATTGCGGAGTCGCCGAAAGCCGATCGATGAGATTAAAGGTGGGAGGGGTATGAGTTGTTGAACTGGGTGGGACCAGGATACGATATCAAGAGCAGATCAAATATGACAGCCCCATTGGCCGAGTGCAGAAAATCAAAGAAGAACAGTACTGCGACAAGCTGGAGATGAGCTCGAGAATGAGTGACGTTGGCGCCTGAAGGTCACTGGATATTGTGGCCTCAGGCACCAACAGCTCATGCTTCACACCGCGTCACTTTACTGCCTGCTCCAGCTCCCCCATTCTCCCTCCATCACCGGATTATCCCTCGGATTCTTGAGTTACTGTTCCTGAATCTCTATTTATCAACAAGAATCCACTTTCTCTATTTGCTTTGATATCCATTCAACCCTTTCCGTCACGATGTTCAGAAACAATTACGACAACGATGCCGTCACCTTGTAAGACCAGGTTCCCGACCTCCCTCGGATTCATCAGATGCTAACTCGAACGATCCCAGCTCTCCACAGGGTCGGATATTTCAAGTGGAATATGCACAGGAAGCAGTGAAGCAAGGATCCGTCGTCGTGGGATTGGTGAATAAGACACATGCCGTGCTGGTTGGACTCAAGGTTCGCAGACCTACAACAGAAAACGAACAGACCAAATCGTCAAAACTAACATTCAAACAACCTCTAGCGCAACGCAGAAGAGCTCTCCTCGTATCAGAAGAAGATCATCGAGATCGACTCTCACATGGCGATCGCCATCGCCGGCCTCGCATCAGACGCCCGCGTCCTCTCAAACTTCATGAAGCAGCAGTCCCTCGGCTCGAAGATGACCTACGGCCGGCCCATTCCCCTGGACCGAATCGTTGCCCAGATTGGCGACCGCGCGCAGACCAACACCCAGCAATACGGGAAACGGCCTTATGGTGTGGGTCTGTTGGTTGCCGGTGTTGATGAGGCTGGCCCGCACCTGTTCGAGTTCCAGCCCTCCGGTCTGACACACGAGATGCTTGCTTGTGCCATCGGTGCCCGTTCGCAGATGGCCCGTACGTATTTGGAGCGAAACCTTGATAAGTTCGAGGACTGCAGTCGTGATGAGCTGATTCAGCATGGATTGAGCGCGCTAAAGGAGACATTGTCTCAGGATAAGGAGCTTACGGTGGACAATACTTCTGTTGGTGTTGTCGGTGTGACTAATGGCAAGAAGGAGAACTTCAAGCTGTACGAGGGCCAGGACACGGCTGCGCTGCTTGAGGTGCTGGAGCAGCGCGAGTCCGCTGGTGCGGAGGCCGAGAACATGGAGGTTGATTCATAATTGTCTGATTTGGTTTAATGATTCGCATAGACATGAAATCCCGATTATGCTTTGTCTTGTGTTTGCGTCCAATGATCTCAGTTACTCAATCATCAATTCATAAGGCTCTTCTAACGAAGTAATTTGTGTATGTATACATGCCTAAGGTTGTCCACTGCCGAAACCCGAATAGAGCAGAAACAAACCCCAATCAAAAGCAACGAAATTTATATACTCGTGCCCCATTTATTTGATGATCAAATAGAGCAGCTTCATTCCTCTCCCCAGTTCAACTGCATCCGCCCATTACTGACCTGATAAGCCAGCAACTTGGGCCATACCTCAGAAACCTCCTTGGCCTCCGCAAGAATCTCCCCATTACTAGCACTGATATAACCCTCCTTGACAGCATTGCGCACCCAAGCCAACAATCCATCCCAATACCCATTAATATTCAACAAAACAACAGCAACCTTATGAATCCCCAACTGGTTCCACGTCGTCATCTCCATAACTTCTTCAATAGTTCCAAACCCACCAGCGAGCGAAACAAACCCAGACCCAGGTCCACCTTCAAGGACCTTCTCCGCCATCAGACGCTTGCGCGTATGCATATCGGGGACAATAGTCGTAAGACCGTATTCTGACTCAGGAATTCCATTGGAATCAACAGCATCAAAAGAATCGACAACACGCTCCGCAGCTTTGCCGGCTTTGACACTGGCCTGGCCCTCCGTGTGCTCGCGCATACCGCCGACTGTTGCGATTTTGACGAGTGCGCGGGGGATGATGCCGTGGACGGCTTTCGGGCCTGAGAGTGAGACCAGTGCGCGTGCTACTTCTCCCATTAGACCGGTTGTGCCGCCGCCATAGACTAGTTGCACGTTGTTTTTGTGGAATTCTTCGGCCAGGGCGCGGGCTGCTTCCATGTGGACCGGGCTGTTGCCTGGGACGGAGCCGCAGCTGGGGACCCGAGGGGTATTTGTTAGTTCAAGGTTTCAAAGAAGAAGAAGGAGGTATATAGACTATATAGAATATATAGGCTCTGGGGTCACACGCGCCAGATAGACAAGATGGTATTGTTGTAATTTTGAAAGTGGTGAGGGGAATGACTCACAATACACAGACAACGGCTGGCTTGGTTTCTGAGTCCGCCATTTTAGTATATAGTTGGGATTGATCGTATGGACAAACAAGAGAGAGGTCTTAAAAGAGGTTTGATCGGAGAAGGATGAAGAAGAGAGGGAGCTTGACTCATGAGCGAACCCAAGCCCAAACAGCCCGCAAACCCCCACTCCGATAAGAGATAGCGGAGTATAACGTCAGGGGTGTCGAAGCTGACTCCAATTTTGCTCTCCAAAGTAATTTCCTGTGATACAGTTAAGATTTTACAGAATACCTCAAGTTATATTGTACATAGGATTTCGATAATTTGGTCGTGAAGTTCCAGCCACTCGAGGTTAGATCAACCGGGGAATTCGGACTAGCTTTGTGTACGGCAGGCCTTCATGGCTTAGACAACCAGGCTGTTTACAGGAACATGAACGTTACTATGGATAATACGTATATAGACTTTGTTTTATCTGCACATCGTAATGGTAGTGACATAGGCTGTGGTCAGAACAAAGTAGCCATGGTTTATACATACTTTGAGGTTGTAACTACGTAAAAAGCTTTATTTAAATTCCGACTACGTCGATTTAATTTGAGAAGATACCAAAAGAAATATAAGCTAAATATATTCTTCGACTTTAATTTGTCAATTAAGTAGAAGCCAGTAATGCCGAACTGACAACAGCTCTAGCTTATGAATATAAACTTGAGGCTTCTTATGATAGCTTTGTAGTTTTCCATAGACCATTGAACTGAGCGATATTCTCATATCGACAATTTGTTAAAGTTGCTCTGTACATGCACACCTGTAGACTATGTATATACCATTATGCTCCATAGAAAACTTGGGCATAACCAAGATAAGAAATAAAAATTGCAAAACACTATTGGTCATTCACAAGAATTGCCGGCTGATTATGGGGCGTTCAAAATCAATGGATTACTATATATCTGTAGGGGGAAATACATATCCAGGGTCAAGTGATATGTCGAACTCGTCTGGCAAGATCCGCAAGGAGGAATTGTGTTGTGTATGTTTTTGTAATTCAAAGTAAATAGACTGGCTTGCTTCCATACGAGAGTCTGAATAAAGCGGGACTTGTTAGTTTGTTGCTCAAAAGATATGATAGTCTGAAGCTCACCTGGGGGTCATGGTGGGGGACGACATAACAATTTTCTGCTGCTCTTGTTGAGCATGCCCAACTCTTGGTTCTAAAAACTAGTGGCAAGTGCGCGTAGATTCTCGAGATCGTCGGTATTCATACCAAGTAGGATACTCAGAATAAAACTATGGCGGCCTGGGGAGTTTGGTTCCTTGTGGAAGCTGTCCAACCATTATGCTGGCGCCACGACTTCTATAGATCATGACTGGCGGGAATCCCGAAGCTTCCTCTGTCAGCTCGTTTCTGGGTCGATCTAAAGAGACTCTCATACTTCTCCCAAAAAGGTTCAGACTCCGACAGGCAGGGCTTGATTTTCCTGCCGGAGGATCTGGGTTCGTTCCAGAAAGTGTTTGATTTGGGAAATAATCATGTTCTGGCCATTTGTGCTATGAGAAAGGGACATTTGACCAAAAGGCAAATTCCCCTTCACAATTTAGGTGAGGCATTGAATGAGGTTAGAAACAGCCAATAGCCAGTTTGAGATAATCCGGTGTGTTTACTTGAGTCCAGCCTGTGAAATGCTGACCTCTCCAGACCCTTCAACAAGATTGATCGGGACTAGTGATAGACAGATGTACGCTTTCCAAAAAAGTGTAATAACCTCGTAGAGGATAGAAGCAAGGTGTGAGAGAAGGGGGGATCGCGGGCATTTATCCATGGGCCATCCTGGCCGTGTTTGGTAAACATCACCCCTTCCAATGTTGGAAGGTCTTTGCCAGTTGGCTTGGCCATCTACAGACCAGTAGCTCTTTCCTATCTGGCATCCAATTGGTTTGAAGTACAGTCCGGCTTTTGAGGATGTGAACTTTGTGGATTATAAGCGTTGCCCATTTTCTGCTCGGCCATAATTGTGTACCAAAACCATCATCACTTCAAAAGTTATACATAGAAAAGTCCATTCTGTGATACCATTCATTCTCCTTTGAGTCAATTTAGAAGCTGCAATACAGGCAGAAGATATATTTAAAGAGAAATCATATATAAGCGAACCGCGGATTATTATCTTTAGCTAGATAGGCAAACCAGGTTATTAAAGTCCTACGTCGTTAAAGACGCCATGTTCGTGTCCTCTTGTTTTATTGTAGCTGGAGCCATGTGGACTCCCTTGCTCACATTTAGAAAGGGGAAGTTAAGTGCCGATTTTAAATGCATTCTATCCATGATTCATCCGACTGAATAATATGTCTCCGAGGTCGAGCTCATGAATTGATAAGCGAAGAGAGTATAGTCAATGTAAAGTTGGAAACTCAATGCTAATTTTGAGCTGAACCAATCGGATGTCGAGTTGACTTCCGGATTTGGCCCCGTTTGATCCGTGGACGGAAGTCAACTCAATCTCTGATTGGCTGACGGGATACATCTGGCCGTTCTACATGGAGTTCACATAGCTGTAGACTATGTTTTTTTTCATGGATGATTGTAAATAATGTCGGATATATATCATTGTGTAATTTTGCGAGAGTATTCTCCTTTTTTTCATGTTGTGGCGTGGCAGAACTTTTAAATAATTCATCCGACTGTTGAAGTATATATAGCTACCTGGCTAGCAACTACATAAAGTCAATTCAAACCGTGAAGCCAATCATGGGAGACCAAGAGAATGCTCTTAAAGTAAGTGTCCTTCCTATTTTGACAAGCAAAGAAGGGCAGGAAAGTCTAATTGTTCAATCGAAACACAGGATGAGGTCCCCACGGAGAAAGTCCCTTCGCTCATTTATCGCCCATCCGGTCGGTCATTGGGTATTATCTATGAGAATGTGACAGTTTTTGGTGCAGAATCTGGAACTGATGGCATTTCGAACCTGCCAGCAATCCTGTTCAAAATTGCGAAGTGGCCCTTCTCAAAACTTCTCACGAGAAAAGCCGATGCATCTACGAAGATCATAGAGAATGTATCAGGCGTTCTTTTCCCCGGAGAGACTTTGTTGGTGTTGGGTCGACCAGGGTCCGGCTGCTCGACTGCCTTGAAAGTTCTGGCCAACAACCACGAGTCTTTCCAGGACGTGCGCGGTATGGTATCCTACGCCGGTCTAGAATCAAAGGAGATGCTCGAGAAATTTCCTTCAGAGGTCATATATGTGAGCGAAGAGGATATCCATTTTCCAACTCTTAAAGTAAAAGACACACTTGGCTTCGGCTTTCGCCTTCGCAAACCTGCCTCCGAGCAGAGGGATGATGCCGCTTTTGCCGACGAGATGACAGATGCAAGCTTGTCTGCCATGGGAATGATGCATACAAAAGACACGATCGTGGGTGATGCGTTTATACGTGGATTGTCGGGGGTGAGAGAAAACGCATCACTCTGGGGGAGGGTCTTGCTGTCAACCCAGCATTTGGATCATGGGACAATCCCATCCGTGGCTTGGATAGCTCATCTGCCACCCAGTTCTTGCGTACCCTCCGATCTGTGTCCAAGAGTTCCGGAATGTCCAACGCTGTATCCATTTATCAGGTCTCGGAGAAAATTTACGAGGAGTGCTTCGACCGGGTCATGGTACTCCATGAAGGTCAAATGATCTTTTATGGGTTAACGTCCGACGCGAAGCAGTATTTTACCGACCTTGGATTTGAGTGCCGTAACAGACAAACAACCCCCGACTTTTTGACCTCCGTGACCTCACCAGCCGAGCGATTGATCCGCGAGGACCATAAGGCCTCTTTCGTCCCTCTTACTCCAGTCGAGATGGCACATGCCTTTCGCAACAGCACTCATTATCGGAAACTCCTGGACGAAATGGAAAGATACCGCACCACAGTAGTGCAAGATCAAAATACCATTACTCAATTTGCTCAAAGCGTGGATGAATTGAGATCCAAATGGACTCTTGGAAAAGCGTCCGCCCCAACGCCATTGTTCAAGCAGGTCTGGGTGACACTGCGTCGGCACTACCAACTGCTTTGGGGCGAACGTCGAACATTTTACGCGCTCATCGCATTCAACCTGGCCAACGCCCTCATCAACGGTTCTTCCTACTACATGGCCCCGAAAGATGCCACTGGCTCTTACGAAAGAAGCTGTGCGTTGTTTTTTTCTTTGATTTATTTCTGCTTGGTGGGCATGGCAGAAACTACAGTCACTGTAAAATCGCGCGACGTGCTGCTTAAACAATCCAAGTACGGGTTTCTTCGACCGGCAGCCCTTGTCATTGCACAAGCTTTGGCGGATATCCCAGTTGCATTCATCCAATGTCTTCTCTTCACATGCTGCTATTATTTCACCATCGGTCTGGTGAAGACAGCCTCTGCCTTTTGGATATTTGTCCTGGTTGTCTTTACTTACTATTCCGCTATACAAAGCATGTTTCGAATGTTAGGCGCCTGGTCTCCTAATACATCGATTGCCCTGCTTCTAGCTGGTAGTGCGGTTCCCGTCAATCTTCTCTGGTCTGGCTTTTCCCCGACGAGACCGACACAACTTCGGTGGGGATCCTGGATACGACGGATTGCACCTTCACCCTGGGCGCTCGAGGCGCTAATTGGGAACGAGTTTTCCGGTATCGACTTGACTTGTCATGAATTTCAGATGGTGCCAACTGGCAGTGGATACGATGACCTGCGATATCAAACCTGCAGCATTGTGGGAAGCGAAAAAGGTCATCGATCAGTAACTGGTACGACATACATGACCCACCAGTTCGCGTTCTCTCGTGAGAACTTATGGCGGAATTTTGGTATTCTCTTGGTCCTATGGTTTTTGTACACGTTGTTGGCCGGGTTAGGACTCACCATCATGACCCGGGAAACTAGCGGTTCTCATTCTCGAGTGTTCAAGAAATCAAAGTCAACTTCTCTAGCCCGACATGCAACGCTGAGTGATGATGTTGAAAGGAACTTTAATACGTCGTCTCATTCGTCTAGCATTTCGACGGTTCAGATCGATGAAAATGAGCCTATCGGTCAAGTCAGCAGCAAGCCACATGGTTCAGTCTTTTCATTCAAAGATTTAAGCTACTACGTGAACGTCAATGGCGAGGAAAAGCAGTTGCTTCGAAGTATCAGTGGCTACGTCAAGCCTGGCCAGCTAACTGCTCTGATGGGCGCATCTGGTGCGGGCAAAACAACTCTTCTCGATACGCTCGCCCAACGGAATAGCAGTGGACGCGTGGAAGGACAACTGAGAATCAATGGGAAGCCTTTAGGTCCCACATTCCCTCGCTCCTGTGGTTTCGTGATGCAGCAAGATGTTCACGAGCCTTTGGCTACCGTTCGCGAAGCGCTTCAGTTTTCCGCTCGTATGAGACAGCCGGCAAACATCTCCGATAGCGAAAAGATGGCATATGTTGAAAATGTCATCAACACCCTGGACATGGAGTCTATCGCAGATGCGATTATTGGAACTCCCGGTGACGGAAAACTATCTGTGGAAGAACGGAAAAGAATAACCATTGGAGTTGAATTGGCAGCTCGTCCGTCTGCGTTGCTGTTTCTTGACGAAGTAAGTTATCCCTTGGAATATCTACGCTTGGGCATGAATTTTGGCTCTCCCTCTTGGATTCCTATATGACATGGACTGACCCATGTGACCTTTTCCATATAGCCCACATCAGGTCTCGACAGCCAAGCCGCTTTTTCCTTGGTTATGTTTCTTCGTCGAGTGGCTCAACAAGGTATTCCCATCATTTGCACAATTCATCAGCCATCCGGTGTATTGTTCAATATGTTTGATCGTATCCTTCTTCTTGCGCCTGGAGGACGAACCGTTTTTGCTGGCGAGACGGGTGAAAATTCAGCCAATGTTGTGGAATACTTCCAGAAAAATGGCGCTGTAATCGCTGCAAACGACAACCCGGCTGAATTCATCATCTCTTTGGTTTCTTCGCAGGGTGCTGACTCGCATCCCTGGTCAGAAGTATGGAACCAGTCGGAAGAGCGCAAGACACTTGATGAGGTTGTATCTGAACTTCAAAGTGATGATAGTCTAGCCAATTCTTACATTGCCGATGATGTCGACACAAACCAGGGCGAGTACGCATTACCTCTCTATGCACAAACCCTCGAGGTCACGAAGCGACATTGGATTTCAGTGTGGCGAAATGGGTTTTACAACTTCAGTCGCATTTGGAAAGCCCTCTTCATCGAGATGTTTATCGCGTTTGCATTCTTCAAGACAAAGGACACTCAGCAAGGGCTGCAGAACCATATGGTTGCAATTCTTCTTCTTGCTTGGATTATCCCAGCGTCATGCGCAGATATCCAGAACGTGTGGTTCGAAAAATGGGCCATTTTCACAGCCCGCGAGAAGAATGGAATCTACGATTGGAAGGCTCTTGTATCTGCCTGCGTCGCAGTTGAGCTTCCATGGCAAATTGGCACCTATACTCTCATCTTTTTGGCTACATATTGGACGATCGGGTTCCCCACCACGACAACAGCCACAGGCTACTTCTATTTCATCTGGCTCCTTCTCGCAATCTTTGGCACTACATATAGCCAGCTTCTTGCGGCGCTATTTCCGAATGCAACAATGAGTGGTCACGCAAACTCACTGATTTGGTGCATTCTAATGGTGTTCTCGGGAGTTCTGACCCCCAAAGCTTATATGAATGACTTTTACCGTCCTTGGTTGTTTTGGGTAGACCCCATGCGATACTTCTTCGGGGGAAGTGTCTCAAGTGCCTTGCATGGTCTCCGTGTGAAATGTGGCCCTGATGAGTTGGTCAAGTTTGATCCTCCTCCCGGCCAGACATGCGGGGAATACGCGGCTCGTTTTATCAGTCAAAGTGCGGGATATCTCGTGAATGAGACTTCCTCTGTGAACTGCCAGTACTGTCAGTACTCAGTGGGTGATGACTATCTAGAAACCCTGAACTTCCACTACTCGGACAAGTGGCGGGACTGGGCAGTCTTTTTGGGATTCTGCATCACCAATATTGTCCTACTGTACATTGTCATGTGGTGGAATAAGGGAAGACTCCAGCGCCGTGTCTGAGACACCACGTACGATCTATACCTACTTCGCTACCTGACATGTTATGGGAGAAAGTCATGTTGAGAATGGAGATTGTTATTGGAATGATGCAGAAAGGTAATACTTGGCAGCATCTTGGGGGGTTTGTTGAACACTATGGTTGAATACATGCATGGATGGTTGGATATAGGGTACTTTAGAAAATTATGTGACCACGTATTGGTGAGTCAGACATAAAGGTACATAATATGCTTAGTTAGATTGTTCGTTGAAACTCTCGTCATTTTTAGAGAAATATAGATCATTGCGCCATACCATACATTGTTGTACTGCCAGATGTCTGTACTCCTTAGTTATACACAGAAAAGTCCTCTACACGGGTTATGCTTTCCAGTTCCTATGTGTGCATCTAAAAAGACCATCTGAGACATGGATCGGATTATTATGTAGGCTTACAGAGGCTGTATAGGCGGCTGGCTATGCTTGTCTGAGAGACACTATGACAAAAGACAATATAGATACTATAACTACTCCAATACAGAGGCAGAGACCACCGTGTTTTCCCCAGCCTAAATCATATTCCTATTCAAATCAATTCACCAAGTTCGTCTTCTCCAATAGAGTGACATTTTCAGTTGAGATCTTCGGGGATACCGAAATCGAAGACATTGCCATTTAACCAATACGACAAGTAGTTCATGCCGGAAATATCAGCAGGTACCAGGTCATTTGCATTCGAATTAAGACCGTCAGAATGTGAAGGCATTTGGGCCATTTGGGCGTCAAAATTGAGCGGATGTTGAACATCGGCAGCCAGGTTTTGGTCGCTTATTGGGTCTGAATTAAAGCTGCGAATCCGGAGCGTCAGTTTGCGATTTAAAAAGGGTAACAGCTTAGAAGGTAGATATAACACACTTTAGCCAGGGAAATTCATCAATCATCGCATGATCAAAACGAATATCACTATTCGATAACATCAAGGCATCCTTGGCGCATTTCATGACATCCACGCTCAGTGCCTTACCAGTGGTAGGCCCGACATGATCCATCTTGTCTAGACAATGTATTGCACGCTCAACGTGACTGAAAATGTCCTTGGCATAGGTGGATGTCACGCTCGGCTCGATGACGTTGTAGAGCAGCGTTACACATGCGGACATAACGAAGCTCGCAACTGAAGCGTCATTTTGGATAACTTGGATGCGAGTGAAGATGGCCTGATGAGCCAAATCAACGATGCATTTGGCCGACGCAATGGCGGCGTCAATTGACTTTTGCAGACTCGGCATATTGGGAGACGGCTCCCCCGAGTGACTGTGCAATGTTACAAGGACGAGAGCCGGTCGATGCATCATCAACTTTGTCAAATGATAAGTGAGGCCGAGGTGTGTCCTCTGGATTTCCTGCCAGTCTTTACCAATAGTGCGATTAGAATCATGGAACTGAAGATATTCAGGTAGATGCCCTAAAATGACATTCAACGCGTTATCGCATGTGTTGATGGTGTCTGCTGTCTTGACAGAATATCCGTTCGCCGAGACGCTGCCAAGGGAGAGAACATCGGTAGACACGGTCTCAACTATTCTCCCGATTTCCGCCATTGCTCGGATGAATGCACAGTTTCTGGTGGGTGCGGTTATATCCAAGGAATCTTCATCCAGTAAGACATGATCAATGAGGGGCGAATATTCGAGGTGGGCAGTATCGATATGATTGTCCGAGATGCTAGATGGCCGTCCGGTGAAAAACGCCGACATCCTCTCGTGTGAATACACCGTCCAGAAGGTTGTTCGGAGACGATGCATGGATAGACTGGTGCCATTGGCTACCTGGCCCCGGTTGAGACCAAGAGTAAAAACGCTACGAGCTGCGTGACCGGTATATAGATACACATCGTTCGGTCTCATAGAATGTAACGCATACATTGCCTAGAAAGGCCAGATCACACACCTGATCAGTACATGTTTGTTGCTATCACAGAGCACGGGAAGATAGAACCAACCTTCAGCAACAAGAAATGCGTGCCTTTGAGACTCGATTCTTGGAAGAGAGCGCCGTAGTTATTCGAGTTCGCCCAGAGATACTCGGCCCATTTGTCTAGATAATCCGCAGCACTCTCTGAACTTCGAGGTGACACTTTAGCCCCAAGTGCTAAGACCATGAATAGAATATCTCTGGCTCTGCCCGGTTTTCCTGGAGTGGGCGCCTCCCAGACACTTTCCCACAGCTGGATAATCTCCGAATGATTAAGTAACGGGATTTGGGGGTGAATGATTTGAAAGAAAGAGTTGATAAAGTCATATCCTGTTTCTCTGGGCAAGCACGCATTACTGGCTGGATCCGAGAATGGAGAGAATTCGCCTCCGCAAGCAAATAAGAAACGATGTATGCCCCATTTCTCCAGTCCATCCGGAACAGGGCTGTTCTGTTGATCAAGTAGCGTTTCACGTGTGCGCGACTTCAGCCGCTGATATATCCTCTGGATGAAGCATATGTGAGATGAGGGCCCTAAAGTTCTGACACGTTAGTAGCACATCCCACAAGGGCCAGCTTATAGCTAATTTAATACCGTAGAACTGAAAAGATCCAGTTTTCGTATTGGACACTCCAATTCCCGCTCGAAGTTCTCGTTGCATATTTAACATTTCAGAATCATGTTGGGGTTGTGGGATTAGAGTACTGGCATCTGAAATCGGGCCATGTGAGCTGAAAGACGTGGTGTTCACGCCAGTTCGGTAGGTCGGAGCTGATGAGGTCAAAGGGAACCTCTTTCTTGAAGGCCGACGATCGTACTGGCGATAAATGCAAGAACTGATATTTCGCTCTATACATGCACCGCATGGCTGGTCGCCGTCACATTTGACTTTCCTACGCCGGCATGGTTCACAGGCACGATTAATGCGGTTACTATTGGCCGATAGGGCTGACCGGGTTGGATTGAGTCAATGTTTTCGGCCAGATACGGTGAGTCGAATCCTCTTTGCAAGGTAGCATACTCACATTGATGGGCCACCATCTGATTAAAAGAGTGGAGCTGGTTTTTTCACAAAATAAATAGACGGTAAACATCTATTGAATTTTCGCTCGATGAACTATATATCAAATGACGTCACATGATTAGCTTACTGACAAATCCATTTTACGCTTACGTGAAGATCTCTAGAGACCTCACCAGAGCCGATACCCTATCCCTTGACCTCAAGAATGGTTTTTGGTTGGTAAAGCCGATTTTGCGATTGCCGTATACTTTTATCTCTCCCCGAATTCAGGGGAAGAGAGCTGGTCTGGTAATTGGCACGGAGAAATGTCCGAACTCGTCATATCCAGGATACCAGTGCGAGCATCCATGGGTGTGTATTTCAACACCGTATATATATGAGACATATCGCCCGACCTCTATTGTTTGCTCTCAGGCTATATATATTGTCGCCTTTGTAAATAGATCTTCTCTCCATGCACCTACCGAGCTTCTTCCAAGGTCTTCTTGTTCCCAGTAGATCTTTATATCTATATTTTCTGTTGCACTTGATGGACCAGTGAAGAGTGAGGGCATGAAGCTGTCCAAATGCAGAAAGTGGGTGACATAGATACCAGAAGGGTGAACGTGGGTTCCCGATCGATGATATCGATCTGGAGTCTTTTTCCTTTAAGAAAATAACTCATAGCCTATGCAATATGTACCAGGTATTTGAACATGCCCTCTTCTTCGCAGATTTCTGACTTGGCCGATAGACTGGTTCCAAGTCCCTTATCCCTTTGTTTTGCCATAGCTGCAAATGCTGTGGCTCCTTCTGCCCGTCATCCTTCGGGTATCTATCGCTTTCGATACCGCTACACTGGTAGCGGGCCATCTCGGTTCAAAATCCGATAATTCGGAGGTGGAAATTGTAGAAAGAGAGAAGCTTTCTGGATTGTCCCGACCTCCCCATGCTCCTAACCACGAGAATAGCCCTCAAAGGACTTACTCGTGGAAAGCATCAACGTTCACAATTTGCATTATGGCAGTGTGATAGGCGATATATGTATGCCGTCAATATATGGTGAGCGCTCTCGTTGTACAACACAGCAACAGTGTCATAAGAATCACCCCAATGTATGGATACAAAACTAGAAAGATGAACTACTGCGTTTCAATGGTCTGGTAAATAACAACACAGAATCCAACAATAACCAGGCTAAGACCACATGTCAAAATGAGCAAATAGCCAGCTCCTAGATACCAACAGAGTAATCCCCACAAATGCTATGCCCAACCCCAAACGCCCAGAGATGCAACAGAGAAAAAAAAAAACAGGGTATCAAGAAACCAACTCAGCTAACAATCCGACTCTTCTTCTTCTTCCCCCTATCACCAGTAGAGCTAGGCGGGGAACTCTTCTCAGAAGCCTTACCGGGTGTATCGACACGCACCTGCGGCGTCGATGCCCTAACAGGCAGAGCAGAAGGAGTACTAGTCGGCGCCGCATTAGCAGCGATTTTCGGCGCTCCCTTAACAGCCGAGCTGGTAGTCTCGCCGCCAGTCCGTGATAGGATGAACGAGCCTGGTTCACCGACGAGGGGACTTTCGTCCATGAATTCGTCGCCGTAGCGCGTGAGAAGACTGAATGATTCGGCTAGGCTGCGCGTATCTTGATAGTTCGAGCTTGTGGTTGAGCCGCCAAGGCTTGATTTACCGGTTGCTTGCGAGGATTCGGTGGTTTGGAAGGATGCGTCTGGCATGGGTGTTGCTTCTTTGCTCTGGGAGGCTTGGCTGGTTCCTGCGCCTTCTTTGCTGCGGACTCCAGGCGGCAAGTAGGTGTGTCCGTGAGAGGCGGTGAATGTTGGTAATGTCGCAGCCGATTTCATGAGCTGGGTTAGGGATGTGACAGCTGATAGCTGCGGGGGGAGGATTTATTAGATTAGTTGCCTCGGAGTAATTGGTGGGTTTCGAGAGGATACATACAATTCGGTTGCCTACTACACTTGCAACCGAAGGAGCCATGTAGATGCAGTCGCCGACAACGAAATATGTAGATATCACGGTCACCTCGTCGTCCATGCCGCTCCTCTTACGTCGGTTCTGCTTGCGGATCACCCAGATGTTGGATGGCTCGTGGGCAAAGCGGTTGTCAGTTTGTGCGGCTGCTTGGAGGGGGTCATATGACACGATAAACTCCAGACCCTGCATTGTTTTCAGTCTGGCTTCAAACGCTTCGCGCGTCTCGACGAAATGACGGAAGGAATCGTTGTAGTTCGCTTGAATGGCAAGAGAGGCGTTGTTGGAAGTCGAATCAAAGAAAGGGGATTCGGCAAAGTAGAACAGAACTAATTGACGAGATAATTAAGCTCAATTCCAGGTGAGGTAAGGTGTGCAACTCACTATTGTTGGAATGAAGGAATCCCCCCATCATTTGGACGTGCGGGGGAGACCGCCAGAGGATCTCCTCCATTGAGGCATCTTGGCTCGCCATTTGCGACGCTGGAATGATAGACCGAGTAGGCTCCGGTCTATCTAAGCTCGTGGCAAGCTTTTATTTTGAAAATTGCGAAAGAGTTTGAAAGGAAAGACGCAGCTCGGAAGTTGAAGCTGCGGAGAAAACGGTGTTTGCTTTGTTTGCATCTTGACAATATACGATGACGACGGGCGAGAATCAGTTAAGAGAGTGATGAATATCTGTATTTTTAATTTCTATAGGTGTTGAATTGGGTTTATAGACAAAATCCAAGGTACTAATACAATAGCAAAATGCAAACCGAAACGCCAACGCCAACGCTGAATGTTGAATCGAATCACTATCCCAACGCGTGGATCCGGATGTTGAAAGCAAGGGAAAGCGAGGATCATGATGCGATCAAGCATAACTGTCATAATGGCCAAAAATCAAAACTGTGCCTAGAAATTAAGAATCCTCGCCTGTGTTGAGCGGCTTGAAGACGTTGCAAACTACACGCAGTTTGGTCAACATTTCATCCCATTCGCCCTCCGCGGTGCTGAGTGTGGTGATAGCACCCCCGGCACCAATTCGCCAGGTCTGCTGCTTATTCTCGGTGTAATCCCGACCACCATAACAAGTGAATGCTGAGCGGATCAAAACCGAGAAACTTCCACCACCGCCAAGGTCCAGGAAGCCCATCACACCGGAGTAGATGCTACGCTTGCGATTCTCAATCGTGCGAAGATGCATGCAAGAGCGTTCCTTGGGTGCACCAGTCATGGAACCCGGTGGGAGGCACCTCTGGAGGGTGGTCAGGCCGTGAACGGACATGTTGGGGGTATTCAGCTGGGACATGTGTCGCACAGCGAAACCAGGGTGGTTGGGACGGATCTTGCCCTTGATGTGTGTGATCATTGAGTAGACTCGGCCGTAATCTGCAACTTCAAGCAGCTTCTCGACATGGACACCACCTGATCCGCAGATGCCGTACAGATCGTGGCGGATTAAGTCCGCGATCATCAGGTTCTCTGCCATCTCTTTCGTGGAGCCGAGGATCTCACAGGCCTTCTCCATGGTCATGCCTGGTGATTTTCGGACTGTGCCCTTCATTGGCTTCATCTCCAGTGTCGATTCACGGTCCCAGTTGAGGAAGCACTCTGGACTGCTGCTGGCAATCTTTGTATCTCCCAGATCTGCGAAAGCGCTGAATGCAGCGGGATTGTATGTTTTGAGTCGCCTGAACAGCTTCCAAGGGAACACCAAACGATCCGACTCTAGTTCTGGAACTGGCAAGGTGATCGATGTTTCAGAGGTTAGACATAGTTCATAAGATTCACCTGCTTCCAGCTCCGCTTGGCATGTCTCGATTTGCCGTTTGTACTCCTTCTCCTCGGGGAACTGGATCTTGCTTTCCCGAAGAATTGAATCTAAGCTTCGATCTGCAGATGTGTCATGGCCATTATCCGATAAGTTTTCCAGCTGCTGCAGTGTCTGATCAAGCCAACCCGCATCATCATCGCGAGTGGATTGAATAACAACGGCACCAGTAGTATTATCAACCACGATACTTCTTTCACACCACAGCAGGCTGACATCGGGTGGATTTTCAAAGGAAGAATCGGATGATTTATCAGTGCTGGAGGGCTTTGGTGCCTCAGAGGCCTGCGCATGGCCTGGGTGGGGAAGGCATGTGAGACCAAGTTCGTAGGAGAGATAACCCAGGAAGCCACCCCAGAATGGCACATGAGAGTTCCCTGAATCAACTTTCTTCATTTCCATCAAATACCGTAAGGCATCCCACAACTGAGCAACAGTAATACAATTCTCAACCTCTTTGCAGTCGCCATACAGCTGGAGCATTCGAAGCTTATGTGTTTCGACGTTGTATTCAAACCTCCATGAGCCAGGACTTAGTACCGAAGCAATGCTGTATTGGCCGTTGGATTGGAAAAGAACGGACGGCGACCCTGGTTTGTTGAACACCTCGCTGATAGCCTCTGCGGTCAAGTCAGGACGGTCAAGGGACCGAGAAGCCGAAGTTTTCGAAGTTGACTTGCTCCAGTTGAGCATTTCATAAGCAACGCCAGGGAATGGATTGGGAGCTGTCATGGGGCTGATAACTGTGCTAGGAAGGGAACAATATCCCCCGCGCCCAACAATCTTGTTATATCCAAGAGCCATCCTCCACCAATTTCGGAGAAGTGCCTTGCAGGCATTTATTTCTGATTTGCAGGACTCCGGGTGGAACTGCACACCCCAGAATGGCTTTTTAAGATGGCGAACTGCCATGGGTATCTGAACATTCGGGCGATCCTTTAGAGACAACCAAGCCAAATATTCCAAATCGGGTGATGTCGAAGAAGCCGAGTTGGCATAGAGTGAGTGGTAAAGCGTCACCTCTACCTCCGGCAGATGTTCAAAGATATCCTTCGCTGACGTGGAAATCTTGTGGATCTGACCATGAATCGGGTACGGGAGTCGCTCGATAGGAACGCCATTGTGAAGGCAAAGGCTTTGGAAACCCAGACAGATACCAAAAACGGGAAGGAGGTCTGAGTCATGAAGGTTCCAAATGTCTCTCATGATGCCGACATCAGTAGGCACGTTGGGGTCTCCTGGTCCTGGTCCAAGAACGACAGCTTCATAGTGTTGGAGAAACTCGTTCATGTTGGAATCAGGCCATTCTGAATCGATGGTCATTACTGTGACTTTGACCCCCAGGGTCTCCTCCAGCATAGCAACGACATTGTAGGAGAATGAATCATAGGCATCAACATAAAGGATGCTCTTAGCCGAGGAGCCGGGGTCAAGTTGTGGCACTGTTTGTTCATTGTTTGGGGCATCCCAATCACCTAGCATTGGTGCCATGCTGACCTTTGAATTTGGTGGTGGGTTGTACCGGAGAATTCGAGAAGCTTTGAGATGAAGTGAAACACTAGAGATCAAATCTCATCTGCATAGCAGGATCTCCAATTTTTAGGCTTGAATTAGGTACTCGGAACGAGTTTGCCGCTTATCTGATGGGACGAGATCGGAGAGTGGCAATATGCTCAAAACATGCGCCTATGAAGAAAATAAAAAAAGAATCTCAGAAGTATAGTTTCCAGGTGACGATTTTGACTGTACAAACAGAGATGCAAGTGAGCTAACAATGCATTGTCGTTGACTCAAGAAAGAAAAAAAAATTAAGGTTGGAGATAAATTGGAAGGTCAAAAGCGGGTACCGACGGAAGACTTTCACCGATGTGGCAATGGAAGGCGGATTTTGATACTGGAACTTTTTAGGAGAATAAGATCAAGAATATTAATTCTTAAGATCTTAAATAGTAAAATGTCGGTGTGAAGAATAATGTAATATGTCATATAGTACTTCATGTTAAGCCCCTTAACATGGAAGAAGTATATATAGCCCCGAAGTTAGACCTATAGATAAACATTTTTATTGGGTTGTCTCATCCTACCTGTATGGACATTAATGAAACAGCGCATAACGCTAGCTATAAAGAGTTAGGAAACGTCAGACTACCGAGAACGAGGAATAAATGACTAAAGAGTGCATGGTACCTGTCAAGTTGTGGCTCTACCCGTAGGGATATAACCACTAGTGTTTTGTAGATAAGTATGAAAATTCTAGAAGATAAGGCGTCATCAGATCATAGACACATTGCTTTTTACTAAAATTTCTTTTTACGGGAGATATCATTGAAGTAACTGTCACATCTACATATCTAGAGAGAGAAAAAAACCGAAAGCAAGGCTAATGGACTTTACATGCGAACAGAGAGGTAAAGGGTATCCAACAAGTCAAAACATCAAGACTACCCAGATTGAGGAGCTGGGGTTGGGGTTGATACCTGCAGCGAAGCGAGTTTGACAGCAACCTTAGGGAAATACTGCGCCACAAAACCCTCGGTATAGTAACTATGCGCCGAACTGTGATCTCCGACCAAGTTATGTGCAAGCTCATGGCACAGAATCACCCACCAATAAACAATAGCATCAGCACGATCGGGGGTTGCGCTTTTGAGTAGCTCTTGCTCCTGCAAAGACTGGAAATAGAAGTAGTTGCAGAAAATACTGCCCCCGCGGTTGAATGCGATCGTCTTGCCGCCCGGGTCATAGAAGATCGTCAGGCTGTCGGCCCGCATCGAGAAGATCGTACCACAGTCAAGGAGGATCGAAGCAAAGAGATTAAACCCGACGCGGTTTTTCGAGAGGAAGGCAGATCGCTCAGTGACTGCCTTCGTGAAGAGGACGTTCATGCCGCTGCTAGGAAGCGTGGCGACGAATTCCAAGTCGTGACTAGGTCGCTCGTCACAGTAGGACTTGCTTTCTTGGATTTGATTTGTCTCCGGGCGGCTGTACACGTCAGAGGATCCGTGAGGGCGGCACGCTTGGACCGCGGAGAGAAGCTCAGAGTTCAATCGGTGCGGTGAATTGGCGTTCACAGATTGCTCGGGGCGTTTTTGCTGAGTCTGGGGGTCATTAGGGGAATAAGGCGGTGGCGGAGGTGTGGAGGACTCGGGAAGCAGAGAACGGGATTGTTCTTCTGTGCTAGGGTTTGAGCCAGATAAGCCGAACCGTTTCGACAGATTGGCGAACATGCGTTGCACCGGTATTCTCTGTGGAGGAGCGACATGTGGTTCTTCCGGCAGGTTCTTGTCATTTTTCGGTGACTCTGGGAAAACGCCAGGCATCGAATTCTGTGCCTGTGTCTCGGCGCTCTCATCGTCGGCCCGCTGAGAGTCACGCTGGGCTTGACCTGCCGCCCAGGCAGCTTCTCTTTCCTGCAAGACCCGCCTCTCCTGCTCTACCTGTTTTTGGCGCTTATCTTCCGCGATCCGAGCTTCTTGGGCTTTTTGCCTGAGAATACGTTCCACGTTGTAACCTCGAGCCCGGAGTTCTAAGAGATCGGTCTTCAACAGCATTTCCAGTGTGAGTGTCGAGTGCAGCTTCGGTCGCTTCAAAAGCAACTGCACCAAGGACTGACTGATTTCGTAAAGGTCGTATCGATCCGGACATATGCACATGCCCACACCCGAGGCCAGCTGTGCGACAATTGCATTTTTCTTCTGCGTGTGCGACACCTTTCGTCCCTTCAGCGATCTCGTAAGGCTGATCGAGGTCACAACATGGACTTTGAAGGAATTCTCCAACCATCGGGATCCGTGTAGAACGTAGTCTGCGGGTTGATCATGCAAGAAAAGCCGCGTACGCTCTAGGATCAACTTCTCCAGTTTGTATGCAGGGGCTTGATCAGGGGCGATGTTTCCAATTCGGGCTTGTTCTTCGACAATTTCACTTAAGGGTATAGCCCCAAGAGCAGTGTAGAAGTCCTCCAAAGCCTCTTCTTGCGGGGCAGCGAATATGTGTTCTTTGAAGAGGTTGAAACTCTGGAAATCGTCTACCACGACAATGTCCTTGGCAGAGGCGAGACTCCATTCTTTGATATCCATATCGTCCTCCTCATCGTGGAATTCCTTGACAGACGACTTTTCTTTGCCACCATGCTCTGATGCAGTGGGCGGGATATCTCGACTGGCAAGAAGGAATCTTGCTCTCCGCATCTCAGCGAAAAGATCCCTATCTTTCTTCAGCATTGGGAGCACCTCCGCGAGGGTTCTGAGAAGCATGAGGTATTTCTCAGAACTTTGGAATGCAGCAGATATGCGCGCGGGCTCTTTGACCAGCATCCGTGCAATTTCAATCTTGGTTGGTTCCTGTTTTGAGCCGATAGCCATCAGGAAGAGATTCGCCTCCTGTCCGAAATTGACAAAGTCAAATATGTTCTTGTAGTCCTCTCCATCCCCAAGATAGCATAGCCTAGGGGCCACAAGCCGGTATTTGGCTCCTTTCTCTGATCGCTCGTGGATGGGGATTGGGATGATAGGAGTTTGGCTAATGCGGTTTATATCTTGCTGTCTTAGATCGGCCACCCTTCCTGCCAGGTATTTAAACACAATTCGCGCATCCCTTTCATTGGTTGGGGGCTGCTTCGCGAGGGTTTGAAGACAGTCCGTCATGGGAGGATGGGCCTTGACTCCCAGCCTAGAGGCATGGGGGTGGAGATTGTTTCTGAGAAGTTTGAAACCGAATAAGGCAGCACCTTGATCGGTAAAGCACTGGCTCGGAGCGCTTAAGCTATCGGACCCTTCGATGGGAAGGAATGGCACTGTCACCGCACTTATCTCAAACGAAACATACTCATTTGTGTAATACTCGCCGAGGAAATATGATAGAGCCTTGCTTGCTCGACTATCTTTCGCTGTGCTCCCGGCTGACATGAGCATAACGAGTTCAACAGCTGGTGGGTAACTCTTGAGTCCCATCATCGTAAGGAATTTACCCTCATTGCTGTTGCGGTTGTAATTACCTGGCCATTCAATAATCGGCAAGCCGAGAGCTCGGAGTGCATCCTTCGGCTCATAAAGCTCGGAGATCTTGTGACGTGTAACCTCGGTGCCACTTCCACTTTCGGCAGTACAGATGCTGGTCCCCTTTAGTCTCTGGATGTCGCTCGCAGGGATATCCTCTCGTACAGAGGCGAGATATCGGATAAGATCAACGTGGCTCCATTTCCTGGATGCAGGACCTTTCACGTCATTAGAGACTGGGGTATTGATCAGACGATCAAAAATCACACCAAGCTCCACGGTTTTGCGAACTCCAAGTTGGACCAAGATTTTCTCCTTGACGCCATTCAGGCCATGAACCACAGGCAGGTCGTCAAAGAGACGTACAGAAGCAAAGTATGTCTGCTCAGGTTGCCTCATTCCAAGTTTTGTGGGGATCACAGTCTGGGGTTGAAGTTTTGCGACAATACTTTGCTTTGAGGTTGGACTTAGGGTTTCCCACTGCTTTGACAAAACGGGTAATACCTGGCCCGCAAAGGTTGCGGACTGCGTGATATCTTGATCTATTGAGAAAATATTGCGGTCTCCGCAATTTTTGACGATCCAGCTAAGCCAGGAAACAATTTGCAGCTCGACCCAGCCAAGTGCCTCTAGTTGATGCTTGTCCAACGACTTAGTGAACCTGAAAGGCATCACGCTGGGTGGTATGGGCAGTTCCGCTGGAATGCGCTGAGGGTTCAAAAAGCAGGTGATGTCCGCAAAGATAATCAAACGAGTGGGAACCCCTTCTTTGTCCTCGTCATTGGCCACTGCTACGCGTAGTAGACTCTGGACCGAAGACCTATCAAGCTGGCCAGCGGCTGTTTTACGGCCAAGCCATGAAATAAATTCAAGGACTTGGTTTGATCGCAAGGTATTCGACTCTAATTCACGCTTGATGTCTGATACCGTTACTTCTGTGACCAACCCGAAGTCCGTCAGCCGTTTGACAAAATCTTTGGCGCCCTGCACAAACTCCTCAGGCAAAGCAGGAATTGTATCCATGAAGCTGAGGTCTTTGGGTGCAATGCGTGTTTGATGACTGGGAATGACACCGCAGGTGGAAAGGACCTCGATGGAAGCATTCTTATTGCACATCCAAAATGCATCTTCGATTGTCTGTCCCAGAACAGAAGATGGGGTAGATTCACGGAATGCAAATTGATTTGCAGTATGGACAGCCTCTGGCAATACATCCACAATGTCTTCTTTTCGAATCTTAGACACACGCGATGGTCCAACTCTAGATGCGAGTTTCGATTTTATGGCAGCCATCTCTGCAGACCAAGCAATTCGACAAACAATTCCAACTGCGCGCAGCATCTCGAGATTCCATTTGCTGATGTACCGAGTGTTTAAATCTATGCTCTCTCGCTCCACAGTGGGAATGACAGATGGGGCAGAGACATGGGCATTCAAGCCAGTCGTCTGCTGTGTAGGGAAACCAATGAAGACTCTTCCACCTTTCGAGGGTAGGATTGATGAAAGAACTTCTGACTGCGACGAGGACGTTCCAGTGGTTATGTTGGCATCGTAAGAAGGTGTCAGGATTGCGAGGGTTGCTCTCTTAGGCGGGGGGTTTCCGTGTAGCCCGTTCCAATTCTTTGCTCAGATCCCTACTAATAGATGGTTGGAGCGATGCCGTGTTGATATGCAAAAAGACCGACGCTGAGAGCATATTATTCATGTTTCCTGAGTCTTCCTGGCGCTCGGCCTCCAGGTTCTGCGCGTTAGATTGTTTCTCGGGCGTACTCTGCGTGAACTTAGAGAAGAAACTCTTTAGCGAACTGGTTGTATCTCGAAGATTATCAAGGCGGAACAAGCTTGCATTGGGGTTCCATTCCACAATTCGCATCCACGAAGCGTCGACCTGCGCAATTTCCCGAGTGACATTAACAATTTTCATCAAACCTTCTGCAGTCTTAGTATCAATGTCTCTCGGAATCGGGACATCGACACTGGGAGCCGTCTTTTTTGATAGCCGCAGAAGGTTCCAATCATCCAACCAAAGTTCAATCTCTTGCAATGAGACAAACGTCAGGCTGCTCGACAAAAATTGGCAGAGCTGCAGCAACGATGGGACTGGGGAAGAATCATTGCGGTAGTCCAAAACAAAAGTGGTGTCTTGGCTTGCGGCGTCGCCGAGGTCCAGTCGACGGGTAAACAGCGCATTCCCCTTCCAGTAGAAGGCCATGGCTTGGTTACCAGAGGACACAAACGGCTCCTCGCAATCATCAAAAACACTGTAAAAGCCTACTCCAAATGCGCCAATCTTAGTTTCATCTGGATTTCCGTCTGCAATCCGCTTCAATCTTCCCCAGTCCTTTTCACTGAATGCAGCGCCGTTGTTTGAGATCAGAACACGTCGAAGAGTGTGGTTGGTGATGGTATGTTTCAGATGTGCGGTGGGGTCATTTGATAAAGGTGATGGTACTGTGGTTGATGGAAGAGTCTCAAATTTGATCGTAACCTTCGTTGCAGAGGCATCGGCGGCGTTTTGGATCATTTCTCGGAGGACCGTCCTAGTCACAGCAAAGGTAGGTTAATATTTGGATGTCAAGATAGAAGATCGACCAGTTCACACCATTTCCCGGAATATCGAGCAAGCACTTTCGAGATCAATCCTCTTGTGTCGACTGTCACAGCTTCCTCATCGGCTCCAGACCCCATGGTCCGCGCCTTCAATGCATTGAAATCCACATTCAAAGCCATCTTGTTCTGTACGTATTCTTCTATCTGAGTATGTCCAAGCCTTTTATCTTAATCAGGCAGTGAAGTTCATGTACACCTCCGTTCTGGAAGCAGATGAGTATTGACAAAGAAGGTCGAGGTTGCCTAGGCAGCCGTAGATTGTGAACTCGTGCACACCGTTCGCATATATCGTGAAAGGCACAGTCGAGACCGAGAAAGCAAAACGTTAGAACGCCAAGAAGAGGTTAAATTCCGATAAAAACAAAGAAACGACAAAACAAAGGAAGGTCATTCGATGGGAGGAGGGTAGATAGTTTGGAGACTGCGGAGTTTACGTCGGGCTTATCCTTATCAGTTGTATAATTGCCATCACTCTCCGCCTTCGTCCCGAGCATGATCTCCGTGTGTACACACATTCATAGGGGACCCCGGACCCGCTTCTCGTCCAGTCTCTCGCAATCTCCCCTATCGCATGACGCTCGGAAGCTTGCCTTGATAATAGTGTGGATGTGGGCTTAATATCATCAATCGCTCTCAACTGACAGGATGGGTGTTGACCCTCTGTCCCCAATTGCGCCCGTGCGCCTCAGGGCGCTCCTCCTTCCCATAGGCAAGATCAAGCGCTCGCGCTTTTTGAGCTTCGCCGCCCGACTACAAGCTGAAAATGTAGTCCGACTAGGGGATATTAGTCCGGATGCGCGGCCAAACAGAAGTATGCCCTACTCGTTATCGCAAGAAGCTTGTGGATATTGCTACCATATATACTAACATATTGTTGTCTAGACATGTTCTCACCGCTGGCATTTCCTACCGGCTTGATTCTTTATGACCTTTCCTTCTCGGTCCCCCCGACCTCGCATCTCGAGCTATTTCCTTTTGAACTATATAGAGAGCCATTGGTAATTATTGCGATCGCAGATGGGTCTGAACTCCCCGAAAGCACTGGCGCAGAGCAAAAGCACCCCACTCCTGAGGGGCTATATCAATTATTGGAAGAGCTTGATGGAGTGAAGGAGATAAACCCACGGGCTTTGGTACACCAGCTCTTGGTATTTGATCACCATGGCTTGGACAAGATTACGAATGGACCGGATAATGTCCTTTGGGTTCCTCCGCCCCAGGTCTCGAAGGCCACGACAATGAAGACAGTTCTATGCGATATTACTTCTGTTTTACTCTCCGAATTGGATGGATTTGCAAAGACCATACAAACCATACCGACAATCGAGTCACCTAAAGCATCTTCATGGGGCCCGCACCGGAACCCAGAACTACGGCCACGGCCAGTGGATCGACTTCTGAACCGTATGACTCTGCCCGCACAGTTACCATCGAGTCCCCACGGTACACGAGATGGCACCCCATTGAGCTCCAACGGCAGCTCCCCAGCTCCTAGCGATCATGAGACTCCTACAACCTTTGATGAGATCACTCGGGCAATTCACCTATCCAGTCGTACAAATTCACGGAGCAGAGCACCTTCAACGGCATCCCCGAAGGAGCATAGTCGTGATCGGATGTCTGTTAGTGGCATGAGTGCTACTGACAGAACCAAGAACCGGATCAAGGGTCGAGCCGGGGTGATAATCGGAACTCTTTTCCTGCAGGCGGGAAGGTGGCCCGATGCCCTCAAGGAACTGACCGAAGCCGTGAATAACGCTCGAGCAAGCAGCGACTACATCTGGCATGCTAAGGCTCTCGAAACGATTCTTCTTTGTCTACTGATGTTTGGGTGGGCAGGAATGGACTTCCAGGTATGTAAATGGATAACAGCGCCATCGAATACCCTGGGTACTTGTGCCAGGTTGCTTACTTTCTTACTAGATACCATCAGTCCTGTACCCTGTTGCGGACAAATCCTCCAAACCTTCCCGCGACTCAACGACTCCTAGTGGCGCTGGGAATAGGATAATCTCTTTGCATAACCTAGCCAATCTCCTGCCAGATCTCTCTAACAACATCTTAAACCTTTATACACGCGCTGCAAATATCACAGATGAGCCTCTTCCGCAGTTGGTGTTCTCGGAGACGGTGATTCGATTAGCGCGGCTGATGGTGTCGGCTCGTGTTCGTGATGGGGCTTTGGATGACAATGCTTTGAAGCACATCGTGATGAATGAACAATTGGTTCCATTGCTACAGCTGGAGCTTCCTCGAGGAACTGTTTTGCTCCGCAAGTCCGAGATTGCTAACTTCTTGTACCGGGCTTTGCCGCTTTCCCCTGGTGCGGACCTACCTGCAACTGATGCCGTTCCCATCATTGTTGGCGTTGTTGCTGTTCTTAATATCCTTGACCTGCCTAGAAAGAAAGCCTTCATTTTGCGTGAGCTTCTTTCAGTAATGGTACCAAGTCTAGTGCAAGCACGCAAAATTGGTGCCGCGGAGGTAGGCATTCATCCTGCTGCTGGGTTGGCATCTCTCAGCGACACAGCATTTGATGTGAATGCCCTGGACACAGGGTCTGGGAATATGGAGTCAAGCGTGCGTCTCCTTCTTGCGACTATTGGAGAAATATACGGTGTCCAACCTTCGTCGTTCTACGAATGGGAGAAGAGGCAAAGCAAATCATCTGGTGTCAGCGGGCAGCAGGAAAGCTCTGGATATGATTCAGTTGCTAGTATTGCCGAGCGAGCATTCCGACATGTAGTTCTCGATCGTTATGGTGATCTGAACTTGAAAATTGATGTCTTGAAAGCATGTATAAACTGCTGCGAAGCCCTTCCAGATTTCAATGGAGTTCTTCGTTTCACGGTTGAGCTTCTACAAACTATTCGGGGAGATATGATGCTGGGTGAAGCAATCAGATCCCCGCCGTATCTACCGCAAGACGAACAAGTCCGTCTTTTGAACAACATTAAGCGTACTGTGGGCGCAGGCACCAGACTAGGTGTTTCCGATCTGGTTGCAGAGTACTGGGATGACTTCCTAGTACGTGATGTCCAGTTATTGTCACTTGCGGATCCAAAAAAGCCTGTTCGGCGGTCCAAAACTGAACTGGATGCGGTCACCACAAGTTCGGACAAGGCGAAAAAGGATCCGTTTTTGTACAACCCCTTCGCCAAGCCTACCAGCAAGGCATTGGAAATGCTCACTGTCGCAGATGAACCTGCGCCGTTCCAAGTAACTCTGCAAAACCCTTACGAATTTGAGATCGAGATTGAACATTTACGCTTAGAGAGCACCGGAGTGTCGTTTGATGCTGTGGCAGAGAATTTTGTCATCGCTCCCCTTTCTGTGCAGGATATCACTGTTTTTGGTGTCGCCCATGGGGAAGGTAGCCTTCAGATTACAGGATGTATCGTGAAAGTGCGACACTGTCGTACGCGAAGGTTCCCCATCTTCAAGACATTTTGGAAACCCGAGCCTGAGGTCAAGTTTAAGCGAACGGGTCTGGGGGCAAAGAAGCCTCTTACAGAGCGCCCGGTTTCCTGGAGCTCAACGACATCGAAGGATGGCAAGGTTGATGTCAAGAAAGGTCCTGAAACATCAACATGTGAAGTCAAGGTCATCGCCAAACAGCCGTCACTTGTGATCGAATCTATGTCTCTATCGCAGTCTGCGATGATGGTCCTTGAAGGTGAAGTCAAAAGCTTCACCATTACACTTCAAAATGCCTCTTCGTGCCCCGTGGACTTTGTACTATTCACCTTCCAAGATTCAACCACCAGACAGCTACAGTCTGCATTGAGTAACAGGGATCTATTGCCGGTTGAGATCTACGAGCTGGAGCTCAAATTAGCAACCAAGCCCGCTTTGCGATGGCGCCGGCAGGGCGAGGATCCCAATGATTGTTCGATTGCAGCAGGCCAGAAGGCAACCTTCACCGTTGACGTTCTCGGAAAGCCTGGTTTGCAGGATACGACAGTCCAGATCGATTATTCCTGCGTTGGGGCAGCCCCGGGGTGAATTGCCGGATATATTCTATACCCGACAGCTGTTTGTGCCGTTGACAGTCACGGTCAACGCGAGCGTTGAGGTTGCCCGCTGTGACATTCTTCCGTTTAGTGGTGATTTCGCCTGGAAGAACAATATTGATTCATCTGCCGGCATCGATTCTATACAAAAGCCGGATGCGTTGCTCTCCACCACTGACAACGACCCCTTCTCGCAAGTCCTCGGGCGTCTCGGTAACGGGGCTTATGGGCCTGATCACTGTGTCGTATTGCTTGACCTGCGCAACGCATGGCCGAGTCCTCTATCGGTGTGGTTGCGCGTAAGTGAACAAACGATGGCAATTCTCCCACCGGATGCAACAACCGAGGATGATCCTGAGGGCAAATACTCTGTCGACGGGGAGCTCCAACCCGGGCAAGTTTGTCGGTTTGTTCTGGTTTTGCCTCGCATCTACTTAGATAACCCACATGCCTCTATCCCCGTCGTCAACACCGGCACTCGGAGACAATTCGTCGTCAGTGCCAACAAACTCTCTTTCGAAGCCGAGGCGGCGTCGCGCGAGGCCTTCTGGTTCCGGGAAGAGCTCCTCAAGAGAGTCCTGGGAGGCTGGAAAGAACATGCCACCGGCCGCGAGGGATCCATCGATCTCCGAAACGTCCGATTGAACAACCGTATGGTCGAAGCCATGCGTCTCGAAGACGTCGAAATGCAATTCTCTCTGACCTCGCCATCATCTTCACCCGAGACCTCCGACGCAGTGGAACAAACCGGCCGCTCACGCTTCCGCGTCAAGACAGACGATCTCCTCACCTTAAATGTCACCGTCCACAACCGCTCCTCCCGCCCCATCCACCCTCTCCTCCGTCTCCAACCCAGTCTCCGCCACCAACCAAACAACATCGCCCTAGACTTAACCCGTCGTCTCGTGTGGACCGGAATGCTGCAGCAAGCACTCCCTATCCTGGCCAGCGGCGAGTCCACCAATGCCTCCATTGGTGTTACGGTCCTCTGCCGTGGCGAATACGAGTTTGGTGCAAGCGTTGAGGAAGCCAGACTCTTACGTCCGTCTCTCGACGATGATGGTGATTCCGCTGCTCGCTACAACGACGATGGTATCATGGATACCTTTGGTGCGGATGTTGTGCGACGGCGACGCATTTGGCATGCAAAGGAGCTGTGTATCATCCATGCCAGCGACTCATGATCATGATTTTGATGTATGATTTTGTTTCTGGTCTATTCTCGTGTCATTTGAACGTGACAATAGACATCACATACATTAGATCTTGTCTAGCTTCTTTGTTTTTTTTTTTTCTTTTAGCTTAATTCGATGATGACCATGTAGCATACCCTCAACACCATTCTGTACAAACTTCAGATAGATATTTCAAACGTGATCAGTTTCTCATTGATAAATTGCAAATATTTCAATCTGTGGAAAGATGACATTGATGAAGTCCAATGTTTTAATTGGACCAATGGGTTCGGGTGGACCTCCCAAGGTCGGCATTTCCTCCGCTTTCTATTGGCTGGGAGTTTACCCCACGATCCCACCTGGGCACTCCAAGGTAAATTGCCGTATGATCCATGTCTCGTTGAAAAGGGAAGCATATACGATCTCTAGGGACATGTATATATATCACGGGATATACCTCAATCGGATATGTTCCCATAGAATTGGTATAGATAGCATCTATATGGATACGGAAATCATGTTGCCAAGTTCCTAGATAACCTGTGATTTACTAAACAGATAAGAACTGCAATATAGGTAACTAGGTAAATATATCGAGATATCGGACTTCGCTGCGGGGCTTTATCGTGTGCAGAGGTAACATTACGGCTTTTCCCCGCACTTCCCCCGTTTACATAAATAGCCCCCATATCCCTTGACTTGAACATTCAACTTCAAGACTCTATCTACTTGCAGTCATGGCCCAAACTCACCTCCTTACTTTAAACTATAAAGGCGACCACAACAAGCCTGATACAATCTATGACACTCAAAACTTCATCGACAATGAATTCCTTGCCTCCAGAACAACAACATGGATCGACGTCCACGACCCCGCAACAAACAATGTAGTCTCCCGAGTCCCCGAAACAACCCTCGACGAGCTCAAAGCCGCAGTACTCTCAGCCCAAAATGCCTTCCCCGCCTGGCGAGACACCAGCATCATGAAGCGACAAGAAATGATCTTCAAGCTAACCAACCTGGTCCGCGAGAACATGGATTCCCTAGCAATCTCCATCGTCACAGAACAAGGCAAGACCTTCGCCGACGCAAAGGGTGACGTTCTCCGCGGACTACAAGTCTGCGAAACTGCCTGCGGAATCACCACCCAGCTTCCCGGCGAGGTCCTTGAGGTAGCAAAGGATATGGAAACCCGTTCCTACCGTCTCCCGCTTGGAGTCGTTGCGGCTATCTGTCCATTCAACTTTCCCGCCATGATCCCTCTCTGGAGTCTCCCGATTGCCATCGTGACTGGTAACTGTCTGATTCTCAAGCCGACTGAGCGCGCACCTGGTGCTTCGATGATTATCGCTGAGCTGTGTAAGAAAGCGGGCTTCCCGCCGGGTGTTGTGAATGTCATTCATGGATCCAAACCTTCTGTGGACTTTATCTTGGACGCCCCGGAGATCAAAGCTATTTCGTTCGTTGGGTCCAATAAGGTTGGCGAATATATCTACAACCGTGGCACCGCGAATGGAAAGCGTGTACAGGCGAATCTGGGGGCTAAGAATCACGCGGCCCTTTTGCCGGATAGTAATAAGAAGCATGCTTTGAATGCTATCGCCGGTGCTGCATTTGGAGCAGCTGGTCAGCGTTGCATGGCACTAAGCGTCTTGATTACGGTTGGTAAGGCTCGCGAATGGCTCCCGGAATTGATTGAGAGTGCCAAGGGGTACCAGGCTGGAAGTGGATTCAACGCACGATCTGATCTGGGTCCATTAATTACACCCCAGAGTCGGGATCGCTGTGTAGACCTGATCTCGAGTGCGGAGAAGGAGGGTGCTACTATCGCCTTGGATGGTCGGGACCAGAAACCGGAGGGTTTCCCTAATGGAAACTGGGTATGGAAGTCCCAAGTCCCTGTGTTAATTTCAATTCCTACGAACCAGAACCATATTACTAATACGTCAATTTAATAGGTCGGTCCGACTATTATCACCGGAGTGAAACCTGAAATGAGATGCTACCAAGAGGAGATCTTCGGCCCTGTGTTGCTTTGCATTGATGCGGATACAATCAACGGTGCAATTGATATTATCAACAGCAACGAATGGGGTAACGGCGCAGTCATCTTCACACAGTCTGGATCTAGCGCGACGCACTTCCAGAAGCGTGTCGAATCCGGTCAGGTTGGAATTAACGTTCCTATCCCTGTCCCCCTTCCCATGTTCTCCTTCACTGGTAACAAGCGAAGTGTTGCTGGAACGGGAATGCTTAATTTCTATGGAAAGGATGGCATCCGGTTCTATACACAGTGGAAGACTGTTACGTCGCTTTGGAGAACTGAGGATGCTACTGAGCTTGAGAAGCCAACTTCGATGACTTGATTTGTGGTCAGTAAATTGCATATGGCGGACTTGGGAAGCATATCTTGGGATTGGTTTGGAAGGTCCGTGATGGGCGTAGGCATGTTGGGCATTTTTGGCTCTGGGGATTATTTCATGTGAACAAGATACATAGAGTATGTCGGAGCATCCGTGGAAATCTTTCTAGATGTCTTTTCAACTGTCTTTTTCCTTCCTGGTATCATAGCTAGAGAAGTAATAATCAGGGATGTGGAAAAATACCGGAATAGGAATAACATTACGCATGATAGTGCGGAGCAGAAAGGCGGTATGTACAATATACCAGGCGGTAAAAAGCATAAAAAATCGAGGGGCGTCTCTACATATGTACATATGTGTAACAAGGGAATAATGTGGACAAAGGTTGATGATATGGCTGGCAGTCCGTTGACCGTTGCCATCAGGATGAATCGTTGACTCGAAAAAAAAAAACATTCCAATCTACCTTGTATGTATTAACTCACACCACCGCCTATTAACTAGGCACAAGATGTCTTCATCTGTTTTTGCCAATTTAACCAGACGTTGGTCACCTTATCATCAACCAGGGCCCAAGCCCCAGATCTCAAAAATTCCCATCGATGGCGAGAAAAGTGCGGAGGAAATTGCACTCGAAGAAGCCGGCGATCTAAACGCCCTCCAACGATATCGTCATGAAGTCCACCAAATCACCATGTATGAACATCACCCTCCAATAACCGAGCTTCTCGAGACCGAGGAAGACTTCCCCCGTCACTTTCAACTAGAGCTATCCTTACGCGAAGGAAACGACCAATCAGAAGAGGTGCAAGAGAATCTTAAAGCCCAGCGCAGGCTTCTTTGGATGCTATCGCGCGAATGGTGGATGCTGAAGAATGAATTTGGAGAAGGTATTGTGAAGAGGGCATTCGATCTATGGCGCTCACATCCTAGATGGTACATGGATCAGGTTCTTGTCGAGTACTGTTAGGGACGCAAGGATGTTGTTCTCGTTATTGCGGATGCTGTGTTACGCGTCCAGTTGATCCAACGCGTAGGGTTGGGGCGGGATATTGTACTCTTGCTTGTGAGTGCTGTCGTGAAGGGAGGGGATTCTATCTCTCGAAAGAATATCATGAGCTTATTCAGGGTTATTATGATTATCGGAATACACGGAATGCGTATGATCGGATTGAATTGGCTGCTTTCTGGGGACTACGTGTGGATAGTTGTGAAAGGATAATTGTGAATGTCCGTTTGATATGATCGATGAATCGCCAGTCTTCCGTTTGATAGTAGGAAAGCTGAGATATTAGGCTTGTATGAAAAGGATAATGAGTCCACGTCAATGAAAGACTCAGAATTGACTCTCACTTGAGTCGGATTGTATGTGGATGGTATCTAGTGTCTTTGATTTGCTCAATGACAGTTCATCCTGTTCTGTGTTTAATTGATTGAAGCTCTTTTCTGCAATCAGAGATAGACTTTGTTTTACTATGGGCGAGGTCAAATCCGACCCTTCACGGGAATTTTCAGGAAAATATGTATTGCCTTTACCTATATGTGTGCATCTAGACTGACTTTTTTCCACTCTAGTCAAAGTCGATCAATCAGAGGCCGGCATTGATGGTCGAGTCATCGTACCTTCCAGTTTCTATTTTATTTCATCCCAATAACGTCGTCTCGATGGTACCGGTATCCAGAGGACAATATATATATATTTCCAGACACAAAACTTCTCTGTGCAACCGAGATTGGGAGAGCCTCTATCCAGCAATTAAGAATATAGCCTGTGTCTAGGTTCTTATCGACACCGGGGCTATTATCTTATGTAAAACAAACTTGAATGCCCTCTTGGGTATTTTATTAGCCCGATATCTGACTAAAGGCGTAGAGTAATGGTGGTGAGAACTACGGTAGCTTTGGGGGACCACCATGACAACACAGTTCTCATCTGGTGGCAAAAGAGTTATTGGCATGTGATTACTTCTGTTGCTATTCATGATGCTATGCATTCTGAATTATCAGTGAACATATAAATTGGAGGAGATATACGAAGGTCGCACTATATATATATATATATATATACAAGGTTAAAGAACCATAACATTGTGGGAATAGGCCGGACTTATGTAACTAAAACAAGCAACGCTGGAAGAATATATGATTAAACGACTGCTCTCACAAGTGATACTAACAAACAAGGGAGCGCTATAATTTGTAATGCGAAGGGGTATATAAAAATTTGTCCACAATATGAGTTTGGTAGATACTAGCATTGTGGTTTTTATCGACTGAGCTCATTCAAATATCATTAAAACTCTCCTCTTTCAACAGCCCAGCCGGGCTAGCTCAATCGGTAGAGCGTAAGACTCTTAATCTTAAGGCTGCGGGTTCGACCCCCGCGTTCGGCTATTCCTAAAAACCAAACCTGAGATTTCTTTTTTTGCTCTTTTCAAAATTCTTTCTGCATGAGAATTGGATGAGTTTTCAAAGGTCCACTTAGGGCTGCCGGTTCCGGCAAAACCTTGGTTGGAGTCTTGGCGTCATGTGTTACATAAGCCTAATTAAGCTCCTCCAAAGATTCTGAGCAATATCTATACTTCAAGCATCCCAGTCAATGTCGATCACATCTCTTCCAGTCGAGCTAGTGCATGAAATCTGCAGCTATCTGCAGCTACCACAGTTGCACTCAGATTAACAGACCGTAAATTATACCGACAATCGCTTCATAAATTCGGATCGGTATTTCAAGAGCTTTCGATTTCTTGCGACAAGCGACGGTCTTCGTAACCTAGAAGAGATCGCGAAAATAGGATTTGTCCGCGAACGAGTCTAGGGACTATGGAGGATACCAACCGTCTCCGAGAGTACTAGACGAAATAAAAGAGAATGTGCGATTACGCTGTCTCATCAAAAAGCTGCGAAAGGCTACAGGGTGTTGTTATGTTTAGACTTCGGTATGCCAAATATCAAACTATGATCGAAGACAATCGCAATTTTCTGCTGTCTAGAACATTCAACACTAGACTTCGGAAATGCGTTGCATGCTTCAAGAAGCTTGACATGATTGGACTCGCGCATTATACGACTCCGTTTTTACTTGATCCACGACAGCAGAATGTTCGATTTCTGGGTTGGCGCCGTCTTAGAGACCAAATAGACTTTCGATTCCAGCTCATTGGCACCATTAAGGCCTTTCCAAGCACTTGGGTCTCGGAAAATCAGAAAATTGCATACATGTGGTACTGATAACTATGATGTTCTCTCCGAGATCAATATCCCACAATCGCAATATGATTCTCTTCTTTCTGCTCTGGAGCATCTAGAAGATCCTCGCATATGGACATACTTCGAGAAGCCTATAACTAGCCTCTGATGATTCATTCATAGTATTTATTAATTATAAAAAAATAATAAAACAAAAACATACAACAGTGAGGATTCGCTGGTGGTCACCCACCCAACTACTAACTCACCGGCGTGTGGCTTAAGTACGGCTGAGCGGACGGGAAGCCCTGTTTTCCACACCCTATGGTCGTATGTGCTAGGTTACGTGTGGTCAAGGAATATAAGATGAAGAAATAAAAGTTGCGCTGTTGCAAGGAGAGCGTTCCCCAACTAGAGGTGAGTGCGCTATAGGCAGGGTGAGGTTGATTGGTGACTTCATTAGGTCGCGAGCCCTCACTGGAAACCCGGCCAACGTTGATCGGCCGTATAGTTTCTGGTTTGCAAGCAACATCAAAAGCTACATTCGATAAACAATACCTGGCAATGGTACTCATCGACAGAGATTTCAAAATATTCACAAAAAAAGGGAACCATTCAATTTAAGCCTAGAACCATCGTTGCGATACCCAACTAATCAAAGAACACCGCTATACCAGCTTTCAAGCCATAACGCTTCTTCCACCATCTTCAGTGAGTCTACTTCTGACTCGCACTTCTAGGAATCCAGGTCCCAATTTTTGGACTATTCCATCCATGTCACTTCCTGCAGGGGTTCCGATCACAGCACTTGGGGAGAAAAGCAAAGCCTCACCAACTCGAAGTCGGACTATTCTGTCAAACAGCGATTTCTGGGAAACACTTCTGCATTCTTTGTGCGTACTGGATTCTCTCGAGACGTCTTCGCCTATCGCAACAGCCGCTATATGGTGCTTCAAAACGCGAAGCCACTCCGGTGACGAAAATCGATGAACAACGGTGATAGAGCAGAGGCCAAGAAGAGCGGTCGATATTGTCGGCTCTTGGGTTGAAATCACAATGCGGACTCCAAGGTGGCGCTGGAGTCTCACAGCAGATAGAAGAGATTCGGTGAAAGATCGTGCTTCAACAGAACTGTCCATATACTAGCGTAATAATTAGCGAAATCATTAGTGTGTGGAACGAAACTAACTTTGTGGGCCTCATCCAGCGCCACTATGCGACCGACATCTGTGTTTTGTTCTAAAAATATTCCTAAGCATATGTTGAAAAGGGAACAAGCCGTATCAGAAGAGATGCACGGGCAGGAAAGGTCGACTATGGTCAGTTGACTCGGCTAGTATTCTTAGCCGATATAGCATACAATGCGTAGGATAGGAGTAGCGTACCCGTGGCGTCCAATCAGAGCCCCTTCTTTTTGCTTTGACCTTTGCCCCAATATGTGGAAATGCCTGTTTTGAAGGCATGAAACTCTCCAAAGTATCGAGACGTTGCTTTAATGGCTCGAGTTGGCCTGGAGTAAGTCCAGAAACAAGTATTCTGGTCTTAAACCCAGCATAATCAAAACCAGTCCCACGACTTTGCTGTTCAACTCGCATTTCACGAAGAATTCGCTGAACAGTGTGCATATATAATGGAAGTGGGCCATTATTATGACCAACAGCCATCAGATCTAGCATGCGTTTGGTGTTAAGATCTGCTTGATCAATCTTCAATGCTTCGACTTTGATATTGAATCTTGAGTATGTCCCCTAAACAAATAAGCAAAGCGATCAAAAGCAAGTACGAGGAGAATGCATTACCTTTATAGTTCGGAGGTTTGTGGGAGCACACAGGACCCTGATTTCGATATCCGAATTTGAAGCAAGAAAGGCCGCTTCACAAGGGGATCCTCCGCTGTCGCAGATGAAGGTATCATAATGAAACACAACAGCTGTAAGAGGGCTTGAAAGGTTCCCTGATTTCGAGGGAATCAAGCAGCCTTCCAGAATACATGACAAGGTATGACTTTTCCCTGACCCTTGAGAACCACATATGAAGGTACTAGAAGGGGAGGAAACGTTGAAAAAAAGCCTAGGATCTTTTTCCCAAGTGCTCCGATCATTAAGAACCTCAGAATCCGACACACTTGCCTTCGTGATTCCAGCCAATAATCCATACTGCGAAATTTCTCCAGCGGGCTTCGACGGAGATTGATCGCAGCAACGACTGAGAACGTGGCTCGTGAACACTGGCGCAAGTGAATTTTCTTCAAGTTGCTCTTCTTGACTCTCGAGCTTTAGCAGACTAAGATGGTATTCCAATTGACGATCTTGAACAAGAGGTTAACAATGTCGCTGAAACCGAAGGAAGAAGAATACACACCGTTAGGGCCGGTCTTGCATACAGAGCGTTCAGACATAATTGGAGAAACTTTGAATCTTTGGGAAGATACTTATCTGGGGTTTTTGGCGGGCATTTCGGTGTCTTTTATAAGACTTCCAGGAATCTCGTTGACTTCTTTGACCTACTAATCGAGGGTTTACCACACTATGCTGAACTAAAGATTTGCCTCGATAAAGTCTACTGTTGCACACGTGATTCGCACTGCCTGTCTTTCTAGGCCAAGAAGTCTGGTGTCGATTATACGGTCAAGGTATCAGTCGACAAGAAATCTCCAGGAATAGAAGTTTGAACAACGTACTATCCAAATTTGGATATTACGACGTTAGGTGGTCGATAGTCCCTATTTCGGCGGAATCGAGCGACAACTCAAGCTTGAGGCGCTGCTGCTATACGGCAAGGGACACTAGAGCTACAGAGCTGCCGAGTTCGCATCATGGAATGTTGGCCCTCTGTGACTGATCATATGCGTGTTCTCTTCACCACCCATAACCTATGCAATCAAGACCAACAACGTGTCCGATGCGATGCATACATACAGCCAATCGCAAGCCACTCAACACTTCGCAGTTAAACCCCAATATGTGAGCGTGCTAGATTCGAAGGATTTCAATTATATTTAAACACTTTTAATCCCTCAAACTTCAGCATATGCTCACTCTTAACAATACAATACTTTTTTACTTCATCCAAAATGTCCTTTCAACTCGAGATTCAGAGAATTCGGGATACGATTGGGTATCAACAATTATCGGAATCTGGGACCTTAGAAGCTCTAACAGCTGCTGGTGTTGACAAAAATAACCCCGATGGAAACAAAAGACTTTCTCAAATGGGGGTTTCCCTTATAGAATTTCATATCATCGAGATGGGATACAGAACAAGGTTCAACAGAGGTATTTTTTTATCTCGGAGTTAAAGCATAAGTCATTAACATCGAAAAGGAAAAGTAGATCGCATTCGATCCACCCTGACAACAGCGGATTATCGAGCGCTAGTAGCCAGACATAGTGGCATTGACCAACACATCAAGTACAACCCTGCTTCTGGAAGCCAAGCTGCCGGTGTTCTTGGTCAAGCAGTGAGCGCTCTTATAGCTGTTTTACATCTTGAAGCCAAGGACCCGGACATTTCTCGAGATGGAATGTTGCGCCTGGGGTACTACAAATCACAGTCCACAAAATTGAAAAAGACTATGGCTGACTTCCTAGATTCTTGAGCGTTGGGGAATACAATGCCGACCATAGCGAGTTATTAAACCAACACAGGGCAATGATCCTGCCTCAACAGCCAGCACAAAACCCATCACCTGCAATCCTTGACTTTGAAGATACATTTTTGAACCCAATCAGCCCGTCTGAGCTCCGATTTTTGGCATCCCTTCCAACTTTGAGCAGGGGCCATTCAGTACACACAAGTCAGACGATGATAGATGACGTGTTGAATGGTTCTCTGGAATTCGAAAACTCAAACGCGTCGTCAACTAATGCGAAGAGAACCATTGATATCGTTGAAGCAGTTGAACAGCCAAACAGGAAACGACAAGAGATTGGTGAATATTGTCGGGCGACGATCCTCAGGGACACGGAGAAATGTAAAGCTCAAAATTTGCCCCTTCCAAGAGAAACATTCTTCAACCCGCACATTGAGGCTCGTGTGCTAGAGCTAAACTGCAAGGTTACCGATGCCTCTTACACCATCCTGGCTCAAATTGCCGGCTCTAGCTCTATCGTCGCCTTGAAAGAAGCGTTGGAGTGCTCAAGGTCATGGCCTCAAATTCAGAATTGGAGAGTCTCGGAACATGCCACACGACACGAGAGATTCGCAATCATTGGAGATCTAGAGGTTCGGGAAATGTATTGCGCTCTTCTCAAAAGGTATCATGTAATGGAGCTGTTCAGAAACTGTGGTGGATCTGATAGCCGGATTACAACAAAGGTGGTCATGTGCACAGGAAGAGAGATCTTACACGGTAGTGGCAGGATAGGTAATCCTAGCCATATCGATGAAGCCAATGTGACGGACAGAATGATGAAAGAGGTATTTCCGAGCCTTCAGCCTGGATGCAGAGACTATGAATCTAGAAGAAGATCCATGTCTCGCCTTCGAGTACTCGGAAGACGGCTTCAAATGTTCGCAGACAAGTTCGGCAACAGCAGTCTCGCGTTCATGCAACCGTGCAAAGTTACTGGAGATCCGGAAAAGCCAATATCCGACCACATGTGAGTGAACATAGTAATTTGGGTTCCGCAAAATAGCGTTGCTAATGATAGGCAGGATCCTCGCACCAAGCGATGCCGACTTTAAGCTATTCCTCGACATACTTGAGGAGTCGCAGGGCGGCCTGCTTCGTCGATTTAGCACCGCTGCTGAGAAAATCGTTCGTCATTTAATTTATGAGAACATGGAACATCCTGAAGCTTTTCATTTGGAAACCGTGGATTCTAAAGAAATAATGGAGCATCCCAAGGGCTCGCCGGGCCTTTTGAGGATGCTGGATTAAGAAAAATGTTGTTATTGATTTCAAGTTCTTCGATGGATGGCAGTCGCGCTGTTTTTTGTGTTTGTGAATGTTTAAAAATACAACTTTCTACTTTAGAATAGAGCTGAAACGGACTACACCACCAAGTTCTTTAATATTCGTGTCATTTTATATAGACCCAGTTTAGTATGATGCAGGGGTATGTCATGTAGATGAGTCTAGCAAACAAAGAGAACTGCGAACACGGATGTGAAAGGAAACAGATGTTGACCACGAACGATCGAAGTATTTTGTTTTCCCTAATTCTTGGATGTACACTCAAAATACCAAGGCCCTTCACCATTTTGTAAACCTTTGTAATGTTTTGACCAAGTATATGTGGGTCAGAATCTCAGAGACGTCCGGACCAGTACTATTCTTCCTGTGCAAGCTAGCGTCAAAAATTTTGACGACACGAGCTTAGCTATGGAACAGTTTCTTGTCTTTTGCTTGTTTGGAAGCCTTGTTGGGCTTACTATTTCTTCGGCCACTTTCAACAATGTTTTCTCGGCATCAATTTCCAATACTACCATTCAGCTGACGGGGGCTTCGGTACCTCTGAAAGACGCCTCCAATGCTTTGAACTTCATTGACGAGTTGAGATAACTAGATGTATCTTTTACAATGCTACACCAGGTTTTGCGAGTCTATCTGAAGTGCTTCCGGACGACCTTTTATACGATGACCGGCCTGAGTAGACTGGGATTGCTGACCTCGCTATTTTTCGATGAAATTAATCTCAAGGGGCAGGATCTTGGGAACCAGCGCTTCCAGGAATAGTCAAAGTCAGCGATGGGTCATTCCTTGGTTATTACTTACTTACACATTAATATATTGAGATATTTTGAGAGATATCCTAGAAATAATCGCTGCAATTGCATTCCGGACTTGGTTTACTGCAGCTCTTCCCCTCCCTTTGTTTCAAAGTATCGCCTGAAATATAAATATTACAGACATGCTCACACCTCTAGGGCTTGGTGACCCATGTTATCCCTGACGGCCAGCATTTAGCATCCATCGAGCCAGTCCCCCTCGTCAATGAGGCTCAACCCTTGCTTGCCTCTATCCCGATACTGTTACACTTTTCCTTCAGCACACTACTCAGCATTCTCAATTTAGAGTTGAGGTGGCTACTGCCATAAGTGATCCACTCTCGATCGGAGATGGAACTGCCGAATTCCCCTCACTTAGATTCAATTTATGCAAACCTTTACTTAATCTCTACCTCCTTTAGATATATGTAGGTAGTTAGGATCACTCACATCTCACCCCCGTTTAATTTTTGCACTCTATGATTCCTTCCCCCATGCAAGATGATACATACGACCATAGGGTGTGGAAAACAGGGCTTCCCGTCCGCTCAGCCGTACTTAAGCCACACGCCGGTGAGTTAGTAGTTGGGTGGGTGACCACCAGCGAATCCTCACTGTTGTATGTTTTTGCTATTTTTTTTGGTTCCGAATCATTCATTCATAATAAATAATTATTAGTCTATATATGTTTGTATCCAGAGGCCCGATTGGGAGCCCAAATAGTATTGATATGAAAGGCAATGCACTAGCCGGAAGAACTCAGCCAATCACCTGTAAGAGAGTTCCCTAGGAGACCTATCCGCTCCTATAAAGTTATTCCATTAATCCGTGTGGTATAACTTTCAGATCTCTAACAAATGGGAATCCTAGGATAGCAAATGCGGGGATCAATCAGTGCCATTCCCCTAGTTTTTTTTGTTCCTTTCATATTTAAGTAGAAAGCGCTGAATGCCGGCGGCCCTGATAGGACCCAGCCTTCTCTCTTCCATTTCTCTCTACACCTCCGAAATCACCATTTCTAGATAATATCTCAGCTTCAACCCAGCTGCCCATAGTTTGATGCGACAAGCAATTACCATGATTCAAGAAACTGTAGCACTTCTAAAGGCCCACTGGGTCTTGGTGCTTCTCTTGGCAGTTATCACGCACCTTGTCTACAATTACGCCAAGGGGGGACTTTGGAGGATACCAGGTCCGTGGTTGCGAGGGGTTTCTTCCCTTCCCCGCATCCTCTCAGTTTATAACAACAAGTCCCACGATGAAGACATCCAGCTGCATCGAAAATATGGCAACATCGTACGTCTGGCGCCAAATCTACTCTCGATAGCCGACCCTGCCGAGATCAACCAAATATACGGCATTGGGACGAAATTCTATAAATCTCGGTTCTACAACCTCTCTACGACATACGATGACGAGGGCTTAGTTCCGGACACGTTTGTTCTGACCGACAAAGTAAAACTCCATCACGTGTACCTGATGATCCATACTAACTGCTAAGACTCTACACACGAGAATGAAAAGGAACGCGTCTAACGCGTACTCGACAAACGGCCTAGTGCAGATGGAATCATGGATCAATCCAGTCACCGAGCGACTGGTGAGTAAATTACATCGCCAAGCAGGGGAGCCCATTGAGATGTCAAGCGTATTGAAAGACTACGCCATGGATGCCGTCTTTGCTGTCACATTTGGGAGAGACTTTAACTACATTGAAAAAGGCGACATCCTGAAGATGTATAGCATCTTGGAAACTGTCGCTGACTACATGGCAGTCGTAAGTCTCAGTCCTCTCTTTGCACCCCTTTCGCCCCAAGTGCTACAGCTCTGGCCTGACCTGCAACAGTTTGGACAAATCCCCTGGATTCATAAATTTCTCCTGGGTCGGCCAATTATCGCCAAGCTCATGTTTGGTAGCGGCGGCGGCGATAAGGAAATGATGCAGCTCGCCGTGTCCCAGATCGAGTCCGCCAAGCAGAATTCATCCGAGGGCGGACCTTTGACCTTTCTCCAGCGATTGCTCCTAAACCAAGCCAAGGATCCCTCATCTATCAACGACAGAGAGATCATGACACATGCATTTGGTAACATTTCCGCAGGGAGCGATACCACTGCCATTGCTCTGCGTTCCATCCTCTACCACATCCTAAAAGACCGCCGCGTTTATGATAAGCTCTACGATGAATTCCGTGTTCTGGATACTCCCGTTCAATTCACCGACGCTAACAAGCTGCCCTATTTCGCTGCTGTCATTCAAGAGGCTCTCCGGCTACATCCTTCAGTCGGCATGATGCTCGCCCGCCTCGTCCCTGCAGGAGGTGCAGATTTGTGCGGGTTCCATATCGCCGAGGGCACGGAAGTTGGCATCAACCCGTGGGTATTGCAACGCGACCCGGAAGTGTTTCCCGATCCTGATAGCTTTCGTCCTGAACGGTGGCTGCCAGAGGAGACGGATGATAACCAGCGTAAGCTTATGAACAGGTCGTTTTTCACCTTTGGTCATGGTGCGCACACCTGCAGCGGACGTTGGATCAGTTTGATGGAGATGAAAAAGGTGATTCCGTCTCTAATGCTGAGATTTGAGATGACGTTGGTAAGTGAGGAGAAGTATGGGTTTAAGAATCGTTGGTTTACGCCGCAGCATGGTCTATGTGTGAAGTTTATCGAGAAGGCTCCATAGAAAGTTCTTCTGAAAAAATCCAAGTTGCATGTTCAGTCGACGAGCTAAGGGTGGAATTGGCATTGATTATGAAAGTCCTGCTCATATGATGTAAACTCCTCATCCCTGTTAAATTGGCTGTCGTTTGACCAAAAGTCTGTCGGACATACAGTTTCTCTGGTTGTTGATTGGTCCTAGTACGACGAAAAATTATGTACATTGCATATAGGGGTCACGCATGGCCTAGCTCAAGCTTGAAATCACCCGACGTGCCATCTCAATATAAAAAAAGGAATTGTGACTGTGCCAACTCATCCTATAGCTACATAGTCCGTATGTAGTAATTTCAGTCTCCAAACTTTCCAAATCCTGATCGAATATTTACAACATATACTTTTCACAAATTTATACAGAATTGAAGTTAACCAGGCCGATTCCGACACATTTCAACATCCCCACTATAGTGGGGTTAGATCCGTTTAAATATAGAATATATGACGTACACAAGTCCAATAATGCCTGTCTAAGTGGCTCCATGTCTTACTTAGTATGCTATCGTCCCAGAAATGGCTAGGATCGCCGGAACCCAGTTGCATGGCTCTCTCCTTTTGACTTTGACAAAATCGTTCGAAACGATATTAGGAACTCACAGTACACAACATGGTGGATTCACAATACGGACAAGGCTCTTTACGCTATTTTTTCTTTCACGGAAACCACGGGGACATACCCATTCCACCTCACATGTCCGTTGAGGCCAAAATTCTGGTGTTTAACGGTGAAGGTCAAATGTAGGCTATGTTTGCCTACTTCCGCTGGCGTTGAAAGGATGTTCTAATAAATAAGCTTATTGGGCGAGAATTTTGAAGATAGTCCATCCCGATATCACTTCAACAATGGAATATACGATAGCATGGATGGCCCAAACGAGAGGCCTCTTCCAGCAAAGCCATTGGTTGAAAGACTTTTGAAGAATGTCTCGGTGCCTTCCCTTGTTGCAGCTGAAGTCCCTAGGTAGGTGTTAGTACACACTACGCACGATGGTTACTGATACCAATGGGCAGCCATCAAATGGGGATCGGACTTCAAACACTAGATCCGTTTCTTTATGTGTAAGTCTTTTTTCCATGAGTGTCCTCGATACATCTGACAGTCTGTCTTACAGCGCAATTTTGGTTCTCGGAAGAGACGACATCCGCCCCTGCACTGCCGATGACAGAGAATACTTAGCCGTTATGATGCAAGCTTTTGTCCCTCGGCTTTTAACCTCAATGGCTCCGACGGCTAGCGAGTACCTTCCAGGCGATGCTCGTAACTTGTGTATCGAGGTCGCCAATCGCATGGAACTCATTGAAGATGACTCCAATTTCCAGACTTTCATCGCAATGTACCGGGGACGTTATGTCCAAAAGCCATTGCCGCAAAGAGCTGTGGTTGAGCTATGCTTGCTTCATGTTTTGAAAATGCCCTTCGAGCTGAATTCCGCCATCCAGAACTCGCTCATACGTTACTGATATGACTTTCATACTTGCCAATTGCCATATATATGGAGTGGGTGTGGTGTGGTGCCCACTCGCTCTCCTTCCAGATAGAAATCGGCCTCACATTCGTCGTACTTAATATATTGGAACGTTTCACAAGCAATAGTGAAAAATAATTAATATAATAAAAAATAGACCGATTAATCCATAATGAACAGAGAATGGAGAATTGCTCCCATTGTTTCATCTTTGGATTCGAAAGCAGATCAGTAATCATTTTCAAACCAGCGAGCCCCCCGAGGTCGGGTGGGCGTCTGGATTGCGCATAGGGAATTTGTTCAGTCATCATTTAAAGCTGATAGAGTTAATTACATATACATAGGATGGATTTATAATCTGTCTAAAGACTTCCAGAATTTGTTTGAGGTTATATAAGTAATAGAAATTTCTACACCTCCTTATACTAGTTGTCAAGACCTATAAACTACTTTGCTACAAATCCTTCCTTTAGTCCTTTTTTTACATCATGTCCTCATCGACTATCAAATCTGTGTTGGTCATTGGACCAGGTGGAAATGTAGGCAGATCAACCGTCAAGGCCTTGTTGGACGAGAAATTCGAGGTCACTGGGCTCACTCGACAATCATCTGAGGCCATTTTGCCTCCAGGTGTGAAACACATCAAGTCCGACTACTCCGAGGCATCACTACGCGATGCATTCAAAGGCCAAGATGCAGTCATAAGCACCATTTCTAGCATCGTCCCAGGAGATGCCTTGACCCTCCAGAAGTCTCTTGTTGACTCCGCCATATCTGCCGGCGTGAAGGTCTTCTTCCCATCGGAGTTCGGTATTGACACTTCGGATGGTTCGGCCTCTGAGTACATTCCATTCCTCGTGGATAAGATCCAGACCGTCGACTATCTCAAGGCTCAACAAGACAAAATCTCTTGGACAGCAGTGATCACGGGATCCCTATTCGACTGGAGCTTGAACATCCCCGGATTTGGGGGTTTGGATGTACCTGCGCGTACAGCCACGGTCTTTGATGGTGGCGATATTTCCTACGAAGCCACAAGTCTTGATCAGGTCGGAAGAGCAATCGCTCGGTCTTTGAAAAATCCCGACCTGACCAAGAATCAATATGTCTATGTGAATAGTTTCACTGTCACGCAGGATAAAGTTTTGTCTGCCCTTGAGCGAGCGACGAACGAGAAATTCACACTTTCCAAAGACACCGTTGAAAATCTTTGGCAGGATGGGGCTACCAAAGTGAAGGATGGACAACTACTTGGTACCTTGTCTATGATTGCTGGATCCATACTTGGGAAAGGAGGATTGGCGAACTATTCCAAGACTAAAGGGCTATGGAATGAGATCCTGGAGTTGCCGCAAGAGGACTTGGATGGGTTCGTGAGAGAATACTTGACAGGAGGAACTGTTTGATCGAGAGACAGGGGGGGAGATCACCCAGTGCTGTATTGTCGTTGGCTTAGAATAGTATCAATGAAAGTTTTGGCTGAAAAATAATATTAGTGATCAGATCCCCAGTGCCATATGCGAATAAAATGCCGGTTTTCTGCTGAGTATCAGTCGGGCGCCTCGTATCGGCATTCCGGCTGAAATGAAAGTGGATCGATGATCACTAAACAAAAATCCACGTGCAAATCAGATCTCAATTTTCTTACCGTTCTTGATCGTTGATAAACACCGCACACGGGCTCATTAAGCCGAGGTAACTATATCCGAGGGAAATGGCAGATAAGTTTATATTCTCATCGATATAACAAATAGTTAAATTTTAGATCGTCATCTGTTTAGCACCTTATCTTTTCCGCCCGTCAACGGTGTCTTTCAACACCTCTGTCAATCCAACCATCGGTCACAACCATGGCAACTACTTTAGCTGAACATGTATCGCTGCAGAAGTTACATGATCATTATGTTTCCACGCATCTTCCCCAAAAGATGGGGAATTTAGCACCCATCGCGTACGGAGGCTATGCTATCGCTCTCGCGATACACGCTGCGTATAAAACCACCCCAGATGGATTTCACTTGCACTCGGCGCTTGGACATTACCTCCGGCCAGTAAGCACTGAAATCAATTTGATATGCACGCCTGTCAAACTCCGCCAATCGAAGAGCTTTGTCACCTACCGCGTTGCCGTTGAACAAAATAACCCCTCGACTGGCCAACCAAACCTATGTATGGAGCTCCTAGCCGATTTCCACAGGGATGAGCCGTCTGTCCTCACATTTTCGAGCAAACCCACTCGGAGTTACAGTCACTGGCAGGATTGTGTGCCCTGGGACCGCCTTGTGGAGGACTGGGTCAAAGCCGAGAAAATATCAGAGCCGCAATTCAAAGCTTTCAATACGCTATTCGGACTATCCCGGAACCTCTACGAAGGTCGCCCCTGTCCGGAAGGAATCACGGCTCAGAATCTTATGGGAATGGCCAAGACCATCAAAACCAGCCAGGAAGAATTGTCTCCGACAGAAAAGTCGTCAGGGGACTGGTTTCGGGTCAAACACCCTCTGCAGACAGAAGGGGAGCAAATTGCCAGCTTGGGGTTCGTTATGGATGGTGTTTTGTCATTTTTGCCGTTGTCACATAATCACTTATTCTTCGATGATGCTGGCGCGTGTTCGAGCTTAGATTTTGCTCTACGGATCTTTACGCCGCGACCTAAAATGGATGAGTGGCACCTGAGGGAGATAATCAATCACCATGCTGGCAATGGTCGCACATACAGTGAGAGTAAATTGTGGGATGAGAGAGGAAATTTAGTCGCTTCTATGACACAGCAGTCGATTTTGCGGGTTCCTGCCAAAGCCGCAAGGATTTAAAGTAGCTATTGGTCCCTCCTTAGATTTTCTGTTTGCTCTATAGAATATGAGATGTTTTGATAGGACTGTATTTATCTACTAAATAGTAGAATTGCTTGAGTGACTTTCTCTCCATACTCTATCTAATTCTAGTTTGGAAATTTCCTATTGTAAAACTACCGGGGTTCGTTTGCTGGATGTGAGTCCAACCGGCGCCTTGCAGGGTCGTCACACGCTGGTCGCCTTTGAGGCGGTGGATTTTGGCGTTGACAGCAGACAAACTGATGTAGATATGGGCCTTGCGGTGCCTTTATAGATAACTAGAACAATCTTCTTCGGCGTTTAAGGGCTCTAGTCTGACCACCAAGGGGGAAAAATGGGTTCACATGCTGAGCCAGGTGGCAAAGATTCTTATGGGGGAAAAGGCCCCTAGAACCTGAGATAATCTATTGCTCGTGGATCCGCGGATCAGAATACTCCGAGATAATCGCGAGGTAGGCACCTTTCCCATCGTTTCCATCGCATTTTTTTCGGGAACTGCCCGAGGGGCAAAGGTTTTCTCGTATAAATTCATAATTTGTAGTGGCTTGCCGTCATCAAAACGACGAGCCACAAACCCTAGACCGTAAGGTTTACCATCTCTGTACTTCCCAAGAGGTACGGTGGCAGTTGGGGCTTCTTTAAACTCGTTAGCACTCCACTATATGGTTCAACTTTGGTACCACAGAGAAGGGGACTTACGAGCCCATGCGGCATAGATGCCCATTTCCGTCCAAGCAGGAAGAACAAGGGCATCCAAATTATACGAAACTAGAGTTTCAATAATACCTTCTTCGATGGCGATTTTTCTAGCCTCCAATAATGCATCCTGGTACTCTTCCAGGGTCATTTTCTGATCAAGAGCCGATTCAAGGTATTTTTGAGCGGGGGGTTCTAATAGGTCTAGTCAGTTTTATTATTTCATCGGCCGAGTCCAATACCTACCCTCTGAGTACGAGCGTTCAGGGAATTTCTGATTGAACTCCACGAGATCGGCCAAAGTCTTCGTTTCGGTCCCTTTTAGGCCCGCAACGTGCTGGGCAAACCCTGGTCCCATCTCGTAGCCTATAGTTGTGTTTAGAAAGGCAGGTGGAAAATTAGATCATCATCATCTCATGTATGATCTTCCCAATTAGATTTGCCACGTAGTTAGTAGAGAGGTAGGCGCTTCGAATCTTGGTGTCTGCAATAATAGTGGCTCCCCGTCGTTCCATTTCTCGGACGACATCAAAGCCAGCCGAGAACATCTAAAACTAGGTTAGCAGATAAAATTTATACTGGAGTATACAGGTCAAAATACTCTCTGTTCATCATCTATATCTTCTTGACCTCCCACAAATCCCGGGAGGATGGACCAAAACCACTCTTTATCGGCCACTCCGATGCGGAAATCGGCCCAGTTAGCGTCTAAAGAATTTGTGAAATTAACAAGTAATCCTCCTGAATCAGATGTAATGGGATCTCGGGCGTCAAATCCACTGATCTCGGTTAAAAGAGCCACAATATCCCAAGCTGACTTGGCGAGAATTCCAGGTGAATCAAATGTGGTCGACGACTGCAGAATGCCACTTCTGGATAGAACGCTGGTGGAGACCTTTAGGCCATAAAGAGCAGTGAATGATGCAGGGCAGCTGATTGATCCCTGTGTTTCTGTACCCAGGGCTAATGGGGAAAACCCCGCGGCTACAGGCGCCACAGATCCAGCCGACGATCCACATGGATGCTTTGAACTATCAGCTAAGTTTTGTCTAAAAGATTCGGATGCCGACCTTTAGATCGTATGGTGAAAGGGTTTCGTCGCCGAGGGCTGACCAGCCCGGGCTCAAAGAGTTATCCCAAGTGGAAATAATTAATTGATGCTCAAGCGCAGAAATGTATATTCATCACTTGAAGCTCACTTGAAGCCATTTAACTCCTGTATCCCATTTCAGTTTTCCGCATATCGCGTCCTGTCACGTACGTAACATACCGCAGGGTTACTTTTACCAAGAATAATCATTCCAGCTTCACGAGCCTTGGCGACAATGTGCGCATCCTGACTCGCAGTGGCATTTTGGAGTGCAAAGGCTCCCGAGGACGTCGACATACCAAGGGACTGATCTGTGGCCATATTGCCCTTGCGGGGTCCATGTTAATGATGTTGATATTTTGAACGAGAGGGTTAAAACTCACTTTCACAATCAGTGGTACACCGTGCAAGGGACTACGAGTCAAGCCCTTTTGTCGCTCTAGATCGCGCTCCTTTGCGATGCTAATAACATTTTGTATAGGTGTCAACTCCAACATTGTACGAGGCCCAAGTCCCGATCTATCATCCAGTTTGATACGCCGAAGGTATTCTTCGGTAATCTGGAGTGAGGTTATGGTGCTATTTCTGAGAATATCGGTGATATCACGTGCGCTAAGTGTTAGTAGATCCAAAGAAGTTGGAATATACAAAGGAGAATGGTCATCATGGCTTAACCACGAAGTTGCCAAAGCAACAACCACGGCCCCCAGGAACCACATGGTTCTCATGATCAAAGTACATAGAGGCCTTCGACAAGCGACTTATCACCGCCGATTTGGATTTCTGGTCCTTGGCGCACGCTATTAAAAGTAGTGAGGATTAATCGGTAAGGAAGCCCTAGAGGTATTTAGAAACAAAGGGCTTTGATGCTACGCGCATAAGGGCGTTTTAAAAATAGATTGGGGCTATACCGCGGGCCAATACCATAGATAAAGGACTAGAGAGTGACGAGTCCTTAAACCAAAAGCTAGAAATATTTCTAGCTCAATATGCCAAAAACCGCTGGGACAAAGCTATCACTGTTGTCTTCTCCGCAAGAATTAACAGGTATGAGTGATGTTGCAAGAAGCAATACTGCGGACCAGTATATAATAATTCACTATAGCAAACAGGTGCTCCTAGAGCCTGAGGTTCTGACGTAACTTGTTTTCCAGTGACCTTATATAATAGCAGATGGTACCCTACCGTTTTAGACACACTCTATAGGGTTTACTATAGGCCTCCTGAGCCACGAAGCTCTGATATAATCCAAACTTCCTCTTATACTGAGACAGATTATTGATTGGATAAAGGTGCGAGGGTGGCCCCAGGGAATTTTTATGTTTCGTGGTCAGATACTATAACTATATATATTTTCATATACACTTACAGAAACAGGCAACAATAATCAAAGTGGGAAAATGCGGGTACTAAGGCGCGATTTGTGGTATATAAGACTATCATACCCAATAATAGGGTACATAGCAGAAATTCACCTAAGAAGACCTGGTCGTGTTGCGATGAAGGGTGATTCCCATCCCATTTCGCACTGCTTCTCACCTTTCTTACCCGCGACCCTAAGTAGCGAATTTTCTAAGTTAATGTCACATTATATTTTTGTTCTGCACATAAACTGATACATACGACCATAGGGTGTGGAAAACAGGGCTTCCCGTCCGCTCAGCCGTACTTAAGCCACACGCCGGTGAGTTAGTAGTTGGGTGGGTGACCACCAGCGAATCCTCACTGTTGTATGTTTTTGTTTTTTATTCGTCACTTACTATATTTGTAACATACTCTCTCCGAATAGAAACATGCAGTGGCTGGCCACAACCAAAATTGTAGAAAATACATTCCGTTCTAATCAACGGCGTACAACATCTTTTTCAACCATATACTTAGGTGTTAAAACACCTCCACCTACCCTTTGTTCGACTTCGTGTCCTCAACCAGAGAAAAAACACATGCAGTTATCTTAATTTGGGGGGAGGGATAAGCCTGATGTTGAACTGATAGAGCAGTGTGATAGAATTCAAGGCAAACTCGTGCCGATTGCAGCTTATAGAAAGCTCTTGAAGCTTCTAGAGCAACGCCAGACTTGTTCTCACATAGACTCCACCTCGGTCTGCCCCGTAAGCTTCCTCTTGCCACCAATCCACCTCACTTCCCAGAGAATAATGTTGGTCCTCTTTGTCTCCTTGCCCGTTGTCTTGTCCTTGGTCGTCCATTTACTAAGAACCGCCACCACGCCGTCTGGTTTCTCCGGGTTCTCCCATTGGAGTATCACAGAAAATTCGTCTTGGGTCGATACACTCGAGCTGCGGGCGTATTGGAGACCTGCTTTGAAGTGGTCGTAATTGTAAACATTGTGGTTAATTCTGGCGATATGACTAGGTCAGATGTGTTTATCAAAATGTACAGCGCTAGGGAAGCGTACCTGACCACTAGGCTTGGATCCACTTGGTCATGGACAGCCCGGAGGGCAATCTCGTCGTTCGATTGGATGAACAAAGTATCGTTGATCTGTGTCACCCACTGACTGAGAGATTGTTGTTGAGCCGACATTTTATGTTGCTAGATGTTGTAAGCACATCGCCACGGCGAAGTTGTGTTCCAAGGTTGCACACCGACCGAAATGATTGTGTCTGAACTGGGGGGCTGAAGAACGTAGTTGAAGTTTATAAGGTGCAAGTGAGCCATATTTTATACCCATCAGTTTTTAAAATCCTAAATATTTTGTTTTGGGTCGCTTTGACCTGCAACCGTTCCCATTTCTTGAGGTCCGCCAACATCTGCGGATTTGCGGAGTTTCCAAAATCACACCATTGGGCAGTTATAAGATTTAATTTGGCCCTTTCCGTGATAGCTCCCAATGTCCGATAGTTAGCGGAGAATATCTTTTTTTCATACTGTCATACTCCGCAGTCACACCGACCGTGCGTAATTCTTTAAAAATGGCGAACGTGTTACCATATTAAGCAATTCAGAGACCTCGTGCCGCGAACAAAAGAGTTGATGCGCCACAATCTCCTCGTTACGCCGATAATCATGCTTGGGAGGTGCCTGGTTGAAGCGGAAACACGACTAGTGATCCCCCAAGTGCGGAAGCTGCCTGTGAGGCGAGATGTCGATCCTAGATGGCTGGCTTGTGTTCTATATTCCATAGGGAGCTAGCTATGGGAGGGAAGAGTTTATACGCTCCTGGATATACCTCAAGGCTGTGACAGTCAGCCTGTAAAATTTATCCTGTTCCTGTTGTGCAGTTCCTACCGTTAGCGCGAGCAATATCCTTTCCCTTGAGTGTGGAGTGTGAAGTGACAAACAACCGAAGGCTTCACTAATTTTAACCCGCCACAACATGTATATTTTGATTACAGATAGACTTCAAATTGAGCCGTTCTTTGCTTCCTCTAAACCATACCTAATAAAGTGGGTATGCCCTAGCCATTCCCCGGTGGCCTCTTTCCCCTTTAACATGGCCATTATTAGTACACCGAGCTCCTCTAAATCCTCTGGCTTCGCCTTTGCTATTGCCTCGTCCCAATGTGTCACCTGTACTTCGAGCCGCTCCCTCTCACTGTATGCTTTCCGCCAGCTAATTTCTGACGATGAATTCCAAAGCGCCTCTTGAGCCGTGAAGCTCATTCGCATGTCTGGAACTGTATCGTAGCCAAGTTTCAAGAATTCGTACACCCCTTTTAACATAAATGCAGTTATTACTGTCCGCCGGCTGCTCTCCTCGATCAGCCAATACTGCCAGTCTGTAAAAGTGCTTCCCGGCAGAAGTCGCGCTTCTGCTGGAGCCGGTGGAGAAGGCTGCACTTGATGCGTGCGTAACCTAAGCTGTGCCGCCCACATTATGAGAACTGGCTCGTCTGCTTCCGCTTGGGCTCTAAGGCGAATGTCACCGTCGAAAAGTCTTATGATCTGGTATAGAATCAGCGCTTGCAGCGCTTCAAGGAGATTCATCTTGGAGGCGAGGAGCGGATCGGTGTTGGCGATCAGCTGTTGCCGTCTGTGCTCCAAGTTGCGAAATACTAGCGGCTGATTCTCTGCGTTCTTCAAGCTATACAGAGCGCAAACGCTGAGCGCATCCTGTAAAGACGGTGGGTTTCTCGCTTGGAACAATAGACGGTGGATAAACATGGTTTTCCCTGATTCAGAAAATGTCTTCGGAACCACAGCTAACCTCTTTGCTACAAACTCCACGCGAGCCTGTGGAGTTGTATCCGATATCATCTGCCCGATATCGGTCGAGTTTTCCCGAGCGACGATATCATCGATGAGAGTAGAGCTGAGGAAATCGTCTTGCGGTATGCTCGCCACGTTGAAAAGATTATTACCGAAGTTGAAGAATGCATCATTCGTGTGGGGTGAGAGTGTTGCAGCTGACGCTAGCGCGGGACTCCGCTGTAGCTGTGAATCACTAGGTAGTTCTTCCGCAAAGGGCTCCGCAAAGGCAACATTCTCGTCTACATTTCTTCTGGCAGTTTGCCGCAGTCGTTCGGGATATTGGCCATTGTATTCGCAGTCAGTCTTCTTTGCAAGGCAGCGTTGGCATTTGGGTAGTCCTTTGTCACATTTTCGCTTGGACTGAACGCATGCAATACAAGACTTCTGCCGTGACGGGGGCATCGTAGCAAATATTTTTCCATCAGTATTAGAGCGGGAAGTTGCTTGACACCGTACGTCTGCGGAGTTGACGAAGTCCGCAGTCGTTGATGAGGTAATATTGCGGAGTTTGGCGCGGAATTTAAGCTTTCTCCGCTAGCGGGCGGAGATTGACCCCCACAAACACAGTGAGAGATCTGTTGTCCGCAAGGCCTATTGGTCTGACATCTGATGCTGCAATTCAACGTACATCCACATATATATGCGCTTATAAATGCACAATTTCAAATTGGAGACCGGAAATTTTAGGGGAGAAAGTAAAGGAGGCCGAAGGATTTAAAATAGAGTCGATGTCTATAAAGGTCACTACAGCTTCAATTTGTCGTCGTCTTGCCAAACACTGAAGTCTCATCTCCAAGTTTTCTACCTTCGGAATCTTGTCCTTCAGACTATATTATTCTCCATTACCTAGAATTTTGGATATCTAGCGTCGAATCAGGCATGCCTACCACCATCCTAATCACGGGTGGAAACCGCGGTATGTACGATCACCCTTCTTTCTTGTACCCTTCTCATCATTTCTACAGGACTTGGCAAAGGATTCGTAGCTACGTACCTATTGACTCCGAACACCACGGTGATAGCGACGGTCCGTGACCTATCCAAGTCCGAGTCACTGTCTACTCTTCCCAAGGCCGCGGGATCTAGCCTCTTTATTGTCAAGCTTGAGATATCGTCTGCAGACTCTATAGCAACCGCTATAGACACGTTGAAGACGCACAACATTGGTGCTCTCGATGTTGTCATTGCAAATGCTGGCATCTCTGGGCCGACCAAGAGTCTGGCTGAAGCACCTGTCTCTGAGCTTCAAAAGTACATTGACGTGAATGCATACGGCCCGTTCGAACTATTCAAAGCTGTGCTCTCTCTTCTACGCTCTTCCGGTGTAGAGATGAAGCCCAAATTTGTCTTGATCTCGAGCGCCGGAGGAAGTTTGACAGCGATGTATAACTTCAGTACGTGATGTCCTATTACAAAGTCGGTGTATCTTGTCAGATTAACTGTTTCTGAGGTGTAACGCCGACTTTGTACCTAATTAATTGCTTCGAAGGATTTCGCTGATTTTGTAACTCCACATTAAGTGCCTATCCCCGCGTATGGGGCGAGCAAGGCTCTAGCTAATTTCCTTTGCAAATGGCTGGCATTTGAAAATAAGGATGTGATTATTTGGGCACAAAATCCCGGGTGTGTATTTTTTATCTTCAAAACCCACCTCTTGGGAGTGAAAGCTGCTAATTATATTCCGTGGGTAGAAGCGTGGATACTGATATGACTCGGGATAGTCTCGAGCTCTCAAAGAGTTTAGGATTGGATCTGTCTTCAGTGAGCTTTACTTCCCCCGAAGAAAGTGCGCGTGCAATAAAGAACGTGGTATGTGATCGGGTGTAGAATGAGATGTGAATATAATTGAAGCGACTAACTGAGAACTTAATAGATTGAAAATGCGACTTCGAAGACAAGCGGGAAGTTTCTCGATCATGATGGCTCTGAGCTGGCCTGGTAGAAAGCTGAACAGTTAATATCGTAGGAAAATGTGCCCTAGGTTAGGGGGAATAGTCCTTCTGTTGATATAAGTAGTAAATGTCAATATTTCAAGGTCGTGGAAGGAAATCCAACGCTTGGGCAGAGTTTCTTGAGCTCTTTGCCTCCATTTTCACGGCCTCGCCAAGAAAATCTCAGTCAAGCAGGTAAAGCAAAGAAGAATTGGTATTCAACCATCTAAACAATGTAACGAGTACTTATAGCTCAAGTTATGTACACGGGAAGACATATAAGCCACACGCCGATGAGTTAGTTGTTGGATGGGTGACTCTCAACATAATTATCAAGTTCCTTTCATTCCGAAAGAATAATGACCAAAAAGTGTTTACTTTGTCTTAGGATTTCTGGGATAGCGGCTAGATGATCAAAGAATTGTAGGGAAGCTACCTTTGATGTCCAGCTTCGATCATAGTGTCACTCGTTAGGAAAAGTACAAAAAGAGATGTATTCCGCTGCCGTATTCGGAATATAATTAAAAGGTAAGGTTGGTCCAAAACATAGTGGAATTGCATTGATTTTCTACATTCGGCCGTCGTGTACTAGCCGATGACTCTTTAATGCGAAAATAAAATCGACCATCAAGTAAAACCAAAGCCTCAACAAATTCATTCGTCCTAGATGTCTTCCCCATTTCACCGCTTCAACATTCCTCCGTATGAGAAGTCCCCCCGGGGCCATAACAAACCTTCCACCTCCACAAGCTTAGAGCCTCCCAAGCTTCCATATCAAACAGACCCCTCATAACTAGCTGCCGCCCCAACGGTAGTAGTAAGCAGCCACTGTTTAGATAGGAGTAATGTCCACCCAAAACCTGGTATCGTCGGATTTATAAGCCGAGTTACTGTCAATCTGCTGCTGGATCCAATACACAGCATTCTTATAATCTATATATAAGGCACATTAGACCTCCTGCATGGCAGCATTAATCACCGGAATGGGAATAACTATACTGTTGATATCGGCTGTGTTAGGATTTGCCAGCCCGCTTGCGCCAAAACGGTGTCCCGCGAACCATAGGTCTATTCCGTAATAATTCTGGCAGTCCCAGCGAGAGGCAACATCTGCGTAGACGTTTTGGCTAGGTCTATTAGTGGATTCACCTTGTTGATACAGAATAATGGAAAGATTACTTGAGTAGAGCCCCGTTATTCCACGAGCTCTCCGGTTGGCCTGCCAGTCCATATCGGGTTGCACACACCCGAAGCATTCCCCAATTCTGCTTGAAAAGACCAAAATTTGCTGCGTCGTACGTCTTTCCATCACCGTAGGTGTAATCGGTAGTCAGAGTTTTGCTGTGCCCGTTAGTAGTTTGTATCTAAAAGTGCAAACTCTCTAGGGAAGAAGGTGTTTACGTTTCAAGCATAGCAATAGCAAGGTCCAGAGTATTACCACCTGCATTCAGGATGGTTTGCTTGTGTGATCCAATACCAGGTACATTCTCGGATCCGCGGTCTGCTCTCTTGTCGAGGGGGCTTGCGAGAGCTCCCAAGACAGACAGACAAGTAAGTATAAAAATGGTGGCTTTCATTGTTACACAAAGGGTGAAAAGAAGGTCGTCTTAACAGCTCGGTTGGAAAGGTAATTGTTGATATATCTTCCCGTGGGGATATGCCTTTTATAACCCGCCATATGCCTTGACTCGATCCTCGTAAGCACCGGTAATGCCCGTGCCATATCCATCATCCCGTTCCATTTCTGGACTCCGCATTCCGTTGTAAGTTTTTTACTTTTGATTTAATCCTATTATGTTAGCCACAATCGTTCTTCGTCAATTAAGAGTTGTGCCTTTCTCATCCCGTGCCATTTCTGGACTCCGCAATCCGGAGCCAGTTGCTTACTTCTCTCCTGATCTCACGGGGTTAGCAACAATCGTCCTTTAGTTACTTAAGTATTTTATTTTTACTGTAACAAGTTTATGGAGATTTGTGAAATCCCTCATGGGGTTAAGAAGCGGAAGGCCCGGCCCTTTAGGCACCGTTCGAGAAAGGATATTTTTAAATAGCGGGGAACTTTGTACCCTAGTTCTTTTTGTCAGCAAGAAATATTGTCCTTATTTTATACTGATTCTAAAGAAAAGCTAGGTTCTTTCTCTTAACACTATTAATATACAGTAGAATGAAAAGTCTGCTTGGGGGACGTGTCAAGAATAACTCTCGAGTAGCTAGTAAAGCAATGATGATGGATACAATTCGACCGGACGCTTTTAAAAAATTATCTCAGTATTAAGAGAACCCCGGTGACTTTGTGATGTTTGTGATGTGGATAGATACACCTAGGCCTAGTGAATAAGACTATATAGGAGTAATGCAGAATAATTCTACTTTTTACCTTATATAATGATCATGATGTAGTTATTGCAGCAAAGCAGAATAAAGAGAAAGGCGAAGAAAAAAAACCTCCAGATGCTTTGAATATTTAGATGTTTCTTCAAGAGATAGCCCCGAGGTAGTGCTTAGTAGAAGCCTTGTTTAATGTGAAATGAATGGAGAGCCTAGAAAGTGGATAAAATCCCACTTTCTGGCACCGCTCTAACCTAGGATATACTGACTACTATGGGCGACTAAGTATGCCATCGGAACTTTCTCGTTAGTTCCGTGGCATACTTCCAAGGTTAGTCGCCTGTAGACTGCGGCCGCTGCCATCTTAGTTTCGAACAACTAAATACAACCCGTTTTGACAACTTCACCAACAGCATGCACCACATAGTCGATGTTATCCTCATTCAGTCCACACACACTCATCCGGCCTGAGGGCAACAGATAGATATGAAACTCCTTTTGAAGTCGAGACACCTGCTTCTCCGTCAACCCCGTATAGCTGAACATCCCAATTTGTTTCTCAACATGTGACCAATCCCCCTGCGTCTCCTTCTCCAGCCGTTGCCTCAGCAAACCCCTCATCCTCTGGATACGTGAGCTCATTGTATTCAAGTCTACTTTCCACTGAGCCCTCAGACCCTGATCCCCAAGGACAGTCTCAACAATACTCGCCCCAAAGCGCGGTGGATTGGAATATTCCGCTCTTGAAATCAACATCAGTTCAGATAGTGCACCCTTTGCCGAAAGATGCTGTGGTACAACCAAATGTAGGGCCCCCACACGCTCGCCGTACAAACCAAAGTTCTTGGAGAACGACTGCGCGACACACAGACCAGGATGCGTCTCAGATGCGAGGACATTCTCTACGAAATGACGAACTGCCCACGCATCGCCATCGACATCGCCCGTCGCAAATCCCTGGTATGCACTGTCAAATACGGTGAAGAGCTTCTTCCGCTGGACGAGATCAGAGACCTCTATCCACTGGGTCTTTGACAAGTCCACACCAGTGGGGTTGTGCGCGCAGGCCTGCAGGATAATGACATCATTGCGTTCGGCATGATCCAAAGTATCCAGCATCCCGGTTATATCTACTTCCCTTGTGTCAGAGGAGTAGTATGGATACTCTACAACCGGAACCCCGGCCATCTCCCATATAGACTTGTGATTAACCCATGTTGGGGAGGGGATGAAAACGCGATTAGGATGGAGGTGGCGGGCCAGGAATGTGGCTGCGAGATGGTTTGCGCCTGTGCCGGAAACTGTTTGGATTGAGACTGCGTTGTCTTGGAGGCGGGATGCAATGGGGCCGAAAATGAGATCCCTTGCCAGATTAGTGAAGGTCGGCGAGCCTGCTATGCCCAGGTATTCGTGGGTGGTTTTGCTAAGGCGTTGCTTTGCCTATTTTCACGGTTAATGGCTGTTTTACTCTGCGGAGCTATTTTGGAAGTACCTCTTTGACGCTTGGCAGAACCCAAGGTTTTCCATTCTCGTTTCGATATGCTCCGGCGATCAGTGAGACCTTCTTTGGGTGAGGGTCTGCTTCAAAGTCGGCCATCAGACCGAACGCAATGTCTGCGGGGGCAATCTGGAGGTCAAGATATTGCTTTGCCATTTTTGAGCTTGGTCTTTGAAGCCGGTGGTCCCTGTTAACGTTGGGGTTGACTAGGTTGCACTCTAGAGTCGAAAAAGTGACTTGGTACTTTGGTGAATTTTGAGGGATAATTTATTAAAAAATAATGATTTTCGGACACTAATGTGCCGCTGCCATGTAGTTGGACAATGATTATAACGTTTTGGTGCGAAACGGCATAGTTACCAGTTGCCGAGTCATCTCAGGATGGTGATACTCGTCACTATTGACCAGCTTTGTCAAGAAATTGACGAAACAATAGAGTAATAAATGTCGGCAATTTCTGCTTAGACCGATTTGGTGTATTCAATTTCCATATTTAGGTACATATAAATAGATGACGCCGAATAAATTAAAGTGCGAGCATATCCACATCGGTGAAATAGCACCTTGCCGACATCCATTAGTGAGCGCTCAATACTTCGCTTTTGAAAATTAATATAAGCCACTTACCTTCGATAGTTGTTCCATATTCCTATTATCCACTCAATTACCGCGATTGACACAATGAACCAGTCCAGCATTTTGGAACGACTTTCAGCGCTCGACACCAACACGGTGTCTGATGCCTTGGATTTTCTCGGTCTCAAAGGAGCCACATACGGCTTACGACCACTCTGGGACTGCCCAAAGATTGTCGGACGCGCCAGTACAGTTAAATTGAGCCCGAAAACCGATGCTGCCCCCACCGCTCATCTACTCACCCCGGTCATAGATGCGGTAACTACAGACGATCGCATTCTCGTCATCTCCGGCGGCACCGATGGCGTCTCATGCTGGGGTGATATCATCGCCAATGCCTCGAAGGTGAGGCGCATTCGTGGAACCATCATCGATGGCATGAGTCGTGACATTGACGGCAGCCGTGACGTTAGCTATCCCCTATACGGCCGTGGTGTGACCATGATCAGCGCACGCAACCGCCTGGTCCAAGTTGAATCTGGGACACCGTTGCAGATGCGGGGCGTCACCGTCCACCAGGACGACTATGTGATTGCTGATCGCTGCGGGACAGTTTTCGTCCCTGCCAAGAGCATCGAAGAGGTCCTGGAATATGGCGAGCGGATCGATCGTCGTCAAACCCTTATGGTTCAGGCTGTTCGAGCTGGTCATCCAGTATCTGAGGTTATGCATGACACGCAATTTGAAGCTATTCGTGAGAGTGCATCATCAGCGACATTCGCGGCACCTGCGCCACCCCTGAAAGGAAACCCAAAGAAAGCGAGCCTTGAGGACCAAGAATTGGTAGCACTGTTTGCCGATTTAGACACCCCTGCGGTCTCTGATGCACTTGATAAACTGGGAATTTCTGGACAGGCGTTTGGTATTATGCCTTTGGCAAATTATAACAAGATTACTGTTGGGCCAGCCTTCACTGTACGTTACGTACCCGCCAGCGACCCGCCAGGAAGTGTTGGTGATTTTATCGACGATGTTGCTGTAGGTGATGTCGTAGTCATCGACAATGGTGGTCGCATGGATTGTACCGTTTGGGGAGATATCATGACTCAATACGCTGGCTTGCGGGGTATCGCCGGATCAGTTATTGACGGTGTGTGCCGAGACGTGAACCGTGCGATCAATGATGACTACCCGCTCTTTACTGCTGGGCGTTGGATGCGAACCGGTAAGGATCGGGTTCAAGTGGGAGGTGTTAACGAGTCGATTGGTATCGGCAAGGTTCGTGTCGAGCCTCGTGACATTGTTGTTGGCGATGCAAATGGTGTCGTCATTGTTCCTCGCGATCGAGTCCGTGAGGTGGCCGAAGTAGCACGAAAGGTTGAGAAAAGCGAAGCTGGTATTCGGGAAATGATCGCTGCCGGAGCCACAATCGCCGAGGCGCGAGAACAGCTCGGTTATCATACACTACAGCGTAAGGGATAAGGATTAGCTCAAGATTTCATTGGAGGCCTGTTTTTCTTTCTTTGCTGATGAAATCTGATAAATGTTGGAGGAATGTATTATGTTTATCACGTACATCAAACAACTATAACTTTTCACTTAAAAAAATTCTATGGTCATATAAGTTTACCATGTATATCGAAATACATTCGGAGATTATTCGCAAGTTGAGAACTTCCTAATCCCTATGATAGGCTAAAAGGTTTGTCTTATGTCAAGTCCAATCCAAGCCATATCCATTCTACACGTAAGCTGCTCTTTACCCGTTGAGACAAGCACACATCCAGGTTCTCTCATCTAGCATCTAAGCTGTCATGAGCGCGCAATTTCCAGCTCAGCTGTGTACCAGTTTTGCAGTGCCCGAATATCGTAGCTCATCGCTACAGTATCGAATACTTTCAGATGTTCCCTGCACAAAGTCCCGCTGTTCGATAATCGACAGACCCATTTACCATGCTTTCTAGCTGCTGCCACGATCTTTTCAATTGCATCGACAAACTCGGGCTCATCCCCCTTTGCAGGGAGATACCCAAGGACTGACAGAGCAAGGTCCTTTGGCCCAATAAAAATCATATCTTGACAAATATTAGCGAACTCTTTCTTAGGATTGGGGTCAGTCACTTACCGACACCTGGTACAGCACAGATAGCGTCAACATTCTCGACTCCCGCTTTTGATTCAATTTGAAGACAGGTGATAATCGTTTCGTTTGCTGTTTTCATGTATGTTGGGATATCGATATCGTGAGCGATGCCTGGAAATGCTGAGCCTTGCCCTCGAAGCCCTTGTGGAGGGAATTTTGAGTATGATACAACGGTTCTGGCTTCTTCGGCCGTGTTTATTTGAGGCACAACGATACCGCTTGTCACATTCTTAGTGGGATAATGGTATAGTAGTTGTTTTAACTCACTGAGCACCAGCATCTAAAGCTCTTTTAATCAAATCTGCATGGGTCATTCTCAAGCGAACAAGCGGCGACACCCCCAGCGCAGCGATAGCGGCAGTCGAGCTGTGCATGGAATCATCGCTAATATACCCATGCTCACAATCGATAATAATGCCCTTTATGATCATCAGTTCAGGTTTAATCGACGGAAGGGAATGAATGCTGACATCAACACCGGTCTGAGCCACAACTTGGGCTGTGCGAAAGGACGGAAGCCCCAAAAAGGTCATGATAGGCTTCGAGCCGGCTCGTAGAGCATTGAGCAGGCGTAACCAGGGGTTTTGAATCAAGGTCGTCATGGCTGATGAGTATGACATATTGGATTCACAGTGTTCTTCGACAGATCAATCAAAGGCCATAAAGCCGTTGTCTTGGGGTCGTCCTGAGAAGGCAACGCTGAGAAACAAAGCAAGAAGCAGCAGGGCTGGATGGCGCAATAGGCAGCAATATTGATATATCGAAACAAGTTGAAAATTATATTTGGAAAAAGTCGCACTAAGGCCATGGCCATCTGGCAATGGGAGGGGCTGATCGGTGTCGGGAAATCAAATTTATCCCGAGCAGACCTAAGGCTGGCCGCGAAACCAAATATCTAATCAAACATGATAATATCTGTCGTTTCAAGTCAAACTCACCTTTTTCGGCGACACAGTCAATATGCCGATCCGCCTATCAACATCATGTTTATCGCTCAGTGCGAAGACCCAACAGTGATTCAGCAATTGGTCCATAACACACGGCATGCTGCTATGTACTTCGTTGCAAAAAAGGTAATGATAAAAAACATACATCAGCATGTCTAAGGTGGCCACCAAGTCGTGCTACTACTAGCAGGTACCTTCTCGCAAATCAAGTACTTGGCTTCAGTATTATTTCGCATATATTAATGCTGTTTGATACAATTTGACGGCAAGGGGCTGAGAGAGTGACAGAAAGAGAGAAATTGGGGATATCTACATGGCAGTTCCGAGTTTTCCTTCGAATATCTATCCAAGTCTTTACGACTCTGACTCCTTAACGCCTGAAAGGGGCTTCAAGCACGAAAGATGCTTATCCTGATGCAGGACATCGCCCCCATTTTGATAAGCCCTGAGGACCTCAGAATTTCTGTCTTTGATTGTATTGACCATGTACTCGATTCCATCAGCAGCAAGCTCCTCTAGGGTTTTCTCATTGGCCTCCTTGGCTTCTTCCTGAATTATATGGAGTCGCTTCAGCCAAAACATGTATCTCCATGGCGAGAATCCAGCAGGAGATCGCTGTCCGAGCTCTGATTCAAGGAACTCCTCGCCACCCTTGCTAATAACGCTAGGGTAGTCGTTCCAATACACCTCTGACAATAAAAGGAGATTGTGGCTTGCTATTTTCAGCCAAGAAATAGCAGCTGGTAACAGATGAAAAACCTCAAGCTGCTTGATACCTCGGTTGGGGTCTTCCTCGTCTGACTCTTTCCCAGTGTGAAGTTCTTGACAGCTTTCAAAGACATTACGGAAGATCAGAAGAGCAATTCGGCACAGCCTATCTCTAGCGACACGAGCAGATGCAAGTTTGGCTAGGAATATTGCAAGGTTGAGACGGTGTGTTCCCGACATAGAAGCACTATTATTGACCCATAAATCGGTCATATCGCCAGCCAAGAAGGGTAAATCATTCCAAAGTGTACCGTCGACGGTTCTTGCAATATCAATTCCAGAGACTCCTCGTACAGGTCTAGTCAACGGCCCCATTCCTTGAATGCGGAGGATATCGAGGACTATACCCTCATGTTCAGGTGATTCGGAGGAGATGTTTCGGCCAAGCTCGTAGTACATATACCATAGCGAATGAATGTGGCCTTCGAGGGAATCGACTCCATCTCCAATATCGCAGTATCGGCTGGTAACGACCCAAGTCCGGTTACTGAAGGCCGCTTCTCGAATTTTTTTGAATTCACCCCGAGCGATAGACTGGCGTGTACTTTCCTGGTCACTACGAGCATGGTCGCCCGTTGTGACAGAAGGGGTGCCCCTAGGCAGAGAGCCCAGCAGAGAATCACGGAGGTGATGCATTGTAGGAAGCTGACAATATTGATTGGTGATTCAAACTAGAATTTGGGCAAGAGAAAGAAGACAAGTGAAGTGAAAGCGTTGATATAGTAGCGCCCCACAGGGACTTGAATCGTCCTGAGGGTCAACTTAAATTAGGGACAGACAGATTTCTCTTCGGATGGATTTTCTCGCCAGGGAGACCCCTGCTAGGCAGCAACTAGGTTCTAATAGGCTGACAGCCCAACCAATATCTGAATGTTTGGACCCAAGCTAAGACAGAAGTCCATATCGCTCATACACCTAACAGGTAATACGTAACAGGTGACAGGTCACAACCCCTGCGTTGATGGGAACATCAAGCTTATAGAAGTGATCATTGAAAGAAACAGCCCATCAATGCGGCAATGGATTAGTGTAAGAGAAAAAAATAAAGGGAATTGTATCATATCAATCCAACAGTTCAAAACCCCAGGAAAGTGCGGTTGCCAAACCTGGTGGAAGATTGTAGTGCAACTTCATAGGGGGATAAAGGTTGTCTCCCGGGCCTTTTATCATATGCATTTCCTCATAGTCCCGGTGGCCCTAGGTTGTGACCCTGAAATTACAGACCTGGGATCATGTCTTAGTTTCTAGGCGAGGATAGTCGGAATCCGGGTCGGCAAGAGGCACGACGGACTTTCCAAAGAACAAAAAAGATTTTTAAAAAAACGAAAACATACAACAGTGAGGATTCGCTGGTGGTCACCCACCCAACTACTAACTCACCGGCGTGTGGCTTAAGTACGGCTGAGCGGACGGGAAGCCCTGTTTTCCACACCCTATGGTCGTATGTGCTTGGTTATGTGTGGGAGAGAATCATAATATAAAATTGTAAAAGTAATTGATTATGTGAGTGCATATAAATAGGGTAAGAATGAGGATCCGTTGCGATTTAGCTCTATACATGTATATACATGTATCGGGTGGATCTAAAGTATTGACCATAAATCTAGTACCACGAGTCGAGACCCAGCTGCTTCAGATGAGCCGAACGCCCGTACAATTTTGAACCAGGACCCCCGGGGGCTTGTGTTGTAGATTGCATTTTCGATTTTGAGCTCCATTTCCAAACTATCACCTCTTAATATCTACGTATTTGAAAGCATAAACTACTAGTAAGAGCTAGGGTCGCAGATCGAGAGCTATATTGGCTTTGGGAAGGACAGGTTACAAGAGTTGGGACAGACCACATGGGAGGGAACAGACTGTGCAGTACAAAGGGACTGTATAGTACATAGGAATAAAGGAACCATAATTTGATATCTATGCATATCATGAGTGGAATTCTAAGAGGCAACATAAGATCTTTTATAGCCCGGTGGCAAAGTGAACCCAGGCCAGATTACAAGTTTGGCACCTACTCAGCCAACGCTGCCTGATTCTCTTTGGTATACAGCTGCGCATGAATGCTCTTGGCCCGCCGCTCATACGCCTTGTTAGACAACCCCTGCACTTTGTCACTTCGACTATCTTCCCCATCTCGATAGAGAAACAACAATGGAAGCGGATTATCACTCCACTTCTGTAACTTCCCGCGGTGCGTTTTCCACTCCGTCCCTAACCATGTCACAGCACCAAGCAGCCAAACAAGCAACGGCAAGGTTAACCACTGCCAATGGACGTGAACAATAATCACATTCACCTGTGTGTGGCCCAGTACCATGTTAGCCCCCTGCTCATTATCGATATACGCCTGGTCGCGGAACGACTTGGACATAGCATCAGCAACATTCCTCATTGCACAAACAAACCGGTCGTTCTCAATATCCGCGCAGCCTGTGACGTTCCCATACATAAAAGCCTGGATCACATCAGCTACCGCATATGAGAACCCGTATTGGTTTCCAGTTGGGACAAATGCTAGTTGCATCATGTCGGTCTGTGCCTTGCCAGAAAAAAGTGACTCCATGAAGAGCGAGATTGTACTGTGGCTACTCGGGAACAGAGTAAAATTCTGACCAGGTTGGATACCCAGGCTTGAATTCCAGTCCGGGAGGAGCGAGTACCCGTAGTTGCTCTTTGTCTTGTCCTTCCACGCCTCTGCTTTTGGCCACTCTGCGAGAGTGGTTTCGTTGTAGACGGAGCTATTAACATAGGCCCTGACACTGCGGACGACGGGTTCCAGGGAACATTCCGTCGCGACATATCTAGGATGATCGCGGATATATGAAGCTATATTCCAACCTTCTTTCGTTCTTGGTACTACTGCTTGGATGCGCTGTATAACTGGTAAGGTGGCATTGATGTACACGACGGGCTGAGACGAGGGTTGGACTTGTAAGGCAATTGCTGCCGCTTTATAACCGTCGGCATAATATGCAGATGCCCCATTTGGAAGTGAGACCGTGCAATTGTCATATGGAGCGTCGGGGCTGTCAATGTGTTCGCATGTTTTCTTGATGGAGGATGTAACGTCTGAGCAAAGGGCGCGCACTGCAAGGGAGGCAATGGGGTCCCAGGTGCAGTTGCCTGTTGGGCACATATACTGTGGGATGGCCCATGGCCTCCGTATATCCGTACTAAATATGGAGTTGTATATGTTGCCTTTGAATGTAGGCTCAATATAGAAGTCTGTTTATGTTAGTACTTCGTCCGGTATAGCAAACAGCCACGGATAGGATGAGAACGAACTCTCTGCGGCGGCTTGCAGCGGCCCAAGGCCACTATAATCTGTGGTATTTGCTAGACGAGAGATTCGTGATGCATCCACGACAAGATCGGGCGAGTAATTCACCAGATTTTGAATGAATGGGTCAAACCCAACTGCGAGCAGCATCGCAATGGCACCCAAGACCGCAAAATGACTATCCCATCAGTATTTGCACAACTGCACAGCTCCCACTATATGAAAACTTACCGCATCCTCAAAGCCCATAACAGCTCTGCACTCCCATAAATGCCTCTACTAGCGCCATCAAAAACCCTCAGGTCTGATAACGGGCGCTTTCTCTGCGCAAACCACACCCACTTGAGCTGCGACAGGCCAGCACTAATGGGGAATGCGATGCAGCCCTTTCCAACCGTGCTCAGCCACGAGAGCAGGGTGTTGAGCGAAATCCACCTCCAGCTGGGTTGCTGCTTTCCATCATACACACGCAGGATGACGATTATTGCGATCAGGATTGCAAGCGCTAAGACGAGCCCAAGTATATCCCATCCCCACCAGTGGTCTATGTTTGGGGGGCGTTGTGTAATTTGCTGTCTGCGGCTTTTTCCTGGGTTGGGGTCGAGGCTTTGGTGGACACTGGAGCAGAAGAGGGTTGTGATTCTGCATGAGGGTGCCCGCGCCCTACCTGCGTTGAAAATTGCAGTAGGGGGTTTTCTTGGTTATGGCCCTCCTTATTCCTATTTGACTCCATACCTGCTAGTTCATCAGTGGTTATGTGTTGAGAGAATATGGCAATTTCAAACGGATTTAAATATTTTCACCCTCCAGACTTAGTGGGCATCTCTACCCACTGGGCAGATGAGGCCGTGGGGCTGTGACAATTATTATTAGATCATGATGCCCAGAGTTAGTCGAAGTCTCAAAGATCTTTTGGGGCGGAAGGTTGATCTTTACCTAAAAGACCCCATTCCGGCTGGGGGTGGAGGAATATGAACATTAAACGAGGGGAGAGTACAGGGACAAAGCGCGTTAATGCAGGGTCTCTAAACACTTGGCAGGCAGAATTCAAGGCTGATTCAATACTGATGCTTGTATTTGGCCCAACGCTCGATCAAGTATCTGCGCGTCATGACAGATTATCACGGGCCAAACTGGAAGAACTATGCTCAATAAGATCAGTCCGTGTATGTTGTGGATAGAGAGAGAGTCATTATGCCAAGCACCCAATAGTATGTAACATCTATGGATGCCTTTTTGTAGTATATAATCTAATTTTAGGGGTTTTATAAAACCGATAAAATGTTAACTAGGGCGGGATAGAGAGTTACCTAAGCCAAGGGAATTAATCAAACACGTGGGCGGTAGACTGAAAAGCGCAACTTTGCAGAGCAAAGTTCGTAAAATTGGGATGCGCTATACCTAATTAGATAGTCTGGGCGCTATCTACCATGGTAAAAGTAACCCGGGCGCACGGGGATTACCGGAGTATAAATAAGTGGAGCATATTTTAACGGGGTTTGACTGCACCCGGTGCTGTTGGTGCCCAGGTGGGCCCCAGCGGATAGTTAACATTGTGCTCATCAGATCATAAATTGCAAAATTATGTATCCTGTATATGGCAACTCCATATACAAGATACTTACATCCAAAAATAGTCATAACACCAATTTCCTCAATCCTTAGACTAGTCACGGAGAATATAAAAAGGTATATAGAGTGTAAATAAAGTCTTAACCATATCTATCAATCTTAGTAAGAGCTATTTATTATGCTTGAAGTAAGAAAATAATTAAACTTTTATATGTGTATATGATCACGTCAAGTGTGGTTGTGCTGTATCTACCCCTCTTCAGACCCCTAGAATCTTTGTCCTAGGTCACAGCATCACCCGCTGCCTCAAAAACTCTGAGAATCCGAGAGTTCCTCTTCTTGATATTACTTAACATAATGTCACCTGCCTTCGCGGCATACTCTGCAAGTTCTGCAAGAAGCTTGTCATGTGTTTTTGACGCTTCCTAGGCAATCCAATGCAACCCACTTGCGCGTGTCAATCAATGAAACTCTTAGGCGAGTCGGCGGTGTATCTTCAGGTTACAAGGTTGAGCTAGTAATACAGCGGCTAGAGAGTTCTCAGGAATTAGGAAAGCTGTACATTATTCTGGGGTAGTTGGCTATACAGGACCACTTCAACCGAAACCGAAGGGTCATGGGTTGTTTTTTTGATATCTTTGTGTTTATCAGTGCCATCAAGATGGACCTTGGGTTTCACAGAGCGTAGTAGCACCGAATCTATAATGTATGCACATCCGTGATCAAATATGGTATTGAATAGTTGCTTGTAAAGCTTACTGGATGATTGAAGCATATGTCAATGCCCCGCCTAGAATTAGGTGAAAGCTCACCCTTTCTTGGCTTGCTCCGAAACCAGGCATCGTAGTCGCTTATCATTGAAACATTATCACCAGGGTCTGATACGAATTCAATTAATGATATGCAAAGGTGACCACGACTTCCATCCTATGTCTCCGCGTAGCTAGTGCTGTGACTGGTATAACCGCGAGCCAGTCACGGATTTTGTTTTCTATCCCCTTATACAGTTTACCTTGTTTTAGTGTAGTATAGCAGGGGAACAGAGAAAAGCAAAGGTTCGTCGTCGTCGATTCCAACATGTTGATACTGCTGGAGGAGACCTGTTCGGAGCATAAAGTTGACCACGTAGGGGATGGCCTGCGGGTTCGACACGATCTTGTCATAGTCTCGTTCCATAAATCCGATCCCGATCCCCTCCAATTGCTCCCACAATGCAACACACCTGGCATGTCGGTGGCTTTTTCAAATAAATCACGACTGAAAGCCCGCAGGATGAAGATGAATGGGTCGGTAGAGCTGAGCGACACTTGTTCTTCACTTGCCAGATGAAATAAACCCACGAACGATGGATCAGTGAGCTGCAGCACTTGATATAGACTTGGAAAGAGAGGCTAGTCGAATCGCTAGAATGAGAGTGGTAGTGGGCAGCAGAAAAGTAAACCATGGAATATAATTAACATCCTAGCAGAGGAAATCACATACGACCATAGGGTGTGGAAAACAGGGCTTCCCGTCCGCTCAGCCGTACTTAAGCCACACGCCGGTGAGTTAGTAGTTGGGTGGGTGACCACCAGCGAATCCTCACTGTTGTATGTTTTTCTTTTTTTCCACCTCTCTGTGGAGATGTAGTTAGTGAATGTGCTGGATTTTTTGGGCGGGTTGAGTGATGGCTTTCATTGGTGTCCACACGAGAACCTATTCCTGTGGATAGCACTCGGCGGCGTAAGCAACCAATATATACCCTACGCCGTTCACCAGCTTAGACCTACTGCCGCTTATATGGCCTTGTTATATTCATTTTAGGTCCTTTTAAATATATATGAGGGCGGTAAAAAAGCAGAGAAATAAGAGACCTTAAACTTTACTACATATAACCTTTGACTATATAGTTAATCAACTTTATAATAGTATGACCAACCATGAATCTTAAACCCCATTAAGATGAGGTTATATCCCTTTTTCAAGCCGGCGTTATCTTCAACTATATAATTAATTTGTTTATACTTGTAAAGTGAGAGTGGATCTAAATTAATGCCTGGCAATATGAACCAACGAGAGAGTCATGAACCGGTGGCATACTTAGTTGCCCGTAGGTATGAGTATGACACCTGAATCTTGATCTCGATCAAATTGCGTGTGACAGCTTCCATAGAGCGGCATAGTTCATTCGAACCAGGAGCAATAGTAACACGCACCTACTTCTCTTCTTTCCAATCACATGACATATCCAAGGGTCTGTAGACTGACACACCCAGCAGGAATCTCCAGCGAGCCGTTTGATCTCCGTTTTTGTGACAGTCGAACGACGTCAGATTTCAGTTGATGCCAACAACATGGTAGAGGAAGATTTCGTGTGCCTATTTGCAAGAGACCTAGCGGTATGAGGGCGACTTGGGGACGAACTGAGCTCAGAAGATTGTCCTCTACCGCCTGGCGAGGGTGGCAGTGGCATTTCCTCACGCTCAGGACCTGGTTCAGTTATGTTTTGGTCAGCTGCGTTTCATCGAGAGGGGCGTGTTTGGGGTCACCTACACCAGAGAAAGGGAGTTGGAATGTTTTGGTACACAGGTCGGTCCTTCCTCGAAGCAAGTCATGATGGCGAGGTAATCGCAGCTGAGCTGAGTGAGGGACAGAACCACGGCTCTGAGGCTGAATATAGCTAAGACAAAGTTCACGCTCATCTGTTAACGATGAACTCACATCAACTAGGCGTAGGGCGGCAAGAGATCACCCTGGGGTCGATGTACAAGAATGTAACTACACAGTAGTTCGAACTCCACTATGTCGCGGGAGAAGGTGCCTAGATAAGAGATCTAGACGGGTGTCCCTGTGGTCACGAGACGGCAACTGGATGGTCCACGTCGGCAAAGTATTGCCTTCTTAGAACCCTTTAACTTGTTCTTCCTTTACTTGGTATTTAGTCTGGAAAAAACCACTATGCAATTTTGGTATACAACCTAGTTCCTCGTTTCCCGTCAATCGCGAATCCATCTTCAGACAAGGCTAGGTCGGTACTCTCGTGTATCCGTTTGCCATTTGTTGACCGATGCAGGGAAGGCGTCCTGTCCTGAATCAGCCTCTCTGAGGTAGACTTGATCTGTCGAAATACAGGCTCTCGAACTGGGGATTGAGATTTCAATAGTGGCTAACATTTACAAGGTAAAATCGTGGGATAAATAATCAAACGAAAGAAAGAACGGGCAAAAAAGAAAAACATACAACAGTGAGGATTCGCTGGTGGTCACCCACCCAACTACTAACTCACCGGCGTGTGGCTTAAGTACGGCTGAGCGGACGGGAAGCCCTGTTTTCCACACCCTATGGTCGTATGTATCAGATTAGGTGTTAAATGAAATTATATACGCATCTAGATAGACATAAAGAGTAATAATGAGCGGGGTCACGCTTTACACCCCTAGAGCCCTAAAGACTTCTTACGGCTTACCTAGGTGAGAGGAGTCTAGCGTCAGCCGTATTCTCCCGCACAGACCACTGAAATGCCGTGAAACACGAACACGAAATCGACGTGACATCGATGACTCTATTAAATAGGCAGCCAAATCTATTCTTTGTCTCATTTCCTACACAATTACAATATGGCCAGAGACAACGAGAGCTATGAGAGCTACCCAAAAGTGACAGTGGAGGACACTCCGCACCAGGTATATAACAGAAGGGGCATATCCAAGAGGAATGGACTTTAACATATATCTTACCAGAATGGTGCGCATCGTGCGGTACTCCATTGGCTCGAAGTAAGTAATCGGCATCCCCATCCAGGTCAACATCAGACCAACTAATCTGATGTACTTACCTATTTGGAAGGTGCATCGCGACGAGGTAGACCCAGCAACACTCAACTACTTCTCTTTGCCGTGGGATTGGTCCGAGGCGAGTCAAACATGTGTTAAGGATTTATATATCGTACTGACGAAATATAGAACCACGATTATATTGTTATCCGAAAGTCAATCAGTCAGAATGTACTAGATATGCTTTATGAACACACAAGATACTTCAAAGAGAACGGTGAGATTCGGGGTGGTAGAGAGCGGTACCGCCAACAGGACGTGGATTTCGAGAATCCCGACCAAAATTCGAATTATCGGCCGCCTATGTGCGCATTGCGCGGGGTACCGCTGAGTTTTGATGTCGGACTCAAACCGTCCACTATCAAGCGGTCCGTGGATGGTTTCAGAGCTGACCCGTCCCACCGGGGACATGTCGGCCAAAGGCTTGACGTCGCTAGTTCGCGGATGCCAGGATATGGAAAATTGATTCTGTACCGAACCAATGTGACAGTCAATGAGGGACAGGACCCTCAGTTCTCATGGACGTGAGTTTTCAGATTTCCCAATCATCAGAAGATATAATATTCTCATCATATGATTGAGCATTAGCCATACGCAGACCGACACGAATAGTTTTAATGATTTCTTGGTATATACCTTATCTATTCATTGGACTACACATTTTTCACTAACAAGCTAGCGCTTTGCATCAAACGTTCCGAATCTAGCAGATGAGGACAGGGCTCTCATTGTGTCTCTCCTAGAGCGAGCCCAGCGAGATCCCCCTGGATTGAGCGAGCCACAGTATGTGATGCGCTGTGTTGGCTCTAATTCCACCCCAAACCGCACCGAAAGGTCAGCCATTTTCCTCCGTCTTCCTTACTATTCAACCCAAAAAATGGATGCAGCCCAATCCTTTCGAAAGTCTGCCTATTCTACGCGCAGCCTCCTGCAGTATTTTTACGACTTGGAGTCTACCCGGCATCGTGACCTGCAACAAGTAGTTCGAAAATCGGGAGTCTTTCCAAAGGGCCATGTTGTTCATGTCTCTGAATTATGGGCAGTGATCGTCAATTTTCGTTAGTAAACACCCTTTTGTATGAGCTAATTACGACATACTGACATCTGGTGACACCAGAATTCATTATAACTAGTGCACCGATACCACTGATGGATAGTGCAAGTCCCTCTTTGGAGATCATGAGCCCGCCGACATCCCAGTCATCACCTCCTTCCAATATTTGTGTCATCAATACCGACAAGCGTGTGTTCTTCTTTCCCGTTGAGCTCTGCAAGACGTTCTTTGTATGTCATATTTTTCCCCTTGTGGCATATTATTTAAGTCTCACAGTGTTGATGTTTATCGAACAGGAAATGAGAGATAGGATTTTCAGATACTGTCTAGCGGAGGGCCAAGGCCGCAATGATGACAACCGCGGGCATGGATTCTCCTGGGATTTTAACATGTTTACCCAAGACGATGTTCTGATCAAAGCAGAGGATTGGGCCAAACTGACAGCCTCGAGCACATCGACGCTTCTTCGCATTCGTATTGAGACTTTCGTACCGGACACCGCAGAGGAGCGCAGAGGTAAAGATAAAAAAGGAAAGAGGTTCATGTTCGAAGATGACAGGGAAAAAGAGGAGATGGAGAGAATGTTCGATGCGGCATCTCCTAAATCAGAGCGAAGTAGACAGAGCCTACCGGAAACAGATAGACAGGATCAATCTGCGCAAAATCTTGATTCATCCGAGACAGGTCAACAGGGTGAGTCTGAGAGAAATCGTGATTTGCCCGAGACAGATGAAGATGAACGGGGTCCGAACGAGACGGAAGAACCCACCGAGGATTACAAATCTGACTGGAACGGCGGGTATTTTGGTAAGGCTCACTATACCGGAGCAAGGCATCGCTTGCAGCGGCGCACCAGTGATGAGCATTTCTTCTATTCCGCGGGCATTGTGGTCAACCAAACACCTCGTGACAAAATCCCTGCTCCTTCGAATATTTACTTTGAACCAACCAAACCCACCCTCTCTTGGGATAAGGAGTCTGTTGATCAAGATATTCTTCCCAGGGCGGCAGATTTGGAAGACCGGAGTGATCATAGTCATCGTTCCAAGACATCTAAATCCTTACCCGGAAGTTCGTCTGCCTCCCAGACCTCTTCCCATGCTCATCCACCCACTATCAACTTGGAATTCCCTCCAGTCTTTACCTGGCGGACAAAGACAACCTCCTTGGTGGAAGAAAGCCTGACCTCAAAGCCAAACAGCCCTCTCGATAACCCTAGGTCGGATCATCTAAAGTCGAAGGTTCAGTCTCCAAATAACCCACCTGAGGTTTTGAGCGTGGACGAAGAAACAATGAAGAACCTCTTCGCAGATATCAATAATGAGCTGCTTGATCCTACCACTGGAGATAGTTCGTCAATCTATAAACAAGCGACGGAAAAGTCATACTTTGATATGGACCGGGCTATCACGCAGAGATATACCGTTTCTCTTCCCACATTGATCGCGGAGCATGCTGAGATTGTCCCTGACTTACCCTCGCCGGAAATGGTACCCTTGAGAAACATTGTCAGTAGGCTATGTCGACTGTTCAACTTCTTTGCCCCGCTTTCATACCCATGTACTGTCAGCGACAAGTTCTGGGGGGCGGTTCATGATCTTCTCACCGTGAGAAACACCCATTCCCTCTATCCCTACAACATCTAATGCCCAAATTCGCAGATCATCCCCCAGTATTGGGACACATCCTACCCGCAAGAGCTAGCCAATCAAGCAGGTCATCAACGGATGTCGAAGACCTTCCTTATAGCCAACCTCGGCCGTACTGAATACTACGACCTCCCTGAAGACGACAAGCTAGATGAATTGACCTTCATCGTGAGTGAATGCGAAAAATGCATGGCATCCCATCAATACTCCACTCGGTCAGATGCCCTCGATCATCTCCTTACGCACGTTTCCGTGATTTTCCCCGAACAACGCTCGTTAAGCAGCTCGCAATCACAGTGGGTGGTGGATTTTGAAGGTTATCTGACACACATTTGTCGGGGGGATGACCGAGTCATAATTAAAGAACTGGTAGACTTTTTGGAAAGTTTGGAGAAGATGGCAGCTCAGATCCAGCACGGAGTGTCAGCCAATGGGGAGTTTGACCGGAACACATACTTCATCCCGAAGAATTTGGTTGGTGCCTTCCAGGATCTCCTGATGCTAGTCGTGACCAGCGCACATCTCGTGAAGACCTATCACAAGAGGCGAGAAATTTACACAGGTTCCGACCCGTTGCCGACCTTCTCGATGCCCTCAGACTTAGATGTGACGGATGTTGGGGTAGAGGCAGAGATGTCTATGGAGAAAGCCATAACAGACATTATCATGATGACCTATACCGACGAGGTATCCGATGTTGTCACCTACGAAGCCGTGGGTCCCGCATTGGTCCTCGCTATTATCATGGGGGACATCCGCTGCAGAGACTCGCAAAGCAACCAGGTCAACTTAATCGAGATCTATCGTGAACACATCCGCAACCTGGTCGGTATCCCTTTCTTGGTCCCTGTTATTACTCTCAACTTTACTAATTTATCTCTATCTTCTCAGCAATTCAAAGCGAGTCAAAATCCCCAGCGACGTCTACTGCAGGAAATCTATCTCGTCCGTGAGGAGCTAGAAATAATCCAGAAGGCTTCCGAGAGACAGCAGCTCGTTCTCACAAACTACCTAAGCGTCATAGACCCACACTCTTTCACCATCACCACCGAGTCCCGGGTCTCGTCATTTGAGCTCGAGAAAAAGCGGTTACACAAGCTCATCCGCCAGCTTAATGCCGAGCTTAGAGAAATCTCACACCTCAACGTAAAGCTTGACTCCTTGGCCAACCAGACGCTCAGTGGGGTAGACGTGCAACAAGAAGACCAAGGAAAAGCTGTCCTTGTCTTTACCATCATGACGGTGGTGTTTACGCCGTTATCATTTGTGACCAGCTATCTCGGCATGAACACCGCTGACATCCGCGACATGAACAGCTCGCAGACGCTGTTTTGGGCCATCTCTGCTCCGCTGACAGTTGGGATTATTACAATCGTCTTGTTTGTTGCGTTTCAGGTAGATCGGATTCGAGAGGCTTTCGATGCTTTTTGGACGTATGATTCTACATTTGCGGCTAAATCTGGCTCGGCTGCTTTGTGCGGGAAAGGGTCGAGGAATCGCATTGAAGGGCCCTCGAGATTTTCAACGCCGAAGAATTGGGTTACGCGTGGCTGGCCTGTGGGGAGGAAGGCTGAGCTGGACGACTCAATAGGGGTTTAGCCGGCCTATGCCGGATCCATGTTATGCAAGCCGGTCGATCGTTGTGCGGAGTCTCAGTTGATGGATCACCATAGATCCTACTGGGACTCGATTTATTATTGATGCAAGGATCTAAGCCGAAATCAATATGCACAGAAGAAATGCATCACATGCTTGCTAGGCATACATTAATATACAGTAATCCAAAACAGTCCCGTCTTCGATGCTTTTTTTGGCAGGACAAGTGGAGAGATTTTTATTCAGCCACCTGGCCACAGAAAGAGACACGCCGGTCTTGGTACCAGCCACAAAAACAAATCCGCTGTCCATAAAGTACAATGCTCCAAAAACACAGGCTGCAGGATGCGGTATTAAAAGCAAGTAAAGAAAACAGGATCCTCTATGATATGTCGTTTAAGAATGATGAACCAAATCGGACACCCGAGAAGAGAGACTCAATGTGGCGATGTCGTTATGAAGAAAGAGGTGGAAGCGAGGATGAAATCGGGGGCGATCGAGTGTAGATAGGTTGATCGTGTTGGTGAATGGAGAGAGGAAATTTAAGCCAAGGCCTTCTGCTCAGATGGAGGAGGGGGAGGAAGCTATTAGACATTCGTGGTTAGCAGACACGTCTTAACCCAAACCCCAAACGGATTCATTCAAAAATCAAGGAGTCCATCGTACCTCGAGCTTTGTGTTATCAGCCATCATACGCTGGAAACCAATGCCGACACCCTCAATTACAGCAAGGAAGACAGCACACATAATAGCGGAGTTTCGGGCGGCCTTGTAACCACCACGGATGGCGAGGGAGCCGCCGGTGAAGAAACCAGCGATGATAGCATTATAAGGGTCTTCCTTCTTGCGAATTCCCTTGATTGAACAGTCGTATATACTGAAAAGTCCTCCCCAGCAGCCGAAGTTACCACCGAGGACGGGAGCACGCGCCTTGATAGCTGTGAGAGCACCTATCCGGCGCTCGCCGTAGGGACTATTGCGGAAACCCTTGACACCGTGCCAGACGGCACCACCGATGGCACCCATACAAAAGGCACCGCCGAAGTCGCTCAGGGCAACCCAGGGGCAGGGGTCGCGCGTGTGATCCATGATGTGTGAAAGAGGCGGGTTGAGCGTCGGTGATATAAAGGTAGATCGGCTGGTAATGAGCCGATTATGAAAGGCGCAAGGATAAAGGTCGTATACTAGCAAGTAAGCCCAGTGAGAGAAAGAAACCGGTGAAAGGCGTGAGGGTTGTAAAGGTCGAGGATTGACGAGCCCAGAGATGCGATAACAAGATAAGGGCGGGTCGACTTTTTCTTTCCCAGGTCGGGGTACACGTGACCACTGATGTTCGATCCGGTCGCCACCGAACCCTTGGATTTCTACGATGTCCCCCGTGTTTCTTATTACTTTTGGATTATCATTCGTTCGGGTTTGGAATCCCTTGGTTCCCTACCCGTGGGACGAGAATATCCCGGCCATTCATCCCTGCATGATGTCTCGAGGCCATCAGAAAATTTCTTCGTTCTTGCCCAATAATTTATGATACTACACGACTCTTTGGTTGTCATCCATGGATTGTTTTGGGAGGAGCCAACAGAGCCAATCAGCGATCATAGATCCCAACACCTCGGAACTATTCTGCCTTCTAAAGAATGTATTTATCCTGCTTTGTCTTAGAACTTGGTGTGTTAGTGGAGTAGAAGAGACAATGTGGAGAGCTCATCAGTACCATTTAGTTTGGCAGCTAGTAAGCCTAAGAGGGTCTTTGATGTCATGGGAAATTTAGCGTAGACATGTCCATAGATGGTTAGCGGATAGCAGCAGCAATACTATGCGCTTTACCTTTCGTGTGGTCCTATAATATGCCACATGATCTTGGACAAGCTGCTGCTTATGCTCTGAGTAAGATTCCGCTACGAGCTAAACTGGGATTTGGTGAGAGTGAACCTAGTGATGAGGCAGAGATGATTGGTGGGAATTATCTTAAGGAAACATTGAAACTTTGGTTGGCGTAGCTAATTGAGCAAGGGAAAAAAAGACCTCGGGCACAAATTTGAGCAGATATATATAAGAAACCCACACTATCTACTTTCACCGGTAGACGTGTACGGGGGCCCATGATATATTAGATGTAGGTGGCTGCCAAAGCTGATAGTTGGCATTTACATATATCTAGCAGTCTTCCATCATGCTCTCTGTACTCCACATAATTTTCACCTCATCTATATCACAAACATGTACTACGTACTACTTGCTCACCAATTGCACTCCATAACTCTCTTCAAAATATACCACAGTACATACGACCATAGGGTGTGGAAAACAGGGCTTCCCGTCCGCTCAGCCGTACTTAAGCCACACGCCGGTGAGTTAGTAGTTGGGTGGGTGACCACCAGCGAATCCTCACTGTTGTATGTTTTTGTTTTTTAAAAATCTTTTTTGTTCTTTGGAAGTCCCTCTTGCCGCCCTACTCTTCAGCCCCTTCACCCCATTTACCTGAGTATCCTGCCCGCCCCTGAGCAGCTATTCATGGTATTCGGCTGACATCTCCGATAAGAGTTTAGACCTCAGTTCCGGGTAGTTTGGAAATAATCCGTTGAATTATCAGTAGAACTGACTGTTCCGATTTTTAATAGTGACAATACGAGCGTTAGGGTTGGGGTGGCTTATAAGATGTATTAATTTGAACAGATGGAACTAATGTGCTCGCTGTCGCCGAGGCCTTGTTACACGAAGCGCGCGCGTTGACGAAGTGATGTGGTCGAAGCCTACTATTTGAAGATTGTGGATTATGTATTACAATGGGTATTTCATTATTTGTATCTTCATTGGTGCTTATATTGGGTCATTCATCTTTACTTGGGAGACTATTAATTAGGTCTAGATGAGTTCCACTTCTCATATTCTAGGATATGATTTATTATATAACTAACATCGCTATGTTACAGAAAGTGATGGGAAGTCGACAAGCATTGCAAACGAGTCAACTGTTTGCTGTGGTTGATGTTGTGAACATTCAAAGCTCAATTCGTGCCAATAAAACATGTGAAATAACCCTTAGCAATATTTGCAGATAGAACCCCGATACAAAGATATTACGCTCGTTATTCATGTCCAATGGGGTGCCTACATCATGCCCGCCATGTTATTGGCCTTTCAACAACCTCAGCCCTAGAAATGCATTATAGGTCCCTTATTTGTAGCCGTACGAGCTGAGCTCATGTACAAATGGATTTGAAGGGTTGGAAGCCGTATCTATCTCTTGCGGTGCCTTGTGGGTGCTTTTTTGGTAAGGGAGACTCTGTCTAGCGATAGACTCTTCCTTTACGGATAATTGCTGCGCTTTCTTTCGGAGGTATACGAACCATCCAATAAGACCCGCAATTATTGCGGTGGCCGCAACAGAGCCGATTACAGCTCCTGCAATCCAGCCTTGGCTCTGACTAGTCACGGTCTGCGAATCACCGGCTTGGGTGGCTGTGGTCGATGCGGCAACTGTAGGTGCAGCCGTTGTTGGGGAATTGTTTGAGGATGAGCCGGTTGTGGATGGTACTGTGGTAGATAGGACACTTGTGCGGGAAGATGTGGAAATAGTGGAAGATTCTGGGGATGCAGTCAGTTCATATGTTCGCTTTTTGGCTGTTGTATGTGGGTCCATACTTGAGCTAGTGGTTGATACTGCTAATTCGCGAAAGACAGTGAAGGCGACCCAATATTCTGCGCAGAAGATATTGCTCGCCGAAGGTGATGCGTATGGTGCTGATTGGAAGATGGTCATGGTACGACATACATTGCTAGGTACGAAAAGAAAGTAATAAGTCAGCCTCTTGCTTTACTTATTGGGATACTATTCCTTCCAAGTACTTACCATGAAGATGTTTTACCATCATCATAGGTGATACTATTGCCTATACAATCTGTGGCATAGCCGCAAGCACCTTTAGAGCAACCGCGCGCATAGTTCCCAGAGGTAGTCCAAGTCTCGGGGTCTGTTAATGCCTGGGCTGGAAAATAATAAGCTTAGTCCGGTTCTAAACTCTGCGTAGATCGATCGTAGGTGCGCACTCACTTGTTGAAGGTCCCATGTACCATCCGATAAAATGAGGGTCACTCTGTATCGAAGTATTCATAGCATTACTCTGGCCCATGGCACCATGAGATAAAAGCATGATACTCAGTAGCATAAACCATTTCGAAAATGGTGTGGATGAAGTCGACATCGTTGATCTGGAAGATCGTCTCTAAATCCGGAAATGGAATGTCGCGTGGAGCAAAGGGAAAGGGCGGCGGCCATAATTTATTCGGCCTGATACCCTGGATACAACTCACCAAGTTAGGCGCCAGACAACAGCCTCACGTATACGCGAACTTCTGGTTTCTATTTCTGCTGCATAGACTAACACTGCGATGCAATGGCTACCCTGCCATGCCCGCTCGGGCGAGAAGGGACGCTAATGCAAACGCCCCTAGTTGCTTTTTTTGCCAGTAGAACCAACACCAGGAATCAGTATTGCCTAACCGCTAGTATGAAACTCACACCTTTTTCTATATTTAATTTGTTATATTCGTTTGAAAGAATACTATATCTATTACCCGTGGCAACTATCACTGCAGGGTATAGCATCAGGCCAATCAGGGGACTACAATAACCGCCACTAAGACCCGGCAAATCAAACGGTGTATTCCGACCACCCAAGGCCACTTAATCGCAGACCCTAATGTATTCCCCCTGAGCAAATTCTGATATGTCTGAGCCAGTAGTGGATCAGGAACGGAGATCCCGGACGGGATTAACCACAATCGTCGAATCTAAGCGCTAAAGCTGATGCCATGATATGATACTCAAAGGTCTCACTTCTGCTCTTTCTTATTTTGTTTGTCTCCATTGTGTCCACCTTCTCTTATACTATATTCGACTTTCATTTACTCACTATTTTTTTTTGTTTTGCGGCCATCTCTTTCGCCTCTGCGCATCTGCCCTGAGGGGTCCCCACACCATGTTATCAATCACCAACTTGAACAATTCGCGCGCCTTGCGCCTGGTCGTTCCTATTGTCATAGTTTTCGCACTCGCGTACACTTTATATGCGGACTGGAAGCCTGTACAAAAGGTTATTCCGAGCTCGAACCCCTCCTCAGCCTCCTCAGGGGCCATTGTGACCGGCGACGCAAGTTCAGCTCCCCCAACTTCACAAATCCCTAAAGATCCTTCGCCCAGCAAATCCAAATTTCACCACTCAAACGCCAACACTTCAATTTCCAATATTCCGGATAAAGTCTGGCATTCTGCAAAAACAGATGACATATCGGAAAATCAACGCAAATGGGTGAACAGCTGGTCGAGCACCTCGCCCGAATGCCGCCAAGAATTGCTTACCGACCGATCCGGCGAGGCGTTTGTTCGCGCATACTACCAGGAGACGCGGCCAGATATTGTTGAAGTCATTGAAACCTTATCCATTCCAATTTTACGGGCAGATCTTCTTCGTTATTTGATTGTTCTCGCTGAGGGCGGGTACTGGAGTGATTTAGATGTCACTTTGGAGAAACCACTCTCTGACTGGGTCCCCACGGAGTACAAGGATCAAAATATCGATATGATTGTCGGTTTGGAATTCGACTTTGCTTATCGGGGCCCAGAAGCCGAGGTCGCATCTCAATTTTGCAACTGGGTGTTTGCAGCACAGCCGTCATCTCGCAACCTGCTTGTGATTGTTAACGCTGTCATCAATAAGTTGAAGGAGATTGCAAAGACTAACAATGTGTCTATCTCCGGCATCACATTGGAAATGCTCAAGGATGTGGTGAACGTGACTGGACCTAAGATCATGACGATTGCGATCTTAGAAAGTCTAGGACAATTGCTCAACAGGACGGTGGATGACCGCGACTTCTCGGGAATCAAACATCCAAAAATGGTCGGTGATGTCTTGATCATGCCCGGTGTTTCATTTGCGGCGGCCCAAAACGGATTCCCTACGGATCAAGGTGATGTACTTGTGACACACCATTACGAGGGCTCGTGGAAGCAGGCAGACGCAGAAGCCAAAGAAAGAAAAAAGCAAAAGGAGCAAGAAGAGCATGAGGCACAGAGTCACCAAAGATGAAACGAGGCACTGTAATAATAATCTGCTGTACAAATTGAACAAATGATGTCTATAATCACGTCTCATGAAGGTACTCGCGGAAAATATGTAACAGATGTGGGCATTTGCAGTCTGTAGGTATTCGGAAAATTATTAACTCCTGACTTTGTAGAACACATTTCAAACAGCATTACTGGAATCACGCGTCACAAGCAAGGAAAGCAGGGATAAGCGCCACTGATAGCATAGATAGAATAGCGGGGCGGCAAGCGATAGAGAATGGCTGGGGATTGTAGAAACAAGCCAGTCTTTCACTTCTCCAGACAGTCCGCATACCCACTACGCCGGTTTAGGTTTAAGAAGAAGCCCTAACTCTGAGTTCGCTGTCTACCATATGCAAGCACCCGCAGTATCTTTCCATTTTCTGTCCTCCAGGTCGTTCAGTCGATGACCTAACAGGAGAGCATTTCGAAGCCTCCAGGGAGGTATGTAAAGAATTCGTGGATATTTTCAAGGACGAAAAACGGTTTCTTCCTATCAACAGTGTCTATCCTTACAGGACCACACTCTTATAAAAAATGGTTGGGAAACCGGAAGCTTTTGGTATTTTTATGCTTTGGAGAGCCGGAATGGCGTATGCAACCTCTGCCGTCAACACTTTTATCCCATTTTCAAACCTTCGTGTCAAATTGTTTCGGATGTTTCTGAGGGTTGTATCTGAGGAGGGCTGGATTAGAGCGGCGAGCCGCTCATGCCCTAACCGTGGGCGCTAGATGACAACGACCTTAGACATGCTGTTTTATGTTTCATTTTTTCACAATCCTTTGTGGAGATGCAGTCAGTGTGCTATATTTATTTTTTGGGCCGGTTGAGTGAGGGTTTTGCATTGGCGTCAACACGAGAACCTATATACCTGTGGATACAGTAGTATTCGAACACACACTGGCTTTCTTTCCCAGCGCCTCACTCAGATCGTGCTAGGCTGAATTCGGCCAGTGAAGATCACTAGGTAGCTTAACAAATTATATTTTTTGCATAACTCATGTTTGCACTGTTTACAGTCAGTCCCACGGGAGTCCCACCGTAGTCCCATGAGACCAAATGGTGGAGGTTGGCAAGGTCTAGGCTCTTTTGGCGGATAGCGTAATAAAGCTAAAAGCTCGCGCCATGGGAGGGATTAAGAGCCAATAGAGCTTGATTTGCCAAATACGGAGAATCAAGACCAGATCATAATAGACCATAGCTGCTGCTCCAAGTACCATCACCAATAAAGGGCCTATGAGACCTTTCCACCTAAGAGCGGTGGGAGTCACAATAGATGATCCTAACTCTTCCATACCAGTTACCGAAGAATTTATCGAAGATCTGCGAGTTAACACACCCTCTACAGCCGATTATACGCCTCGAACGACGATCGAGGGGCAGTGCCCTTGAAATCACATTGAGATCCAGCTTTAGTCCTTGGAAAGAGGAGAGTAGAGGAGATCTAACCGTATCCGTATAGATCTGACGGATCTGTCGCCGATAGAAAGGGTCGCGCAAAAGTATTTGTAGAAGAACTATTTACTCTATGACAAGAATTACATAACCTAAGGCCGGCCCAGTACTTCCGTACAGCCACTGCTGATAGCAGCAATGCTTTATTTGTGGTTTCTGAGTACGAGGAAAAGAAGCTTGCGGCTGAAGGTTGACTTATAAAGGAGAAGAACCTACTCTGGATGGCATCTCGGGTACTAGACCGGGTAGAAGACAGAGGGATCCCTAGGTGCTTATAAGATACCCCTATTAGAACATTCATAAAACTATATTGGTCAAGACAAGATATATATCATCTCGAGAGAAATCTAATAGAAGTGCTATTGGAATGAGAGACTGATCTTGTACCTATGATAGAGCTAGGTAGAACATCTTGTAGTTGGTAATATGAGAGGATGTTGACAATAGGTTATTTTCAGCTATCTTATATTGAGTCACTTGGGAAGCTGAGAGCAAAAGACTTCTTTCGAGAAGGTTCCGCTCATAGGAGATTCCTCTTGAGAGGGAATCAGTCACAGAACGGCCCACTGAAGAGCACAGGCCATACAAAAGGTGGTACGCCATATCAGCTGGCCCTTAGTACTACCTCTTTCCTAGTCCAACAATAATAGGACTAGACTAGTCCTGAGATATTCAGAAGCTGCCAGCGAATGCGGACAACAGACCTAGACAGTCATGCTGTCCCAGTGAGCATTGATTTTATTAGCCCATCAGCCTACTGAAATAGTGGGTCCCGCAGTGACCCCCTATTCGATGGTCGTTGCCACAGCGCGTACGCGACTAATCTCGACTCTAAATTATGAAAATGTCTTCGAAAGTCTCGCAATAGAACTTGTAGCATTACAAGCGAGGCGACCATAGTCTAAAAGACACGTACCAGCCTTGCCGAGTGGCCTCTGCATGACACGCCTCACGTACACGGGAAGCCACATGTTCGCGAACACGTCGCGAGATGCCCCTGCACTTGCATGCATGAACGGTATCCCTGTTGCTTCCCCTCATCGGGAGGCTCAGTAAATTAGACCCGACATCATGTACAGAGCCCTTAAATCCCCAGCATTTTTGTGACCATAAATTGTCTTTCTTCTCTTGCACAGGCTTTAGGCTTATTAGTTTTTTCAACCCTTTCTATTACCTCAAACAAGTTTATCGCACTCACTCATTGCCATGTCTCCTACCGAGCCCTCGTCATTGAATCCAGGAAAGCCGGCTGCCTTGCCTGTTGTCAACAGTGGCAGCCTGGAAGGATTCATTAAATACATCGGTATACTGTCGTCAAGCTCCGAAACTCAATTTGCATCTGCCGTACTTGGCGAGATCAGTCAGCAGCGCGAGCGGATTCATTCTCAGGATGAAGAGCTGGATAGACTTCGAAAGGAGATTCTTGATATTAAAGAGAGAAATAGAACGACTATCGAAGATATGTTTGCTGCCAACGGGCATGAAAAGGCAAAGCAGAGAGACTCCGCTGCGTACATCGAGAATCTTCAAGCTGTTGTCAACGACAGGGAGAACAAGATTGCCGAATATTCGAAAATTCTCGGAAATACCCAGCAGAAAATAGCGAAGTTGGAGTCAACTTGCTCGCAGGAGATCGCTAAAGTCTCACAAGCGGCTAAGGACATCAGTGAATTGCAAACCAGTTTGAAAGAAAAAGATAAGACGATCGACCAAATGAAAGCAGCTGGATCGAAACTGAAATCAATGTTATTAACTGAGCAGAAACGGAGCGAAGACCTGGAAGCTACCAATGTATCCAGAAACAAGGAGCTTCAGGCAGTCAGAGCTCGCATTCAAACTTTGGAAGGCTTCGCCGTCCAATCCTCAGATATTGATGAAAAATTTGTGTAAGTCTTGTTTAGATGGTCGCAACCATTCACTATTGACTGTTCCCGTATGATAGATCAACTAGGTTCTCGAGTCTTTGGACCTCTGCTATAAAGGATCTATCTCCATTCTTAGAGCAAAACCTTTCGGAGGATGTTTTCAAGGTTCGTCCCCAGACACCTTTCATCAAAATTTTCATTAACAAATTTCGAAAGAAAAAGTATATCTGGGAGAAACTGAGAAAAGTGGACAATATTATTCTACCACCAAGCTTTCCTCTTATACCATCAAATTCCTTAGCGGCAAAATCGATACGATCTGCATTGATTTTGGCTGTTCTGTTTAGGGAAATTGACCGACGCATTTTTCAACCGATATACTTCCTTGCAGGAGGAAGCCATCTTCGTGAAGCTCTTGATCATCTTGCAGAGAGCAATACCGAAAAAGAGGCCTTTTGCCGTCGGATAATTCTCTCTATCAATCCTGGCGCCGAAAACGAAACTCTTGAAACTGAGATTCGAGCCGTGGTCCAGAGAATGTCCTCATATACGGGTGGCCTATTTTCTGAAGCGCAGCATGATCTGTTTTGTACGAAAATCAAGACGATAGCTCAGAATGCAGCTAAAGTTTGGCTTCCAATTCAGCGATCGCAACAGAAGTTTAAGACAGACTTCGATCTTTTTGATTCCGACGACGATGAATGGGATCACTTTCCTTCCGCTGGTGAAAATAAAACATTGGCGGCACAGGAGCTTCAGGGCCTTTATGTACTCAACATTTCCCCCTGCGTTTCTTTGGTGGAAGAAGACAACTGTGGTCCATTGACCAATATCATCCAACTCCGCAGCTCTCAGGAATTATACTTGGCAGCGCAGAATGAAGCCACTAAAACAGCAACCCCTGCTACCGCCAGAAGGTCTTCGACCCGCCCTAGGAGGCAATCTACCGCAGGATCGAATGGCAAGCCTTTTTTAGGCGAAAATCAAACCAAGGACTGACTGTTGGGTTGTGGAAAAGGCTTTGGAAGCGCTCATAGCTCCGAGGACTAGGAGTAGATGAGAGTTGTCGAGACTTACTAGTGATGGAATTCTATTCATATATATCTCGTCATAATCTTCCGATATTTTATACTTGCGTGAAAATTTATATCTAAGGACTACACTAAGCACACCTCAATATATCAGAGTAGTTGGGGGTTATGCTGGAATCGAACCTATCGGACTATGTCGTGTTCGTCTGCCAAAATTGATGCACATTTAGCTAAGCACAAAATACACAGTAAGCCCCGTACACACCATAGAGAGGTGGATATCCGCAGTAGCCTGGGCTTCGAGGGTTACAGTCCTGCTCACCGGGCTTCATGGGTAGACTCGACCTCAGAATGCGTTAAATTAGATTTCTCGAGTCTAACTGGAGCTATAAGATAAAATGTTTTATCAAGACTCTATAGGGAGGAAAGCCTCACTTCCGTCCCATTATTTTGTTGCACCCCTTGCGAAATACTTCAACAGTGACTTCCGCAGTGACCTTTAATTGGACGAGTGCACGACAGCGCCCTGTGGACACGAAGCTATGACTCAAAGCCAAGCAGGTGCCTGATTAGCCACTCACTATAAAGACGACAGAAATTTCTCCTCCAGTGAAGGGAGCTGGCGAAAACTGCTCTTGATCCAGCGATAATCCAAAGTGTTTGTGAGGAAGTCTTCAGTCTATGCTGTGAGGTTGTGTAGACTGGGGATTGCTCTGCGCCATCTCCTATTCTGGAATATTTTGGGTATGATGTCCCGCAGCCAAAAGACATGGAAATACAATGCCAGAAAATGGCAAACAGATGGAATCCATCTAACCTAACTTGGAACCTCTTCTACCCAGATGTGCTTTCGTATAACTATGATATCCTGCTGAATCAACTTGGCTCGTCTTTACCATCGGAAGCGGAAAACGACCTCAGCAATGATTCTTTCACTAGTTATGCAGCAGTGTTCATAATCCATGCTGAAACTCATCGTTTTGCGCTAAGAACAGGCTGGGCTTCCCTATTTGTCTTTTCTTACTATCGATTGCTACAATTGCTGGCGAATTTCACGCTTCATGAAGAACGGACTGAAGACATTGTTCGGCTACTGGCAATTGTATTCGAGAGCGCTGGGTACATGGAAAATTTGGAAAATATGTTGCGAGACTACATGGTCGGGATCGGAATGTGGAGATGATGATGCAAAATGCTAACTTCCGCAAATATTTGGAACGCAATCCGTCATTAGAACAAACGGTCTTTCGGCTATGTGGGAATGAAGATAGCTCACGCTTGGAAATTGAATTCGCTGCGATCTCTATTCTACCTTTCCGTACATTAGAAACCAATTTGTGAAACCAACATGTCGCTATGCCTATACAGCGAATGTCTGAGTGTGCCAGGCAGTAAGGTACAGTCCCCCAAATTCTCGTCGAATGTTCCTGGTTGAGGACTGCTCTCTTTGACTTCGCTTTCCACTAGTTGGGTATCAAGAATCTCCAATCTAACCTTGCCCAGAGGTTAATCCGGACCAAATTTAAGCTTACCTCAACATAAAATTTGTTGGTCTGTTTTGTCAACTATATAGAAGCCCATATTCAACTTGGTTAAATCTAAATTTCAAACTACAATAAATAATAATACCCTGTTTAAGCCTGGAAAATACAGGTGTCGGGGAAAAGTTCAAACGTGGTGGCTGTTGTAATAAGTGTGGCCCTGCTGAGAATAATCTTATGAGGGCGAATTGATAGTCAATAGTAGTTAAAGCTTCAAATAATGGAGTGATCTGTATTCAAGTTCATGGAAATATAGGTCTATGTTTACTATCCGTAGATAGATCTAACCATCCTCATCCAAGTGGTGACTCTGCTAAGATTTGTGCGCATAGCACTCCAGAAAACCCCTCGCAGACAAACTTTGCGCTTCTCTCAGATAATAGGGTTGTAGAAGCCGAAGACATTGTTTGGATCGTATTTAGCCTTGGTAGCTCGCAGTTTCTTCAACCGCCACGGCTCATCTCCATATATCTGTTCCAGAGGTTCATCACCGAAGGCATAGTTGACATAAATGTGCTGTTTTTGGTGAGGCTGACCATCGGCCCAAAGCTGCGTGATATTCTTTCCAATGGAGATTGCGTCTGCATCAAGGGAGCTATCGGGGTCGTAGGTAACAAGAACATCACTATAAGGGTGAGCCGAATGAATCAGAGTTTGAGTTAAGATGCTTACCATAGGATATTGTCATCGCGATGAGGGAAGGCAGTAGATTTTGAGTCGACAGCTTTCACCCCCTGAAGTGAATAAGCCTCGAAGACAACGATGGATTGGTTGTACAATGGCTGTGAAGTGGTGATTTCTCTATAGTAGTCGTAAATCTGACGAGTGGCAGTAATGTTGTGCTCAAGCAGACCAAATGGGAACTGCATATTGGTGTGTCCGTCTTGACACATTGGGCTGCTCATGCCAGTGCCGGTTGCATCGAGCACATCTGGATAGGCGTAGTATTCGCCGCTTGAGTATAGAGGGTTCAAGTCTTGGAATGGCTTCAGATATGGTGCTGCCTCTTCAGCTGTGCCGACATAATGGATAAAAAACTCCATAATAGGCTATAGAGGGTTATTAGTATTGAACATGAATGGGGGTGACTCAACGCTCACCTCCGTCGTACTGAATTCAGAAGCCCAAGTAAAGACACCATAGTTCATCAACTCCTTCGGCTGGCCGCCATTTTCTTGCTGGGAGTTGAGAACCTCGAAAACTGACTCAAGCTGATCCTGAGTGAAGACGAATTCGCTAATGTACCATTCATCAACAGTGCGTTTATGGATCTCAGCATGGAAACTAGTCACGATGCCAAAGTTGTGGCCGGCTCCACGCATCGCCCACCAGAGATCAGGATATGAGGTGTTAGAAACAGTTATGGCGGACCCATCAGCCAGAACAACGTTCATGGAAATCAATCCGTCAATGATCAACCCGTAGAATCCTTGGTAACGACCATGACCTCCGCCAAGTCCAGGGCCCATAACGCCCACACAAGCGCAACTTCCCGTTCCTATAATCATTAGACCAGCATTAATAACGGAGGTGATCAAAAATACCGGTAACAAAGCCTTGTTCCCATAGTGCATCGATGACTTGCCCGTCCCATACGCCTCCACCAAAGAAAGCCGACGCTTCATCGTCGGCGATCTCAATGTCAGTGAGTTGGGCCATCGAGATCTCAATACCATTTTTCAGTCTACCCAGAGTCTTGGTAGATCCATGGCCTCTATTGACAGCGAGAAAAGGGATTCCGTGTGAGTTGGCAAATTTGACCTGTAGTTAAATCATTTAACCAAGTCAATCTTTCAGCAAAATAAGTAGCAACATACGATGATGGGGATGTCCGACTCCTTCGAAGGCTCAACCACAACAAGGAAATCAGGCTGATAAGACGCCTGCCAGCGCTCCGTTGCATTGAACCATCGCGGATCGTTTTGAGCAAAGATTGAAGAATTGGCAGACAATTTTGGACCCAACTCAGTACTGATAGTTGCAGGTGTCAGACGGGACGAAGCACTTGACCGCTGCTCAATAACAAAAGAAGAATGAAGAGCCGCTGCAATTGTTGGCACAGCTGCTAGTGCTAAGGACAAAAAGAAACCGCGCATTGTGGCGATGAAGGATGTTTAGTTTCTCAAGTTGAGCTTGACATAAAAAATAAGGAGAGGAAGAGGCCAAACATATACCCCATTTCCTCTCCTGCTAAATACGGATCTAGGCAGCATGTAGTTCGACTTACTGTGAAAACTAGACCGAACCCTCGTCCGAAGCGGAGCTCCTGGTATCGAACCATCATCACCTGGGTCAATCGGACAATATCTAAGACACTGATCTAATTCAAGATCTCGATAATTGTTTCGTATATGGATTTAACGAGAACGCCAAGCGGGTCTAACTGGCTTACAATTGGTTGTTGGCTTCAGCCCCATTGCGCCCTGACATAATACCACGCGGGTCCCTGGTCGATAGCGTGTGTGCCTTGGAATTAGCCTCAAATTTACTTATTCTGCTTATCATAGAGTTGCGTAGTGTTAGAATGAGCTGTTATGTGGAAAAAAATGTGTATCACCATTATTTAGTAGTCCCAGCGTTACTACTGCTAGTTGGATAGTACAATCAGTGGACATACGTTTTTACATCCCTTATAGCCCATCTAGTTCATCGCTACTATATATCTATATCGCCTACCCAAAACGCGTAGTATGAATAAAGATACCACCTGGGCACATAATGGTGATTTTTCGCGAACCAATGGTGTATTCTTCATCCCTAGAACTTTAAAACAAACGCCTTTATCATACGCTATTATCAGCAAAGATAATTATAATATATGCTTTTCTGGCTTGCAGAATATTACATAATCGTAGGGGTGTGGGGCTAAGGGTGTAGAATGTCCACTTGGGCAGTCACTGGACTCGTATCCACTACCTAGGTAGGTATTCATGATCCACCATAGCTAAAACAGCCGACAAATCTCTAGTGGATAAGGGATGTCGAGCAGCTGAATTTCCTACCCGATCCCTGTACGGACTCGGATAGAAAATGAACCGACTAAGCTTGATTACCAGGTCTCAATGTCCGATTCAATCAGCAAATGTAGAAAAAGAAAAGACATAATGGACCTCCGGACTCGGTTGAAGATTAGACCGACTGAAGGAATTAAGCATGCTTACCCGTCCGCTCTGCGGGCCGAGTCCGATCCCTGCTAGACCCCACTTATCCGGCCAATAACAAAAAAGAGTTTTATTTGCAAGTTAATTTAACAGAAAACGCCTCGCTTCCATCTGAGTCTCTCCATTTGAGTCTCTTTAGGTTTATCAGTCGAGTGAAACACGAGATTGAATCCTTCAAAGTCAAGATACGGTATCCCCGAATGATCACAGCTAACGCTGCAAGCACAACGCCATCTTACTTTCCTCTGGAAAACGCCACCGCTGTGCTCGACTATAATCGGCGTTGATAGTGGTTCGCCTGTTTACTGGGTCACCTCGTGTAGGACTGGAAAGGAACTGAAGGTATCGACTACGTGTTATGAAATGAAGGAAAGGGATAAGGAAGATGTCTTTCTTGGCTATACAAACGGACATAGCACGAACATATCTGGATTGAGGTCACATGATCATAGGTGCTACAATGTGTCTGTCTACTAGTCTTGCGAATTAGATGATCTAGATAGTATAAACTGTTATCATTCAATAATATCCTCCGTCTATAGATGAATAGCATTTCATACGTCGTTTACAACGTTCACCTGGAAATGCTGAAGTATAAATCCGTCTGTGTTAGTGGATGTATGTATAGAATAAATACAGCCTGGCGGGTGCATTCAAATCAAAGTTGTCAGAATGTGTCTCATTAATCCATTCGCAACGGAATTGGATGCGAAATTTAAGATCGTTCAATACGCGCTGCGTGAAAAGGAAACGCACTTTAAACCGTGAATGATAAATTTTGTGTGGTCCCACCCTCCCACCGGCGCGCCATTGTCAATAACTTTCGTTGAACCCCGCACGTGAACTTGGTTTTGATGTCTGTGTGAAGGAAATGAGTAAAATGTTGTAGAATGCCGACGGAGTTGTCGAGAGGCACTTTCGCGCCGTTCAAGCCGGCATATACAGGGACCACGGATTCATTATTCAGATAGCTCACGATAGATGCATGATCCGGGGTAAGAATATCCAGGGCCACCGTAGTTTGTGTGTCCACGTTTCTCCGATTTTGGGCACCGTCCCCGTCGGCGCAAACGATGCCATTTGCCCAGGTGATCAGCGCTACTCGATATACAGCACCAGCCCACCAGGGTGGACGAGCACGCTCTGGCACGGAACGGATATGGCGCAACACTTGACCACAATGGAAATATGTCTGCCGTGGATTCTCTAAGTGATAGGCGTGTTTCGTGTGCAAAGGCTTTTTGCTAGCTCCTTCGGTATTACGACTGCTGCGTGCTAGAAGTTCTATCTCCGGGAAGCTCACAATCACATTGAGCATGATCAGATGATAGATAATCATGTTGGAAGCAGTTGCTAGCGTGGCCGTCTCATTTGGCTGGATCTTGGCCAGCTCGTACCACTTGTGGAGAAGTTCTTGAACGGTTTGCACTTGTACTGAAAGGAGAACAATCGACATATGCTGGGGTCCTTTGGGAGTACTGCCTCTGCCAGCAACAGTGCTCATGGTGGATCGCAGTTGAAACACTTGATCCTGAAGATGGCATAGCAAGAGTCGTAGTGTGATAGGGGAAATGTGTACCGTGGCGCTAAAATAGGTCGTTTCTGAGAACCAGACTATCCATTCACTGAGAGAAGGAGGGATGGTGACTTGACCCGAAGGCAATGGCATTTGTTCAATCCAATGCTTGGCGGATTGGGCCCGCCATGCAGCATCCATGCTTGGAATAGGTATGTTGAGGCTAGCGGAGGGGAAAAATGAGATAGATGGGGCATCTTGGAAGAGACAGATCTCGTGATCCAGGATTAGCCAGGCATGTGTGGTTCTAATTCCTCGTTAATTTATCCCTGTATTATTTAGCGCCGACAAAGATGATTTACCTGTTTGCTCTCTCTTGTTCTTTCCACGTCTCCCAGGACTGGGCGGCATCGTCAAAGGATTCTATGCGGGCCACCTGGGCTTGTCTATCGTCGTGTTGCTTTGCTTTCAAATGTATCTGAAGAGTTAGAAGGGCAACTTCAAACGGACTGGAATCGCCTTACCTCTAAGAACATTGATCTCTGATAGAATGCAGTCTATAAACCAGTTAATGGATGGCAGATCCTCTCATAGGGGCTGATCACGCCAAAAAGCTTACATCCATCTGCCACTTGTCGCCACTCCACGCGGAAACAAGAAGATTTAGAAGAGCGCACTGCGAGAACTCGTGATCTAAAGCCAAAATGACATTTCGTTCGGTGAGGTTTCTTAATGAAATGCGGCATATCTCGAGCAGCCCATGCGCCAGTTGCACGCATGCCTCGCCAGCTCCAGCCGTCATGCCGCCGCCGGCGAGCATGAGAAATATTCGCATGGTTGATAAGTTAATACATCTACCGTCCATATGCTCATTTAGTGACATCGTAGGTACAAAGGGGTAATATGGTTCGTAGCTGGTGAGGTAGGCCTTCAAAAGGCTATCTAACACGGTCGGAGAAGGCAACGTCATAATAGATGGTACGGAACATCCAGAAATTCTGTTGTCTTGACCTCGAAGCCCATAGAGCTCTTGAGCTCCGGTACAAAGCCACTGCAAAACAGCGATCAGGTTTTCTCTTGTACTGACAAGAAGAGATTCAACAGCGATGTGTGAATCAACTGCGGGACAATGCTGTATCGGTATATTTCCACCTCTGAGCAGAGAATCTAGACTTTTGACGTGGTTTGCGGCTGTGGGTGTGCACGCAGACGATGGCGTAATTGGGTTGCATTGAAAAAGTGGCCAGCCTTCCAGCGTATGTAACTGGTCATCATCGGGCAGACTGCCCTCCAGCGAAGGGAATAAAGATGGTGCCGGAAGGTAGTCATCCATGAGATCGTCTCCATCGTCATTTATCGACCTTTCCAGCATGCCCGGGGACATAGAAAACGCGAGATTCCATGAAGGCGTCCCGCTAAGGTCAGGTAACTGGGCTGCTGGTGACGGCACTCGGGTTGGAACGACGAAATCGAAATCGTCAGCCACCCCAAGTATCCCCTGCATAGGATGCGAAGAGAGAGAGAGATTGGGAGGGTAGCTTTCGTCTACGCGAGGTGCAGCCGCTAAGAATCGCGCCAACAACTCCGCTTGCTCTGCTTCCGACGTGTGCCCGGGGCGATTCCTAGCCCACTTATGAACGGCTGAATGGGACCAGTCCATATATAGCCCATTTCCCGTAGGATGATGTTGTGGGGTTGTCTTAGGACCTCCATCGGTGGTAGACGTGACTGGCTCGGATTCGACTGTGTAGGAGCCCTCGTTGGTGTTGGTGGGTGGCAGCGGTTTGGATTTATTATTCGCAGACAATCGACCTTGACCTCGCTGTGGGACTCGAGTTTGGCAGGAGAGCTTCTTCACCTTGCATCGCGAGCATGGTACCTAATTCTCCATGTCTTAGCATGGATTCATTGATATCCTGAAAAGTTGACCCTTGTACCTTTCTGTCGCATTTTGCTTTTGACCTAGCGCAGTGCACACATGCCAAGATTGAATCCACAGGAGCACATGTGGGGGGTGTCAACTGTGACATGATCAGAGATAATGGCCCTGTTTGTTATCAGGATGAGGTCCATCTGATAAGTTCCACGGGGGTGACACGCCTGGTTAAATAAAATGCAAGAGAGAGGCTTGGGAGATGGTGGGTCAGCTATCTAGGTAGCGGCTGGAATGTAATACTAATTGTACATAACTCATATCACTAACTGATCTAGCCCTCGAGGGCCATTGATGGTAATCGTATTCACCTAGGCAAGGCCCCCTGATTATGTAACTTTCTGCCGACACCTGGGGCGGGAATTGCTACAGACACGGCACGTTTTGCTAGTAGCACGGCACATTAGGTAATATTCCCTTTACATAATCAATTTTGACCGAGATCGTTACCATACATTACCACAGCAACTACATTACTTACTACTGTAGCAACTACATTCTATCTACTACTGCTTCATTACTATAAGAACCCGACCATGAATCAATTCTCTCTAGTCAATCTTATTGTGCTTTTCATCTTATTTACATGCTTTTCACACTCTGCAGGAGCGGATTGTATGGCCAATTTCTCCACAATTTGAGCACTTCGAGGGTGCTTTCTTCTTAGTGACCTTTTGGTTTGATGTTTTGATGTTTTGATCTGATATGTTCTCTTGAGCTGATCTGCGAGTTGGTGGTGGTAATAGAGGATCTAGTATTGGCAGATACATAGATGACTCATTACTAAGGCCAATCCTCCAAAATTGATGGATATCGCTTAGTGGGATTGGTTGATGTTTTGTTAATAAACTAGCGATTCGGTGGGCACACGGAAGGCCCATTGTCCTAGTGAATATATTAGTGCAGTTTGATAAAGGTGCTTCGGGGGTAGCTCTCTTAGCTATAGCAGCTTGATTAGAGATTAAAGATATTGAATATCGTGATGTTCTCTTTATAATATTCGAATAGAGAAAGTGGGAGCAGAAATTTAGTCTCTTAATCTTATCTTCTGTAAGATCAGATTCAAGTCGCTGATACTGAGCCTGTAAAGCATTATTAATTCTCTCAAAAACATGAAGCATATCACCTGAAGATCCCCCTATATACTTTTTTAAAAAAGCGTGAGACCCCTCCACTCTTGATGTAGCCCAGTTACCAAGATGAAGATATTGCCCTACCCAAGCCCTAATAAACATCTCTTTATAGGTTAGCCAAGTACTTTGAATATATCTAAGAGCATTAGGGGCAATTTGATTAAACTGCGTTGTGAACTTAGCTAATTGAGCATTATATTCATCAATATTTGATGAATTAATTAGCTCTTTCTATGACTTGATAAAAGCCTCAAATTCCTCATTTGAAGAGAAATATTGCTTTGTCTTTGCCAGCACATTCTTATTAATATGCCAAATGCATAGTAGATGTGGGCTTCTAGGACAGATAGATTTAATTGTACCTAATAAAGCAAGATCTCTGTCAGTGCAAAGAACTGGAGAAAAGGGTAAGGGGTCAAGCTATGAAAAAAAAGTCTGTAAAGTCCACTTATAGCTTTCTTCCTGCTCATTTTGCATAAAGCAGAAAGCAATACTATAGGATGAATTCGATGGCGAGAGACTAATAATATGTAAAAGAGGCATCTTATACCGATTCGTCTTGTAAGTACAGTCTAATAAAAAGACCCTATTATATTGATTAGCATACTTAATTGATTCAGGGTGAGCGAACATAAAAAATTGAATATGACCTTCTATATCTTGTTTAAATGCATATTTCCATTGATTCTGAATTAATATCTGTTGAAGAAGTTTAAGAGGTAAGTGATTCCTAAGCTTTTTCTGTCTTATACTACCTCTTATATTATAAATATCTTTTGGTCTTATTAAGATATCAGGTTGATCCTTTCTTAATAGACTTATAATATGCTGCGGTCGAGATCCAATATCTGATAGATGTTTAATAGTTTGATTTTGATCTTTAGTAAGCTGTGGACGCCTTGCCATAGGATGCCCTATCATATTATTAGTAGCTGCATGATTATGATTAGGATTTCTTACCTGGATTTCCCATTGATTAGTATCAACAAGCTTCTTTGCATAAAGGCGGAATGGGCAGTTCATCCGTCTAGTACTTGTCTTCCGGCGTTTTGCCCCTTCTGGGGCATCAATATGATCATGGTATATACCGCCTCTATCACAACCAAGACAAATATTCCTCTCCTTAGCGGAGTTGATGATAGTGATAGCATAACCATGAGATAGGGCATGCTGTCGTATCGAAGTAAGGAGTTGCTCTCTAGTCTCAAAGACTTGCTCAATTGGTGGCTCCATGATTAGGTGAAATCAAGTATCAATTGGATGAAGTAAGATCAATTGGATGAAGTAAGATCAATTGGATGAAGTAAGATCAATGAGAAGATAGAGTGGTTCTTATAGCAGAAGTAGATAGAATGTAGTTGCTACAGTAGTAAGTAATGTAGTTGCTGTGGTAATGTATGGTAACGATCTCGGTCAAAATTGATTATGTAAAGGGAATATTACCTAATGTGCCGTGCTACTAGCAAAACGTGCCGTGTCTGTAGCAATTCCCACCTGGGGCGGGTGCCCAGCATCTTACCTACATAGCGACATACATACAAATGTACGGAGTATATATGTAGTTATTGAAGCTTCGATTATGTACTCAAACTATTGAACGTCCAGTTGTGTACCTATCCTCTGCAACCAGTTAAAGAGCATATTTCAAATTCACCCAAAGCTTTATAAAATTGCTGCAATGATGCTAATCGAAATATACCCAGATACTTAGGTAATATCAATAACGTGTTAAAATACAGTATACTAAATATGGAAGGCGGTAATTACTGGCCACCCCATGAAACGCCACGGTAAAAGCCCCTCGAATCAAAGGCAATCGCCCCCGCATGACTTTAGCTGAATCTCACCCGAACCTAATGGTATCGCCCCTGTATGAAATCTCACTCGTATCCATGTGTGTTGTTTGGATTTGATTCTTCTTGTCGAACTCGGGGCCGATTACCACTAGGGTCGGGATATCATCGATTTATTGAAACAACGCGTAAAAACACCTTGGCAGCCCACTCACTGAATTAAGAAGTCGAGCAAGTTCTCGAGCCAAGTGAGATATTCACACACAACTGACTGAGCAAATACCTAAAGGGTTCAAGCTGTCCACGAAGGTAGCAGTATCCGAAAAACCAACCATCTATGCAACATGCCACCGTAGGCCCTCGGGGACAGCATCCTTTGAACCACCGAATTTGCGAGCATGCAGCAGAATGGGCGCCAAGTATGCAGAATATAAGATGACGGGATATTTTATTACGCGATGCGGCGCTCCAGCCGCTATCTCTCTTGAACATAACAACATTTGATTTTGCAAGATGTATTGAAAATAGTAGCATCCAGGTAGGGTGTTCAACTTGCTTAGTTAACGAGTACGTTCAGACAGACCAGAATTACGCCATTGGGCCTTTTTGTTTCTAGCTTTTGGAAGCCCGCCTATTGACATAGGACATTAATAGGCCCTGCGGGCGGATTCGCTTCTACAGAAACGCCCAGTAGCCTCGCATACCCGAAGGACCTGGAACATGAATCAACAATAAGACACGATCGGCGAGATATATCACAGAAATCACAGAAAAGGCTATCATGACCGACGAGTATACTTTTCTTTAGAACCCCTCTCTATCTGCATATGATTTGGTGAAAACAAGCAACGCCTGCCCGTGAGATTTTAGCAGAAAGGGACATAGGTCGGAATCATTTAAGGATGAAATTAGGTTTCAATCAGAAAGTTAGAATTCTACTGTAGATAGTAGATACCTCCCCCCCCTTATCTACTTAACCTCTTCTGTCTATATAGACTTTAGGTTATCTAGAAGTTTGAATAATAGCATATGGAGGATTGGGTGATCCCACAGTATTTTTAATTGATAAATAAACGTAGAGTGGTATCTACACGTCATAAGCCCGGGAATCATAATTCAAAAAATGAAACGTAAGCCGGAAACTAGCATACTCTTATACAAAAGTCCCAACAAGGTAGTCGGGATGAACAATGGCCTCTCGCGTGTAAGTCGATACTGGTCTTATCAGTGGCAAGCCTACACTTGATTGGGGGTTGACAGATTTAGGACGTTTCACTTGCATTCATACAGAATAGAGGGGTAGTCTCGTTCCACTAAGCCTCTTCTAGATATTCAACCTCTGTACGGGTATAACAACGAGTGTGCTGCATACATTTACCAAATTAGGAACCTTTTCACCCCTATGGGCTTGGTTAAGCCTCTGTATCTATCTATAAGCCATGCAAATCATCCCTCCACGCGTTCTTACCCTAAAGAATGCCTAACCAGGCAATTATATCCAAGGGAAATATTATGAGTTGGAAGATTGGACGGCTTTATCTAGATTGCAAGTGTGTAGATAGGTAGATATTGATTTAAATCATTTTCTTGGCCAAACGACACATGTGCATGCCCATATGCACATGCTTTAAGACGGCTTTACGCAATATTTAATGAGGACTGCATTATGTATCTAGTGAACGTTTACTATAAAAGTAGCCCAATATAGATAAAACCTGGGAAAATCTATTAATTCGATAGCACCTGTACCTGGCATGAAACCTTTGCCCAAAGACCTCGGAACACTGCCCCAGAATTGAGTGTAGATGTTGCTCTCACATGCCTCCCATTGCGCCATGAGTCTGGATCATCTTTGTGCGTCGCAGAAAAACTGCCACCAAAACAGCAATGCATCCTGCAGTGAGATTGAGAACCAGAGCATCCGTAATTGCATTCACAATAGCCTTCAAAACATCGGTTCTCAAAGTAGTATCCAGTGAGTCAAGGAGTGCCGCGTTTGCGCCAGAAATCATGGCCTGGATGGTGGTCTCACTTTCAGTCGGAAGGAGATTCTGAATCTGCACAGTTGCACGATTTAGGAAGAGAGTATTGGCAACGGAGAGAGCAATGGCTGAACCTCCCACCTGGGCACAGGTCATGAAGCCCACTGCCATGGGAATCTCCTCGGGTGGGACTAGAGATTGCGCCACAGAAAACCCAGCCTGTGAGAAGACTCCAGTTCCAATACCACCGATGACAAGGGCAGCATATATTTGACCCACGCTTGTTGTCAAAGTGGTAATTTTGAGCAGCACGCCACCGACAAGGACAAATATCCCACCAAGAAGATACCAGGGCATGTAATAACCCACCAAGCTCATCCCAACTCCATTCACAAGATTAAAAACGACCATTGGAATAATGAAGGGAAGTAGACGCACTCCTGCATCTAGAGCACCATCACCCTTCACAAATTGGAAGTAAAGAGGAATAAAGTAAATCGGAACAAACGAGGAGGTTCCAGCTGCAGCAGTCTCAATAAAGAGCAGGACCATCTCCTTGTTCCGTAAATATTGCATTGGAAAGATCCGCTTTTGGTATGTTGTCATAATGTTGAATCCTTGCTGAATGAAGAAGAGGATAAAGAGGACTCCAGAGCAGACAAACATGCCAATGATACGGCTGTCACTCCATTCATAAAGAACTCCACCAAAGGCAATAGCCATGATGCCTGATACATAGGCACCAATAAACATGATAGGGCCTAGCCAGTCGATCTGTGCCAGTCGGCCTTTGAGTGGGGTTCCTGGACGAGGGTCCACACTAGGGATCATAAAAAAGAACACCGGAGCAAAGAGACCTCCAATGCAAAGATTGATATAAAAGGACCAGCGCCAAGTTGCAGAGCTGTCTGTGCAAGCACCGCCGATAATGGGTCCAAGGCTAGGAGAATTGGTCAGCATAGTCAAAGTAAACAAGATATTACTATGTCGGTGTTGCATACACTGTGCCTGCTCCCCAGGTCAAGCCAACCATTCCAAGATACATTGGTCGTTCAGTAGGCGTAGTGAGCATCGAGAGGATGGTCATGACACCCAAGTACATACCAGCGCCTCCAAGACCACAGATTGCACGTCCCACGATCAGCGCATTCATGGTTGGTGCAGCACCACAGACTGCCGAGCCAACCTCAAAAATGACGGTCGTGACAATATACAACCATTTACAATTAAATTGACCATATGCCTTGCCCCTGAAATTTCATTAGTATAGAACTAATATAGGAGCGGGCTAGATCAGTACCAAATCAAGAGAGTACTCGCAGCGCCAAGCATAAAAGCCACAGAGAGCCATGGAAGCATCGCCAGGTCCTCAAACTGTTTGACAATCGCTGGTTGCACATCTGCTACAATCGTGTTGTCTAGTGCGAAGAGAAATACACAAGAAAATATCGAGAGGACTAGAAATACCCAAGTTGTATCAGCTGTTTCCGATCTATGTTTTATCTTTCCTATTCTTGATCCACTTACCAACTAGCACCCACTTGAATCCATGAACATCCCGTGGAGAAATTTGGGACCTCTCAATTATCTCCTCGGATACAAGCTCCTTCTCTGTACCCGACATATCTGAAGGCAAATCACCACTCCCGGATGAGTCGGCCCCCTGGGCAGTGATCGCAGTTGTTAACGACATTTTGGAAGTTCCAAGGTTTCAAATATGAAAGATCGTGTACATGAAGGAAGAGGTATTCTAACAATAAATACCAATAAAGCCTCCTTGGGTACTTAGATATTAAATAGAAGCGCACTTCCAATATCTACATAGTGGGATATCACGTGGTGATCTGCACCGGAATTAAAACCTTATCCCCGAACTAATCTGTCCGAGCGGACTCGGCCTGATTTCCATCCGACTCCGGTGACTATGAATCAGGAGACAAAGAAACCAGGCAAGAATGGCTGCTATAGGTTCATCGGCGAGGAATTCCTCCATCGGATATCAACCGAGAATGATCTCATGAAGTAAGGGGGTTCAGGCAGGTTCCATTACCTGAAATAAAAAAACATTCCGAAGAGGTTAGAGTCTGTTGAATTTCAACCTTCTGCTCGATCACAAACCACCATGAGTGCTTTACTCGGCCTTCTATTCACCAGGCTGACTTTGCCACCCTCCTCGGTTATCGAGGGGAAGACCATCCTCATCACCGGTGCAAACACTGGCCTTGGTCGGGAAGCTGCCAGACATGCGCTCGCTCTAGGCGCCGGTACGGTCATTTTGGGCGTTCGAACCCTAAGCAAGGGTGAAGATGCCAAAGCCGACATCGAAGCAAGCACCGGCTGTAACGACAAAGGAAAGGTTCTTGTATGGCCGATCGATCTCGAATCATTTGCTAGCGTCCAAGCCTTCGCAGCTCGAGTTCGGAAACATGTTGTCACAGAGGGCGGCCGACTAGACATAGCTATCATGAATGCAGGAATTGCGTCAGTCGAGTACGCTGTCACCCGTGATGGGTGGGAAAGAGGAATCCAGGTCAATGTTTTATCGACCGCGCTCCTCAGTTTAGAGCTATTGCCGCTACTGCTGCGAACTAAAGAGCGGGATCCATTAGCACAACCGCATCTGTCCCTTCTTACGAGCGATATCCACAAATCGATCAAGTTCCCCGAGCGGAATGAGAAGAGCATTCTTTCTACCTTGAATGGCGAGGAGCAGTGGAAGAAATCCCAGGCTGCAGGTGCTACCGAGCGCTACGGTGTCACCAAGCTTATGGATATCTTCATTACCATCGAGATAGCTCGACTTGTGCCCCGTGATGAGTCTGGGAACCCCCTTGTGATTGTTAATGCCGTGACGCCGGGATTTTGCAAATCGGATCTCCTCACTAGGGAAAAGGCGCCGTGGATTCTGAAGCTGATCCAAGCTTTGATTGCCAGGACGGTGGAAGAGGGTAGCAAAACATTGCTGCATGCAGTAAGCCAGGGCTTGGAAACTCACGGGAAGTGGTTGGAGAATCAGGCTATCACAGAGTAAGTTCATTCTGTTCAAGGACTGATAATTCACGTCACTGATATGTGTTTAGCCCGGGTGCTATTGTCACAAGCGAAGACGCACGGGTCGTGAGAGAGAAGGTTTGGGCAGAGATCACCGGTGTCTTGCATAATGTTGATCCCGAGGTTCGAACTGAGTACTAATCACGTAAGGTGGATTGCAATAAACCCATACGGAGGGACGTACGTGGAAGGAAGGGCGAGTGCGCATGAACAGTGTGGTACAGAGGAGGGAAAGATGCCAGGAGTAGACATCTACCTATGAACAAACCCAAGATTGTGAATCCCATTGTATCGTCTAATATCAATTTTACGTCTGTTGTCTTACTCGCTACGGGACCTTTGCCCACATCTTCTAAGGATCTGAGTTGGCACAATATGATAACAGCACCCTGTTAAGCATGGTTTCTATCTACTCTTTAGATTTAAGATGTAAATGAAACTTACTCTATTTCCCAGCGGCTTGACAGCCTTCTCGGTCAATCAGCGGTAGCAGCAACAACAGTCTCATCCATAAGAGCTTTCCAGTCTGTCTCTTGTGGTGACCATCCAATAGCCCTTAGGCGATCAGCTCTGCTGCGACAGCTTGCCCCCCATAGAAGACCAGCGTAGGGATGGATCTCAGTCGCCTGAGGAACACTCAACTCATCGATGGCGTCGGTGTCCAGCTTACCAAGCTGGTGGAGCTTCGTCGCCACAGCTCGAGCCTGCTCTCTGAAGCTCACTTCTCCAGTTTGAACAAAGTAATACCCATCCTTTCCATATTCTATATCGGAAGAGCCAGTGATAATCCTGTCCAGGGCGAAGACAATGGCGGAAGCGACATCCCGAACAGAGCACCAGCTCCACACATTCTCACCCTGCTCGACGACAAACCCCTTCCCACGTCCGAGAACTGTCTTAACGTATCCATGACCAAAAGAATCTTTCTTCCATGATCCGGACCCATTACCCATGATTTGGCATGAGCTCAGAATGATTGTGTTGACGCCGATTTCCTCCGGAGCTCGCAGGATGCTCTGGTCTAGTGTAGCATGTTCCCGAGTCGGCTCGAAGGACAGAATTTCAGCCTTGTCATCTAAATCGTTGTAGATGCGGGGTGCAGCATAGCCCAGGTTAAGACTGGATGGGTCAAGGAGACAGGTGATCCCGGAGACGTGGATCAACGTGCCCTTATCCGGCTTACTGGCTAACCCGGACAAAATGTTCTGAATTCCCGATTCATTATCCCCTGCAATATCGATGACAATATCTGCAGCATTTGCGGCAGTTGTCACAATATCCTTGGAGGAAATGTCACCAATAATTGTTGTTAAGGAGGGGTATGTCGATGTGATGGCGTCGGCTTGTTCTTTTGTTCTCACGAGAGCAGAGTATTCTGCGGCGGGAAACGTCTTTGACACCAAGTCAAGAGTTGTACCACCAAGATATCCCGTTGTACCGGTGATGAAAATCTTCTTTGGTTGCATTCTGGGTGTGCAGGGGGGAGGACGTAGAGGTGATTGAAAAATACGGTTGCTTGAGTTCTGCTTCACAGCTGAGCCCCGGAAGGTTGTGGCAGTGCTTTCAAGTATAGCAAAATATGTCAAAGAGTAAGCTGTATTTGAATTAACGAGACTGAGTCGAAAACAGGGATCGGGCGCCGCACCTGCGATGTAATCCGCGAACTGAGATTCGGGTGAAATGCAAACCGGAGGTCCGATATAATGCCAAGAAGTAAACATCAGCTCAAACAATGTAGTCCGATGTGAACACTCTCGACATAAATTCTGGGCTCCATTCTTATTTCCCTATTCAATAAGCGAGTTCGTAGGTTATCCAAAATGTCGTCCAAAGTCTATGCCGATATCTATGCCACCGAGGGCCCTTTTACCCAATTCCCAGGCACAGGTCTCCCCGACATCAAACGCTTCATCACCACTCACAACTCTCAAGGCGAAGGAGTTTTTCTTCCAGCCGATAATGGAGACCACCAGGCCTTGATGGCAAACGGCCGTGGCTGCCAAAACATCCTCTACACCACTCAGGGTGAAGCAGTCGATCTCAATGGCGATGTCGATATCGCCTTAGCAAAGAATAACACAGTAAGTTTACTGAAATCCCTAAAGTCCAGGAGAAACCTTTACTAAATATTCTTTTTCAGCCCGGTCTTCACGTTCCCGGTGGTACACTCGTGCGGATGATCGACTTCGCACCTGGCGTGGAGTCACCAATGCACCGTGCCATGTCGTTGGACTATGGCACAGTTATTGAAGGAGAATTCGAGGTTGAGTTGGACAGTGGTGAAAAGCGTATTATGCGACGAGGAGATGTCCTTGTTCAGCGTGCCACAGCTCACCGATGGCGCAACTTGTCACCCGATAAGCCCGGGCGCATGCTTTTTGTGTTGTTAGATTGCCAACCTATGGATCCCATTAACGGCAAGGAATTTGTGGTTGAACTAAATGAGCTTTCTCCTGATTTTGAAGACGATCATTAGATTTATTTCAACGTGGCACATATGACACATGCGTGCAATGATGGATAAAGAGAAGGAGCGCAAGCATGTTGACAGAGGATGATATTATCAGTGTCTCAAGTCCATAATTACCTTATATCTCAGGCTTGGCTAGGTTTGCTTTATGTACGTAGAGCTTTCTCTCACTCTTCTTTATTTTCCTCCTTATCATGATGCTGCCTCTAACCAAACTAAGTCTTTATGTTTTCTCTATTTTCTTTTCCCATTCTCTTTCTGTAGGTATTATAGCATGCTGAGTTTCGGTACCTCCATTGTGCTGTTGGTAGGAATTGATATCTACGAAGACAGGTGGTTAGATAAAATTAACTGAAAATTATCCATCTTATGTTACTTGATGGAGGAGCCAGGGTAAGGAATCTTAATGTGAAATTCTAGCTTCCAGCATGGATCTGAGAGAGAAGGAACCTGGTTAAGACAATCGCATCTAGGCGCTTTCTTGTGTTGCTTATGTCCAAAAAAGAATGGTATATTCTTAACTGTCATAATTGTCATTTGATGATCGACTTGCAGCCTCAAACTGATCGCAAAATAACTTCCAAGTGTCAAGAACTCGGAGTAACTTGTAACCTTCCTTGGAAAAATAGTAAGGCATGCATTCCATGGCGGACTCCAGGTTTACTAGCATCTTCAACATTCTGGCAATGATCCCTTGCATCGTAAGGACACTAAGCGACACGCTTTGTAACGCGTACCCACATCTCCTTCTGCATAAAGAGAGTAAAATTGCTGCTTTTCCATGGAGACCCAGGGTAAATGGGCTCAAAGTCGAATCTTCGGAGAAGCTTCAGGTTCATTAGCCAAGAAGCTCAATTTCTCAGGGATAGAAACCCAAACGAACCTCCACAAAGATCTTGTCCAATTCGACCATCACAATTGCTTTGCCAAGGCAGCCCCATCGACCGGTACCAAAAACCAGCTCCATGGTCCTCTCCATCTCATTTCTTTGTGTATCAGATGCTTCGATCCATCGTTCAGGCCGGAAAACATCAACGTCGGTTCCGAAGACCTCGTGACGTTGGATTCCCCATCCGCAATGGCCAATACCAGTACCCCCTGGAACAAATCGACCTTTGATTGTCTCCCCACCTGGGTTTACAATCTTAGTCAAGAGACCAGTAATGGGCGGATGGATTCGCAAGCCTTCTTTGATTACCGCTTGTACGTAGGGCATTTTACGAGATTCGGCGGATGTGATGGGACTGGAGATAGACCCATTTGCCTCTGCGTTTTGTATCTCTTGAACAAGAGTGTTATAGACTCGATGATTTGTCATGACATGTAGCATAGTTGCGCGAATAGCGGTGGCCGTCGTATCGGATCCAGCCAGACTTGTAGAATTAGTGACTTGTCACATCGGGTATGTGGGAAGAGTGATTGTTTGACCCTACATGGTAGTAAGAATCTCGGATTCAGCTTGACGTTGGTCGAGCCCGTTTCGGACAAAAGTTCCCAGCATGTCGTCTCGTATGATCTTTTGGGGACCGTACCGATCACCGACAACCTTCTTCGCTATTCTATCTGCCCATCAGTTTGAATTCGATGAGTGGAATGTAAGAGGTAGCATCTTACCCCATGAGCTTTCCTCGCCCAGCTTCATCTTTGGGAGTTGGCCCGATAAGGGTGACCAGTCCCGATCCAAAAACGAGATTTCCCAATGTGGGTGTCGACGAGCAGACGGTTGCGAGCGGTAATTCGCCTTGAATTATTTTCACAAAGTCATACATGTCTCTGTCTTCTGTGAGATACCCAAATGGATCACCAAGAGAAATACTGGTAATAACGTCCAAGGACCAATACTGAGCGGCTTGCGCCAAGTCAATTGGGCGAACCTCCTTCGCCGTGGAGATGTATTTCGTCTCTATCAAGTTAACAAGTGAAGCAATTTCGGCATCGATTTTGACACCAAGATCTCGATTTTCTTTTAGAGAATACTGTTTGTCATTGGCAGACTTATTAGCAGACATTTCACGTGTTTCAAAACGATCCAGTGCGTACCCCGGATTGCATCTTAACTCGTAATTTGTCGTGCTTCTCTAGGCTAGGTTCCGAGAAGACACTATGCACATAAGGATCAACCTTCAAGGATTCATACCAAGAAGATTTGTGGTGCTTGTATCTCGCTGCACTCATATAACGGATTATCTCCGGGTCGCTTGTCATGAGCCAGTTGGGTCCAATTCGAGTCAGGTCACCTTCACATTATCAGCGCTGAAATCCCCGAAGAATAAAATGGCGTAGTATTTTTCATAGGACAGACCGTATTTCTTATTGACTTCGTATAATCGCATATGCAATTCCCCGGTCGTGGTGGTTCGAAAGAGCCAAGCCTCCGTCAAGCCAGCTAGCCATGGTCCCTTGAAATCGCGAAGGCGATACCATGATCGGAAATAGCTATAGATTACCCCAACTATCGCAATTGCAGGGAGCAAAATGGGAAAGAGAGACAGAATCTTTGGGCTGTTGGTTTCCATCTTGAGAATATGCAGTTTAGGCTATATCTCTTAGCTCAATTTGTTGGAATGTGCTAATTTGGAAAGGGGACTACAGCTGCTATTTTTACGCAATCTGTTCGGCCTGGCAATATTACTCTCTATTGCTCCATCATGATGATTGGTCGGATCTGCCTCTTCCCATTATTGTCGGAGTTGGTCCACCCGGAGCGAATATCCGACCCCCGTTGCCAAGACGAGCGCTACATGCCGTTGGGTAAGCAAAAGGCAAGAAAACAAATTAAATTGATTGCTGCAATTAGTGGTAACACTAAACCAATTAGATGAGTTCAATCCCATCTTACGGACGCCTATCTATCATTCCATCATCCGTGTTTCATCTGTAAGGTGGTTCCCCCATCCACAAGCCACCCGACCCCCGTCACATAGCTAGATTTCGGGCCACTCAGAAACAAGACCACGTTGGACACCTCCTCGGGGTGAGCCAGGCGCCCCGCAGGAATACTAGCGGACAATGCTAGACGTATTTCGGGGTTTTCCTCGAAAGCCTTATCAATCATCGGGGTTTCTACCCACGATGGACAGACTGCATTGACACGGATACCATGAGGTGCATTGTCTAGAGCTTGGGTTGGTCAGCATGAAATATACAGTCTTCGGCTCTTGGGAATTAGTACCAGCCGTCTTCGTAATTCCGAGTACCGCATGCTTCGCCGCGGTGTACTGGACAATCTCGGGGAAGGCAACAACGGAGTTTGCTGAGGCGAGGTTGACGATACTCCCCCGACCGACGCTAAACGGCCCGGTCCGACCCGCCACGAGGCGTTCCTCCTGGGCCTTCATCGCTCCGCTTACAGCACGGACGCATAGCATGGTACCTTTGACATTGACGGACATCAGATTGTCGAACTCCGCCATGCAAGTTTCGGACACAGGTCGGGCGTTTTTGATTCCGAGCTGCAGTATGACACGCATTAGATTGAATTTTGCGGGGACCAAAAGACGAAACAGACGTAGCCGACTCACTCCAGCACTGTTGACGCTATAGTCAATACGGTTAAACTCTTTCAATGTCGTGGTGACCATACGTTGGACGCTTTCTTCATTTGATACGTCCACTTGTAGGGCGATAGCCTGGTAATCCAGGTTGCTGGCATGGGCCTTGCTCTCTTCGGCAGCCTCCGTTGCGGCCGTCAGATTGATGTCCGCAAAGGCGACACCTTTTGCTCCTTCACTAGCGAATGCCATGGCACAGTCGCGTCCTATTCCGCTTCCTTGAGATGGGTTAATTCTGCATTGATCTTGGAGTTGCCCATTCTGTACATACCCGCGCCAGTCACCAAGGCAAACCCATCTATGGACATTTTGTCTTATCTGTTCTTGAACTCCAATACTGATCTGGTAGTTAATCTCATAGAATACTTGGATTAATATATCTTGAAGCTGCAGTGCAAATGTGCTGCGGTAAGCATCTTCAACACCCTTCAGCCTTGCTTCACGGCCCCCCCGCTTCGGAGCACCGGATATCCGCCAGATGTAAACACGGACTCTCTTGTGCTTTCAATGGCACATCCATTGATTAATGCTTTACCTTATGTATCAAGATTACTGTAGTGAATAAAGATGACTTGATTTCATTTGAACTAGGGGTGTCTCGTATATGCAGCTGGCTCCACTCCGTTCCAATCTCAAATCAAGTTAGTTTTACTCCACCGGACTGCAACTCGACCAACTTTCCGAGTCTGAACAAACGACCAAAGAACCAATCCTAAATCTTAATTAGCTCGAACATGTGAGCTCAAATTACACCGAAATATAGGCACACACCCAAAATGTTCGTGGGAGAAAGGCATCGATGCACCGGATCATGCCTGACGATGCACCAAACCAGAACCAGGGTACTGGTGACTTTTTCAAAATCTCCTTCACCACCCCAGCTGCATACTGATCGGGGGTGATACCATCTGGGGTGCGGATTAGATTAAACTATTGCTACCATTCAAAAATGCGTGGATCTCACCTGGCTTTCGGTAGAGATGTGCCTGGAACGCGTCGTTCAGTGGATAATAAACCGAATCTATACGCCACTCTATTGAGATTACTGCTTCCTTTGATTGAAGATAACAGGTTGAACTTACCCTCTGGTAGGGATCTGCCGTGGTCATTTTTGAGAATGTTGGTGTGTACCTCACCGCTGATAATATTCACAACACGAACTCTGCGCAGGTCAGTACCACACGACGGCGAGGTAAGATAGGTTCCATACCCAAATGGACGCATCTCCACACGCAATGTATTGCCATAGTGATGCAGAGCGGCCTTGCTAGCATTGTAGGACGCCCCGTACACATAAGGGCACACACCTCCGATGGAACCGATGTTGACAATAACGCCTTTGGCCTCGATCAAAAATGGATGCATGTAGTGCACAATTCGCATGGGGCCGAAGACATTCACTTTGAACATTTTTTCGACTTCGGCTACTTTGGTGTCCGTTGCAGGCATGGTGTAGCCTACAAAACCATTGATGAGAAGGTTGAACCAACACGAATTTTTTTATAATCTGAAAACTCACAAATTCCGCTGCAGAAAACGGTTAGCTCGTTTAGATTTGAAGTTCAAAGCAGCACTGACGCATTATTCACAAGTATGTCCAGCCTCCCCCTTGTGAGCTGCTGGATCATTTTTTTGAGCTCCTCTACACTCTCATCCTTGGTGACATCAGTGCGGGTGACGTGCACACCCTTCGAAACAAGATGTTCATCATTCTCATGGGGGAGAAGAGTTGCGATAACTTCGATATCTAATAAATGGGGTTAGAATAAAGATATATGAGAGCACAAGAATTGAGTGAAATAATTACTTTCTTCCCTCAATCTAGAAGCAAGCGCATGGCCAATTCCACCAATCCCGCAGCTATAAAAGTCAGAAAATAGGTCAATAATACCTGCAACTGGGTTAGATTACCCAGTAACTAGTGCAAACTTTGTGAGCTGCATGTTGTTCTCGTAGAAGATGGATAGAGTAATGGCAAGGATTTATTCTTCCTATATTCATTCGTTTACGAGTATCAGTGCTCGTGTGCTAAACAGAATAGATCATGGTTTGATCCAAGGGGAGCATATCCAAGGGAAGCAATGGGTTGCAGCAAAAATTCCCCTTAGGCGGGCCTCGTCGTATCTGCCAAGCGTAAGATCGGACATCGACGCTCCTTATCAAACGGACATCCGACAGGGGATTGAGTGCTCAGCAGACAGTCTGATGTAAGCTTTGCCTGACGGAATCAGGGTCAGAACTGCTAGGCCGACTTCCCAGATGCGTGTTTGTGTTTCGGAAATCAGAGCTGGTCATGAATCTCAGAATCGGACTACCTTGATGGGTGGTTGAGTATAGGCATGATTCCGTCTCACCCCTGTAATAGATAAGCACCGGCGGTCTTCAAATACTCAAATGCTATATAGAGGGCACTGGAAGAGAGGAAGCTCAGACTGAACCGAGAACACCGAGTCAGATCCAACTTAAATAAACATTTGCGGGATATATCATACAAACAAATCATGTCGCCCTATATCGGAGGTGACAGTTCTTCTAGCGCCAGTGGAGCATCGACCCCTTCTGCCGTGGTCCAAGTCGATGACACCTCAAAGTATGAACCGATCGCCATTGTTGGAATGGGTATGTATTTCCATCTCAAAAAATCCAGTTGTTGTTGGAGCGTGGAGGTCAGGTGACCCCTCTCCGTTTGCTTTCTATCCCTCACACTTCCTCTTTCTCTGTCCTCCAAACACTTCGAAACACATCATTTTCTCTTTTTATGTGTTGCCAGACTAGTGCAATTTTCCCCTTTGCCAGCAATGTGTCGATGTGAACAACGACTGATTGCTGTCGTCGTTACTGTAGGAGATGCCAAGTGATCCCACCTGACATCCCCTTCAGTAGATAACTCCATTTCATTTCCCCCCTATTCTTTTTCCATGTCTATTCAGCCAGCTGTCATATTTCTCCGGTAGTAGCTGATTCCATTTCAAGGTTGTCGACTGCCAGGTGGCATTAAATCGCCCCAAGATCTCTGGAAGTTCCTGACCGAAGGGCGATCTGGTCAGTGTGATGTCCCGCCGTTGAGGTGGAACATTGATGGATTCTACCACCCCAACAGCAGCCGACCTGGAAGCATGAACACAAAAGGCGGATACTTCATTCAAGATGAGATTCGCCAATTTGACAATGGCTTCTTTGGGATCAACAATCTGGAAGCAACATTCATGGATCCTCAGCAGCGTAAGCTGCTAGAAGTCTGCTATGAATGCTTTGAGAGCGCAGGCGCTACCCTGGAGGGAATTTCCGCAGCTAACATCGGATGCTACGTTGGCAACTTCACTATTGATTATATTACCATGCAGGCGAAGGAGGCAGACTACTTCCATCGCTATAACGCTACCGGTATGGGAACGACCATTCTATCCAATCGAATAAGCCATGTCTTCAACCTCACGGGACCCAGGTATGCACGCTATTAAGCTTGGACATAATAATGCAAGTCTCTGATGATTTATTCTAGTGTGGTTCTTGACACAGCTTGCTCCTCTTCTCTGTATGCTGTACATATGGCTTGCGCCGCCATTGACGCCGGTGAATGTGACGCGGCTATTGCAGCTGGTGCAAATTTGGTCCAAGCGCCGGAACAGCACCTGGGCACAATGAAGGCAGGTGTACTTTCTGCCACGTCAACTTGTCATACATTCGACGCTTCGGCAGACGGGTATGGGCGTGCTGATGGAATCGGTGCGGTTTATCTCAAGAAGCTAAGCAAGGCTCTTGAAGATAATGACCCCATTCGAGGTATCATTCGTGGATCAGCGGTCAACTCCAACGGAAAGACCAACGGAATCACCCTCCCCAGTTCTGACGGGCAAGAAGCTGTTATTCGCAAGGCCTACGCAAAAGCCGGTCTAGAATATAAGTACAACGAAACAAGCTACGTTGAATGCCATGGAACTGGAACTGCCGTTGGAGATCCTATCGAATTAGAAGCCGTATCTCGAGTGTTCAAGAAACGGCCGGTTCAAGCTCCCCTGCATGTTGGCTCTGTCAAGACGAACCTCGGCCATTCAGAGGCGGCATCGGGATTCTCTAGCATTTTCAAAGTTGCAATGGCGCTCGAGAAGGGCGTTATCCCACCGACTATTGGCGTCAAGGAAATCAATCCTAAGATTAAGGTGCAGGAGTGGGGAATCAAGATCGTCACGGAATCGACAAAATGGCCAGCTAAAAATGATCTTTCTATTGAGAAGCCAACTTGTAGAGCTGGTGTCAACTCTTTTGGATATGGTGGTGCAAATAGCCATGCCATCTTAGAATCCGTTGAAAACTTTGTCCCCCTACGGAAGGGGCTCTCCTCCGAAGCTCTGTCAAACATGAAGTCGACCTTCATTCTTCCCGTTTCAGCCAGCTCGGTTGCATCACTTGAGGGCCAACTGAGCAATCTATCTTCGCTAGATTTTGAGCACGTCAACATTGTGGATTTGGCTTACACCCTCGGTGTCCGCCGGTCTAATCTCTCGTCCAGAGCATTCACGCTTGCTGGACAGAGTACTCTCCAGGAGAACCTAGCCTCAGAGAGCTTTGTTTTCCCCATTGATGGGGTAAGCTATACCAAGCTTCCTTTCGCTTTCGTCTTCACGGGCCAAGGTGCCCAGTGGGCTCAGATGGGTAAAGAGCTCATTGAGGAGGTTCCTTCTTTCCGCAAGACCTTGGTTGAACTTGACAATGCTCTGCAAAATCTTCCCCATGCTCCAAAATGGACTTTGAGACAGGCTCTCTTGGACCCGAAGGAGACATCTAAGATCAACCTTGTCACACGCTCCCAACCTGTCTGTACAGCGATTCAAATTGCCTTTATTCAACTCCTGCGTAAGTGGGGTGTTGAGCCCGAGGCCGTTATTGGACACTCATCCGGTGAGATTGCCGCTGCATATGCTGCTGGTCTTCTCAGTGCAACAGACGCGATTATCGTTGCCTACTACCGTGGTTATGTGGTTGGAAAGTCTCAACTGCAAATCAAGGGGGGGCATGGTGGCTGCGGGCATCGGGAAGGACCAAGCGCAGGATGAGATTGACAGCTTGGACCTGTCGAATGTGATCAAAGTCGCCTGTATCAATTCCCCTGAGAACGTTACTATCAGTGGAGATGGCGATGGAATCGACAAGATTGTGGCTCATTTGCAAGGGAAGGGCATCTTCGCCCGTAAGCTCAATACTAATGATCGTGCATACCACTCACATCACATGGTTCTACTTGGGCAAGAGTACGAAGATCTTCTTGTCGATAATCTGCCGCCTCCCCCGCCTTTCCAGCTGGATAGCAAAGTTCGATGGATCTCATCTGTGACTGGACAGGTTGTGACTGGAAAGATCCATCCTTCTTACTGGAGAGCTAATCTCGAGTCACCTGTCCGATTCAGTGATGCGGTTGAGGGTCTCATCAAGGGAACAAAATACCACCTGATTGAGCTTGGTCCCCACTCAGCTCTCGAACTGCCAATCAAGCAGACCATGACCAAGCTGAACGTTAAAGCCGGAAACTACAACTATTCGGCCGTACTTACCAGAAACAAGAATGCCGTCACTTGTCTGTTGAACACAGTCGGAAATCTCTACTTGCACGGCCATTCAATTGACTTCGCCCAAGTCAATTATGTAGAGACCGCTACAACCTCATCAGCGCGGAATACCTCAAAGTATCCCATGCACAAACAAGGGAAGGTTATGACAGATATGCAACCATACACCTGGACATATGACACTCTTCTGTGGAGTGAGGGCCGTGAAAGTACTGAGTACCGCGAGCGCAAGTACCCACACCACGACCTTCTGGGCTCGCAGAAGCCGGGAGGCAATGGACTCCAGACAATATGGAGGAACATCCTCAAAGCTGAAGACAACCCTTGGCTTCTTGATCACAAACTGGAGGACACTGTTGTCTTTCCGGGAGCGGGCTACATTGCAATGGGTATTGAGGCGATCTGTCAAGTCACTGGAAGGAAATCATCTGATCCTGGATCGGTCACTTTACGGCAGTTTCAAATTCTCAAAGCTCTGCCACTCTCCGCAGACTCAAATGCCCCGGGCGTCGAGATCTTCACTCATATTCACCCTATGGCTATCTCTGCTTCGTCAATTTCCAAGAAATGGTGGGAGTTCGAGATCAGCAGCTACAAGGATGGGACCACTACCACCCATGCAACTGGAAAGCTTAGTGTTACTGTGTCACAGGACCTGGTCAAGCCCACTCTTATCCAAGAAACCCTTGAACTTGAGGCCCTTGCAATTCGGAACTGGTACGGACAGTTCACCAAGGTTGGACTGAATTATGGCCCTAAATTCGCAGCCCTCGAAGAGATACAAACCCCGAGGGCCAGGGTTGGTAAACATTGCCGCGCAAAGACCCAGCTTTTGCAGGGTGGTGGAGAGGGTAATTCAGCTCAATCGACATATTTGGTTCATCCCATCACAATTGATGTGATGCTGCAAGCTGGTATCATCGCTAGTACGGGAGGTATCATCAAGAATCTTCGAGCCAATGTCCCAGTATCCATTGAAGAGGCTCATTTCCAAGCTCCCTCTACTCCACGAAAGGATTCTGTTTATATAGACGCGGAGACAGACAAAATTGGCTTTGCTTCGTACATGATCAACACTTGCCTTTATGATAACAACGACAGACCTTGCGTTATTCTAAAGAATGTTCGTGTGACTGGCTACCAGGGAGCTGCCCAGGTGACTGATGAGCTGGAGCGAGAGCCAATGCTTCGGCTCCTATGGAAGCCCGATATAACCACTCTGTCAAGTGATGGGCTAGCCCAGTACCTTTCTTCTTGTGCACAGGTGAGTAAAGTAGCCCCGAAATCATTCAAAGGCTAAATATTAACATACTTTACTTAGGTTGGCGTTGACCAATTTGCCGCTATGGTGGACGTTATCTCCCATAAGAATCCCAGACTGCAGATTCTGGACCTCACCAACTCGGACAACCTCACAGTAAAGTTCTTGGATGTTCTTCGTGCGGAGAAAACATTCAAAAGATTCCGATCATACGCCAGGGGCCAGTTTTCGGAAAATGACGAGCTTATCTTGGAGATTGTGGACGGTAAGCAGCCATTCTGTGAAGGCAAGCAGGCCAAGTCAAGTGGAAATGAGAAATACGATCTCGTGATTGTGGGGGAAACTCTAAATAATAACCAATATTCGCATTCTCTGGAACTTGTGGCCCCAAGTGGTATTGTTCTGAAACTGAACTCAAACGTGTCCGAGTCCTCAGATGAGCTGGTGACTGTCAGTGCGACCACAGCCACTGGGGAGATGCTAGAGATGTCTGCTTTTCCCTCTGATAAGAAGGCAGAACTTGGCTCAGCCAGTGTGCTGATTGTCGAAGAGACTGCGCAAGATTCATTCAACGATGCGCTGGCTCAATATCTCTCTCATGAAACAGGCTTGGTGGTAAAGCGTGTTCTTCTCCAAGACCTGACTGCCAGCATCATTACGCCAAAATCTCTTCTCATCTCCACTATTGAATTAACTCGGCCAGTTCTCTCAACCCTGACTGGAGAGGAGATGCAATTTGTCAAGCTTATCACAGACAACGCTCATAGTCTTCTGTGGCTTACTGGTGGTGGAAACATGGAAGGAACATTCCCAGATTTTGCCCTGATGTCGGGATTGTCCAGAGCCCTTATACTGGAACAGCCCTCTTTGCAGATAACAATGCTTGATCTTGATATTGTGGAGCCGTCATCACAGACACTGCAGAACATATCCGCCGTTCTAAGTGGGTCTGTTGAATCAATGAGCCCAGACTTCGAATATACCCAGAGAAATGGCCTCCTTCACATCAGTCGAATGTTGCCAGACGAGGAAATGAACCAGGCATTCCGAGACAAGCAGGGCCAAGTGCTGGCTCTCACTCCCTTGGGCGAGACTTCGCCAGCTCGCTTGACTATTGGAACTGTTGGTCAGTTTGACACACTTGCATTTAGCCGTGAAGCGCCAGACTTTTCACCTCTAAAGCCAGGGACTATCGAGATTGAAGTGAAGTCCGTTGGATTAAATGCCAAGGTACGCATAATTGATTGTTTTCTTCTTCTCCCTATCCCTGATCATCCATAACTTATTACATCCAGGACTTCTATGCCCTTGCTGGAAAGGTCAATACAAAAGAAGCCATGTGCAAATTAGAGTGCAGTGGTATAGTGACTCGGGTGGCTGACAGTGGTATTGAGCGACTCGTGGTCGGTGACCGAGTCGTCACAATGGGACCAGGTCACTTTTTGACACATGAGCGACTCCCGGAATGGGCGTGTCAAAAGTTGCAAGATGACGAAGAGTTTCACGTCATGACCATACTTCCCTTAGTATTTTCTACTGCTATCTATGCCCTGCATCATCGCGCCCATATCAAGGACGGAGAATCTGTGCTGATCCACTCGGCAGCAGGTGGCCTGGGTAATGCTGCCATTCAGATTGCGCAGCTTGCTAACGCGGAGATTTACGTGACTGTCAGCACCCAGGAGAAGAAAGACTATCTCGTGAGGACATTCAATCTGAAGCGGGAGCACATCTTCCATTCTCGGGACTCGTCGTTCCAACAGGCCATTCTCGCAGCTACTGGGGGCAGGGGTGTGGACATCGTTCTCAACTCTCTCACTGGTGATCTTCTTCATGATAGCTGGAGGGTCTGTGCTCCGTGGGGGCGGTTCATTGAGGTTGGAAAACAGGATATCGTCGATGCAGGAAAACTGGACATGGAAATGTTCCGACGCAACGTCACATTCTCCGCCTTCGATCTCAGCGAGCTTTCTGATGAGGATCAGCCAAAGCTTAATTGTATCGCTGCAAGGTTCGTATTCTCCAGTAAATCATTATTCTACTCTTTTTGACATACGATAGCCTGCTTGCCGAGACGTTGTCCCTCTACCGGCAGAAGAAGATCAGGGCTATCGAGCCTTTGAAGGTCTTTGATGTGTCCGAAATTACGCAGGCATATCGCTTCTTTGGACTTGGAAACCGCATTGGAAAGATTGCTATTTCTCTCGAGAACAAGGACTCACTTATCCCGGTAAGTGACACGGTGCCACTCAGTCCGTTTGAGCATAAAGACTGACGATTTAGACTATTCCTACGAAACACGATGCGAAATTCAGTCCAAACAAGACTTTCCTCATGATTGGCTGCCTTGGCGGGCTGGGTCGTAGTATTTCGAAATGGATGGTTAAGCGTGGTGCCAGGAAATTCGTCTTCGTTGGTCGCACTGGGACTGACCGAAAACCCGCACGGCAACTCGTGGAGGATTTGGAGGCAGAAGGTGCAGATATCACAGTTATTCGTGGAGACGTTGGCATCTTGGCCGATGTTCAGAGAGCTGTCGCTGCCATCAAAGGACCTGTTGGAGGTGTGATTCAAGCCGCAATGGGACTCAACGTTGGTTATCCAGTTTTCTCTTTCTGTCTTCACAAATACTAAATCCTTACAGGAAGCACTATGGACTACGATGTCTGTGGATTACTGGCACACCGGAATAGATCCCAAGCTGATTGGCTCGTGGAACCTCTACAATGCTCTCGAGGGCAGAACTGATGATCTTGACTTCTTCTTGATGACCAGTTCCGTGTCTGGCAGTGTGGGAACAGCCACAGAGGGCAACTACTGTGCAGCCAATTACTTCCTGGATATCTTTGCTCGCTTCCTGCGAAGCAAGGGTCTACCGGGCATTTCCATTGGCCTAGGCATGATTTCAGAAGTAGGATATTTGCATGAGAACCCTGAGATTGAAGCCCTTCTTCTACGAAAGGGTATTCAAGCTATTAATGAGGATGAGTTGCTGCAGATTATTGACATCACAATCTTCAACAAGGACAGCACACCATATGATACTATGGCATCCTGTCATGTACTTACTGGTCTGGAACCCTTGGGTCTCAAGAATCTTCAGAAGGCTGGATTCAGCGGTACCAACCCGACTCTTAACGACCCTCGCGCCAGCGTTCTTGCCGCTGTTCTGGACAGTGACAGCGACCGGGATTTGAAGCATGGATCCGGCATGCCGGCCGAGCTGGCCGCTGCTCTGGAGAATGGCAATGAAGAACTGTCTGTTCTTGAGGCTATCGTTCATCTTATCGTGAAGCGCTTCTCCAATCTCGTTCTCCAACAGGTTGACAAGATTGACCCTGCCAAGGCTTTGTCTACTTTCGGCATGGACAGTATGCTAGCAGCAGAGTTCCGAACCTGGTTCTACCAAGCCTTCAAAGTTGATGTTCCTTTCCTTACCTTGTTATCCGCAGAAACTACTCTCCACTCACTGGGTGGTCTTGTCCATGCAGTAGTTACTGAGAATCAGAATTAGTGTTCATACTTTTATCTGGGTATATAGTCGAATGAAGATTGCGCCTTAGGCGTTACAGCATCCTTTTTCTCTATTTGAAGTTACATTGGAGAATCACCCGAGTATCATCTTTATCCATCCTTGTTGTTATCTGGTCTGTCCTTACCGTTATATACGTCGGTGAGTTAGTAGTTGGGTGGGTGACACCAACGAACCTTCACTGTTGTATGTTTTTTTATTGCCCAATGAATTCAATTCTTTGCGGAAAACGTGGTCCCTAGCGCCAGCACCACAATACCTCGCTGGTGGTGCTCCAGTCAACGATAAATTTTGAAATTATGTACATCTTGTATGGCGTCCCCATAAAAATGGTACTTAGAATTAAAAATTTATAACATACATCTTCCTCCCCTGTATAGCCAGGAAGTTATAGGTCCATTTATATTATCTAAAATGGCCATGCCACAAAGATAAGCAAAAAAAACGCAATAAAAGATCAAAAACATACAACAGTGAGGATTCGCTGGTGGTCACCCACCCAACTACTAACTCACCGGCGTGTGGCTTAAGTACGGCTGAGCGGACGGGAAGCCCTGTTTTCCACACCCTATGGTCGTATGTACTACTCTGTTCTAGGATGCTAACTATATCCTATCGTTTACTTTTTGCTACCTATTACTATTCTTACTCTAGTGATTCAACTAGCTTCTCTTTTCAAGTCTATATCAAGTGCTACGGCTCGCTAATCCATAGTTCGTGGGTTTATTTCATCTGGCAAGTGAAGAACAAGCATCTCTGAGTCCTACCGACCCATTCATCTCCATCTTCGGCTTTCAGCCGCGATATATTTGAAAAAGCCAGGAGGAAAAGAACTCGGATGTGAACAGCAAAGATATTATATGAAATATAGCTAACTACGCATAAGTGGAAATACCTCATTTTTTCGTTCATGTTCTTCCTTCTCTTTAACCATCTTCTCACTTTGTCACAATTCAGCAACAGCACCTATCTTTCTCACGTTCTTACCTACAATCAATTCCTATTTTCATTAAACCATTTTAGCCAATGGCTAAGTAGGTCTCTATGGCTTCTGTAGTGGCTAAATTGTACTAACCTTATTAGTCGTTTCCCCGAGCCTACTTCGGCAGAACAGGGAATCCCAGTCCTTATCCCCCTATCTCCCTATTCTATATTAGAAGCCGAATGGAGCCCTGGTGGCTCTAGGCTCAGTGGGCTCAGAGAATTCATGAGCTGTTGTGTTCAAATCATTGTAATGATCATTTTTCGGCAATGAAGTTAACGTGAATATAAATCACTATATCAATATCGTGTAAAGATATCAGTCAAATTGCCCGCATTCTAAATTTTATATCTGATATTGGTTGATTACCTGATCAAGATCCCACTAATAGGACCCTTAGCGTTCCTAGAATCATACTTGGCCCCATGATACATGGCATGGTCCCTAGGCACAATAATTATTGCTCCCAGAGTAGGAATAATTTTCCCACAGGGCCTATAGTTCCGGGGAACGAGAGGTGGTAGAGAGTACGGGCGACTCCACCAAAGTGCTAGGGAGGTCGTGCTACTTCAAAGTGGCGGAAGGTAATACCGAACTGATCATATAAGAGGGTGGTCGAATTGGTACAGTATAAGCCCCATATATTCGTTCTTATATTCGTTCTTACCCTCCCATAAATTGAGGAGCTAAACCCCCAGTTTGCTCCAGGCCCAAGTATTACCTCGATATCTGTAGATTTAATGTATCTCATTTTGGCGCTTTACTGTACGAATCTATGAACAGGAAGTAAATGGTTAAATTGCGCGGCTGAAGTTTCTCCAAATCACTCTCAATCTGCAACTATTGAAATGAAACCAGTCTCGCTTGGGACAGGAAGTCCTCTAGACCTAAGCTTGCTAGCCCTTTTAGCTCTTTTCTTTGAGGACATATTTGCCCAATCCCCATACAGACTTAAGTCCGAACATGAGATCCTCGCTATGTAGCCCTGATCAGTAGCCTCTGGTAGTATTTCAGTATTAAACGTATCACCAGGTGACAAAGAAGCGCGCGACCAGCTGTCAGTATCAGCAGACACTTGAGGAACGATCCACTGTTCGCTACCTCCCTCAGCAGGAGACTCTTCCAGGACAGGCTCAAGCTCAGGCTCTGGTTCAGGCGCTTCGACGACAGGCTTTGGTACAGCCTCTTCGAAGGTGGGCTCAGGCTCAGGCTCTTCGAAGACGGGCTCTAGTACAGCCTCTTCAAAGGCAGGCTCTGGTACAGCCTCTTCGAAGGCAGGCTCTGGTACAGCCTCTTCAAAGATAGGCTCAGGCTCAGGCTCTTCGGGGACAGGTTCAGGATCCTCAGGGGATGGCCCTCGAAGAGGGGATTCTTCTGAAATGATGCCGTTCAGTATCTTTGCTAATGATTCCCAAAAGAATTAGTTCAGTCTGATTACCATATGTTGAATCTGTTGAAGATAATTTACCGTGCTGATCTTTCATAGAACATAAGCTAATAGATAGCATCTCGAGAATCATCTTCATCACTGCATTATCAAATTGATGGTCCTGGCCGAGAATATTGTAAAATGCGTGTAAGTCAAGCCCTGCAACTTCAGGCTTTGGTAGTCGCTGCAGGTTTCCTCGAATGTAACTTGGAAGCCAGGTTTCATCTACAGGAAGTCTTGAAAACACGTCCCTCACGACCCGCAGTATTTCAAGAATAGGAAGGTCCTCATCTAAGTGCTCCATCTTCTGCTTAGCAAGGATTTCAAGGTCAGTTAGGCCCCAAGTCCTTGATGCATAATAGACTAGAACGCTCCTCTTGTATTCTCTGGCGAGATCTGATACACCTTCATCAAGAGGCGAGCTGACTGTCTCGTAGCCGCCGGTGTATAAGAAGTGTAGCACGGTATGCCCGACATCTTCATTTACATTAGGCATGATGATAGTCGATGACCCAAGAGAGGAAGGGGTGAGCTTTGGGTAATTCCGAAGGAAATGAGCGGGAATGCCATATTGCTTGCTCCCTATAATGAAGGTGACGAGAGGGAACTCGTAGGGCCAGTAAATAGGTCAGAAAACGCTGATTCTGACTTATTCGAAGAACTCACGATGACAAAGGTCGATGGTAGTCAATTTTAGGAGAGACATCTGGGGTGAGGAGTCGCTTAGGCTCCTCATTCGAGTTGCGCTGCTTCGTTTTCTTTTTGCCATGTTTCAGTCTTCAACTTCGCCGGCTATCAAGTGACTCTCATAAAAATTTCCAGGAAATGTATCAAGAATTAAGATGAGAGGAGGCCTGACTACATCTTATATATGCGGAGGATGAGGGATAAGTAGGGTAATGCAAGTATGAGTTGTCCTGCAAAGTGGTCGAAACATGCCATCTGTGCCCTGAATGGCAATTTAGTGTCAAGGATTGAAATGCAGCATGAGTCAGTAGATGGCTTATTACATATCCCAGATGGTTGTCACTTCTGAGGAGTTTTCGGTTTTGGAAGACGAATCTGTGCCGCTCAATTCTAAGTAGGCTGGAAGCAAAATGCGATATCCCTGGTAATCCTGGACTCCTATCAGTTGCTGTCCTGTCAGAACCCTTCCATAATTTGGTACCGTATTACCGCTTCCAAGACGGATGGTGCTTCTAAGCTGTGAGAAGCGAATTCACGTGGTGCTATCCCATCCAATGGATTATGTCCAGGACACGTGTGGTTTTCGTTAGCGCTAATGTTCTATCTAGTGGCGTACTCACCACAATCCTATGGGTAGCTGAATTATCACTTTACAATTCACAAAACCACATCGCTCTTGGCATCACCTGCAGAGTCTTTCATCTATCTTTTCCTTATTCGCCAATCTCCAATTCGGCAAAGGACAGCCATACCCTAGAGGCTCTATGATAACTAGACAAAAGGTACACACAAGGTAAGGCCAGATCATGCAGGTATGTGTTGGCCAACTCATGCGGGGTAGGACACAATAATTGTACTGATACAAAGACCCGAGGAGCTCAGCCCAAAGCTCATTCTCCTTGGCTAATATAATACCACCAACGAAGCAAGGCAATAACGGGTTCTCTCTGGATCGCAGGCATTCCGCGTCCGGAGTTGACAGATTTTGAGAAGATCGGGCAATCTATTACGGAAGTGGAGCATTTGTCTTAAAATTGGATTGAATCGTCTAGCTCTACATTGCTGTCCCCAAATGCCCGCTTCTTTGATCTCCACCCTAAACCCCTCCAAAAAAAAGTTGCCGAAGACTCTGGGCCCATTTACATTGCTCAAACCGTGTTTCGTTATCCTGAAAATCCACTCCAACTACTTTTCCGTTCGCTGTACATTGGAAACCCGTCAAAATGCATTCACCAATTTGACTTGCTAACCGGATAACCGATCGAAAGAACATCATGGGTAACCGGCAAGTGAGCAAGTAATGAAAGTCACTATTTGCAAGCTCTGTTGCCGATTGAGCCCCCGGGCTGTCACTTGGATATAGTAGTGACAGTTGGAAGCATTCAGCTTGTTGACTGACGAGATAATTTAGTTTATGTCTAGCATATACTCTAGCATATACCCATAAATCCAATCCATCCTTTAGTTTGCTAATATTCGAACCCGTTCCCCGACTCCAAAGAAAAAGAAAAGAAAATACAAAAAGAAAGGAAAGACGAAAAAAAAGTTCTAAATCCGCTTCCCAAATGGCTCCCCCTTCGTCTTCCCTTCCGTATGCGGAGGCAGTTTTTCACGATACCCAAACTCCTGCTATTTAATATGAACTCGGTTGAATCTTTCATAGGTCTTTTCCTTCTTATTACGATCCACATTGGCTAAGCATTTGGTAACATCCTTTTCAATGGCATCCATGGTGCGGTTCTTGAACCACGCAGTTTGTCCCTCGTGGCTTTGTTTCGTGACGGGGGTGTATATGGCTGTGTGCCATACCTCTTCTGTCCCGGTCATGTTGTCGGTCTTGCTCTTCCAGGGGCAGCGGTAGGTGTAGCGGTAGTAGAGGAAGCCTGGTCCGCCGTGAGACATTGTTGTTCTTTGGTCTAGGTTGGTTATGGAGGAAATGTATACTCCTAAGTCCTTGAAGGAGACAATTTTACGCTATGTGAAATAAAGAAGTACAGGAGAAGAAACAGAAACGATATTGAGCAAGTTGATAAAAAGTAGAAGACGGTATTTGAGCCAAGGTGGGAAAGACTGGAGAAGTATACCCCTCATTTACTTCAAAAGTGAGGGGTAATCACAAGGCTGTGTTCGGAGCGCTACTCGACACGTCGCTGCCCAAATGAGATTTGTTGGGCAGCGACGTGTCGGGTATAGAAAATGAGATATATGGCAGCCGATAGCGCTCATATATCACTGACGAAATTCGTACCACTTCTCCGCCTAAAGCTTTAGGCTAGACTAAACTATTGGCTAGCCCGACCATTTTGAGCGAGGCTCAAACGCGGCCATTAGTCGGGTGGATGCCGCCCGGGTGAGAATTTAGTGAGCGCCGCTTTTGAGTCGCGCGGCAGGGAGTGAGCAGGCTGAGTTGATTATAGATGGGAAGGTGGGCCAGGTGAGATCTTCCCTGACGCGCGATTCGCGCGACCACTCGAGCCGAGTGACCATGATCAAAATTAACCTTGTAATAATTAGACAATCACATACCCTTCAAGCATTAGCCATCTTAGCACCTATACATATCCACAAAGCAATCTGTAATCAATGGTCTTGTCACATCAAATGCGTGCCTGATTTGTTGTTTATCTAAGCGCGATCGCTACATTCAGCCATAAAGTAGTTAAGTATATCCTAGGATAGGAGGACTTGGAATTATACGAACACGTATCTATACATCCAGTTTAGTTCTTCGTACTCAATCATATATATTTACTTATAAATACCGTTTCGACGTTAGAGACTGTTACTGAATAAAAATCAATAGGATTAAGGGTCGGCCCGTTAGCAAGGTACTACTAGTGACCCTCTTTCGTCCTACTAGTTGTGTAGATCATAATTTTGGATCGCTTGCCGCTAGTATAACTAGTATAGGGTACAGCTGAATACTAAGGTTAAATAGAGGCTTGTGTAATATTTCAATAGTATCTTTTTTTTCTCTCTGAGTAAAAATTCACTTCAAGTCAAATAGAGACAACCTTATTTCCTACTCAAATAAGGCAGCCAATCAAAATTGATTAAAACTTATATATGCATACATAAGCATAAGACGTCCGATCTAGCGTCTTCGCTCGGTTCTTGAAATCTCCTCCTATCAAGGACTACGACTTCCTTAGAAATAACGCCATAAAGAGGAATCTCGATCAAGCCGGGCAAGGCGGCTAATCCAAGGTATGATGTATTGGTTGTCAATCTCATCGCTTTACTATCTATCTATCTATCACAACCCATAAACATGGGTGGAAAAACAAAAACATACAACAGTGAGGATTCGCTGGTGGTCACCCACCCAACTACTAACTCACCGGCGTGTGGCTTAAGTACGGCTGAGCGGACGGGAAGCCCTGTTTTCCACACCCTATGGTCGTATGTGCCTTCTTGTTCTATAATACTAACTATATACTATACTTTAATTTTCGCTCATTATTACTATTCTTATTCTAGCGGTTCAACTGACCAGCTTCCCGATCACAGGCAAAGAAAGAAGACAACAGCGATATAATACACCATGTTATCAAAATTTAGGGTAGTCTTGGCGGAGCCACATTGACAGAATTATTGCCGGGGTAGACCAGTGTGCCGGTTGCGGTCACCCTTTAATTTGTTTTTCTTTAACTTGGCTCGGCTATTTAGTCTGGCTATATCTAAAACTTTTTAGTCCAAGGTCTTGATTCACTAGCCTCTTGTTCTTCGTCCTGCCTTAAGGCAACATACCTGCCATGTCGGTGGCTTTTTCAAATACATCGCGGCTGAAAGCCCACAGGATGAAGGTGAATGGGTCTGTAGGGTTGAGAGATACTTCTTCTTCACTTTCCAGATGAAATAAACTCACGAACGATGAATCAGCGAGCTGCAGCACTTGATATAGACTTGGAAAGAGAAGCTTGTTCTTCACTTGTGAGAAGAAGTAAAGTCACGATGTCCTATGCTCTACCGGACCCACCTTAATTGTTCACTCAGATTTAGTCACAGCTCACTGGTATGAGTGTTATGATACTTTATATCAGCCACGTGTGTGGTATGGCCAGTCTCACTTCAAACTCGAACTTTGTTGCGTCTAGTAGCCATTGCCTAGTATAAAACAAAGTTATACCACATCGTCGATTTGACTGTTTGGCAACTTTACCCATGCCCAAATATGCTGCCAATGGTACACACAATATTAACCAACAATGCTACAGTTACAGCACCAGTATCCGAGTGTCATCGACTGGGCCCAATTCCCAGCGCTAAGGCATCGATTAATTGAACTGCACGCTACAAACCTCCAAATCGACCAAATATTCGTGAATATCGTGAGCAGCCGTGTGGTAGAAGCCTGTCTAGCAGGGCAGATTTGGTCTTCGGTGCCCCTCAAACAAAAGTGTATGTAGATGTTGTCGAAGGTGCAGCTGTTATGGGCAATAAAAATGTCTACCCATATACCGTACTTCCAGCTGCAGATATGGAGTCTCTATGCTTTATCCCTAAGTATGCTCAAGCGGTATTCAAACTTTTGAATATGGACTTCTAAATATAAGCTCGATCCATCGTTCTTTGGGACTTATCCTGAACTGTTCGACCCTGAGAATGATATTGTAGCAAAGGGTGTGTCTATAAGGCCAAGTAGCCAAACAAGCTTGCCCTGTCTAAGTTGTTTGGATGACTTGACCTTCCCGACGTACCGGAGCTTTATGGAATTTCATACTCTCGCGCCTCATTGACTGGGCCTCGGGGTAATCGAATAAATTCGATCTATATGCTGGGTAGCGATAATGCGGAATCCAATCGACTAGGGCTTTATGATACATATTGAGATGAAAGGGAAAGGGAACTTGCGTGCAAGGAAACGTTCTATCAGATTGTTCGTAGCCAATCGATGTAGTTGACATTCGGGTCATAGTAATGTCCATAGTTCGTTGACTAACCATCCCACCACGGTCATTGGGGAATTCCATATACCAGATGAGTCACTAGATCCTGTTGGTAAACTAAAAGAAGCTAGTTGAATCGCTAGAATGAGAATGGTAATGGGCGGCGAAAAGCAAATCATAGGATATGGTTGGTTTCCTAGCACTGAAGGGTACATACGACCATAGGGTGTGGAAAACAGGGCTTCCCGTCCGCTCAGCCGTACTTAAGCCACACGCCGGTGAGTTAGTAGTTGGGTGGGTGACCACCAGCGAATCCTCACTGTTGTATGTTTTTGTTTTTCCACCCATGTTTATGGGTTGTGATAGATAGATAGATAGTAAAGCGACGAGATAGACAACCAACACATGCCTTGGATTGGCCGCCTTGCCCGATTTGATCGAGGTTCATCTTTATGGCATTATTTCCAAGGAAGTCGTAGTCCTTGATAGGAGGAGATTTCAAGAACCGGGCGAAGACTAACAAAAAAATGAGAGCTTTGTTTGAATGGCAGAGAGATAGCAATCGATTTTCCTAAGCCAAAAGATACCCAAAGAAGAGCAGCAGAATCTGCAGCTTTTTACTCAAATTGACACCAGCGAGAATCTTCTCACTCAAACTGCAGGTATTCGCTACGCCATAGATCAATATATCCGCAAAATTACGATAGCATGGCCAATAGTCTGGCTGTTTTATTCGGACATTGGCAAAATCGACAACACCAATGGATCTCCGGAGTAGTGATCAGTTAAATAGCGTGATTCCTTGATGTTTCTTTCCAGATGGATGGTAGCTGAAATTTGATGGGTTTCCTGGGTCTTACTGCGAGTTTTGAGCAGAGGATTTAGCTATATATCCTCAGTCTTTGGAGAACGCTTGTAAGATGGATATTGACGAGATTCACTTATTTTAATACGATTCATTTACCCAGACCCCCTGCCAAGTAGAAACCATGAATTGAGGTACAAGTGTGATCGCCACTGGCTATCTATGAGAAAGATGCAGTCATTTGTAGTCTTAGTAGCTTTCTTCATGAATATTAATCAGCTTAAATAACTATTAGACTACCCCTGTTGAAGAGGGATTCCCGACAGATCAATTACACAAATGGAGCGAAACATATCACCATTCAGGGCTATCCATATATGTCGTCCTGACTAACAGGCTCAACAGAAAAAACAAGGGCTTCATAAGATCGCATCTAACTATTTCTTTATGTACTTGGAGCGTAGCGTCGCAGTAATCAAACCTCCTAGTCCCCCAAGAGTTGCAGCCTTAGTTATCGCAATCAGTGACAGGTCTAAATAAAAATAACGACGACACCAGTTTCGGATCTCAACTGTCATAAGCGAGTCGATTGGTATTGTGGCGAGCTGCACGGAGTCTTTCCCACGGGCAAAAGTCGAGTATTGCTGCAGGTTCTTGACGATCTCCGCCATTATCTGTTCCTTCCAAGCTGGCCCATCTAGAGTATCCGGGTCATTTTCGAGAAGGGAGACCATATATCGAAGGCTGGTGGCAAGTTTGGAGGCATCAGTAGTTGCTTCTGGGTCGAAGTCAAGATGCGAATAAGCTCGGAAACGTGCATCTTGCCCCCAAAGCGGCCGAACAGTGGCATCAGCAAGGGATTTTGTGCTGCTCATGCCAACAATCAGGTTGTTTGGTATCTGCAGCGAATTCGAGGAATTCGAGGTTCTTTCAACATCGTCACTGAATATCGCAAGCTCAAATGCATCCAGAACCTCTTGTTCGCTTAGCAACCTCACAGAGCCTGAACGCATTCGCTCTCGAAGCGTTGGATCTTGTGTCGCGAGGAATCCTACATCGTCGACTCCTCCGAGATTCACAACAGCGGCCGGTAGCCGGTTTTGTAACCGATACTGGGCAAATGACGACACAAAAGCATTGGCTGATGAGTAATTGACTTGGCCAGCGTTGCCCATAACGCCGGTTATGGAACCGCAAACAACGAAGAATTGGAGATCGGCATCGTTCCCATCCAGCGCGTTATGAAGGTTCCAGGTTCCGGTTACCTTTGAAGAAAGAACTTCCTGCCAATTCTTGTGAGACATATCTGGAATGAAGGTGTCCTTTGGGGGTCAGTAATTTTAGTCGAATAACTTGGCGCATACGGGAGTATGAGACTTACTCGAACTACCATAGAGAGCTGAAGAATTCCTCCAACCGGGCAAGGGCAAGCGTGTATGGCAGCTTGAACCTGTTTTTGGATCGCCACGTCACATTTTATCATAGTCACTGTAGAGCCCTGCAACTCCAGCTCACGACGAAATGACTGGTCCTGACTAGTGGCTCCTGCTGATCGGGACAAGAAGACCAAGTTTCGCGCACCACGTTCTACCATCCAAGTTGCTATCGCTCGTCCAATACCCCCTAGACCCCCGACTAGGATATAGGATAGACTAGGGGAGAACTTTGACCTGCAACGCGACTTGGCAATTAACCCTCGCTCGGATATTTCTGGCATCCTAACGAGAAGTTTGCCCATATGAATTCCCTGCTGAAGCTGACGGAATGCCTCAGGTGCATCGGTGCTGGAGAAAATACTCAATGGACGAATTGGGGTGATTTTCCCTGCCTCGTAAAGGTCTCTAACTTGGCGGAAGAGTCTTTTTCCCAAAAGTCAGTCACATATTTATCTTCCTTGCTGCGAGAAAGGCCAATATTGCGTACCTTGTAACTGTTCCTGCCTTTTCTGCGAGTCGAATCAAATCAACACCAAAGAATGCCCGATTGCCCCCAAATGCTTCCAATGGCAAGGTTCCATGCTCTAGAAAGTCTCGCTTTCCGATCTCTATCATCTTGCCGAATTCTGCGACGCATTTCCATGAAGCGTGGAGAAGATCACCAGAAAGGCAATTTAGCACAATATCAACACCCTGACCTTCAGTCTCCTTCATGAGGTTGGGATAGAAGGAGGTGTCCCGAGAGCTGAAAATGTGACATCGAGGAATCCCGAAATTATTCATCAAATACTGTACCTTTGTCTCGCTGCCCACAGTTGCATAGATCTAAAGAATAATTTGTTAGTTATTGGGCTTCCAATATCTATAGTCGCATCATACCTTTGCCCCAATTACCTGACAAAGTTGAATTGCAGCAAGGCCTACTCCTCCACATGCTGCATGAATCAAAACAGACTGAAGACAGGTTAACTAAAAGTAAAATAACGGGTGTCTGACGTACCTGTCCTTTCTCCAATCTCCCAATGTCCATTATACAATACATCGCTGTGGTGTAAACCACAGGCAGAGATGCAGCATCTTCCAACGAAATCGACGGTGGCATATGTATACACCGGGAGGTAGATACTACCACACGTGTGCGGAACATCCCAGGCTGCATTATCATGACTCGATCGCCCTTCTTGAACTCGGTTACTCCGGTGCCACATCTTTGCACAATCCCACTAGCGTCAATTCCCATTTCATCTTTGTTTGCCATAAAGCCCATTGAAATCATCACATCCTATGTTGTTTAGCATCTTCACATATCTGGCCATCAAGATTTAGGACTCACTCGGAAGTTAAGCCCGACAAACTTGACCTCAACTTCGATCTCATCTGCCTCGGGCAAGTCAAGCTCATGCTCTTGCCAAGACAGTGAGTCTAGAGTTCCGTAGGAGGCAATGTCCAGCTTCATGGGTACATCGATGTTAGGGGAGTATAGCAATCTATCCGAAAGGGAGCTCCATCGCATTCGCGGAATGTAGACACAGCCATCGTGGAGGGCAAATTCATAGTCAACATCATCCAAACCAGTTTGATCCTCTTGCCTAAAGAATTTTGTCGATACTTTGAGTAGTGCTTCTGCGGCAAAGCTATCAAAGTTGTCCACTTGAAATGTACCAAATTGGATTTCCTGTTCTTGCCGTGCGGTACGGGAAACTCCCATTACAAGGGAAAAGTTTGGATTAGCACATTTTATCTCAACCGAGTTGGTGACCCATAGGATCTGGGGGGTGGAGTTCATAAGCTGCTGGAACAGCATCCAGTCTTCCTCGCTCATATCATAGAAGAACGGACTCTCAAAATCCAGGAATGAGATCACTCGTTGCCCGTGAGGTATCGCTTCTCCTTTGGTACATCGTTTCATGGTGTGGCCGTTTCCGATGAAGTGATTTTCAACTTCCATCAGCCATGGGTATAGATGCATCTCACTCGGACAAAGAAGATATACAGTGTTCCCTTGCAGATAGTTCCTGGGTGGAATGCGTGCGATCATGTTGCGATAGATACGATATGGCGCTTTGCCATCATCACCCTTTGTCTCAACCCCGCCGAAACCAGCCTGTCGAAGTTTTCTATCCCACACCTCAGTTGACATATACTTGGCATCGATATCAACATCAAATGATTGGATTTGGGAGGGGTTCTTGAAGCAAGTTAATAATTTTTTCTGTCAAGATAGGCTCTGTGGCTGCTTACTGATAGATAGCGTATCACCGGTAGTTCTAGATTATGTCAAAAGCCTGGTCAATCTATAGGTACTTCACCGAGAAAACAAATCAGCTTACCGGGGCAGTGTTCGTGGATTAGAACTCGTCCACCAGCAGTCAGAAGCTTTCCGATACTGTGCAGTGCTGGTGTCACACCAGAAACCCGAGCGCCGATCTTGATTATTGTTAGTTATCACCACTTACGCGTCAATTACGGATTTCCCACATTGATTGCAATGACAAGGTCATAGTCACCGCTATTAAACTCTTGCTGAAGGGGATCTGTATCGAGATCCAACGACTTGAAATCTACTAGGTTGTTGTCTTTGAATCGATCTTTCAGAACGGCATCAATATCAGGTGTCGTTGCCAACGTGTACTGCGCACAGAGGACCTTTCCGTCGGAAGTAAGCCATTGAAGCACAGAAGAAGTGAATGACCCGGTCTCGTCGCCAACCGCAAGGATACGAAGGTTTGGTTGGGCGTGGCAAAGGAGAGAGAACCATCCGAATAGGTCACTGAGAGACTCGATCCAGTCGTGGAGTTTCTGTAGTTGCTTGACCTTTCTTGAGGCTAACGAGGAGCAATTTGACCCTTCAACAAGAGATACCATCTCTCTCACTGTCACCTGACTGAGCTCGGAGATGAAGCCCAATCCCTCAGCCTGAAGCTGCTTATCTAGTGTCAGCCTCTGTGCCCGCAGACTGTCACTGTCCATTTGGGTCCATGATTGCGCTTCGGGCACAAAAGATATACCCTCTCTGTTCCACTTCATGATTTGATTTGACAACCAATGTTTGTAGCCCTGAAGGTGTTCTGAGAATGGTTCTACTTTGGCAATGTTTTGATGCACGCAAATCATAGACAGCACAGAAGCCCTACCCAACAATCCAACTGTGTTGCCCCTGTCCGTTTCAGAAGGTAGCTGAAGGTGACCAGGGAGGAGATCAAGATCCGGACGCCACTCTGGCTCTGAGAGCAAAGGAATTCCAGATGTCTCGTCCTCGAGACTTTGGTCCAATTGAGCTAGAGTCACCCCATTCATTGCGAGTACCATGTTTGTACCATCACTCATCGAGATGCTGCATTTGGCCTGAGTTCCGGCAAAGCTTTCTCTGGTGACTTCAACCTTCATTACATCACTATTTTGACCAAGAGAAATTTGATCGATGAATATCGGGATGAACAGTTTTGTCAGATACCTTGCCCTTCCTTTGCAGGCTGCGACGCTGAATAATTGCAAGCACTGGTCAATAACAGTCGGGTGGATAGCATGGCGGTTGTCGCTTCCTTTGAATATTCCACTAACCGCGGCGCTGGCTGTGAAGCTGGTAATATCTGCTGTAATCTCCTCTAGGCCTTGAAAGTGTGGCCCGTATTGTAGCCCGACCTTTGCGAGCGAGCTGTACCAGGATTTTGTATTCACAGGCCGTTGAAACCGATGCGTTTCTGGAACGTCAATCTTTAAATTCTCGGCACCTGCCACCACTTGGCCAGTAGTATGCTTGGTCCAATTGTTTCCATCGTAACATGCAATGGTGAATTCGAACCATTTAGAGTCAAGTCGGTCATTTATCCGCAATGGCCGCATTGTAGTGACAATTTCGACATCATGGCCCTCGGTAGTTGGCACAACGAGCGGAACCGTGATTTGTAGGTTGCGAATTGTGCATTCTTGGGTGTTGAACAACTGGCGTATTGCTTCGTTAATCATTCCAATATAGCCTGCGCAGGGAAACACGACATCCCCGAGCACTTGATGATCGCTAAGCCACGGGACGGCCCTGGCCTTCAACAAATTTCTCCAAGCGGGCTCAATATCACTAGCTTCCAACATGCGAGAACCTAGCAGCTCATGATGGGGATATTTGCGGAATCTCCAATTTTGACTTAGGCGACTTTCTTTCCAATCAATGCTTTGTCTATCCCAACGATAGATGGGGAGGTCGTGGAGAACATTTCCCGTGCCGTTTATTGCTCTGAAGTCGACGGGGTGTCCGTGACAATACAGTTCCCCTAATGTTGTCAAGATGGATTGTGTTTGAGCTGCCTTTTTTATAAGCGTAGGGAGGTAATAAGCCTGAATTGATTGATGTGACACGATCTGACGGATGGGTCCGGCAAGGGTAGAGTGAGTCCCGATTTCCACGAACACGGTCGTCCGATCCTTTTGCTGATCAATCAAAGTCTTGACTGCCGTAGAAAATAGAACCGGTGATTCTAGACTTCTACGCCAGTAAGTGGCATCTAGCTGATACGGGTCCGTTATCATAGTGCCTGTCACTGTAGAATAAAGAGGAAGCATCGTGTCATAGTGAGCAATGTGAGAGGCAATGGCCGATTCAAAAAGTACACCTGCATTCATCATACACGCTGCACTCTATTAGTATCCAGAATATTGTCCACAGAGGGAAACTCACGGGAATGATAAGCAACTTCGACAGGCAGCTCTCGAACAAAGGTTTCTGGCATTGTTTCGATGATGCGATCAATGACTTTTCTCAACTGTGACCTAGGTCCTGAAATATTAACGCTCTGAGGACTATTCTCACACGCGATAACCACCCCGTCAATCAAATATTGGTTCACGGTTTCCTTTCCGAGACCAATAACGCTCATTCCTCCAGCCTGTGAGGTGGATTCATTGCATCTTCCGCGGAGATGTGCGATGATGATAGCCGCACGCATCGAAATTGCCTTCGCTGCATATGCAGCAATAACCTCACCACTAGAGTATCCAACCACTGCCGATGGGAAAATTCCCCAGCTAGCTAGTAAGTTGACCAAGGCGATCTGGACCGCGGCACACAATGTCTGAGAGTACTCAGTCTTATCGACGCAGCTAGAAACATCGGGTTTCAAAAGTTCACCTAGGTGGTATTTTATTAGTCCTAAACAGGATCAAGACACCGAGAGTGATATGACATGGGCTGGTACCTTCAATGCTCCATGATGGTGGGGACTCGAGCTCTTGCAATATCTGGTCCAGAGCGCGGATATCGCGCTGGAAGGCATCAAAGTGGCCCATCAGCCCCGTTCCCATACCCGCCCATTGAGCACCCTGTCCAGTGAATGCAAATACCACACGCGGAACTCCCGTAATTGCTGGTGGGGTCGATTGATTTTCATATATGCCACTCTTACCGTCAGTGATCAGGTATCCTCGATAGGACAGATGATCGCGGCAAGCCCCAAGAGTGTATGCGACATCGTGTGTCGTATGTGGTTTCCTCTTCAAGTACTCTTGTATTCCTGCAAGCCGTGAGATGAGGGCCGGGGTGCTTTGCGCCGATGCGGGGAGAATATAAGGGATTGACTGCCTGTCAATAATCTTTCTATTGACATCATCGACAGCAGGACCTGCTTCCAAGATTGCCTGTATATTTTGTTAGCAAAGCAATCAATTGGGTGTAGTCATGCTCACATGGGCGTTGCTCCCTCCAATGCCAAAACAGTTCACACTGACACGTTTCTCGCGATCGCGAGGCCATGGAATGGGCTCAGTGGGGACCTGGAGCCCGCCCTTTTCGAACGGAACTAGGTGACATTTAGAGATTTGATTTCATGAGGAGTTGTTGAGTTCTTACTCTTGGGGTTGGGACGCGTAAAATGAAGATTTGGGGGGATTGTAGAATGTTCCAAGGATAACACGGCTTTGATAATAGCGGTCAACCCCGACGCACCTTCACCGTGTCCAACGTTTGATTTCACCTAAACGGAGACATTAACACAAAACCAAAATATGCCATCAGTAGTAGCTGCCTCTTACAGATCCGATGAACACACCCTTCCCTTCAAAGACCCGAGCAATGGCAGTTGTCTCCACGACATCCCCAACTTGTGTGCCAGTTCCATGGCACTCCACAAAAGCTGTTTGCGAGATATCACGGATATGAGCCCTTGAATAAGCCTCTCGAAGGAGCCGCTCTTGGCTTTTTATATCGGGTGCGAATATCTTTGCTGACCTTCCGTCATAATTTGCGGATGTCGCCCGAATGATGGCCCGGATATTGTCACCATTTGCAATTGCTTGATCTAGAGGTTTGATAAAAATGGCATTCACCGCTTCTCCACGGCTGTAGCCGTTTGCACTTGCATCAAAAACTTTGCAGTAGCCGTCTGGGGAGAGAACCATGCTCTCAGACATGTTTACGCTTGTAGAAGGAGTCAACAGCATGTTGGCTCCTGCCACCACGGCTGAGGAGCAGCTTCCGCTGTAAAGAGCCTGGCAAGCTTCATGCAATGCAACAAGTGAGGATGAACAGGCAGTGAGAATGGTTGCACTGCGATCTGATATTAGGTACTAATAGTCATTATGATTAATGAGGACAAATACCTGGGCCCTTTCAAGTCAAACTCGTAGGAAATTCGATTTGCCAAAGTGAATCCTCCGTTCGCAAACGAATGCACACGGGGAATATGTTGGGGCTCTTTGGCTGTCAGTTCATGCCAGTCCTCTCCAAAAACTCCCACGTAGCATCCGATCTTTTTTCCTCGCCACTTAGTTTGTCCTGCGTTCTCCATGCATTCCCAAACCACCTCCATGAGTGACATTTGCTGTGGATCGAGTTCACTGGTGTTAAACCCCGGTATTTCTGCAAAAAATGAGTTGTCCGAACCCTGCATGTACTCGTCGTTGAGAAAATATCCCCGTCTTGTCTTCACTGACTGGGGTTTATCGGGATGATAGAAGGCGTCGATGTTATAGCGACTCTTTGGGACATCAGAAGAACAGTCCCGTTTACTGATAAGAAGATCCCAGAACTCGTCCCCCGTTCGAACTTCTCCTGGAAGTCGCATCCCCATGCCGACGATAGCGATGGGAGGGACGGCAGGTGCTGAAACGAAGCCATCTTTACCGAATTCCGAAGTCCCAGCATGGTCTTTCTGTCTGTCGTTGGAATTTTCCATTGGTTTCCCTTTAGCAATATTACCTACTACCGATGGAACTTGATGCCTGATTCCGTCTGGTTTGGTTAGACCGGTCGTGGTCATTGTTCTTTTCCTTTCGATGTCGCAGTGTAAAATCCAATTTTCAGATTCCAGATCTGAGAGAGCATATCACTGGGATTGCGATCTCGCGGTAGTCACATTGCATAACTTCAGCTCTCATATTTTCACCCCTTGCGTAGCCCATGTAAGGCGGAAAGATCGCGTCGCACAATATGTGCCTAGGTGGCTAGTACGGAGCACGTAACACAGGAATAGTTAGCCGCTTATGAGGCATCTATCCTTGAGAACAAAAAACTATAACCATCTGATGTATTCGGCCTAATATGATGTTAGGGATATTACATGTAAAAGCACACCGACATTTGGTGGGGGTATCTTTTTGATTCTCTTTTAGATGAATTGGAAGGCAGTAAAAAGCAAACCCCGCATAGAGGAACCTGTTGTATAAAACGAGGGAGTTACAGGCCAGGGGGCCGAATGCGTTGGTAGAGTGCTTGGTGTAAAGTAAATATGCCTCGACACGTCCATATCTCGATGTCTGGTTTGCCTGCCTCCAATCTAGCATTCATCTACCTTGTTTTTGTCTGTAGAGAATCAATCCTTCTTCTCTCCAAATTCCTCTCATGTTATATTGCGATGATGCATGCATTTCAGCAAGATATAAGTATCGATAGATCTCCCGGGGGAATACAATAAATGTAACCCCGGGAGCAACATTCCTCCCTATAGGATCTCAGTCAGCCATCACCTCCACCAGCATTCCCTTCAGCTGTATACGTAGAACTCCATCAATGCTCACAAGTATTTAAATTGTCGTATCTGCTCTAGCTTTCTTTGTTCCACTCTACTCCATCATCACCTCCGCTTCAAGTCCATCCTTCTCAACATCTCCACCATCATGTTGTGGACTAAAGTCAACATGCTCCTTGTGAGCGGCCTCTGTGCACTGTCACAGGTTTCAGGCGCGGCAAATGTTGCACAGCATATTGAATACATGGATGCCATGACCGGGAAGATCGGAGCTGCGAGAGACTCCCTCAATAACTATAGTGGAGGTATCCCATCCGCCCTTGGTGTTGCCAGATCCCTGATGATTGCGCAAACCTACACTCGAAATGCTCGCGAGAAACTAGCGGAAGAGGATAAAATGACACCCGAAGAAGGCGACCGGTACTATGATTCTTATTCGCAAATGGTCCCTGTTCTGCTCGATGCTATCCACTCCGCTCAACACAAGGTGTGTTTCCCGCGGTTCCCCAAACTGCTAATCTTTGATTGGAAATGCTCATACTTATTGGACATTCATGTAGGCCCCCCTTTTCAAAAATTCCGGATTGGGTCCCGAAGCTCGTACATATCTGGGCAATCTGCACAACGAAAAGAGACTTTTTGAGTCCCAAGTCAAGGCCAAGGTCCCAGAGGAAACCTTTCGCAAGGCTCAGCCTTCCGTTGATGAGATCAGCACTGCATTCGACGAGGCAGATCGGGCATTCCAGTGATTGGCGTTAGGAGGGATAAACTAGGTTAGGCCTCAATGGTGAACTTTGCTTTCAAGTTTCTCTCCGATCGATTATCCCCATACTGTTGTATTCTCTACGGTGTTTGTCAATTAATTGCCCCTTCTTACACCCACATTAATTACAGAGTCATTCTACCTAACCATGCCATACACTGGAGAGTCCGTCTAAATCTAAATCCCTAAGCATCCATCAATCAATTGGTGGACTCTAGTATGAAAAATAATACTTTCAAGGCTCCTCTTCCTTTCCTCTTCCCTAGAACATATATTATTCAGGGTAGCCATATTTCGTTTTTCTTCGTAATATAATATCGACGGTAACACTGCCGCTTTTTACTATCGGGCGGGCTCCCTAGTGAGTTAGTCACCTAAGTGACCGGGCCAGGCGGAGCTGTGATATACATAAATGGCCCAACCATCCTGTGAAAATATCATTCAACCTTGAAATTAACCATATCCTACTTCGCGCTGAACGATATCTCTAGGGCTCTTAAAATGCACCATCTATTGTATCAAGTTCAAACTTACTTTGCGGTCCTTGCAGAACTTACAATTATTAGCAAGCGTCTTATCTATGTTGTAGAAGATGGAAGAAATATGTTCTCAGTATCTTTATTGGCAAATTTATCCCAAAGACCAACAATTGTATATAAATCCTGCACAAAGACACTAAAATAAAAAAAAGTCAACGCAAGAGAAACAATAGAAGAAAAAAACAAGGGACAAATCCGAGAGTGAAAAAGACCGAAGAATGGATAACTAGTGTCCACGTCGATGTCCATGAACCGGGCATTCATCGTCAGGTCCCGGTCCATAGTCCTCAACACGATTGTGTGGATAGCAGTGCATGAAATGGTTGTAGGTCCCCCGTTCGAGCAGTCTCTTGCGTTCAAGTCTAAGCATCAGGTAACAAGCCCAGAGTTGGCAGCTCTGTAGTGGGATCTTCTCAGCCTCGATCTCGACAATGTCTCTGTCTAGTCTATCAATCTTACCCAGAAACTCTGTGTGTTCGACAGACCGGCTATCAAATCTCATGTTAGGTTCGATAGAAAATGTGCGATCACCCCTACACCCAGTGCTATGGAACCGGGTGCAACGCTCAGAACCTGCACGTTTCATAGAAATCATCCAATGAATGGTGACACCGTCAGACGCCGGATAACAAATTTGAACGTAAAGTTCATACTCGTCGCGGTCCCTTCGTCTTTCACGAGGTGTGCTGTGTGTGTGTCCCTGGGGAATGATGGCTAGCTCTCGACTAGACTGGGGACGGACGACTAATTCTCGACTAGAGTGGGGATTCATGGTTATACCTAGTCCTCGGTTAGACATGGCTGCGATATGGAAGGTTGCTAGGGATTGATGCCTGTAAAATTATGTGAGTAGAGTTCTAGGGTAATGGAAGGAGTATATTGATGATGGTTTGAGTGTGAAGATTGTCTGCTGTGATCATTGAGTTTATTCCGAGCGAGACTTCATCATTTTTATAGGCATCCTCGAGTCCATCGAGTTGTGGTTTTACAATGGGTCTGTAGAAATCCTTTGTTAAGTGCAGATTAGCAAAGCCTTTAATCTTCATTGTCCGAATTCTTTTACAAAGGCTTGCTATGATGTCTTTGATTAGCCTAAAATAGCTAACATTATATCTTCCAAATCAGATGATGTCGTGTCTTCATTGTTAAAAGGGTTGAAGGAATCTCTTTCTTACGACATAGAAAAAAATCAAAACAGTTAACAATGACAAAATTTTGGAACACATCATTGTCACAAAGAAGGCATATGTATTATGTTGGCTCTAAGAAAAAGGGTCGATAGGGTTTGGTGGGGGTAACACTTCGAGGGCATAGAAATATTATCTGCGTGCTTCTGAAAATAGTGCATAGGTCAACGATCGTGATGTTTTATAGATCTAGGTTCGGTCTGGGTGAGCGTTGTACTAGAGAGTTTAAAGCGCCAGCCTTCCCTTGGTGATCATCGAGTCCTGATCAAAGTTAGGTAAAGTCGGAAAGTCCGCCAAACTTCAGATTGAATAAGGAAATTCAAGGTATCTACACTAGGCGCATGCAAGAAATACAAGTTTCGCGTCCGCGTTACTACTGTTATTAAGACTCTCGAAGGTATTTTTTCATGGGAGACACCACCGCATCAACATCGAATGCTGATTTTGACACACCAAATAAACGTCATCTTCAGTATCGAATGGTTCTTTCAAAGCTTTGATTACTGCTTGGGGCCATTTAGGCAAAAAATCCCCTCCTACAGGGTAGCTCTTTTCCTTCGGGGGTGTTATGTTCAATACAATGATATACCACGGCTGGCAGTTACATAGAATTCCCTGGGAGTACATGGCGTTGCGCTACCTCAACCTAGGTATGCCGAGTACAGGGCCCCACAGGCCTGTTCCTCTCGGTGACGGCATCATCGGTTACGATCAAGGCATCACTGGTAGCCCGAGCGGGAGCAGGAACACTGAAAGAAGACCGGGAGTGTAAGCCGTATATACTATTCTTGTTCCCCTTGGCTGAACCATTTGGTTCATTGGCCAAGAGTTCTAAATCTTGAACAGCCGACGCGGGTGGAGTGTCATATATCAGTCTAGGACACTTCCCTTCTTCATCAAGCAAAGGCATTTTCATTTCTCAGTGCCCATCGGGGCATTGAGAATTGTGGGTAATTAATTTGGATGGCCAGAGTAAACCAGGTGGGATGTACGGAATAGCGGGGGAGGGCAAGCGTTGGTTGTAAGTCAGAGGGAATGCGATGTTATGGGTTTGGCAGGAGATCAGTCGAAGGTAATAATTCTTGTCAATATACCCTCTTCTTGAATGTCTTGTTTTTCGATCATTGACTGGACATGGACATGGCAAAGGTGAGAAACCTGACACGAAACAATGCCTAAGCGCCAACCCCTCTTAGCATCATCCGCAAACCTCGCCCAAACGTTCCAAATCCCCCAACTCCAAGTTTCCACCGTCTCAACTTCTTCAATTATCGTCACACAAAATGAGCGGATTTGAGGTTGGCGGGGTCGTTCTAGATGCCCTTCCACTCATTATCACCGCGGTTGATAAATATAAAGCGACCGCGGGTATCCTCAAGAATTTCCGACACAAAGAATCACACATTCAGAAACTAATTCAGGCCCTCGAGAATCAGAAGTTTTGTGTTGAGAGTGAGCTGGTCATTGTCTGGAATGGGGCCTTTAGCAAGGAAGACTTTGCACCCATTCCTCCAACCTCCAACGATTTCAAAAGTCTAATGGTTGCGCTGGCCATTCAGAAACACCTAGGTCCCGGGTATCAGCACTTTATTGCGGCTCTTTCACGATGCGAGGAAGCATTAGTCGAAATAGCGACACACCTTCACGGTTTAGCATCAGATGGACAGGTATGGGCTTTGAAGGAGTTCGTTGACAGCATCTCTGACTCTCATGTAGGGTCTTTCTGTGCTTATTCAAGCTAACCCACCTCAGCCGAATGAGTCTTACGAGTTCACATAAAAGATCAAGTTCGCTTTGAAGAAAGACGACTTGGAGAGACACGTCAAAGGTCTCTAGAACGCAACCAATAATTTGTCACGAATCAGAGAATACAGTCGCTTACGAACCCCGGTCACTCTTCAATCCACTTCCTCGGCAGCAAATAAAATCATGTCTTCCTTCGATGCGATCCGAAGCCATGCGCCCCCCCCTCCCCCGACTGTACACCACAATATCAACCGCTTACGCAGAAACATGTCACCCGGAACATGAGGCACATCTTTTCCTCCAAATTAGAGCCACGTCACTGTTTGCCAAAGGCCCAGAGCCGACAAAGTCACCCGTGACTTTTACAATATCGTTTGACCAGGTTGGCCCCGATGATAGATGTACCCCATCCTGGGCCACTAAAGTAAAATCATAGAAGGAGACATATTCACTCCTCAGTCTAGGTAAGCGTGCTTGCCTCAATATAAGTCTAGGTGAGCATTTCTGACCAGGGAAACAGCGATGTCATTCTACCTACTCGAGGTGTCACTACGATCATCCGAAGCTTGTCGACTAACCCTCGTCGCGTATCCTATCGACTTGACGCCCAAATACATCAACACAGCAGGTCAACTACTTTGACCAACTCTTCTAGCTCTAGTCAACAACCTTCTCCGCCACAGGTCATCCAGGATCTATGCCTGCATATTTCCAAGGGAATGGAGCTACAGGATTTACATTTGTCCAAGGATGGACAGCTCTGTTACCACCAAAGCCCTGAGTGCACAGTTAGGACACAACTTGGCACAATGGCCAGCACTATTCATTCCCGGGACGAGCTTCTTCAGGCTACATCTACCATAAAGCTGTATTCCAACTCGAGAATTGCTTTATCCTTCAAGATAGCCTCATGGATACTGCAGTTAAATGACACGAAATGGTACCGTCGCCCTATAACCAGCGACATGATCTACCTCTTATGCGAGAATTCGGGAACACCAGGATCAGAGCATCGCCCCTTTATCAGCCGTAAGTTTACTACCTGTTTGGAGGAATCATCCGCCCTCAGCGCCAAACGAGCAATGCTTGAACTCGGTATCATATTGCTGGAGCTATGGAAGAACCAGACATTTACCTCATACGCTACTCAATCCCGGAACCCATATCAAACCCTGGGAGCTCGGTATGACCTGGCGCGTAATTGGCTGGATGCCAATATGAACGAAATTCTTCCGATTTACTACGATGTAGTTACCAGATGCATTGAGTGCACATTTGCAACTAGCGGTGCAGGCTATAAATGGGGTGACACGGGGTTCCGGAAATCAGTTTGTGACTACGTCGTCAAACCACTTGGGAAACTGGTACACCCGAGTCTCGGTGAATAGAAACTTGATATATGCATACAAATAGAATATTCATATTGGATATATTCTTGCTATGGAAAAAGGCCATTCTGCTTGTGAATCACTCCGTAATTTTCACTTCGGTGGACAGGGATAGGCAACACCTATCATCGAGGCCGGCTCGAAACAAAACTCGCTCATCCGAGGAGAATAAATCCCATCTGAGAATAACCTGAAATAGCCCGAAAATAATTGCTATGAGTTGATTCAGATGTGGGGCGGATGCCCAGCTAACTTCGATCCTATGGTTGATGCAGGCGGTGCACCCCTTTGAGTATCAAGAACATTGCGGGTCAGACAAAAATCCCCCCCTGTCTACTCTAGAGACATCTTTGCTTTTTCTATGGCCCAGCTGCAGAATGATGTCCTACACCTTGAAAGAATGTACGATGTACGATGGACGTGGTACAGATCCACGTGGATCCTAGGGACCTTAAATTATTACGTCATTGTTCTACCTCGCCTGGGCAATGTGGCGATATACCCTACGATCCGTAACAGCGCCATGCAAACTCCCGGGACAAGTTTTCTCGCCAGATTCAAATTCATTATCCTTCAAATCACTTCTCCTACTCTGCCACAGGACACCAATCATAGTTTCCATCCACGTTGTTTCCCCACCACGAGGGGAATGGGTGCGAAGTTCCACCAGCACCGAAAACAGCAAACGAGAGGACGAAGAGAACCGTCAGACTGGCGCCATCAAAGGCTCCCGTAATCAGGTATGAGTATTCACTGAAAACCCGGGGTTTGTAGTTTCGGAGATAATACTGCACGTAGAAGCCAGCGGTGATCCAGGTGAAGATGACGCAGGTCTGACTTTGGTTGTAGGGAATAAAACCAGCGTATTGGATGTACTGTGGTAGATTGATTTCCGCAACGTCAAAGCTTCCAATTTTGGGCACAAACTAAAGGTCAAACTGCCATTAGCTTCAAGTGTATTCAGGAAGGGCCGTGGGATTACTTACGTGATAAATGATACGGTGAATAACCACAGCAGCGGCGCCAACGGCCAAACCAATAGGTACTGCCCCGTATGGGGTCCCAACCTTGTAGATATAGGGAGCCAGGGCCCATGATGCGGCATTGGTGTTATAAGATTGGATACCTGCACCACTCCAGGAGGAGTTTCCATTTCCATCGGTGAGAAGCTCTCGATTGCTTGACACAATAGAGATCATAATGGCGTAGTTGATGAAGCCACCAAGAATTGTACCATATATCTGTGTTATGAACATCACACGTGGAGGGATTTTAACTAAGATATAAGTTAAGGACATAACTCTTGTAACCAAAACAACGACGGGGAAACTCACGGTATTCGCCCATCTTCAGATCCGAGGAAAGGTTAACCGCATTTGCAATCACGTTATGCGACCAAGCAGCGAAGTACATGTTACCGACCGGGCGTCCAGGAAGGATGAGCCCAGCCAGCATCTTTGACAAATTGTTGGTAGCAATACCATTTCCGTACCGAGAAAGGAGGATGATACTCTATACCACGGCCACAGTCAGCGTCGTTGGATGAAGATTAGTGTCTAAGACTACACTCACAAAGGGGGCGATAATGCATCCTATTATCAGTGAGATAACGTATGCCCAGGGCGACAAGGTGATATTCTCTTTCACGGTCACAATGATACCGAGAATAAAGCTCACAACAAGTACGGCGATATACCACCACCATGGAGCCTCTTTATAATGCTTGGCCATATGAGAATGGTGTCGATCATCATATATACCCACTCTCGCACTTTTATAAGCCCGCATAATATCCTTGCCCCAAAAAAGGATGCAATGAACGATTAGGGCACCCATTGCTGCGTTGGCCATAAACATCGCGAATGCGAACGATCCAGTAAGCCTCGGCAATCCGTTTTCAAACAGGGCGGCCTCATCGAGGACACCACCGGGGAAAACGGTTTCGATAGGGTATGCGGTGCCGTTGTTCATAAGCATTTTCGTTGACATGAAGGGAAGCTCTCGCGAATTCCAGCCATTGCCATAATAGATACCTATCATAATGATGAAACAAGAAAAGAGTCCAGCGGCCTGATGAATCTGGAGTTTGAGAGGGAGCGAAGTTTGGAAAGATGTGAGCTGGTTATGTTAGACAACTTGCCAGATAAATGTGTAGGGGGGGGTAGCCATCTCTCACATATTGCCAATCAAAAGAAAATGAGAATAGGCCAAGACCCTGATTGTTCGTGGATCCACCAAAGATATTGTTGAGTATGGCACCAGTTTCACCGGTGGCCTTTTGTGCAGCAAGACACTATAATAAAGCCTGAAGTCAATAACTTTTATTCGATGAAATTCCCCGAATCAGACCGTTTCATCTGGTCGCATCAACACAAAATTGAATATGACGTACCGGAATAGAAACAGAGTTCAGCCACGGGAAGATATAGGCAGGAATGATCTCGTATATCGACATTCCGGTGAATGCATACCAGAAATACCGAAGGGGTTTCGAGTTTTTGACCTCCTGCCAATGAAGTCCCTGGATAGTCTTGACGGTAGGTAGATTACTCCAGTAGACGGCCTCGGGGTGCCAGACAGCAATAGGACGCAGAATTCCGCAGATTCCATATCCAAACAGGCCGATAGAGATCATACTCAAGATCACAGTAACCGCGCTAATGGGGAGATCATAGAATAGATCCTGTGCTGCAAAGACCTGTGAGGTAGATGAAGCATTTGAGGCTGAGGTAGCAGTGATGGAACAGATTGCGTGCTCTTTCAGACTCCATTCCCCGTTATTAAAGAATTTGGCCACCGTGATCCACAGAGGTAGCTTTCCTTGATTACCCTTCGCTCTCCAGCGAGCTTCCAATTTATCGCCACGGGGAAGGAATTTAGCCCAGCCATTGCCGACAAAGTAGGCGATGAGCACGATGAAGGTCCCTTGAATCGTGACAGAGGTCGGTTTGAACTATGTATTGAGTTATTAGTATTGATCCGGATGATAGATGGATTGGAAGTTACCGAGTAAATCTGGTTCATCACAGCTTGGAAACAAGCAAGACCGGAGGCAAGTAAAATACTCCGAAATGTTAAGGAATTGTCAAAGTCATCTCGAAGAAACAGCATATGAAGAGCCACATCAGCACCAGTAACGATAATTGCACTCGAATCGCCGAGGTCATTTTCATGGATTGAGTGCTCATCTTTGGTAGCGAGGACAGTAGCAGGGGTCTTTTCACCGATGGCTTCCTGGCTCACCACCGAGATGTCACTGGTCTCTGTAGGTGACTCAGGCATACTTGGGGGCATGTATCATGTATATGATGCTCTGTTCCAAAACGCTGGGGTATTGCTGTAAAGTTGATCGCCAAGTTCTTTTTCCTAGGACATGCGGACATTCTTATAATCCAATTTTGGAGAAAATACAATCTTATCGGAACGCTGGAACGACTGTTTTATGATACCATGCAGCCCTAAAATGAGCCAGGGCGCTTGAGGCGACAGAACATTGTTTTGTCTCACACCACAATATAAAATAATCAAGCACTGCTATGTTTTTAAGAAAACCCGATTTGGCCCTGATGGTAACATTTCCCCTAAGATGTTAACATACTAGCCCTAGAGAGCTCGGACCCTTTATTTTCTATTGGGTTCTTTAACACCCGCATAATGTTGCAAATGTTAAGAGTCTTCTCAGGGCTCGGTATTTGTCATAATATCTGTCAAATATTACCACTATCGAAGCAGAATACAAAAGGCATACCTTATCTCATTGAGCGTCTTGCGTATGCAGAGCGACTTGGCGCTCTCTAGATAAGGGACAAGGACAAGGTTAAGAGTAAGGTCTGCCCACTTGAAGGTAGGCCGTTGATGCTAATTTGCCCAAAGTTTGGCACTAGACTATCGCGTCCCTTGTCCGAACTCCGTGTTCTTTTAGCCAATGCACGTCAAGCCAAACCCAGATTACGTGGGAAAACCCCTGCTTTGATCAGCTGGTAGCCACTTGGCAATCGGAATTCCGACGGAACACCCACGCTAGAATCGCCTCTCCGTAGCTAGCGTTGCATTTTCCCGCTTTCGTCCGGGCACGTGCGGAGATTGAATGTTCGTCCTGCCTTCTTTTTATTTTGCTTTGATTTTTCGGCTCTCAGCCGGGGCCCTATGCATTTGGTACAACAGGAAAATCATCATCCGTTGGTTTCTCTTTCGCTCTCTTCATCTCCCCCTCGTTCCTTCTCTCCGGTTTGTCCCCGAGCCAATAGTACCTCGTTTTCTCCCTCAGTCGACTGGTAGTTTTAATCCCGGCTCTCTCTCTCTCTCTCTGAATGTAATTGGAATGAATTTCACGTGGGGCCCTGTCAAATTCACAGTCAAATAATGAGAAGGGCTATAAACATATTTCTTATTTGGTCAATTTATCAAACCAAACATGTGTTCCCGAATTAATTAATCATATAGGCTAAATACATTTAGCTTTGATCAAGGGTCCACGGATCCTGCTAAGCACTAGACCAACCGTTTAGGTTACATTTGGCGAAACTCTGAAACACAGCGGAGAGCAAGGCTTTTCTGCCTAAGGCAAATAAATATACAACACGTGCCTGATAAGAAGCCACCTTTGACAACTAGCAATTATTTGAATACCTTCATTTCACTTCGAGTTTGCCGCAAAATGACTAGCTTGTATACAGAGATAACCCCAGCAGCGGTCAGGAATGCCAAGGTATTGGCCTCATAGTCGTCGTATCGCTTTTCCTAAATGTTGACTATGGAATCAGGGCTTACACCTTATCACCTGCTTGACTCCCAACGGGAAAAAGTCCAAATTCTTCTTGAGGAGTTGAAGAATATTTACGGACTAGAATGGACAACTTCTTTGATAGATATCGACACCGATGAGCAGAAGAAACCATGGTTTCTAATGCTCAACCCCAATGGTAGATTAGTCCAGAGCGTGGGATTATGTGATTGCTTACCTGATTCATAGGGAAAATCCCCGTGCTCATTGACAACACCGGACAAGAGCCTTTCCCCATCATAGAGTCATCAGCGGAGCTACTCTATCTTGTCGAGACAGTAGATAAAGACCATCACTTCAGCTTTTCCGACGCCAAGGAGCAGTCCCAGATGATGCAATGGGTTGTCTTCTGGCATGCTTCGGGTCAGCCTAATCAAGGTCAACTGAACCACTTTGGAAGATTTGCTTCTGAACGGATACCTTGTGAGTAGATATGTACACCGTATATTTATACAGCCCGTGGGGAGCAAGCATTCCATTAATTAATTGATACTACAGATGCCATCGAGAGATTCAAGGCCGAGACCCTCCGAGTTTACAACGTACTTGAGCTACATCTTTCCGGGCGCCTGACTAGTCAGCCTCGACAATACCTTGCTGGAAATGGTCTTGGCAAATTTAGTATTGCTGATATTAATGCATATCCCTGGGTCCGGGGGTGGAAACGTAGCAAAATTTCAGAAGAGGAGATGGACAGTTACCCCCATGTGAAGGAATGGATAGGTCGGATTGAATCCAGACCAGGTGTACAGAGGGGGACGGGTGACATTTATGATGAGGATGTTCACCCTGAATTACTCATTAGTACTGCGAATGAATAGGTGAATTAAGTGTCTAAGTAGCCTAGTTTGGTATGAAACAAAGTATGGTTTAAAGAACGGTCTTCCCAGACCTGCTTCTCCAGGGGCCAATGATATTTGCAATTTAAGCACATAATGATAGTTATGCATATCTTAAAACAAAGTTTCCAGCGGTCGCAGGGCTTCCATTGTGGGTCTATTATACTCCCAGCCATCGTTCCCAATAGCCTGTGTTCGTATATCTTCGAGTTCAACATAAGCACCAAATCAGCGACTTGTTTGCCTATATAACTACCCTCAATATCTTCTGCGGATAATCAAATAGGGCACAACATGTTTAAGTTCTTTTCTCGGTGGTCTAGTTCCTCTCCATATATATTTGCACGAAAGGTTTGCTAGTCGAATATGTATATATATTGCCGTCGCCCTAAATAACAGGAATACGAAAGTTGTCAGATCGTCATCGTGTTCTATGGTGTCTATGGCTCTAACTAGAATCGGATTGAATTCCCTCGCTGTAGCTTCGTAAAACCTCTAGCGACTTAGCAGCATATCATACCTGCTACAGCGCTAAGTCATGGTATATTCAGTGGTATATCCAATGGAACTGCCACGAGGAAGCACATGGTATTTCTAACATGATGGTGGTTTCTGATTTTCCCTGAATTCCTAAAGATACCTTAATATTGGATGCTACACATGATCTAGTGGCTGAAAGGTCGGTTGGGTCCATCAGTAGGGTAAGATATAAGGGTCGTAACAATAATTAATGCTTGTTTTAACCTTTGAATACATACTGCATCCGATCGGTCTATCCTGGTTTAAGACAGAAGTGATATAGAATAGAAGGGGACAGTTCGGTTGAATCAGGCAATCTCGAGCACCCTCGTGGCTGGTGTGGCAACATACGCGTTCCAAAACCACGGAAGGGATTGACCGATCCAATGGTTGGTCAATCTAGTCCAAATTAGGTTAGGACATATAAGCAACTTGCATTAGCGTACTTTAATTTTATCTAAGCCAATAACATTTAGGCTTGGCATAAGCACCCTGCATTTTTAAAGAGCATGTCGCCGCCATGATCGCCCAGCACATCCATTCTCCATATCATCAAATATGGCGTCCGACAGTCAACGAATTGAACTGATCCGAATGTCACAACAGGAAGCTATCCGGAAACCAGAGGATGATTGGACTGGTATTATAGACCGGACCGAACGGAGAAAGTTACAGAATCGTCTCAACCAAAGAACATATCGTACGCTTCCTCCTTCCTCCGATCGCACTATATCATAACCGCTGACATGACCAGGGATGCGACGTCAGAACCGAAACACAGATGGCAAAGGGCACCCCCACAGCAACGAAGCCGTAGTTGTACCATCTAGCTCCACTCCTATTCGGGTCGACCGAGGTGAAACGGGATTTACCTGCACTATTGCACCGCCACAAGTGTACTCATTGATGCGTCAATTCGAGTCTTTAGCCCTGGAAAGCTTCATTCGCAACTCCCCCGACATCGACCACCTCCTCTCCCTCCCTAGGCTAAATATCCAGCGTGCAATCATAGAGAACACACGCTCGATTGGAATGACAATGGAGTGGATGCAAGATGATGATGCTATCTCCATTTTCAACACTCCAATACCTAGCTTCTCGGTGTCAGCAATACCCCCGAGTCTTCGGCCAACAGAATCCCAACAGCGCATCCCTCACCACCCCTGGCTAGATTTCTTCCCTTTTCACAATATGCGTGACAATCTGATAGCCCTTCAAGAGGTTATCGATGATGAGGATTTGTGTCATGATTTGATGGCATTCTGGGATACGAGAAACACAGGGGCTACTTTGTTAGTGTGGGGTCCTTCATGGGATCCAGAAAACTGGGAAGTCACGCCGGCTTTCCTATTGAAGTGGGGATTTCTGCTTAAAGGTTGTGAAGAGTTAGTGATGAATACTAATCGGTGGAGAGCAAAGAGGGGCGAGAAGCCGTTCGATTGGAAAACAACATTAGCTTTGATATACCGATCGCCTAGTGAATAGGCGACTATACCCCTGAAACGCTTGGACCCAGCAAGCATGTTTCGTTTCTTCAGTGGCCCTGAAGTTTTACATACTTCGATATTGTTCAAATCAAGTTGCTGGTATCGACTGTATGCAATTTATTTGACCTAGACAGTTTTGGATTATCACCCTAGTTCCATTTGTCGTCACTTGTTCACGCAAACAAGCCCAGAGAGACAGGTGCCGATCTCATTTGATCTTCTTGCATCTCCTGGATCAGTGGATTCTGCGGGTAATCCTCCAAATCGAGATCAAGGTATCCATTATGAGCCCACTTTCTTCCTGAAACAAACAACGAATGCCCGTTAATGTTGACGTCGCTGAGGATCCTCAAGAGGCATTGACCTGCATCTTCCGCCTTTGCAAACTCAACTCCCACGTTGGATACATGGTTGAAAACTTCTTCCGATAGAATATTCGTTTTCACATACCTGGTGCTTTGTTAGCAATAGAAGTATGTGGTAGTGAACGAGATTGAAGCTCACCATGGAGAGATTATGTTGACCCGACTGCCGTAGAAATGGGCGGTCCTTCTCAACGAGTGCATAATTCCACGCGCGGCCCATTTGCTCGCACTGTACTGAGGGCCCCGTGGGCAGTCCAGGAAAGCTGCACCAGATCCGATCAAAACCAAAGAACAATCCTCTTGTTTTTGTGATGCTTCCGTGCCATTCTGCCGAATGAAATAATGTGCGGCTAACTTGGCCGTATAGAGAGTACCCCTGATGTTGACGTCAATGACGCTCAAATTGGGCTCTTCTGGCTCCTGATCGTCACCAGAGTACAAAAATACTTCGTCCTCGCGATAAATACCCGCGTTGGCTATGACATGGGAAATCCTCCCCGTGGGAGAGAAGAGGGTGGCTTGGCGAAAGAGGTTAATTTGATCACTCCACTTGGTGACATCGCAGCGAATGAATTTAGTCCTTTTGAGACGATACGTGAGCGTGAAGCGCAGATATGAGCATTCGACTATGTACATACCCAGAGAGTTCTTCTTCCAACTTGCTTCCTTTTTCAACGTCAGCGTCAGCGATGCAGACTTTAACGCTAATTATGTTGTTAGCTAACGCTTCGTTTCTCTGACACCGTCTCATACTCTGCGGCAACCAGAGCCCGAACATAGGCTTCTCCCAAACCGTTGGCACCTGTTTTCTAATCAGTATATGTTCCATGTTCAATAGAAAGTTGCAATAAACGACATACCTCCAGTTACAATTGCCGTTTTCCCCTTGAGGTTCTCCACATTGATTGGCTTGTTGCAATCAACAGGTCCTGCGTGTGTGTATTGTTGCATTGTGCCGATAGTTTGAATGTATATTGATAGATACCGAAGTTGGAAATGTTGGGAATCGGGAAGATTTTATAACCTCGAGGTTTCACATATTGTTTCTTTGGCCATCAGATATGAGCACACAAGTCCGGTTCCAATGCAAGTTGCTTACATCCCAGGTTCAACACTCGGACCCCGCTATGCACTCTGATTCGCCAAGTCGCTGTGTTTTTCGCATTCAAACTGCTGGAAAGAAAAGTGGACCTGTCCGGAAAGATCCACATAAACACCCCACTAAGTCCAGATTCAGTTAGGAAGTGTAAGCATAATCTCCAGCCCCTTGCGAAGTCGAGGAGCACATGTTGCCCGAATAAAACATATTTCGAACCAATTTGAAGGCAGCTTCGTCATTCAAGAGCGAAAGGGTCGAGGCCTATCATGAGACTCTCTGTATGGCCTGAGAGGACGGATGCCCATATCGGTATATACCAATAGCTGGGAACCAACTATCCGCACTCGCACTGGAGGACCGAGACTGACCCCGATCGGCTGAAGTAGTATCGTCATACCTGACCTGTCCGTAGAGGATGATTATGGAGCACAATCAAGATGACAAACTGAGAGGCAGATGCCGTCACTGAGGCAATTACTACGCTGCAGAATGCCAAAACTGAGCACAGCTTTCCGACTAGCCTTTGCGGAAAGCGAAGGGCCTACAATAGATTGTTTCAGCATTTCATTGGTGCTGATTGTAATTGAGTCTAAATTTCTGTCCAAGACAGTGCATTTATCCCGAGTTTTTTTACGGTAGGGTAAAGGAGAGAAGAAAAATTTGTATGGAATACAAATAAATAGAAGCTAACTAGATATCAAATACCATCCTGCTTTCCCCTCTTCCAATATACAACCCACATTCTCCCTGACTTACTACCGCCAACTGAATTGCCTCAACAAACAGAATTCACCAAAACAGGCCCTAGTTACACCAATCAGTGAGAGTGAGAGGAGTAGTTTAGATCTTTCAGCTCGGGTTTCCACTCACTCACTCTAGGTGAGACTAATTTGGAAGAAGTGAGTGAATTTAGCGAATGGAATCAGGTCCACACGGTCATAAAGGTCAGTGTGACCAGCGCGAGGAACCCAAAACAGCTCCTTCGGCTCACCCGCGCGGGCATAAGCATTTTCACTGAACTCGCGCGAGTGTGCCTGGTCACCGGAGACGAAAAGCATTGGACGAGGCGAGATTGTTTCGATATCGTTGAATGGGTAAAAGTTCATGAACTTCGTGTTGGTCGAAAGCGTCGGGTGCGTCGTAAGATTCGCAGTCGTGCCCTTAGGCGTGAATTCACCACGGTAGGTACGATAGTAGTCATAGAACTCACGGTCCACCGCAGTCGAATTCACTGTGAGTACATTCGGAGTCCCGCCCGTGACCTCAATTCTGCCACCCTCCGCCTCGATCCAGCGCTGCCGAGCCGCCCCAGCGATGATCTCCTTGCGCGCAGCGACGCTTTGCGCCTTCCGTAGTCCGTCCCTGTTGACAGCGCCCATATCATACATTGTCGATGTTGCGATGGCTTTGATGCGCGGGTCGATCTTCGCTGCACTGATCAGGAAGGAGCCGCTGCCACAGATACCGAGACCCCCAATTCGCTCGCGATCCACGTTGGTGAGATTCTGCGAACCAAGGTAGTCGACTGCTGCGCTGAATGCATCGGCGTACAGTTCGGCGGACACAGCATTCCGCGGTCTACCCTGGCTCCCACCCCAGAATGGCATGTCAATTGACACCGTAACGAAACCCTGTTCGGCCAATTTTGTGGCATAAAGGTTCGCGCTCTGCTCCTTCACTGCACCCATTGGGTGGCCGACGATAACGGCCGGGGCGGAGACACTGCGGTCGAGATTATTGGGGGTGAAGAGGTTACCCGCGATAATTGTCTGGTACTGGCTTGCGAAAGCGATCTTGTGAATCGTCACATTATCACTGCGGTAGAAATTGTCTGCTCCGTATGACATGTTCTGTGCCATGGCTGACATGGTATTAGCCATTTCCATGCCAAATGTGGCAACGCTGTTTCCAACGATCTTCATGTTGTTGCTGTTTGCTATTCAAGTCTGTGCCAGAGAAGAGGAAAATGTTTGAGTATGGAATATTTCCAGCTAGGACGTGACGTGCCTATGCTTTTATATTTCACGCGGACTGGTACATTGTGACCTTCGGGGGAAAACCAAGACAGGCCTCGTCATGCCAAGAGACATCATTGGTGATGCCTGGGGTGATTTCATCTGAGAATCTAGTTAGATAGAAATAGGAATAATTAAACCTTCCAATGTATATCTGCAGTTTTGGCCAAAATGCGGTGCCACATCCAGTCTTATCTCCGGTGCTTACAGTGGGTATGCCAATTATCATTCCCACCTTGAAATGGTTGCGTGGTTGTGCCCTTGGGTGAAGATAGATTTGAAGATTAGTGGAGAAATGCCAAGTATCTCACTAATGCAAGTTGCTTATGTTCCTTTCTAACCCTAGCGAATCAGGGCTCACCACTAGGTGACGATCATTCTAAGCCCCCTTGTCTTGGCGACTTTCTACAGCCATTATGTCAATAATCTAAGTTGCTCAAGAAAGCACCACTCCACTTGGAAGATTTATCTACGGGCTTGCTCACAAATCCTGACGACCAAGGATAAGCGCGATCAATGAAGTACGTATAAGAGGAGCACTGGTTATCTTGATCCTCGAGGTTGGTCCAACCTTGATAAAAACCAAGATGCATTCTGGTTATAACAACTATCCCGATTGTTTCCGGAACTAGTGCATCTACTAAACGTCAATAATCACTGCGGCAATGTTTGGTTGAAACGACCGATTCTACCTCCGTAGAAAATTTTCGGCTGCCTTTCATTTTCATCGGCCGCTATCTTATTTCGGTCACTGTCAGAATCTGTCTTTTATGGGCCAAATATGTACTCTTCAGGTACGCCCCCATTGATCTAAAGCAGTTTGACAAATCCACTCCATAGACCCTTGGAGGTGAAAATTCCACGAGGATCCACCGCCTTCTGGATCTCCTTGAGTCTTTGGAAGTTCTCTTCACCATAACCGGGGAACACCGAGCTGGCTTGCTGGGCCGATGCGTAGTTGATATATTTATACCGGTTCGCCACACCCAGATCCTGGGCCGCCGACTCAATCCTGCGAATGGCATTTGCGGTCATCTTGTTAACTGCTGCATCATCGGCTGCATCCGACCAGGCTGTGGAGAGCAAAATAACTAGAGAACGTGTTAGTAGTCATATTAGAAAACCTTCCCGAACTAGACGTTTTATAAATACATACTAAAGAGAGGTTCGTCACGCTCGAGATCAATACCAAGAGCATTACCGCCTCTTTGCTTCATGGCCGCGATGGCAGTCCTTTGCATCGGATAGCTAATGAAATTGGTCCTTATGCCGGGCACGGCCTTGATAGCTTCCACCTCCTGTCGGAATATCTCGAGACCTTGTGAGAGCAGGGGGCGGGATGGCGCCACGGTCAAGGTAGCGAATAAGTTTCTGTCACATAAGAATGAATGAATAAACAAAAGGTTAAAGATAAGCCCTTACCGAGTTGTACCCATTGAAATAGAGCCATTCGACACACTGCTCATGGATCGTATGCTCGTAGACCTGCTCAATGTAGGGATCTGGTCAATTTCGCGGAAGACCGGCGGGTTCTCAATTGGCTTCGCGTAGCGCTGAGTGCCCATCAATGTGAAGTCTTCACTGCCTGAGGAGTAGCCATAGTATAGATCATAGCCCATGTCGACGTCATTGGTGAGATCTCTATCTGTGAATAAGTCGTAGATCTTGTCCAGTACTTGCTCGGTTTGATTTGGAGAGTAGGATGTCTGTCCGGTGAAGACGGGGCCTTGGGCAAATGTGCGGACCGTGAAGGCCGTAACAATGGCGAAGTTATTGCCTCCTCCCCGAAGAGCGAAATAAAGATCCTTATTATGAGTCTCGGAGGCGGTAGTAATCGTACCATTGGCGAGGACGACCTAGAAATAACAACTTTAGCAATGAATCCATTGTTCGGGTTGCTGTAGATCAAAACGCACCTCATATTCGAAAACGTTATCCAACGCCCATCCGTACTTGTTTGAGAATGGGGATGTTCCTCCACCGAGTGTGAATCCACCAAGACCCACACTGGCGACTCTCCCACCAACATAGGACAAATTGTGAGATTCCAGAGCCTGATACGCTTGGATGCTAGTTGCACCACCACCAATACGTGCCTTGGTGCCATTATCCAGGACCTCAACCTGTGTCAAGAGGTCTAGATCCACAGTAACACCCCCCACAGAATTGGAATCTCCCGCATTCCGAGAGTGGCCGCCACCCTTTACTGAAAAGTAGCACCAGTGATCAACGAGGACGTTCAATAATTTGGCTACATCGGAGGCATTGCTCGGCTCAATGCGACAGGATGGGTGAACCTCCTGCTGTTTCGCATCTCAGATCACGAAATTATCGTCAGGAGGGTAGTGGACCGCAGATCCGAAGATTGTGGAGAGTTGGGCACACTACAGATAGTTAAAATCGGAAGACGAAGAACTTTTGACAAACATACTGCTTGCTGACAGTTTGCAGAGGGTGTTGTAGTGGGTTTGATAGTTTCTCCTGCGTTTGCCACAGCAAGGAGAGAAACCAACCAAGCAGTAGTTTGCAGCATTGGAACGCGGCACACGTGAAGATAAAACAAGGGACTTGCGGTAACCAGAAAAGCTTTGTGGCTTTATGTTCTATACAATCGATCAGGGGAGACCTGAGTCTTTATATATCATTTTTTGCTCAAACAAAAGATCTTCACAACCAAGAATGATAACGTCGGCCAAGTCAAGAGCCGGTGCAATTATTGATGCCGGCGGAATCCGAGGTAAACCTCATCCGATGCCAAGGTGATATGCATATTTATCGCAATGTTATCACCTGGAAAATTGAAAGGGGCACCACTCTGTGCAAGGGCATAATATAGCAGCGCCGTAGCCTGAAGGTGCTGACAATGTACACATGGATCCATGGATGTCCACGGGCAAACTTCGGATATATACTATTCCTAATATGGATAAGCGTAATGCAGGTTGATGACAAAGTGGGGTTAGTGGATGTATATAATTGGTTCAACCATGTGGGGCAGTTCCAGGGTTTCCGTACATTTGTAATTTAGGTATTCTACCCGGGCCTTTGGCTTTCTTCACTCTTCACGCTATCCCTACTTCTTACGGCATCCCTTTACTAGTGTCCCCAGCTTCCTGTCATCAAGGCGCATACGGAGCACGACATTGCAGAAATGAAGCGGTCCATGGAGCAACCCTCTAAAAAGCGGATCGCTTTACGGCCGTTCTCCGAGCGCCTCTCCGCATGGCCGGAAGAGGATTGGTCGGGTATAACTGACCCAAAAACACGCCGAAGACTGCAAAATCGCCTAAATCAAAGAGCTCGACGTAAGTATCATTCCCACCCTATAGGATAGCAAGTATCTAATTAACCCTGCATACAGGTCTACAGAACAAAGAATCGGGAAAGCCCTCTGAAGACAGAAATAACCAACATGACGTCAACTCTCCAACTGCTAAGCAAATTGCAGTGACACGGCAGACAAATAAACAAACATCAGCAACACATATCACAACGGACGTAACCTCACTCATTTCCTTGGAGGAAATCGAGAATGTGCACATTCTACACTCACATTCAACAGCGACAAAAGCTACGATGCAACGTTTAGAGATGGCGGCGCGCCAACATCAGATGTTGGGGTCTCCACGCACCGATCTTCTACTCCACCTTATTCAGTTCAATTTCACCAGAGCACTCATGGAAAACACAATGATCTTGGGTCTCACGTCGGATCAGCTACACGACGATGCCATTTCGCAATTTAATAGCATTGGCCCGTGGCAATATGACTATGAGAACTACCTTCCGCCCAGTCTACAGCCCACCCAGATTCAACGGTCTCTCCCACATCACCCCTGGTTAGACCTGCTTCCTATCCCCCGCCTGAGGGATAATTTGATCCTAGCTGGGGACTTCGAGGAGGAAACCCAGCTGTGCATCGATATGAAGGGGGGTGAAAATGCGCGATCGGGAAGAACTGGTATTATTGTTTGGAGCGACCCCTGGGATCCAGCGGGGTGGGAGGTTACGGAGTCTTTTGCTCGTGCTTGGGGCTGGGTTATTAAAGACTGTCATGACTTGGCACGTTCTACAAACCGGTGGCGGGCGATGCGGAATGAAAGGCCCCTGTTTCGTATGAGCTGATCTGGGGGATGTGTACGGAGTACCTGTCTGATATTTAACTGAATAATTATGGATCCGAGAAGACTGGCGCTAATTGTCGATCAATGCAGTTTGATGACATGTGTGGGGACAAATGGAGGGACCAGAGCGTACAACATAGGGGTCGACAGGTTTCTATGACGTAGTAATTCATGGGTAATACCCGCAACGCCACCTTGGCTAAAAACTAGAAGATGGTGGAGGAAATGCGGGAATCAACTTCCGCATATCATCGTGGGCATTATATAAAAACGGGCTTCCATTCGTCTTGTATTTCAATGAGTTCCTTTGATTCTTAACAAGGTAATACGACAACCTCGTACTAAAATGAATGTGAGCTGGGATACTCCGTTCGATCAAACACTAGCTACCAACAAGTCTCGGGCCTGCCCCCCCAAATTAATACACAATACACTAGACTAGCTTGGAATAACACGACGTCCCCCCATAAGCCCAATAATACACATCTCAGTTGTGGCCAATCACCTTTTTAGGCTCATATAGGTCATCAATGCTCTTTAATTCTTCGGGGGTAAGCTCGAAGGAAATAGCACGCACTGCTTCATCAACTCTCTCCTTCTTACTCATACCCAGAATTGGAGCTGTGATGAAGGGCTTGGATAAGGACCACGCAATTGCCACAGTTGCCATGGATACACCATGTTGCTTGGCAATCTTCTCGACCTGTTCATTGACATTTTTGTCCGCCTCTGTAGTGGACTGGCCAAGGAAACCTTGACCCTGCCCCTCCCCGCGCGTAGTAGTAGAGAAGTCACGCCAGGGCCGGGCCAAGAAACCCATGGCAACGGGGCTCCAGGGGATGCCACCCATTCCGAATTTGGCACAAGCAGGGTACATCTCCTGTTCCTCTTCTCGGTAGATGGCATTGTGAAGGTTCTGCATTGAGATGAACTCAGTCCAGCCATGAATGCGGGCGGTATACTGGTACTCAAGGAGCTGATGGGCCCACATAGACGAAGCGCCAATATACCTCACCTTTCCAGACTTGACGACATCATGAAGGGCTTCCATCGTTTCCTTAACCGGTGTTCTGGGATCGAAGCGATGAATTTGTAGCAAGTCGACGTAGGGTAGGTCTAGCCTCTTCAGACTTGCATCGATACTCTCGAAGATATGTTTTCGGCTCAAACCGTATTGATTAACGTATCCAGAGTTGTCCTTTTCATCATCCGTCATCGCCATCGGTTGTTCGACACCGCGGCCGACGGGTGCCCACAGTTTGGTTGCGATGACGAGGTTCTCACGGCGCCAATTGTATTTCTTGATTGCCTTGCCTAGGATTTCCTCGGAGAGACCGCTGGAATAGGCATTTGCTGTGTCGAAGAAGTTGAGACCGGACTCATAGCAGTGATTAAGTACGGGAAGTGCTTCTTCTTCCGGAATTGACCACTTGAAACGACCGTTTGGATTTCCAAAACTCATGCACCCCACGCCAATCGGGGCGATACGAAGGCCACTAGTACCGAGTTGCACGTATTTCATGTTGGTCTGTTCAAGGAGAGTGGGGTGAAAAGAAAGATTGTTCGGTTTGGTGTCCCCATCCCTGGGGACTAAGCAGGGTTTTGTACCTTTTGGACGGAGTTAATGGATAAACAACCTCTCTAACTCCTTGTGGGCGGAGTTAGTAGATAAGCAGTCTCTCTAACTCATCGGGAAAGCTTGAAATGAAATCGCGCTAGACGCTTCATGCGACATGATGACAGATCGCACCTCATTGGTCACATTTTCAATTTAGTGGAGCCTGAGTGATTGTTGGTGCTAAATGTATCCAGTCACATTGCAGTGAGGTAGATGTGCGAGGGCATATGTCATGATTTCAGAAAAGCATTTGATACTCAATTCGCTTGGAGGGACCAGTGAGCCACCTCCTAAGGCCCTGACAGTCCAATTAAATAAGCCTTCTATGGACAATCGAGTGCGTGTTGAGAAGACACCGTCCCTCGAAGTCAAAATACGCATCCGTCTGTGTAAAGATCAAGCACACGGGTTAAGGATTCCAAACTTTATGTTGTCTAAAAGGTTCATGGGCCATATCGTAGGACCTAGATTCCCAGAAAGGGTATGTTTTTTTGAGTTGTTGGCGCGAGAGATGTGAGATGTCATCGGAGCTATAGATAATCCAATGGAGCGGGATACAAGGCCCCGGAATGTTGCCTCTCTCGCCTACATTTCACCAATTGATCCTATACGTATGATTGATTTTATGTCATATTCCTCTAGTACGATATGGTGTGAAGCATGTAAGCAATACCTACCAGCACAACTGCTTTGCAGCCGGCAACTTTGAACCCAATTTCTCGCTGATCAACGACTAGAGCTCCGCAAAGTCCATAAAGCCCATAGCCCAGCCCAACCCGCAAATGGGCTGGACTTTGAGCCCTACCTTTGGGCCCACCGGTGGGCTATGGGCCTAAATACACTACTGCGGGTTAATAGACCCCATCCTCGGGCGAACCCAGCCCCACAGCTCCACAGCGGAGAGTGAGTCCAGCCCATACGCCATTACATAGCGATTTTCCGGGCTCCATCTCCACTTCCAGCCCTAAGACCTTAATCAATTGCATGCATCTACGACAGATTCAAAGGCACCTTGCCTAGCGCCGTCACGTTTGCCTAGGACGCGCGCAACAGTGTGCTTTCCAGTTTCAAGGAGGGCAGCCGCGATGAGCGATCCAATGATGCCCCCAGCCTAACGGTATTTGTTAGTGTTGTTGTACGTGGTGTTATTGAGGTGTTTACTTACGCCAATAATGGCGAGTTTCTCGAAGGCGTTCTTGAAGCTGACGGGCTGCTCTTTGGCATACTTGGGAATTTTAGTTTCGGTTATTGTTGAGAAATATATCAAGTCGCAATTGTGGTCGAAGTGGTCGAGGTTTTGTGTAGCTGGTGTGGACTTGCTTGTGATTGTCTGATATAATTTTCGTATATGATTCACTCTCACTTATAGCCTGGTACATACGACCATAGGGTGTGGAAAACAGGGCTTCCCGTCCGCTCAGCCGTACTTAAGCCACACGCCGGTGAGTTAGTAGTTGGGTGGGTGACCACCAGCGAATCCTCACTGTTGTATGTTTTTCTCATTTTTTATTGCTTTTTATGTTTGAAGTTAGCGTTCCGCAAGGCCCATTCGTTTGGCGCCCATAAGGCCCCATCAAAGCCCATTAAGGGGTGGTTTACCTAGCACCTTATAATCGCTGTATTCTAACCTTCTATTTATTATATAAGTAAGGTTTGGATTTTTGGAATTTATAGTACTGATGGCTATATAAATATATATTTCAAATTTGAATAAAATCCAATCAGGAGAGGTCGAGATGCTGCGGGAAAAAAAAATGGATATTAATATTAACACTCGATATATATATCTAGGATCTAGACGGGATGGGAGTACTACTACTTTCTAGGTGAACTTCTATAATTTATAAATTATCTATAGAACGCGCTTTCTAGCGTTTTTAAACGTGATATAGAGAGACAACTAGTAACTGATTATAAATAAGTTAAACTAATAAAATATTACCTTTAGTATAAGGCTTAGAAACGGGGGTAAAACGAAGGGTAATTTTGAGATCCCAAAAAGGGGGTTCAACTCCTGAATTCTCGGCATATTTGTACTGTTTGGGGCCTACTTCGGGGCCCATTCCTCAGCGGGCTTCTCCTGGCTTATCGCCCACCGGTAGGCCGAAGGCAGAGCCCAAAGCCCAGCCCATTTGCGGATTGGGCTGGGCCAGGCTGTAGGCTTTGCAGAGCTCTATTTGAAGTTATGTCTATCATTTCCTCCTACGGAGTAGTTCTATTTGGTTTGTTCACAAGTCCCCCTTGCCGTCTTACTCCTCAGCCCCCTGGATGCTCTGAACACCACACCACTATCCTGCACGCCCCTGGACCGCTGACGTGTGCGGACGACTAAGTGTGCCACCGGGGCACAACCCTCTCATTGGTTAATATTGCTAGGCAGTATTTTAGATCCGCCCGTGGACTCTCACTTTATTATCGAAGGTTTTATGGAGTACATGGAATGGAGCTCTCTTTCACAGAATATGTTTTCTTTACCACCTTCGTATATACCTAAAAAAAAGTATCCAAAAGACCAATCAAAAAGACCAACAAAAAGATATAAGGCCGTATAAGCGGCCGACTATTCTTAGAATTACTATGTTGTATATTGAAAGTATATATGTATAAAAATAAAAGAGAAGTTGAGATTAGCATACGGAGTATAGTTAACTAGATTAAAATTAACATGTACATATGCTTCGAGGGAGCGTTCATGTAATATCCAATGAGAGAGTTGTGCCCCGGTGGCATCCTAAGTCGCCCGTAGACGTGTCTTTCCCTCTCATACTGTTTTTCTTTCTCTTACAGGAGCACAGTTTACGGCTCAATTGACGGCAATACTAATAACAAATACTAAACTACTAGTCAATGACTTTGATATTCTTACTAGTATAGAGTAGCTCCACAATTGCGACACATTCATTAGAACACCGAAACGATCCCGCAGTGTAAGTACCACCGTTATAGATGTTTTTTTCTAGCCGTGAAATGGTGAAACGGCCACTAAAGACTTGACGCACCAGTGACACGGTAGACTCTTTTTCATTAGATTTATCCTCGGTCGGTCTTGATGTTCTTCATAACTATTCCTAAGTTCAAGATGCCATCCAAAATAGGCTAGCGTACCTTATGGTACAGTATACGATGTTATGCGACTATGCGAGACCGCGAGACCCTACTCGCTACTTCGGGCTCGTTACTTCGTTCAACAATGACTCTAGGCAAGGTTATATAACTCCGAGTCAGACATCCTCGGGATATTTCTAGTCGATGTGTGTCAACAAGGCAACAATAAATTTAAATAACTGGAGTACGGATACCCGAAATAAAATAGAAACTAGCACTTTCTCAACACACGCGTTCCTTCCTCGCCCTCCCATGTCATCCCCATACTTTTCCAAAGTCCTCATCTTCGGCGCCACTGGTGAAGTCGGCTCCGCCGCTGCCCTCGAGGCCCACGCCCGCGGCGCCCGCGTTACCATAGCCATGCGAGACGTCGCCAAACCCAATGAGTGGATCCCCTCCGAACAGGAGCGTGCTGTTGGCTTACAGCGAATCACCGCCGACCTAACCAATCCTGAGACCGTGACACGCGCCGTGCACCAGACTGGAGCCCAGGCGGTCTTCATATACGCGGTACGCTCCAGCGACTTGATGCGTGGCGCCATCACCGCGCTCCGGGACGCTGGAATTCAGCACGTCGTATTCCTATCAACCGGGCAGGTGAAAACCGCGGGGACCACCAAGGGTGATATCCGCTCCATCAAGTCCGACCACTTTATCCCCTGGCAGCACGCACAGATTGAGATAGCGCTGGAGGAGATCGGTCTTCCGCACACAGCACTGCGAGCGGGCTTTTTCGCCAGCAATCCCCTACGGATCTATCTCGATAAGTCTGTGGAGCCGAAACAGGTTAATCTGCTAGCGCCAGATGTGCTGCATGATCCTATCGACCCCGCGGATATCGGCAGGGTAGCTGGTACCATACTAGTCAACCCGCGACAGTATGCTGACGGCTACCAAGCTACGAACGAGTCAACTCCTCGTAAGGATGTCATCTATCTCAACGGGCCAGCACTATTATCGCAGACTGAGCAGTGGGATATCATCAACCGGGAGCTTGTTGCGGTTAGGAAGTCACCGGTCAAGGTCAGCCACGTCACCGTCGAGCAGTACCTCAAGAACATGGCTGCGCTGCATGTCCCAGATGTGGTGGCCAAGTCTCTAGCTAAGTCTATGGTAGAGACAAGGGCTCTGTATGCGGTCGAGGACTTCGAGAAGGAGAGAGGCAATGTCGGGCTGATAACCGACCGGGAGGCGACGAGGTTTGAGGATTTTGTGAAGAGGGAGATTCCACGATACTTGTAGTACTGAGACTGAAGTAGTCCTGGCAGTAATTGTCCGGGATGAAGTGGAGGGGTTACGCGTGACTGGCATTCATTATTGTAGCGATACAGCAGCAAGTTCCATGACAGACGACTCATCTTTTAATTTGATTTCCTTTTCTCGAGCTCGTCAACTTACGGAATTACATACCATGAGCCATACCACACATTGTCGCATTGCCATATTTCTGTCAATTTTGTTCAAGTTTTGCGATCTGTTATCTCGATTCTGCAAGTTCGTTCCATATACACCGGGTTTCAGACCGCGAGAGATAGCTTTCCATTTCCATTTTAGTGCTTACCCCTTTCCGCTTTTTGCTTTCTAGGCGTCACCTCAGTAGCCTGAGCAACCTAGGAAAGTCATCGTTGCTTTTTTAGGGGATCCAGGGCACCCTGCACTCTTGACCGTTGTCCCCTTAACGAAAGACTGGTGTCATCAATTTGGCGGTCGATCCTAGTTGTTATACCTCTTCCTATTAAATATACAGTAGGGCCACATTATTGGATTCACTATTCTACGCCTATACTACTATTTAACCTCGCCGAGCTCTATATAGTTACGGGAAATATCCAACCCTCTGTTTTTAGTTCTATAATATCTACTTGAGATATGAAAAACGATCTATAAACTTTCGATTTAATAGGCGAAAAACGACATTCACAACGTATATTTCCAAAGTCCCATCAGGAAATCTTCCGAGAGGGTGCCATTCATAATGCATATTGAACTCTAGATCGGGTAAGCGGCCACGGCATACTATTTAACCATCCGTATTTATTGACTCCTTAGGTTTCTTAATGATATAGGGAGGGTTCTAGATAGCCATGAGATCGGAAAAGGATCTCCTGCTCCCGAAATCAACTTAATCAAAGCCTTCGTCCGTTGGTACATGCTTCCGCAAGAGGAAGTGCTCGCATAGGCCCACTCCCAATGGGATTTTCTGGCCCCACCTTTCTCTCCCTACATGTACTTAGAAATTTTAGTTGAATGCACTCTTTTTGCTCAAAGAACTGGCTGGTAACATAGACGATGTACAGCCTTTATTGGGCCCTCTAGGAAATTGTATCTTGGGCGAGGTATTAATGGTTCCAAGGTTAATATCTTCCCTACAGTCGAGATGAGTCGGTGTAATAAGTTCTTCCGATTGTAAATCGATAAAGATCCTTACAATATGGAGACATAGTCACCTGACCGTGAACCCCGCTAGCATATGAACAAGTTTCGACTTCGTATTTATCCAAATTGATCTTATCGCGGTCGCCAATAGAAGTACAATTGGATCTACTACTTGGCCCGCAGCGGCAGAATAAGCGACCATCGTGAACAGAACAAAAGGTTCACGTCGAATGACTGGAACATGTTCGCTCCACCAGGTTCCCCAGATGTCTTAACACTGGCAACATTCGCCTACCAAGTCTATGACACCTACAAAGGCGCTCCAAAGAGATTCAAAGATCTCACAGGCGACATCAAAGGACTTGAGATTCTCCTCCGGAAACTTGGGAACAGACTTGCTCTCCAACAAGTGGATGCTACCGGCCAAGAAGATTATTACGGGACTTTATTATCGTCTGATGAAGTTGCGGGCTTAGAACAGCTTGTCAAACAAGCTGGAAAGATGTTAGAAGAGTTGCAGCAGAAACAAGGATATGCATCAGCTCCAAGAGGATTGAGTCGATTTAGGTGGTCGCAGGGAGAAGTGGACTCTGTGAGGTCGAGAATTACGTCTCTTTGTGCGATTATTGGAGCATTCAATAGTAGTTTGGCACTTCCTAATATTGCGTCAAGAGTTCCCGTGTGAGTCCCATCATAGTCATATCAACCGCAGTGTCCTGAAAGCATTTCCCTTTTGACAATGAATTACTGACTGAAAGTAGGGTCGACAAGCAACAAGAAATCTTGGATAAGTTAGATAAATTCCTTCTGAGTCTCAACAAGAATAGCCTCTCATCTACTATCTCCATGACCGATTCGAGCGTCCGAACCCTTTCTGAAACTGAAAACGAGGTGAACCCAGAATGGCCCAAGCTGGTCCGTCGAATGACCGAGTACGGTATATCCGAAACAGAAGCAAAGCAGAATCAAGATCTCATTCTGAAATGGACAGCTCGTGCATCTAAACCTGCGAGTTTACCTCCTGTCAAGCAATCACCAACTACCAACTCTCTTATGGGAAGTATAGGTGCCGACTTAGGTTTAGGAGCGCACAAAGAAGAAATTGAAGTCATCTCAGCCGTATACGGATCCAAAATTGTCACAGACATTATGAGACACATTATCAATGGACACTTAGGTCTAAAGCTGACCAGAATGCCTTTCTCGGCCACGAATGAGACATTCGGTGGAGATCCTTGGCCGAACTACATTAAGGCTTTCTCAATGGTCTGGCGAAAAGTGATTCGTCTCGAGTATGGAAACCTTTATTCAGCTCCTCAGAAACTGTTCGCTGAGGAAGGTGAGCTGCTTACCATCGATCTCGCAGCTCCACTGCCTTTCCACGAGAGTTCGGAAACAAATAAGCGGGGTTCAATCTATATTTTGAATGCAAGCTGGCACAACCTCGATGTCACGGAACATGTCGCATCGATAACGGCGAATGATCCTCGACCGGATATCATGGCATCGACTCATGAATTCTTCGCAATAGATCCGTGCTACGGACACAAGAAGGTCATGTCCGTGACATGGACGTACTCGGATACCGCGGCGGCACTATCACATTGCGAGGTGAGAACTGTAACTGAGAATTCTTCGACCCAAATCCCTCCATTCCTGGACATTATTTGTGCGAACTGGGGTGGGCTGGACATTACGAATCTTGTTCGAGCGAAAATCACACCTCAGCAGACATTACACTTTGACACGAAGAACGTCTGGGCCTTTGCGTCTCCCGATCCGCTACCTGGATGGCAAAAGACAATTTCGATACTGTATCAGTATGGTTCTTTGGAACCGATGCAAATGCTGGTTACAGGTGAAGACTCTAGCTATGCCATGATCGACCCGGGGGATCGAATGAGACGGAATTTCTTTTTTTCGAAGAGTATAGAGGTCACATCAGATATCAAAGTGGTGGCTGCTGTGTGGGGATTGCAGCCTGTTTCTGAGAAAGTGTTCGGCAGGGCTGTGACAGAGAGGAAGAAAGTCCCTTGTAGTAATGACTTCTTTGGGAGGGATGGATGGGGTGGGAGGCAAAAGACTCTTCAGGTATTCTTGCAGAATGAGCATACGGGGGAGTGTGTTTGTGTGAGTGAGAAGGAGGGAAATTTCCTTGAGATGCCAACTGTTTGGCCAGAACATTAAACAGCCTCGAAGATATTTGGTCTTGTAAATACCTGACTTCCTATGCTCTGATTAGTTTGAAAGCTTATAGAGTTCTATTCTATCTACATATATGTACATTATACATATCCTATGAAAGGTTTATTCCCCTTGCCGCATTGCAAACTACTAGCACTACGTTGATCACCAACAAACATGATGAACCACGTACAGCCTTGGCTACAACACATCAAGACAATCTTGAAGGGAGCTCAAGATCAATGCCCGGAAATAATGAGGCAATGTCACTATCACCATCTTCCCGAGGCCGGTTCGGAAGGAAGTCAATGAAGGGGCTAAGCGTTTCGGTGCCAAGTAGGCCCTGGAAAGCACCTGGAGCCGTCATGCTATTCGGACCCGAGGAAAACGCAGTCAACGAGGGCTTAGGCGTTGGCATGGTACACATTGTGGGTTGTGACGTTGCGTACCAAGCGTTGGTTTTCGGTGTCTCGGGATAATGGGACATAAATTCTGCAGGGGGCGGGCACGGGATAGGGTCATAACACGGAGCCTTCCGGTGAGCCTGTACTGGCCGTCCCCGATCTGTCCGCTGTATCTCTCTCACATAGCGGGCCTTGGCTATGAGCCGCCGTATCGGCCGCCAGAGGGCGAGACGGTTCTCGTCTTCTTGATCTCCGCTGGTTTTCCATGCGTCATACACGGTCGTGACGCAGTCCCACGCGCGGTCGCATTCGGGAGAGTGAGGCCGGGCGCATAATTCGGAAAGTACAAATGCCATTCCGCCCCACTGGATGTGTGTTGTTGAGTACCAGGTCCATTTCGTAATGTCTTTGTTTGTTAGAAGCATGCCCGAAACTTCTAATAACTCAATGGAAGTTCGGAACAGCTCATCACGCATGTTGTTGTCTAACTGTCCAGTGCTGGCAGGTATTCTGGGGAATAAACTGCCCTTGGGGCTTTTGTCGTCTGCCTGGTTCTCGGATGACGCCACAGAGTATTGTGTTGTGAGCCAGAAGCGTGCCAGGATGACTCGGGCTACCGCTGAAGATAGGAATTGGAATGGCACAGAGGAATCACAGATGCGCAGATATTTGTTGCGGAAGCTTGCCTCTAGGTTCTGGATTAAGACTCGGCATTTCTTGGCAGGTTCTTCAGAATCATCTGCTATTTCAGCATTTCTGCTACCAGGATGTCTGGGCTGCTTCTGCTTTGTAAGACCTAGCTTCCAACCTGTCTGTATGGCTTCACACCGGACAAGGGAAAGCGTCATATCTGTCGCACGGTCCCACCGCTCAGCTGGAGCCTCTACCATGTCAGGCGATAAGTCAGCATCGTTGACGTGGAGGGGTGGCTTGGTGTCTGAGGAAAAGTGCTGCGCGATAGGCTCGTTGCAGTGATACTCGGATGAGCGGCTGTCGATGATGCAAATTTGCCACCATAGGCGTCTACGTAGCTCTGTCTCGAACGGTTTGAGCTTGAACGCCGTCCCATCACGGTGCAGACCCATGGTTCGCGCAATGTGGTAGACGAGCGATGTCAGCGACCAAGCAGCACGCGAGTTGTCCTCGTTAGGTAATGCGGATAGGAAGAGCACTGCCGCCTGTAGCATCGTCATTCTCTGGGTATTGAGTAGGTTACCACGAGCGAGTGCTTGTTGTACGGCCAGCCGGTACCTCTCTAGGGCAGCTTCACGCGTCTCATGAAGGATGACAAGACACTGTTCCGGAGTAAGACTAATCACGGCCGAGTAGTGAATAGCAAAGATGAGGGTCTCAGTGTGCTTGTCAAGAGAGTCAAGAGAAGCAATGGCGTCCCAGTAGACGTGCGTCAACGTAGGCATGTGGAAAATGCGGACTAGTGGCGCAACATTCTCCGTGAATGCGGCGAAAAGCGTGACAGCCTGGGTCAAGGGGGGTGGAGATGCTGGAGGGAAGAGGCAGTGGCTCCATAGCCGAAGATGGCGGCATTCAGCCCCAGCTGAGAGGAAGCACGGCTGGCGGCAGTGCTGGTAGTGGATGAAGAATGCGAGGAATATGTTGACGGCGCCGGTTCGGGGGCCTCATCTTCGCTCGCGGGCTCAAATACAAGGTCACGGAGTTCCTCAACCTAACATTGCTGCATTAATATATAAGACGCGAATTTAAACCACGGAGAGAAGGACTCCAAGAGTACCTCATTGGATAATGTGACCCAAAGGGCATTGTTCACGTAGTAGCTTTTAGACTCATCAACCTTAAGACGACTAAAGTCTAGATCAAATGGATGGGTCTCGTTCGCTTCTCGGACGTGAAAGTCTTGTTGAGCCTGATGACTCTGCTGGGCTTAGGTTTCGTTGTCAGCAGCTGGTTGACAAGAGCGTTGGTTTTATAGACCGTACTAGCTGCATCAAACTGGTTGATGATGCTCTCAAGGCGGGACAGACGTTCCGGGAGCCGAGGGTCCACACCGCGCCTTGGCCTCTTAGGCGCCCTGCCCCGACCGGGTGGGTAGACACATTTACCTTCGGACCGCAGGCAGTTGGAGCATCGTGGGACCTGACGGTCGCATTTGACTCTGCGCTGACGACACAAGTTGCAGGTCCGCACTTGCATGTGTGGGGGTGACAGACCTAGTGCAGGTGAGGAGGTTTCAGGCATTGTGGCCATATCGTTGGAGTTGGTAGCTGAACAGAAAACTCCTCGTTATCCCGAGGGACTCTCAAGATAGATACTACACACTCAAGGTAGGGAGTGTGAGCAGGATGTAGAACTGGAAGTGAAGGAGAGCTGGAGAAGTAGGTGGGGTGGGGTGCGGCCAAGCTTCTGATGCTCCCGGGCCGCGAGCTCGGAACTCGGGACCCGCATAGCTTATGCGACGCACGTGTACCACGTGGTGCAACACTATGCGAGACCGAATAGCCCATCTTCAATATCGGTGATATTGGTGCCCCCAAATCCGAATCTTGTGAGGGAGAAAATATTAAAGTCAACTGAAATCTTGCAAATATGTTTAACCAACATCAACCGAGTATACAAGGGCCTTCCTACATTTTAAAGTCCCAAAGCTGCATCTGTTACTTGATCTATACACTTGGCCAACTCCTTTTCTCCAACCAGTACGCAAGAAGATAGGGTACCTGATACTGAAAATGAGCGAACATCTACCATCCGATTTCGCCCCAGATGGGAACGAGGACTTGAAAAGTTCCGCCATAGGGGATGGGAGCTTCTTCCAGGCGACGAGCATTGTGGGCTTTGATGGGGATATGGATGGGTTGAATCCCCAGAACTGGCCCATGAGTAAAAAGGTCTACACCACGGCATTATGGGCACTGACGACGTGTTGGATCACCTTCGCGTCCGCTATCTACTCGTCTGGTACGGCACAAATCAGCCAAGAGTTTCACGTTTCGTACAACGTGGCCAACGCAGGTACTAGCCTACTCATATTTGGCTTTGCTATTGGTCCCATGCTTTGGGCGCCGTTGTGTGAGATGTATGGGCGAAAATGGCCTGCTTTAGCGGTACGTTCTCCAACCATGCCACCTCCCTCTCAATTATCATCTAACGCGAAACTTTTTGGATCTTACAACAGCCTTACTTTGTGAGCGCTGTCTTTGCCTTCGGCACTGCGACGGCTAAGGATATCCAGACAATCCTCATCACACGCTTCTTCGCCGGTGTGTTTGGCAGCTCTCCCATATCTATCACTGGCGGCTCTATCGTTGATATCTGGAGCCCCCGACAGCGCGGAACGCCCATGGTGTGCTATGGTATTACCATCGCCGCTGCACCGACCCTTGGGCCCATTATCGGCGGGGCCTTAATAGAAACCGGGTGTAGATGGCGCTGGACTGAATATCTGACAGGGATTGTCATGATGGTCCAATTTCTCCTAGACGTCCTCTGGCTGGACGAAAGCCATGCCGATGTGCTACTAGCTCGGAAGGCGGATGGACTGCGACGAGCTACGGGGAATTTTGTACTTCACACCAAGGTCAGTGGTTTGTCGACTCGCCCCGTCTCCATTGTTAGCCTAACCAATGGACCCATCTTGCTCACTTTGCCTACCTATAGTGGGAAGAGACGAGGCCAACCTTCGGAGACCTCCTCAGCATCTATCTCGTCCGCCCTTTTCAGATGCTCCTTGATCCGATTTGCCTGTTGTTGACTATTTATACATCATTTGTCTATGGTAAGCCAACCTAACCACCACCACCGCCACAACCAAGCCCTACTCAGAATACAAATGGATAAATGCATGCAAAGAGAGACTTCTGACTCTGTGGGCAGCTATACTTTACGCTAGCTTGGAAAGCTTCGCCCTAGAATACGGCCAGATTCGGGGCTGGGGCCCTGTCGTCTCCCAGCTGCCATTCCTAGCCCTCCTACTTGGGTGCCTGGTCGCCGCCGCTGGCAACATCTACAACAACATCTACTACGGGAAGAAGCTGGTCATGAATAATTTCAAACCAGTGCCGGAAGCGAGACTGCCACCTATGATGTACGGTGGCTTTGCTTTCTCTGTGGGTCTATTTTTATTCGGATGTAAGTTTCAGTCCCGCTAGAGTTGGTATATGTGCCCTTTATCTGCTGCGCGAGATTAACCGCCGTATTAATAGGGACCACCTCCGGGCATGTTTCAAATCCGTGGCCATCTATCATCGGCGTATTTCTAACCGGTGTTGGCTTCACCACAATCTTCCAGTCATCTCTCCAGTACCTTGTTGACACCTTCACCCGCTATAGTGCCAGCGCCATCGCTGCCAACACCTTTGTCCGATCAATGGCGGCCGGGGCTTTCCCACTCTTCGTCTGGCCCATGTATAAAAAGCTTGGTGTCGACTGGGGGAGCACTATCTTTGCATGTGTTAGCGTGCTCCTCCTGCCAGCCCCTTTCCTCTTCTTTAAGTGGGGTAACCGGATCAGGGCCTATGGCGAGTTCAGTAAGGCCTCCGCATACTAGCCTAGTACCGCCCCACCATTATATCTAGGGCAAATATGCTCCCGGGAACCTTGCAATGTATCCATGTCCAGCAATCCGCCCCCACGTTACATCGGGAGAAATGGGGTGATTACTAGGCATGGGTATGTCGTTGCCAGCGCAGCGCCGCAACTGAGCGATACGAAGGAGCCTAGGGGGCTACCCGAGGTTCTCTCACATGATTTACCAGGAATATTCGCAAATAATTTTAGAAATGAGTTTCAGTGGCGTCCATGACTTGCAGATAAAGAAGTAGGGCTTATTGACAGAATCTGGCAGTACGTCAATGGTATGGACAAAATCAGATATATTGAAATATCTAAATAACTAAAATTTTAGGATTGGAATTCTCAGGTAAATTTCCACAGACATGCACTTTTGTATGGGATCTGCCATTTGGCTGTCCCGCGTTTTCCGGGTAAAATACCCTGTGTTCGACCATGTTTTCAGCACGTTGTCGAGATTTGCAACGATCACAAGGATTAGATTACTACACACACACACACACACACACACACACACACACACCCCCCTCCCGCTTGTAACATTAGTTTCGTACATATGTACTCTATCGACCTGGAGCCCAGTGCGGTTCAAGTGGTCGCTCACACATCCATTCATCCACCTTTGTCCTTCAAAAGTGCAATTTACTTCACGGGCCTCAACATGCCTCCATCTAGTCACCTTTCCATGCGGGCCTCGTGTGATCGCTGCCGGTTCCACAAGCTCAAGTGCGTTCTCAGCTCCGAAGAAAGTCCCAGCAGACATGAGTGTGCACGATGCATCCGGGCCAAGGTCAAATGCGTGTACAGCCCGAGGGCGCCAGCAAGACGCCGGAAGATCGTAGTTTCTGAGAAGACCTCTCAGACTTTTAGCTGTGAGGGTTTTGGCCCTCCCACGCCGTTGACTGACTCTCCTAGTACTGGGGAGGAAGACTTTGGCGATGCGGCTCTCTCACGTATGAGCCCCCCCAGAAATCCGGGCCATGTGTAGTATCCCGCCTCACTCAGACAGCCATGCCTACTCATTGTTTACCTTCGACAGTCCCGCACTGGATCAGCCAGTAGTGCCAGCATTGAGTACTGCAGGGCAGGTTGTCTCCGACACAGCACTACACGAATCCCTCTTCGGCTCGCATACACCACAGTCTGTCCTACAGCAAGTCGGCCAAGATCTCAGGTTTGGCCTATCGACCACCCACCCACCATCCATGTGCGAGAGTCAACAGCTACAGGCCCACATCCACCTCGTAAAACCCCCCACCACCACAGCCACTCGAATCTCGAATCTTGTGGCCGAAATCCATAAGACACTAGCCTTACTACCGGATAACTGCCGCGGTAGCAGATATCCCAACTTCAACTTGCGCGAGTACCCAGTCGGTACCGTTTTGCACCTAGCCCAGGACCTCATTGACATCGTCTCCAAGTTTAAACCCGCCTCTGAGGCACCCACAACACCAGATATATCCACCTCCCTCACAACATTGGCACATTACACGACAGCATCGTCGACTGGTGGCGACTCGGCCATCTCAACCTTGCTCAATCAAGAATTCTACCCGGACCTCATATCTCCTGACCCGACGCTCTCATCCACATCTTGTGTCCATGACAACGTCATGGACACCCCAACCAAGCTCCTGGCTATGGGCTGCTACTTCTCCCTAAGGCGACTCTATTACGTAGTATTCACGCATTTTGAAGGTTATCTAAGCACGAAGCAGCAAGCGCCATCCTCTCGTGGACAACTGGCGGATAATTTAGCCAAGGGGAGGGAGCTTCAGGTCGGCGAGCTGCTCTCTACGGATGAGATGTGTAGCAGTATTAAGACGGCGGTCAGGCTTATGTTAGAAGTACTGCAGTGTGCAGATAACGTTCTCAGCATCCTTGAAGTTGTGGGCACTGAATTTGATGGGCTGGGAAGCAAAGTACAGTCTCTTGAGGGGATGTTGAGGGAGAGAATGTGATGGGCTATTGATTGATTGGGTTTTATCTAACAAAGAGTGTGGCTAAATGCTAAGCAATCCACGCCCCCTGTATTATATAAGTATGCGAGGGACGAAGGGGAAAGGAAGAGAGAAGGCCTATCTCGCCCAACCTACAAATCAACGGGTCGAACAGCCCATGCCTCACAAAGCCGCAGGAGTTCAACTGTGTTCTCCAGGAAATCACCGGTTCCTACATTAACGAGGTCCGTCGACGCCAGCCCCATGGGCCCTACCACCTTGATTGATGGTCAGCATGAGACGTCTCCAAATTTGATGCTGCGCGTCAGCTCGTTACCGAGGGTGAGGCTGTTGAGATTCTCACCCTAATTGACTCTCCTAACCCCATCGGTCTCGGCAAGCTTCCAAAGCGCATGTACGACTTCCTAGAGAACTTGGGCATCTTCGGTGCCTTCGAGATGGGCGCGGAGACTAAGGCCCCGCTGGACTAGCTCTTCCTGCACTTTTGCATCTTCATCGAGGCACTGGACAGCTACATTCCTCAGCCTTTCAAGTCCGGCTCGGCGCCTAGAATAACCATCGTCTGGGCCAGGGACGGAGTGTGTAAGAATCCGGACGACTCACGCCCCGAATCACAGTCTGACAATCCTCGTGGCATAAACTGGCTTCTGGATAATAGGAGTGACTTTGGACCAAATGGGTGGGCCGATTTCATCAGATCTTCTATTAATTCTCATCAATAGGGCTTGGCAAGTGCTTCAGCACTGTAAGCAATGCAAACGCTAGCAAAAGTCTAACCTGCACAAGTTATGTATAAAATAACCCTGTTTTTTTTTTTGGCTATCTCTAATACCATGAGAATAATCTTCAAATTGGGTGCTGTGTCGATCGCTTGGTGCAACCTTCTTTGTAGGGAATTGTTACAAATACACATTCTGATTGGCTACTTAGTATTACCGGATTCGGAATGCAGATCAAGGATCGACGCGTCATTTCGAAGGTTTACACAGGAACTTTATATTGTGAATTATATATAGTGTATGAGATGTTTATGAAATAGTTATCGACATCCTTTAGCCAAACAATTTTGAAATCTTAATAACATCTAATTTGCAGAATCCTAGACTATATTTCCCATCAAATTTAGGCAAGATGCCTCAAGGTTCGTCACTCTCTCGTCAATCTTCCGTCCCCAGATATTAACCAGAGATTCGATGGTAGACAATCAACAGCCTACCGAGCACAAGACGCCCTTCTTCGAGAACATCCTCCACCACCACGACCACCATAACAAGCATGGCAACGAGGGCCAGACTGCCGAGGACAAGTCACAGGACAGCGAGGGCGGGCTGCGTTCCGAACTGAAGAAGGACGAGGAAAGCCTCAAGCAATACTTTAAAGAGGATAAGCAGCTCGAAGAAGAGGGTCAAACCTATGGAGGCTTGATGTAGTTTTCTTACCTCTCCTCGGCGCTATTTCTTTTCTTATGACTCTATGCCTCCACGAACAATCAAGGAATATTACTAGGAAACTTGGTTATCATCAGTATCCGACCACTTATTCCTTGGCTAAAATTAAAATAAACGCGACGCTTCGCAACTGCATGCGCTAATGTCCGTGCATTGATGATAAAAGTGAATCTGGTGACCAACCGTCATCCATTAAGGCCGTACTGTTCTTGTTGTTCCCAAGACAGTAAAGCAAATTAAGGAGACATTTTTCGACTCCCTGGCGCGCTTCCAAACTCAATGTACCAAGAACCTGGACTAGGTCCGTAACATAATTCACCTTGAACTCCCCTTCCTCAAAGAGCCTTGTCAAGCTTTCATGTAAGATAGAGCGCAAGTTGTGGATTGAACTTTCCCACAGGTGTCGGGAATATCGTAAGGATATCTCTAATTGGTTGAGCATATTTAGTCCAGTCGAAGTTGTCGAGTCCCCATCAGACATGATGGAAATTGACTCTTGTACTAGGACACTGATAGAAAACAAACACCCGAGCATTTCGTCTTCACCCTCTATGATGTGAGTATCATGAGCGGAAGATATAGTAGAGAGCTGAAACTTATCACGCAAAAGTCCGACTGCGGCATGAGTAAAGGGGAAAGAAGGAAGTCCTCTAGTGTAAACAGACCCCATGAATGTTCTCATGTCTTGAATGAATGATATTAACCAAAGGCAGCGGACCTTTTGAATATCGCAAGACGAGGTTTGTTGCATAATGGGGGTTGAAGAAAGAGGAGGAGAGATTCGTTCGAGGTTGTTCGTGGACTCGAGCCATGATGGCCGCGACATTAGCGAAACACTAGAAGTTATCAGTATCGTAAATTTATCCATACTTGCCGCAGACTGTACCCACAGATAAACCACAAGTTCCAAGCGCCAGTTCCCGTGGAGCGCCTCAACTCCACCTTTGGCTTCAATCATTCTTTGTAGGCCTCTACGGTGGATTTTCCAATCTTCCTCTGTGCCCCAGTATCGCTGTGTAAACGTGATCAGCCAGTTTCTCACAGAAATACTCGCACTTGGTTAACATACCTCAAACGTGAGCAGGCGAACAACAGCAGCAAAAGAGTCGTCACTTAACTCCTTCTCAGGATCACTAAGCCAGAGGCGTAGTATCCTGACAGCCTCGATCTTATATTTCAGGGCATCGGAAGAAGCTGACCCCCGTCGCGGGGGAGTGCCAGCGTATAGATGCGATAGGTGCGCAGCTGAATGCGCCATAATGCAATTGAAAGACGAAGCATTCGAAAGATCCAGCGGGAACCAAACATCCCTCATCGGATTAAACTTGGTAACATCCAGATCTTCGAACATCATAGCTGCATGGGTGCCAATCCCTACGATATTATCAGTAAATTTTCTACCGAAGGTAATACATCAAATCCTCAGTCATAATACGTACAGTGATGCAAAAGCTTCTGATGTTGGCTCGTCAGGTGAACAGGACACGTTTGGAACGGGTCAGGCTTCGAGCTCGATAGCGCATAACTCACACCACACAACACCTAAGCGGGAATGCTAGAATATTTCTCTCCATTGCTGGCCACGTTCATATTCCAGTTCTGTTGCAACCCTGAAAAGCTAGTCGCATCTTCTGGTGGTAAAACAGCTTCATTAATGCCGCTCTTTGGGAGGAGAGGCAAAGTTCGCGATAACCTCTTTTGGTGATGTGTCTTCACCTTCTGATTTTGCTGATGTCGCCGCTTCCAGTGCTCCTTCATAGCATGGCTCCGAGCCTCCGATTGGGCATTCCCCGTCACAAATGTGAACTGCGGTGTTCCACTCGAGGAGCTGGAGTCCCGTGGAGACATTGTTCGTTTATAGTCATAAGGAGGTGATGTTGAGACAGTGAAGCGGACGAATTGAAATTTGGGAAGGGATATGGAGATCACATGATGGAGCTCTACCCAGAACACTCAGACTTGGTGCGATTCGGAAATCTCTCCTGGTGGTCTACACGCCACATCGTTTGGCTTCATGTGGGGTAATACCACAAAGATTTATCCAATAGAAACACCTGGGGATTTGCCACAAATGATATCCACGGGTGTCTTTTTACGGAACCATGGACCTGAGCTGTAGCCCCACGCCTCGGTCCGTGCCCAGTGTATCAGCGGTGTCAGAAAACCCCAACTTTTATATAAATGATGATGAACTATCATTGCTGTCTTATTTTCCATTTATAATCCGAAAACAAAATATCAAAATCATCCATTGGCATTTTCCTCTAAAGACGTAATCAAGTATAGTAGGACAGCAGAAATACTAGAGAAACATATTGATCTCATCAATATTATGCGGCAGCCGTGATTGATGCTTCGGTACGCTCTTGCAATCTCAACCCGAGGTCCTTGTTGACACGACTAAAAAGGCCTATATTCAGTGTTAGACTTGCACTGCAGCGGACGGGTCTCCTCGAAGGTAACCCCTCCAGTAGGGTACTTACTATAGACAGCTTGACGCAATTCGGGGTACTGAATAGTCTTGACGCTGGATACAAGATTGCCAATAAGCCTATCTTGGTGACCAGGGTCGCGACCAATAACCTCCCACAATGCTGCGGGCTGGACAAAGTCCGCGTCAGTGATCTCGCTGGAATAGGCCGAAACCTCTCCCGCCCACTTTTCATGATCAGTGTGCAGGTACAATGCTCCAGGGTTTGATCCTTTCACGTCTTGGTAGAACTTGGTGGGTTTAATTGAAGAGCCAACATAATTAGGATCTCCGCCATAGTTGTGATCAAATCGCATTCTTCCGTCCCTCTGGAAAGGACAGTAGACTTGGGCCTTGGCAGCGTTGGTTGGGAGTTGCTGGTAGTTCACCCCGAGTCTGTAACGGGCCGCGTCGGGGTATGCAAAGAGTCGTGCTTGTAGCACTTAATACGCAAGCAAGTTAGCCTCGAGAATTTCTAGGAGAGGAATTAATGGGCTCTCTCTGCTTACCTGGATCAGCGGACGCTGCGAATCCCGGGACCATCGTTGATGGCGAAAATGCAGCTTGCTCAATATCCGCAAAATAATTTTGCGGCTGTTTGTGTTTAGCCACTGCAACTTTGTGCTGGAGAACAGTCAAAGACTTACATTGCGGTTCATAGTAAGACGGCCAATCTGCTGTAGAGGGAAATCCTTGTGCGACCAGACCTTGGTTATATCGAAGATATTTACTTCATATTTCTCAGCCTCTTCAGGGGTCATCAGCTGGACGTAGACATTCCAGACAGGATAATCGCCTTTTTCGATGGCCTCAAACATGTCCTGAATCATATAGTCAGGGTTCTCTCCGGCAATCTTGGTAGCTTCTTCGCGGGTGAAATTCTGTATTCCTTGCTGCGTTTTGACGTGGATTTTGGCGTATTTAAACGAGCCATCCTAGACATGGCTTAGTGAGATAATATTTTATCTTGTAATCATCGTCTCTTACTGCCTTGGTGAACTTATATGTATGTCCACTGTATGAATTCATATAGCGAGGTGATTTCGGAGTGCCACGGTCGCTGAATAGAACCATAAGTTGATGTATGCCTTCAGGGTTACCGACATGGAAGCTAAACTAGATTAGAGTCATTCACCAATTGTAGTTCGAGAAAGAGACATACTCCCAGAACTGCGAAATTCATTAGATTCGCTCATGGCCGGTTCAAAGAAGAAGGACTTACCATGCTTGCATCAGGAAGATGGGTTTGGGGGTGCCGCTTGTGGGATCGGTTCATCGACGGGAACTTGATCGGGTCGCGAACGAAAAAAACAGGCTGATATGTGAATGAGAGTTGGAATCGGTTAAAAACATTATCCGGATAACGACCGAGCATACCGTATTGTTGAAAACCCAATCAAGGTTTCCCTCGTCTGTGTAAAGCTTCATTGACCATCCGTGCACATCGCGAACGGTATCAGCAGATCCTGACTCGCCCCCAACGGTTGACACGCGCTGAAGCACGGGTGTTTTCTTTCCGACTTTGTTGAGAAAGCTGGCGCAGGTAAAGTCGGAGCAATCGCGGGTAGCTTCGAATTCGCCATAAGACCTATGCAAGAGCGTCAATCGGTGAAAGTTTTCAGGGGGAGCCTTACCAGCTTACCCAACAGCTTTGGCATGAACGACTCTATTCAAGGTTCCAATGTCAGTATACTGTAGAGACCTCAAATTAACCGATGAATCTGACAATGGCACTTACCGCTCCGGGATTCTCTCGCGCGAGAAATGAGCCAAGGTCTCAATAAGCTGAGTATCCTGAAGCAATCCGAGCCCGCCGCCTTTTCTATCCCGCATCATAACAGCCGTCTTGTTGCTGGGAAAGGGGCAGCCTAAGAATAGTCAGACATAGGAAAATAAATCCAATATTGAAAATGTCTTGTACCTTCGGCCAAAGTGTAATATTTGTTGTCGCCCATGCTGAATGACAATTGGGGTGATGGTAATAGGTTCAGATGAGACAGAAGAATTGTATGCTCGATTACTGAGTTGTGTTCGCTCGAGTGTTGGAGTTTATATATGTAGTCTCGGGGGAAAGCTCGCTTTTCGATTTGAAATGGCTTTGAATTCAAATTGGTTCTTAGTATTACGCTTAGACTTATTGGAGCTTTGCCGTCGACAGCTAAGAAGGGTCCACCGTCAATGACCCCTCGTTTCAACACATATATCCCTCTTTGTAGGAGATGACGCAGGAATGCAGTGATGGCATCCAATAGTTAAGCCCTAAATTTTATGTAAGAAGTCGGTGAGGTCCAACTACCTACCTACATACGTGAGTAAGTAGCAACCTTAAAGCGAGGGAAAAGGTCTGATTGGTTGAATACCACTTCCAAATTTGGTTAGAGAAGATCCCGAGGTCCGCACGAAAGCCCAGATCCGTGGACCCACTACCTATCCTTGACCCTTGGAAGTCTTAAAAGCTTATTTGGGCTTAGCGTAGGTATCGTCGTCCTCATGCAACTAAATCCTTCAATTGAGATGGATTCCCTGCAAAGCCAACTATGCTGTACCTAGAAATGGATGCAGCAGATGTCATGCCGAGGTAACCCAGCGGGTCCATTGGTGACACTGTTCTCCGCGTGCCCCTCATTGACGGAAGCTGAGACAGCCCACTACGTGCTTCCAAATAGCCAACCACATGGTACAGAGATTTTTAAATATAGTCTTTGCTTTGTAGATCTCCCCGAAATATTACCCTCTCGGCCGGCCAGATACGTATTACCAGTTCAATTAATCCAGTTGCAGAAGTCTTGACGTGTTTATGATGAGTGGCACGGGCGAGAGTGCAAGGGTATGCTTGTTGTCAGACTCAGAGCCGATTCGACTCATCCCATACACCCCAATATGGAAAGATTATCAGACCAATGGGAAATTATTAGTCAAGTCCGGATCTCTGAATATGTGGAACTGCTACTTTGCTCCTTGCATCCAAGTCTATGACGGTCATTTGGGGGTCAAAACTACCTAGGATCCGAGTCTTTTATACCGGAAACCCTATCTCCTCAATTATAAAAGGCTTGTAGAATTCGTCCCCTATGGACTGAGAAAGCCATCCATTTTGAAACCTTTAATCACTTACACTATCTTACCATTTTCCTCCCTTCATGATGTCTGTCCAGGACAATGCCAGATTCGACTTCATTATCGTTGGTGGCGGTACTGCCGGCAATGTTGTGGCCGGCCGCCTGGCTGAGAACCCCAACGCAAAAATCTTAATTGTTGAAGCTGGGGTTGGCAACTCGAAAGACATCGAGGATATCAGAACGCCTTCAAACGCTATGGAACTTCGGAACAGCCAGTATGACTGGGCCTACAAGTCAACCATAGTCAAGCGAGAAGACTATGAACGGGTTGAGAAGCCCAACACGCGCGGCAAGGCCCTTGGTGGCAGTTCGTCCCTGAACTACTTTACCTGGGTTCCAGGATCCAAGGGGACATTTGATATGTGGGAGGAGTATGGTGGAAAGGAGTGGACTTGGGACCCGCTCGTTCCCTACCTGCGCAAGAGTGCGACCTACCATGATGATGAGAAGGCATATGCGTCAGAACTGAAAAAGATCGGTGAAAACGGTCCGATCCTGATTTCCCACTCCGAACTTATTCCAGAGATGCAACATTTCCGTGACCTCCTCACCACTGCGTGGAAGTCCACTGGTCAGCCAATCACCGAGAACATCTTCGACGGTGAAATGCTTGGCCTGACCCATAGTGTCAACAGTATTTACAAGGGTCGTCGCTCTGGTAGTTTCCTTTTTGTCGACAAGCCAAACATCACCGTCCTTCCCCAGGTGCACTCAAAGAAGCTTATTATCGACAACGCCGACAAGACCTGCAAGGGTGTGACTGTTATCACTGGCTCCGGACAAGAACTAAACCTCTACGCTACCCGTGAGGTTATCGTCTCCCAGGGTGTCTTCGAGTCTCCTAAGCTCCTGATGCTTAGTGGTATCGGGCCTAGCGCAGAGCTTAAGAAGCATGGTATCCCGGTGGTCGTCGATAACCCCCACGTTGGTCAGCATCTCCTGGACCACCCTGGTGTTCCTTTCGTCCTTCGCGTCAAGGATGGCTTCGGTATGGACGACTACATCCTGCGCAAGGGAACCCCCCATAACAACCAGGCCATCCAAGCCTACCAGAACAATCACGGCGGTCCATTAGGCTCCGGCTTCCTTGAGATGGTCGGATTCCCCCGGATCGACAAGTACTTGGAAAATGACCCCCTGTACCGCCAGGCTAAGGCCTCAAACGGAAATAAAGACCCATTTTGTCCGTACGGCCAGCCTCACTTTGAGCTCGACTTCGTCTGTCTTTTCGGTAGCGCATTCCAGTGGCACTACCCCACACCAAGCAAGGGTAACTACATAACCGTCATGGTTGATCTTGTCCGCCCTGTCTCCGACCCGGGTGAGGTCACCCTCAACAGCGCCGACCCACTGCAGCAACCCAACATCAACTTAAACTACTTCAACAACGACCTCGATATCATCGCCCTCCGCGAGGGTATCAGATATACCTACGATGTCCTGAAGAACGGCGCTGGCTTCAAGGATATTATTGAGGACGAGTACCCCTGGGAGATGCCTCTACACGACGACAAGCTCATGAAGATGACTGTGTTGGACCGCTCCCAGACCTCATTCCACCCTTGTGGCACTGCTCGCCTGTCTAAAAACATCCAGCAGGGTGTGGTTGATCCCGGCCTCAAGGTCCACGGCCTCAAGAACCTCCGTGTGATTGACGCATCCGTTATCCCAGTAATTCCCGACTGCAGAATCCAGAACTCTGTTTACATGGTTGGTGAGAAGGGTGCAGATGCCATCAAGCGTGACCACGGCGACTTCTACAAATAAGCTAGGTAACGGAGATAGGCTGAGATTTTAGCCTAAAAGTCTGATATGATGTGATTTTGACTCATGAAATTGTCCGTAACGAGTTAGTTTAGTGAATATTATTTGAGTCCAACTAAATTGGAATGCAGTACAGAGTATTCTATGCCTCTCAAAATATAAGAAGTCTACATCCCACAAATAGCCTTGATCAAGAAGGCCTTTCAAGAATTATGTATCGATTTTAAAGGATATTGAGAATCGTATTCATACGAACATGGCCACGTTTGATTGTTACATCTTAAAACTTATGGTGAACAGGACTTCAGGAAGTCAGATAACTTTCCAGAAACATAATGAGATGAGACAATTAATCGGCTGTCGGTTTTCAAAACCCTGGTTTGTTGTCCATTACATGAATAGATTGCAAACTACTATCATTGGTTTGCATATCGACAAAGTCCAACCAAGATATCGAAACCAATATCCGCCAACAACAACCCAAATGTACCGAGTCTTCGACCAACGTGTCTTGCAGCGATATGAGGAACTCCTGGGCTAGCTGTTCCAAGTAAGTCTTCTTGGGTCTTTCAATCTATTTTTTGGATACATACATTGACCTTAGGAATGCTTCAGTCTCTAGGGCTCTCAAGTCCCTTATCAGTCTCTTATTACGCCCCAAGCAGCATAACTACCAGTTGTAGTTTCCCTTTTTAGGCCTTCGGGAAACGCACATCAACCTAATACAATAGTCACTAGATGTCTTGCGCGCAAGTACAAAAAGTCACCCAATCACTGTCAAAACCGGCAAGACAGCTTTCTAATTATGATTCAAATGGTCCCTAAAAATTCCAGTTACGATCTACTTCTTACCGCTGGGGAGCCCTATTTCTTTGTATTGCTCGTCGGATTTGCATTCATGTGGATACTATATAGTCCAGCCGAGAAGGCTAGTACGGCGCACGACGGAGTGTCATTCTTATCTCCTACTAATTGATTCTCGATGAATTGGTCTTATTATTCTCCCCAAAATGTAGTCTGATACATACGACCATAGGGTGTGGAAAACAGGGCTTCCCGTCCGCTCAGCCGTACTTAAGCCACACGCCGGTGAGTTAGTAGTTGGGTGGGTGACCACCAGCGAATCCTCACTGTTGTATGTTTTTGATTTTTTTTTCGTCAGGAAACTCCCTCTTGCTGCTTTAATATTTACCCCCTTCAGCCCATCACCTGAACAACGTTATTTTTGCACCTGAATATCCTGCATACCCCTGAAGCGCTAACGTGTCCTGCCCCTCCTCATGCTAACATCTTCGAAGTCAATGCGTTGTTGCGATCACGACGGTCTAGTCCTCCCGTTGGTAGGCCTTTGGTTTTACTTTCACGTGATCAGCTGTGCAGCGTGTGAGATACTATTAGGATCGCATGGTTGTTATTGGCTAGATCTAAGTGTGGTATAATATGACAAAATTACATAATGCACTTCCAAGCGAAGACACTCACTTGCCTGAGTGTCTTGGCGAGTTCTTCTGCCTGAGGCACCCAGATTTATAAGCCCTGCTAGCCGCAGGGGATCACGTGGCTAGTGACAGGGATCAGAGCAGAACGTAAGGGATCGTCTTCGTCTTCGTCTTCGTCTTCGTCTTCGTCTTCGTCTTCGTTTCGTCAGTCGTACTGGAAAATCCTCAGCATCTCTGCCTCATGTGGATTCTCCGGTTTACGTGATGGATTCATCGATATTTTTCACTGGCTCGAACTCCGGGCTACAAATTGCACATAACAATGGACAGACCAATGCGCATTTTCACTTGCCCCAAGGTAAAGACACCTGGATTCTCAAAAACAACCCATTTCTGATAATGTGAATAAAGCTCTAGAAGAGAGACCACAGCCTTCTGCCATGATTCCGTTTGGGCGTGATCCTGATTTCGTAGACCCAGGATCTCTTGTAGACCGGGTACATGAGCTAAGCTCCGAGCCTTCAGCGAGACTGGCACTAGTTGGCCTCGGCGGTGTCGGGTAAATAGAACACACTTAATGAGGGCTCACATTTTTCTAATAAGGATTTAGAAAATCTCAGATTGCCATCGAATACGCATACTGGATCCGAGAGCAGTCACCTGGAACTTGGGTTTTTTGGGTTCACGCGAGTGACATTGTGCGATACGAAGAGGGCCTCCGTGATATCGCAGAGCATGTCAAAATTCCGCGCCGTCAGGACCCAGCTGCCAATATATTTCAGCTTGTCGGTAGTTGGCTCCAGGACCGAAAAGAACCATGGCTTCTTATTCTTGACAATATTGACGATGATGAATTTCTTCACAAGCCAGCCTTCGAGAAGTCCAGATCAGCCCGTCACAATGAACGAGCTGATGTACTCAGTGAACAAGGAGGTCGTTCCGATAAATCGCCCCTTGATTTTCTACCAAGGGCACCGCATGGGTCCATTATAATCACGACTCGTAGCAAGCACATTGCGATGAACCTTGTTAATGAATGCGATATAATGACAATTGAGCCTTCGGAGACTCATGCATTTGCTTTACTTCAGAAAAAGCTTCAAAACAAAGTCGTCGCAGATGCATTGAGTCTACAAAGTCTTGCTCGGGAACTTGACTGGATAGCATTGGCTATTGTTCAAGCAGCAACTTTCATTGCAAGGCACTCTCCTCGATTTTCTGTGCAAAAATACCTTGAAATGTTTCAAGAGAGCAACAAAGCAAGAGCGAGCCTTTTGAAGCGCCAAACAAGACTGTTACATCGTGGTCGGAGAACCGATAATTCCATAATAGTAACACTGCAAATATCCTTTGAATCAATTCGAAGAGAGAATCCACAAGCCACAAATCTTCTCTCCTTGATGAGCTTTTTTGATCGACAAGGGATCCCGGATTTTCTACTACACACATTAGTCCATGAAGATGGTGACGAAGAGGCTAAGAGCGATACTGATGAGGGTTATACGCCATTTGGACCTGCTTATCAGAAAGGGAAAAATATCAATCAGGTCCTAGAAGACAGCAATAGCAGCATTGAAGGCAAAGCTGCATTCAGTCTTTCTCAATTAAAATTTGAAGACAGCATCGCCACGCTCAAAGACTACTCTCTCATTTCCATCGATCCTGAGACGCTTACATTCGCGATGCATGGTCTTGTGCAACTTTCGATCCAGGAGTGGCTGAACACACAAGAAGAGCTTGACTATTGGAAAGAGAAGTTTATACGCAATCTGTATCTTGAATTTCCAAAATTCACCAACTTCGACAACATGACAAGATCTCGAGCCTTGCTCCCACACATTCAGTCAGCATTATTACACGGTCCAGACTCAAACAATCGATTAAGATGGGCTAGGCTTATTCGCCATGCCTCTGATTATGTGCTCTCCTGCGAAAAACCAAATGAAGCGAAACGCATGACCGTTATTTCACGGAAGGAAACCGAGAATCTTCTTGGATGGAGACATCCAGAGACAATAATTGCCTCCGCCTTCGAAGTGAAAGCATTAATGAAATGCGAGGACACAAAGTCTGCGGAGGAGCGATGTCTCCAAACAATCGAAGCATGTAAGAATTTTCATCTGGAGACGGGCTACACAGTCTATCTTACGTTTCGAAAGCTTCTCGCCGAAATACACCATCGACAAGGACCTCATCGATGGGCTGAGTCTGAATCTGAATATGAAGAACTCTTGGCGATTTGGGAGCAGAAGAAACCGGACAATGAAGAGGCTATTACCTCTATCAAGGCAGCTCTAGCCGGACTATATCAAGATCAAAATCGTCTTGACAAAGCGGAGATTCTACTTCGACAATTGTTAAACTCACACAAATCAGTTCAAACAGATCGCCGTCAGGACCTGGGCTACCACATGGAGAGCTTGGCATCTCTTTATGGACAACAAGGGCGGTATGAAGATGCTATCACACTTTTGGCACAGGTGCTTGTACTCCAGGAAAGTCAATTTGGACGAGATCATCCGCGAACACTCTCGAGTATGAGAAGTTTTGCATGCGCAATGGAAGGCCAAAGTCACACCTGGGAAGCGATGGAATTCATGCAGGAGGTCTTTGAAAAGCAAAAGATGGTTCTTGGACTAGATCATGGGGAAACAACGCACACCGCATATCTACTGGTCGACTTACTCGTTAAAAATGACAAGCTAGAAGCCGCTGCATGTCTAGCCAAAAGCTTTATCAGCATTCTTGAACCAGATGCCAATTCTGCCCACGTCTTCTCAGTTAGACTTGTGCATATATATTTAGCACAAGGTCAGAGAGAGAAAGCTAGAGAGATGATCACCGACTCACTTAGAAGAAAGAGACAGCTTTACGGTGAAGAGCATGATCAAGTGATCGATGCCCAGCTTAATTTGGCATTATGGCACGAGAAGCAAGGTCAACTTCGTGAGGCCGAGACTCTCTATCACCATATATATCAGGTTCGCCAGCGAACTCTTGGTAGCGAAGACCCAAAGACACTCGAAATTCTTCAACGGCTTGTAGATCTTTATTTGATGCATGGTGGCCTAGTCAGCTCTAAGTCACTGTGGTCGATGCTAAATCAACTCTGCAAATCAAGAGAAACTATTCTTGGGAGAGAGGACCCTCAGACTCTTCTGAATCTATTCGCACTGTCACTGGAGTTTAATGCACAGGAGAAGCCATATGATGCTGCTATCTTGCAGCAGGAAATTCTTCAAATATGCATGAAATCTGGAAGTAAGTTTGATATGCTACCAGATCTACTTGAAGCATTGGTGGCTAGCTGGGATCAACTCGGTCGTGACGAGGATGCTGCATGTCTGAGAGAACAACTCGAGATCATACCGGAGAACATGTCCCCTAGGGAAATTACTACGCATCTCAGGTCCTCAGAAGTGTTGACAGGTATTTTGGAAAGGTTCTCCCTGGTTGTCCAATCGTTTGAGGGCGTGGATTGAACCTGAAAAGCAATTTGAACTGAGGAAGAGGAGGTGGATAGCTTTCTTTTCTCATTTCCTTCTCCAGAATCGATATTATCAGTCTAACGCCGATTTCTCCTTTTCCCTTTCTATCAAGATTCAGTATCGTGACATAGCCTACCAAACATCTGAAAACATTAGTCATAGATAACGCACACAAGCGCCATGATGACACACGACTCGTAATGAAGCATCAAAGGTCACTTGAAGCTAATTTTAAGCTTCATCAAGTGTTTTCATTTTCAGGGTTTATTCAAGCACGCGAAATAGCTCCAGAATCGCTCTGACGACGGGGCTCATTACAGTCTATAGGACGCCAATAAGTCCTTTTTCTGTGCAATTTTGGAAAGAATTCCTATATTAGAGTATATATAGAGCGATTGAACTGTTAAATAAATAGTATTGTTATCTAAGTCACTAGTTAATATTTATTACCATATAGGTAGATACTAGCGCTTATGCACATTGTCGACATTGCGCTTTTTCGCCTTGGTGCTATTGCCACAATTTCGTTATATCCGGCTAAAACCGACCACTTTTAAAATTTTACATAAACAATATTAGGAATAGAGGAATAATCGAGTCATTTTAAAAACTACAGCCCTTAATTTTCCAAATAGTTCAACATTCTGGGCACAAATTTTTTAAGAAATCCGATATTTGAAGCGCTTTCAAAATTGAGAGCATTAAAAATTAGAAGGCCATAACATTATCCGCTCTTCAGTATTATAAGGCCAAATTTTGCTACAATGCCTCTATTCCATGAAGATACGTTTCATGAAAGGCAGAGCTGCTCCAGGGATTTTACTTCCGCTCACAAGCTCTAAATCAGTTGAGATGCCACCGGCGCGCTCGGCTGGAACTGGCGCAAAACGATATTGAAGGTGACCGTTCTACGAAATTGCAGCGTGGATCAGCGCGATTTATGCCATCTCGGGCTAAACTGAAGGTGTCAGGACCCACATATTGGGATGGCCTGATATCATGTATCCTGGCAAGTTGTCTTTTAGTTCTGGGTGTGCTTTGTGGTCGACCACGAGCTTCTATAGCTGTAAGCTTTTGTGTAATTTCCTCTGCGAACTCAGCCTGGATTAGGGCACCCTCGTGTATATAATTTGACCATTGAATGATTCGATTAATATCAATATTAGCTATTTCCTTTGGATTATTTAATAGCTTAATCGATCTTGCGAGTTGGCCGATATAGCTTTTGAACGGTTGTAGGTAGTGAGGTGACTGATGATGATGGTGGTTCGGGAGTAGTGGTATCCCATATTTGAAGGATTGGCTCAATTTCGTCACTTAATTCAGCCTGAAGTGAACCAATAATGATATTAGGATCGAAAAGGATATATTCCACAGTCTCGGAACGCTCCGCAGATGGTTCTCGGACGTAAAGCCTGACCGCGGATATTAGTCATGTCTTCCAAAAATTGCTACTTAGCTATATTTAGCGGAGTGAAGGGGCAACGACGACCACTTGACTAGACAAAAGCAGATTTCGAGGCCACCAAACTAGTGTGCAAGGCTGCCGGGGCTATTTTGTCCAGAGATTACGTATTCGGGATGAGATGTAATCAAGCCTTTACGATTGGAGTTTCAACATTATTTTATCGTCCGGACCACGGTTTTCCATGGGCGTTAACGCATTGGCCTAGCCGTAGAGGGTCTTAGCTACACCAAAGATAATACGCTGACCCGGCGTTCTAAATGCCATCAGAAGTGGCTAAATCTTCACCTGAATCATAATCAGGTGAGCGAACATCTGTCCGGACTATCCTAAAGAGGACTGAATAGAGGAGCGAATCGCCAGCGCCCACACCCAATTCGTGGGCGCTAGATGATCACAACCCAAGACAAGCTGTTGTATCTTTATTTTGCTCTTCCAGTCTTTCATCCGCGTGGAGAGAGTTCCCTTGCCGCCCTACGGGACTTTTTAGCCCGGCCCTCGCTCGAGTCCTGTCAAACCTTTTATTCTGTTACTAATAAGCCCACAGATACTCATAGGGCTATCGTGCCTTTCCCCTGCTACGATATGGTTTTCGCGTATGTGTTCGCATCCATGACCTTCTAATCCACCCTTGATCACATTACATGTCTAGATCTAGCGAGGATATTGATGAATTAAACGACAACTATCCCGTAACGTACATTTCGCGACTTTTGTATTACAATAACAAGACTAACCTTTTAAGAGTGACGAATGTAGAAACAGTTTCTAATGTCAAATTATACAGACTGGCCTTATGACCCCAATGAATAAGAATGTAAAACTGTGTATCATCATCCTTGAACCCTTCAAAGTCTTGTCCCATGTCTTCATCATTGTCGCTCAAAGAGCCGAGCGACACCTCCACAATCTCGGAGAAGTCGTCATCAGAGCCTCTGTTGTCGGAAGATATTACACAATGACTATTCTTTTCCAGACGGGCATTCTGCACGTCTTTTTTCTCCTAAAACGGAACTCCAATTTCTTCGTTCAAATGGTAAAAATCCGCTCTACCGGAGCTGTACAGCGATTTCATCTCGAATAGCCATGCCTCACATTTGCAGATATTCCAGGATTGATAGAAGGGTAACACGGGACGCTCGATATCGCATCTAAAGGAATCAAAAAATTACCACCATTTTTGAAGTCAATGCTAAGCCCTCTGCAGTTGCGGCATCAAACAAGGTATAGAGCCCGACAACAAAGTGAACCTCATGACCATCTTCTAACTGATGCTGCAACCATTCCCGTACTTCAGAATTCCTACAAATATTGTCAAACCAGATTGCTGGCTTTCTGAGCGTATAAACACGCCCTCATCGTACGTTAAGATGAAGTCCGGCTCTCTTAGAACGTTCAGATGTCCAACTTAAAAGTTAAAGCCAGGTTCTAGGGATATGAAAATAACCAAGGAGATTGAATTAATAGAAGTGGCCCTGTTAAACAACACAAGCCCGAACATACTTGATGAGCCAATACTGAAACAGTGTTGGAGGAACTTCTGTGGCATGACTTAGTTCACTTCTCATGCTATGGTCACTCAAATGTGATTGATCCCTCAAACAGCGCTCTGTGGCTCTCATTCCGCAAGAACTCCAATGAGGTTTCTTCCCTCGCTGTCCGCGATCTAGCGGCCTTAGACCATGAAAAGGCCCAAATTGCCTATCTTTCTGCGTGCTCAACAGCTGAAAACTCTTCGCCAGAGCTCATAGGTGAGGTAATACATATCGCAAGTGCTTTTCAAACAGCCGGCTTTCCTCACGTCATTGGAATTCTTTAGGAAATGGGTGATAACGCAGCTGCTGAAATCAGCCCACAATTCTACAAGAACTTGATTGAGCAAGCAACTGATGGTCAATGGCCACGCAAAGATGTTGCTTGTGCGATTCACGATGCATTGCAAAAATATAGAACAACCAGGTCTGAAGATGTGATCTCATGGTCCTCTCCTATCCACATGGGAGCAAATGAATGATGAAAAGATGACTCTTCTCGCATTTGATTCCTGGAAGCTGCGTGGCATCTCTCCTTTTTTGTTACATTCAAATTAAAACGCGTGCTGAAAGCCATGTCAAAATCATATATTGACATAAAGGTAAGGGGAATGGAATTGCTTCAAAGAATTTTATTTAGACTGTTGATAATTGTACACCAATTTTAATATTTATACACATCAATATGGCTACTTCTGCGCTACGCCATGTTTGTTCACCTCTTTGGTTGAAAGACCCATCTTCCTCTTCAATTCTCCCTTAATATACTGATACCATATGAGCTTTTCCCCTTTGCAATTCAAACTTTGCAATTCAAAGGGAACATATAGCGAATCAAACCTCATTGATGATAGAGCTGAGAGTGGTAAGAGTGCAAATTCTCTTGGAAGCTGCCACGTGCTACTCACTTATCAAAGAGAACCAAGGTGCGATGGTAATACCTCTCCGTCCGTGGAAGAATCTCCCGTTTGATTTCATCGCTGTAGTGCTCCGCGAAGTCCACGACAAATCCTGCGTAGTTCGACCTTGGATCTCATACTCAGCAAGTATTTTGCCTCAGGGTGAGTCAGATGAGGTGAGGAGAAAAAGGGAGGAGCGAGGGGATGGTAGTCGCTTACTGCGCTTTGATTAAAAGGCGGAAAGCTATATTTCGCTGGACGGGAATATTAAGGTGGGAGAAATCTGGTCGGACGGCCCTGAAGAGAGCTGAATAGGGCGGCGTGCCGCTTTCACCCGAACTGTGGGCGCTAGGTGAACACCACCATAGAAATACTGTTGTATGTTTTTGTCATTTTTTTGGTCTATCTTAAGGCTACTGGCCTGTCGCCTAGCCAGCTGCTTCTTTATAAGATGGAATGTTAAGCGGAATATTAGTAGATCGAACCAAAGATCAGCCAAATAGTATCCAAGCCATGAGCTGTGCACGACCTTATGGAAGCTCTTATTGTATTACCTACTAACTACAGTCTATATTCCAGACTACTTACACCTAGTTTAAGCTTACTAGCCGCTCTAATATCTAGGTACTCAACTAGTGAGATCCGCCGGCCACTACTCCGAGCATTTACCCATGAAACCCAAAAGGTCATAACCAAGCCAATTCATGGAATTCCGAGGTTTTTTTTTTTTTTGTTTCATATCAAGTTAAGGAACATCGACGAGAGATAATATGAAACATATGCTCAATTGGACAGAGTTCACTCTCTATTGCCCACGCAAGTCAATCACCACTGATCAGGATCCGCATCGGCAAACACAGTCCCAGCAGCAATTTCATCATACCAAACCGACCTAGTGCCCTGAGTGCCCTTCATCCCCTTATCATCATGCCACCCATTAGCATAAAGGCCAACGCGGAACTGGAAAGCCCGATCATCGTCAATGGTAGTCGCAATATCCCTCTTATCCAACAGCTTATTTCCATCCAACCACAGCTTGTATTGACCAGTGCCATCCGACTTCCAAGTAGCCTGGATCTCGACCTTATGCCAAACGCCCGCACTGATCGTTGCCAAGCTAGGGAAAGTCACAGTCTTCTGCGAGCAGATACTACCCTGTTTGACGCGCGTGTAGAGCTGGTCACCGACAAGCCACACCATGCTAGAAGGCATGTAATCATCACAGCCAGTATCGCTGAAATCGGCAATGAATTGGGCGATGTTGTATGATTGGGCCGGGGAGAATTGCCAGTTTTCCTGTAGGCGGAAGGCGAAGCCGTAGAAACCCGTGTCGCCGCGTTTGTAGACGTTGTTTTTGACTACTTCTGAGTGGTACCGGCCTGTGTAGCTGGAGTCGTAGATTTGGGTCATTTTTAGAGCCGTTGGGCCTTGGTAGACGACGTTTGTCACTTGTTGCACGGTGCCGGAGTGTTCCTTGTTGGTCGAGTCCCAGCCGGAGGTTGTGCCTGTGTTGCTGAAGATTTGGGTGGCCTGGGCTGTTAGGCTGAGCGCTAGCAGTGCTGCCGAGGAGAGTTTGCCAAACATTTTGGTAGAAGATGGAGGGTTGATTGTTGTGGTAGACTAATTTGTAGCGGATTTAATAGGTTTTATAAACAGATTGGACTTTCCGGGACTCCCTCTGTAAGCAATAAATTGAGCAAAATATGCCGATGTGCTAGTGAAGTTCATTGGACTGTTGTCAGTGAGGTTTGAGATGTTCGTAAGCTTTCCCTAAAATGGAACTCAGCTGGAGCAGCCATTATCTTGGATTTATGCTACTACAGCCAGTTTTATCCATAGTAGGTAGTAGTTAAGTAGTAGCCGAGACCCTAACCCGCAATCCTGCAGATTATGCAAGGTGGTCAGCTTTTGATTGGCCAGCCCCCACAGGGTTACATTTTCAGTGCAAAATGCTGACAAAAGTGAGCTGACGTCTAACTTTTATAGGAAAGTGCTATGGGTTGCAAGTGTCAAAGTAGATGAAAGTAGATGAAAGTGGGTAGACCTAGCGAGACTTGGCCTTAGTTCAGGCACGAGCTGTTTGCCTTCTTCAGGGAGCTCATGATCAATGGCATCGGCTAATGCCTCCTAATCGACTAGTAGCGGTACTATAGGTTCTACCTGTTTATCTACGCACGTAGAGGTTACTACTTTAGCCAGGATAATTTAAGTATTCTTATTTAAGCTTCTAAGCTAAGTATTCTCGGGGACATATACTTAGACGCAGATAGCCTTTGACGTATTAAAGATAAAATAGAGTCTATGTACTTTACGATATCTGCGTTTTACTATAAATCATTTGGTATATATATTGTAGTTATTATTAGATACTTGACCTTAAATTAATGACATAGTCGTTTAATTTAAGGCTAGGAAAATCTTGATCCACGCTACACACGTATGTTGTGTACATAACGTTGGCCTCGTATTCATGGACAACAAAGCGTTCCAGTCTGCCCTTGTACGGCTTCATGGTATTTTCTATCTTAGGCCCCATTACCGCCGCATCTCTCATTATACTTATATTCGACGATGACGACAACCGGGCACCACGGGATTCACGACGAGGCAACGGAGAGTCGTTCTACGATATTAGGGGCTGTGCAAATGTAACCTTAGATGGGGCGGATAGAGGGGCATGCGGTATCGAAGAGACATGCCGGAACTTTGCAGATGCTATGGAGGCCGGGTAAATGAGTGACGCCCAACGAGCAAGGTGCTCTAGCAGAGAGGCCGACCTAGACAGCTTCGTACCTAGGGGAGGAGTAGGATCATCAACACGATGTTGTATCCTCTCAGTGGTTACGCTTCCGGGTGACAGACATTGCAAGCTGGCTGCCGATCGTGCGGCATCTCTGGTAAAAGAATGAATGGGGGCAGTGCGGGGGGCTGAAAGCAAATGCGGAGTAGTTGGTGGGGGCCAGAGTAAAAGAAATGGGGTGGCGATGAGTGCAAGATAGCGAGGCAGAATAATGGGAAAGTGAGAGAAAGGGAGGAAAAGCAGCGAATAATCGTTTATGTAGGGCATTGAAGGTGAGTATTGGGACGATAAATCCCCAAAGCCAAAGCTAACCGGATGCAGTATTTGGCAGGTCCGCCGTTTACAACTATACAGGTTAAAAATGATAATGTATGTACCTAGGTAGCTATATTATATATTTAGCTTATTTATTATGTTTAACACCCAATTGGGTACCTACGGGTTTAGGTTTTCTAGTATGTATAACTCCCAGGGCCAAAACCCCAGGTTAGGTCCACCTGGGCAAGGTTTGGCCCTAAAACCTAACCCCAAAGTTGGGGCCGCCCCTAAGTTTACCTAATACTGTCATGCCGCATCTAATGGCCAATACCAGACTGCGACTGCGTAAGCTATTACTCACATTTATTGAATTGCACCTGGGTTGATGATGGATATGCCAACAATTAGCTTGGCAGTCCATGTGGAGTTGAAGACACTTGCGCTCAATACTCTGCATGTTTCTTGGACATCATTGACATATGTGGTTAGTTCAAGGCATACTGATCTATTTTAGAAAATTCACAGATCGACTCTACAACATACTACTATGGGTGGTCTAGAAAAATAGCACATTCAAAGCCTATAAATACTCGCCTAAACCTCTCAAATCAGACTAGTATTGCAACCCATCCACCTTCCACAACATCGAAAAGCCTCATTCAACTACCTGCTAGCAAATATGAAAGTCTTCACATCAATCTTTGTGCTAATGGCATTCGCTACCTCCCAGGCAATTGCCGCACCTGCAGGTAAGCCCCCGTCTCACTTTCAATCAAGTCCATTATTATGAGGCTATATTAATCAATTACAGCCACAGCTGCAGACCTGGAGACGCGTGCCGACTATTGCGTTGATATCGAAGTATGCCACGGCTACAACTTTGAGGGTGGCTGCTATCAAGAATGCAAGAGGCCTGGCGAGCCATACGATATCAGAAAGGAATGGCAGAAAAATGCCGGCTCGTTCAAAATTGGGACCCCGGGCTATAACTGTGCGATTGGATCGTGAGTTACCACCCAGGTCTGCTAAAAATAGGAGCTAATATATGTCAAGAATCAATGGAATCACGGACCCAGTAGACTACCCTGGGATCGGGAGACTTCAGGATGACTGGATCAACAACATTGAAGGATATCAGTGCACCAAAGTCTAAGGTATGGTGTCCTTCAAACATGACACATGCTGCCGAGGGGCTTAGAGGCTACGTCAACTGGCGAGGAAATGCTATTGGTAGATGGGTTGGCGAGGGAAGTTCAAATTGACTATACTACTGGTAACATGTCGTGATCTCTGGCTGCTAGTCAGTATGGGATTCACATTTCAATATTTCAATATGTATCTCGGACAGTTGGAGAATAACATGATTTCCCGTGGAAAGCCAGCAGGTCCACCAGGAAGTAATCGTGGGCTGAGAATCAATTCCAATATGGACACCAATCCCATGTAGTGATTGAACACTGAATAGTGTTCAAAGTCAGTGCCTCCATCCAGTTGCTCTCAATTCTTCGCTCACGAACGTGACCTGGTAGGGTTCTTCTGCCGTTCCCTCGCCGGGATAGTCGTGTGCGATCATCTCTACTGACACTGTAGCCGACTGGGCTATCCTTTTAGTTTATAGTATATTTTCTGTTGGGCCATTGAAGCTTATACAAGATGAACTGGGGATCTTGCATGATGAGAGTGGAGTATATACTCCGTAAGGCACGGGCCGAAAGACCTTAAAGCTGTTATTAGATAATTGTCCGAAGGTCGAGTACGTACCGGTAGATTTGTGAGTTATGCTTCGGGTCATTCGTATCCGAATTTCAGCATAAAATGAACCAGGGGAAAGATCATAACCCGTTAGGTCCGGTTAGGTCCGTTAACCCCCAGGAGATTGCTAGAGGTCTGACCATATTTGGTTTTTTGGGTATTTTCTTGCGTATTATGTGAAACTCAAACCCGACTTCTTTGTTTCGACATCAGCCTAGCAGGGATGTTTCCAACCATCCTTAGAAAAATGCTTGTGTCCGATACGCTTACCCGCATGGAGGGTTGTGGCGTTAAGCTGGACATCGATCATACCACGGACTTACCAGTCTACAAGCAAGAGAGAGCCATATATGCACTCCGATCTCAGATATAAAATTTCCGCCCCAGCCTAACTGAATCCTTTCTGGTAGATTCATACAATCACCATATCAAGGACCCATCCACTTCACATTCACCACCACAAAGATGAACCGGTCACTCTGGCAACATGAGGCAGGCGTGCCAGGAATCATCCGAGATAGTCCGATCCCCTCTCAAATTGCCGACGAAGAGATCGTGGTCAAAGTCCACGCCTGGGCGATGAACCCAGCGGATGCCATGGTCCAGGACATTGCCCTGCCGTTTATTAAATATCCCCTCATTCTAGGAGAGGACATCACCGGCACCGTGGAAAGTGTCGGATCCGTAGCCGCTACTAAATTCCAACCCGGTGATCGCATTCTTGGCTTGGCTCTCGGCGCAGCCGTGGCAAAGCCCGAACAGGGCGCCTTTCAGGACTACGTGATCCTAGATTACAATATGGCGTGCAAAATCCCAGATACTCTATCTTTCACCGATGCATCCGTCTTCCCACTCTGCATCGCGACTGCTGCGCAAGGATTATTTTCCAAGGAATATCTCGGTCTACCGTTCCCCTCGACTACCACCGCCCCAAACAGCACGGGCAAGTCCATCCTCATCTGGGGTGGCAGCTCAGGTGTCGGCAGCAATGCGACCCAGCTCTGCAAGGCGGCCGGCTTTGAGGTTGTCACAACCTGCTCTGCCCGTAACGCTGGGTACGTCAAAGACCTTGGTGCGGATAAGGTCTTCGACTACACCGACAAGGACGCCATTGACCAGGTCGCCACGGAGCTGGACAAGGGCGAGTGCATTGGTATTCTTCAAGCGGCAGGTGAGCCTAGCCCATCCTGCCAGGTCGCACACAAGTCCAAGCAAACACTGCGTGTAGCTGCCACCAACCCTGTCCCCGAAGGTGCCGCCTTAGAGGGTGTTGAGGCTAAGATGATCTTTGCCTCTGGGGGTGCTGTCATCTACCATGAGACCAACCCGGCTACTTTTGCGGGCTATCTACCCGAAGCATTGGCCAATGGCACCTACAAGGTTGCCCCTGCTCCGGAGACTGTTCCAACAAAGGGACTTGAGGGAATCCAGGAGGCTTTGGATGTCCTGAAGAAGGGTGTGTCGGCGAAGAAGTTGGTGACACTGGCGAACTAGATTGTTAAAATCCCTCTTTGTGCTTTGGTCCTATCTATTCAAGTCTGCTATTCTGGTCGGATAGCACCATTGTGGATCCGGGTACCTGTCCTTGGTGTGAGGGTTCTTTGGCTCAAAGTGTGACTAGCGAATCGGAGGATTTGAAATAGTTTATTGTGTACACACCTTCCGACGGTAGTCCGATATGTGCTTCATACCTCCGAATGAGGGTAGGAGATAATAGTCCATTCGGGATGTATGAAGAAAGATGATATTTCTCCATTGCATCTCAGTAGAAAGTACCATCTATATTCACATATAAGTGTCACCTTTAGGCCTTTTCAATTCGAGAAAACAGCATCTTTGTCATGGAATCGGCATACAACGAAACTGGGAAACTTCTCTCTGCGTCCTTGCACTCGTTCAAGTTGTTCGAATATGCAGCAATAAATATTGTCACCACCAGTATCCTTCTCATCACTACATTACTTATGTTCACATTTTACGCCGCCCTTCCAAAGCCAATTCCAGGTTTTCCCTATACACAAAAATCAAGATGGTCCCCATTTGGCGACGCAGTCGATTTTGTCAACTACACAAAACAAACAGGAGAAGTTTTCAGATGGTTCGCCACGAAAAGCCGAGAACTCCAAAGAAAGAAAGAGTTGTGACCAAAACAATATGCCTGTAAGAAGAAATGAGTATGGGAGGGGAAGGATACGTCAGCGGTTTCAGGGGTGTGTAGGATATTCAGGTGAACGGGCTGAATGTGGGCTGAAGAGCAGGGCGGCAAGAGGGACTTCCCAAAGAACAAAAAAGATTTAAAAAACAAAAACATACAACAGTGAGGATTCGCTGGTGGTCACCCACCCAACTACTAACTCACCGGCGTGTGGCTTAAGTACGGCTGAGCGGACGGGAAGCCCTGTTTTCCACACCCTATGGTCGTATGTGCTTGGTTATGTGTGGGAGAGAATCATAATATAAAATTATAGAAGCAATTGGTGTGTGAGTGAGATGCCCAGGTGGTGATGAGGGTGAGTGCGTACAATGTCATATAGATGGAAACTCAGGCTACCTTGGTAAGCGCCTAGGAGGTACACCTAAGTATTATGTGAGACATTTAACCGCTAGGGCAAAAGATCATAACAAAAATGGGAAGTTCTGATCATCACTGCAGCTATATGTATCAAGCCCTAAGATCTACTAGGAACCACATCAGTATATATACAATACGTATAAAATCAATACCTCGATATATCGTGTTGTACTCCTACCCCACAGATCATATCCGTAGCAAGCTGGTAATATATATCTACTCCAAGTGCCGGGTTATAGTATACAGATATGGGGTGTCCATCACCAGAAATTCCACATGGGGGGATATGAGCCTGGCTCACAATGTATAAATAAAACACCAATTATAACACCCCTTAGAAAGATGAGACCAGAAGAAAACCAAAATGTACCAAGCCTAGCCCCGAAAGTCACAAACCATAACCTAATTCGACTTCCCTGAAAACGAAACCAGAGCATGATAAGACTCCGTCAAAGGCCACAACCCCTGAGCAAAACCAACGGCTCCAGCAACAAGAAGCACATAATAAGCAACCGTCCACCCAATACCCAATTCACCACTATTACCACTGACCCCAATTTTGACATTAGCATCATCAGAATCCTCTTTACCCCGAGTCATAGGAGGACTAATAGTCTCAACCGCCTCAACGCGTCCCCAGAACCGCGGCAATCCACACCAGTTACAGAAACTATGGATGAGAACAACGGACAGCAACGAGCCGGTCCGCAAATACACGAAGGTCGCATACCAGCCGAAGATAGTCGTGTAGCCGAACTGGAAGAGCGACCGCAGCAGCGCGGCTACAGCCGGCGTGTCCGGGTGGGTGAGACCGAACTCGTAGAAGTGATGCACGTGCGCGATACCGAAATACAGCGGCGCCAGGAACACGATTCGGCCCGGCGACGTGTGTGCTAGCAAATGTAGCGGGACCATCGCGGATCGGAACATGACTTCTTCGGTAAAGGGGCCCTGAGTGATATTAGATATGCTTTTTGATATAAAAAAAAGGGACAGAAAAGAAAAAGCAAAGAAAAGAAAAGAAGGGAAAAAAGAGGAAAAAGGAAGTGCTTACCGCAACATAATTCCTCCAACCAATCCAGCCACCCAGGCACTCGGAGAGGCTACTACGACGGAACCAGAACTTCCATTCACCCTCGACAATGCCACGCTCGAAGAGCGGACCGAGGAATAGAATGGCGGTTAGGAGAAGACTCCGCAGTGTCTCTAGCAGGCCGACGGGCCACCAGCCGAGGAGTCTGACACCGGCACCGAGGGAGGAATTATCTCCCTCAACGATGAGCCAGAGGACTAGAACGGAGCTCACGATACATGACCCCGTGACGGCGCGGATTCGGGCACGGATCACGGACGGGGCATCGCGACTGAGACTTGGGGATGGGCGGGTTGTTGGAGAGAGATAGAATGGCACCACGTAGAGTAGTGTGAGAAGGACCTGTATGGGAGTTAGATATGATTTAGAGAGATGTATGTTTTTTTTTTTTTCTTCTTCTTTCTTCTTTCTTCTTTTCTGGTGTTTCTAGGAGTTCTACATACAGATAGAAAAGCGACCGTGTGCTCTGACAGGGCAGGTTCATCTGGTTTCGTGTTAGTGATAATTCTTTTTTTAGTTTTACCCCTGACTTACCCTGCTTGGAGTATAGACTCCTGAGTTGAGCCATTATCCCTACGGGGGCCATGATCCGAGGAGGTTCAAGTTGCTATTTATGGATTTTCAGAGGAGAGAGGAAAAGGAAGGGGAAGTGTTCTTTGTTCCTGATACGGTACAATTATACAGATGATGATTGGATAGAGATGTTATAATACAGTATGGTATTGTCATCATACACTATGAACTGAGACAGGGGGATATCAATGTCAATTTCCTGCGATTGTTCTTTTTCTTTTCTTCTTTTCTTCTTTTTGACATCAAACATCCATTTCATTCTATATATACACTTATACAAGTATAAACAGTTCACGAAATGACCAGGGTTCCTGGAAAAAGCAAAACCGGATTCGAACGGGTGGACCGTGCAAAAAGAAAAAAAAAAAACAGGATGTGAGCTCTCTCATCCCAGCCCCCTTGAGTCTCTTCTCATCAAATGTGAGTCAATGCGAGGGATCGTGGACAGTTATTCTCCGATCACGAGGAACCGAATATCTATTGGCAATGAACATCTCATTATTGTTCTGTTCTGCGTGTTCTGCCCATTTCTGCCAGGGAGATGCGCTATCAACTAGTGGCAGTTCATCACGGCCAACGCACACTGGCTCCACCTAACACAAGCGATTAAATAAGGAAAGGTGTTTCAAGGAGTCAAGTGTGGCTCTGGCCGGATACTCCGCAATAAATAACATTAAATATGGATTTGATATATATCAAAGATAATAGCCCATGTGCCGAGGATTACCTTGTATAGAAAATATCAACACAACAACCAGAACAACCAGAACAACCAGAATCAAGAACCAAAAAAAGACAAAACCAATTGAATTGCTTCAATTCCAATTGTCCACTTGCAGGAGTACTTTTGTTCGAGGCCAATCGTTAAGAGCCACACCTGTCAATCCCCTGCATCCCCCACGGGTCTAAGATCTCACTTGCTTAGACGCTCACCGCTGGCCAAAATTCCTCCCTTCCCAAGTGTCTCACGTTCTCTGCTTCTGCTTTTCTCTGCTCGTCGTGTGCTTTTTTGTCCCTTTTTGTTGTTTTGAAACGTTTTAATGATTGTTTTTCCGCCAGTCACTCTTTTAATGGCTTTGGATGTTTGAAACGAACTAATCTCTGACGAACCTCTGCAACGTCTACCCACGCTCTTTTTCGATGAACATCAGCCTATAGATTCCTTGATATCCAAGGGCCACATTCCTTACCTCGAACATTCGAATACTCGGGAAAAACAAAACAATCCACTCTTTTGACACCTTGTTTACACATTTGGCTTCGACAATTGCCTTCGCCTTCGCTTTTGCTTTTCGATCTTTGCAATCAATGCTCTAAGTGTCTCCAAATAATGTCTGTTCCCGTTCGGTCGACCTCGCCACGCGCGCGAAGGGCATTACACGAGCGGACTCCCTCTCACTCAAATGAAAGATCGCCAACCCGCTCATTGCGCATGGTTCCCGATGAAAACCTCGATATGTACACCGCGACTCCATTCCCGACCAAGCCCGAGCAGATCCTGTTGCCGCTCCCAGGGAGACAACAACAATACATATCAGACACCGGTTTCAGCTATTCAGACCACCTCGGACCATCCACCTCAGCGTATTCCCCACCGACTTTCAGCCAACCCACACCTAACAGCCCCAGAGATCACTCAATCGGTAGCTGGGATGTATCCTCCACCGTGGATACCGGTAACTCGCCTCCGCAATTGTGGGATGATGATCCATCCTCAAGCAAGTCATCGCTGCCAGACGGTTCGGGGAAAGCACCAGACTATGGGTCCGAGAGTTCAGAAGCCGAGTTCTCCGACGACGATATGATGGTCTTGCCGACGACCACCCCAACCATAAAAGCCGTAATCTCCGAGCCATCCATGTCGCCAAAGTCCTCTGCCGAGTCCGTAACGGACTACTCCAGCCCCATCCTCGAACAAATCGGGGCCCCGTCAAGTCCCAACTTTGTTATGCTGGATAACTCGAGCATGAACTTCCACCGTCCGGGTACAGCATCCTCGGAGTCAGACCCACGAACGAACTCACTCTCTTCATATAACTCCCGAGGAACCGTCGTCAGACACGTCGGCTCTGCACCCTGGTTCCAAAATGCCTTTCAACCAGCCTCATCCGAGCAATCCTATGGATCCCCGTCATTCCATTCCAGCCCGCCCACTCAGTCAATAGCCTCATTCCACTCGAGTCCGCTCGCCCAATCCATAGCCTCGTTCCACTCGTCATCCAGGGCACCATCAGGCAGCCATTCCCAATCAGCAAGATCATCTTCTCGCAGTCTCCGCTCCGCTTCTGACTTGCAGGCAGCCATCGACAATGGAGTTCCTATTCAATACCCACGTATTCGCGCGCCATCATCTTCAAGCTCCCGCGCCGGTACATCAGCTCCATCAGAACGCGACTTCACCCCTGGTCCTGCCTCTGGACGTTGCAACCCCCACCTGGCATCGGGTCGCTGGAACCCGCATCTATCAACAGTCTCCTCCATCTGGTCCGCCGATGAATTAACCAACCTCGCTGGCGAACCAGACACAGACTCGGACCGCGAAATGGCAGAGCCCACTCCACCGCCACAAGCAGCCCTGGCAACGGAAACCACCAGATCCTCCGTCTGGCTCGTCGACCCGTCAAACGACAGCGAAGACGAACGCCTCGACAGCCTAACCAAACTCCCCACCCGTCCAATCTTCTCCCAAAGCCTCTCCTCGGGCTCAAAACGGAGCAACAGCACCCGCAGCCTCCAACGCCCAGGAACCGGTTCAAGCACAATCCTTAATATCCTCCCAACATGGGCAAAAGTCTACTACCTCCGCGAACCAATGGGTCTAAACTCAACTCTCTCAATGATAGACGCTAGTCGTCCACCATCAACTAGACCCGGAACTTCAAACTCCAGCGTCTTCAGCTTAGTCCCAGGACCCCTCAATATCCCCCGTCCCCGCTCCCCAGAACATACCCGTCCTCCCTCCCCACAACGCAACCCCCAACCAATCCCCCAACGCCGGCTGGACAGCGACCCCCGCGATCCACGCGCCCACTGGGTCCCATCCCCGCAACCTGAAGACGGCGAGTTTACCGGCAGCCACCTCCACCGTCTCCGACACAGTTGGTCACCACATCTCGTGCCCGACCGACGTGTTGTACAACAGTCGACAAGTCGGTGGCGTCCGCCATCGCTCGACTCGCGCTACGAGCCTGTCCTCGGCCGTCGAAATATACAGGTCTATTCATTCTGTCTGGGATTCATTTTCCCACCTGCCTGGTGTGTGGCAGCGTTCCTGCCCCTGCCGCCTAAACCCAAGGTTCCGCAGATGATTGAGTTCGAGGCTGGGTCGGATGTTGGTAATGCGCTCGAGGCTCAATGTGTCAATTTGCAGCAACGGAGGAGGGACAATGCGCGTTGGTGGAGGAATCTTAATCGATGGATGATTTCTCTGGGTGTGATTATTCTGGTTATTATTATTGTGCTGGCTGTTATTGGCACTACCTCGGGTTTTTAGGGTTATTTACAGCGATCTTTTTCTTTTTACGCTCTTACGACTTGGACTTCCTTTCACCATTTGACACTTATCTTTGATGCTTTTCTTTTCTTTTTCTTCGGGATTGAGTTCCCTCAAACCAGTCGACTGGTTTCTTTTTCTCCTTGCTCTTCACTGATCCTGCAGACACTGTCTCCTTACAGCGATCTTTTTCTCTTCTTTTGATTATTGACTATTCAGCCTCCCCCTTTCTTCTTCTTCTTCTTCTTCTTCTTCTTCTTCTTCTTCTTCTTCTTCTTCTTCTTCTTCTTCTTCTCCTTTTCATTCTTTCTCTTCTCAGCCTGCACATTTCTGAACGACTCCACGACTTCAACGCACATAAATATCCTCTTTTCTGTTTTACATTTTTCTCGTTTCAACATTGGCCTACTGACTGGCTTCATATGTTTGCTGGAATTGCGTTTCTATGCATGGCGACTGCCTTGGTTTGCATTGCTATACGTCCGTGTAATGGATATATGTTTCTTGTTGTTATTTTGCTTTTTACTTGACTTCAAAGGTTGAATCTGGTTTTTTACCACACTCATACGCATATACTCATTCTCTGCTACTTTACTCTTCTCTTTAGCATTCAATGTTGTATCACCATTCACTTATGATATATACTCAACTCCACTGAAAGTAACTGTAATCGAATCAAAGCTTGCTATGCCAAGCGCAACCCATCTATAGACATCTCAGACCCAGTCGAGACCAATCTCGACCAAGTCACCACTATTAAATAGAATAAACACGAAACACTCCTAATTATTGTTTTATAAAGCCGATCCAACGGCTATTCCACCCACCCTTTATCCAATGAACTCACCACTCACTCAGACCAAAACTGACAACTCCCACCTACAACTTCCGGCCAATCTTCTGCTCAACAGCAGCCTTCAACTCCTCACCAGTAGGCATCTTAACCGTACTTCCCCGTCTACCACGGGACTCAATCTCGGCTTTGATCTCAGCAACAGCCTCGTCAAAGTCACGCTCGGGATCATTCGGCAAGCCGAGGACAGGTGGGCGCACGGACTCGGTGCTAGCAGTGCGAGCGACGTGGGGACGGTTGCGGCTCTTCAGCTTCGAGACGAGGTATTTTCTAAGCGGAGAGAAGGAGGCGAAGGCGACTAGGGAGACGGCGCAGTTGACGATGCCGTAGAAGTAGACGCGAGACCAGACGGTGACGGACTTGTCGAAGTTGAGGATGATGAACGGGATGACGGTGAAGGAGAGGGTCAACTGTGTTGCTAGCCAGCTGAGGATGTCGTAGTAGCGCTTGTTTGCAGTTGGCTTGGTGCCGTCCGGTGTGAGGAAGAAGGGGCGCACGTAGCGGCGGAAGTCTATTATGTGGTTAGTTATGGGAAGAGGGTTGCTCGATGGAGATGTTCTGGGTGCTTACTCTTTGCCACGGTCTGAACGAATGAGCCTAACACAAAAGTCATGTAGTATCCTGGGTGGAAACCGTGCCAGAGGGCACTGGTAGCAAAAGTGGCCATGCTGGCGCGGAAGCCGGGCTTCTTGCCCTTGGGCGTGACCCGGAGGTAGATGTAATTCCGCAACCAGTGGTTGGTGTTCTTGTTCCAGTTGCCCAGGTATGCGTGCGAGTTTTGCGCAGTCTCCATGGCCCACGGATCGACGTTCTGCAGTCGGTTCCAGAAAACCTTGCCTGTCTTCGGGTCGAAGCTGTTGTATCCCATGCCGGATAGAATACAGGCACCCTCGGTCAGAGCCCAGACACCGTAGTACTTGGTGCGAGCAGTGAAACCAAGCATGTGTACGGTGAGAATGCGACGCAGGAAGGAATACTGCAAGAACTCGTCTGAAAGTACAAAGTCGGTGGTAAAGTATGAGTTCAGCTGGATGAACGCCAAGATCCAGACCAGTCCGGCGGCGGCCTTCATTGCAGCAGGTCTTCCACTGCGAGGGATCTTGCGCTTCTTTCTGGTGGGTGGCACCTTGGATGGGTCAGTGCCTGGGGGTACTTCGAAGAGCGTAGTGTCGATCCAGCGGCGGTAGTCCACATATTCAAAGGAAGGACCAGCGAAGAGAGAAGGGAAGAAAAAGACGTAGCCCAGATAGTCTACAATACTTGGGAACTTCGTAATAGCAGAGTACTTCTGCGCGTCCGAGAGTTGGTCCTTGGGCAGACGGCCGTCATGAACATTCCAGCAGAAGGAGGTAAGTTTCATGACCATGACCATCTGCGCTCCAGTAATGTCAACGGCCGATTTGTCGTCCGCTCTCTGACGCTCGATGTGGTTAATTGACATGTGACCCATCAGATAAACGAATCCAATCCAGGGCATCAATGATCCGTCCACGTAGTAGGCAATCGCATAGGTGGCTGCGGCACTGTATAGTAGGGTTCGTAGACCATCCCAGAGGTCGAAGAGTCCAACAATATAGAACAGCGACACAGCGATAATGAAGACATTCTTTTTCCAGGGTTGGCCATCGGGAATACGTTTGAGGAGGGCCGCCAGTGGGTAGGAGAGGAGGAACGAGCCGATCAGCTTGACTGGAGCTGGGGGTCAGAAATTGCTAGTAAAGTCGGGGGCTTATGGAAATGGAAGATCGTACGCTCATCAGTCGATGCGCCAGTCAGTTGAGCGGGCACCTCAAATACTGCGGGGGAGAAGTGTTAGTTGGACCGAGGAGCTTGGGAGAGTATGAGGTAGACATACTCTGATCTACATAAGGCAACATATTGTTGACCTTGTAGAGGAGAAAACAGACAAAACAAGAAGAAGAATCAGAAGAAACAGACAAGAGTGAAGAAAAGAAAAAAAAGAAAGAAGAAACTCCCCAAAAAAAGAGGTGAAGAAGGGAAAAAAAGAAAAACAGCTTGTCATGTGGAAAGTGGAAATTCCACCCCCAACAACTCTTCCCGCCCTCTCCACATTCAACCCCTCGATCTTCAACAGCTTCAACAGCTCCAACAGCTTCAATCAGGAGCTAAAATAATACGTTGAGAACTTACTTCCTGAAATCTCACCCACCATGGACGTCGTCGCGACTGCCTCGGGGTACATCTCCAAGATGGTCACCGTGGGTGAGGCCGCAGGAGCGTCGTCATCCAAGATGAAGATCTTGCTTCTTGATAGTGAGACAGTGGGTGATTTTACCTAGCTAGCAATATACTCATATAGATCGCTAATTACTATCGTGATAGGTCCCTATTGTTTCGACCGCAATTACCCAATCCGCCCTCCTCAATCATGAGGTCTACCTCATTGACCGCTTAGACAATGCTGCGCGCGAGAAGATGCGACATCTACGATGCCTGTGCTTTGTGCGCCCATCACCCACATCTATTCAGTTTTTGATCGACGAGCTTCGAGAACCCAAATATGGCGAATATTACATCTATCTTAGCAACATTATCCGCAAATCCGCCCTCGAGCGGCTTGCAGAAGCGGACAGCCACGAGGTCGTCCAGTTGGTCCAGGAACAGTTCGCCGATTTCCTCGTAATCAACCCGGACCTCTGCTCTTTAGGGATGGGTTTCCCATTGCAACGGATCTGGAGCCATTCGCCGGACTTATGGAACCCGGATTCACTACAAAGAGCCACAGAGGGGGTCCTGGCCCTGCTTCTCGCCTTGAAGAAGAATCCACTTATTCGCTACGAGAAGAACAGTCTATTGGCCCGGAAATTAGCGACGGAGGTCCGATACCACATCACGCAGGAGGAGCAGCTATTTAACTTCCGCCGGACGGATACACCGCCTATCCTGCTCGTTCTTGACCGCCGCGATGATCCCATCACCCCGTTGCTGACTCAATGGACATACCAGGCGATGGTACATGAGATGCTTGGCATCAACAATGGCCGCGTGGATCTGCAGGATGTGCCAGATATCCGACCAGAACTGAAAGAGATTGTCCTGGCTCAGGATCAGGACCCATTCTTCAAGAAGAATATGTACCAGAACTTTGGTGATCTGGGCCAGAACATTAAGGAATATGTGGAGCAGTATCAAACCAAAACGCAAAGCACTGCGAATATCGAATCCATTGCAGACATGAAACGTTTTGTGGAGGATTATCCCGAATTCCGCAAGCTGGCAGGTAATGTGAGCAAGCACGTTACCCTGGTGGGCGAACTCAGTCGGCGTGTCGGTGAGGATACTCTCCTCGATGTGAGCGAGTTGGAGCAGAGCCTGGCATGCAATGATAACCACTCCAATGATCTTAGGGTATGTTTCAATTGTCAAAACTGATTATGCTTTGCTCACGAACTTACTCTTCTCCAGTCACTACAACGAATCATTGGGTTGCCAAATGTCCCCTCAGATAATAAGCTGCGTCTGGTGGCACTCTACGCCCTTCGCTATGAGAAGCAACCGAACAACGCGTTGCCAATCCTCCTTGATCTTCTTGTCACAGCAGGCGAAGTCCCATCTAACCGCGTAAATATTATCCCCAAGCTCCTCGCCTATCACCACTCTCTCCAAGCTCCACCAGTCGCAGGCGGGTTCTCCGATCTTTTCGAATCAACCTCCTTCTTTTCCGGCGCAAGCAGCCGCTTTAAGGGCCTTAAAGGTGTCGAGAACGTTTACACGCAACACTCCCCGCGACTGGAAGTGACTCTTCAAAATCTCATCAAAGGCCGCCTGAAGGAACTGCAGTACCCCTTCCTCGAGGGTAGTGGACACACGCGGGACAAGCCGCAAGATATCATCATCTTTATGGTTGGTGGCACCACATATGAGGAGGCCAAAATGGTAGCGCAGGTTAATGCCAGCTCCCCGGGTGTGCGAGTCGTTCTCGGCGGCACATCCATTCACAATAGTGCAACTTTCTTGGAAGAGGTTGACGATGCAGTGGGCAATTGGCCCGAACCAGGACCCTCGACAGCTGCGGGACGGCTACGACGGGAGGTGGGACGATAATTGTGTTTTAGAGTGTATATGGGTAATGGAATAACATTAGATCAAGTAAATCTGGCAAATGAGAGTCAATTTTACAGGAAATCGAAAAGAAAATAGCTGACGGCAACGTATTAAGGCAACTTATTTCGCATTTGTCGCTGTCGCCTTCCGTAGAGAGCAAAGACCCCAAAATGCGGAGAGATTCATCTTCCTCTTTTCTCCCCACATCTGACACACATCAATGGAGCAAACATCCCCAAAAGGAGGGCCCTCCTCACCACCACCCCGCGAACCAAGACTCCATCTCCCTTCAACAACCGATCCACCGGGCCCCCAGAATCCCGCCAAACCTCTCGTATGGCTGGTATACATCCCCATCCCCCCACCAACAAAAACCCCACCCTCAAACACAAACTCACACACATACTCCCCAGATCTTCGGCGCAACCGGGCACATGGGTCGCTCCCTAGTAAAAACCGCCCTCAGCAATAACGACCTAGTAGCAGCCGTCGGACGCACCTACGAGAATAGCCCGGCAGCAATGAAAGAGCTCGAATCCCCCAACTGCATCGGCCTCCTCTGCGACGTACGAGCACGCGAGACCGTAAAACGCGTAATCGACCAAACAATATCCCACTTCGGCCGAATCGACATAATCGCCAATTGCTCCGGCTACGGCGTCATCGGCGCCTGCGAAGACCAAGACGAATTCGACATCCGAAACCAATTCGAAACAAACTTCACAGGAACACTGAACATGATCCAGCTATCTTTACCACATTTCCGTCAGCGGCGCGCAGGCAGATATCTCATCTTCAGCTCGACGTCTGGTGCCCTCGGCGTGCCGGGACTTGGTCCATACTGTGCTTCCAAATATGCCGTTGAGGGCTTGATGGAGAGTATGTTGTACGAGGTGGATAGTTTTAATATTAAGGGTACGCTCGTTGAACCGGGTCATATGCGTCGTGATGATATTGCGGATTTGGTTTCCCCGCAGGCGCCGAACCCTTCGGAACATCAGCTTTCGGCGCCTTTGCCGCTTTACGGGCATTTCTTGGTTAAGCCGCCCAGTGAGCCGTATAATACGACTACGTCGCCCGCGGCACATGCAAGGCGCATGCTTATGTGGCTTGGTGATAAGCAGCCGGCTAGTGCAGTCAAGGCCGCGCATTTGGTTTGGCAGCTTGGGCATTGCTCTTATCCGCCTCTGAGGTTGATTTTGGGTACGTATGCGGTTGAGAGTGTGCGGGATCGGTTGAAGTGTATTATTGAGGAAATTGAGGATTGGAAATATCTTAGTTTCCCCACGGGTGATACGCAGCTGCCGGTTAGGAGTGAGCGGGAGAGGTCTTCGTTTCAGGAGGGGGCTGAAGGGGCGAGTGGATTGGGTAATGGGTGATTCTGTTGGAATTTATCAATGTCTTATATGTTATGTGATACCCCCAATATGATACCCAAACCTGATCAAGGAGCTTTTTTCAGATAGCCGACCTGCATATTCCTATAGGGGGTGACGCGAATCTCACAGCTAGAGGTGATTGTAACGTTGGAGTCTTTGTACCAAAAGAATCGTGAAGTATACAGGCAAGGGTATGACGAAGGAAATGATTGAAATTGGCAGAGGAGCGATGGTATATTTGGGTACCTTATTTGTTTTCCAAAACAGAAAATAACCAAGTGAGAAGAGAAAGCTCTATACAATACCTATCACAAATAATATACATGTCTATCCAAGGTGGTAGTACAAATCCCACATCTAATGGGAAATCAGAAAACAACATTAACAAGTTTACCCCCCCTTAACAACAATAACCCGCCGTCTCTTTTCCCAATCATTCTTCTCCTTCAGCCACGACTTCCCCTCAGCAGTCTCCAACACTCGACTAACAATCCAATCCTGTTCTTCCTGCGAAGGGGCATTCTTGCCCTGCGGCGCTGTCGTTGACCCCATGCGCGGGATTGTTACCGCACAGCGTAGTTTTCCGTTGATCTGCACGGCGACTGTTTGGCCACCGCGAGAGGAGAGGGTTTCGGCTTGGTCCGGTGTGAGGAGGGTGCTTGGCCAGGGTGATGAAAGGATTGATGGTACTGGTGCTGTAGAGGTGTTTGTGGTTGTGTGTAGCACTTCCCATGATTCAGAGGCCAAGGCTGGGGCGATGGGGGCTAGTAGACGGAGGAGGGATGAGATGGATAGGTATAGGATGAGAGGGGAGGAGGCGGGGGTTGAGGCAAGAGTGTTGGTCAGCTTGGTTAGGTCTGAGATGACTGTGTTCAGACCGTAGGGGTTGCTTTCGATGCAGGTCGTGACGGATGCGATGGTGTTGTGGGTGGCTAGGACTGCGTCTGCGTCGGAGTCGCTTAGGTCCTGGAGTGATGATGGGAGGGGAGCGACGTGAGTAGTGGATGATTTCAGATCTGCTTCCGAGACGGAGAATGATGCCTCCGTCAGAGTCTGCTGGGCGTCTTGGACGAGTTTCCAGAGTCGGTTGAACCAGCGCTCGACGCCGACGACCTTGGTTTCATCCCATTCTAGAACCTCACTGACTGGTGCGGAGAACAGGATGTGTGCGCGAGTAGCGTCGGCGCCGTACTTTGATGTGGTGGTGGTAGGATCCACACCGTTGTACTTGCTCTTGGACATCTTTTCAAAGGAGATGTTAGGGGCAACTTGGGTTCCCTTTATCAAAGGCTTGTCTGGATTGGTTAGGTCAACTTCCCCCGGGAGAAGGAAGCGGCCGGTCGAGGGTTCAGTGAAAGTCTTTCCGTGGACCATGCCCTGGCTGAGAAGCACTTTGAACGGTTCTGCGGGTGCAGTAGAGTTCTTATTTGGGCTCAGCTCAGACTGAGAGAGGAATTTGTAGATAAATCGAGCGTAGAGAAGATGCAGGATGGCATGTTCAACTCCACCGATGTACACATCTACCGGCTGCATCACCGCAGGAGAGAATGGGGATGCCTTGTTGGCAGAGTCCAAGAACCGCAAGAAATACCAGGATGAGTCCACGAAGGTGTCCATGGTATCTGTGTCGCGTCGAGCGGGACCATTGCAACTGGGGCATGTTGTGTGCAGCCATTCTTCTGAGGATTCCAGGGGGTTTCCCTTCTTTCCCTTGAGCCACTCTCCTTCGATCTTCGGCAGCTGCACTGGAAGGTCCTTGTCAGGCACCGGCACAGGACCACAGTCCCCGCAGTGGATAATGGGAATGGGCGCACCCCAGTATCGCTGACGACTGATCAACCAATCCCGCAGACGCCAGCTCTCGACGAAAGCAGCCTGGCCGACCTGCTCCAGGTCATTGACAATCAATTTTGATGCCTCCTTGGAGTGTAATCCTTGGTACTTTCCGCAGCGCGAGGTCAGGAATCCCTCTTGAGTGAAAGCCTTTGTTTCTGATGGGACAACACTGCCGTTTTCCTCGCTGCCACTTGGCTCAGCCTCGATAACAATAGGGATCGAGTCGGGATTGACATTTTCCTTGAAGAACATCATGTCTCTGGTATCATGGCCCGGAACACCCATGACTGCTCCCTCGCCATAATCGCTAAGGACGTAAGGAGCCACGAAGACAGGAAGCTTCCTGAGCAAGTGGGGGGTTTCTGTATCGATCTTGCACAACGGATGAGACACCTCAATGTCGGGCAGCCGGTATCCTGCTTTGGAGTCCGGTGCAAGCGATGATGCGTCACTCAGGAATTTGCGAAGCGCCTCGTCTTTCTCCGCGGCCTTCAACACAATAGGATGATTCAACGAGAGTGCCAAATATTCCACACCATACAAAGTGTCTGGCCGGGTAGTGAATACATTCACATCGACTTGGTCATCCCGTCCGATGGTCACAGGGAATGTGACCTTGGCACCATAAGACTTCCCAAGCCAATTGCGTTGCATCGACAGGACACGCTCCGGCCACCCCCCGGCAAGAGAATCAAGGTCTTTCAGAAGTGCTTCCTTGAAATCAGTAATCTTAAAGAACCACTGCTTCAGGTTCAACTTCTCAACCTTAGCCCCAGACCTCCAGGAGAATCCATTGGCATCAACCTGGACAAAAAATTAGATCAAATCAAAAGTCACCCTCTGATCCCGACTCACCTGCTCATTTGCCAAAACAGTCTTATCGACAGGATCGTAATTAACCAACGCCTCCGCCTGATATGCCAAATTCTTTTGATACAACATCAAAAAGATGCGCTGAGTATGCTCATAGAAATCCGGGGAGCACGTAGCCAGTTCCTATCCATAAGTATCAATTAGCCATCCATCCCAACCAACCCGCCGAATCCAAGTAATCAACACAAACATACCCGATCCCAATCGAACTCGGCCGAAATGCACCTCAATTGCTCCTTCATTTTCGAAATATTCGCGTATGTCCACACCGCAGGATCAATCCCCCTCTCGATCGCCGCGTTCTCCGCCGGCAGTCCAAATGCGTCCCACCCCATAGGATGGAGCACGTCATGTCCGCGCATTTTATAGAACCGTGAGATCACATCGGAGATCGTGTATACGCGCAAATGGCCCATGTGCAGCGTCCCGGACGGGTATGGGAACATGGATAGGATGTAGGATTTGGGTTTCGCTGTTGCATTGGGTGTTGGGCGCGGCGCTGCGCGATCGCTTTCCCATTTTGCCTGCCATTTTTTGTCGAGTGCTGGCAGGTCCAGTCGGCGGGCTGAGGTGCTGGATAGTCGGGTTAGGGTATAGACTGGTGAGAGGGCTCGCAAGGTTGGACGCGCATGAATGCGGCCAGGCGCGATGGCGCTGGTTAATCGGAGTCGGGAGAGGGATTGCATGGCTGGCTGATCATTATGTGGCTGATATATTTGGAGATCGGAGTATTAATTGGAGTAATTGACCATGTCTGCGATTTGAAGGTGTGACTTGTTCCAATTGCGCATCTTCAAAACTTCCCCGGAGCCCGGGTAGCTTTAGCCCCGATTTGGACTAGCGCATCAGCACTTATACTTCCAAGGTTTGCACAATCTTTCGAGAAGTCTTGATGCCGAGGTCCTTTGTGATAATTGTAGGGAATTGATCTTTTGACAATGTTTTTCATGTTCAATGGATATACATATCCCGTATTGGAAATCACTATGTATCATACACTCTACTCTTTCCGATTCCTAGGTCTAAGTCTATATTCTCAAAATATCACCACTCCTATCAATGCCACCGCGGAAATGATCCGTAACTACTTTCCCGCCGAGAATAGTCTCCTCGACAAGCCCCTCCACATGCTTGGGCTCAATGCGGCCGTACCAAATCCCCTTACCCGCCAGCGGGTGAGGCTCTGAAGAAGTTCCCACCGTCATCTTCGGCGGGATATAGACAATCACATTGCCTGCATATTTATGTCCCCCAACATGGCTGATCAACCCGATATTAGCGTGGTTGGGGCCATCCACCGTGGTCCCATCACTGCCCGCGGAAGTGAATCCTCGCGCTTGCAACACGCGCTTGAACTCGCTTTCTAAGGCCGGGGCCATGACACCACAGCGCATGTCACGACCTCCATGTCCGCATATTAACACAGTCGGGGAGTGGCTGATGTCGATTACTCCCGGGAAGTTTGATGCTAGGTCCGGAGATCGGGTCATGTCTGCTTGTTTGGCTGGGGGAGAGAGGGAGTGCATGTCGTGGAGTCGTTCGGGGAGAAGATATGCGCGTACGAAGGTCGTTAGATCGGTTGTTTGGTCGGGAGATGAGGTCTTGTTCACGGGTATTGAGGGGATGTATTTGAAGCTGGGGAAGAGGAATGCCGAGGCAGAGGCGGGAGAGGAGCTTGCAGCTGGCGCAATAGACGAATTCGTAACCAAGACATTATTGAAAGGCTAAAGTGAGGAGAGCTCGTATCAGCAAGAGTTCGCGCATTCATTATCGGGCTATATGATCCACTTACATCAAGATATGGCCCGCCACGACCCAAAAGACTCTTCAATCCTCTCACGAGGTTGCCCCAGCCTTTGTTTTCGCCATCATTCTCAATGCGACTCGTCCAGTCCGGTTGTCCTGTGCAGATGAGAAGCTGCTGCGCGTAGGCAACCATCGTTCCGTTCAAGGCTTGTTCATGATCGATCGGTAACCCCTCCGGCAGGGCGGGCGTGGGTGGACAATTGCAGCTTGGTTCCGGACATATCTTGGTAACAGGGAAGGGAGGAGGGATTTCCAGGCGCACGCGGTGTCTGCTGCTACGCTGAGGGGTACTGGACAATAGGCGGATGATTTGGTAGTTGCGATAGGTTCGCCCGCTCCGGGCGCGCGTGAGCGATTGCGCGAGTATTGGTTGCATCAAAAGTTATGGCCTTGGATTATGGCCTTTGATAAATCGGTAGAAAGGGGATAAATTCAAAGGACACAATGTCCAGAAAATAAAAGAGAGGTGAATCTTGAAATGTCCGAGTGCCGAGTCCGAGAAATCGGATATTCGGAGATTATCAATCGCCGCCGTTGATTCGTTGGATCTGTAGATCTAAACAATTCCAATGTTATTCGACTATCTACTATAACATTTACAACATAGTTATTGTCGCAATATTCCCAATCGTCCTCATTATCACTGCCAATCAGAATCCCTTCCACAAATCGACCAACAAATTTTAATAATCTCGCGTTCGAGGAATATAATGAGCCCCCCAGAGTTGGTAAATCTCAGCATTAACGCAATTTATGGCGAACGACAACGACCGAGACGGATCAATCATTGGAATTGGAGTTCAGATCCTGGATTAATATATCAGTGGACACTTAGGGTGTTTAAGTTGAAACCCGCTAAGACAAATGCAAACTCCATCCGGGTTGATTTCGCTAGAAAAGGAAATCATCAGTCACTAGTAGAAAGGGCCTCAGTAATACTCGGGTATAATTGCTGTGAGATTAAAGTTGCAGCTCGATCTCCTTTTTTGAAGAAGAATGTGACAACAGCAGCCACAGTAGCGCCTGTGGAAGATCCCATGATCCCGATAAAAGGACCATGTCTCTCAAGAATATCAGAGAACAATGTTGGCATTTGAACCTGAATCTTTGGTAAATGAGCTTCCCTGATTTTCCATGGTATCTAATGATTCTGGCAGGCTGGTGTGCGCTGAGCATATATCTACTCGCGCAAGCAGACCCGCTTGGTTCCTTCGTTGTCTTGGACGATCCCAATTGAGGGTATCAAAATAAAATATGGTTCGATGGCAAGTCTTTGCAGGTCCTAAGTCTTCAGTTATGAAGGTCGTGTGTTGCAACCTCATGCCAGCTGAGGAACATGGTCTTCCTGCGGTTCAGGTTGCCCCAGGACAATTGTGCGGGATATTCAGCGCATACATGTTCGGAAGACGACCCTGTACTCACACAGAAATACCACAAGAAGGGTGATTATAATGAGCCTATGGTTCTCCTGTAAATGGCGAGGTTTTGTATGAAGTCTTTGCTGAGGTGGAGGCAGTTCACCAGTTGGTTGGCGGATCTGGCTCATTCGGGCTCGTCCGGGGCTGACTATGAATGTGTCAAATAGGACAGAGATGTCAATATGTGGTTATGTATGATTTTCGACGGGTTGAAGATTGTAAACTCTCTGGATTCTAAATGAAATCACTTCACGATTCCATATTGCTGGCGATAGCACGCGGAAACGGAAGTCCGAAGGTGACGAATCGAATTGAATGACCCCCGCACTGATCATGCGACAATACGATATGCGCCAAAGCCCCGAGCGGACCGTCACATCATGTCTGCAACTTCCAGCCAAATTTCATGCTGATTGTTTTGATCGGTTGCATGGATCGAAATTCGAGTAGGTAATTTTGGGATCGACGGTTGGTTGGAACGGTAGCTAGTATATCGTTCGTTGGCATTTCGCGAAAGTACAATGATGTACAGTCTTGTCTTCCTGCGACCGAAGGGTGGGTGTAACTATAACATCAGTCGTATCGAATATCTTCGAATAATTTTCGACAATCCAGAGATAATTGATCTGTGTTAGTTTCCCAAGACCCAACGTAGTACACCACGTCGCAGCAATTGAATCCAATGCCCGACCGGGGAGCAATCCGAATCAAAACATGCAATGCAGTTGTCTCTTGATCTGCAATCCGGTACTAACTGCGAGCAAACGCGTAGCGAAAAGAGAAACGATCAAGGTCTCCGACCCAGGAGAATTAAAAAAAAATCCACTCATCCTGCTTGATTCTGGATGGGGTCATGGTTTCCGTGTGTCTACAAAGTATGATCTGATCCGGAACGCCAGTGGACCTAGGATCTCCAAAACCTCCTCGCGAGGAGGCAATGTACATCATCCGTAGCCTCTGTAGGGAAGTAGCGGGGCCGGAGTTGGAGAAGGTAACATAGAGGCCGAATTTCGGCAGAAGAGCGGAAATTGTTCGGCATGGCTTCCGTAGGATGGATATGGGGTTCTGGGGGAAGTTGGGGTGTTTTAGTACCTTGTGAGAAAGAATTTCCATCAGCCTGCAGGTTGGAGATGCTGATTATTGTAACAATTGGGGGGATCAATTGGGGATGATACTGTATGAGTTGTATAGTTGTAGTTGGTCTGGTTTGGATTTACCCCTCATTATGTCAGCTCATTCTGTCAGTTACCCCGCAGCGGGGTAACACAGCTTTTTGGTGGGCTGACGGGTTGGGGATTAAGGGAGTAGGGGGGCTGGGAGATGAGAATAGTAGGAGAAGACTATTATAGTAAGGAGATAGAAATATTATATTGCTACTATGTAGTTTATGTATAAATGTACGCGATTGTATACTACAATGCTAGAAAAGTATCCCCGCACGTTCATCCCTTGAGAGAGCTTTCTAAGGTTAAACAATGTATTGGAATAGTACATAGTAATGTAATCATGTAGTATTATAGTGATAGGGACATAGTACTCCGTGCATTATGCTCTATACATGTGGATACATGGCAAGCTATGTGAGTCCAAATATGATTGGTTAAATTTATAAATGGTTGACACACCCGTGGAAATGTACAACCTGTTTCCTGTCCCTCGTGCGGAGAGATCTCCAAGTGGATTTCCAGTCCAGTCCGGCTTCTCCGTTGCGGCGTCCGACTTACCTTTGAGGGGATACACAAGGTGTTTGTAGAGAGAGAGGGGGATATATAACCAGCTCCATTTGCTGTTCGGTTTCATTCTTCTCACTCTATCCAACTATCATCCATCCGACTCTACTCTACCATTTTCTACCCTTCTTGTAAGTATATCTTTTACTATTTTCCCTCTCCTTCAATAGCCAAATCACATCTCTTGGCCTGCAAGGTTCCCCACTTCTCCTGGCTTAGAGCTTCCATGTTTTGTCCAGCGCCGCTTTTGGGCATTGACCTCATCAACTATCGACTACATATATATATGGATATAACAGACCACTGACTATTTTTCTCTAGCAACTTCTTGAAAATATTTCATAATCCTTCACAATGGTATTTATCCGCTCTCTTTCCCGTCAATTGCGACGGCCCTTCCTCTTGAGCTCTCTCAAGCCAACCGTTGCCTCCAACCCATTCACTCGGGTTTCACCTTTGGCTGGCTCTATTTCCGGTGCACGTACACTAACCGCGACTTCGAATCTTCAGGGCAAAGTTCTTTTGGTTCTCTACGATGTAAGTCATCCTCAACCCATACTATACATACTTCGATCGCTGACTCTGTGATATAGGGTGGTGAGCACTCCCAGCAGCAGCCTAAGCTGCTCGGTACCACCGAGAACGAGCTCGGCATCCGCAAGTGGCTCGAGGACCAGGGTCACACCCTGGTAACCACCTCCGACAAGGAGGGCGAGAACTCCACCTTTGACAAGGAGCTCGTCGACGCTGAAGTCATCATCACCACTCCGTTCGTTCTCCATCCCCGCACTTTCTAAAACTCGCCACTAATAACAAAACAGCTTCCACCCCGGTTACCTCACTGCTGAGCGTCTCGCCAAGGCCAAGAAGCTCAAGCTCGCCGTCACTGCCGGTATTGGTTCCGATCACGTTGACCTGAACGCCGCCAACACCACCAACGGCGGTATCACCGTTGCTGAGGTCACTGGCTCTAACGTCGTCTCCGTCGCTGAGCACGTCGTCATGACCATCCTCCTCCTCGTCCGCAACTTCGTCCCTGCCCACGAACAGATCAAGAACGGCGACTGGAACGTCGCTGCCGTCGCCAAGAACGAGTTCGACCTCGAGGGTAAGGTCGTCGGTACCGTCGCTGTCGGCCGTATCGGTGAGCGTGTCCTCCGCCGTCTCAAGCCCTTCGACTGCAAGGAGCTTCTCTACTACGACTACCAACCCCTCTCTGCCGAGGCTGAGAAGGAGATCGGTTGCCGTCGTGTTGAGAATCTCGAGGAGATGCTCGCCCAGTGTGACGTTGTCACCATCAACTGCCCCCTGCACGAGAAGACCCGCGGTCTCTTCAACAAGGACCTCATTTCTAAGATGAAGCCCGGTGCTTGGCTCGTCAACACCGCTCGCGGTGCCATCGTTGTCAAGGAGGATGTCGCTGAGGCCCTCAAGTCTGGCCACCTCCGCGGATACGGTGGTGATGTCTGGTTCCCCCAGCCCGCCCCCAAGGATCACCCTCTCCGCTACGCCGAGCACCCCTGGGGTGGCGGTAACGCTATGGTTCCCCACATGTCTGGTACCTCCATCGATGCGCAGGTCCGCTACGCCAACGGTACCAAGAACATTCTCGAAAGCTACTTCTCCGGCCGTGAGGACTACCGTCCTGAGGACTTGATTGTCCACAAGGGTGACTATGCCACCAAGGCCTACGGTCAGCGCAAGTAGAGAAAGTCCTTGTATGACGCAGTGTGAAGTATTCTCTTGCTGAATGACTTCTTTTTATATTTCATGTTTATATGTTCATAACAGTCCCATTGCTCAGAGCATGGGCGATGCTCAAAAAGGTAGCATCTTTTACGATACCAATGAAAAATATTTATAACCTTTACTTCTTTTCCACTTTTGACTGACTTAAATTTGAGATTTCTGTACTACATATGGAGTACGACGCAGAGTTGTGCATGATGATCGGTGGAGCTATGTCGATCTCACCAGATTGAGTCCAGCCCTTCGGTGGAGTCTAGAACGTGTAGGGTTGATATCTTTTTTTAGCCATTCTTCACGGCTAAGTATGATTGATAGCAATAGAGTCGAAATATGGGTTGTATATAATTTATATCAATTTCTAATAACTCAAGTCTATCTAAATGCAATTCCAAAAACGAAAGGCAAAACAACTCTATTCACAAAGTAGCCACGCTCGAAACCAAACACACAAACCCAGGCCATATAGGCTTTCCAAAACATCCCTAGACAAAAACCCCAACCCCGAGAATGCAGATATGTACATACAAACGCGATCTTCAACAAACTCAAAGCCTCCCTCCCCGTCCATGTCCACTCCGCTCACTCCCCTCTGAATCCGAATCACTATCATCCATAAACCCCTCTTCCAAATCCCGACTTAACCGACTCTCGGTATCAGCCAGGTTATCACGTCTCTGTTGTTCCAGTGTACCTCGCCTCACAGAATCCATATCCATCCCGACCAAGGCCTCCCCTTCCTCGTCGTCAATACTCTCCGTATCATGGTCGGCTATGTGTGCCCCCCATCGCCATCGAGAGGGAAGGAAGAAGTGCATTACTTTATCGGCTATGCGGTCACGTAGGGATAGTGTGTGTGCGGATATACTGTGTAGCGGGAGGTATTGCGAGTAGCGCTGATGATAACGGCGGAAGAAGGGGATTATCACGCAGGAGGCGAGGATATAAATTGATAGTGCGATTGCGGCTGGGATGAGGATTGTCTATTTGTGTAGGTTATTTGTTAGTTTGGGTTCCTTTTAATCTTAGTCGTGGACACAGTGGGTGCCTGGGGATGATGGTGGTGTGTGTGGTATGCGCGTCGAGATAGGGGGATTATGCGCGCACCTTAGCAAAGACACTTGTTGACCCCATGTTGGGTGCTGGAACACTAGGCTTTGCACCTAAGATAGGGTGGTAGAGTGGTGAGGTTTGAGGGTTGAAGGATTGCGGAGGTCCGGGGGTCCCACGGTTCCGAAGAGCACGCGTGGCAGAGGATCGGCAGATCGACAAGCGGCTCGGGATCTCAGTGTCGTCACTTTTGTCTTTGAATATGCTTTTATATATATCAAATCACTCCCTTCTTACTTAAATAGTAACTTAGAGAGAACTAGACTACAAGGTACACATATGTAATTAACCATCTTAACTATATTGTGACCTAATCCAAAGGCATTCTAATAGTATGATATTGGAAGGTCTATGCCGATGTTGGACAGCGAGTTTGCCTAGTCCCAGGGGCCGCTGCACCAGGGCTATTAAAGAGTATCGCGAACAGTTGCTGATAAATTCGAAGAGTCCTCTTGTTTTGCCTCTTTCTTATCCAGTCCCTCTGCTCATCACTTGCTAATATGAATAATCAACCGCAGGTAGAGCATCTGGGCAACTGTGACCCTGTTTATACCCAGCATGATATATTCTCTTTAGTAAATTCCTCATTAATTTTGGTCTATCCCTTTTCTTCCTCTTTGGATTTCACCGCAAATTGTTCAAATTTGAACTCCTTGGTTACACCCTGTTCTACCATATATATCTCACCATCTTCATTCTATTCACGGAACAACGAGGTGATTATTCTTCAAATGACACTCGATAGTTGACAATATGGGTAGATGCCGAACTTTCACCAATGGATGTTTCATTACATTTTCACACCTTGAAACTCCGTTCATTCCAAGTCCATGCTTTGGTAGACTTCCAGAGCCCCAGAGCTCCAGTATAAGCTTACGTGATCTTAACAATCACGTGCGCGGTCGGGGAGTTTCTCCGGGGCAAGCCCCCTAATATCAATAGACTGATTAGAAGAACGCTCGGGCTTTGATCCTGGCGTCAAACTGGACTTGACATTTGCAAAAAGCTTGCATGTTAATTTCCTTTTCTCCTATTTTGCTTTCCTTGTGGGGTGAGTGCCGTGAAGAAATATCCCTTACCCCTCAGTCTCACGCGACTCCGCCGTCGCAACGGGTATACTAACTAGCCAGGGAGGGACAAAACAGAGAGCCACTTTCGCCCAATTTGAATGTCATCGCCTTCTCCCATATCCCTTGCGATCGACAGCGCCTTATCGCAAAACCGCACATCCTCATTTAATACCGTTTCTGAGAGTATTGGAGGGGCCCTTATGCTGCGCACTGCCTCATCTTAGTGACGCCCGCCAAAATGCCAAGTTCACAAGCCGACAAATCCAGGCAAACATCGAGTGGAAAGTCATTCTTCGGCCGAAAATTGTACAAAGAGAAACCGACCGAGGAACGGTACGATAGTTATGCTGGTTCCTACGATAGCCTGGCACCTCCGCCAAGCGCCGCCGGCTCACGCTCGTCCCGCCATTCAAAGCGGTCTTCGATTCAATCGGTCGACTTGACCCATGATTTGGACCCAAGCAGTATCGCACACACCTCAGGTGTCATCACCTCCATCCCTTTTGAAAGCCTCCCTACCGATACTAGGACCCCGATTCCAATCGACAACATGGCCCGCCCTGGCTCATCGCGCCATGAGCCTTCGCCCCACCATCTGGGTAAAACTGGAGGTGATTTCCATCAATATCCGACTGTAACCTCTACGTCTGCGCCAAATGGGTACGCCTCGCATCCTTCTGGCCCTCGTCCGCCCCCGCACGGCTCAAACAATACCTTGACCAGCAGCAACTCCGGCGATAGAGGTACCAGACAACAACAGCAACAATGGGGACGACCAGGCAGCTCCGCAGCGAACAGTGGGCCTAACTACAACTCCTCGTCTATTGATTCGTCCTCCAACTCCCGCACATCCCTCGACCAAGCCAGCATCTACTCCTCCGTTTCTTCTAACACACGCGGTTCGAGCTACTTCTCCTCGGACAATTCCTCTCGCACCCTCACAACCTCGCATTCTAGTGATCGTACTGCTCTTCTCCCCAGCTCCAGTTCGGGACGCTTGTCAAATGCGGGGTCATCCTACCAGAACTCTGTACCCGCCGCCGTCCCCCGGCCACAAGATAACTACCTTACTCGACCGAGAGATGACCGCATTGTGGACCAGCTGTTTCTAGAGCTGATGCAGAAGCGAGGATGGCAAAATCTTCCCGAACAGGCCAAACGGCAGATGCTGTCATACCCCGCTTCAAAGAAATGGACATTGGTACACCAGGATCGCTTGACAGAGTTGCAAGGAGAGCAAAAAAGACGACAAAATGCGCGGCAAACCCATGGCCACGACGGTCTGTCTGGTTTGCTCGAACGTGCCGACGAAGAAGGTAGCCCGGAGTGGTATGTGAAGAAGGTGATGGATGATACCATTACATCCAAGCAGCTTGCTAGTTTAAGTGTCAGCTTGCGGACACAGCCAATCAGGTATGTAATGCCTCTTTTCTCGATATCGTACATATCACTAATAACCACACAGCTGGGTGAAAGCCTTTGTTGAAGCCCAAGGTCAAATTGCTTTAACAAATGTTCTCTTGAAGATCAACAGAAGAAAAGCCTCTGGTCCTGTCCCGGCTCCCCCGACAGGCGATAAGGATCTAGACCGGGAATACGATATTGCCAAATGTTTGAAAGGTCTCATGAACAACAAGTATGGCGCAGACGACGCTCTAGAGCATCAAAATGTGCTAGTTGCGCTCGTCAGCTCATTATCATCGCCACGCCTGAATACTCGCAAACTTGTCAGCGAAGTCCTCACTTTCTTGTGCCACTGGGGTGATGGACAAGGCCACCAAAAGGTTCTGCAATCTATGGACAAGGTCAAACATGATCACAACGAAACTGGTCGCTTCGATGCTTGGATGCGTATTGTTGAGGTCACCATCGACGGCCGTGGAAAGATGGGAAGTTTGGTCGGTGCCAGCGAAGAGTACCGCAGCGGAGGCATTGGCATGGAGAATCTCCTTATGGAGTACGCGGTCTCAACCATGATCCTCATCAATATGCTGGTGGATGGAGCAGAAACGGACCTCCAGCTGCGTTGCCACATTCGCGCCCAATTTACATCATGTGGAATCAAGCGTCTGTTGACGAAGATGGAGGGATTCCAGTATGAGGTTATCGATAAGCAAATCGAGCGTTTCCGCGAGAATGAGGCTATCGATTATGAGGATCTCCTCCAGCGGGAGGGCAGCAGTATGAAGGATAGCATTGAGGGCGAAGTCAAGGACATGAGCGATCCCATGCAAATTGTCGATGCAATCACATCCAAGATCAACGGCAGCCGGTCCCATGACTACTTCCTCTCGGCTATGCAGCATATGCTCCTCATTCGGGAGAACTCCGGCGAGGAAGGGCTGCGCATGTTCCAGCTGGTTGACGCCATGCTGAGCTACGTGGCCATGGACCGGAGGCTGCCCGACCTTGATCTTCGGCAGGGTCTGACCTTCACTGTGCAGAGTCTGCTAGACCGGCTGCACACGGATGCTGAGGCAAGACAGGTCTATGACGAGTCTCTTGAGGCCCGGCAGATTGCTGAAGCTGCCATTGCTGAGCGAGATGAGATGCGAGCGCAGGTTGAGCTCGGCGCAGAAGGCTTGGTTTTGAAATTGCAAAAGCAAATTGATGAACAGGCCGGTATTATCGAGCTGCAACAAAGACAAAATGAATCCTTCAAGGCCGAGGTTGCAGAAGTACAACGACTGCGTGCTCAGGAATTGCAGCGTAATGAGCTGGAAACCCGAGAACTATACCTCATGCTTCGAGATGCCCAGGATATCGCCGCTGCCAATGCCCGAAAGGCCAACAACCCTGAGACGGTGGAGGCAGATCCATCCCAGATGCCCGGTATCATGGACCGTGAACGACTCATGGAACGTCTGGAACGTCAACTCGAGCGGACTAAGACCCAGTTCAAGCTGGAGGGTAAGGTCTGGGGTCAGCATGGACCGTCTGATCGACTCCGTGAGCTGCGCGAGAAGATGGAAGGCGAGGGTGATGACAGTGATGACTTTGCTGAAACTACCCGCCGCAACCTCGACCCTGGTGCTTTGGGGTCTGTTTACCGCAAGCGCAGCCATCTCCCTACGATGGGCTCGACTCTGGAAGATGAGGAGGACATCCCACTAGATAGCAATGGCGAGCCAATGTACGAGAGGCCTCGTTTGGTGGAAATGCATCGTCCGCGTTTGGACCCTACCCAGGCTACCGGCTTCCTAGGCGAGCTTACTTCCAAGCTTCCCAGGTATGACGCTGAAGATCCCAATGCCGTTGAAGGGGAACAGGTGCCTAGGCCAGCAGACGATGAAGCTGCTACGAAGGCCATGCCACCTCCTCCCCCCTCCTCCAGGGGGCAAGATTGTTCCGCCGCCGGGAGTTATGGCTCTTCCCCCACCTCCGCCGCCAGGAGGCAAGATCCTTCCACCTCCACCTCCACCAGGGGGCTTCGCTCTTCCACCACCGCCTCCCCCGGGTGGAAAAGTTGGTCTGCCTCCTCCCCCACCGCCTGGCGGAATGGCTCTCCCACCGCCGCCTCCGCCAGGTGGTGCCAAGGGTATTCCTGGATTGCCGCCTCCACCTCCGCCCCCCGGTGGAAGGGTCGGATTGCCTCCGCCGCCGCCTCCAGGTGGTGGTGGAATGGTTCCACCCCCTCCCCCTATTCCTGGAGCCAAGGGGTTGATGATTCCCCCGCCCCCACCACCCAGCGCCGCCTTAGGTTCAGGCTGGAGACCGGCATACATGGTTGGAGATGTTTCGCCGTCTACAATCCACATGCCGTCCATTCGACCTAAGAAGAAGCTCAAGGCTTTGCATTGGGACAAGGTCGATACTCCTCAGGTGACTGTTTGGGCTGGTCACGCACCGACTCCTGAGCAGAAGGAAGAGAAATATACCGAGCTTGCCAAGAAGGGTGTCTTGGACGAGGTTGAGCGATTGTTCATGGCCAAAGAAACGAAGATATTTGGAGCCAGCACTGGTGCGAAGCAGCGCACTGCCAAGAAACAGATTATCTCGAACGATCTATCCAAGAACTTCCAGATTGCTCTGTCCAAGTTCTCTCAATACCCGGCCGAGGAGGTGACTCGCATGATCATCCACTGTGACAAGGATATTCTGGACAACAGTGTTGTTATGGACTTCTTGCAAAGAGATGAAATGTGCAGTATACCAGAGAACGTCGCCAAGCTCATGGCACCATATAGTAAGGATTGGACGGGCCCTGGCGCCGCTACTTCCGATCGTGAACAGGATCCCTCCGAAATCACTCGCGAGGATCAGATCTATCTCTACACTGCATTTGAGCTAAATCACTACTGGAAAGCAAGAAACAGAGCGCTTGCACTGACTCGCACCTATGAACCAGAGTACGAGCACATCTCTGCCAAGCTACAGGAAGTCGCACGAGTCAGCGAGTCCTTGCGAGACTCTGTCTCCTTGATGAACGTGCTCGGTCTGATTCTCGATATTGGAAACTTCATGAACGACGCCAACAAGCAGGCCCAGGGTTTCAAGCTGAGCTCCCTCGCCCGGCTGGGTATGGTGAAAGATGACAAGAATGAGACTACCTTCGCCGATCTGGTCGAGCGTATCGTGCGCAACCAGTACCCAGAGTGGGAAGGCTTCCTCGAGGAGATCAGCGGTGTTATTGGCCTGCAGAAGGTTAATGTCGATCAGCTCCGCACTGACGCTAACAAGTACATTGGCAACATTAAGAACGTACAGTCGAGCTTGGACGCTGGTAACCTGAGTGACCCTAAGAGGTTCCACCCCCAGGATCGTGTCAGCCAGGTCGTCCAGCGATCGATGAAGGACGCTAGACGGAAGGCTGAGCAGCTGCAGCTTTACTTGGATGAGATGGTGAAGGCCTACGATGATATCATGGTCTTCTACGGCGAAGACAGTGCAGACGAGAACGCTAGACGAGAGTTCTTTGCTAAGTTGAGCGCGTTCTTGATCGAGTGGAAGAAATCCAGAGAGAAGAACACATCCTTGGAGGAATCTAGAAGGCGTACAGAAGCATCCCTCGCTCGCAAGCGAATTAATGTCAACCTCGCCAACAACACTCCCACCGCGGAGGCCGCGCAATCACCTGCCTCCAGTGGTGCTATGGATTCATTACTTGAGAAGTTGCGTGCTGCGGCACCTCAAGCCAAGGATCAACGAGATCGCCGTCGTCGTGCTCGTCTAAAGGAGCGGCATAACGTCCGCGTAACGTCGGGCTCCAAGCCACCACCTGATTCGGGTGAGGCGGGAGAAGGCGAAGAGGGAGCCGAAAATACGGCCAATGGCGAAAAAAATGACGAGAACGGTCTTCTTAGCCCTCCGGTCACCGCAGATGAAGATGGCAAGGAAGCCCAAGTGTCTGAAGGCGAAGACGTTGCCGATCGTGCTGCCAGCCTGCTTCTCGGCCTGAGAAGTAATTCCGATGCAGGCGGTGGCGAGCGCCAGAGACGGAGAAGAGAGAGCGCAGATGAAGAGCGTCGTAATCGCCGCATGAGACGCCGCAATCCCGCCACAAGCGGGAGCAAAGATAGCGCGGATGGTTCTAGTGGCCTTGCTACAGTCCAAGAGCCTGCTTCTCCTGAGCAGACAGACTCGGTGATCGCAGACGACCAGCAACTACCCAGCCCAGCCAACGAGTCTCAACCCAGTGAGTCTCAACCCAGTGAGTCTCAGCCCAGTGAGTCTCAGCCCAGCGAGTCTCAGCCCAGCGAGTCTCAGCCTCCGCCTTCAATCGTCGTATCGGAGCAAGGCGAGTCATTATCACAGGATCCCTCGATTGATGGTTCTCCCCACAAACCAACTGATTTGTCGGATTGAGTCAATCACCGACAGCCGATTTAATTTAATGTTTTATCGATTCCCATTGGTGACGCATGAAGCCCAATTCAAATGGTCTCCATCGCCATCAACATCACCACTACCACTACAACCGCCCTCGATTGTATAATACCCATTCCCTACCTACACTACTCTTTGAGCCGCCCTCCTTGATTTGACGAGCCGAGCATGGTGTGATGATACCTTTCTTTATTTCTTCTTTTCCATTTCCTCCTAACACTATCCTTTCATGTGCAATCATTATCTCTTTTCTTTTCGTTATCTACACCCCGCATACCCTGACACCGACACCTTGTCTCTCTCTCTCCTTGTACATAATCTCTTTCCCCCTGTCTTCATCCAACGCTACCTGCCATGGAAATGTCGCCATGATTGGAGGGCGTATCATTGAATTGCATATTGAGCTTGATGTTCAATGTTTCCTGCATTGTCATCTTGTTCTTTACTTCCTACTTTCGGAGCGCAGGCGCGATCAAGTTTTATATCTGCTGTGTATCCTTGACTAGAGCCGCATTAGATGCACTGCTATTGCTTGTGCTTTTCAGGATCATTCAAATACTCGCAGTTAGACAAAATCTATGTTCTCGATCTCTTCAATGTTTCAATGTTGCCACACATGTAGTTCGTACCTGTATCTTGTATAGTCCTTATCGATCACGTGCATGCCTTATCGCTAGATAAACAAGGTTGGACCAACATTTGGAGATTTGAACATTCGAACTCTCTCAACATATACCAATATTTCGTTGGTTCAATCTTGCGCATGCGAGCATCTCGCCGAGTATTGCGTTGGGCTTCTCCCTTCAGCACATCTACAAACCAACCATGGCAAACGATATCAAATAAATCCTATATCCGACGTCATGGCTTTTTATCCGAATTGCCAGGCCCCCGGCGAACTCCCGGACAAGCTCGAGCGTTCTCGTCGACTCGCCCTACTAGATTCATGCTAGATGGAGACTCCACAATATATGCGCTCTCCACTGCAACCGGACGAGCAGCCATTGCAGTCGTGCGCGTATCAGGTCCCGCTTGTACCTCGGTATGATCTCGCAGGACAACCCTAAACCACTGAACTACTGGAACTAACAAAACACCATCTAGATATACAAAAGTCTCTGTCCAAACCACCCCCTCCCAAAACCCCGCTATGCATCCCTCCGCACCCTCTACGACCCAACCCAACCCCCAACCCCAAACACAATCCTCGACGCCGGCGCCCTAGTCCTCTACTTCCCCTCCCCCGAACCGCAACAGGCGAAGAAATCCTTGAACTCCACATCCACGGCGGACCGGCAATAACAAAAGCAGTCCTTTCAGCAATCGCCCAAACAAACACCCCAGAACAAACCGTCCGCTACGCTGAACCAGGCGAATTCACCCGTCGCGCTTTCATGAACGACCGTCTAAGTCTACCTCAGATTGAAGCACTCGGCGACACACTCTCCGCCGATACAGAGCAACAGCGCAGACTAGCCGTGCGTGGATCCAGCGATGCATTGCTGAACCGGTACGAACGGTGGAGACAGGGTCTGCTGTATGCGCGCGGTGAACTGGAGGCGTTGATTGATTTCTCTGAGGATCAGCATTTCGATGAGTCGACCGAGGAACTTGTTTCGTCTGTTGCGAGTCAGGTGTGCGCGCTGAGCGTGCAGATCGGTTTCCATATCGCTAATGCGTCGCGTGGGGAGTTGCTTCGGAATGGGATTCGGGTTGCGCTGTTAGGTGCGCCGAATGCCGGGAAGAGTTCGTTGCTTAATCGCGTTGTTGGGAAGGAGGCTGCTATTGTTAGTACTGAGCAGGGGACGACGAGAGATATTGTTGATGTTGGGGTTGATCTTGGGGGATGGTATTGTAAGCTTGGGGATATGGCGGGGATTCGGGCTGAGAGTGGCTCTGGGGATGGTGAGAGGGTTGTTATTGGGGCCGTTGAGAAAGAGGGGATTCGGAGGGCTAGAGAGAGGGCTTTGGAGTCCGATGTTGTTATTGTGGTTGTTTCGCTGGAAGATACAGCCGCTGGAGTCCGGTTGTTCGTTGAGCCCGAGGTGCTTGGTGCTGTTAATGACTGCATGGAGGCGGGAAAATGTCTTGTTGTCGCCATTAACAAGTGCGATAAACTACACTCTGCCTTGCAAAGTGGTGTGCCGCAGTCGTTGTCTGAGACCATCCACGACATCTTCCCTTCGGTCCCGGCAGACCGCGTGTTTGCCATTTCCTGCGAGGAAGCCAAGCGGGGAGCGTCGTCCCTCGATACCACTACAGACCCGGGGAATCTACAGGTCTTTTTACGTGGACTAATTACGACTTTCGAGCAGATTGCCTCGCCCCTTGGCGTGGATGGAGATGGAGGGTATGATCTTTCATATTGGGAAGATTCTCTAGGTGTCACTCATCGCCAAAGCTCTAATCTTCAAAGATGTCTTGATCATCTGGATGACTTCCTATCTCAAGCCTCTTCTGCTGAATGCCCTGATTCCTCACGCGAGAAAGAACTCGGCTCTCTTGATTTCCATGCTGAATCTGAAGTCGATATCGTCACCGCTGCGGAACACCTGCGCTTTGCGGCTGATATGCTGGCCAAGATCACAGGAAAAGGCGAAAGTGGAGATGTCGAGGATGTGCTGGGAGTTGTCTTTGAGAAGTAAGTTCTGGAGGATTTTGGTCTTGGTGTTGGTCCGGATGGTGAGCTGACTATGGTAGATTTTGTGTCGGCAAGTGAACAACCCAATTCAGGGATGGCTCCGACGATGAGGTTAACCTGCAACGCTGTCTCATGATAACCTCAAGTGTTCGGCAAGAGTCGTGATATGCACTAGTTGCAGGTTACAGTCGGGGTGATTGAAATGGTTGCCGAGGGTGCATTCTCCATGTACATTCCCAGCAGCCTAATTTTGGCCGGACAGAAGCTTGGGGCACTGGCGGTTGGCTGGGGCATTGTACCCTCCACGACCCATTACAGGAGGCAGCATGATGAATGATTTAGGCAGAGATAAATGCTGGAGTAGGTTCGAGGTGGTGTAGATAGGTGATGTGTCGACGTTGCAACAACCCGATGCGATGTATGAATAGTTCGATAGACTAATAATGTATACTATGATAAAAGCATGAACCAACAGCGACTAACAACCTGATACTTATAAGAACGCAAAAAGGACATCCTAAAATTGTCTGCCTTGGTTGCCGGGCCCCATTCATCATCCCAGGCACCCAGGAACGAACCTCCCCAGGCTCATTCCCGAAATCTACACTCCTATTGTCCTTGTCAAAGACGCAGAGAAGTCTGTCAAACATGAAAGGTCTATCTGAGTCAGGATCCGGATCGGGTCCCCGTAAAGGTCCCTTAGGCTACTTGCCGTTCGGTGTGTCTCAGATAGGCCAGATGTGTCTGATGCCGAAATATGGCAACATAGCACGCCGTAAATTATTACATTGAGGCTTGGAAGTTATTCTTGTCGTCATGGATGCTACGGTATCATGAGGAATTCTAATGCTGAGGCGAGCTTCAGCTGTAGTCCTATACCTATCGAAAGCCGAGTTTGAGGTTGAAACATGCTTCCTAGTGTGGATCATTATGATTACGCCCATTTTAGAGATTTCTATACTTGTGTCTGTATTTCTTTTTATTGTTTCTTTTGCTATTGGCTGTATTACCTCTTTATTTGTTATTCGACTAAGATATCGGGGGTTTGATGTTTCAATTGTAAAACTCATGTCAGATCTAAGAATAGCGAGCTGCATGGAGAATTCCTTCTAGAAGGATTGTAAATCCAATCAAAAATAGAACAGAAAAAGAAAGAGACAATCAAAGAGAAAAGTGCCCCGAGAATCAAATAAGAAACCCACGTTGTGCTTCTGCAGAACCCACAACGTCATCCCATTACCCTGTCGCCGGGGCTGACAAGTACCTTGCATCCCTGGGCAAGAATGTAACTGGACTATCTGGGCCATATTTGGGTTAAAAAAGAATAATAAAAAGCACTCTAGCTTATCCATAATAAGCTAATAGCCTGGTGGGGAGGGGTGAGGTGTAGAGTATACTATAGGCTGGATAACCACCGATGGCTGGTTGTGCAAGGTGTGCAGGATGTGCTATGAATAGCTTCATTATCCCTGTCTGTCTGTATGGCTTCTTGCTGTAAGGGTCTGTTTAGCTTTAGTCGGTGATACTTATATCCTGTTAAGGGTTTTGTCTAACTCATCTTTTTGTTTTGTGTTTCTTTCTTTGTGATATTACTTTAGTTTATCTATTGTTTACGCGTTGTCTCGTATATATTTTTGGAAAATTGCCCCCCAAAACCACTTCACAGTTGATCATATTTAATATAAAGAGCTTATCATTTTATTGTGCTACTTCAATAGAAACACTACTATATAAACAACAGGAAATGGAAGATAAAAGGTTGGAATGTTATTTGGCGATAGAAACTATTCTACCCACATTGCAGTATTGCATGCCGTTGCATTTCCGAACCAGAAACAAACCACAATGCCTCACCTCACTGTAGCCTACTTCTTCCTCCTAAAAAATAAAATAGAAACCATTAATATCTTCTTTCCATCTCTGAAACCGAGAAAACTGGTCCTCAAAGTCCCCAGAGCATACCAAACAACCCACCGCAATTTCAATGGCAGGTAGACATTGGTATTCACAACGAGAGAAGCCTAGTAGCTGACGTAGTCGGAGCCAGGACACTCGTAGTACTCAACATAAAAGTCACGGAGAGCACCGAGGCACTCAGAGGGGTTGAGGAGGTAAGAACAGGAAGGGTTCTGCTCGACATGGTGGTACAGGTGAGAGACCTGAGGGAACTGGGTACGGCATTGAAAACAGAAAAAGGGATTTTGGTCTGTAAGCTTGTTGCCATAGAATCCATATTCGGGAGTCTCAAAGGCGAGGGTGCGAATACGATCTCGCTTGACACAACGACCTTCTTCGAGGTGGTAGAGGAGGCCAGAAAATCCAATCCAGTTGGTTGGACAGAACCAGCATTCGTATATCGGGAGACCCAGAGGGTTTTCGAGGTCTTGACGTGCTGCCGGGTGCAGATACATCGTGACTGAGGGTGGGTGTGAAGAGTGTGAAGAGCGGTGGATGATTGGACGTGAATTGATGGTCGATGGTCGATGGTCGACGATGGAAGATAGACGAAAGGGGAAGGACGGTGATAGAAATTGAAAGAGTGAAAGAGAGAGAGAAGAAGAGGAAGATTTGGACTTGTGCTCGTTTTATAGTGAAAAAGGGTACTTGCTGTTTCGGGATGTATCTCGACTGTCTCTTACCACATCTTCTATTTGCCATTGAATTTTCACCGTCTCCTTTTCTCTGCTTATTATATATCGCTCTTCTCTTCTGAGTCTTTCTTACGTACCCTTCGCATCTTTGGTGGTTCTTAGACCTAGGCATATTCACATCAGCCCCTTTCAGCGTTTTATTAATATAGTGTATATGAAGTATATAAAATATATAGAGTTCAGATAGAAGATTCATATCATGGGTGTTATGATACTACATATCTACATCTATTACTTAGAAATAAACTCTTTAAAAATCGAGTTCTAAGATATTCGGTCACCGAATCCTTAGATCCATCTATGGGAGCATGGCTCGAACTATATCAAATAGCCATTGGGTTAACACTGACGAGTCCTACATATAGCCTTGCCTCATTCCATACATTCCTACTACCTTTCAACCTTCAGGTATTACAAGATACAATGTCGATAGTATTCCCATATATCAGTTTTTGACATATGGCCTATAGTGAGAGATCTATACCATAATCATAATCGATGTATATTTCTCAATTCAAATGAGTAGGTATTGATTGAACCAAAAAAAGCAAGTTTACTACTTCCTCGATATCCCTCAAACAAACTTATTGAAAGTATACTTCAGAGTCTCCCAACTTGCAAGCGCAATAGATCGAACCTGTCCGATCATCGAGCCACGATACCGCCACGCAAAATGACCAGCTATCCACGTTGATCCCACAACCGCAGCTAGAGCAAATCCACTGACAGCGTAGAGATCCCAGTTTTTAGCTTTAAAAGCAGACATACGCATATCGGCGGTCTGTAAGTGCATAGGTCGCAGTTCCTTGCCATCTTTGAACCGTAGCTCATTGTCATACATGAGTTCCTCGATAAGATCGGCGGCATGGTACTTGCGACGACTAGCAACATGAGCAATGCGCTGCAAGCGCAGTACATTCTGGCTGTATGTTTCCTTTTCAGAGCTGAGAATCTTTTTGGCTTTGTCGTAGATCTCGTCCGATGTAAAGTCAAACTTATTTAATGACTCGGCCACACCCCCTGCGACGAGCCGTGTGGAGTTTGCGATTTGGTCTGAGAAGATACCCATTGATAGCATTGGCTTGCCGTGATAAAGACCCTCGTTGGCACTAGATCCTCCACCGTGAGTGAAGTAGAGTTTGGTTGATTCGCTATCGAGGATGGCACGTTGAGGTGCGAAAAATGGGAAGACCCAATCTGGGTATTTGTTGTCGAGTAGATCACCCAGGGTAATTTCCTTCGAACCGCCGGTTTTGAAAGGGAAGGAGGCGCTGGGAAGTTTCCAGCTGTCAGTAGAAGGAGAGATTTATTCTCGTTAGTGGTGTAAGTTCTTACCTGCGGTCAAGATCTGCTCGGCACGTCTTGCCCATAGCCCAGATCACGCCATCGATCAATCCATCCTCTTTGAGCCGATTTACACCATCCAATATCTTGGCAGCATCCTCATGAGGCAGGATGATGTGAGTCCCAAGGGCAATATAAAGGACTGATCTGTGGCTGGCCAGGAATGCCCCACACTCCTGGTCTAGTGGTTGGTAGGTTGGACTCAAGAGAGGACCCACAGGAGCAGCGGTTGGAGGTAGGTCACGCGGGATCTCCAGCCCAAAGAAAGAGTTGACAAAGAAGAGATAGTCTGGTTTGCTGGGCTTGTGAGGGGGATGAAAGACACCGTTGTCACTTCGCATCTTTTGGCTCCATTTTCCTGCACGTATGATAGCTGGAAGATCCGGGACGAAGAAGATCTCATTCATAATTCGTAGCCACATTGGAGCATCTTCAGAGGTCATGGTCCCTGGAAGCTGGAAGCCTGGCTGCCCGGGGATGTACGAACAAGGCAACTGGAAGACAGGCATATTGGGAGCAACGATTGCCACTGGGAATTTGTACTCGAAGTGAATATCGCTGGCTGCTTCGACGAAGAAATCCGCAATTATCATGTCTGGACGAGTGACAGGATCATCCATGATCTTTTTGAGGCCATGGTAGGTTTGAGGCCAGAAGGAGTCAAATAGATATTTGGATCCCATGGCTTGTCCGATACCCTTGGAGATATCCCATGCCTGCATACGTCGATAGTGACCATCGAGTTGCTCGGCGGTTGGTCCGGGACCTAAGCGATGAAGCTTGGTGACAAAGTCATACCCGGATTTCACCCAGCCCTCTTGTCCCTCGAGTGTCGCAAATTCAATTTCGTGGCCACGGTCCGCGAGGACTCGGCCAATTTCCAGAACAGGAGCTGTGTTGGTTCTTTAGTGTTTATATCTGTCACATTTCGTGTTGTGAATTTTACCGGCATGCGTGAATCCCCCGGTGGTAACTACCAGCAAGATCTTTCGAGATGGATGTACTTGGGAGTGACTCATTGTGAGAGAATGCGAGATAATGAAGGAGATGGGAAAATAAGAGAGCAGAGGAATGAAGTATGCTCCCCAAAATCGGGACGGAAATGGCCCCCAAAATAACATCCTTGTCCTTCCCTCAGGCCACTACGGATTTCGGGGATTTTCAAACGAATCCCGCCGAATCGATTATTTTTGGAATATAGACGGCCATGTACTTGTTTCCTTACTCATGCTCTATAATTATATCTAGGTAGCTCTTTTAGTAGCCATTCTAAAGAGTTAATGAGGAAAATCTCGAGAGCTAAACCCAGCATTTGAATCTCTTTGCTGAGAACCAACCCTGAGATCACGATGTATGGGTTCCAAAGTCACTGTCTCGAGTCAGCGAAGCACTCAAATAGGATCTGTGCTTGTACTATGCCCTCTGTGCAGGGATATTAGGCAGCCGGAAGCTTCCGTCTGAGGCAGCGAGGCTTGCTTTCTTTCGTGATTTCACCTTGGTTCGATGTGTATAGTCCCTTTATCCTGACCTTTTTCAAGGAGCCACTTCTGAGAACAGGTGCGATAGGCCCATTTCCCGTCAAAAATGGAAAATCACAGCATCCCTCAGACTCTTGAGGGACCCCAAGCTATGGAAGAAAATTGACCTAAGCGGGTGACCTAAGCGGGCGGCCCATATCGCTGGCGCCCAAATTGGGATTTGGCAAATATGCTTCATCATGGCAGGGTTTGTGTCACTGCTCCATTTCCTTGTTCAAATAATGATGAGTTATATATTGGTGTAGCCTGTGAATTTGCCTCTTTCTGTCCGCACTAGAGACCACGATCGTTTCAACAGCTCTTCAGACGATATCCTGCGATTTACGGGATCTATCCAACTCGACATGGATTGTCGTCGCCTATCTTCTCACCTACAATGGTATATAATATGAGCTGTGTAATTTGGAACTAAGAATGAGATTTTACTATCCCAATCCTTATCTTTCGACTAGGGTTTCTTATTCTCTTGTCCAAGTTGACCGATATTTTGGGGCAAAAAGGCTTGCTCATTATGATACAGTGCATCTTTCTTATCTTCTCGGGACTTTGCGGTGCTCTTCTTGCCAATTACCAAAAGAGTGTTGGGGCTCTGCTATTTGTCTCGTCGGTTTTCACAGCTGTTGGAGTAGCCATATTTGGTACACTCTCGAGCGATACATCGAATTTTGAAACCAAGGCTTACGGGTTTGAGCTCCTTCTAGTCATCGGCCTGGGCCTCATGATGCCACCCATATTTTCTTCATCAAAGTCGAATACCACGATTCAGATTTTGGTAAGTACTAACACGGTACTATCCGGCCAACCCCTTCAAAAGAAAGTTACAGCCACACTAACCCGTCTCAATCAGCTGCGATAATGGGTGCAACCAATACTGCTCGAACGTTAGGCGGCTGTGTCGCCGTTGCCATGTGCTCTGCTATTCTTCATGCTGATTTCAAATCCCATCTCAAGTCATTCCTTTTCCCAAGTCAGATCGAGGCTGTCCCTAGCTCCACATCTGTTGTCTAGACCTTAACCGGCCAGGACAAGATCCAGCTACAGCGGGTTTACGGTAAAAGTTATAATACCCAATTTCGTGCATTATTGGCATTTGAAGGGCTTAATCTGTTTGCCACGGCTGTTCTGTTGTTTGAGCGGCGTAGGATGGCTCGGTCCAAGAGCTGACGGAATCGCGTTACCGGAAATGAACAATGAACTCGCTCTTTTAACTTGTAGGCGTTTATGTCCGGATGAAGTGCATCATTTGAGAGGAATGAAAAAGTGGCAGCTGCAGGTTCATGCGCGGGAGGGAAATAGGAAATGTCTCGGAGATTGTCCGTTCGGAGAATTAAACTTCTTTTACCCCGTGGGGTATTCTTCTTTAGCCGAAACACGTGTTTTCCCTCTTTTGTCATATCCCCTTTAATAACGCAGGTGGTGAAGTCGAGTCCTTGATATTTTGATGAGAACCCTCTACCTGTACTGTTTATCGATATTGTGTAGGTGCTGGGCCTGAAACATTCTCAATGCCACCCACGTCGAGCCATTCCGAGAGCGTCGACACGAATGGCCAGGAGTCACAGGATGCATCCAAGTTCCACGAGGATCTGCCCGCTTGCCAATTTTGCCGAAAGAAAAAATCGCGCTGCAGCCGGACTCAACCTTGTGTAGAATGCACCCGCTCTGGCGTTGAGTGTGTCTATGATGAGCGTCGCATGAAGCCCGGTCTCCGTACTGGCGCCATGGATCAACTTTATCGCCGTATGGAAACACTGGAGAATATGTTCCTAGGTCAGGAATTCCTCTGGCAACAAATGTGGAAGAAGATGTATCCGAATGAGGCTTTATCAGCGTCTAACGAGCGATCTACCAATATTGAAGATCTCGCTCGGCGACGAGATGAGCTCAAGTCCGCTTTGCTTCGCTCATCATCATCACTGGATCAGAGGGAGGAAGAAGCAGAAACACCTTCTCGTCCAACAAAAAGACGGCGTTGCGTGCCGACGACTGCGCCCTTTATTCCAGTTAGCGTGGATGACGACACAGACGGTCTTTTTTCGACTGAGATCATGACGGAGCTAGTAAGCTTCTATTTTGTTAATATCCACCCCTGGATACCGATTCTCCACGTGACAAGGTTTTGGGAGCGCATGCAATCTCCAGATGAGCGTCCCCGTATTTCCTGCATCCTTCATGCAATAATCGCTGTATGTGTACGTTTCTCCCAGAGCAAAGAACTGGACACAGAGACGAAGGCATCTGTCGCCGAGCAGAGCAGAAAAAGGGTCATATTGGCTAGCACCGATTGTTACTCGGTCGAGCATTTGCAGGCATTGATCATCATTGCATTTGAAACAGTGAGCCGTATAGCATGACCCTTTTATTCTTCTGCTCAACTAATTCTTCCTCATTTTGGCAGATTGAACGAGGACGTGGACCTTCGTCATGGTCTATCGTTGGCAGTACTATCGGTGCGGTAAATCAACTTCAGCTCGGCATCGAGGAGGATGTTTTATACCGTCCGACTAATTCGGGTGAGTCGTTGATTCGTCGGATGGTTTTCCTGCCTCCGTCAAGGTCTTGGAGTGAAGCGGAGGAGCGTCGGCGAATCTTTTGGGCTGTGTTTTTGATGGATCGCTTCTGCAGTGTATCCACGGGCCGGGAGGTAAGTCTGGCTAGTGATTTGAAACGTCGCCTCCCCTGTGAGGGAGCGGTCTGGGAGAAGGAGACAGAGGTTTGCGCGCCTTTTTTCGGCATCTCAGATTCGAAGGATACCGCAGCAACCTCATCACTTCTGAACAGTGGGGCGATAAATTCGGATGATCTCCCAATAGGTGGATTTGCGTACAATATTGAAGCTACTGAATCACTTACATTGGTCACAAATTTCTTTCTCGACCATCCGTTCATCGTTGCAGATGCCGAGAAAGCTCGGATTTGGATGATGAAATTCAAAGAGTTGGATCTGCGGCTCATCCAGTTCGTTCTGTATAGCTTCAAAATGTGCACGTGTGGCTTACTAACCGCCATGATATCCTCTATAGGTGGAAACTGTATCTTCCCCGAAGATGGCGAGAGGCATCCGTCCTGAATTCGGACGGGGTCATGGACCCGAACCTGACACTGGCACATATCACACATAATACCGCAGTCATCCTCCTTCATCAAGCAATTGCATACCCACCCCCTCACTGGAATAATTGCTCAATCAAGCTGCCATCTACCTCATCTGCCGAAACGTGCCTAGAGGCTGCCTCTGAGATCGCTACTATTGGGCAACAATTCCTGTCGTTATCGCCCATCTTTACCAACCCTCAATTTTCTTTCTGTCTGTTTATTGCTGGGAGAATGCTTCTAGCCCATGCAAGATACAACCAGGCCATTGTTCCACCTGCTCTCGATACTTTGATTGCCGGCCTTTTCGAAATCTCTCAGCGATGGACAGGAAGAAACGAGAATATAGGCTCAGCCGGTGACAATCTCGCCTCGACTTTCGCAAAAAGACTCGTGGATGCCCAAAATGACTCTAGTGCTGCCCGTCGCCCGAGCTTAGATATCAGGCAAACCGCATGTTGGGACGGAAGTAAGGAGCAACCCCCCGCGCAACTTCCTACCGACACATCGCCGTTTCAGCCTGGTATACACAAGTCCGGGGCTTCCAATGGAGAACATTATTCTGGAGACATGAGAAGACAGTCACCGCAAGAGCCGTATGGCTTGGATCCATTTAGTCTGGCCTTCCCACCACTCCCACCGTCTTTCCGGCAAGGCTATCCTATTTTCTCTGCATCAGACCCTCTCTCGGTATATGGACAATCTGATGTATATCAGGCAAACCAACAATTGGACATGCAGTCACGAGATCCGCGCCTTGGTATGTGGCAAGATGCCAACGCAGCATTTGGAAATGACATGACTCTCCAAGCCGACCTCGCGCAAGTTTTCAATCCTACCCCTAATTCTGGTCAGAGGATAAGTCGCTATGGTGTGGTAAATATCGAGAGCCAAGAGCCAGATAAGGCCTCAAGGGATTTCCCGACCGATAACATCAATGGGTGAAAGATTTAATTGTGTTCTCCGATCAAATGTATTATTCTGCATCTTCTAAGCTAATCTCCTATTCCCTTCTATTGCATTACTATCACACGATAGAAGACTCAAGACCCATTTCAAGTATCATGTTGCCAAAGAGCAAAAAGTAATAGTCCGCATATACCAGCCCATGGTTTGACCACCTTCTCGGTGCGAACTCATAGTTATTAATGGTGGCTCCACCCAGAATAGTTTCACATGCCTTGGGCGTAGTTCCAATATCATGCACAACTTGTAGAATATCGAAGCCGTCCCCAGTTTGCTCATGGATACAGCCATCTGGGTAAACTGGAACTTGTGATACAAGACGTCTAGTCTCAAACTGAAGAGTTTCATGACCCAGGAACATACCAACCACACTGTTGACGAGCTTTATCGACTGATGGAGGTAGTGCTTTGCCTCTTGGGTATCACTAAGCTCTTTGTAAATGAGAAGCATGCCACAAGCAGCGATCATAGCTGCAGACGTATCACGGGGACACGATTCTGTCACTGGTGCATTGAAATCCCAGTACGGCACTCCATCTGCTGGCAAATGCGCAATAAAGTAGTCTGCCAGGTCTTTGGCTATGCTCAGGAAGGACAAATCCCGAGTCCAATGGAAGGTCTGCATGAACCCCAAAATCCCCCATGCCTGTCCTCGAGCCCAGCAACTGTCATCACTATAGCCTTGGTTCGTGAATCGAGCTTTGACATCGCCGGTCTCCGTATCAACGTTCACGACATGGAATGTACTGTTGTCTTTCCGAATATGGTGTTTTTGTGTCGTGCGCGCATGTGCCAGCGCAATGTCATATAATGCGGAATTCGAAGTCTCCTTTGCAGCCCAGAAAAGGAGATCAAGGTTGAGCATGTTATCGATAATCACCAAAAAGTCCAAGGATGAATCTGTGAATTGGTATCGATTGGTAATGCAGGTGTCCCAGCTGCGCAAACACTGCGTAACTGTGTTGAACCGACTCGCAAGGGAGTGCGCGGCCATGACCAAAGTGCTGAACGCAGCTGGGTCCCGTTTCAGCTCCCAGGCTTTCATAGCCCATGGTGCAATCATAAACCCGACATCGTGTGTATCACGCTTAAGTGCGTTTTGATGAAGATTGGCAGTCCACCACCGACATAGGTGCTCGAGTTGGAGTGCGTGAGGTCTTATCTCGTCGACGGGTTTACGTAGAGACATCTTTCGATTATACCGAATCGACCGCTCGAGTAGAAGGTACATGGAACCGGGAAAGAAGCCCGATGTCCAGAAATCAAGGGTTCGGTAGACATAATTGCCTCTTTCGTCGGTATATTCCGGATAGAGCACGGGCGGGTTGGACTAGATATAGTCAGCTCTGGGTTTCTGAACCATGAGTACTTTGCTAGTAATGCTTACGCTTCTCAATGCGCGAGCAGCCACACGCCATATCTTTGCCTCGACAGACTCTGAAAAAAGTGCCTTTGTCACTCGCTCTGGTGATATCTGAGCTGTGCTGAAACCATTCACATCAGGGAACTCCCATGGTTCTGGACTGATCTTTGTAATCTGTTGAAAACATTTAGCGAAATACTATATGCAAGGAGAGTATTGGGTTCAAACCATACAGTGATGTTATTTTCTAGAGGCATTTTCGAATGATCCGGAAAGAGGTACACCAGAGTAGTTTGGCTATCGAATGACCGAAAAAAAATGACCAAATTACGATATTTTGAATTGAAACCAGATAGAAAGGAAATTAGATTGATGTAAAATATCGAGGTACTTATGAACAGTACTTAGATCCTAGCCTTCTAAGGTGAATCGTGGTACCCGGGAGTTGCTCCGGGACTTTTCCCGCCGGAGACTAGGCAACCGACTCCGGGGAGTGATAGTGATATACTACGGATCTATACAAACTAGAATGTGGATTTTTGGATGTGCAGGCATTGATTAAATTGGGTGTTGAATGTAGAGGAATTAGACATATGAGTTAGTGGCTTATTCGGTTGCAATACATTGAACGCCTCTCTCCCTTGAGCAATATATCAGATGCATATCAGATACATATCAGACACAATGGGGGAGGCTTACTAGCTTACTCACTCTTACAGCACCCACTTGCTAAGGGAAGCCAACCTTTTTTTTTGGCATCACATAGTAGGGAAGCCTATTAAGGGTAAAATCCCATTAGATAGTCAAAGAAACACAATACATGCACTCGGCGTGTCATTAATTCTATTCCTATAGTAGACCGTATCCTTTGGAATCTACACAATACTCAAAAATAGAAAGAGTTGTAATGCTGCTCATTGAAGCAGAGCACAAAGAAGGGGATTATCCTAGGGATAATTCATGACACGATGAACTTGACATTTTTGACGTGCTCATTGACAAACAAGGGAACAAAATCAGAGACCATGTACCACCTGGGTTTCTCCATTTGGTCAGAAATCACCTTGTCGTCGATCTTGAGGTTTTCAAAAGTAACATTCTCAACCCGTTGAGCCTCGTTATAACCCAGAATCAGCGATGGGTTGATGATTTTGGAGTCACGCGTGCACAAAGAAAGGTTTTTGAAAGTGACATTTCGAACCGCTCTCCCAGGAGCAGAACTCCACATCTTATTATGCATCACTCGGATATTGAACAGTTGGCCGCGGGTGATCCTTTCCACCCGGACATCCTCTGCATGGATATCTTGGATGAGGTTTGAATCGGCAGCATTGATAGCAATGCATCCTTGATACCACAGCTGGTTCTCCTCTTGGTCCAAGATATCAATGTTTCGGATCGTGACATTGCTGATTGTCTCGGGTTTGGCGCAGTTGCCATGTGTACCCATCATTATAGCGTGAGCTATGTCCGGGAGCAAAACGCAATTTTGGATGGTGATGTTTCGGGAATCACCATACCAGTCCCAGCGATGAGAATAGAGGGCAATGGTGTCGTCCGAATTGCGCAAAAAGCAATTTTCGATTATGATTTCAGATGAACAAAAGAAATCCACTCCATCTCCGTTGCCGGAAGATGAGAATGAGCGATATCTATTGATATGCACATTTGTGCATTCCCCCGCAGAGAGACTGAATCCGTTGGCCCCCAAGGATGTGACACCTTCCACATGAATATTGCTCGATTGGCTCATATGTATTGCGCCACCGTGCTCTCGATGGACATATCCACCCTGTGGACCGAGGATGAAGCCATGACCTCGCACAGCACTGTTGGAGACCCCGACAAAGTTTAGCCGGAAGTTGATGAATGCTCCACCCGCGATGTACACGGTAATACCGGATGGTACCATGAGATTGACTCCGTCCGTGATCCTCGAGTATGCTGATCCTTGATTCAAGCCTGGTCCGAAGTACCAGATATCTTTGGTATCTCCATTTGGGGCGTCTGCATCAATGGTGTTTGTGAGCAAGTGGAGGGCTTTCCACTTGTTGCCATTCAGTTCGAGCATCACATCTTGGGCACGATCCAAAGTGAATGTGATTACGTTGTCTTGCAACTCAGTCTTGATATCTCGCGAGGCTGGCCGTATCGCCGCCGAGTCAACTGAGCCTGGCGTATATGTAACCTTGACTCTCACAGGTCCATTGAAGTCAAAGGACGCGACAGCGATCGAGTGATGATTGAAGTCATTGCGGGTGACGTTCGCGTTGGCCACGTCAATAGCGTAGGCCGCAACTGGAGACCATTTTTCGGTGTCTATTTTTGGCTGCACATGAACGATGAAATCTTGATTGATCAAAAGATCCGGAGGACTATCATATGTTTGAATTGACGCCGAGGTCATGGTTGAGAATGGGGGGTTGTGTTGGGGAAAATGAGTATGGTGGGCATTATTACTTGTTAGGAATGACAATTTATCGGTGCTTTGGGTAGTTTGAGTAGTTTGAGTGCTTTAGGTGTAAACCTGACATTCATCGGAGATCGGAGGAAGTGAGGGAGGAACTCCGTGTCCACACCAAATTGGCAAAGAGGAGATCCCGTGAGATGGGGTTGTGTCCGGAGAATGTCCGGGACTTCCTCCGGCCACTAAACTTCGTCTTTGGCAAATGTGTGAGTGTCGGCTAATATGGGAATTGGGGATTGGGGATATAGATACCTGACTTCATCCAACTAGGATCTAATTATTCACCTATCCTAAACTACTTGAGCTATCTTACTATTTCATTCCGCATTATGGCGAAAGAAACCGAAATGGCCACCGTCGACCATGAGGAGGTGAAATCGAACTTGAATATGACCGACACATGCGAAGATGGCAACGAGAAGAAGGATCCCTACATGACCGACCCTATTCAAATAGATGCTGCCATGGACCGGCGACTTTTCTGGAAGATCACTCGTCGTGTCCTTGTCATCCAGGTCATCACCTATTTCTGTCAATCTTTAGACAAAGGCATCTTAAACTATGCCTCCATTATGGGTATCAAAAGTGATGCCCACCTGGTGGGCCAACAAGTGAGTTCCTCCATACTTCCCATTTCCAATCTACACCTAGCTAATAAATACTCAGTACTCATGGTTAGGGACAATCCTATATATTGGTATCCTATGCGGCGAGTATCCACAAAACTTGCTTCTACAGAAATTCCCCGTGGCGAAGACACTCGCTATCAATATCTTTATTTGGGGCGCCGTTGTAGCATGCTCAGCGGCATCAACCAACTTTGCGTCTCTCATGGCAGTCCGATTTCTGTTGGGATTCTTTGAGAGTTGTGTCCAGCCAGCAATGATGCTAGTGTAAGTGCAACGTTCAGTCCCCCCCTTTTTTTTTTTATTCAAGTGTTTATGGGTTAATGTTTTCACAGGACAGGAATGTGGTATAAGAGAGAAGAGCAATCCCTCTTGAACTCGATTTGGTATTGTATGAGTGGAGTGCAACTAATTGTATGTATGTCCTTTTTCTGGTTTATATATTAAGTGCTAATCCTCTCAGATCGGAGGCCTGCTAGGCTTTGGCGTCTCCCATTTCACAAATGGCCCGATTAAAAACTGGCAACTTCTGTTCCTGGTGCTCGGTCTCTTTAAATGTGTCTGGTCCATCGTTGTCGGCATTTTCCTTCCAGATAGTCCTCTCTCAGCCAAATGCTTTTCGGAAGATGACAAACGTTTAATGGTTGAACGAGTTCGACACAACGAGACGGGCATTGAGAATAAAAAATACAAGAAATACCAGGTGGTTGAAGCCCTCAAAGATATCCTGGTTTGGTGCTGTGTCATGCTCATCCTGGTTGCTAACTTGGTCATTGGCGGCCTGGGAGTATTCTCCAATCTCATCATCCAAAAGTTTGGGTTTACGCTTCTTCAAACCCAACTCCTCAATATTGCCCAGGGAGCTTGGAGCATAATAGTCATGATTGGATCTGCGTGGGCATCCCAGCGATTCCAGCAAACGTGCCTTGTGATGATAGTAAGTGTTTTGTCTCCAATGGAATTGCGATATTTGACTAATCAAAGAGTATAGTTGTATACAATCCCATCAATTATCGGTACAATTGTCATCCTAGTTGTTACCCCGACTCCATCAAACGCGGGGGAATGCTCATCGCGTTCTACTGCACACAATTTTTCCCCGCGCAAGGCAACATGATCATCTCGCTCATCACTCGGAATATTGCTGGACAAACAAAGAAGAGTTTTACGATGACCATGCTCTTTATTGGCTGGTCCGTTGGTAATCTGATTGCACCCCAGATTTTCCGGGATGGAGACGCTCCTCGCTATCTACATGGGTTCTTGACGCATGTCATAATCTATGCTATCTACATTGGCATAGTTATTTTAACCCGGGTGATTATCATGGCTAGGAACCGTTCCAAAGAACGGGCGACAAGTGAAATTTCTCACGACTTGGCTTTCCAGGATCTTACGGATCGTGAGAATCCAAATTTCCGTTACGTCTACTAATACAGAGATTGCGCGTATATCTACGAAATACAAACACAAGTCTCATATTCTTCATGCTCTTCCTTTAGTAGATAGAACGAGAACCTAGATTTTTGCTTGGGTGATCATTTATGGTTTAAAGGCAGTGTTGATATGATCCTTTACCAACTCAATTTGTGTCGTGGCCATCTGTTCATCTTAACTTTGTACTTCTTTCAGAGATGGTAGAAGCTGAATAATAATAATAATAATAATAATAATAATAGTAGTAGTAGATTTATTTCCCCAAGCTTCACCTAAGGCATTAACTATGTGCTTGTATCTCAGTCGCCTCCAGGGCTGCCTATCAAGCATTTATCCCAACAGTTATCTCCACAGTAATCACTTAGATTTATCTCAATGGGTGAGGGTTCGATTCACAGGAAATTCAAGAAACATGAATACATTCTTGCAGTTATGTGATACTATGCATCCGATTTAATCCGGTACAGCAAAGTACCGTGGCCAAACGCATCATAGCCCCCAGAATTAGGGCCATAATCACCACCGCCACCTTCAACACCCGCACTGATATTCTGATTAACATAATCCCGGTACTCCATTGACCACGACGCATTCAAATGCTTAACACCAGCATAGTGAGATGCAATTGCCTCGTATCCTGGTCGGACACTGAAGCGCTGCTTACTAGCCACAACACTCAGCAGGCCCTCCCAGCTAGTGTAAGGGGTGTAGGGAACGGTGTTGTTCGTGTTGTATTTAGCAACATATTCAGCTCTATAGCAGAAATTTATTAGTCGGTTTCTTTTCAAGGTTGTAAGAAAGGAGAGTCTCACGCATGGAGAATCTCGTGTTGGTATGTCGAGAAGAGGTCAACGCCTTGATTCCACCCCTGCTGTCCAATGACTCCCAGTAAAGCAATGCACAGGGTTGCATGGCCTTGATCACGACCGGATTCTTGGATTTCCATCAGTTGCTTGCCGCCATCCTCCGTGAAGTTGGCGATGGAAAAGTACGGCAGCGCGCCGTTGACGACCACACTACTATCTGGCAGGCCATATTGCCAGTAGTGAACAGCGTAGTTGTACATGGTTTGGTTATCGTTGAAGATTCCAATTGCCTGTAGAGAAGCAATATTGCACAAATCCCAATTCGCATAGTAAAAGTCTGTTTTGTAGTTGTGATGCTCGAGAAACTCAAAGTTGTATTTGGCAAATACATCGTTCAGCATATCGCCAAATATGGTCTGGTCGGCCTTTTTCCACCCAGGATACACACGGAGAAGCTCAGCTGCATTGGCAAATTGATAACCGTACAAGCCTGCTGCGAGAAATTTGTCTTCGGTGCCGTTGATATCACGGAGTGTCGAGCCCCAGTCGTTCAAAATTTGAACTGCGTGGTCAGCATAAGAAGTGTTACCTCCTATGAGCCAGCGGAGTGTGAGCTGATACGCTGAATGAGCGTCGCGGTATGCATCGCCATAGTTTTGGGCAGGGGTGGGCTGCCATGTAGCGTTGGTGCCGCGGACCAGAATCTCGTGAGGCTTTGGAAGCCATGTCGTTTGGGCCAATGTGGTAGACTCCAGATGCTGCCATGCACGAAACCATGGCTGAGCTTCGGCTTGCACGTATTTCTTTATTCTTTGGATATCTTGATTTGTGTGTAGTGCGCCTGGGTGAACAAACGGTTTCGCCTGGGCCACGGCACACCCCGTGGATAATAAAGTGAGACACGCGAGGATATTCTTGAAATGCATCATAGAGCTCTGGATACAAAGATGGAAAGGCAAGTGATTTGACCATCATTTGATTTATATATTTGAATATCAACATTGACATGTCCCCCGGATTTTCCCCGGGCTCTTCTCCGTGCTCTTCTCCGGGTCCGATCAGGTCATTGGGTATACTTCACTCCCCCGCATATAGTCGGGGCATATTGCCGTTTATTCGCCCTTGAGCGATAATGAGGCGTATTGAAATGGCAAGGAAAAAGTGGGGAAATAAAAAGGAAAAGGAAAATGGTGAACTATCCTATAGACATCAGGTCCCGTTTAGGATTAGAATCTACTATACGAATCTACTATACGAAATATACAACATACGACTCCGTACCCTGAGAAATCATTCTAAGGGTGACTCTGTCGACCTCCTGAGTGGGATTATCTCCATTATTTAGATTGAAAAGTTCGAGTTCGTGAGATTAATATGGGGTTGTCGATCGCAATTCCGGCTTGCATCTGCTTAAATCCAACGGGGCGAGCAGCCCCTTGGTTCGAAATCGAATCCACAGTCACTTTGTGTTTCAGATCTTATGTAACTCTTGTAACTCTTCTATGCAAATTTTCATTTCATTTAACTATGCTGTACGAAGTATTACTGAATGAACACATGGAGATACTGACGATCAGATTTGTGGACGCGCGTTCAGCCGGACAGTCTCCGACCTTTCTCCGTCACTTCTTGAAGGGTTGAATGGTTGGTGCATTTTATGTAGATCTCACCCGAGACAGGGGCAAGGTGAAGGTTTCTATGTTGTATGTCAATTTTTTTTGGCTTAATCTATTCCATACAGTATGTTGTCTATAATGGGGATGGATATGCGGACTTCGTCCAGGAGGTTCGACTATTTATTCAAACGACCAGCGCTGTGTACTTGGAATCTGTATTCTCAGTCACTCTGTCACCTCCAAGATGCCCACTTTTCTGTCTTATTTATCTCTTCTCTCCTTCGCGCTGTCTACAGCAGCCTTTGTTCACCCTGGGGCGCTTCACACCGCGTCGGATTTCGAGCGCATCCAGAAACACGTCGCCAACCAGGATGAACCTTGGAATACTACATGGACTCTATTGACTACGAGCGGTTATGCCCAGTCAACCTACCAGCCTAATCCCAAAGAGACGGTGTATCGAGGTGACAACGGCGTCGATGGGGAAAACTATCCGTCCCTGTACAAAGACACTGCCGCCGCATACCAACTTGCCGTGCGCTGGAAAATCTCCAACGATACGAGCTATGCAGATGCTGCGGTCAACATTCTGAATTCATGGGCTGCCACTCTGACCGCCATCGAGGGTACTAGCGACAAATTCCTGGCCTCTGGGATTTACGGGTACCAGATGGCCAATGCGGCAGAGCTGATGTCTGATTATTCTGGCTGGGACAGCAGTAACAAGACTGCTACTGCCACAATGTTGACGAATGTATTCGCCTCGATGAACACCCGGTTCATGGAAGAACATAATGGGCAAGATGATTATCATTACTATGCCAATTGGGATCAATGTAACCTCGCCTCTCTCCTTGCTATCGGTATCTTCACCGATAATCAGACCATGTATGATTACGCGTTGAACTATGTCCGCAACGGGCCTTCAAACGGGGCTTTGCCTGTTTTTGCGATTGCCAATTACACGGAATCTGGCTCAGACAAAGTCCTGACTCAAGGTCAAGAAGCTGGCCGGGACCAGGGCCATTCGACACTGGACATGGTGCTTCTCGGTGTCATAGCCCAGCAGGCGTTTAACCAGGGAGATGACCTTTTCGCCGAATACAGTAACGAAATTCTCAATGCGTCAGTATCCCGCAACAATATACCATTGGCGTAAGACATGATTATTGACTAAGCAATCTAGGGCTGAATATGTCGCCAAGTACAATGTTGGCTATGATGTGCCCTACACTCTGTACCAAAGCTACCAGGGAAATCAGACTGTCATTTCAAACGCTTCGCGGGGAACTGTTCGGCCCGGTTTCGAGCTGCTCTCTGCTCATTACGGCCAGATAAAGGGCCTCAACTCATCGTGGACAGATGCCTACCGGGACTTTGTGAATGCGAATTCCACGGACGGTGTTGAGGGAGGTGGTGGAAATTACGGCTCGACATCGGGTGGCTTTGATGTGCTTGGGTTTGGCTCTCTGCTATATCGGATTTCCTAGGGGAGATCATTGTTCTAGACAGGTCTCTGATGGAAAGCAAAAGAAAAACATTCATTTTCGCTTCACTTTAGGACCTCCCCTTCTATGTCCGATGAACCGAAAAGGATCATTGGGAAATGGGTTCTTCCAATCTTCAATAGGAGTGCTAATGGGAGTGCGTTTATCTCTTGTCGACTTCTCTTCTTCGCTCGGTTGCTTCTTGCGATCCTCATACTCACCCACAGAGGAGTTCAAATCCTCCAACCATGCAGGCCATACCTCATTTTCAACTTTAAGTTCCCGACGGAGACGTACAATATTGTTGCCCAATTCCCTTGCCTCATCACCCAATTTCCAACTCGCAAGTAATTTCATAAGCACAAATTGTGATTCCAAAAACTGTATGTTGTGAGTGCCATGCTCCTTGGTCACATCTTTCAAATCATTCCGGAAGTATATCAACGCCTCCTCTTTTTGGCCTGCTCGGCCATAGCAATCCAGGAGCTTAGATTTCCAATTCAACCCCTTGCTATATGCTTTGGTCGCGATTGCCTTCCGGAGAAAGTGAGCTGCCATCGTCCAATCCTGACTCAGAGAATAGCAATCAGCTAGCGAGGCGAAGGCGTAGGCCTCATTCGGAGTATTTGGTCCATGGAGACTCTGAGTCTGCGAAATCACATCCGTGAGGATGTTCACTGCTTCCGACTGCGTCTTGAGATCACGTCCCAGTAAATCACCAAGGACATATTGTACGGTGAGGAGATTCTCATGAAGTGCAAACGGATCTTTGAGCCTCACGTCTAAAGCCTGCCGTACGATTGAAATGGCTTTATCTCGGTGACCCTGCTCAAACGCAATTTCGGCGAGCATCACACAAACCGTGTAGTCTCTGGTACTGCGCCGTAATTTTTGGGCTTTGTGAAAGACGGATTCCGCCTCTTTAAATTCACAGTTATAAAACAGCCCGAATCCTAGGCAGCATTGGAAATCGCCATAGCTTGGATGGGATTGGGCCTGTTCTATAAGGGTGCGCGCGAGAAGAACCACAGCTGTCCAGTTCCCACGTATGACTTGATCCCTCAACTTGTCCACTTCGGGGAACTTTGCGTCCTGGGAATGCCTCCTCAGCCATAGATTGACCCCTAAACACAAGGGGCCAAGCACTGGGCTAGCTCTCATGTCTTTGTTTGGCTTCTTAGTATAACCCCACCAGCTGGCTATTGGTTCTTCTTGTATTGAAGATTCAAATCCTGTATCGCTAGGACGGCGAGTATTGCGAGTATCGTTAGGATGACTAGTGTCGCTATTATCACTAGTATCGCTGTAATCGCCGATATCAACATAGCCATCGTCGGTTGGTTTTCCTGGGGGAGGTCTGGGCTTCTTCGCCAGTTTTACTCTGGACTGAGTTTCATCAAAATTCTTGGGGCGAGTGGAGACCCAAGAGGGCTTGTCATCAGAACGGAGTTTGGAGGTCTGCTTTTTACTGGATCCGGGGCCATTGCGAGGTGAATTCGGTGTTGTGAATGTAAAGCTAGACGCTTCTTTACTTGGTACAAAGCTTGCCTCTTTGGGCTGAGCTCGATCAATAGAGCCCCGAGTTCCAAGAATTGAAGAGGGTTTGCCGTCAGAACAGAGTTCTGAGGTCTGCTTTTCACTGAATCTGGGGCCATTGTGAGGTGAAGTCGGTGTTGTGAATGTAAAGCTAGATGCTTCTTTGTTTGGTGCCAAATTTGTCTCTTTGGGCCGAACTCGATTAATAAAACCCTTTATTAAGCCCCGGGTTCTAGAGGTCGACGAGGGTGTGTCGTTAGAACCGACTTCAGGAGTCTTTCCCCCATTGAATTTGAAGTCACTAACAGGCAAAGTGGGTGATTTGATTGTGGTATTGGTGCCATGTCTTATTGGCATCACTGTCACATCTTCGGGCTGGGTTTTACCAAGAAAGCCCCAACTTCCCGAGGCCGAAGGGAATTTGATGTTGGAACCGACTTCTGGGGTGTTTTTTATACTGAATCTCGAGTCGCTAACAGGCAAAATGGGCGATTTGAGTGCGGAGTCGGTGCCGTTTCTTCCTGGCATCACTGTTGCATTTTTGGGCTGAGTGTTGTCAAGAAAACTCCAACTTCCAGAGGCCGAGGGCGATTTGATGTCAGAAGAGGCGTTTGATTTCTTGTTCTTGCTGGATCCGAAGCCACTCGCAGGCAAAACAGGTGATGTGTATGTGGAACTGACTTTCCCAATCGGTTTCAAAAGGGAAGAACTCTCTCGATATTCCCTCAGCCAGGGATGTTCCAAGGAACGATACGCACTCAAACGATCTTCTGGCTTGGGTGCAATTGTTTTTTTTAGAAAGTCCACACAATTGGCACCAGCCTTGTCAGTATCAATAGCAGATTCTGGGAACTTAGCCTGACCTCGGCCAAACTCAATCACATCAATAGTGCCTAGAAATGGGCGCTTTCCAGTGAGCATATAAAAGACAATGACACCAAATGACCAGATGTCAACAGCGCTGGTGTAATGTCCTGTTTGGTCATTTGAATAAAAGTATTCAGGGGCCGCCCACAAAGGGGTTCCGGCTTCGGTACGAAGGGACGTCAAATCTCCCAAAACCTGTTTGCAGAGTCCGAAGTCGCCGATCTTGATTCTCCAGGGTTGCGAGCTTACAACCAGCAGGTTCTGCAATTTCGCAGTTAGATACATCTCCCTCAGTGATTGTACATCACATTCATCGGGTTTACTTACCGCTGGCTTCAAGTCCCTGTGTGTAAAGCCTTCGGAATGCATAAAATAAAGTCCCTCCAAGATCTGAACGGCAATCTGTTGAGCCTCCAAAACAGGGAGTGGCTTGCCCAAGTGCTGCAAGTGCTGCAAGTGCTGTCCGAGGTCGCCGTTTTTGAAGTATTCCATGGCAATGAAGACGGTATCATCGGTGTGGAACCAGCCATACGACTCGACGAACAAGTCGTTGTACTAGCAGAGTAAGAAATGAGCCGTTAGCACAAGCAGCCATTGCAGAAGAGGTGATCAACCATCTATACCTTTTTCTGAGAGAAATTGAAGATCGCCTTGAGCTCGCGCTTGTACGTTTGATCCGTCACTCCACTCCTTGCAATCTCTTTCACTGCACGGAACTTATATTTGGCTGGTTGTCCAGCTTCGGAGGTTTGAACTTCAAGAACTTCAAGAAAGACTTTCCCTCCCCCGCCGGCCCCTATCCCCTGTTCTCTTCTCCACTTCTGAACTTCGGGCTGATGTTCTCCATCATGGCCCAGATCGAGGGAGACATGGATGGTATAGGGATGTTGAAATCGGTGGAAGAGCCTTTTCTTCTCGACCAACTCGGAGAGAGTATCCATCTTGAGACTGGGAAAGCCCAAGAACTCAAGATAATAACTTCCAAACCCAGAAACTCCGAAAATAAGCACGCCGTTGCCCCTCGTATTCGTTCTGAGTCCACACCAATCACATGGCAGTTTTGTAGACGAGGCGTTCAAGCTACTGCGTCCGAAATATCTTGGCTGCATCTTAGCGCGATCAGCCATCACCCATCAGCCCCCCCAGCCCCCAGCCCCAGCCCTAATGGGCACCAAAATATCATTGAGGGGCTACTCTATTAAAGGCTATTCAAGATTCAAGAAAAGAAAAAAAAATACAGCTGCAGGATAACGTCATACCCCTGATGTTTGGATAGTTCTTGACTCCAAATATCTTTTTACCCCAATGCTTTGTGGCCTCCTCGGGGACCTTCCGGGGTATGAAGGGGGCGTAAAGGCCGTTAGCTTCCCCGAAAGCCCGACGAGGCTGAGTGCGGTGCTGCAGGCGTTCTGAATAAGTTAGCACCACACACAGCCCAGGAGATATCTAATACATAGAGCTATTTCCAGCGAAATACTTATAATTAAACCGACAGTTTTCAAACCTGGAATATCCCAATGTCTGGCGTTGAATTAGGCTTAGCTGTGCTTTCCACGGCTGATCTCTGTTTGAAGTGAGTTGTATCTCATCCAGCCCGAGCTCCCTAAGTTGACTGACTCGTTTTAGATATGGAAGTATATTATTAGAAAGGTATCGTACCTTCAAAGGGGCCGAATCGGAAATCGACGACAAGATTCTTTCCATCGAACTTTTTCAAGTGAAAACTGAGTGCCAAATGGACTTCCTCAAGAATATATGGCATACTCTACCCTCCAAGTATCAGGACTGTCTGGGTCTTATCTATCCCAAGTTGCAAGGAAAGCTGCAAATTGCGGTTCAAGCCGTCGAAAAGATCTTAAAGAAACATGCGCCGGACAAAGGTTCTCTGGGCTGGTCAAAGCGCCTGTTGTACACCATGCGACTCAAAGAAACCATCGAGAGAACCATCGAAGATGTGAATGAATGGCAGAGGATATTCGAACCTACATGGTTTTTAGTACTGAGGGTCTCAGACTCAGCGGTCCGTACTGAGCTCCGTCGCAATGCTCAATCCTCTTCAGCTCTTACCCCAAGCTACCATCTCTGCAATTCATTAGAGAATAAAGTCAATGAAGATATAGGAATAACTCTATCGGCCAAGATTCTTCAAGGTGCACAGCGTTCAAATATCACATTCTCGGAGGCCTCTCTGGTTGTTATCCCAGGGAAAAGACCTATTCTCATCGATTCGGCAGAGTGTCAGACATCCAATATATCGGCATTCACTAAGGACGTCCGATACTTAGCGCAGAGGCTTCGAAATGCTGACCCACTCGTCTTCCAAATCCTCAATTGTGGCGGTATAATCCACGCTAAAGACACCCCTCAACATATATCCCGTTTCGACTTCGTCTTTCAGATCCCTAAAGGCATGGGACGACCACAGACCTTACGACAACTACTCCTCACAGGCTGTCAAACTTATCCTCTCAGCGACCGAGTGCGTATCGCAAACCAGCTGGCGAAATCGGTCAGTTTCGTCCACATGTACAGCCTTGTACATAAGAATATTCGACCCGAAACCATCATGATCCTCGAAGATGGACAGTCGGAGCTGGGCTCACTTTTTCTGACCGGATTCAAAATCTTCCGTATGGTGGGTGAGCAATCGGGGCGATTGGGGGACTCGGACTGGGCACGAAACATCTACCGTCATCCGCGGCGTCAAGGTCTATATCCCGAGGAGGACTATCGCATGCTGCATGACATTTATAGTCTCGGCGTTTGTTTGCTGGAAATTGGACTCTGGGAATCCTTGGTCCAATACGAATCTTTCTCGAATCATGGGGAGATGTACCTGTACCCGAACAAAGTCTTTCAAGCAAGCGGCACCAACCCACCCAACGTATATGCCAGTAAAGCACTATTCGAGGATCTCGCCAAGAACGTGCTCCCAGCTAAGATGGGGAAGATTTATGCGCAGGTCGTGTTGACTTGTCTTACCTATTACGATGAGGAGCAGGATGCTATAGTGGAGGGTGTGACATATATCGAAAGAGTGAGTTTTGACTTATGATCAAATGGTACGTCGCTGACTGGAGATAGGTATTGATGCGATTGGGGGAAATATCAGTCTAAGCCACTGAGTTGGCTTCAGGCCGGACGAGGGAAGAATGTTTTAATTTAAATTAACAGAAACATGTATTATGCCAATGTATAGTAACCTTGAGTGGTATGTAACTCCTCGGGTCGAGAATTCTGACGGGAAATATTATTATTTCTGTCCCTTCAAATGAGTGCGATTTATATACTTCGAAGACAAACACTGCAAAACAGTTACGTAATACAGCACGTGCCTCTTATGCCGATGTCGGTCTTCATCTGCTATATCTCACTACTTTGTACGGAGTACATATAGACTCTACCGAGTACAGAAAGAGCAATTGGATCTAGGAAGAGAATGAGGTCTTTTAATTCCCATCTATATATGTACATGTTACATATATGTATACCCTTGGGAGAACAACCATTCCATACTATACAACCTTGTATGTCGATCAACCCCGCCATTCCCACGTTGATCTCGAAATCTCGAATAGATTAGATCCTAGACAATTGTGATATGCCTAAGTCTATGTATTCTTAGTCCGTTCAACCCATTTTTAAGAAATAATTTTGCATCTTCAACTTCCGAAATAGTGAATAGTGACTCAATGGCCCATACCGAATTAACTCATACCCCGCCATAGTTAGGATGGACCTATAAAACAGTCAATTCCACCTATAAACGTAGATCCGGTGAAAATATTCTACTGCACGTTCAAATTCTAATAAATCCTGTCATTTGAACATATAATAAGCCATATCCCTTCATACTTTTCCTCCAAGGTTGATCCACTGCGGTCCACACTTTTGAGGTTTTTCTCTCCCGCTTCTCTCTTTCTCTTTTACCTCAGTCCACCTCAATTAATCACATCATGCCTTCCCGACAAGAAGTCTCCTACTTTGGAGCTGGTCCAGCTCCCCTCCCAACTTCGGTCGTCGAAGCCGGCGCAAAGGCATTCGTCAACTTCAACGATACCGGACTCGGACTCGGCGAGATCTCCCACCGCTCCCCCGCCGCCAACAAGATCCTCAACGATGCCAAAGCAAACCTCTCCACTCTCCTCGACATCCCTGATAACTATGAGGTCCTGTTCATGCAGGCCGGAGGCAGTGGCGGGTTCAGCGCTGTCGTGCAGAACTTGGTCCCCGTCTGGATTGAGCGCCGCCGCCGCAGGGCCGAGGCCGACGTGAAGAAGGCACAGCCCGATGCGGAACAGGCTCAGGTTGACGAATTGGTCTTCCAGAGATTGCAGAAGGAGGTCGACGAGGAGTTGAAGCTGGATTACCTCGTGACTGGATCTTGGTCGCTCAAGGCTGCCCAGGAAGCGAGCAGAATGATCGGTTCGAAATACGTCAATATTGCTCTTGATGCTCGCAAGGCCAACAATGGCAAATTTGGAAAAATCCCTGCTGAGGACTCCTGGTCGTTGACTCCTACCAAGAAGGAGGGCGGCAAGGGTTCGGCGTTTGTCTACTTCTGCGACAACGAGACCGTCGATGGTGTCGAATTCCAGCAGCACCCCAAGTCATTGGAGGCTCAGGGTCAGGATCCCGAAGATGAGCGTCTCGTCGTCGCCGATTTGAGCTCCAACTTCATCAGCCGCAAGGTTGATGTCAGTAAATACGCTGTCCTTTTCGTACGTTGCCCCCCCCTCTCGTTATGGGACTAGTAAACTAACAATCTATACAGGGTGGTGCACAGAAGAATATCGGTGTTGCCGGTATCTCCATTGCCATCGTTCGCAAGGATCTCCTCCCTCCCCAGACCGCGACTCCTCCCCCTGCTCTCCTCCATCGGTTGAACATTGGCGGTCTCCCCGGCTCAATCGTTCTCGACTACGCAACCCTCGCAAAGAACAACTCCCTCTACAACACCCTCCCCATCTTCAACCTTTGGATTGCCGGTCAGGTCATGGCCGACCTGGTGGCCCAGTTTGGCGCCCAAAAGGTCAGCGGGCAAGAGGAAATCGCCAAAAAGAAGGCGCAGCTTATCTACGGTGCTTTGGACAAGTTCCCTCAAGTGTACCAGGTTGTCCCTGATGTTAGCGTCCGCAGCCGCATGAACATCTGCTTCCGTGTCAGCGGTGGTGATGATGCGAAGGAAAAGGAGTTCATCGCTGGCGCTGAGAAGCGTCTTCTCCAGGGCCTCAAGGGCCACCGCAGTGTAGGCGGTATGCGTGCCAGCAACTACAATGCCGTTCCATTGGAGAACGTGCAGAAGTTGGTGAAGTACCTCGAGGACTTTGCTACAGAACAGTAGATTGCGTTTGGATATAAAATCGGTGTTTGAGCGAATTCAACCTGGGGCTTTGGGCCAGGAATGTGTGATGGGTAACGAAATAGGACGCTAGAATGTGTCCAGGACAGTTGCGACTGTTTATTCAACATAACTCCCAGTATATCCATGCTATATATATGCTTTAATGACAAAAGGATTCCGATATTGGTACAAAATGGTTCAAAAGCCCAAGAGAAAGTAGTCAGAGCTTCCACACTCCCCAGTCTTTGAGATCAAGTTCCTTGATGACTCCTTTTAGGGGGCCCTGGAGCTCCTGGCCTTGTGCCCACACCTTGGGCCCAGCCATGTAGCTAATGAATCCCTCAGGACCGGAAACCAAAATCAACTTGCTCTTGCTCTTGCGAGAGTCATTCGTTGAAGCTGGTGCGATAGCACCTCGGATATCTTCCTTTCTAATGAACGTGTTCTCCTCGTCCAAATAGTAATCCACAGTGACCTGTCCAGGATACTGAGACTTGAGCGCCTCTAGCTCTCGCACAATAATAGAACTGCCTTCTGTCCGCACAACATCCACGGCATTTTCCGACGTAGTATCCTGACTCTTCGGCGAGCCAAACCACCCAGAGAACCAGCCCCGGCGTGGCTGCGGCTTCAGCGAGTCACTGTGACCACCAGCGCAGTCATCCTTCAGCCGATTCGCCCACAAGATGTGGATCTTCGGCCGACGTTCAGTGTGATTGCGATTCAAAAGAGAATATGCAGCCTGCAGAGCCGGCGCAATCCCCGTCCCACCAGCAATAAAGAGAATATCCTCCGTTTCTTTCGGTATCGCGCATTCAATCTTGGGTCCACGCATCTCGACATCGGCGCCTACGTCGATGTTATGCAGATAGCGCGAAACCTCTCCAAAGGGATCTTTCCGAATAAAGAACCGTAGGCAGCCCTCATTCTCATCGTCGACGCTTAGCGATGTCGCCGCTGTCGTGGGTAGTGGCGTGTAATCTCGTCCGATTTGTAATTGTGGTTGTTTGAACATCACACTCCAGACTCCTGTTTGCCATGCTTCCTCGTAAACATCGTAGTTGCTGTCGCTGGGTTTGCGTGGTCGCAGCGTGAAGAGGCTGCTGGTTGCTGACACGGGCTCGCGTGATACAAGACTGTATTTGGTAAATGTTTCAGGGTTTAAGGTTGCGGAGGATGTGTTTTGAGATCGGATATAGGCGCCTGCGCCTGCTGCTGTTGCGCCCACGAAGACGATGCTTAGCCAGCGGCGTGAGTTGGAACGGGAGGACTTTGGTGACGTTGAGGGTGCCGAGGTTGAAGCATAGCGTACAGGCCGAGCTACAGCTCCAAGACCTTGGCTGCTTCTACGGCATAAAGAGGATAGGTTGTTCATGTGGAAGCGTAATTGAAGAGAAAAAGAAATCGCGGGGGCGGAAGTCCGAAGGGTCGAGGCTAAGAGAGAGCCGATTGGGCGATCGACAAGAAAATGCACCCCTTTAGCGGCTTCTTCTTCTTCACTTCAACTCACTTTGGAGATTTCTCATCTCTACGGATTTGACATTCTCGACATTCTCCGTATTCTCTTCGGGCAATGGAGACTCCCCTTGGCCACTCCTGACGACATACCTTTCCGCCATCCTCCCCTCTTTCTCTCCTTGACGACCTATAGACGCTAGACACGCTAGACACAAAAAGAATATGTCGAATACATATCAAGGCAACAAGAATGGCAGCCTTGCCGCGCCTCGAGATTCACTAGAACTCGCCTCCCTCGCATCCTCATCCCCCGGCTCCGTAGGCGGCTCATCACGCTCCTCTTCCCCCGACGGCATCTCCTCATCTTCCCCCGACGGCATCTCCTCATCCCGCAAGCTCTCCCTCGAGGACGAAGACCCCCTCGCAGAATCGCATACAGATGCGGAGCTAGGAACAGGCCGCCACAGAGCTCAGAGCTCATATTCCATATCCTCAGCTTTCGACTTCGGGGGCACTCTATTCCCGCTGTCGCAAACACAAGGTGGCTACGCGCCCCTAGGTACTCCGTCCGCGGACAGACCAGCATTCACAGATGGATCGCTGGAGCGGAATAAAACATTGACATACCTGAATGGACTGTCACTCATTGTCGGGCTGATTATTGGATCTGGTATCTTCTCGTCGCCGAGTCAGGTCAATGCCAACGCGGGGTCGCCGGGCGCCTCGCTCATCGTTTGGGCCGTGGCTGGTCTATTGGCTTGGACAGGGGCTGCGAGCTATGCAGAGCTGGGAGGGGCGATTCCATTGAATGGAGGCTCACAGATCTATCTGTCCAAGATCTTTGGAGAGCTGACGGGCTTCCTTTTTGCATGGTGCGCCGTGTTAGTACTGAAACCTGGCTCTGCAGCGATTATCTCTCTCATTTTTGGCGAGTATGTCGTTCGCGCATTCGTGGGTGCCGATGTGGGCGATGTTAATCCTTGGATCAATAAGGGTGTTGCATTTGGAGGGCTTTTGGCAGTGACTCTGCTCAACTGCATCTCCACTAAGTTCGCCACACGCATTGGTGATTTCTTCATGTTCTTCAAGTTCGTTGCTCTGCTGGGTGTCACCATCATTGGCATTATAGTCGCTGTGACTGGCTTCTCGGCTGGAGGAAACGCAAACGAAGAATGGAAGACCACAGGATGGTTCGAGGGAACCAACACCGAGATCTCTGATTTTGCAGTGGCCCTGTATGCAGGTCTCTGGGCATTTGACGGCTGGGACAATGTAAGTTGAGACTAAACCATCTCTAAAATGCTCCTACTCACACATTTTAGACCAACTATGTGACAGGCGAATTCAAAAACCCAAACCGCGATCTGCCACGAGTTATCCACACGGCGATGCCACTTGTCATCCTATCCTATCTGCTTGCCAATGTCTCATATTTCCTTGTTCTCCCTCACTCAACCATTGAGGCGAGCAACACTGTCGCCGTACAATTTGGCGCAAAAGTATTCGGCGCCGCCGGAGCTCTGATTCTAGCCCTCGTCGTCTCAGCCAGCTGCTTCGGAGCCCTCAACGCAACCACCTTCACAAGCGGCCGACTAGTCTACGCAGCCGGAAAAGAAGGCTATCTCCCCTCGATATTTGGCCGCATCGGTCTCCACGCCTCCCCCTCGCAAGGCCCTCCAGCAAGCAGCCGACTACGTCGCCGCTCCTGGGCCCGCAAGTCCCTCTCCCGTCTCTTCGGCGATGAATCCAGACTCGGCTTCACACCGATCTACGCCATGGCCTTTAACAGTGCCCTGACTGCCATCTACATCGTTGTCGGCGAGTTCGGCACCCTCGTCACTTTCTACGGTGTAGCCGGATACACCTTCTACTTCCTCACCGTTCTTGGCCTGATCGTCCTCCGTATCCGTGAACCCCAGCTGGAACGTCCCTACCGCACTTGGATCACCACACCCATCATCTTCTGCTGCGTGAGCCTGTTCCTTCTCAGTCGGGCTGTTATCTCCGAGCCCCTGCAAACCCTCATCGTCGTCGCGTTCATCATCACCGGCGTACCGGTCTACTACTGGCGTATCTACCAGCGAGATGGTCGGATCGATCTTCCCAGCTGGAAATTCTGGAAACGAGGTTCTCGATAGGTTCGGGAAAACTCTCCGCCCGCTCCGTTCTTTTTTTGCTCTTATGATTGTGATACCCATGCATATATAGCTGGGGTGTATGGTACGAAGTGAAATCTGTGCTTGGTGTTTGTGTGTTTTGTATTCGCGCTTGCAATGGAAGCCTGTTTGGCGACGATGTGATGACCTGGCTCTAGGCGGGTGCATTTTGATTGCTTTATCTTCTTGCTGGTTTCAAGATGCCCCATGCCGCATCTGCTTCTACCCTGTTTTATTACTAAGATCTACTGCGCTGCATACTATACATGTCGTGCATACTAACTATATATAATGTTCATAATATTTGCATATTGCATTTCTTCATACACCAAGTCCATCCCAAATAGAAGCTCGCTCGAGGACCGCAGCTGGCTGTTCATCATTTGCTTCAGCGTCAAACTCCGCGAAGAATAGTGGTCCCAAGCAATGATCCGCTGGGTGGTAGATGCGTGTAGATATGACCGTTCTATCATTGACAAACACTTCCAACACACTGGCGTCAAAGTAGGCGTGTACTCGAAGTGTCTCCTCAACCTCTTCCCCATGTTCATTCAGGAAAGTAAATAGCGTGTGCGGAGCAGTTTCATGGCCGTGGTTTATTTCGGCGTTGTGAATCAGTGGTCGATGGATTTCGAAGGTTTCACTTCGTGGATCCCAGGAAAGTGTAGTACAATCTTGACCATCTAGAAAAACAATATCAGTATATATACGATAGACCCAGGGGACCAGAATCACTGTCTTACCAGAAGTGTGTGGAATCCTGATACCCACGCGGGCACAAGATTTACCAACGGAAAATTCAGCGTCGATTTCCCATTTAGATGTTTCTAGCAGCATAGCACTTTGTGAAGGTGATGTAGACAGAGCTACCCCAGCGAGCTGGCTCTCCCGGGCACTTTGTCTCAGCCGCGTGAGTCGGCTATCCGGGCTGATCTTCATGGTATGAATGGTGAAGGTACCACGTGCATCGGGGACGGCGTCGAGTGAAGTAATCGAACTCAACTGAGAGATTCGTGCCTGCTTGACATTTTTCAATGTCATCAATCCCACCACACGAGGAAGAGAAACCAAGCCGCTGAATCCTTGGCGATGGCGCAGAGAGTCGGGTAGGTCCTCTTCCGTGATCCAGCCATAGACGATACGTTGTGAGGTTTGCGGGTCGTAGAATGAGTTGGCCGCATAGTAGCAGCCGTGATCGAAGATACCAGAGAATGCATATGAGGCTAGGGGACTGTCTGTGGAGGTAGATTTCTTTTCCCCGTTGGATTTGATAGACATCCAGAGCTGGGCTCGGGGTACTCGTTTCTGGCGTGCTTCTTGAACCCCATCTTGGTTTGAGCTATCCAACGGTACACAGCCTTCGGCTCCCATGATGATGAAGTCCCGAGAATTGCCAGTGTCATTGCTCAGGGTCATCAGATTAACGACCTCCCAGTTCACGCCGTAGTCGCCAGACCAGCGAGATGGTCGTAGATTGAGACCGACATCCATCAACGGGCCAATGAAATCCCATTTGGTAAGATCTGTTGCTTGAACAGTGTACACAAAGACCGTAGGGGTTTTATTGGCGATTCCTCCCGATATAAAGCCATATAGTGTTGACGGTGTGTGTTTGGAAAGAGGTCCATCGGCCCAAGTAGTGAGCCAGGGATCTCTCCAGCCCGTCACGTTAAGATGTGCAGGTGGGCCAGGGAGGACCGGGTTGCAATTTTGGCGTTCCCAGGTCTCGCCTCCATCTTGCGAAACAGCTAAACTGAGAGTCTCACTTCCGAATGTATATGGTAACGTATAATGAATTGGGAGATGTCTCACAGAGGTGTATATTATTGTGAGAGCTCCTGGCTGTCCGGAGATACCGGTTGGCTGTAGACATCCCGTAAAGACTCCCAAGCGATCGTATTCAACAGAGGGTGTCAAGATAGGATCAGTAGATGTCTTCCATGACACCAGGTCTGGGGATGTAGCATGGCCCCAGGACATATTGCCCCAATCATTCCCGTGCGGGTTCCATTGAAAGCTCAAATGGTATAACCCTGTTTCTGGATCGTATCCTAATCCAGAAGGGTCATTCATCCATCCTGCTGGCGCTGTGACATGAAATGATGGTTTCCATTGTGAAGGATTCTGAGGTAATTTCTTCTCTTCATGAGTTTTGCAAGGAGATTTCCCAGTGTTTTGCTGATGTTGAAGGACAAGCAAGTCAGACTCTGTAATGACAGGAGCAGACATGTTCAATATTGGATCTGATTGCAAAAATAATAAAAAAATGGACTCGTCGTCGGACCAAGTGGAGATGTAGTCCCAAGATCTATTGTAGTTCAGATTTGCTTATTTCAGCCACTACCCACATACGGTATTACCTGAGAGGTATACTTTGAGGTTCCAAAATTATAGCTTGAGGGTGTAATTCCCAGAAAATAAAAGACAAGATCATGGAAAGACCTGATCTTCAACAATGATTTCCCGATTCGGGGGTTAATCGGAAATATGTTCGGCATTTGCAGGAGGATTGTCGGCGAAATCCAATTAAATCCAATTAAACTGGCAAATGAGTCGAGGAGATGATCAGAAGATGGTCCGATGGGGTAATGAAGTATATCTAGATCAGTCCATCGCCCTGCAGTTGAAACTGCCTGAAAATGACTGAAACTACCTGAAATTTGACTGAAATGGGAAATCTCGGAGAAACTCACCAAACAAAAATCCGGGGCTTAGGTTTTTGGGAAAGAAAATCCGGGGAGGGAGGGTCCGGGGAACTTCCCCTTTCCCCTATCCTCCCCCCAAAACATATCATCACATCCAACCATGAATCGATATAGACCCAATTGATATATCTATGGAAGTGTGTCGTCGAGGGTGTGGACTTAGACGCATCATGTCTCTCAAATGTGCTTCAGCAGAAACACAACATGTCGACTACTCGGACAGGGAGTCACGTCGAAAATCAGCCATCAATATCCAGTTAATCGTCGCCTGTACAGTATTCGGTGCCGCCTCATTCCTGTTTGGATTTGACGACAAGATTATCTCACCGGTTGCTGCATTACCGGATTTTGTGGGTGCTGCTGCACCATGACAAAAGATCCAAGCTGATTCCAACGCAGGTGGGAAAATTCCAAGGACCTAACCCAGTCACTGGGAAATACGCTCTTACAGCTCGCAATCAAAATCTGGTCTTCTCCCTTCCATTGGTGGGATCCGTGTTTGGCGGCCTGCTTGCTTCGCCATTGAATTTCCACCTTGGTCGCAAATGGCCGTTGATTATTGCATATTTCGTCTCTGTGGGTGGTGGATTACTGCAGGTCTTTGCCCCAAACTTAGGGGCCTTTGTGGGAGGTCGCTCTATAAATTCGGTTGCCTTGGGAATTATAAATGCAACTGCCCCTTTGTATATCTCTGAGGTATTGATCCTTTACGCCTTGGTCGATCGGTTCAATCCCGCTAATTCTTACTCTTAGGTGGTTCCCGCTTCTATACGCGGAAGATGTGTCAGTTCAATGAACATCCTGAATCTAACGGCTGGCGTGGTAGGTACCGCGGTGGTCTTTAGAACGGAAAAGATCGCTGGGAATCTATCGTACCAAATTCCACTGGCTGTACAGTGTGCTCTGCCTGTGATTCTCCTATTTTTGACGGTGACCCTTCCAGAAAGCCCACAATGGCTGGTCGGGAAGGGGAAGATAGAACATGCTCGACACAGCCTACGGAAACTGCGTGGGTCCAGCGATGACGAGGTTGAGGATGAACTCCGTCTCATGAGGCTCTCTGAAGAAAGCGAGCGCCAGCTACATGCCCAAACCAAGTTCTGGCATATATTCCAGCGGCAGCACCTCAAGCGTACGCTGACTGCGGGCTCGTTCTTCTCTCTTAATCAAATATCAGGCATCATTCTTTCAACAACATATACAACTGTCTTCCTGACAGAGCTGGGCATTGCAGATGCCTTCTCTCTGACAATCATCGCATCTTGTTGCACATTAGCAGGCACCATTGCCGCACCATTCGTCATCGACCGTGCCGGTCGACGTCCCACAGCATTCGTCGGAATGGGGATTCTGTTCGTAATCGATACCGTGGCCGGTGGCCTGGCCTTCAACAGAGGCAACAAGAAAGCCACTATGGCCATCGCCGCTTTGTCCTTTGTATTTAATTTCTTTTGGGCATCATCCTTCTTCTCACTATCCAACCTCATGCCCTCCGAAATGGCAACTCCCAAACTCCGCCACCATACCATGGCTTACACAATTGCCTGTGCGCAAACAACCGCCGTTATCACCACTCTCGTCGTTCCGCAGCTAACTTCGGCGGATGCGGCAAACCTTGGCGCGAAGACTTATCTCATCTTCGCTGGTTGTATGGCCGGCATCATTATGTTTTTCTACTTTTTCATGCCGGAAACGCGTGGCCGAACTTTTGCCGAGATCGATGAGATGTATGCGGCTAAGATCCCTATGTGGAAGTGGAGGTCGTATCGGACTTCATATGAGCGGAGATCGCGTGCGTCAAAGGGTTGACATGATCCAACACTATTCATATCTATAATTGAAGGCTGTAATATACTTGCAGGGTGAATGCTCTGTGCTCTTCGCATTATACCATGGACATATATATATATATATATATAAAAACTTGGGTATAGTTAAACTCGCTCTATTGGTACACTGTAAAATCCAGTGTATAATGGGGGTTCCATGTACAACATGAGTCAATGAGTTCTAAAAAAAAGAAAATCATACAACCCGAAGACCCATTCCATACAATCGGAAAGATCACTCGGGAAAAATCAAAAAGCTCCCTGCAACAGCCTCAGTCATCGTTGCGGCCACTCCGAAGCTTTGGGTTCCATAATCTGGAGCGAGCGTAGATGAGCTCTATACTTCTCTAGATAGGGATGGTTTCCGCCGCGGAAGCTGGTCATAAGTAACAAGAAGTCTTCTGCGAGACTTTGGGGCGTAGAAGTCGTGGTCGATGGTATTCTTTCAGTGAAATTGACGGGCATGTTCATGCCAACTCCGTAAGATGGGCTGGTATTGCATAGGATGTTCGTTGCGCAGATTGCGATATCGTACAGTTTTTCGGTCTAGATATCGAGTTGTTAGTTAGGAGTCAAATTCACAAGCCGACCCCATCTACAGGCTATAGATGAGGATAAATTACATACCAGACCGATGCCATGGGCTTCCATAGAGCTCAACCGTAATGACTGACACAGCTGAAGAGTGGTCTCAGCAATGGATACGGCATATCCGAAGGTTAGCTCGGGATGTTCCGAATGGGCACTCAGAAGCCCGTGAGTTGAGGAAAGGAGCCAGACACGGTTCTGGAGCCATTTCTGGGTGACAAAAACGTCGGCTGCTTGAGTCTCTCGTAGGCCCATGGCAAATGTGGCATTGCTAGATTCGCCACGGCCTCCCTTGGCTCGCTCGAACCAGTCATAGCCGCGATATCGTTCAGCCTGGTTAACTCGATTGAGATTTTGGTGAATGGAGAGTGCCTTCACTTTGGTGAGCCGCGGGCAGTAGCCGTTGCTACTATCGCATCGGCGGTTCCAGCAGTCGATGACATCTTCGTCGATAGCATCGAATAGTTCCATCATTCGTGCGAGACCCATCATCCCCTCGGCATCTTTCTCGTTGTGGACCATAATTCCGGAGACGACACTATGCGTAGCGCTGTGGATGAAGTCATGCACTGACCGCATGGTGAATCCCGGCTTCCCCCAGAAGGTGATTGGGTGTCGCCGTTGCAAAGCATAGGCTCTGGAGTTCCTAGTCAGCGAGTCGATTTTTAAAACTAGTTAGTCGGTTACTTACCTTTCGGTAATAGAGAGGACGAGATATGTTCGTAGTCGCTGGCCTTTCTCTTCCCCAGACAGATCCTGATATGACTCGGGATCATTCAATCCCAGCGTGGCCGCAAGATCTAGTGCCTCCCGTATCCGGAGCCACGCTGCGTTATGCTGGTTACTTCCAAACAAACAACCAAAGAGGAAAAAGCTGGTAAGGACAGCTTCGATGGTTGGGTTCTCGCCAAAATCTGAACAACTTCGCATTTTGGTCGCTTCATTCATCATGGCTCGTGCCTGCAGAGCTCGCGATGAGGTGGTCGGCCGCTCGTTGATCTCAATTGGTTGTGTGAGCGAGAATGCACAGAGAGACAAGAGCATGGCGCCGAATTGAGAGTTCTTGCGATGCTCCTGTGTGATCATCGACGTGTACAGGGATGATCGGTTGAGAACGGGGATGGTCGGATGCAGTCGATCAAAGTAGACGTCAATCCAGGGGATCATATTTGCTTCGTTGATTGTGGATGGCCAAACTGCATCGGTCTCCTGGGTATCTGAGTGCATGGACCTTACGGTTGGTGAGAATGGCATATTTGGAGCTTCCTGCGGAGGCATCCCCATGGCCCCAGCATCGGGCACTGGTTGAATGATGGATGGGAGAGATGGCCTGAGATATACATTACTTCCTGGATATTCGAAAACGGGGACCTGAGAATCCAGATTATCTGGAAGCCAGTACTCGACGTCATTTCGATCATTCCAGCTCATGGCGCTGGCGCTGTTGCTGTGAGAATCTATAGATGGGGTTTCCTCGCCCCAGGGTGCCATTGGAGGTGGTATACCTGGAGGTGGCAGTCCTCCGGTCCCTTCTAGGGGCATCGTGGTTGGACCATGAGTGGGGGTCCAAGCTGGTCCGGGCAAAGCACCGGCTTGTCCGGACTCCACCGATGAAGTTGGAGTTTGGAATTGGAAGCCACTCTTAGATTCTTCTTGGGGAGTTATAACAGTTTGCTGTTGTCGAATTTGCGACACGCGACTTTATCCCAGTCAGTGATATTATTCACGGTCACGGGGTGATTACTCACTGCCCGGTTGGTCCGCGCTTCTTCTGTGGTTGAAGGAATGTACACTCGAAGCCCATGGACTCACAAGCCTTGCAAGGCTGTGACAAGCTACACTGGAGGCAAGTTAGTATGCTCATTGGGATCATTGCAATCATTGGAATCATTGGGATTTTGATACATAAAGGGGTGAGGGGGATGTCTTACCTTGATCTTGCGGAATTTGCATTGGTCGCACGCTCTCTTAGCGATCGCGGATTTATGTGATCGGATAGCACCAGTGGCACTGGGTGTGGTGCCCGTAGGAGATCTCCTTGCTTCCATGTTTATTTGAAGCTCTGTTGAACTCGAACTTCGAGCTATTCAGGCAGAGAGAGATTGAAACATAAAATCTAGTGAGGTCGAAGAAGGTTTGACCCACATCAAATTGGCCCCCTTCCCCGCCTCCTGTTCCTCTTCCTCTTCTCTTCATCTTCTTCTTCTCTTGGAATATTCTCAATTCAATAAGATTATCTTATCCAAAATTGACCCCAAATTAATTGGGGAAAATGGATAATACGGCAAATCCCGGTTAGATAAAGAAAAAAAAAAATTTTACTCCAAATATGCCCGCAGTGGTAATTTGACGAGAGTGTGCCACGTTCCCCACTTGATAAGGGTGGCTCTCGGACAGCAGTCCGAGCAGAGCTGACTAGCTGGCTAGCTGGCTAGCTGACTATATTAAGCTAGTCTTAACCTCCAATAGGACTACAATTGATCCAATTTAGAAAATGGGCAGCTTACAGACTTGGGAAGAGATTGTCTTCCAGAAACGGCTCATCAGAGACCAACTCCTTGCCCCGTACTTAGTCGATGTAGCTCAACGTCTGCCGCAAGTACAGAATCCCGAGGAGCGTACTCGATTAGAAGATCCCTCGATCCAAAAGATCACAGACATTGACAATGTCACCGCTCTGCTCGAGTGCCTAGAGAAAGGAGAGTTTCAAGCAGGACAAGTGATCAAGGCATATATCCAACGGTATGTCTTTTATCGAGGGTTGGAACAGCCCATATACTAATCCCATCGGTAGCGCTGTGGTAGCACATCAATTGGTATGTGCCTTGCATCTTCGTTTCTATTGCTATCCCCACTGATCAAATCTGGCATGGATAGACAAACAGTTTGACCGAGATTCTGTTCGAAGATGCAATAGAACAGGCAAAGCAGCTAGACGCCGACTTTGCAGAAACAGGAAAGCTCAAAGGTCCCCTGCATGGAATCCCAATTACGCTGAAAGACCAATTCAACGTAAGAGGCGTTGACACGACCCTGGGATACGTGGGCAGGTCCTTCGCTCCCGCCCAGGAAGACGCAGTGCTCGTGCAGATCTTGAAGAGCATGGGTGCCATCGTCATCGCAAAGACAAACCTTCCACAGAGTATCATGGTTCGTCGGAGATTATCATTGGCAGTATCTGATTCGGAGATTGACTCTACCTCCAGTGGGCCGAAACCGAGAATCCTCTCTGGGGACTCACGACCAATCCTCGCAATCCAATTTTCTCGCCCGGTGGCTCAACTGGTGGCGAAGGTGCTTTGTTGACATTGCATGGATCACTATTTGGATTCGGAACTGATATCGGCGGAAGCATAAGAATCCCACAGTCTACAGTGGGCTTGTATGGCTTCAAACCAAGCGTAAGTACCAACCGCCATGGACAAGCTGCCTTTCTCCCTCTTTCCACTGATGAATACTTATGATCCCAAAAACATAGAGCGCTCGACTCCCCTACCAGGGCGTACCCGTCTCTACCGAAGGCCAAGAACATGTCCCATCTGCCATTGGTCCGATGGCCCGAGATCTCTCGTCTATCTGCTACATGAGCCGTCTGATAGCAAACAGTCAGCCCTGGGACCTCGATCCGCGATGCGCCCCTCTTCCCTGGAATGACACTGCATTCCAAGAACTTCAAGACCGACCTATGGTCATTGGCTTGATCCTGGATGACGGCGTGGTAAAAGTCCACCCACCTATTGCGCGCGCCCTGCTGGAACTCTCAGAAGTGCTTAAAGCACAGGGCCATGAGGTTGTGGTCTGGGATACATCTGATCATGCGGGGTGCATTGAGATTATGGATCTCTTCTACACGGTCGACGGAGGCGAGGATATTCGTCGAGATGTAGCTGCTGCTGGCGAACCATTTATTCCTCACGTTGAAGGGCTGGTTAACCGCGGCAAAGCTGTCTCAGTTTATGAGTATTGGCAGTTGAACAAGCGGAAAGCTGCCATGCAGAAGAAATATCTGGATAAATGGAATGCGGTGCGGTCTCCGTCGGGTCGGGCTGTCGATGTTCTGTTGAGTCCTACTTTGCCGCATACGACTGTGCCTCATCGGAAATTCCGTTGGGTTGGCTATACTAAGATTTGGAATTTCCTAGACTATCCAGCTTTGACTTTCCCAGTGGATAGGGTGAGAGCCGAGCTGGATGTGTTGCCTTCGGAACTCTACGTTCCCAGAAACAGTCACGATGAGTGGAATTGGGATCTTTACGATGCCAACCAGGTGGATGGATATCCGGTGAATCTGCAGATCATCGGCAAGAAACTTCACGAAGAGAAGGTACTAGGGGCTGCTACAGTTATCGAGAAGCTCTGGAAAAGCCATGTCGACAAATTATGAAGTTGGTTCATCATCTGTCAAGCTCAAGCATGCAGTTCTAGTCTCATGATTTGTACATGATAATGGTGACATCAACCTATACACTTCCAATTTAAAGACATCGAATGTTCTATACCTCTCTATACCTCTCTATCCCTCTACCTCAAACTCAAGGACTATCAGTCAATATTTCTCAATATTGAGAAGCTCAAACTTCTCGGCGTCAAAGCCTCCCAAGTGGATGTATCCGATGAGAAACTGCAATTCGACCCTTGCTTCTTCGAGCCATACCCAGAGAAGATTTTTCACAAATATCCAATGGTGACTCCAAGGGACATTGAAGAACTGGATGATCCACCAACATTGGATGACTTTCTAGAGGAAGCGAAAAAGTTCTCTGCGGACGAAAAAGAGCAACTTGCCATCGCAAAGTCTAGACATAAAACACACTATGCGGAGTCCACTCGTGACGGGTGTTATGGCAATGCCCTGGAAGTCCATCGACATATTGACTGGCACCTTGGTCATATACGAACGACGAATGCAGATGCTTACAACGTGGAGGACTGGTTCTATCTCAGTCAGCTCACTGATCTTGAGTGTGTTGGGTATGTGGATAGCGAAGATGGTACGTGGTAACAGTGCTGACCTTTTCTAGTAAGGTACAAGGTTGGAAGAGAGGTGACCCCATACTGCACGAGTTGTTCACACTCAATGTTCTTTGGAAAGTGGAATACGCCTACCGACCTCGGGACAATGGCAACCGCGGAAAGCCACATTTCATTATGGAAGTCATCTCGCATGCATACGCGAGTGCCGAAGATCAAAGTCTGACTATACATAAGCTGAGGGATATTGTGTGAAGCGGTTGGTCTAGAGACCTCTACGCTTTATGTTAGATGATCTGTTTAGCTTGGTACCATTGCTTGTTGTATTTGACTATCTTTAATTGTAGATCAATTATGTATACTCAAAGGTTATATATATTGAAAAGTCTCTTGCACGGAATATCCTTTTTTTACTGCCTTCGTATACATCTAAAAATACTAATAAAAAGACATGACAAGACTGCATAAGCGGCTGACTATTCTTGTCCCTTGTTACTTGGGTACGTCAACTTGATTTTTATCCACCAATGGAAGTGTTGAGCGAATACGGTGTTTATTTTTCAAAAATTATGTACATGGGAAGTGAATTGGAATCAGACAAGTCGGTTCAATCACCCTTAAGACCAAAAAGAGAAGCGTTCAGCTTCGACAAGTTTGCTTTCTCTATATGAATAGCTAGATAAATTTTCATGAATAGATAAGATGACTGAAAAGCCACTGTGCTAGGTACACGACATTCAAACTGGTTCGTGGATCAGTATCAATTCGCAGACTGAATGGCGCATATCGCCGTTGATTGAACTAATTTTGGGATAAATATGGTAGACATAACTCATTATGCAGCTTGATGGGATATCTGCCTCCAGAGTCACTTAAATCACAAACGCCGTGGGAATATGCAACAAGACAAGCACTCTGGAGTCTCAAGCCTTGGGAGGCTCGAACAGATCGGGTTTCATGTTGATCTTGCAAAGCTTCGCCACACAGCCGCTCAGTTGAAGTAGTGATTGCACACCATCTAGGATACGCATATGGGTGAATCCAATCTCCCGAATGAACTCCAGCTTGGAATGCTCCGACAACGTGGGGATGGTCTTGGTGACTCGGAACATGGTACTGATAATATCGTGAGACGAGTATCCCAGGGTCCTGTGGATATAAAATGGTTAGAAACGTCCAGCACCTCGAAGCAAACACATTGACATACCATAGCTCGTTCAGCCCTTCCAGTGCCACATCCACCTTGCCCTCCCAGCAAGCCTTGATCATGGCCTGGACTTTGACTGGGTGCGGACTGTCAACTACTCGGAAAACATTGTCTCCGCTGACGAAACCGAAACCGGACCAAGTACTCTGCAGGTTGTTGATAGCCTGACGCATGTCACCCTCTGCACTGAAAACAAGTGCGGCAATGCCATCCTCGGAGTGCTGAACCTTCTCCGCTTCGCAAATTTGCATCAACCGTTTCACAACCTGAGCGTCTGTCAACCGAGCATAACGGAGAATAGCGCAACGTGATTGAAGGGGTTCAATGATCTTGTTCGACTGGTTGCAGGCAAAGGCAAATCGTGTGGTGGAGGAATAGATTTCCATAGTACGGCGCAGGGCTTGTTGGGCACCGGCGGTCATGCTGCAGGGATATGTGAGTCTAACGGCCAAAATGAAACTCTGCCGGGAACAAACCTATCTGCTTCATCGAGGATGACCAATTTATGGCGTCCTTGAGGAAGGGTAACCTTCTTTTGAGCAAAACCTTTGATTCGATTCCGCACCACATCGATACCTAGACCACCACGGCATCAGTCTCGACCAAGTCATAAATGCAATTATGCCCAAACTAACCTCTCTCATCACTGGCATTCAGCTCCAGAACTGCCTCCTTGTATGCATCTCCCAGCATTTGCCGCGCTAGACATAGTACTGAAGTGGTCTTTCCGATACCCGGCATGCCGGAGATGATAACGTGTGGCATATTACCATCTTTGGCAATGATCTTTAACCGCTCCACTGTTTCAGTGTTGCCGACAATATCATCAAGGAAGGTTGGGCGATATTTCTCGACCCTATAAGGCAAAGGTTAGCTCTGCCTGATATTCTTGTGACAGGGAAAACCTACCAGGGAAGCTCATAGTCCACAGGGGCACCGGTAGTATTTGGCTTGGCACCATTGCGAGAAGCAGTTGAAGATTCAGCTTGGGCCATTGTGAGTATTGTGAGTAATTTGGTGATTCCAAAGTGAAGAAGCCTTGGAAGTGCAGTGAAGGGAAGACGCGAAAGAAGCACTTGGGCACGCGTGGGAAACGCGATAACGGGCTTATCAGCTGGCCTGTGCACTTGACAGTGTTGGGCATTGAGATATTGAAGCTGTTAAAGCTTTGATGGTATTCCTTTATATGATACACTCTCTATAGGATCCTTGGTAGTCAATTGATCCTATTACAATAACTGCTGCACACTTAGTTTCGTTGAACGGCGTTGTGGTCGTTTCTTTTCTCATCTACTTCATTCCGCACCATTCTTCCTCTCTTCACCCCAACAACAATTATTCTTAATACCTAGAAGCTGGGAAATGACTACGTTCCCTCTAACTTGCATACCCTGACATACACAGCTCGAATCAACCCGCTCCTCAAAACGTACACATTCCCTCTCGACGCGCACGGCTCCCCACATACTCAGAACCTCCGGCCAAACACAACACCGAAAACACAAACCGCGGTGTGTACAGTCATGCAAACATCTGGAATCATGAACCAAAGCTCCGTCCGTCGCAACCTATTCCATGGGAACCTCAGCCGCCGACCTGCTTCTGCAGGACCACCCAATGGCGCAGTTCCTCAAAACCACAACGGCCTTTCCAATCGCCCTTCGCACCGGTTGAAGACTACAACCTCGGACTCGGGGCCACATACTCGGCCATTTAAAACTGTGGAGAACAAAGATATTGTGGTTCGGGACAAGAATGGCAGCTATAAGCTCGAGATTCCGACATTGCCGCAGGCTCTTGTTGGAGAGGATGGAGAGGAGCTAGCTGAACTTGCGCCGGAAGATGGAGGATTCGTTTCTTCAGAGCTCACTGGGTGTGACAAAGAGAGTATGTTTTTTTTTTTTTTTTTTTTGGCTCGATGATGTCTCCTCTGTGAGGTATAGTCTGCTAATACTTGACTCAAGAGTTCGAGGCGGCTCTTGTAGAGATGATGGTTCGGCATCGGACCAGACAATCGAACGGTGAACCTGATGGTAAGCTAACAGCCTGATTGGAGTCAGATGGTAGTTTCGGGGGTCATATACTGATCGGAAATAGAGATTCTAAATATGGTTCACGAGAGCCTACGCAAAAAGGCAGCATCATTGGATGATGATAATTGGATGTTTGAGCCGGAGAAGGACTCAATTTCTAACTAGACAGGACTGCGCTTGCTGCATGCATCTTGATCTCATTACACTATCAGTTGGATATGTTTCCTGCAAAGGCCTGCTTCAAAAGACCTACGTCTCGGGCCTCTTAATCGAGCTCCATGCTCGACGGCGGTGCCTCAACCTTCTTCGCAGTTCTGGATGCTCCTTTGGCACCTGTCTTGTTCTGACCTCCTCCAAACAACATACCGCTCATCATGTCCATCAAGGGGTTTCCTTGCCGGGGGATCTTGATGGCGAAGTACTGCTCACCAATCTGAGCCAGAGCATCGTCCCAGATACCGACTTCTCGAATTTGTGTCGCATAGTGTGCAGTGAGTTGTCGGAAGAGATCGGCACTCCCGCGCTGGATGGCCAACAGCAACATCGTGATGAAGTTCACCAAAGGAAGGGCAGGGAAGACCCGGGCGTCGGAGCTGGCACTGCTGACATCTTGCACACCGAGCTGAGGATTGGCTGCTGCAAGCCGTGAAGTGAAAATAAGCAGGGCTTTATTCGCGCTGCGGATATTGCCGGTGAGGAGGTATGGGAAGACTGCGCGTGACGCATAGATCGCTGCGGTGTGCGGCTCATCGCTGGTGTACCACTCATACTCGAGCTTTGCGAGGGTCTCGGCTGATTCGGAGGTTCCTAGGATGAGATGTTTCTCGGCGTCGTATGGCTCGTTATCTGAGGGACTAGGTTAGAATCTATCAAAAATTGCGCTCTGACATCACTCACCTTCGGCGTATACTGAGCCGACAGCATGATGTAAATCCGGATCTCCTCGTTCAAGTGGTCCAAACTTAGCACTCCATCCAATCATTTCTTGGATGAATCTCTTTCGTGTAGGTTCGTCGGACGGGAATTCGCGCAGTAGCTCGATCAGGCGCTCTGCAGAACAAAAATAGATAGGTTAGCAATGCTAGGTCTGTGGTAGCTACTGAGGCAACCTGAAGCACCACGCTGCAGTGCTCGACCCCCAGTAGTTAAAAAAAAAAAGAGATTTGATAGACTCACTCTTCCGGGCCCGACCCTCTGCATCATCATTACCACCTGAAATCTCCCATTCGGCTTTGTTGTATACTTCGAGGACCAACATGATGGCCAAGTCTCCACCACTGGCCGATGCGCCCTGCTGAGAGCCAGCTTTCAATAGCTCCTTCGCGCCACCAGCTAAGATCTCCGCCGCAGCATCGTAGTTGGACTGCTTGATATACCGGGCAGCAATAACACGTAGCTGCTGGTGAGCTTCGTAGTAGGCACCATCGGCAATCCTATAAACAGCAACAGACAGTCAGAATGGGATCTTTTGAGCTCCAAGGTGGTCCGAGATGGTTACGGGCCAGGTGGGATTCTCACTTTTCTCGCTGGCGGGCGATGACCTTATCAATCCGGGATGACATTGCGGACTAAAAGGAAGCGCTGATCAAATAAATCAAAGAAAAAGTCGAATCGAGGACGCTATCAAGTAGAGTGCGCAGTGCAAGAATGTTCGCGGGGGAGTTGACTGAGACTTGGTGGGGACACGGCAATTCCAGAGCCCTGGAGAACATGGCATCCTCCGTCATCTCCTGAAAATTACCTGATGGTTGTTTTATAGCTGGGAATATCAGCTTTGTTTTTACTCGAAATTTGCTACTTCTGCTGTTTGGAATCTGTTCGTCCTATTGACCCCCTGTTTCCGGTGATATTACGATAATACCACGCCATTACGGACTTCCCTAACGACTATACAAGCTACCTCACTAGGTCGCGACAATCTATATTAAGGACCAAACAATCGCTCTTGTCTATTCAACAATGTCCATCACCCAATAGTGCGACAAACTTATCATGAATCGATCTACTTTTAACATCCAGCCCCTGCACCGCTTCAGCGGCGAAAATACCTCTATCCGGAGACCAAGGGTAAGCCAAAAGACCTGGCGCTATGCCAAACAAATGAAACTGAGTAGCTCACCTGGTGCTAGGAAATTGCTTGCTTCTCTTATGATGACCAGCGTCGGTTTTCGCTGGGCGATACGTCCATGGCCTACTACTACACGCCGGCTCTCCCTGCAGACCTGAACAAGGGCTATGAGACATTCCAGAAGCTCAATGATGTTCCCGATGAGCACTTGGATGCTTTGCTTGATACCCTTGTTGCTCATGAGAAAGAAACAGAAAAGAAGTGCGATGTAGACATCGTCACATGGAGAGGAATGATGACCAAGGTGTGTTAATATGGAGGCTGGCACTGACTATCATCGAATTTCAAACCACATCCTGACTTCTATATACAGATTCTAACAGCTCCTTTTGATAATATGAATGGGTTCGTACCCCTGATCTATCACCAACATATCGTGCTGTTTCTCTAACCCCAGGCTATGTCTAGCTTTGAGATGAATGCAACTTGTTTCCAGGTACGATGTCAATCCCAGCAAGACTATCTAACTTCCATGATCTGATATCTATTATAGGGCACCATGTATGTATATTTAGCTACCAAGGTCGCTATATAATGTGCTGACTCGTTCAAGTTTTATCGAAGAAAACAACGAGTATAAGAACCAACAGAAAGAGATCCAACGCAAGCGAGGATCGCCACCCGGAATGGCACCACAAGAACTCATGATGTATTGGGGTATGTAAAACAACTCATGCAAATATATGTCTAGACTAACGAACAATCCTAGGCTACAAATTCGAAAAGTTGGCTGTACTTTCGAAGACGTGGGATGAATCAACCCGTGAAGAGATCGAAGGCCGTGAGAACGAAGTCGTCAACAACGCAGCACAGTATTGTTCCGTTGTCCGCACCGGAATCGGTAACGTGCGTATGATTCTCGGTGGAGAGGTTGATGCCAGTATGTTTTACCTTGATGCTCGTCGCTATATCCAGTGCTAACTCTTTTTTTTTTTTGCCCTAGTCTGGGACAGCAAGCCATCGCGAAAAGAAAGTCCCATTAACTGGGTTGAGCTGAAGACATCAGCTCAGATCCGTAATGAACGCGATATGATAAAGTACGAGCGGAAATTGCTCAAGTTTTGGGCACAGTCATTCCTGCTGGGTGTGCCTAAGATCATCGTGGGATTCCGTGATGAAAATGGCATCTGCCATAGCTTGGAGGAGCTGGATACAGCCAGTATCCCCGGGAAAGTGCTAAGTGTGGGCCGGCGTTCTTGGGATGGAAACGTCTGTATCAATTTCACTGGTGCATTCTTGAAGTGTGAGTGTTCTTTGCGATGAGTTTATAGCAGCACTGACACACTTTCTAGGGCTTAAGCAGACTATCAACCAGGAAGGGACGTGGAGAATTCGGAAGAAGGAGAAGTCTCCGGTTATCGAGGTCTATCAAGTTGAGGAGCAAGGACATGGCGATATTCTCTCGCCTGCTTTCAAAGCCTGGCGATCGACCACTTCTGCAAGTTCGTGATTGGAAGATCTAGTATATGCTAGGTAGTGCTAATGTACTTTTATCGCATGGGTTTATCAAATGTTATACATAGAAAAGTATCTTCTTTCAACCTTCTACAGACCCCCAATTGTGGTCCGAGGGATTACCTGTACTTCCGTTTTACATGGAAGATCATCCGTGATTAAATAACAGAAGAATTTTGGGTATTTCTATGATCCTTAGTCTATTTTGGGCTATGCAATGCAAAATACCTCATGACCCAGGTTCGGTTTCAGTGGGCTGGATCCCCTGCGCTTCCAATTCTTTCTTTCGGAAATATTCATCTCGCTGTGCTCTCCTACTCGCAGACTTGAGTCCCCTTTTATGCTGATGACTATTCAGATGAATATGCCACTGGTCCTCCGTCGCCATAGTTTTCTGGCAGACATCACAAGTATAGCACTTCCCGATTGGGTCTGTCTGTACACGCTTTTGGGCCTGGGCTTCCTTCGCACCGAACTCCGTCGCGGCCAATTGAGAAAGCGATTTGGGTTCCGGGGTCGGCTTGTTTTGCTGCATCAGTTGCACAATCTCCTCGGACGGCTCAGTGATGCACTTGTGCCAGTCGCTGACATTGGAACTGTCCAGGAGATAAAGTCGACGCGTCTCTCCGGCTTCTGTGAGTGCTTGCCAGAGTTTATTGCGGATCCATTTGACCTGCGATGTTCCATACTGTCGTGTAGCGATCCGAATTAATTCAAGAGAGTTCCGTTTAAGATCTTCGAGCTCTTTCTCACTTGCTTCCCCATCCCGGATAGCCTTGAAGTATGGCGCCAATTCCTTGAACCCAATCGACACCCAGACTCCCCGTGTTTGGTCAACTTCGATGCCCTGCGAGGCTTTCTCCTGCAAGTAGTCTGACATCTTCTCCGCCTCAGTCATCAAGCCCTGCTTGACCATGTCATCGACACGCGCATCCAGGCGCGCATTGAGGACCTCCTTTTCAGCATGTACCCAAAATACCAATGTATTCTCGAACCGTAGTAGTCCTTCCTCCCGGTCTATCGCTTTTCTTTTTTGAGAGAACTGCTCTTTATAAATCTCCGAGGCTTTCCGCCCTGTCTGGAAATAAATTTCCAATGACCGCCGGATTTTCCGTGCATCTTTCGGATGCCATCGCGCAGCCATGACAGGATCTACCTCGCGCAGTTTCTCCAAGAGAATTTCAGGTGGGGAATCCAGAATCGGCCATTTCTTCGAGGTTGAGCTGAACTCCGTGAGCTGTTCCCGCTCACCTTCGTCGTCCACCCCTTCGCCCACGAGCTGTTCTTTAAATAACACTGCTTGGGTATAATAGTGTGTGCCACCAACCAGGATGGGAACCTTGCCACGGGCGCGGATCTCTTCAATAACTCGCAGGGCTTCTCGCTTGAACAGCCCTATGCGCCATGCTTCCGCGTCTAGGTCGATGCAACTGAGGAGGTGGTGAGGGATGCCGTTCCGTTCTTCTGTCGGGATCTGATTCGTTATGATCGGTAAACCGCGATACATCTGCATAGCGTCGCCATTGATGATTTCACCATTGAATCGAGAGGCCAAGTCCACTGCAAGCTGTCTACAGCTATCAGTCATTGTGTTCGGAGGAAGTGCGGGCAGGGACTTGGAGTCATTACCTTTGACTTGCCTGTGCCTGTGGCACCGACAACGGCTATGAGCGGATTCATTCTTCTTTGCCCGTACCAAATAGATCGGAGAGCTGAGAGCATACCGCGATGCCGATTGCGACGTGGGGGGAAAAAAGGTCGTTATCGGTTATCACGCGGGTTACCTCATCCATGGCGCGACCCTCCGGATCGTCTTATGGCATAAACGCTAGCATCAAATCAGTCTAGAGAAATTCCAATTAACGATCTTCCCTGACTCATTTCGTCTTCTTCTTCTCCTTCTTCTTTTTTCTTTTTACCCCCGTCCAATTTCGTGGTTCTCTCAGTGCTTTCCTTCTCCCACATTCGTCATGGCGGATATCAATTCCACTCCCCCAAATATTGAGGTAACAAACCTCTCGTACAAGTTCCAAGATGGCTCTAGTGGCCTGGAGAATGTAAACATGAGTCTACCAGCTGGAAGTCGCACCCTATTGATCGGCGGTGAGTCAAACCCTGTCCCCGTTCAAGACTAATCTCGAAGACTAACTCAAACACACAGCAAATGGAGCGGGGAAGACCACCCTCCTCCGCCTCCTATCAGGGAAGCGTCTTGCACCCAATAACACCATCGCCATTGGCGGCAAGGACCCCTTCAAGGACAGTCTAGATGGCGTGACCTACCTGGGAGTCGAGTGGGTATTGAACAGCATCGTCCGCACCGACATTGACGTGCCGACACTGCTCGCCTCCGTCGGCGGAAATGCCTACCCGGAACGCCGGGACGAGCTGGTCGATATCCTCGATATCGATCTGCGCTGGCGCATGCATGCCGTCTCGGATGGAGAACGTCGCCGCGTGCAGCTGGCCATGGGCTTGTTGCGACCCTGGAAGATCCTGCTGCTCGACGAGATCACTGTCGATCTGGACCTTTTGTCCAGGAGCAATTTCCTGGCTTTCCTAAAGCGGGAGACTGAAACCCGTGCCTGCACCATTGTGTATGCTACTCATATCTTGGATAACCTCGCCCAGTGGCCTACCCATTTGGCCCACATGCACTTGGGTAAGGTCAAGGCGCTAGGTAGTGTTGAGTCGTTCCATGAACAAGTCCCTGAGTGGACCTCGGAGAATAGTCGCCTTGGAGAGCTAGTTCTCAAGTGGCTCAAGGAGGATATGCAGGCCAGAGGTCCCCGGAATGGTCGTGGTAATCAGGCCAAGACCTACCAATCCCTAGAGGGTATTGGCGGTTACGGACTGGAAAAACACGACTGAGAAAATAATCTGAAACAAAGATCTGACGATTTTTTTTTGCCTTTGCTTTTCTTTGTTTTCTCTATTTTTGCTTATGCATGCGAGCACTGATGTCAGGAGTCATTTAACGTGCCATTCAACAACAATTGGGTTCAACCACAAGGCATAGACGGGGTTTATGGATTGGCATCTGCATCTACAGGGAGGATTTATTCAACATTTTGGGAGTTTTCAACCATGACTCACTCATAAAGGGGGCTAAGACTATTTTTTTTTTTTTTTTTTTTTTTTTTTGTACAAATTCATGAGAGCACGTCCGAGATAGTATATATGCGCGTGGGCGTGTCCTCGCCTGTTCCAATTCGAACTGATCCCTAATATTCTCCTCTGTAGCCAGCACTGATATAATAGTTAACTTTGTGACGAGGCTGGGCACGGCGTAAGTGCAGATAAAAATAGACAAACATGGATGCAACTGGGGATGTGACGATATAAACGATGGGTACCGTAGTGTATACCACTAAGGACTTGGATAATCTGAATATCAGGAGAGAATATTAGACCTTATAATGACAACTCTACTACAATGCTTTTGTTTAGCCGTAAACTAATGCACAATCCTTACAAAACAAGTATAAGTGGGATGTGAAGGGACATCACACAAGTTGATTCAAACACCCTAGGATCAATAAAACAGGTGTCTACGCAGGCCTACATCAACGATCTATCCCTCATTATTTCATCCCAATCCTAGCTCCTACTGTTCCCTCGTTCTTTGTGCGGGCCTTGGGTGGTTTCGCTCTGGTCTGGTTCGTCCTCACTTGCGAGCTTCTCTGCAAGGTCCTCGTAGGCATTATTTTCGTTCCTGATATGACCCAAGAACTGAAGCATATGCATTGCTTAGCCGAGAAACCTACCCGAATCTTGAAAGCAGCTCAGAGTCCACACCAGGATTATCCCGAGGGGCAGCAATGGAGTTCGCTATAATTACTCACAAGTTAGCATATATCTTTTCAACGCTGTTGAGAGCAAGCCCTATGGATCGAAAAGGTTCACATATCAGACAGAGTGGAGGGGGGGCAGTGGCCTCCACAGAGGTGGTAGGAGGAAGAGGAGGGCGAGGGGAGGATGAAGCGTCGGGGCGCTTGTATGCCGCCATCATAGCGGCATTGTTAGCCATGCCTATGTCTCTAACACAGGCAGCCCAAAACAGGCACTCTTCCTGGGCGTGCCCCATCTCACGGGATGTGCACTATTCCTATTTTCATTGGTCAGTCTATGACGATGATGTCTCCTTTATATCCCTGGGATGGATGATAACGTGAGAGCGTAGGGAATAAGGGTAGGTGTTGATGGGTTCACACGAGACACTTCAAACACGATTCAACGAGACAAGAACCTTATAACTCGACATCACTTACCGCTGCTCTTTTTTGACCTTTATCGGGCATTGTGGCCCCTTCCCAGAATGATAAAGGACAAAAACGTATAGAAACCAGCCTTGTGAGTGTCCTGGGTTGTTCAGGCCTTGGGTGGTGTGTGAGAGAGGAAGGAGAGAAAGAATAAACAGAAGAGAAGGAGAGAGGATATTCTTATGAGCAGGACTACATTAGGTGGAACCTTTCTAAAGTGGTAGGACCTCCAGGGCTCTTTCCAACATCCCACCTAGCAGTCTTTAAAAAAAGATTTAAGGGGGTTTTCAAACATACCTAGGTACATATCTACACAGGCATTAAAAAAGGCATTAAAAAGGCATCGCAACCATCATGACTCATAAAGGGGGGCTACCTAAGTAAAAACCATTTTGCTTTCTTATACAAAATCATGAGAGCATGTTCGAGATAACATATATCCGTGTGGACGTATCCTCGCTTGCCACTGCCAATTCGAACTGATCCCTACTATCCACCTCTGCCGCCGGCACTGGTCGCCATGATAATTGAGTAATTGTCTTTGAGGGGGAGGCCACTTTATCAATGGTCACGACGTGCTGTGCTTCGAGAGTGTCTGCAGCAATTCGGTGGATAGAGATGACACCGTTATCCTCGCCAACAGCAATAACATATGTGCCTTTGTATGTTACGGGCAAGAAAGCAATTGCTGAGACCGCCGATGTCAGGCCCACGATCGTTTTGCAGACGAAAGTGTCTTCGGACTTTTGCCAGATCTTCACGGATTTGTCACGTCCTGCCGTGGCAAAGACATGGTCCGTTGTAGCCGGGGCCCAGGCTGCACCTAGGATCATTCGAGAGTGACCCTTCGGGTTTACGCTGAGATTTGTAAACGTAGTGGGCTCTGCATCGCTCCGCTGGAAGACTGCCCATTGGCGATCTCGTCCAACACTAAGAAGATAGTGATCATCACTAGAGAATGAAAGGTCCGTGATGGTCAACGAGTGCGCAGTGAGAGAAGGTTTAATCTCATGCCAGTCCGACGTATCGTAGAGGCGAATTACCGCGTGGTCAATCGAACTGGCTTTGCAGGCTGTAGCAATGAGCCTGCGGTCATGGCTCACTGCCACTGCTGAAATCTCATAACCATGGCCATAGAGCTTCTCATGCTCCGGCCACAATGTGTAACGAGACAACTGATCCTCCAGTGGCGGGTGGTTGGCAACCAGCGAGGCAGAAGCGATTAGCGCCTCAGTTGGGACTTTTTGCTGGTCCTCTTCCACTGGAGCCTCATCTCCAAGTGCCTTATTCGAGAGACCCAGCACTGGGATTTCAGCAGTGTCTGGGAGGTCCTCACCATTCGATTGTTTGAACCCAGTAAGTCTCTCGAGCAACTGAGCGATTGGTCTCGGCTCATTAAACACACGTAGGAGTTTCTCCTCTGCACCAGTCACAAACTGTGAGGGGCCCAGAGTATCAACGCAGTTCAAATCGTATCCATGAATCTGAGGGCGTGAAAACTCGTGCCAAGAACCTGTATTTTCACGCACCCACTTTGCATGAAGGCGGGTAGTTTGGTCTGAACTGGTTGAAAGCAGGTAGCCTCCAGTGGGTTCCCATTGTACACCATTCGCGGAGCGCACATGGCCCGAGATACCGAATCGCTGTATCCAAAGATCCGAGTCGGAATCATGTCGCCAGACTCTCCAACTACCTGTGCGGCCAAGACTCACCACCTGCTTCCCGTCTGGTGACCAGAGCCCAATCCAAAAGCCACCTGCACTACCAGTCGCCGTGGTAGATCCTTTTTGGACACTGATCTCTCCCATTCTCTCTGCGGACATCCAAACGCCTGATGCTTGGTCTTGTTCCCAAATTGTGATGGTATTATCAGCCGATGCCGAGAGAAGTTGCTGCCGCTTCGAATCAGGGTTCCATGCAATAGTATAGATCCAGTCTTCATGTCCAAAGAGAAGAGCTTCGAAAGTAATGGAGAATTTCGATCCTGCAGCTTCGAACTCATGGGCTTTGTTTGATAGCGTAGGTTCCATTCCTCCAAGCAGAGGATCCGTATCATCTATCGGAGCAGGGGCACTTGCTTCACCCCGACGCAGTCGCCAAAGACGGATGTATCTGTCTTGACTTGCAGACGCTAACAGGATATCGCCGTTGCTCTGCTTGTCCTGGGTGAACGAAAGAGCCTTGACCCAGGCTTCGTGTCCCGCAAGCACAGCCCGGCGCTTGAACTCTGGTTTGCCGATGGAGGTTTCCGAGACGTAGATCTGAACCTTGGTCGTTGTACCTGCAACGGCCAACACCAACGGCATATCTGAGTCGCCTTGAAGCCCCTGCAATGACAAGGATAGCGGGAAGAACCGTGGTGTCATTGTGATCGTTTCAAGCAGCTCGCACTTAAATTCGTCCTTTGCATTTATTCTCCAGATCCGAACCGTCCCATCAGCCGCTCCAGATGCGATGATGTCCGTTCCATCGGCGACGGCGATCGCATTCACTGAGCCTGTGTGACCCTCAAGGGTAGATGCAAGGACATATTTGTGGGTATCAGCATTGTCTTGTTGCCATACCCGTATTGTGCGGTCGACGGAGCCGGTGACGATAAATCTCGTTCCTGAGGCGGGGCATGTATAAAATCGAACGACACTGACTTTGTCGGTATGTCCAACAAGCAGGGCATAGATACCACGCTCGGTCTTGTCCTTGACTAGGTGTCAGCTCTTCCTTGTTATCAATGCGCAGCTGTTCTCAATGGACCTACTAGAGGATCCCATAGGGCGACATTGTTGTCCGCACCGAAGGCGAGCACGCCTGTCTGCACATCCCAATCCGCAGCACCAGGGTGCCGGTTTCCCCTACGCTAATATAGTCTGTTTCGACGGCGACCATGGAGTATTCTGAGGGCTTGGGAACCCTTTTGTCTGCCTGTGCTGCTGTACTAGGAATTGGAGAAAAGCCGCAAAGAAATTGCGGGAGGATTGGGGCTTATCGATAAGAGGTTCGGTCTCCGCCTAGCCCCTCCATCTTCAACAGACTCAACTTGCGATCTCTTTCGTTTTCAATAAGAGAGATAATTGCTATATGCTCTGTATTTCCCCTCATCTGCAATATCATGGCTGATACTTCAAATGCGGGCCAAGGGGAATTCCCCATCCCCATCACGGTCGAGTTTACGTACGTTAAATCTTTCCTTCAATCGATCAACCTTTGCTAAGAATTGATCTCGATAGCGGCGGCTTAGAATTGCTATTCGGGAATGAGCGCAAGCACAAAGTCGTTTTGCCCGCTCGATTGGAGGACGGCAGCAGGCCAAACATCTCATACCTGCTTAAATACCTCGTCGACAACCTCATGAAAGATCAGAGGATAGACATGTTCATCATGGAAGACAATGTGTATGTCAACATAACTTTGACGTTTTATTCAAACAGTATTAATGCTTTCGACAGACGACCAGGTATTCTCGTCCTCATCAACGATGCCGATTGGGAACTCGAAGGCGAAGAGACATACGAACTTCAACAAGGAGACAACATTGTTTTTGTCTCGACTTTACATGGCGGTTAAACATGATGGATTGTATTGATGCTAGCAACGACGACTAAGACAAAAAAGAAACCGAATTCGAAGTGTTCCTGGAGGAATTCAAGAGCAACATATGGGTGGTATTGCCAGGCGAAGCGAATTAGTGTGGACTTATACCTAGACCACATCTTCAACATGCTGTTGTGAGATCCGTTCGCGCTCACGTGGTGTTCGGATTCCACTGGGTGTTCGATGGCCACTCTGTGGGGTTACTTGACCTTCTGGGGTACCAAGCCCTTGCGCCGGTGATACTAACCCGCTTGGGGGCACTGGGATCTTCAAGTCCTCTGGAGAGGCCGGGATAATCTCTTCGGGGAGGTCAGGGATATGGATCCGCTGTGCCTCGTTCTGATAGCTCTCGGGGACGATCTAGAATAGTGTTAATTAACCATAAATAATATTCAACCTAAAGTCCAATTTACCTCAATGATTTCATCACGAGGGAACTCAAGGAACGGAATGTCCGCAGCATTGCAGGCCATGAGATAGCCATACAAAACCCTCAAAACACTTTCGTGTGCGATGATGAGTAGATCGGTTTGCTCCCTCTCCAATTCAAGGATAATTGGCTCGAGACGAACAGCCAAGTCATGGTATGACTAGTGGAAAAGGTCAGCGGCTACGCACTTTTGAAAGGTTTGTGCAAGGCTTACCTCTGCCCGGGGATAACGGTGGTGGTAGGGATCAAGCTCGTGCTTAGCAACCTCGTCCCCAAACTCTGCTCGGATACGGTTCTCAGACATCTTCTCGCAGACGCCAGGGTTCAGTTGGCTCAATTGAGATCTCTGCCGGATTTTATATCCGTTTTCATGGAGGTATTTCGCGGTTTCAACCGTCCTGCGCCGTGTGGAGGTCCAAACTTTCAAAGGTCTCGACTCATAGCCAGTCTCTCCTCGCTCAATCATTGCTTGCTTTTCTTCTTCTCGATGAGCTAGTAGACGTGCCGTCATTTTCTTGGCGTAATCTTCTCCCTGTTCTGATAACGAGGCATCGGCTTTGTATGAATCTGCGTCTAGCGAAACACCAGCCTATATGAAACATTAGTTTTTGCATTTTAGTGATATAGACAGTAGATTACCTACCCGGGCAAAGTACGTGCGTCTCGATTTGATGTGGAGATTCAGAAGATAGAACACTATGCGGTTAGAAAGATAACCGAAGCTTCGATTGTTGACAATCAGTCTCTCGCCGGCGTTGATCATCTATACTTGGTGAGCAATGACAGTTCGACAAGAATCAATTGCGCATACCTTGATATAGTTCAAGTCCTTTTCGTCCATGGTCTGGAATTGAGGGATGCGGGAAGAGATACGGTTCAAGTAATGCTTCACGGCATCTTCTGATTTCCATGAGACATACTAGCCATGATTATTAGATTTTCCGTTCAATGCCAAGATATACATGAGACTCACATCAGGGGAGGATATCTTGACTCTGCGAACATTCTCTTCAATGATGCGTTCGTCGTCACACCAAGACTCAATGAACAGGGTCTGGTGAGGAACATCAATAATTAGTCTATTGTCAAATATTCAAACAATTAATTCTGACTTACCTCGATATCATGCTTTGCAAACTCCTTGGCAAGCGAGCGCCGTCCTGAGGCCAGCGGGTTGACGGCATCATATATCGCTATTTGACCATTTTCATGATTCAAAAAGTGATAGATGTCTTCTCGGCATTTCCTCACAATCTTCTGGCGTAGAAGAACAGATTTGGCAGTCGCTAAACAAAGACGTTAATATGGTCATGCAGGTAAACCAGGATACGATGCCTACCATTGACATAGAAATAATCATCCGGCATGTCCTCGCCAAATGGAATTGTGGCACGACGATAGTCGCCCAGGTGGAAGATCCTTGTTTTGACACCAAGCCTATCAATTGCGTCAGGATACCTCTCAAAATGGGCAAGTCACAGGAGTAAAGCATACCATCGCAGGTATCGTGCCAAAGCTACTGAGATATGTCTGCAATGGATTTTTAAATTAGTCCACTGAGCAACACTAATATCAATGGTAGAAAGTATCATACGTTTTGCCTCTGGCAGGCAAGCCGACGGTGATGATCACAATGCGGCCCGAATGGAAAAGTCGACCAGATTCGGTGCTGTACAGCTGGGCCGGAGCCAGATCGGCCTTTTCCGGCAAGTCATGAATTGCATCGACAAAGATTGACGATTTGCGACGGAATCGTGGAGAGTTGGCCACGATCTCAGCGGTGCTATATGATGTCAGTTCAATCCCACTATCAGACTTCACTCTTCAACTTCTCTAAGACTAGACATGGGACATGGGCTCCTTTTTTCCCTTATTTTTGCCAGTGCTATCAAGCGGAGGTCACATACAAGACAAATTTCATGAGAGAAAACATGAAATTGTGAAGCGGGAAAGGTAAGCTTACAGTAAGGTGTCCATGGTGGGATGGCGAAGTGACGCAACCCTGATATATCAAGATATCACAAGATTCGATATTGAGCGTGTCAGGATTATCGAGAGATAGTCCTGAGATAGATCAGAGATATCTCGAGTCACGTCAAGTAAATGGCAAGACAGTGAAGCAAGGAAACAAGGAAGGGTACCTGAGAGGCGGTATAGGTAATCGATCAACGCCCAGATAGCAGATCATCGGGATTGGTTGCCATATTTTTCAGGCTACAATATGCAAAGTCATCCAAAACGAAAACCGATTCAGGCACAATTCAATACCAAATGGAATAAAAAGAAACCAGTCCTTCGAATATCAAGTAATATCAGTTTAGACCCCCTCAACCACCCTCGATCATCCCCAATTATCCGTAATCATCCCTAATTCCTTCCCAATACCTCACCCCCAGTCATGCCCTGGACCGGGAAAGCCCGAAAATGGCTTATGTAATATCCCGGCGAACGACAGCAACCAAAGACGCCGAGGCAGGTGACTAGCATTTTTCACAGCTTGGAAAGTCTTGAATTGCTTCCCCTACACTCCTGAGCGCATCAGATCCAGCCCTTTTTACACTATTTTATCAAGGTCATCTGAGACGTTTGTTCGTCCCAGATCCTCGGGCTGGTCTCAATCCATTTTATTCTCAATTCTTTGTGTTTTCCATCGAGTCTCAACTGAGACCGACTAACACGCGTGACGACACCTAATATATTCGTCAATTATCAGATTTCCAACCAAAATGGCCGATTACCTATCATCCCTCTCCTTTCTCACAGAGAACCCTGCCGCCGCGGCCATCAACGATGCATACTCCTCGTTCTCCGACCGAAGGGCTTTGCTTAACCTGCCCAACCCCGGCACTGTCGATAACCTCGCCAGGGAAGTGCAAAAGGATGTTCTCTTGACCAACTTCATGTTCTCCGGTCTCCGGGCAGACCTGACCAAGGTCTTCGGCATGTCCCCTCTGTTCCGTGTGTCGCATGCGTTCTCTATGGGCTCAACCGGCAACCTGCCTCCATATGCTTTCTCCGCCATGTACGGAAGCCCCAGGGTAAGGACAACTATCCCATGCGATCCGTGTGTCGATCCCTGCAATTCTTAATATCTAACTTATCATTCTCCGATAGGTGTTTATGCAAGGCAACTACGGAAGTGATGGTGCGCTCGCCGCCGTCGCCAACTACCGCTGGAACCAGGCCCTTGTCACCAAGACCAATGCTCAGATCATGAACGGTGGTACTCAGGGCTTGGTCCAGATCGATAACGACTACACTGGCCGTGACTTCTCCGCGTCCCTCAAGGCCTTCAACCCCTCTTGCCTCGAGGGTGGTCTCACCGGTATCTTCGTCGGCAGCTACCTGCAGTCCGTCACCCCCAATCTCGCCCTTGGTTTTGAGGCTATCTGGCAACGCCAGGCCATCACCGCTCGCCCCGAGACTGCTCTGTCCTACTCCGCCAAGTACAAGGGTGAGGACTGGATCGGTACCGCTCAGCTGCAGGCCCAGGGCACTTTCAACGCCACTTACTGGCGCAAGCTGTCCGAGCGTGTTGAGGCCGGTATTGACATGAACCTTCAACTCCAGCCCTCTCCCGCTACTCTTATGATGGGTGGCCCTGCTCGTGATGGTACCACTGCCATTGGTGCCAAGTACGACTTCCGTGCCTCTTCGTTCCGCGCCCAGGTTGACAGCACCGGCAAGGTTAGCTGCCTTCTCGAGAAGCGCATTGCCATGCCCATCTCTCTCTCCTTCGCTGGTGAGATCGACCAAGCCAAGGTAAGCGACATCCCTTTTTCTAATCACAACCTCAATACTTTATACTGATTTCTTTTTTTTCTCCCTAGCAAACGGCTAAGCTCGGTCTTGCCGTCTCCCTTGAGCTTGCTGGTGAGGATGTCATGGAGCAGCAGGACAAGGTCGACCCTGCCAGCATGATTCCTCCTCCCTTCTAAATCTCTCCTCTCGCCCTCGCCTGAGATAATAACCCTTTCGCCTCCCATGTTTTAGTAGTTCTTCACTCTCCATGTCTGAAATGACATATGTTGTCTCTCTTCCTCGGTATATCCTCTTGGATTTGGGTTGCTGGTGCAGGTGGCCAGTTGTTTGGCGCCATGGAGATTCCAACATTTTTTTTGTATAGATTCACACTCCGGTTCTTTGATTTCCTTTTCCATTACCACCTGATGCTGCATCTCTGTTTGGCTTGTGGTCTGATATCTTGTGTCTCCTCGCTATCTTTCCAGTTCATTTCCTTGCATGGCCATGTTTTGGGTCTATGGGATTGCCAGGTCTGGGATGCATGGCTGCGCCTGCAGATGGCTCTGGTTATGTTTTTCGCATCATAGACGGGCCAATGTAAAACAAGTTTTGATTTAGTTGAATCAGTTGCAAATTGTTTCATTGTAATCTTTCTGATTATTTTCTCCCCAAAGGCTCAGGATGTCCACTAGTACAAAGGAAAGTCGCCTCTTTGTCCAATGGATATCAATGGTATAGGCATTGAGATTGCCACAAAAGTCAGACCATTAGATAAGACATATAGGTATCAGTTCTGTGGACTATAAATCCTTCAGACTGATAAATATATACATATATATATTTCATAACTCTAAAAAATAAGCCCTTAGACACCCAAACAAAAGCGGAGAGGAAAATAATCTCAGATAATGCCCGCATATACCCAAAGCGGTGACCGGGACAAACGACGGCATATCTTCCCAGACGACAACAAATCAAACGAATCAACCATACAACATTGCTCCACTATATGCTGTGGGCACTAGGAGACCTCATTCAATTGGTTGACGACTCCGGAGTGCCGCAGTGGCCTTATGCATCTCCTCGAATGGAACCGTTTCTGCTTCATTTCTCCACTCAATTGGACTAAGTTTCTCGGTAAAGTGGATTCGTTGATATGTTGGGTCTTCCCATGTTTCGCTCTCGAAAATGATACGGGTTATTGTGGGGGTGTGTTTTTCAGTAATAGAAAATGAAGCAGTACAGAGTCCATGTTGCAGCGTGCATAAAAGTATATATTAGTTTAGGCATAGAGAGGTGTGCTATGGTACTTTCTCGCCCAATATGGCATGTGGGATCCTCAGCCACTTACTCCATACCCCAAGTTTGAAGACCTAAATCCATCCGTTGTGAGGTCTGAGGTCTTGATGGGCCATAGTCAACCCCGTTCCCTGCTTCGAGTGTGGCTGGGTCTGATTGCTGCCTTGCGATTGGAAGTCCCGTTGATAGTCGGGTGTTCGGACGCTGATTGTCAGACTCCAGTGACATCATATTCCCCGTTCAACCCTCTTTTTAGGGCTTTCCTTTTCGTAAATCTCTGACCTCTGGAAGAAAACTGGCCAGTTATCTTCTAGGCCTGGGATGCACCTAGGGATGTATGTCCCGGATAAATGGCTGACCCGGGATGATATTCTAAACGAATCAGACACGACAATGAAAACGAAAATGAGACTGAGAATGAGAATTATAGTTTAGAGGGGTCCGAGTGTCTCGGCCCAATTGACAGGCTCTTTAGTTTTTTGGTAATATAACTCCAACGTACGGAGTACATGCTGTTCCCTTGAATAATATGTATAATTTCCTTTGGAAATGAATGTGGGGAGTGTGTCCACAAGGCAAATTCATTTCACTTGAAAGGATTCATTGGTAAATTTGGGCAATCTCTGACCTTAGAATCGTTGTTTTTTTTGTATTTCGTTCTACCTGTTCCATGGAGGTCGTGCCCAAGGTTCATGGTGTACCTATTCGGGATGGATTAGTTATATGGCATAATGTAGAACGATGGTCCCAGTTCTCCGGGTGATAATCATACAATATAATACATTTGTTCATAAGTAGTGTGCATATCTGTTAGATTCTTCGGGTTATTATGGGATGAATTTGAATAGATGCAATCTGTGCTTTTGGTTCAGATCGGTAGATTCGGATCGTGATGAACATGGTAGATCTAGCTATACACATACGGAGTAGTGTGGGCAGATTGGACCCAATTTCGAGATTAAACCAATAACCTGCAAGATGATTCGCATATTTTACTTGAATACATCATATGGCAATCCAATTTCAACCTGGGAAGATATCAAGCTGTTTTGTCTACGGTTTATCTCTCTATTTTGCCGAGAGATTCGCTGAGAGATAATCCACGTGTCTAAAAGAGAGACGAACGGAATGCCGTTCCTTGCTTCCATGCTTTACGATCCGTACATGCCGATGGTGCACTATTGGGGACATTCCGCCGGTTTCCTCCCGTGCATATGCATCGACATTTTAAACCTCATGCCAGTGCCAGCCGGGAAGTGTTGCTTTTGCCAGGCACACACCCGGCTCCTTATCCCCGGTCCGTGAAACAATAGTGCTACTGGTATGTGCCTTTGTGCAATTTTATACATTCGAGTATGTATATGATATATGTATGATATGAACATCCACGGCTGGGAGGTGGGTTCCAAGGCTGTATGAATATACAACCTATCGAATTGCAATCCACTCTGATCCTCCCAGGACAAGCAATTTGATTATTAATGGTTGATAGTGATTTGTAGTCAGCAAATAGCTCTATATTGTTTGCCGAGACCCGATGGACACTTCGGAATCCCGAGTTGTAGATATGTAGTCATGGTTGTACCGGTGTATGGTTCTGAATATGACATGGATTGATTCCTCTTTTTTTGGCTCTCTCTTTTCTCTTTCAAGTCGACGGCATCAGACCCCTGTTGAGGGGGCGTCATTTTTTTTTCTCTCCCTCGTGTCAAGATTCAGAGAGTCGCATGACTTTGAACCAAACTGTGGCGATTCCGATCCCCAAGCCATGGTCACCTGCTCTAGGTCTGGTGACGTCGATGAGGGGAAACTCATGTTGTAGTTTCGATGTTTGATATAGGGGAATTTCAAGAGAGTGCAAGAATTCTCTAAATCTTTGATGGTAAATGTTCATATTAGGGTATACACAACATATAAATCGATCGTTTTATTCCATAGAGAGTGTGATATGCTCCGTAAAATGATTAAATATGAAAAATATGAAATGCATTGAAATACCAATACCAAAATCAGTATCAATACCAATACCAATACCAAGATCCAAAAAACAGTACTAGTACACGGTAAATGGACCGTGCAAGTAGCCCTGGTAGCTCCTCAACGTTAACCTTTTGAGCCAGGTGCGTCCATACAGCGCAGGGGCCAAGTTCAGTCGACACTTTTTTTTTAGTACCTGAGTCGGCTGCTTGCTGCCAGGAACATTCCTAACCCCCTTCATTAAGAACGGGTTCTTTTTCCACTTTATCTTTTGTTTTGGGGGAGAGAGGGGGGGGTTTCTTTATTGATATTCTATTGGCTTCCCTTTTCTGATACATCACGATGTCTGTGGATGCCGAGTCGGGGTTCATCTGCCGGACCAGGTTGGTACGAGAGGCTGCATGGACGGGACTACGGCTGGAATCCCAATGATTGTCCCGAACTGGGCGTCGGCTGAGATAGCTTCGACTCACATGCCAAGGGATCCCTGCGCAGTACACTTCGAGATCCTCGAAAGAATGGAAGTGGAACGGGAGGCCCCTTTCAAGTCCGATGGATTTTCCGGGCCGAATAGCTTTTCTGGTTGAATATGTATGTTGAATATGGCTTTCCTAACCGCTCGGTCTAGTTCCCAATTACCGGTGTGTTATTTTTCTTTTTTGTCTTTTTTTTGGTCATTTTTTTTCGGAATACCCCTGAAGCTATGCAGAGAATCTACGAAAGCTAAATGATAGTTAGTCGTTAGTCGAGTATAGTCCACATATATTATTAGTAGTACTCCGTAGTAGGTCTACGTTGAACTTGGAACGGGTCCAGCTCCAATTGCAGCTTGGACCACTTGGACCATCTTTCGGCCCAAGCTTCTTTTTTTCGAGGTCAGCTGGTCTCGTGATAGAAAAAAGATTACAGTACAGGTAAATTCAACCAATGAAAGTGGTTCCAGGGAAAATCACCGTTGGGTCACCCGACATCCTGTTTCTATTTACCTGCCTATTTTTGGGGGGGGATATAGAGGGCGTAATAGCTATTAACAGATATAGTATGTATACTATACTATGTATAGCTTGAAGGTATATTCCCACTACCCCGGAGACTCCGCTTTCTCCAAATAATAAAAAAGTCTTTTTTTTTCTCTCTTTTTCAATGTTTCCCGGGTATCGTACATTCGTACACCGGCTGGTATTGGTAAATACATCCATGGCACCCGTACCTATGATATCATTTCCCGAGCTTGGGTAAATGACAGTAAGTTACAATACATATACTGGAAATGGAATATATAATACATATATAATAGATTAATTTCTCTATGAGATATATACACATACCTTAATATAAAATATATGTAGCTTATAAGAAATAAAAAGAAATAAAAGAAATTTAAAAAGAAATTTAAAACAGAACAGCATAAACACCCATAAACAGCAAATTACCTGAGAAAGTTGGATTGGAACTTGAACTTGTAGCTCTCCCGCCCCTCTCTTTTTCCTCTTTCCCCCTCCCCTTCCCGAATTGCTCACCCCCGTAAGACATTGGCTTTGATTCTTGAGAGATCTATTTTTCTTATTTATTTGTTTCTTTGAAAGAATCGCATCTAAAAAAAAACACACACATACCTAAAAAAAAGAGAAAAAGAAAGAAAGAAACAAAAGAAAGAAAAAAAAAGGAAATCCATTCCATCAACGTCACCTTTTCTTTCGCCCTGAACGCCCCAATTTTACCTAACCTTTCCCTAGTCTAACCCGTCTTATTTCACTCGATTCGACTTTATTGGTTGAACATTCTCTACGCAAAGTTCCAAAGTTGCCCACCTTCTCCTCTCTCATTCTTCTTCCTCTTCCCTACTTTTAACTTGACATTCTTGGCTTTTGGCCATTTTGTTTCCTTTCCCATCGGTCCTTCCGCCCCTCCCTACTCCACCCCGGTTTAATCACCCAAAACGGTCTTCTCAACTTCACATATCTATTTCCGCCATGTCACAGAATCGACCCGGGTTGTTCCCGACTTTGCGCATGGGTGGTAAGTTATTATCCTTTTTTCAATGGCCGGCAATACTGACCGTGTTCCCTCAGAGGTCATCCGCGAGAAGGTCCAAGATGGAGTGACTGGCGAATCCAAGGAGATCTCTTACACTCAGTGCAAGATCGTGGGCAATGGCTCCTTCGGTGTTGTGTTTCAGACCAAGATGGCTCCGAGCGGGGAAGATGCTGCCATCAAGAGAGTCCTCCAGGATAAGCGGTTCAAGGTACATGGCGTCTCAACTTAGGATCTGGGGGGATGTGTGTGTGTGTGTGTGTGTGTAAGATCACTAACCCAGTCTCTCTCTAGAACCGTGAGCTGCAAATCATGCGGATTGTGCGCCATCCTAACATTGTCGAACTCAAAGCCTTTTACTACTCCAACGGCGATAGGGTATGTGTCTCCTGGGTGTCCCGCCCGATCGTCTTTCCGTCCCCCGTTCCCGTGGGCTGACCGTGCCCCGGAATTTCCCCTCAATAGAAAGATGAAGTCTACCTCAACCTCGTCCTCGAGTATGTCCCCGAGACGGTGTACCGCGCATCCCGTTACTTCAACAAACTCAAGACTACGATGCCTATGCTAGAAGTCAAGCTTTACATCTACCAACTCTTCCGGTCGCTGGCCTACATCCACTCCCAGGGTATCTGCCACCGTGATATCAAACCCCAGAACCTTCTTTTGGATCCCACTACTGGTATCCTGAAGCTCTGCGATTTCGGATCTGCTAAGATTCTGATCGAAAACGAACCTAACGTTTCATACATCTGCTCTCGTTACTACCGGGCGCCTGAACTAATCTTTGGTGCCACCAACTACACAACAAAGATTGGTACATATCCCTTTTTTTTTCTTTCTGTGCACATTCACATTCAATTTCTAACCTATTTGTTTTTTTTTCTCTAGATGTTTGGTCGACAGGTTGTGTGATGGCAGAATTGATGCTTGGACAACCCCTCTTCCCCGGCGAATCGGGCATTGACCAGCTGGTTGAAATCATCAAGGTTTTGGGCACCCCAACTCGGGAGCAAATTCGCACCATGAACCCCAACTATATGGAGCACAAGTTCCCTCAAATCAAACCCCATCCCTTCAACAAGGTATTTACTACGCCGTACCGCCGGTTCGGTAATGGTGCTGACCCGAACTAGGTTTTCCGTAAGGCACCACCGGAGGCTATTGACCTCATCTCCGCCCTTCTGGAATACACCCCGACACAACGGTTGTCTGCGGTTGAAGCGATGTGCCACCCCTTCTTCGATGAGCTTCGCGACCCGAACACCCGGCTACCGGACTCCCGTCACCACAACAACCCTTCCAAGGATCTCCCCGCCCTTTTCGATTTCTCACAACATGGTACAATATCCCGCTCGCTCTTGAGAGGTGAATCCCTTACTAATCCCACTTTTAGAACTTTCGATTGCCCCTGATCTCAACGCCCAACTGATTCCCCCTCACGCTCGTCCAGCCCTCGAAGCTCGTGGCCTCGGCCTCGATACCTTCAAACCTCTTTCCAAGGAGGAGATGCTTGCACACCTCGACTGAGTTGACCAGTGTGTGTGTCCTCCGCCCTCCGCGAGGGATACGTCTGTTCATTGTGCTGCCATCTGCACTTTGCGTGAGATTCGACCTGCCAACCAAGTTCCATCATGATCTCGAGTAAACCCTGAATTGAGACTGCATTGCCTTGTCTTTTTTCTTCTTTTTTCTTTGGGGACTCGATATGCCTCAACCCCGGACATGGTGGAACCTTGGGAACTGGTGCATGAGCAGGGAATGGTATGAAGTGAGAAAAGTGCATGCTTTTAATGGCTGGGGGAGCGGAAACTATGTTTCTTCGGGGTGGTAAGGGTTGATGGTTTTCACGCAATGGGAGGTCATGGCCTGGAGTTTATTTTGAGATGTCTGAGACAACTCTTGGGAGGAAAAAGTGATACCCTTTCTGTGCACGTCTGCCTTTGGGGGTCGGAGACTGCATAGTTTCATCGGTCGAGGGGAAGAACCCTCAGACGCGGCAAGTCGATCTCGACCCCGGATATGGAGGGGGTCAATCTTCCCACAAATGCATCGGAGATCTTGAAGATTTCTTTGGATACACATTTAGGGAGGACCCTTCTATGATGGTCAATCTCTCGTCTTGCAGCGCTAGAATCCCCATTCGTTCTTCCCTCTGCGTCCTCGCTTTCTTTTTTTTTTTTTTTTTGTTCGCAATATCCTTGTATCAGATTCATCGGGCTCGGCTGGTTCCCCGGTCCTCCGACTTACCGGCCATGAGCTATATGCCATTCCAGTTCTCAAGCAGACGATCTTATTTTCTTTTCTTTTCTCTTTCTTTTCTTTAACACCCGGTAGTAATACGTAAAGAATAAATAGTATTTGAATTGTGTATAGTGTCAGGTGTCTGGTTGTAGAGATACGTCCACTACGCAGGGGCACCGGGTCCGGAACTTCAATTTCCCCTTCCGAGCTCCCCATTCACCTCAAGCTAGCTGTCACCCTCGCTTTTCATTTCTCCAGGATCACTATTTCTACGATAGAAACCTGATATCATACAGGCTCGTTGGATTGATTCCAGAACATAATGGCCGAAAACGACCGTCGAAACCAGGGCTACAGGGGTGGGCGCAAACGCCGTTACAGAGGTAAGAGGCATGGATCTGACAAGCTTACCCGGACAGCACGCTAACACGACTTGCGATCCTCACAGATGATGATGACTTTGATCGTCGCCCCCAACGGCGCAGATATGAGGAGCCATTGTTCGTCCAGGTCCGACGGCAGTTGTTGACTATCGCGGAATCGGTACGGCCTCGTTTTTTTTTCCACCGCGCGCATTGCGCTTTCCAAATGGTTGATATGAACTAACACTTACGTCTCATTGATAGGCTGCTCGCAGAGCAGAAGATGACGTTCAGGGTATTGCGAAAACAGTCACGGATAACTACGACGACGAAGAGATCCGCCGCGACTTTGTCAACATCTCCCTTGATCTGTACGTGTCGGTGTACTCAATTCACCGTGGAATGTTACTAACTTGGATATTTGCAGCGTTCTCGAACAACCCATGAAAATTCCTTTTATCGCCGGCACGGTCCTGGTCGCACATAGTCTCAAGCCTGAGCTTGGATCGGAGGTTTTGAGCAAGGCAGCTGAGGCCTTGCAGAAGTATATTGATATTGGCGCATGGCGTGAAGTCAAGCTTCTTATCCGCTTCCTTGGTATTCTACAGCCGGTCTATGAGGGTGACGGCATCTTTCCTCTTCTGGAAGAGCTGTTCGCTCGTGCAGTCGATCTTCAGACTGCCTCTTCGGAAGATGTAAGTTGGATTGATGTAATTGTGATGATAAACCTTACCTAACAGCTTTTCTCAGCTTCTCGGCCTTGAATTGGTGAAGATTATTCAGTTCACCATTCCTTATGTCATGCTTTCGCCTGCCACTGGCTTCGAGGCCCAGGCTTCCGCGCTTCTGGAGAAGACCGATATCATCGCATCTACACCCCACGCTCTCGTCGATTTGGTGAACACGTTCAGCCCCGAAGAGAACCAGGAGGCAGCTGGTCAAAGCGTTATCAGTTTGATGCAGACTCAACTTCAAGCGGAGGCTAATAAGGGCTGGGAGCTTAAGTGCCTCCCCCGTCCTTGGACAGACGTTCGGGACGTCGAGACGGATGAGCCTAAGTCTTTTGAGTCGGTAACCAAGGTTCCTTTCCCCACAGTCACTGTGCCTAACCCTGTACCAAACGGCATGCGTCCTCTCTTCCCGGAGGTCTACCTTTCGGTGTATGCCAACCAAGAAGTAGACACCGTTCCTGCCATCACAGACATCTCCTCTTCGCTTATTCGGGATGCACTGGTTGATACTATCAACCTCCTTGACTTCAACCGTGTTGCTACCGCCAAGTTCCTGATCGATATCGACTGCTATTTTACCTCTACCACATTCGTGAAGCGTGCCACACCTTTCGATCGAATGCGCGAACTCATTGGGGAGGTGCAGCCGTGGAAGCCCGAGGATGTGGCAGTGGATGCAGTGTTCTCGCAGCTATTCCAATTGCCAGCATCGGAGCACAAACTCGTCTACTATCACTCTGTTCTCACCGAGTGTTGCAAGATTGCTCCAGCGGCAATTGCACCGAGTTTGGGTCGTGCAATCCGATTCTTGTACAACAGCTTGGACACAATGGATTTGGAGCTCAGCAACCGTTTCCTGGACTGGTTCGCTCACCACTTGAGCAACTTCGGTTTTACGTGGAAATGGAGCGAGTGGTAAGTTGAAAATGTCAGCTTTCACTCATAGCAATCAGCAATCTAACCACTTCACAGGACCGATGATCTTGATCTACCAGCCATTGATCCAAGAATGGCGTTCATCCAGGGTGCTTTAGACAAGGAAATTCGACTGAGCTTTGCCCAGCGCATCAAGGGAACTCTTCCCGATCCCTACCCCAAACTGATCACCGCAGGCAAAGAGAAAGATACTCCCGAGTTCAAATATTCCTCTGAAAGTAGGTTTATTTTGTGGTCAAATGGTAGAGAACAATTGCTAACTCGAGTTTCCAGTGGCGCCATACTCCAAAGAAGGACAAGAACTCATGCAGCTTATTCGGAAGAAGGCTAGCGACGAAGAAATCCAGCCCGTCATCACAGCCATCGAAGACCAGGCCAAGAGCCAGGGCGTCGATGACCCCAAGCTCCCCTCGACAGATGCATTCGTAACCTCACTCTGCTTCGTCGGATCCAAATCGCTCTCTCACGTCCTGTCATGCATTGAACGGAGCAAAGATCGCCTTCTGGCCATCGGCACGGAATCTCAACACGCCCGTTGCCAAATCATCACCTCCGTCATGGACTACTGGGTCGACCAGCCTGGGATTGCCATCAACATCATCGACAAGCTGCTTAACTACACCATCCTCAGCCCGCTCTCCGTCCTTGAATGGGCCCTCTCCGAGTCCGTTGCGGCAGGAACCATCCTCGCAAAGCCCCACGTCTTCGAGATGATCTCCGCCACGGTCGGCAAGGTCACTAACCGCATGCGCCAGATCGTCGCCGCCCGCGCTCAGCCCGGCCTCTATGAGCCCCAGCTTACCGTCATCGACGAGACCCTCGCTCGTGAGCGCACTGACATGCAAGCCCTCTTCAAGTACATCGAGGACTCCATTGTCTCCATCGCTGCTGGAAGCAACGATGAGCAGATGGAGCGCGGTGATGGTAGCGGCACTCTTCCCGAGGACGCCATCATCCGCCAATGGGGCCGTCGCTGGCTCCGCGTATTCCGGAGAAAGGCTGCCGTTGAGGAATCATTCATATCTGATGCTCTGGCTAATGCTACTCCTCTCGGCACCCAGGCCCCGCCTCTTTCTGAGCGAGAGGATGCTGCGGATGGGGACTTGGATATTGCCGATGCCGATGCCGATGCGCAATAGATGTTACACATATGAATGCCATCTCGATCAGGTATTAGCTTATGCATGCTGCGTTCTCGCATTTGATCTCTTTTAACTGTTTCATTAAATGATTTATGTCCCGGAGAGCCTTTTCTTTTCTGCCTTTTTTAATTTTTCTATCTTTCCTCTGTCCTGTACACTTTAACTCCGGGTCTTCAAACAAGGCCGACAGAAATATGAAAGTTTCTCTCCGATTATTTCGAGTCAACCTCGATTCATTTCGAGACATAATCAATCTGTACCTTGTCGACCTACGTAGTTAGTTAGTTGTATAGAACTAAAAATAAAATAAAAATCGAAAAACACTTCCCAAGACCCTGTTGATTCAACCTTACCACCTTGGCACGGGAATATCCCTCCAAAATACATATCAAAAGTCGTGAATCGTGTACATCTTGTTGAACCCTAAAGGAAAAGAAAAGTGCGAGAAAAAAAAAAAAAACACATCCAACTGGAAGTCGGATCCCCTTCCTGCATATAGCACATTTCTCAGGACGCCCAGAAGAATAATGAGACAAAATAAAAGTGGAAAAGTGGTTAACAATAGAAACCAGCAAGTAATAAGACCAGGGATATCAAAAGGGGGGTGTGCAGATGAATACAAAGCAATATAGAAAGCAAAGAGAAGAAGAAGAAGAAGAAGAAGAAGAAGTCCCGAGACGAAGCCCAATCAAGGACCATGAATGTGACCATGACCATGTCCGTGGACATGAGCCCTTCGATCAATATAATAAGGCTCCCCATCATCACCATCACTGCTAGAAGCATTATAAACGGAGAAACCATCCTCAAAGCTCCCGCGGCGCATCTGCATCTGCATCTTCGACACGCCCTCTTCAGACTCAACAGACTGTGTTCGATCCATGGAGCCACAGCTACTCTGTGCATCAGACCGTTTCGTCGTGGAGATCCGTCGGTCCTTGCCACGGCCCTTGATGCCCTTGTTGCTGTTTTTGTATAGCCCGGCGAAATATACCCATAGCTCGCGGTCTGCGGCGTTCATGTTCATCGCTCCGTTCTCGCCCATTTGCGAAAAGCGGACGGTTAGATTGTGGAGTGTAGCTGCGTGGAATTTGTTTTGGTGGGACTATTTTGGGGTAAGGGGTTGGTTAGCTTGGGTTCGAACGATGGTGCATGAAAAGAAATAAATGATGATGCTGACATGGTCGAAGGATAAGAAGGGGAAGACAAGAGACTTACCTTGAGATTGCCTAACTGGGTAAACTGCTTGCCACATTCATCTAGACGGCAATCAAACCGTTTAGATTGATCATGGGTGAGCTTGTGAGCGCGGACATTGCCTCGCTGAGCAAATCGCTTATGGCAGATTTCACATTGGAAGGGCTTTTCGCCCGTGTGTCGCCGCTGATGGGTCTATATTTTTTAAGAAAGAAAAAGAAAGCGCATGTTAGTTTCTGCCTCGTGCGTCGTAATTGCATGGCGCGTGGCGGCTGATGTGCTTACCTTGAGGTTGCCTTGCTGCGAGAAGCGTTGCCCACAGGAGGGCTCCTTGCATATCTGCCACATCCAAAAACGATTAGTTGTCGATCCTAGCCCAAATTCGATTTAGAACTATGGGTGTACTCACAAATGGCTTATCACCTGTGTGTGCCCTGATGTGGATGTCCAGGTGTGTTTTCTGCGCAAAGCTTTTGCCACAGCCTGGGAGGTTGCAGTTGTACTTGCGCTTCTTGCCTGAGCGCGATAGCTGGCCTTCGTTGGCATGGTAGCAACGCGGTGGTGTAGGCGAGGCAGTCGGGTAAGATCCAGGATAGGCCTGTGTTACCGGTGCTGCGAGATGTTGGAGTGGTGGCAGCGATTGCTGGGTTGGTGACGAAGCATGCTTGGCCTGGATTGCCTTCATCAGGACATCCACATTAGTTGAGAAGGCGATGTCACCGGGGGTTTGCTTCGTCTCGTTTGACCCGACGGAGGAATTGTGGCCTTCAGTTGAAAGCGGCCGTGGACCATGGTCGGGAGTAGACTTTACTGCCTGGCTGATGGCGTTCTTCGCTGGGCGAATCTCTGGAAGAGACTGCAACGGCTGTTCCGTTGTGAGGCGCAGTGGTTGCGGCTGTATCGGGTGCTGACTAGGGACAAAGTATTGGTGATAGGCATTCGAGTGTGCATGTGTGTGACCACCGGAGTGACCGAAGCTGTAAGGCAAGCTACTTGGGGTCTGGTAGGGTAGCGAGTACGGTGCTGTTTGAGGTGAATAGAAGGGGAAATTCTGGCTCAGGGTCGAGTCCATCGGGCGTCTGTGTGCAAACGCACCCACGGCATGGCCGGGAAATTCGTAAGAGACGGGCTCTGCAGTCTCCATCTTTGTATGTTCGAGGTCTGTTCAGTATCTTTCCAGAAAAGCAAGAATACCTTCTCCTTTCCAGATCTCTCCTAGATACCAAGATATCTCAATGTATACTTGTCCTCGGGATGGGGGGACTTTTTTTTCCCCCTTGTGTAGTCTTTGAATATGTTCTGAAACCCAACCCCGGTGATATTTGGGTTCTAGCTGGTGAGTTCTCAAGAAGCAAGGATAGGAAAAATAGACAAATCGGCCGGCCAAAGCGCAATCAGTGTATAGATCTGGATCTATATATATGGGATGGAAGAAAGGAAATAGCAAATATATGCAGGTCATGCCATGAAGAGGGAATATAATGATTGACAACTAGCGATGATCTTCCGCATCGACCGTGGCGCCTCCCCGATCTAGATATAGGGCCCCAATGCAATGGCGGGGGCGACAGGGGGAAGTCAGCCGGTGAGAAGATAGTTGAAAAGCCCCATTTTGCCTGTATGACGTTTAGAAATTGATAAAATAATAATAATAAAGTAAAACGAGTAAAAAAAAGGGGGGAAAGAAGAGCAGTTCAGAGATACATGCAGTGTACTGTGTATACAACATACCAAGTGTGTTTGATTCGACGATCTCCGGGGATCTTGGATGATTGAGGCGACCTGACTCCACCGGGGAAATAATATATAAAAATCAAATCAAATCGAGGGTTTCCTAGAACCCTGGCCCTGAAGCCCTGAAGAGGAGAGCATACAGGTGCATTGCATCCCAATGCATTTGCTTTGGACGCATCAAATTCCTGTACCACGAGGAAAATAGTAATTCTCATTAGTGGTAATGTATTTCAACTTCGGTGTGAAATGTGTGTCAGTCACACAGGGAATGAAAAAAAAAAATTATATACTCACAGCCGCGACTGGCGACGAAAGCCTTGATCTCTCTCTTTTTTTTTTTCTTTCCCTGTCCTTTGGTTTCCCCGTACTCTGTACACTTCTATAATTGATATTGGTGAAGAGACTGACATCTGTCAGACTCGAAATCTCATAAAAAAAAGAAAAGAAAAACACGCAAACTCATCGTGCTGTGCATCTCTCCCCTCGAGGAGAGACGGGCCGGGCCTTCAAATCGAATTCCCAAGTGGGCCGTGATCGACCTGCAGTCGACATGTAGATTATTCAGTCGATCTCGGAGTCAGCAATCGCTCAATGGCCAGCTGGGCCGTAATTACGAGTACCAGGATGCGCCATCCCGATAGTCGCCAATAGTGTCCGATCTCAGCCCATCGAATATCCCAGCTAGCCGCCTAAGGCCCTGGAAAATTCAGTCGGGTGATCTGATTCTCTTGGGAAAAGCCAATCAAGTTGTGCCTTTTCCATCTAGTGCGATCTGTTTCTTTCTTTCTCTCTCTCTCTCTCTCTCTCTCTCTCTTTTTTTTTTCTTTGCGGGGGCGGGAAAGATAATTGATTCTGGCCCATCGGAGGAGTTAACACGCGGGCTTTGGTCTGATCTCGATGTACTCCATACTTGGTACTTTGGATTTTCCCCTTAATCAGACAAATGGCTTGGCTCATGGGCCATGTCGATCATGGCCACTCGTGGGCTTAGTTGGCTCCATATTGATGATCCGAGAAGTGACAGCCATGTCCCATCTGACACGAGTGGCAACCCTGCACGTCCTGCGTCGAGATGAGGTGTCGGGACTTGTAATGGTTCCTGCAGGGATGCGACTAGTCTTCACGAACTACTTCCTGAATGGGCGAAGGTACCTAGCCAGTGCATATGCGTTAAGCCTAGTTCGGTGAGATTTTGGATCAGGAGAGTTGATGTGTATATTACCTACTCCGTCCTCTCCGTACTCTTCGTACCCACCCTGAATAATCTGATTATTTCAGAATATTTCCAATCTCTCAGTCTCTTGGTATTTCGGAGGCTCTGTGGTGATTCAGACGGGCAGGGATGGTGTTGTTGGGAAGTTCAGCTCGTTCCAGAATGTCCGTGTGACCCCTTTTCTACGTCTACATCCATTAACACGGCTTATAACAATATACTCCATATACTTCGTATAGTAAAGAATGGCAATTTTGGAATTGAAGAGGAATTCACGTATACACTAAAGTGTATATAAGAGGGGGAAAATAAATAGACAAATTCAACAGCCCATAACCAAAGCAAAGCAAAAAAAAACATCATAATGCGCCCAAAGGATCAACCCTTTCATCGTCCAGTGTACGCCGAGTATCTAGAAAAAGTCAAAAGTCAGCTTATAATCTGAAACACAGGGGGAATACGAAAACACTCACCTCCAGATTCGTGCACGCATGTCTCCACTGCCGGTCGCGAACAGGTTGCCAGTAGGACTGGGTGCAACCGAGATGACTATTCGGAGTTAAGAATTAGAGAGAGGACCACCACATCCGACGATTGAATCAAACTCACCGGAGTTCTTGTGGCCTTGAAGCATCATCTGGGCATTTCCAGTCACCGGATCCCAGAATTGAACACCACGGTCCTTGGAACCACTCATCACCCAAGCACCGTCGGGAGTCAGGCACACACTGAGAACAAAGTCCTAGATGATAGTAAAAAAGAAAAAAGTTAGCTTCTGCCGGTCTCTCTCCCAAGTAATCTCAGATCTAACCTTGTGGCCCTCAAATGTACGGATACACTTGCCACCCTTGATGGCACTGTGGGGGTGCATGCCCCGAGGAACGGTAAGCTCCCAGAGCTTGATAGTCTTGTCCAGACTGCCACTGACAAGGTCACGGCCATTGGGTGCGAATGCGACCGAGTAAACACTGTCCTTGTGGCCATCGGGGTTCTCCAGGCGCTCCACCAGGTATCCGGTGGTAGTATCCCAGACGCGCACGCTCTTGTCCAACGAACCGGCAGCCACGTAACGGCCATCCGGAGACATGGCCACAGTAGTGACACCATCCTCAATGCTAAGGGTGTAGACAAGCTTGCCATCGAGAATATCCCAAAGGCGCACGGTCTTGTCTCCACTGCCAGAGGCGATGAATCGACCGTTGCCAGCAAAGTCCAAAGAGTAGATGTCCTGCTCGTGGCCACTGAAGATATGCTTGATGGTGCGCTGGTTGATATCCCAAACCTAAAGCCAATCACAGTCAGTCAGCGATCTTCCCACATGCTGCGGGTTCCATAATAAACCGAAAACTTACGCGAATCTGCTTATCCTCGGCACCAGTCGCAAGATATTTGCCATCCGGACTGAAGCACACGCTGCGAATGTACAGGTCGCCATCCTTGTCGACATTCTCATCCTGAAGGGTGGCCACATTCTGACCGGTGGTCACGTCGAAGATTTGAGCCGAGCGGTTGCAGCCCGTCGCCAAGTACTTGCCATCCCGACTGAAGCGCACACAACAAACGACGCTATCGTGATTCAAATGGTGCACCAGCTCCACATCGAGAACACGCTGGACCTCGGGGTTGAACACGGCGTACCAATCGGAACCCTCACGCTTCTGCGACGGAGGCAAATCATCGGGATTCCAGTTTGCCAACATGTTTCCCGGACGTTCGGCTGTGCGGCCGAGAGGGGGGTTCGGAGGAGTCGGGCGAGGGATCTGGGGGGATGCGCGGGGATCCGGGTAGGCGATATGGGTTTGCTGGGGGGTACCGGGGCCTGGGGGAACACGGCCACGGCCCTGGCTTTTACCGGGGCCTGGGGATGCAGTGGGAGGTGGAGGCGGTCCATAGCCTGGGAGATTTCAACGATCCAACGGGTCAGTGGACTGAGCGACGAGTTTCATAAACACAGCGACATACCGTTCACAGCAGCGCCAGCCGGATATCCTCCAAAGGAGCTCTGCTGGGGTTGCGGTGCGCCAGGCTGAGCGACCGAAGCAGGCGGTTGAAGGGGATGCTGGGGAGGCTGCTGATCCTGGGGAAGGGAAGGTGCAAGACCGGGGCCACTACCTGATGGGTTGGTCATGATACCACCAAACAGATTGCTGGGGCCGTGGCCCAAGGCAGGTGGGGGAGCCTGGGAAGGAGCTGTATGAGCCGCAGCGGGTCCGCCGATGTGGGAAGGGATGGTTTGCACGCCACGCGCCTCAAGTTCATGTCGCAGCATTCGAATCTCGGATTCGTAGCTAGAAGAAGAAAAAGAAAGATGTCATGTCAGAGAGGATTATTGGAGCTTTCAACGAAGGTAAAGGGAACGCACTCTTGCTTGATCTTGATCTGCGCCTGTTCCAGTTGATAGACCTTTTGACGGATCATCTCCATCTCTTGGAGTTGACCAGTCACTGCATGATCTGTCAGTTAGATAACATTTCAGCGAATGTCGGGACTCATGGAGCTGCAGTCATTGGGGGGAGGGGGAATGAGGTGGCAGCTGCTTGTATAAATGTATACGAGGATTGGACAGGGGGGCTCAAGGCGCAAATGGCCTGAGCATAGAGAAAGGGGTAACAATGTGTCAGAGGGCATAGATAACATACACTGATGCTCAAATTCACCGGTGTTTCGCGACTGGCTCTCAAACTCCTGGCGCAGTTGATCCAGCAACTCCGTCAGACGGGAGTTGGGAGCGGGCACCATCCCGCGATGAGCGTTGTACATGGTAGGATATATTTTTTTCCTTCTTGATTTTTTGAAGTCACAGAAGGGGACAAAAGCGATGCTCGGATAGCAGCTCTGGGTCAGCAAATGAGATCGCAACCAAGGTTTTGACCTGGACTCAATGATCTTGATCACTGAGGCTTCAATGCTTGGTGGATAGCACCACGCAGCTAGCCACAGCGATAGTGGGCGATACAATATAAACTGGGAGATGAGAATGGGGGGGTGTAGTGGTAAGAGGGGTGGAAGAGGCTGGCAGATGACACTTTAAAGCGGGAAGGTTTGAGTTTGGGGGAAGGCGGCAGTGGTTAACGCGAGAAGCGAGGTGATAGGCGAGAAGCGCAGCGGGTCTGACCGTACGGAGTAGACTAAGGTTGTACATAATCAATTTGTATCTTTATGTTTGATACAATGATAAAGTGTTCAAGTCGATAATTACATCTGTAAATGAAGAACATTTCACGCTATATGATTAAAAAGAAAAATCACCATGTTCCAAGTACTTTGTTCAAATAGTTAACTACCTACATATGTAACTACATATATAGTTAGGTACATTGCACATTGCAACACTGTACATCCATGGATGGGTCCAGATCGTGAGGTTCGCATAAAACCGGTATTGTTCCAATGGCTGAAGATACCCGGGAATACCAGGGAATACTTGGATCTACACTGGCAAGTGTGGGCAGTGGAGGTACCTCTGAGTACGGGAAGCAGAAGTGGAACTGGCCCGTGCGGTATCAATTTAGTATTGCCATTACCTATACAATGTAATTAATGGACCTCAGTACGGAGTACGGAGTACTTTGGTCATTATTGCCTGATCTATCAGGCAATAAATAGCCATAACTAGCCACATATACATAGCCACAGTATGGCCCCCAGGCATCAAGGCATAAACTGTGGCAAACCAGGGGTTCTTTTAAGTTTTTCTCTTTTTTTTTACTCCATAGTGACTTGGTAGAGCAACCTTGGAGGGTAGGTATGTATACGAAGTGATAGAAAAATGAAGATATACCAAAAATAATATTATATTATATATTATATACTTTTACACACTATAATGTCCACTCATAAGATAAATATATATTATATATCCCGCATCAGACCATTCCCCCTGGATCAATTGGCTTAATAAGAAAAGGTGGCATCGCAACGGCTGTGGCGGTTCCGCGCTGGTGTGACTACTTTGTTATTCGCCGCGAATCTCCTTTTTTGTTCCCTCAAGTACCTCTTCAACTCCTCCCTCTCTCCTTCCCCACCCTATCTGTGCCCTCAATCATGGATATCATTCTGGAATTATGGGACACCTTCATTGGTGATCGCCTTTATTCGACACTCCTTCCCGCCTCGCTCTCCTCGTCCGTCTCGCTGCCGGCCTTCGTCAATGCGGCCGCCAACACTTCAATGGCCCTTTTTGGTCCGGAACCTTATGTCTATGAACAGGCTACACAGATGATCTACCTGGAACCTTCGAAATACGCGTACCTGAGTGCTTGGCCTAGGAACAATGTCTACCGTCAATTCACGAGCTTTTTCTTGATTACTTGGTAATGCGCCAATCCCGCCACTTTTCTTTTTTACCGCGTCAACATAAGAAACTAACGCTCAAATTAGGCTGTTTGGTCTGCTCGTCTACTTCTTGGTCGCCTCGCTTTCTTACATCTTTATCTGGGACAAGACAACCTACAATCACCCCAAATTCCTCAAGAACCAGATTGGTCTGGAGATCAGACAGGCCATGGCTGCAATGCCCCCAATGTCACTGTTGACAGCTCCTTTCTTCGTTCTGGAGGTTCGCGGATACGCCAAACTTTACGACACCACCGCCGAAGAGCCCTTCCCGTACTACAGCCTCCTCCAAATCCCCTTCTTCATCTGCTTTACCGATTTCTTCATCTACTGGATCCACCGTGGCCTGCACCACCCCCGCGTCTACAAGACCCTGCACAAGCCTCACCACAAATGGATCATGCCGAGCCCTTATGCCTCGCACGCCTTCCACCCGCTCGATGGCTGGTCCCAGAGTGTCCCGTACCACGTCTTCCCCTTCATCTTCCCCCTGCAGAAGTTTGCCTACGTCTTCCTGTTCGGATTTATCAACCTGTGGACCGTCTTCATTCATGATGGCGAGTACGTCGCCAACAGCCCCATCGTGAACGGTGCGGCCTGCCACACCATGCACCACCTGTACTTCAACTACAACTACGGACAGTTTACCACTCTCTGGGACCGTCTGGGTGGCAGCTACCGCAAGCCCAACGAGGAGCTTTTCCGCAGAGAAACGAAGATGGGCGACAAGGAGTGGAAGCGCCAGGCCAAGGAGATGGAGTCAATTCTCAAGGATGTCGAGGGCGAAGACGATCGCAGCTACTCCGCCGACAAAAAGAAGAATCTTTGAAACGACGGCATCGCATTCTTCATGACTTCACAATGATTGGTTCTAGACTACAGGAACCATTTGAACTTTATCGCAAACTCCCCGATAGACGGGGCTGTATGTCTTGGCTTTCTTGGCCTGGGTTTTGGATTTGGACTGTTGCATCTCCCTATCGTTTCCCGTGCCTTTTTTTTCACGCTAACTCAAGTACATTAATTCGCCTTGCGCATCTCTTACCTGTTTTAATACACCCAAAACTGACCGGCAGCACTCTGACCTACTGATGATCTACCCCTTCTGTACATAATGTTCTTTTTTTTTTTTTTTCTTCTTCTTCTTCTTCTTCTTTTTTTTCGTGGGCAGTCGAAATGCACTTGGTTGGGTCTTTTCTGTACATTTCTCTTCTATATATTGCAAGTTTATGGGGTCATCTTAAAGTCGAAAATTGATGCAGATGTATGATATTTTCAAATCGATAAAACAAGAATTACCAAACTAGTTCAAATTTATTCATAAGATTAAAATTAATATCGAAACTCATAATCCATATCCATTTTTGTTTCCATCAAGTACTCTAGCCCCAAACATTGAGGTACTCCTTGGAAGAATGGCCGGCTGAAATCTACCAGACCAGACCACCTGGTTTTTCGCGCGGCAAAGGCTGCAATCACTGCCACCTATGGAAACAGGCCTTTTGATGATGATCCGACACAGGAGGAAAAGCTCCTCTGATGGAACGAGAATGATGGACATCTTGTGCTCGCTACCGGAGAGCCTGTATGATAACACCTCGCGATCCGTCAGTCGCATGAAACCCATTCTCAGCCAAATCTTGCTCTCGACTCGGCCATACCTCCGCACTAAACCGTCCGGTTTCAGCAGAAGCAAGTCGCTTGTGAAGGGCAACCACTCGATTGGCCTGGTGAGAATCGCCACACTCCAGCACCGTGAGCTTGGCCTTCAACTTGAATGCCAGAGTGAGAATGCGGAGGTAGAAGATATCCTCAGGCATGCAGTCTTCCATCCCGGGGCCCGAGTGCGGAGGCACAAGTGCCAGCTTTGGCTCGAAGCGACGTACACTGCGCGCAGTGGTGCCGTTGCGGAACTCTGTTTGGGATATGTAGGGCGGGTTGGAAATTAACAGATCACACTCACTTTTTTGGTGGGGTGATGAGATGTCCAATCCTCCAAAATTGGGGGGTTGGATTTGGAGTATTGACTCAATGGACGGTACTGAATTGTCACTGCCATCTCCGAGGACATCGGCGCGATAGAAGTGGATGTCTGTGTCTGCGGTGGATGCCAATTGGCCCAATTGCAAGTTATGCTCGAGGTTCTTCTGGGCTAGTACTAAGGCTGTAGGACTGATGTCCACCCCCATTATCTCCAGCTGGAAATGAGGGGCAAGTAATGCGTGCAGAAGAAGTGGTATACAGCCTGTGCCAGTGCAAAGGTCGATGACACGCAAGGGTCTCGGCTGATTGGGAGACTTGGGCTTCTCATTACGGCCCAGGGCCATTTGACGGACTAATTTGGCCGCTTGGTATGTATATGATTCGGTCTCTGGTCTACAAAACGTTGTCAGCAAGAGATATGGCTTTTTTAAATCAAAAAAAAAAAATCCGGTAGGCAGACCTTGGGATCAGAACGCCTCTTCGGCAAAGAATTTCCAAGTCACCGAATGGTTGATCTCCAAGGATATATTGGAGGGGATATCCTCTAGATCGCATCTGACACATAGAGCGCAAGCGGCCTCTCCATCCCTTTCCTGGAAGAGACTGGCTATCACGAACTGCCCGCTCACGCAGCCAACGAAGTTCATTGCGAGCAGAATCGATTGTGCGGCATTCTTTGAGGAGTACAGGCAGAAGATAATTTTCCCGTTGTGCTTTTCTGATGACAGAAAAGGGGATTCGGGGCATTGTGGAAATATCAGTGGTCAGTCAAGGAACGTTGGTGCCAAGAGATTCCGTTGATGCCAAGATTAATCATATATATATAATAGTTATAGTATAACATATGTAATTATCGACAATAGTCCTTGATATATTTTCCCGTCCCTTTTCCCCTTTTCGATCTTATAGAAATCAAAAACACTTTAATAAAAGGTATGAAAGGAGCGAACACTAATAGGAAAACCCAATATTAGTACTCCACATGTAGTTATTAAATCACTGAATGTCCATTTCATAACACATAAAACCTAGATAATTGAGAATATGACGGAAAAGAATTCTAGGTATAGCCTGCCCAGACTCCAAATACGCCAGTATGCAAGACATATACAGAAGAAGAAGAAGAAGAAGAAGAAGAAGAAGAAGAAGAAGAAGAAGAAGAAGAAAAGATTTGAATCCAAGGCCCTAAAGAGCCAAAAGAGCTCCCATACCGGCGAGACCGACAGCCAGGTGTTTCGGCATAGCGGTTGCCTTGGGGATGGCCATATTTCCAGTGGCAGAGGCCGTGCCAAAGATGCTGGATCCTCCCCCAATACCCCCAATGCGAGCAGCGGTGCCACCAACTGGTGCAGTAGTCACTGGGTTCGAGACTGCAGTGGCACCGGGGACGGAATCGGTGCCAGTCCCGATCTCCAAGATATCATTCTCGGTGGCGTTGAAGTTGGTGTTGGCGAGGGAGATCTCATTGTTGGCGAGATCGTATACCACATACGCACTGCGCAGGAACGTATCTCCCAGGACTGCCGTGCTGCTTCCTGCGGGAACAATACCGAAAACGCAGGCCCGCTTGCCGTTTCGGAAGTAAAGATCGCCAACATCGATGACCATCTCATCGATGCCCACGTTAATCGTCGGGGATGAGAACGTGTAACTGAGGGTGATGTTGTCATTTGCCATGCTGCATTCAACGTAGCCAATGCCACTCTCCGACTCGTACGAGACCCCGAGATCATCGTAGATATCCTGGACAAGGGCGTCTGGAAGGTACGTAAGGGAGCTTCCCGAGTCCAGTAATACACCCGCCGGAATGGAGCTGGACGAATAGGTATTTTCACCGGAAGAATTGGTGAGGGACACTTTAGTGAGCGCGATGATGAACTCCGAATATAGTCCGCGGACCTTCTGGACGGGGACTGTTTGTAGGGTGCCGTGATATTTTTTAGTGTTGACTCCACCAAACAAAATCGACCCGGTGTTCGCATCCAGGTCGTTCAGCCAGAGACTGTAGGCATTTGATTGGATTATTCCTTTGTTGACCATCGCCTTGGGCAGGTTGGCATAGGCTGAGTCTCCATTTCTGCCAACCTGAACTTCATTCACGGTGTATCCTATACCCAGCACACCCTCTGTAGATCAACCTCGCATGTCAGCTCTGCAGGGATGATATATCTGTCACAAAATCACTCACCTGCGGAGCCAGATGAAAACCCAAGGCCAAATTGGAAGTCTTTAATAGTTGTTCCTCCGATGGTAAGAGTGTCGGTCACATAGTCTCCGGCGGCACCGGAACCATCAGCATAGCTGATATTGAAGTCCGAATTCACAAAGGAATATGAAGAGGAAGAGGTCGAGTCGTAAGTACCGGATTCCGCGCAAACGTTCTTGGTGGATGCACAGAGAGTAGAATTCGGTGTATTGGTCCACAAATCACTACTTCCAGTGTCGAGGACCAGACGTACGGTCTGCTTGGGGGTACCTAGAGTGACATTACAGAAGTATAAAGTTTCCTAGGTCGAGACATTAGTATCTTCCGTAAGATTATATATATGTATATATATCTAAATATAGATATGATATGTGTACCTGATTGTCCAATGCCTGACTGACTGTCGACCGTTTCCTCCGTGCTTGATCTCTAGCGACGGGGTTGGAGATATCGTTTCGTTGAATATCCATTTGTACTACCGCGGGATTATCTCGTCGATGGAGAGTTATACCCCAGACTGGCATCACCAGGCCAGTGACCAATAGGATCCAACTATTTTTCATAGTGCCGATCGTTCTCCCCGAATTCGGCCCGAAAGTGAGAGATCAGCTGTGTGTTTTTTTTTTTTTTTTTCGAACGGTTTAAGAGACGATATAAGTGGAGTTGGATGAGGATTGGGGAATAACAAGAGGAAAGGAAGAAGTGTGAGAAAGGTGAAGAAAGGGAAAGAATTGAAGGAATTGAAGAAAGGAAAAGCAAAAAAGAGGCAAGAAAAAGAGATGGCCAAGTTACTCGGCTCCAACCGGATTATACGTGTGGACCATATGTTACTAGTTACCATAATACTATTAGTACGGAGTATATATATATATATATAGTGTATTATATAGTGTATTATATATATACGGTTGCCTGAACGGGTAACGCGGAAGTCTCCCAAGTGCTGTCGTCACCATATAATTTAGTTTTTTATATCTATATATATAGGTATATACCTAGTATATATACCTAGGTAGTTAATAAGAATTTACATTATTCATCGAAAATAAAATAAAAATCTAATTATCATCCTCATGTCCTTAGGTATACCCTGTATACATATAGTATACGTACGCGACATACGTAGTGGAGGCGATGACGCGGTTGACTCCACTTTCCATCCATCGGACTCTTACGCGGAGTATACATAGTAACTACACATGTACTCCGTAGCATATGTATATATCCTATTGTACATTTTCTTACTATAATCACTCGATAAGACACTGGCCACTTACAGACCCATCGCGTCCCGGATTTGCTGCATGGTCACCCGACTGTTGGCCCGCGCTGCTTCGGCCCCCTCCTCAGCCACTGACTCCAGGTAACCAGTCTGATCCTCCATGATCGTAATATACCGATCTCGGATTTCTTGCAAATGATACGCGATCCGTTCTGCAACATGTTCCTTGAGCGATCGGAGACTAGCGCTGTGGAAGTCAGTCGCAATCTCCTCACACGATACACCTTCCAGGTGGCTGAGGATCTCAATGAGATTAGACACCCCAGGCCGACGCGTCGGGTCGTAGGTAATGCTTGCTTCCGAGTCGGTCAGGGCTACCTTGACTTTCTGGCGGATTTCAGCCGGCGAGTCGGTAAGGATAATTCGGGATTTCTCATCGGCGTGCGATTTGGACATCTTGGAAGTGGGTTCCTTGAGGGACATCACCCGTTTGGCAGGAGCTGGTCAAGTTAGTGTCTGGTGTATTCCCTCTGTGTCTTCTAATATGGGGAACTATTATCTTACAGATCAATGCCTCTGGGATGGGGAAAATCGGCCCGTAGAGGTGGTTGAAGCTGTTCGCAGTATATCGGGAAAATTCCAGGTGCTGTCTTTGGTCTTCCCCAACTGGGACATGGGTAGCTCTTGGTGGTCATTAGTAAAGAAAGCGCCAAAGTAGACGATAAATATACCTGTGCACAAGAATATCGGCAGCTTGTAGTACTGGATAGGAGAAAAGACCAAGTCGCAGCTGTGCCCGTGCCGTCGAATCATCCAGCGTGGCATCGTCAGGCAGTTGTAGCTTGCTCTGGACGGGTGTCAATAGAATACTCACATATATATATATATATATAAAATAAAGCGCCGCTCACCTTCCACTGTGTCATACGCGACAGATACCCCATAGAAGCCACTGTACTGAGAATCCACATCAACTCAGTATGTGCCGGCACCTGATAAAATATCAATATTAAGTCTCTCTTATGTTTGGGAGCGGACAGCTAGAAGGTGGAACCTACACCGGACTGGTAGAATATGGTCGAGCGCTTAGGATCCAGACCCACGGCAAGCAAGGTTGCAAAGGCCTCTTTCCTCCATTTCTTCAATTGAGCTGGATTTTGCGATACTGTCAATGCATGTAGATCAACAATAGAGAAAAATAACTTGGTTCCTTCCGCTGCATCCTGCTGGAGCTTTACCCATTGATGTAAAGCTCCTAGATAATTTCCCAAATGAGGCACTCCAGTTGGCTGAATCCCCGAAAATATAATGGGCTCTTGTGCTGGGGTGTTGTTTGAGCTGTTCCATCGATGGCATCTCCTTGGGAGAAGGGAGAGCCCGCTTGGGCGGATATGGAGGGGTTTTGCACGCAATGACCCCAGCGAGACAAATTCATGACGCATCGCGTTGGCAGACATCTCCAATAGACGCTCAATCGGTGCGAGAATGGGAAATTCCAAGTGCAATCACTTCGTACTGTCGTAGTCCCTTATGACCCCGAAAAACGCGAAACGCGAAATATGTCACGTGATAGACATCGTACAATGTGTGTCGGATGAAACTGTACGGGGCATCATTACCGGAGCACTGTCTACATCTGTAATAGGTCAAATTTCACATATTCCACATATTCCAAATAATATCATATCGAAGTGGTAGGTAGTACGTCTATTAGGGACTCAGTTGTGGTGAGCAACCTCCTTTCGGTATATATAAGTTTCCTTTCATCTGGGCTGAAATGAGAATAGTAAAACAGTAAAATACATATGGCCTAGATCAAGAAGGCTTTTGAATATAATGAAAACAGCGCCTGTAGCAAAGCCACACCAAGTCCGGATGTTCACGGGTATACAAGTTCAGCAGTAGATTACCATTCCATCTATAGACGCTTGCGCTCGGCGAATCGTTCACTGTTCAAAGTATCGAATATCGTGCCTGGGGCCGAGTTGTCCTTCCGCTGACCGAATTGCGCGAGCTCGGGGCGAAGAGCTTCTTCCACCTCGGCAACAGAGGCATCCATGGCCTTACCAGCATCTAGTATAGGAAATATGGTTAGTACACTGATCATTGAAAGCGCTAAGGGGGGGAGGGTAGCCCATACCAAGACTGTCGTGTTCCCAGACATTTGCCTTCATACCGACTCCATAAAATGCGTGCTTCCGGAGAAATGCAAGCCATGCCTGCACCGCTTGTGGGTTTCCATCCTTGATCTGAATCAGTCGACGGAGGGTGATTCGTTCAAAGTTCTCTTGACTTTTCTTGTGCACGAAGTTGCTTCGGGGTACGGTCCAGCGTTCAACGATGCGGGGGAGAGGCACAGGCCCGGACACGGGGAGGTTGAGGTAGTAAGCGGCACGAATGGCAAAGTCTGTGAAAAACTCCACGTTACGGACGCTGTATGATCGCAATTGAAGGTCGCAGACTGGAAGGCCATATTCCACCTTCCTCCGCAAAGGGCGTAGGTATATGGCTTGCACGCTTCGTGGAAGTCGGCTATCCTCGCCGAATGCGCCTAACCGTTCAGACCTAACTGAACTGTGAGCAGTGATCTTTGATATATTTTTGAACATTGAGCCAATTGCCTTGGATACTAACCATTCTTTCACACTAGACTCGGTGATTTTCTCGGCTTCGGTTGGTCTGGGTTACCTCAATTAGCGACAAGACCAAATACATAGATTTGAAGAGTTTCTTACGCTACTGGAGCGGTCGACGCAGGGGCGGTAGCGGCGGGGGTAGCGGTAGGAGTCACAATGGGTGTGGCAGGAGTAGGGGAAACAGGGGCAGCTTCTGCAGGAGCAACTGGTGTAGGGGTCGGTGTTGGGTCTTGAGCGGGTGTCTTCTCTTGCTCCGGCGGAGTTGGCTGGGTTGGGGATGATAGAGAGCGGAATGGCACAGGGGCCTTTCAAGGAGGTGTTAGCACAGTAATTGTGAATCTTACAGAATAAGAACATACCCGGAGGCGCTTGCCCACTCCAATTAAAGAGCGCGATGTGTATGAGAACATTGTTAATCGTGATTTTGAGGAAGGTCTGTTGTTGTTGGCGGATGGGTTTTTTCGGGGAGCGAGTCCAGGGCGGTGAGTGAGGAACTTGGGATATATAGAGAAACTAAAACGATGGACGGTGATATGTCTATGATACTATGATACTATGATACTACGATACTACGAGACTATGCGTTAAACTATTGATATAATAATAATAATAATAATAATAAAGACAAATAGACCATGATCTACCGAGTACATGAGATTGATGATTGATCCTAGTAAAACGTTCGTACAACCCTATGTGAACGTCAATATATCTAGCGTTCCCCTTATAGGTGATCGACTCTCTTACGCTAAGCTTTCGGATAGAATATTCTATTCAATGAGTTAGTAGATGTGATTATCCTCTAAGGTCGCTTATCTCTAATGTTCTGGTATGAATCGGATCATTGCGACCCGCCAAACTAGCGACCTGGGCAATGGAACCATGTGACTCCGCACTTGGAAACGTCGCTTTTTTTTTTCACTCTTACTTTCCCACTTGATATCTATCTATCTATATATATATCTCTCTTACTTCTTCTTGTATACGACATTAACGTCCGCAAAAATGACAAAGATAGACCTGTCCTCATTCGAGCGGGCTAACGAAGCGGTTTCTTATCTCAGAACGAAGTTGCCAGAGACCCTGCAAAAGCCTCAGGTTGCAATTGTATGTGGCTCAGGGCTAGGAGGACTTGCAGATACTATCCAACCCGAGTCACGGGTCGAATTTGACTATGCATCCATCCCCCACTTCCCTCGCTCAACAGGTTGGTCATCTTATTCGGGCCTAGAGAGGGAGGTTCTAACATTCCACAGTCGCTGGTCATGCTGGAAAGCTGGTTTTTGGTCTTCTCGGCCAGAAAATCCCTGCAGTGTTGATGGTTGGCCGGGCTCAGTCAGCTTAAGCCCCCATTCTGCTTGTAATATCACAGCTGACCTTGACCTAGTTACTACGAGGGGCACTCGATTGATCAGGTGGCATTCCCAATTCGAGTGTTCAAGCAGTTGCAAGTGAATACGGTTGTCTGTATGTTCTACCTGGTCCTTAATATTCCGAAGATTGACATTACAGAACGATGATTAATGATGTTTGGTAGTGACCAATGCGGCCGGAGGTTTGAATTCGGAGTACGCTGTGGGAGATATCGTTCTATTGAATGATGTAAGAGAAATCTCCATCAACAGTATCGAGTGCAGTCATTCTAACACTGGGTTACAGCATCTCTTCCTCGCAGGTCTGGCAGGAACTCATCCATTGAGAGGAGCTAATGAAGATGAATTTGGAGTGCGATTCCCGCCCCTGTCTGACGCCTATGACCTTGAGCTCCGTCGCCATGTGCATCAGTCATGGAAGAAAGTCATATCACCGGAAAGCAAGAGAAAGCTGCACGAGGGTGTATATGCATTTTGCGGAGGTCCCACGTAAGTTACCTCAACACAATCCCTTCGAATCCGATTCTGATAGTATCAAGCTACGAGACAAGAGCCGAGAGCCGGATGCTTCGAATGCTGGGTGCCGATGTGGTTGGTATGTCCACAGTACCGGAGATTGTTACCGCCAGACATTGTGGCCTACGAGTGCTTGCATTCAGTCTGGTCACTAACAAGGCCGTGTTGTCTCCTGTACCTCGCGGGGATGACGATTTGCTCCAGAATAAAGCAGCAGGCGAACTGAGTGCTCTTCTAGAAGAGGGCATGGCAGGACACGAAGAAGTTCTTGAAGCTGGCCGCGCGGCGGCCATTGACATGCAGGTAAGATCGTTGCATCAACCCTTGGAAGACAATGAAACTGACATTGATCCAGAAACTGGTTGTCGAAACCCTTGTGGATGTCTTTGACAGTGTTTAAGACTGGGCTTGACACAGAATGCATATGATCCCAGACCGTGATGATCTAGGTCTGGCTTTTCAGGATCCTAGCAAAGGTCATTTTGTTGAGATGCCGGCCATGGCTAATATGGGGTTGTTGCATCCGTGGCATAGTTTGAGGAAAGTAGAGACCGAAATTTCACTTGTTCTTCCGGGTTCTCTTTGCCTGCAAGTCCTTGTAGAAGGACTTCTTTCCGCTTGTTTTGTTGGCTTGAATTTCCCTGTATTTGGCCTGGAAGCGCTTGGTGCCACGTTCGAGTGCCAAGGTTTCCTCAACAAAGTTCTTCTTGCGGTCCTTCTTGGTGATGCGGTTGCTGAAGAACTCGGTAGGGCCCTCAATGATGGTTCCAACCTGAGAATATTCTGGCGGTTTAGCCTTGCCATTCTCTTTCTTGTAGTGACGCTTGGGATCAAGCACAGAACGCATGCGGATGAGCTGCAGATCTCTCTTAAGCTCTGGTGTCATTTCTGTCTTCGGAAGGTTGAACCACTCAGGTCCAGCAGTCGGCTTGTCCTATCAAAGGTGAGGATTGTTAGCAATTGCCCACAGATATAGCACACCGAGAGAAGATAGTGGTTATGATAAATGCTCAGAGTAACTATGAATAAAAAGGCTCTCACTGGTGCAGCACAGCCCAAGACGGACTGGTTACGCCGCATCAAGCGCTTCGCGTTGGGATATTTTCCTCATAGCAAAAAAAAAAAAAAAAAAAAAGGTGCAAGACAGCAAGGAAGTACAGCAAGGAAGTAATTGGATGACTCACGGTATTCACTTTCTTGATCTCAACGGGGCGAAGAGAGTTGGCCAACTCCTTCTGTTTTTGATCGGTGATCTTTGCAGCATCGACAGTAGCAACATCATCTCCCTGGCGAATGTATGATTCCAGTGAGGACCCCGGTGACAACTTCGGGATTCTAGAAGGAGGTTAGCCTAGATCATAGATTATTAATCTTCACAAAGTTCCCATACCTAAGAGATGCCAGATCATCAGTCTGGGTGGTTAGGGCATTGGAACCCTTCAGTCGAGTCTCTGCTTCAAGAAGCAACTGCTGGATCTGATCATCAGTCAGGTCTTCCTGAACATCCACACATGTTGAGTCAGCCATCCCTGTTGGATAGGGAGGGTAGCAAAACAAGAGTGATGAAGATGAGTGGAGAGAATTTATATTTTTTCTTAGCTTTGCTTGCTGCTTCCCGGAGCCGGACAAACGTTTATGAGAAATTTCTGCTTGGTGCGAGAGTGGAGTAGTGGGTCATGTGATTTAAAATACTTTGTAAAGCAGTACCGGGTACAAACTAATCTGTTCTGTTAATGCGTAGACATTAAGTACCCAGTACTTATTTTTAAAGTACTGACTAAATGGTACTCATGTATTGAAAGTCGAAGCCCCAAGGGAATTCACCTATCAGAGGTATAGGTGGTTATAAAATCATACCTAGGTATACAACTATATGTTGTATACAATGCTTTATAACCCAACTATTTTAAATTAAACCTGATTATATTCAAGAGAAACCCTATATTACCATCTTAAAATAAACTCCCCAAATATCACATCCATATATTGTATACTTACATATGTACATGTAGGTAACTATAGTTAGGTATTATATACATCGAGCTCGGAGGGGTGGCCCCGGGGAAACGTCAGACAGCTCGACACCTTTAGCTTGGCAACGCGCCTCGACGAACCCAACAAGCTTCACATAGTTTCTGGCTGTGATACTCATCCGATAACCGTCTTTATACAGAGTCCATTTGTTCTTTGTTCTTTGTTCTTTGTTCTTATATCCGCCGACCCCGCCTTACCGTATCTCACACCCGGTCGCGTCGCATCCTCTCCATCCAGTGCACCATCCGCCTGACACACACCCAGAGGCCCATATAGCTCAACCCCGAAGCAAGCATGGAGCAATCCCCCCAAGGCTCTGCGCAGCAAAGCAGACAGCAGCCACAGCCGATTTATGATGTTAGAAATGGGGGTCATTATGGTAAGTTCCAAGGTTATCGTTGCGCCAAAGCTACGCGCCAAAACTACGCACCAGGGTCCATTACAGGGCCAAGCTGCTGGTCTTGTTGCTTCATTTTCGGTTACCCAATTGATTGAAAGGGAGACTAACAACGGTCATTTATCTATAGGTGCTAGCGCAGCGGTATGTCCATCGCGGTGAGCCACGCGGGCCTTATCTTCATTCCATGACGATCGCGCGAAATGTTCTGAGTATCAACTAATCAAGGTTGGGTAAAAAATAGCTCTCAGCGCAAGGTTATGCGCCAGTTGCCGAGTTGTATACTGGTACCTGGGCCAACGTAAGCTCATGAGATGACCAAGCACATGTCGAGCTCCGATACTCACCAGAACTAGGTAAACCAAGGCCTTCAAGGAACCGCGCGTGATATCTTGACGACCTACTGGCAGCATGTCATCAACCACCTGGAATCAGACAACCACGACTACAAGATCCACCAGTTACCATTGGCCCGTATCAAGAAGGTGATGAAGGCGGACCCGGAGGTCAAGATGATATCTGCAGAGGCACCCATCTTGTTTGCTAAGGGCTGTGATATTTTCATTACCGAGCTGACCATGCGCGCCTGGATTCACGCCGAGGATAACAAACGTCGTACCCTCCAGCGATCCGACATTGCCGCCGCGCTGTCCAAATCGGACATGTTTGACTTCCTCATTGATATAGTTCCCCGTGAGGAGGCAACTTCTCATGCAAAGCGGTCGAGTCAAGCTGCCGGTACCGCCCCGGGACCATCTGCTGCCCCGGGTCAGCTACCCCCTGCCCCTCATGGAGTTCAACCGCACCAGCACATGGGTCCTGCCGATTACGCTTCCCTTGGCCAGCACGGTATGCCTCAAGACCAGGAGTACCGCCCGCAACCTGCCATGTACCCCGGGGCCGTTCAATCAGACCCAACTGCGGCATACGGTCAGCCTCAATCCCAAATGTTTGAGGGGATGTATGCCTACCCGCATCTCCCTCCCCAGCAGGTACGTCGTTTCCGTATGCCTCGTCTTCAGCAGACAAACTAATTTTGATCGTCAAGTGAATGTCTCATCAGCACATGGTCCAGTCCGTCATTTTAATTTAGTTCATGCGCGTTTCAAGGCGAATTTTTGGTCTGTTTCCTTTTTTGTCTCTTACTGTTCTTATTTGATTCTTTTATTTTTTTCCCCACGCAAGGCAAGGTCAATGCTGTAGAAGTGGTGATTGACTTTCCGATCTTTCAGGAATCTTTTATATTAGTACAGGTTTTGATTAGCTAGAAAAGAGGAAACCACGTGTGACATTATGAAGATCGTGTGATTGACTTTCTTGATTGTAGTATCATGTACGTTTCTATATCCCGTACAGGTCTTGGAATAAGCCGAGCTTATAATCCAAGAGATAAGAGCCACCCTCCGACGGTCCGAAGTTGTTTCATATATGACCCATTTTACCAGTTCTGGATATGGCAAGACATGCTTCTAGCTGTATTTCTGTACTTACGCTCTCAATAGGTCCCAAGGGGGTACTTCATTGTTGTAGTTGAATATTTCATTACAAATAACACACTCATAGATTTATCCAGTCTTCTTGAAGCGTGATGAAAGCGTTGCAAACTTATCCACCTTGGTGGGAGCTTGAATACTGCGTGTGAGCCTATTCATAACTAGTTAGCAGGTAGTTCACGACAATGCGGTGTAGATTCCGAACTGTACTTTTCGAGCAAAATGGGCCCTTGCATGGCATCAACGCGTCCATATTTCTTGTTCCTCGTGGAAATGTCGTAAAACTCGTCTGCGCTGTCCGCTTGCATCAACTGCACGGTTTGTTGTAACTCGTCGAGGTTCTCGCGGAGAATTGGGACATTTAAGCTGTCCACGAATTCGGCGAGATATTCAACATCTTTTGCTAATGCTGCCACTCCGTTGGGATTGATTTTCTTAACATCTGGGGACAATGGTTGCGCCTGTATGGTCAGTCAGCAAGTCTCTGTTTCAACGGATTGGGGGTCCATAGAAAACTTACCAGAATCATGTTAGCAGCATGACTAAGGGCATCAAAATAGATGAGCTCCTTAATTTCCGTTGGCAGACCCAACAATGTGGAGTTCATGATGTTGGACAAGAATCGAGTCAAGGTTTGCATGTAATTGCTTGGCTCTGTGGGAGGTGTAGGGGACATCCACTCGTACTCGGCGGTCTCGATAAGGTCGTCGATTTTGGAATTGACGACCTCGAAGATACGCTTCTCGGCTGCCTTCTTGTTGCTTTTAAACTTCTCGGTAGCCTTCAACGCAATTGAGGTGCCGGTAGAGTTCTGTGATCGGGCTGCTGCCAATAGGAGTTCCAGCTCGCGGCAAGCTAACTCGAAGTGTTCCAAGTTAATAAGAATCTGAACAATTTGGCCTAGATATTGCGAGGAAAGGCGCTCCACTAAAGTATCACAGACTTTTTGTGAAAGAAGGTCATCCAGATCCTGCTAGGTTAGTTGTCAAGTCATGGATCTTGAGTGTGTTGGTCCAAACTCACATTCTTCAGTGTCTCATCAATGACATTTGTATTTGCGAACCCATCATTCGCGAAGAAATAGAACTGGTTCAGGAAATTCCGGATATCAATGCAACACAATGGATACATTCGGGAAAATGGTAATATGCATGGGAACCTAAGCCAAATGATCAGTTAGGTCCAAACAAGCACCAATCGGCCCAGGTTGATTCACAACTTACACCTGTTCCTCGCGAGGTTGTTCCGGGCTGTACCAGCTAACGTTGAGGACCTTGTCATGCTCCTCTTCGGTCTGTATGGGCATGGGCATATAATCATCCGTTGATACAATCTGGCAGTGTCAGCAGTTAAAAATATACTGATAGGGAGGAAACAGTCCTACCTCCTGGAAATCATCACTGAATCTCTTCTTCAAAAGTTCGGCATATTTGCCAAATAGGGTCAACAAGAAGTCATCAAAGACCCGCACTGGGAAGTTCCATGTCTGTTATATGGATATCAGCTATTTGAGGCGAATATAATAGAGTTGGGTCTACCCACGTTCATCGTCTGCATGAACAGAGCGATCAGATTCTTGATGTTGAGAATGCTTTCAGCGTTGTCAACTTCATGAAGTGCTTTCGATATCAACACTACAGCCGCTTGGCACATCGAATCCCACAGCTCGTCGATCTATTCAAAGGAATGGGTCAGATGATTCCTAGACGGGGCTAAAGGGAAGGGGATATGGTTACTTACATCGACGGATGACCTGAGATCAGGGGCTCTTTTCATGGTGGCCCGTTCAACAATGGCAAACCCGGCCATCTCTTCCAAGAGATTGTGCAGACTAGAGCCATCTTCATCAACAAGAGTGATAGAAGACGGAAGCAAGAGCTCCTTCTGTCTTCGGCGGGTGGTCGCGTATTCAATTCGGAATTTATCCATATGTCCCAAAGATTGATGGATATGCAAACACTCGAACAGTGGTGTGAAGTCAACTTGAAGATCTTCATTCTGGAGCAGGTCATACTCTTCGTCTTCATCAGACACCAATTCGATCGCCGAGTTCAAACTGAAATGCTCTAGATACGGGATTTTCTCCGCTCTTTGTTTTTGTCTTGTTTTCCGCTGGTCTGTGTGAAAGAGCGCTATTTCCCCGAGGTATTGAGACATTTCTCGGATGCGGTAAAGCCAGGTGTTGAGATCTGACATCACTGCTTCTGCGATAGCTCTCTGTGTCGCTGGAACTGAGCGTTGTATCATGACTGCAATCTTGTACTGCGTCACCCCCTTCAGATGGACATTTTGTAATTCTTCCAGTGCGCGCAACGCGGCGTAGTGGTTCTTCTTTGCCAAGAGGTCATGGACCTGGTTGGCTAGACGAAGCACCTCTAAACAATCCTGAATGGCGCGACTGGTCTCATCGATATTCTGCCGGTGGCCACGCGACTCCACCAGTGCTTTCTTCTGCTCGGCTAGGCGTTGGGTGCTGGTTTGAATAGATTGGTTCAAGTTCAGAATCTCTGCTGTCAAGCTCACAGTCCCCTCTCGAATCCGAAGCAGTGAATTGACAGATGAGACAAACTCCTGATGATTTGTGTTGCATATGCTTTCGATTTCGGACTCTTTGTCGCCCGCAAACCGGGACAGTGATTGCAGCAGTTGTGGAGTGCGGTTTCCAACGCTGTAATCTCTGATTGATGGAATGAGCTGATCCAGATAGTCTGTGTCAGAGGGTGAGATGATAATCTACGGATCAGAAGTCAGTTTTGTTTAGGTAGGCTCTCCAACGTGTATAGGCTGGCTCACTTGGTTTAAGACATGTGGCTCATTGAGCATTGGAGCCATGGGTGGCATAATGGCTCAGATTCATAGCCAGATGTAAGCGCAACAGCCTCAATACTTCAGACTTGTTAGGCTTGAAACCTTATCCAGGGTAGATGATAGCTTATAGGTACCTAGGCACTAGTTGACGTTCACAGGCGGTCAGATGTTCCATCTGCCACCACTGTACATGACCGCTTTTAGTATGCTAATCCTAATTTGTACTAGCGTAATCACTAGCGTAAACCTTGGCCAATATCAAATGCAAAGTAGATACATGGCGAGACTATCATCTATTCTTCCAAGATTGTTTTTCTCTAACCCCTTTTTTTTATACACAATGTCCTGATTTACTTGTTCTTTTGGCAAATTTTTATCACAACTTCATCAATATTTTAACCAGCTCTGAGACCATGAGAGCAACGCGCCTGATAATCACTGTTAATTATACAGTAAGACACTATGAGGTTGAAGGCATAAAGAACTCTACACCTAGCCCGCCTGGTGACTAGATATATGCTACGACACATTCAACAACATGCTCAACATCGCGCGCTCAACTGGTTAAACGTTCTTTATTATTACGGTTGGGTTAGGCCCCGAGGACTACCTAGGTCGGTATATACTACAACACGCGCTCAACAACACGCGCTCAACAGGTTGTGATTTGCCTCGTTTCGGCCCGTTCGAGAGAATGAATTGGTTTATCATTGTACATTAGAGTTGCCCCGTTGGCCGACTTAACGCGCGCGCTGGGCCAAGTGTGAGTCGGCCTTGAGACATAAAAGGGTTCCTCTATTCCCTCGCCAACGATTCTTTTATTTTTTTCTCTCGCAACTACTTCTCTTACCTATCTACATCGCGCCCCTTACTGAATAGGTCAAAAGAATTGCTACATTGTATGTGGACTTATCTTTTCAACACGGTTGTCGCTTATCCGCTCACTTTCTTATTACTTCAGGATTGAACATGGAGACGTCTTCCCCAACTCGAGGATCGCCATCGGAGCAGCTTGCTGCATTCAATCCGATGGGGTATGAACCTTTTGCTCATCGAGGGAACCCTGTTTCGTTCCCTGGAATGGAGACAATCCGTCCAACTGCGTAAGATAATTCTTGTTGTTTTATACATTGACGGCCAAAGCCCTAATAAGTTTAACGCGCGTTACAGTGATCCGTTTGCCGGTTGGTCCAATGAGGCAGGGCCTACGCGCGTTGCTTCGTCTCAAACCACTACTACAGGCTCTGCTTCTAGCTATGCTTACCCAGCGCCCGCTACCCTTGACCAGGCAAACACTCAGTACCAGTACTCGTCTGTTTCGCCTCGGCTGGCTCGAACAATTAACGCAACTCGCACTGTCATCGGACAATCCCAGGTCTCTTCTGCTTCACCTCATGTGTCTCCCACAAACCCTGGTCCTGGTGGAATGCCATACTCGCCCTCGCATGCCCAGGCATCTCGGTCGCTGGATTACATGACATGCTCACCTATTTCTTCGACTCATACTCAGGCGCGTCTGGGAGCATCCCAATATCTCATCTCTCCGGTTCAGAAAAGCATTGCCAATGCTCGGTACTCCCCATCGCGTGATATCACTTATGCATACAACCCAACCCCAGATTTCATATCTAGCTTGTTCGCAACCACCCAGGATTCCACGGTCAGAGATGCCGTTGCCGCTCCCAACGAATTGACCCATGTTTCCCGCGGTGACCAAGCTGGTCGCGCTACCAGTACAACCAACCTGTCTTTACAATCCCTCTCCGGTGGAACTCATGATGTTGCTGAAAAGCATCGAAGCTTTATCGTACACAATGTCCCTGTCGACACTACCCACCGCTCGATTGTTATGATGTTTCCCGTAAGTTACAATGCCAAGGTGCTGCTCATGGGATAGACCAAAGCTGACTCTATCAAGATTGACGAATATCCCTCCCTTGAGGATGTTTGTCTCAAGCAAGTTGAGACTCAAGGCGCGTTCTCGTTTTCGTTTAGTGACCTTCGAGAAGCCATCCGCGCGATGAAGAACATTCGCCAAACTCGTCCTGCATGGCACGTCATGCCTGCCAATTGCAAAGAGATTGCCAATTTTAAGGGAACTAGCGGGGCTAATTCCTCTTCCTCTGTTCATCAGGATGGTGCATTCCTGCTTTCTGTGTACACCATCCCAAATCAGTGGCTCCTGGAACCTATGGACGATGTTGTTCAACAGGTCGTCACTTCCCTTGGGACCCCGCGTTCTTGCAAGCTTCTTGAGAATGGAACTAACATGAGTCGATACCAAGTTGAATATTTCAACAAGTGTCACGCGGCTTATGCTTTTTCATGTCTCGGTGGGTTCAAGCTCGAGGTATATTTTTTTCTTTTTTTTTGTGTTCTTTGAAAGTGGAATGCTCACATTGGATTTGTACAGTGTCTTCGTTTCAATGTCTCTACTGATACACAGGAAGAGATTTCTGTTCTGCCTCATCTTCGAACCTCTAGCTTTGGTTCCCCCAGAGCCCCGTTACACCGTATCACCTCGTGTCCAAGGAGAACGAGGTCGATGACAAGGTCGACATTTCTCCGGCTTTTGAGGAGGGCCAAACAAGCGCAGAGCATGCTATTAACCTCGACCGAATCAGAGAAGGACTAGATGTTCGCAGCACTGTAAGTTTTCACCTATCAGCCGCAAGACCAATTTCTCACATTGTCTCGTTACAGGTCATGATCCGCAACATTCCCAACAAGATAACGTCGGTATGGTTATCTCCATCCTCTTATGAAAATCTTCAATGTGAATTCGATCTGATCATTCAATAGGACCAATTGAAGAGCATCCTTGACGAGTCCAGCTATGGGAAGTATGACTTCCTCTACCTGCGCATGGGTAAGTGCTGCTCCATGATGTATTCTCTTGTTCAGGCTAATTCGATTCACAGATTTTAACCATCGTTGCAAGTAAGTTCTGATTTCTCATTGTTGGCTTTCGATGTTACTTACCCTTTGTCCTTCTAGCGTTGGTTATGCGTTCATGAACTTCGGTGATGTGAGTGTTTTTGCTGGTCCTGCTTTCATCGGATTCCCCTTTCATCTGATATTTTTTTTACTAACATAATATACAGCCAATTGACATTGTGAATGTGAGTTATATCATGAGTCAGTGTGTGACATGTACTTACCGGTTTCCATTAGCTCGTGCACTCTCGACAGGGCAAGGCTTGGTATGTTCCTCCCTATCTCCCTCAGAAAAGACGTTCGCTGACTCGAGACAATTACAGGCCCGACTGTATTTCCGAGAAGAGAGCAGAGATTTCTTACGCCAGTTTGTCTCCCAGCCATGGCCAATTAGAATGATATCTAACCAGTTTCAATAGCACTCCAAGGGAAGGAGACTCTCGTGAACAAGTTCCGAAACAGTCACGTTATGACCCGCCCTCACGAAGAGCGACCCCGAGTGAGTTTTATCCTTTTATTTGTCCCCATTTGGGTACCGATACTGACTGAATATAGCTCTTCCATATCGATGGCCCCCGCACGGGCACTGAAGCAGCTTTCCCCGGTCCCAATGATGCCAGTAAGCTTCGTCGTTCAGTTGCTAGCACTACTCAGCAAGGTAAGAGTAAGATACCGTGCCCTCTAGTTTGTGGACATGTTCTGACCCTTTGACAGGGCTCTTTGCACCTCGAAACCGGCCTCCCACTACGCCTCGCACCAACCGTACGCGGCCCCAATCGCAGTCCTTTAGCCAGACTCCGCGGGGTCGAGGATCAATCCGCACTCCCCGGTATTCTGGTGGACGATCGGTGCAGCATGCCCCTAGCGAATTTTCTTCGATGCGGGCAGAGGACCATCAATTCATCTCCCCAAGAAATTAGGCCTTATGGGCTTACCTGCAATAAGATCAGTTCCTCTCGCTGATCTTGCCAATGTCACCGCATTCCCACATATGTGCTGACGCGCGAATCATTTTCGAAATGTTCAACCGAGCCTCCAGACCCCAGATCAGATGAAATCAAGCCGAAATACCAAAAAGGAAAAAAAAGAAATCTCCATCGGTCCCCCAAAACCAAAATCGAAAAAAAGATCGAAAATCGAAAATTCAACAGCAAGAGCAAGATGCTCAAGACCTACGGAATGAACGCCACACAGCCGTTAACAAGACTCTCAGCATGACCAGGCTCTCGGACAACCTCTAGGCTTTTCTTGAACTTCACGGCATTGTTCCTTCTTTCCTATTTGAAACCCCCGAAATCTCTGGATCCTTGGTTTCTGGGTTTCCAAGAGGCTCTTTCTACGTCTCTTTCTTCAATCTGGACCTTTCATTTCCCCCAAATATCCCTATCACACAGAGGGCATCAGAGGCATCTACTGTTTCTCAGAATAGCTCGCACAATCCTTGCTCGCTCTGCTGATGACACTTGCCTTTGTATTGCATGTTTCGAGGAGAAATTCAATTTTTTCATCTCGGGATTGTGCTAGTAATTGCTTTCATTGCGTTTTCCTGCGTTTTCTCTTTTTTTTGCTTTTTTTGCTTTTCAACGCGCGTCTGCGTTTGCTTTTGCTATTGCTTTTTCTTTGAAAATTCAGAAAATCCCAAAAAAATGGGGATGGAGTTAGTCCAATGAAATATTTTTCTTTACTACTTTTGAACGGATATGGGATGTAGTCGATATGTGGTAGTCGGGAGACTAAAACCGGAAAATCCACTTTTTTCATTCTTTTCCATCTACAACATACAACATACAACACAATGGACAAGGAAATCCTGGCAGTCCATTCAACGTTGCATCTAATTTTCCATCGCAATAAAAATCAGCATCGTCGAACCAAATGGTGGAAATGGCTATCCATCTTGAAACGTGCCACCTTGGATTTCGCCCGATCGGGGGTAAAATCCCACCTGGCCACCGTTATCCCCAGATGTTACATGTATGAGAAAAAAGGGGGGGAAATATATCAAGTAGAAACAAACTAACAGTTTTCTAGCGCTTTTTCAACTGTCGTTGCCGATAATCAGTTCTCTACACTGGGAATCGTGTTGCTAGCTACATTGGCGCGACTGTCCAAAATTACCGAGATCAGTCACCAGCTGAAGATGCAACCTGTGAGCCAGTCCAAGATTATTCCAGTGGCAAAGGAAGATCTTGGGGAACGTATTCGTCGGATTGACACTGTGCAACTTGCCCCAGTCAAGATTTCCAAGTCGGATTCCAAGGCCTCAAAGGTTTCCATGGAAAAACTAAAAGACGTTTCAAAACCAACGAAAAAGAAGAAGAAGAAGAAGAACGCCATCGATGATTTGTTCAGCGGTTTATTTTGAATCTCATACCCCTCTATGTACAGTGTTCTTTTGGTTTCAGGTTTTTGTGTTTGTGTGTTTTACGGATGGCAAGGGATGTCCAGATATGTATTTCCAAGCTAAAATATTGTTTATGAATAACGACGAGATCGAGAGAAAACAACCTCGCCTAATAAATTGACAGCAACATGATGGGCAGTGGCCCACGCCATACTGTAGAGATATTTGGGGGAGAAAACAGTCCAGATGAAAAGATGCGTCCGGAGGGCTGTACAAGCAGCCATAACCGAAACCAAGGACATAGCAACATGGAAGGTCAATAGTGTCGAGGGGTCTTGTTCTGCATCCTTCGGCCGGAGGCGATGGCTCTGTGAAGCCCACCAAATGGGTCCTGCCCAGTTGCTCGCAAAGGTGAGAACCCCTACTAGCACCACGCTGTAGCTGTCGATACCGTTATATCCACTAGCAAGGTCCACAGAGGAGATTGCATTGGAGCCACCAAACGCGAAGAAGGTCATATATTGGAAGATCAAGGTCGTGATTGTAACTTCGATCCCTGTGAGGTTCAGGGAAGAGAGAATGCCGGCTTGAATTCGGAAAAGTAGGAACAAGGGGACGTTAGTGGCACGGGACTGCGTCATTAAGAAGATGTGAAGAGCTTCATGGATTGTATCATGCGCTAAAAAAAAGAGAGAAAAAAAAAAAAAAAGCGGTTAGTAACGAGGCCAACCTCGAGAGGCAATCTAGAGCATGTGAGGGCTTACCTCGGGGAACTCTTGACCGTTTTCCAACGAGCCCTAGGAGGACAACGACAGCGAGTCCATAAAACACAAGCCTGGCATGCAAAACCAATGATAGACTGTAGGGCCATTCCGTCATTATTTGTGAGATGAACGTCCCATCGAGGAGTTCGGGGGATTCCGACGTCACAAAGTGCAATTTGAACGTAAAGGCCAACAGGGCAGGGGCCAAGGCACCGAGCTTCAATATTCCAGTGATCGGTATACTCCTGAGAAGATGGCGACCAGCATCCACGTACGTGAGGATAAGAAGGCCCCAGAAGATTTCTGGATGGCGTGTAAAGAAGGTGCGAGCAATATCAGGCTCGGCCGCGAATTTCTGTCCCGTTTGGTTCCATCGTCGCAAGAGTCGCTGGGTGATTGCGAGCACAAGAATGATGCATTTGTCAGACCAATATATTAATGATCCAAAGCGGCTGCGTAGGATCGGTTTTGCAGATAATTGCGATTGCGATTTGATATGCAGGTAGACAATCCATCCCGAACAGATCCAATACCAGAACTGTTGCTCTTCTTCCACATAGCTACTCGCAAACATCATCATCCCACAGGTGATGATCATGAGTATCAAAAACATCCCAGAAGATCCGTGACGTGCGCATTCCTTGTATGTAGCTGGAAGTACAAGCAGGCCTGCAACCCCCGTGATCAACAGGCCGAGAATGAGTCTAGAGACATCGTAGTTACTGGCAGTACGGCTCATGACATCCTGTGCAATCTTTAAGAACTGCAATAAAGCGGGACCAGCCGTAGTGTAGGGATCGTCTCTTTCGTCCCTGGCAGAGAGAAGTTGTTGGACTTGAGTCCAAGCACATTGAGCCCCCTCAATACCCGATAGAACCCCTGAAGCACAGGATGTGGTGGCATCGGGGCCAAACGTAGATCCAGGGAATGTAGTTGTCAGCGTGTTTAGCAGCTGTTCGGCATTTTGATATAATATTTGAAGTCTATGAGAACCTGTTTCCGAGTCAGTTCCTGATTTTTTTGGGTTTGATTTTGTTTTGTTGTTTCTCTCGTTTGTCCAACTAGGAACAGAGCACATACCATGATCCCACATCTCTAAAAGGTCTGGAATGAATACACCAAGACTGTTTAAAGGAATTGGGATACCAAGAAGTCCCGCCAAGGTTGGAGCAATGTCCGCTTGCTCAACCGTCCGGTAATACTGCATATCATCTGACGGTTCCACGGGGCTTTCTCTTCGGCCATCCAAGGCTTTAAACTTGGGTGACATGAAAAGCAACGCGGGGGATGTTTCCCCAGCAGAAGATCCGCCGTGGTTTCCAGCCTCATTCATGCCATGATCTCCGCACAACACGAACAATGTGGATTGAAGATGGTCTTGTTGCTGCATTGCAGTATAGATTTCAGTCACCACAGAGTCCATCTCATGCTGTTTCGGTATCATGAAAGGACTAGGAGTTGAAGATTAGAGAGCAGCTAAATAATAAGATAGAGAGCTGTGTTTACCTTTTCGGGCCAGCCTTATGTCCTATGTGATCCAGACCCAGGTAATGCATGATCAAAGCAGACCAGTCATCCTGAGCAATTTCGGTAGGAACGTGTCGAGTCACATTATGATCTACTTCCGTGAAGTCCTGCGAGAAGAATCTCAGTTTCCATACTAATACTGCAGATACACAAACACCTAAAGTACAACTGACCGACACAAAGAAGCTTGTAGTACCATCAGCTCGGTCAAACATCCCCGGGAAGAGCTTGAGCCAGGTATCGTCCCCATACATCACCAGCCGTCCTCCTGTGGCCTTTAATTGCGCCAACCAGGTGTCTTGGTATGCCAGTGTTGATGTGGTATCTGACTCTGCAATGTTGAGAATAACATCCAAGAAAGACGGGACTGAGCCGGTTGTAATGGCTTTTAATCGAGGCATTGTAACGGTTGGAGCGCTCGCATAGGCAGTGAATGGCAGTGCAGCGCCGGACCGGATCAAGCTGGTATCAAATCAGTTACTGATTTCAAACAATCAAATGTTGGAGCTTTTAAAGTGACCCTGACCTCTGTGTAAACAAGAAACCCGAGTCGTTCGAATATACAAAGTCGCTATATGTGAATACCCTTGTTAGTGACTGGGATATCTCGGAGGTGAATTGCTTCAAACCATACCTCCTTAGCGCATCGACCACCATAAAAATAACTTTATCAAAAACCGCAGGTGCTCTGGTATTCTCGCCTGTTTCATCAAAAGTCGCTAATCCAGGGATCAACGGTTTATAAGGGAAGAATCCTGAAGAGAAGGTGAGTATGCCCACGGGGACCAGCAAATTGGCAATGACTGTCGCCCAGCTGCTAAAGGCCACCATTTTGGCAACTTGACTTGGCGTGATAGCTCAGGACAACTTTTATGTCAAGAACCTCAAATCAACTGCACATGTCGAACTTGTCCGGGGGGCAATCCAGCGGCAGAATCATGTTTATGATCCACGCGCATCACCACACCGCCTTCTGGAGTACCCTTGTACTCCGGAGTACATATATCCATAGATGTAGATCTATATCGACAATTACTTCACGACTCAACCCCCTCGGTCCCCTCGGTTCATAAATTAAAGGTTAACAAATATTGGATGAAGGTATAAATTAGCTAATCAATCTTGACTAGGGTTGCTTGTCGGTGATTTGAAATTAGAGCAACCTATATCGACTCCCCCGGCCGCATTAGGGTCATTTTTTCTTCCCCACTGATCAAATTCCAAGTAATATCTCAAGCCTTTAATGAAAGGTATGGTATATCAGATGCAGACTATGGAACATATGTACGTGAATCGCAGGTGTAAATTGTAGACTCCCAAACGCCTTTTTTTCTTCTCCGCCACACCATCTCGTCAAATAATCCATGTATTGGCCTTCACTCGACACACGCTTCACTTCCTCTTGGGGCCCTTCTTGGCTGTAGATAGACGCTTTTGGAAGACAATCGAGTTGCGAGGCTTCTGGTTGCGCTTCTGTACACGTGCCTGCTTCTTCTTGGAGCTCTTAATTGTGTCGATATCCATCTCTGTATTAGGAAGAAGGTAAGCATTCTGTAGTTCAAGGCCGAAAAAAGAGTGCGATTCAAAAGTTGAATTGCCATAGACTAACCTTCGCTGTCACCAGTCTGGGCCTTGGCTGCTTCGGCTAAAGCAGAATATGAGGTTAGTCGGTATTCTTGGAAAAATGATGGTAGTATACATACCAGCCTCATCCTCGGCTAGGTCCATCTTTGATTTCACAGGGGCTTCCGGTCGTGGCTGTGATGCAAGCTCCTGTAGTTTGGCAGCGAGTCTCTCAGTTCTGGCATCGACCACTGGGCCAAAGACCTTCTGGCGCAGATTGGCTCTGTTGCGCTTGGAAACACTGGCTCGGACACTTTTCGCCATTTTATGAGGATAGAAATGGAAAATCAACAAAGATAAACAAGGTAAATAAGGGTATCAAGATTTGAGAATATGGCCAAGAACGTGAAAACCGATGAATTTGATGTCGGGGTGGGAAATAAAATGGTCAACTGATAACACAATCAACTTTTTTTTTTCCCCCCCCGATAGGGGAATTGCTACAGACACGGCACGTTTTGCTAGTAGCACGGCACATTAGGTAATATTCCCTTTACATAATCAATTTTGACCGAGATCGTTACCATACATTACCACAGCAACTACATTACTTACTACTGTAGCAACTACATTCTATCTACTACTGCTTCATTACTATAAGAACCCGACCATGAATCAATTCTCTCTAGTCAATCTTATTGTGCTTTTCATCTTATTTACATGCTTTTCACACTCTGCAGGAGCGGATTGTATGGCCAATTTCTCCACAATTTGAGCACTTCGAGGGTGCTTTCTTCTTAGTGACCTTTTGGTTTGATGTTTTGATGTTTTGATCTGATATGTTCTCTTGAGCTGATCTGCGAGTTGGTGGTGGTAATAGAGGATCTAGTATTGGCAGATACATAGATGACTCATTACTAAGGCCAATCCTCCAAAATTGATGGATATCGCTTAGTGGGATTGGTTGATGTTTTGTTAATAAACTAGCGATTCGGTGGGCACACGGAAGGCCCATTGTCCTAGTGAATATATTAGTGCAGTTTGATAAAGGTGCTTCGGGGGTAGCTCTCTTAGCTATAGCAGCTTGATTAGAGATCAAAGATATTGAATATCGTGATGTTCTCTTTATAATATTCGAATAGAGAAAGTGGGAGCAGAAATTTAGTCTCTTAATCTTATCTTCTGCAAGATCAGATTCAAGTCGCTGATACTGAGCCTGTAAAGCATTATTAATTCTCTCAAAAACATGAAGCATATCACCTGAAGATCCCCCTATATACTTTTTTAAAAAAGCGTGAGACCCCTCCACTCTTGATGTAGCCCAGTTACCAAGATGAAGATATTGCCCTACCCAAGCCCTAATAAACATCTCTTTATAGGTTAGCCAAGTACTTTGAATATATCTAAGAGCATTAGGGGCAATTTGATTAAACTGCGTTGTGAACTTAGCTAATTGAGCATTATATTCATCAATATTTGATGAATTAATTAGCTCTTTCCATGACTTGATAAAAGCCTCAAATTCCTCATTTGAAGAGAAATATTGCTTTGTCTTTGCCAGCACATTCTTATTAATATGCCAAATGCATAGTAGATGTGGGCTTCTAGGACAGATAGATTTAATTGCACCTAATAAAGCAAGATCTCTGTCAGTGCAAAGAACTGGAGAAAAGGGTAAGGGGTCAAGCCATGAAAAAAAAGTCTGTAAAGTCCACTTATAGCTTTCTTCCTGCTCATTTTGCATAAAGCAGAAAGCAATACTATAGGATGAATTCGATGGCGAGAGACTAATAATATGTAAAAGAGGCATCTTATACCGATTCGTCTTGTAAGTACAGTCTAATAAAAAGACCCTATTATATTGATTAGCATACTTAATTGATTCAGGGTGAGCGAACATAAAAAATTGAACATGACCTTCTATATCTTGTTTAAATGCATATTTCCATTGATTCTGAATTAATATCTGTTGAAGAAGTTCAAGAGGTAAGTGATTCCTAAGCTTTTTCTGTCTTATACTACCTCTTATATTATAAATATCTTTTGGTCTTATTAAGATATCAGGTTGATCCTTTCTTAATAGACTTATAATATGCTGCGGTCGAGATCCAATATCTGATAGATGTTCAATAGTTTGATTTTGATCTTTAGTAAGCTGTGGACGCCTTGCCATAGGATGCCCTATCATATTATTAGTAGCTGCATGATTATGATTAGGATTTCTTACCTGGATTTCCCATTGATTAGTATCAACAAGCTTCTTTGCATAAAGGCGGAATGGGCAGTTCATCCGTCTAGTACTTGTCTTCCGGCGTTTTGCCCCTTCTGGGGCATCAATATGATCATGGTATATACCGCCTCTATCACAACCAAGACAAATATTCCTCTCCTTAGCGGAGTTGATGATAGTGATAGCATAACCATGAGATAGGGCATGCTGTCGTATCGAAGTAAGGAGTTGCTCTCTAGTCTCAAAGACTTGCTCAATTGGTGGCTCCATGATTAGGTGAAATCAAGTATCAATTGGATGAAGTAAGATCAATTGGATGAAGTAAGATCAATTGGATGAAGTAAGATCAATGAGAAGATAGAGTGGTTCTTATAGCAGAAGTAGATAGAATGTAGTTGCTACAGTAGTAAGTAATGTAGTTGCTGTGGTAATGTATGGTAACGATCTCGGTCAAAATTGATTATGTAAAGGGAATATTACCTAATGTGCCGTGCTACTAGCAAAACGTGCCGTGTCTGTAGCAATTCCCCCCGATAGGCTCGTCTTATGTCATCCGGAGACCGCACTTCCCAAGGTTCACCCTCCGAGGTCTTGTCGATTTGACCTCACCCTTTTGTGTCTGGGGTTTGTGGCCTTTCCCTTACATTTCACTCCAGCCAAGAGATGTATCGATGCAGAGCCCTTACAATTGGCCTGGCTGAATCGGACCCTTGTCTATCGAGGAACCCTGAACCAAGTCCACCTTGATTGCTTTTGCACTTCTCTTATCTGTGAAGCAGTCATGTCGACCATGTCGTCTGAGGTTGCAACACTGACAGCCTTCATCAAGCCCCTCACAAATCCACAACTAAAAGACTTGTTGAGGTATGAGGGTCTCCAGGTATCTGGGTTGAAGGCAACCCTACAGTTCCGCATTATTCAAAGTTCGTCAATTCTCCCAGACTCTTGTTATGACTTGTTCATTCTACGTTCTGCATGTTTTCCAATCTTTTCCTCAACCTTTTTGTGTCACTTCCCATTCTTACAGAAATCCGGACATTGACCAGCGAAATAGGAATCGAGTCCCTTGCGGAGTCTGACCCTGTCAGTTTCGATGCTCTGGCCAGGCGCATCCGCGCTACTGCTTTCCCAAACACTGTGCCATATCAATCACCCACTAGGCCACAATACCAGCCATCGCCTGTCTCTCAATCTCCTGCACAGGCTCGATCTGCACCGCTTGGGGTTTCCATGTCACCTCACCCATACTCCTCTGGTGGGAGTGCTCCTCTCATGAAACCTCCTGCGGCCGCTCATAAATCTCCAGGTCCTTTGATTTTCAAAGAAAGTCCTTTTTACACAATCCTAGAGCCTTTGACGGCAGTCGTGGAATGTAAAGGTATGTTATTATATTCTTTTGGAGCCTGTTGAACATCTATGTCTAATTTCATCCAGTTCGCGAACAAACACGGGATAGTGTTGAACTGAAGGTCATGCTATCTCAGCAAATTGCCTATAAGCTGCAAACAGACTCGAATCTTCGAGTGATGGTTTATTGCGCCGGTGATTCAGGCCTCACACAATACACCAAGTCGGACATCGCATTTCCACACCAGGTGGAGCTGAAAGTAAACCTCGACGAAGTCAAAGCCAACCTCAGAGGTCTGAAAAATAGGCCAGGGACTACACAACCTGCAGATGTCACCAATTGGATCCGCAAAAAACCTAATTATCCAAATAATATTGTCATGACTTACGCATTGACGCAAAAGGTTGATCCCATTCCGTTTCTACTCTACCGAGTAGATGTTAGACCGATTGACTAACTTGTTCTTGCACAGAAATTCTTTGTGCTTGCTAACCTCGTAAAACAGCATCCGACTGATGATCTTATCTCGCAGTTGAAGACACGGAAACTCATCTCGAAAGAGCAAGTATTACGCGAAAGTAAGAGCCCCTTCTGTTTCCCTTCCTTGAGTTATACCGTGCTTATCTAGATCTACAGTGCAAAATCGTGCGAATGACACCGACATTGTCGCGACATCAAGTGTCATGTCACTCAAATGCCCTCTATCTACCCTTCGCATACAGGTGCCTTGCCGCTCTATTGTTTGCACACATAACCAATGCTTCGATGCATCGTCATTCCTTGAATTGCAAAAGCAAGCTCCAACTTGGACGTGCCCTGTGTGTTCCAAATCTACTAGCTTTGAGTCTCTGCAAGTTGACCAGTAAGTTTCACATGCCCTTGACATATCTGTTGATTTTTCTGACTGATTGCATAGGTACGTTGATGACATTCTTCAGTCAACGTCACCAGACATTGATCAAGTCACCGTTGAACCCGACGGTGTATGGTCAAGCCCCACTGACCCCGACGCGACAAAATTGGGAGGGATGACTCCCGCGTCAGATGACGATGACGACTTGATCGAGATCAGCGAACCAGGGATGCCCGTTGTAAAACAGGAGCCGGGACACCTAAACGTCACTCTAGAGCGAACACCTGCGCAGTCCCAGTCTCAATCACGAGAGACATCAACCCCGTCCTCCGCAATGCGCATGTCCAGCAAAAAGCGACCTATTGCTCAGGTCATCGACCTGACTGAAAGCGGTGACGAAGATGAAGAGTCTCCTGCTCCACCTCCTAAAAGACTAGCTTCAAGTCTACCATCCCGAGCATTTTCTCGTCAGGAGTACCATATCCCGCCTGCCAGCAGCCCTCTGAATGGCGGGTCGTACCCACCGTGAATTCGGAAGGGGGAGGGGGAAGTTATTCTATTCAAGCTTGTGTCAAGCTGAGGGCCAAAAAAAAAAGAAGAAAAAAACATCGGTCGTTTCTCTTTCTGGTGCATACATATTTCCCATGGAGTTTCTGGCGGGGGGAGTCTTCAAGATATCACAAGTGGCTATGTATCTAAGAGGGATTGTATCATTCTAGTTTTGACCAGTCAATTAGCCTGGAAATATATTGACTATGACTCTTATTTTTAAATAAGATACAATACATAGAATATTTTATATCTTCTTGTATATAGATCAAGAGGCCAATATCAGGTGGATTTCGGCCTGGGGAGTTAGCTTAGAATCCCCAACTCCCCCAATTCCCGCGACTCCCCCAACTACCCCCATCTCCTCCATTTTCAACTCCTGCCCATCAACACGCCCTCATTTCGTATATCACCCGGATCCCTTGCTCGTCCAACCCTTGAATTTGGTTACATTTGACTCTTCATAATGTCATTCGATTCCACTTCCCCGTTAAATACCGATCCAAATGCCCGCGTCTTCAGCTCCTCATGCTTCGACTTCCTACTCATAGAATTGGTGCCAATGGCTGAGCGTATGGCAAAGGAACTTGCGACCGAGGGAAAGGAAACCGAAGATGAAGAGGTTAGAGAGACGACATTCTTTCGTCTAGAGTCTCTGGGCTATCGTGTCGGGCAAGGCCTCGCGGAGCGGTAAGCACGAACATCTCCTTTTGCAGTCCCTTTGCTTATCTCTTGCTGTCCTACGGCGTGCTAACCCTGTCTCGATCTCTATAGCTTCGCCCGAGACCGTCCTCGATTTACCGATAATCTCGATGTGATCAAGTTTCTCTGCAAGGATCTGTGGACGGTCCTATTCAAGAAACAGGTGGATAATTTGAAAACGAACCATCGGGTATGTGCAATACAGAGAGCATTGTGTTCGAGGAGATGCGACATGACTGCACTTGCACGGAGATGTCCAATGAAACTAATGTCGACAATCAAAAGGGTGTCTATGTCCTAACCGACAGCGCGTTCCGGCCATTTGGTAGGATGAGCATGGCGGTGCGGAGTGAAGCAATCTCCATGGCGCAAGCAGTAAGCATTATCCCCTTTGCCTAATCAACAGGGGTATCTTGGCTTATAGATTGATCTAGTACCTCTGGTTTCCTTGTGGTATCATCCGGGGTGCGTTGGCCAATTTGGGTATCAACACCACCGTGCAGGCCGAGACCTCGGATCTACCAGGTGCAACTTTCCAGATCAAAACTCTCCAGCCTCGGCCTTGAACATGAACATGGTTGCGCCTAGGCCTGGGCTAGCCTGTTGCTCAACCAATTTACGCCTGCTCTATGACTTATGACAGTTCCATCTTGCAAAAGACCTTGTGGTTCCTGCAACTTACTGCATGGATCTTGGATCATTCCAAAGTCTCTTGGCTACATGAGACGGGATACTGCAAACGCGCAAATATGAACGGTGAAACCTGTAATTCTTTCCATTCGCAGGTTGGCTACTATATTTGTGTGTTCAACCTAACCCATCTGATTTCGGACCGTACACTACTCGTGTCTGCTCATTGTTCA